>NC_060125.1:318297116-319573991 GCF_021461395.2 Schistocerca americana | reverse complement strand
TTCCATTATTAATGTTATTTGAAGAGAAGTAATAAAATGAGCTCTAACATGGAAAGTAAGCGTTTCCGGACACATGTCCACATAATATATTTTCTTTCTTTGTGTGTGAGGAATGTTTCCTGAAAGTTTGGCCGTACGTTTTTGTAACACCCTGTATAATGTTGGAAGTATACAATTTGAAATGTGACGTAAGTTCTGTCTTAGTAACTTGATCGATGACTAAATAAAATCACTGGCGGTTGTGGCCGAGCGATTCTAGGCACTTCAGTCCGGAACCGCGCGACTGCTACCGTCGCAGGTTCGAATCCTGCGTCGGGCAAGGATGTGTGTAATGTCCATGTGTTAGTTAGGTTTAAGTAGTTCTGATTTCTAGGGGACTGATGACCTCAGAAGTTAAGTCCCATAGTGCTCAGAGCCATTTGAACCAAAATAAAATCACCACTTACGTAAATAAATTCTTGGTTCCATATCTGAGATTGCGATGTGATTCTGAATGCACATTCACTTCAGCATGAGGCTACAAATTTTATCAATGACCATAAAACACGGCGAAATACGAGGGGCGTCCATAAAGAGGTGCAACGCTATTTTTTTCTCGGCCACTTTTGGTTGGAATTATACGTAATTTGTTGTGGAGCATCGTGGAATATTCCCGCTTTGGCCCTATAGTTTTATGAAGTTCCGATAGGTGGCGGCACTATACGTTGCCTTCCTGATTAGTCCCACAGGTCCCCTCAATCAGTTAATCAATCAATCTCCAGGAAGGCTTTAAAATGGAGTCTGTGATGGAGGTGCGTTCCAAATGGCTGTTATTGAGTTTCATCGTAAACGTTTTAAAGCCCCTGCAGATTATCTAGGAACGCCAGGAAACTAACAAAAGCACGGCGAGTCCTTGGGCGAGGCGTCAGTCATCATCCAACAAGGTCGCGCAGCCTATCCAATCTCCGGTGTGCCGGCCAGCTGCACACTTTAACTCCTGCGATGTTGTTGTGTGTGGGCTCTACCATTCAAAATGATCGACGGGTCGCAATCAAACACTCCGCCGCACAACAGTGGATGGTGGGACGATTACTGATGCAGAAATGTGTTACGGTTTCTCAGGAAGGAAGAGAATCACGTCGTTCCAATACGAAAACCGCGGGTGCTACGGCGCAGTTTTCAGTCTCCATAACACTCTCGCTGGTATCATTGTGATCTTCTAGCTTGGGTGTGTCCGACTGTAAGTCATGTTCGCGGAGGGCACAACCGGTGGCAAGGTGCTGGGACGCCCCGGGTGTATCCGTCCAGAGAGACGCTGATGAACTGCATTTTGTGAGGGCAGAACGTGCTGTGTCTCCGCATGGGTGATTGGAAGGGCGGTTGTGGTTCGGTCGGTGATAGTGTCGTCGTGCCGTAGTTGTGTGATGCGCCGTTGCAGGCATTCATTACGGACGTAGCCTCCTTTGCCAACACCCGAACATGTTCGAGGTTGTCCGTCGCAAATGACGAACGCACTGCAGCCGCCGATAGAAATGTGCGAAGGGACGCGCCGTATGAGATCTATTCGGACTTTTCTCACACCACTAAGCACCGGACACGTCGTTAACTGTGCGCATGTCTCGACTACGTGACTCTGGACTTTTCCGTACGAGCTTAGCGCCACGATACTTCATCTTCACTCACTTCGAAATGCAGTTCGAATACACGGATCGTGCGAAGGCCAAGTCCTGCATGGCCGACGTGCACAGCTCCGACGTTGCCGTCGGAGTGTCAAAATTTTCGTCCATGTCACGTTCGTTAAATAATCTCGTTGCATGCAGCGTCGGAAGTCATCTTAACATAAACGACCCTGCTAATGATCGATAGGTGTATGCTGATGAGATCGTTAGGGGGGATCTTCACACCTTCGCGTACGAAGCGTTAGACGGCCAGTTCTTTGGGTCGTGCGTATTCATTTGCGAAAGTGAACTTAAGAGTGTTCTTCCTGTAAGAGTTGGCCTTTGTAGCTTGTTCGACTGAGAACCGCAGTGACGGGAAAGTGAACAAACACTCCGCGCGCGCAGCGGCGTGGACGGCCGAGCGTGGTCCGCACTCATGCCCTGCCGCAGGCAGACTAACCAATAGGCTATCCGAGCACGACCCACAACCACACTCAAACTTTCATATGTCGTCACCCATGTGTCTAGAACCTGTACTCGTACATCCATTATGTATATTCCCGTATAGGAGAGATACTTTGCTTGAAAATCGCGTGGCCGGTGTCGGAGTATAAAAACATATGGCAGTGCCTGTGTTATTGCGAATTACCATGCTATGTTTCTTTGGACATACATGCATGTGCATGAGAACATTGTATCGTAATTCGGGATAATACGGGCACTGCAATATCGTAACATATTCTCTTGTTCCAAAATATGGTGAGGTTCACTGAAGAAAATGCTTTCCCGTTTAATTTCCTTTTCTGGATCAGCAATAAGGATACGGAGTGGTATTTTATTTTTCTAGCAAAAGAAAAATTCAGAGTAGGTATTAAAGTCCACGGAGAAGAAATAAAAACGTTGAGGTTCGCCGATGACAATGTAATTCTGTCAGAGACAGCAATGGACTTGGAAGAGCTGTTGAACGGAATGGACAGTGTCTTGAAAGGAGGATATAAGATGAACATCAACAAAAGCAAAACGAGGATAATGGAATGTAGTCGAATTAAGTCGTGTGATGCTGAGTGTATTAGATTAGGAAATGAGACACTTAAAGTAGTAAAGAAGTTTTGCTATTTGGCGAGCAAAATAACTAATGATGGTCGAAGTAGAGAGGATATAAAATGTAGACTGGCAATGGCAAGGAAAGCGTTTCTGAAGAAGAGAAATTTGTTAACATCGAGTATAGATTTAAGTGTCAGGAAGTCGTTTCTGAAAGTATTTGTATGGTGTGTAGCCATGTATGGAAGTGAAACATGGACGATAAATAGTTTAGACAAGAAGAGAATAGAAGCTTTCGAAATGTGGTGCCCAGAAGAATGCTGAAGATTAGATGGGTAGAACACATAACTAATGAGGAGGTATTGAATAGAATTGGGGACAAGAGAAATTTGTGGCACAACTTGACAAGAAGAAGGGACAGGTTGGTAGGGCATATTCTGAGGCATCAAGGGATCAGATATTTAGCATTGGAGGGCAGTGTGAAGGGTAAAAATCGTAGAGGGAGACCAAGAGATGAATACATTAAGCAGAATCAGAAGGATGTAGGTTGCAATAAGTACGGGGTGATGAAGAAGCTTGTAGAGGATAGACTAGCATGGAGAGCTGCATCAAACCAGTCTCAGGACTGAAGACAACAACAACAGCACGCGATAGGCAAGCCACTGAGGAGATATGAAGTCAGAATACAGTAGGTGTTCGCTGCAGGTAACAGTATGAAGTGTCGTTTCTTCGTGGGAACAAACGATAGAAAATATCTGAAAGTGAAACCTAATCGTATAATTTACTCTTCCTAGCTTAGGTATACTTGAGTGGAAATGAAAGCGGACTTAACCAGAAAAAGTTGGTGCTCATTTTAACAGGAAGGAAAATTAATTTCCGCGCGTGCCTCCACAGTGGGTCTAATTATTTTACCGAACCGCGGAAATATTTGGCTGGGAAAATACGCAGATGTTTTCGTAACTTTTTCATTCGACCGGTCAAAGTAAAATGTAACTGCAAGAGCAGGAGGCTCCACATCTGAGCGATGTTACGGCCGTCAGATGTTAACTGAGTGACTGGAATATAGTTGATGAAATCACTACAGCTACAGTAAAATTATATATGTAATATAGGTATTGTGTAACTCCTCTGTTAACGAAATTCGGATGCAAGTAACAAACACGTCAAACACTTTGACATTTTTGTTTTACAAACTATAAAATGAAACTGTCCTTTGTTATAGTTTCAAAAAACAAATTGGTTGCCAATTTCGTCCTAGAGATATGAGGTAAGGCGGTGTTGTATTTAACTATGTATTCTGTAGTATTCTCGTTATGTGAAGCTTTCCGCTGAAACTAGTTTGAGGTGTACCAATATCGTACATTACCACATAGCTTAAAAATTGCTCACATTTATCCAAATAAATGTGCTCGGAAGTAATTAATGAAAAGTAAGACAAAAAATATAAATAAAAATAAGAAAACGACGTAGCTCATAGGAATTAAGAGAATATGACGGAAATCGGTAGATTTAATGTACATTTACAGGCGGACAAATGATCGAAATTTCAGTAAATGTGGGAGATTTATTCAAGATAAAGAGCTTCGTAAATTGAGCAAGTCAACAACAAGTTGGTCCACTCTAACGCTAACGCAAGCAGTTATTGTCCTTGATGAATAAGTTTAATACGGTTAATGGATGTCCTCCTGAGGGACAACGAGCCAAATTTGTCCAATTGGGGCCTTTTATCGTTAAAATTCCGATGCGGGTTAAGGGCTCCGGCCATAATGCTCCAAACAGTCTCGTTTGGTTGCTGGCAAAGCTAGGATTTCACAAGCACAAAAACAAGCAATAGAGACTCTCGCCATGTGTACGGACCACGTTATCTTGCTAAAATGTAAGCCCAGGATGACTTCCTACGAAGGACAACAAAATAGGGCGTAGAATATCGTCCACGTCATCGTCCATTTCGCACCCTTCATCATTCAGGAGACGAAGTTCCAAAATTGCAATTGAAATTATAACGGTACTTTGCGGGCAGGCGTGTCAATTAGCATCATATTAATTAAAATGGGGGATAAATATACTTTGTTTTGGAAGAATTAAAAAGGGGAAAGTAATACGAAACCTAAACAACTGCACAGTATTACTAAGAAGCAATATAATGAAAAGTAATAAAAAGAAAAGTAGCAAGGACCAAGCGGGACAGAAAGATATAGGGGCGCGTTTGTTTTTAAATACATCTAAAAGATCGTGTAACACATTATTGAGCTCTCTACCTTCAGTTATCGCGATTGGGCTAGTCGATGAAAACGTGGTACGCGACTGCGAAATTCGTTAAGGAAATTATATAAACACTCTTCAAGCACGTTTAAAATACATTACGTGTGACGCAGTGATCAGAGCCGTTTATTGTCGGATGGAGTGAAAATGAATCCGACAACATAATACGAATTTTGTGTTCGCTGGGAAAAATACTCTTGGGAACCTATTATGGTTGTGGAACCCACGAAAGTTGTGCGCAACGGAAAGCTATAATTTACGTACTTCGTAATTCTGCATTTTATAAAATGGTGAAACGCGTGTGTGCGGAACATTAATAGAATCTTATCCTTGGACGGTTGCGGGGGTAACTGATACAAACAACGCGCCAGCATAAGAACATAGTTTGCTTATTAGCTAACAGATATTAATTAACAGGGACTTGAAATACTAAAAAAGAAGGATAGGATCATCACCTCCAATCCCGATTCATATTTCATATTTACTTACTGAAAACAAAAGTGTTGATAAACGAACTACATTTCAATTTAATCCATGATTTTGGCTTCATTACGTAGTCTTGACTATATGATAAATAATATCTGTGGAAGTTATACGCAACGTATCGTCATAATATGTAGCCAACCAATTTTGTGGGACACCAAAAATCTAAATGTATGAAATTGTTCTTCCAGCGGATGTATAATGTGTGAGTGCGACGAACTATATCGAGAAACTGAACATCCATTACGTACTTGCGTGTTTATCTGCGAAAATGGTCCTTGTCAGTACATCAGCATAGAATTCGAATAGAATCGCTGGAACATTGCAAACCATTCAGATTAATCGAACATCTAAATAAGCATAATGCTGCTACCACCAGGATGTGTTCTTTCTCCTCACCCCCGAGGCAGTAATTGAATTAACGGACAGCCTGGAAATTCATTTAATTAATTGACGACCATTGAGCTAGCGTCACAAATTTTCAAACGTCCACTGCCATGTATGAAGGCGAGTGACACCACGAGTGTTAACGTCGATCAAGGAGTGTCGCCGTGATCGTATTGAGTGACATTGAGCGGTTACAAAATGCAGACACATTACGTGGACTCATTGCACGACGAGTTCATTTGCATTTAATTTGCTGCCCAGTAAACGAGACACGCCTTTTTAGTAGTTATCAATAGCAACAGCGGCAGTTTCCAGAAAGCAGTTGTCTGTGCGTTATTCGCCACCATAGTAAGCTCAACGAGAAAAATAAAAATTAAAATTTAATTCCAGATTTAACAGGATTTTCCTTTCATATGACCAGAAATCATTCAACGTTTAGTCAGGGTAGTAAAGAAGTACGAAGCCGAGTGTTACGATTTTTGAAGGGAGCTAAGGTAGAAGGTGGTTTTCTTTATTAGGCGACTCAGTACGCTTTCTCGGAAAGTGTACTGCCTGTCAATTTGCCTTTTATTGCGATTCACTGTTTGCGATAGACGCAGCTTCTGAAACAACCTTTCCGACCATCCAAGCAGAGCAGTTGCCAATTCAAAATCAATAAATAGATACTATTACCAAAAAATTTTCACCGTCTCTGCGAGTTGCTGGATTAATCTCAGACCTTAGTCAACAGGCACAGTTCATTCCAAAATTCCAACATACACCACGATCTCCAGATGTTTGCTCCCTGTTCCTTCAGTGGCTGCTGGAACAGCCTCTTCACAATGTCGAATAAGGCCTCCAGGCGTACAGGCAGAACGCAGTAGGTGATCCTTCACATTGCATGTTGCGTCTCGGCTATTATTTGCTGTGGTTTTGAAGAACTGCCGACGGTCACCCCTTTGCGCTTGCTTCCCGTTGACACTGGTCACAGCAGGCAGCATACAGGTATAACGTCACTGGCTCAGTTTCAAATTCTCTCTAACACACACATGTAACAATTTAACAACATCTCAAAAGGTTCCAATGTTACATGTTACTTCCTACTTCTACAGCGTTAATATTGTCCACATATGTCCGCATTGGAACTCTTTTAGGTGTTGTTACATTGTTACTTGCTTTTGCTAGAGAGCAGTACCTCGACAATACTTCGAGGAACAGATTTATCTGCAAGTATTTATAAATTGTTTTCTCAGGTTTTTCTCTTATTCTTAACAAAAATCCCTATCTTGGTTACTGGTTACTAAACGTGCATTTCTTCACGGGGACTAGCAAAACGTTAAGCATAACATATAAAATCATGATTGCACTGTTTAATTCTACTCATAACAAGACCACTATTGTGCACATCTATACACAAAAAGAAGATTTAAAGGACGAAGACGAGAATGCTTCTTATCAGCGGTTGCACGATGTACTTCATGAAACACCCAGTCGAGATACAATCCTTCTTCTGGGTGCCACTGATGCGTTAGATACCTACCACCGAAATGACTTTCAACCATGTTGTTATAGACTTTGCGACGGCACAATACACCAATGTTAACAGGGAAATTCTCAGATTATTTTGTAGCCACAAGGGGCTCTGTGGAGGAAATACATTGACGAAAAAAATTTTTTGTACAAAAAATAAATGATGAAGTGTAATGAAATTTCGGGAATACATTTGTGTACATAACGTATTTAAGTGATTAACATTTTTTAATGACTGTTATTGTAAGCTTGCGATAAGCCATTGAAAATGTGAAATGCTTGTACATCAATAACCATTCTAATCATCACAATGTTGAATGCAAAATGCAAACGTGTATGAATTGTGTTGTACAAGTGCCGGGACTCAGTTTGTGGGTTGGCTTCCACGCCTATTGCACTTGGTCGGGCAACACAGGACGTTGTGTAAGACGCTGGAGTTGTCATCTGACGACGTCCCTTATGTGCTCGGTTAGAGACAGTTCTGGTGATCGGACAGCCAAAGGAAACACGTTGACACCATGTAGAGTTTGTTGTGTTACAACAGCAGTATATGAGCGAGCGTTGTCAAATGGTTCAAATGGCTCTGAGCACTATGGGACTTAACATCTCAGGTAATCAGTCCCCTAGACTTAGAACTACTTAAACCTAACTAACCTAACGACATCACACACAACGATGCGCGAGGCAGGATTCGAACCTGCGACCGTAGCAGCAGCGAGGTTCTGGACTGAAGCGCCTAGAACCTCTCGGTCACAGCGGCCGGCGCGAGTGGGATACAGTTCATCAATGGTAGGAAGACAGGTCTAATCACCGGATTGACGTACAAATTTGCAGACAGTGTGCACGGATGGCAAAGAGAGTGCTTCTGCTGTTAAATCGCGCCCTAGATTACAACTCCAGGTGTAGGCCCAGTGCGTCAAGCACGCAGATTTCTAGTATGTAAAACAGTTATTGCACACACACGACACATATAACGAACAAGAAGCACTCATAAACAGCAGTCTGCTAATGTTTTTGGGTATTTATAAAATGGCGCCCTTTCTGGCAGCAAAACACGTACCGTTTAAGTCTGTTGTGCCACTTCCTTCTTTTGTTACCTCCATGTAGCAACCATGCTACAACAGCATCAGTGTATACCTTGAATGCCAATGTATTCATTCGTTTTTTACAGTTCTCACATTCTCAGAAGTAAGTAAATTATATTTCTTTCAAGAAATATAATATCTTTGCCTTCAAATAAAATCTTTGAGATAATATCTCTCCTTTTCAATTTAAGAAATATGAAGTGATTTCCCTCTTTGGAAATTAACTAACCTGAAATAATATTCTTTGTATGTCCATATCTCTAGAGGTGGTTGCAGGACTTGGCTGTTCGATACAGGTCGGTCAGGTGCCTGAAGATGGCGTAGTAAAAAGCTGAAACTCACTGCCAAATAAAATTAGTTTGGAAACTGAATGGCCGACAGGTATTTAACTTAACATCCTGAAATGATAGCCGATTTTCCTTGGCTATCAATATCTCTACTTTTCATAACGTTGCAGGATTTTCTTTTTCTTTTTATCATGTTCCAGAATTTTCTTTATCAAATCTTTGATTTACTTTTACCATTGTGCCATATTTGCAAATTAGTATTCGTTTGATATAAAACTGGAATTTACCTTTAAAATATCATTGAATA
Source organism: Schistocerca americana (assembly GCF_021461395.2). Taxonomy (NCBI): domain Eukaryota; kingdom Metazoa; phylum Arthropoda; class Insecta; order Orthoptera; family Acrididae; genus Schistocerca; species Schistocerca americana. The sequence goes on along the minus strand of NC_060125.1, from coordinate 319,564,993 downwards.
TGAAATATTTGGCAAAGGAGACTCCGATCACTATTTTAATTTTTTTAGAACATAGACTGTTCAGCTTTATTACCCGTCTCCTTTCACGTAAAGATAAAAGGCAGTTTTGATTTTACGAGTGCTGGACTATCAGAAAAAAGTCCTCTACCCTGAAAAAAAAACATTAAATAAAAAACTAGGCTTCCATCTCCACTTTTGAACTGCTTGGAGTTAAAAATAGGCACAAAATTAATTCCACTTTCTGTGGCCGCATTACTATTGAAATCATTTAAAGCACAGCGCTCGCACGATAGGAGAGGCACTTAGCATGTCCTCAGTAACAATGGCTCTTGCTTTTTCGTATAAGGTTTTATAGGCAAAGCTACTACATGTAAGACCACACATGCAAATTTTCTACTAACTCTAGAGTCATCTCACTACATAAACTACAACTGTAGACTGCCCGTTCTAGGAATTACAAACATAACACAGTCCGTGTAACTATTCTGAGATTTCCAAAGATTAACTAAGATAAATCGACGCACACGCTGAAGCCCCAAAGTAAGCTCTTACAAAATATCGCAATGACACAAGTTCCTAAGCGAGTGCTTTGAGTTTCAAATCGACTAATACAACAACGAAATGTTTCCGTAGTGCATGCTTTCCCTACCTTTAAATTCAAATAAAGACTTCATGTGACGACGCCACTTAAATGCCACATCAAAATGGAAAATCTCCAATCCAACAGAGATACGCATCGTCTACAAACGAGTGGCTTTTAACCTATACATCCATCAGTAACTTTTGGCATACAATCAACAGCCATGAGAAACTAATCCCAATCTACAATATACCTTAAGCACTACTGCTATCTCACACAGCATTCTAAGCTCCCTAACACATAAATCACTTGACGGTTTTCGTCCCACGAAGTGATGTCGAATACATCAAAGACCGGCGTAAATATTTTTCAAATAAGCCGATAACATCCACACGGAATTCTCCTCAACGACTGCAGCGTCTGACCTAAACGAAATTCAGTGTTATAGAAAATGAATAATAATTTGCAGTATCATAAAGTGATTAAATAAAAAAATTGTGCACCATTATAGAAAGCAGAGATACTGATTGCCAAGGAAAAACGATATTGTCTCAGATATGTTAATTTCCAAAGAGGAAATCATTTCATATTTCTTAAAATTATTATCTCCAGTATTTTACTTAAAGACAACGATGATTATTCTTCAAAGAAAGGTAATTTACTTATTTCTGAAAGTGTGAGAGTTTTAAAACGAGTTGACACGTTGGTATTCAAGTTATACAGCGATATTGCTATAAGGTGGTTGCTACCTGGACGTAAAAAAAGAAGGGAGTTGGCACTACAGACTTACGCTGAACGTATTTTTAAGGCAGAGAGGGGGCCATTTTCAATCCCCTAAAACTTTAGTGGACTACTGTTTATGAGTGCTTCTTGTTTATTATATCTGTCGTGTGTGCGGAATAACTGTATTAAATAGTAAAATACACAGAGCTTACATAAATAACATAGGGTCAGGAAGGCAATTTCGAAAGACATTCTGTTCTTGAATGCGTATTTGCTCTAGTAACATGACACAGTCAATATGATTATGGGAAACTGTCACCGAGGTGAACAATGGAGGTGTCAATGCGGTGAACCTAATGTTTTGGGCTAGATAAGATAGGGGACACCGGGTTCAAGTATGGGGGTAATACTACCTCCCCTCCTTTTTTACCTCCATGGGTTGCTACATGCAGGTAGAAAAAGAAAGGAGGTGTCATTATGTCACAAACATGAAGCCGTGGTCGGTCATCTTAACTAGTCCAAAACATTAAGTTCACCGCATTGACACTTCCTTGGATTACCACGGTGATACTTCCTAGTGACGTCACTCTGACAGTGACAGCCCAATCTCGACAGTGTAGGGTACTTCGATTGTATGGAGACATAGTTGATTCATCAGAAGTTCCAGCTTGCGCTGTTCGTGGGTGTATTAATCGATCCGATGGTAACCTACAGTTTCAAGAAATCACATTTCATTTACAAGTGGAGAAATTCAAGCAATATTTTCGTTTCTATACGTGAATTATTATTGTATTGTATACTTCTATTGTGATGGTTTTATTTCTGTCATTTAACCTTTGATTTGCCTTAATTTCCTCAGCGTCTTCTTTTTTCCTTCTGTCCCATGTTTTAAATTGTCTTCCAAGTCAGAAACGCTCAGACATCTGAGCCACACTTTATCAGCGGTGTCGTCCCCGCACAACACATGGCTACATTGTCACTCGGTTGTTAGGGCAGCACCAAATCCCCTAAATTCCCCTCGCCGATAATTATTCGCATTTCCTACTCGTCAAAAAAAATTCTGGCTAGAACAGCTGGAGACAGCGGTCACGAGCACGTCAGTTTTGTGTATATGATTGTATGAAAGTGTATATGTGCTTCACTTCCTTTCTGAAGAAGGCTTTGGCTGAAAATTTATGTGGGCACACTTTTCGTCGTGCCTGCGTAGTGCTCGGTGTGTGAGTATCAATCTATCCACTCCACAATATAGTCACTTCCTCTTGATGTTTGTTGTACTGCACTTCAACAGTAACGCTGATGTACGTAATTATAACACTAGAAGAAATAAATGGCATTCAGTATGTCACATTAAGGTTGTCTGTAGCACAAACAGGGATTCACAATGGTGCAACCGAAAATTATGTCCACTTGCCCTTTGATATAAAATGCATGACACACAGGAAAGTAAAATTGGAAACTAAACTGAAAATGTTTCTCTTTCATAATTCCTCCTAGTCTGTATGAGATTATGTATTACCATGATGTGTAAACGGCGATGGGTTGGAATTATTAACCCCTGTCAGTCTTTGATTAAAAAACGTAAACACTAATAAATAATCGGGAAGGAGGCATATTCACAAAAGGGTTTTGTCAATATATAATGACTCGTTCGATATCACTACGTTTTCTCACGCAAATGATGCATGGAACACGCAACTCAGTAACTAACTACTGGTGTATCACATCATGGTACAGAATAATACAGGTTGAATACATGAAAAGTAGAATGAAGCATATAATAAATGTAAACCCACATTTCATTTGTGCTATGTACGGTTATAACATATAAATTTGGAGTGCTACTGGAAAGAAATATTCCGTGGAAAGGGGCATCCTTACACAGCTTAAGCCACCATTACGAATAACTTACATATATGTTAAAGCAAAACATAAATTTTCCGGGGTCGTAAGCGTTTGAGACTATTCCCTCAATTATATTTATAGCATTCCGCAAGGCTGGAAGATTCTTATCGACCGCGTAAATTGCTACTATCGAACACACATTAAGCGCCGCATCAATGGTAAGATTTTCAAGTGAGAAGATGTGCAACCTAAAGTGAGACTAATGGAGTGACTACCTAATAAAACCAGAATTCTACGTGGGGGTATACCGCTATGCAGTTCAGTTTCTTTGACCTTTCGGCAATCGTTAGCTTCATTGACATGCACAAGTTAGGATGGGATGCATTCTTTCTTCCCCCTCTGCACACGGCTATGGGCTAATAAAGGACACATATGTAAGTTTTTAGCAATCTTGAACATTAAAAACGTTGTACATATGAGTTGAAAGCTGGAAATATGACGAACAAAAAGCAATTCCAGTAGCAAACAAGTACTGGTTTCGGTGGTCCATCTTCATTTACTATCAATAAAAAAGTAAAAAACCCTTGAATAAAATGCATTGCGAAAGCATCCCTTTCACATTGCATTCTCCTCTTCTTGTTATTCGAAGTATATCACATAAAAATAGCAAGTTTTTCCTGTTCAAATGCGTATTCCTGAACAGTAAAAGTTCGAAATTGCCTTCCTTGGCGCTCGCGACGTAAATACGGAGCACGAAGCAGTCGTAAACAGTGGTCTGCTAATGTTTGGGGCTACTTAAAATAGTGGAAGGGCACACCCCCTCTGGCTTAAATACAACGTACATCTTAAATCTGCGGTGCCTCTTCCCTTCTTTCTTCTCCTCATGGTTGCTACGTACAGAGAATATCTGTGGTTCATGACGTCAATTAAAAAATGAGAGTGAATCATACCACTGAAAGTGCGACACAAAACAGATGTTACTTAAAAGTGGTGTCTAGCACTCTGCGTTTAGCAGGCTATACACAACGTGATTGTGATTTTTGAGTGGAAAGATATTTATACGTCATATGTCTCACACTTCTTTCTTTTTTTTAAAAAAGGACTTGAACATTTCCGTTACACCGTTGATTAGCGAGTTCATTGTCGTGTAGCATAGTTGCACAATGGAATGCTATATTTTCTTGCTGTGAGTTGTGAGTTCGAGTATCTGATATTTTATCTAACGTATACTATAGTGCATAGCATTTTCCATTGAAGCTGAGATCGTCTATGCTAGCAGTTATTCGTACATACCTTGCAGATATTGTGATAGATGCATTATTAATATCATACGCTACTGGTCATTAAAATTACTACACCAAGAAGAAATGCAGATGGTAAACGGGTATTCATTGGACAAATATATTATACTAGAACTGTCATGTGATTACATTTTCACGCAATGTGGGTGAGTACCGAGAACAACCACCTCTCGCCGTAATAACGGCCTTGATACGTCTGGGCATTGAGTCAAACAGACCTTTGATGGCGTGTAGAAGTGCAGCTGCCCATGCAGCTTCAACACGATACCACAGTTCATCAAGTTGTAGTGACATTGTGAAGAGCCAGTTGCACGGCCACCATTGATCAGACGTTTGCAACTGGTGAGAATCTGGAGACTGTGCTGGCCAGGGCAGCAGTCGAACATTTTCTGTAACCAGAAAGGCCCGTACACGACCTGCAACATGCGGTCGAGCATTAGCCTGCTGAAATGTAGTGTTTCGCAGGGATCGAATGAAGGGTAGAGCCACGGGTCGTAATACATCTGAAAAGTAATGTCCACTGTTCAAAGTGACCGAGACCTGTAACCAATGGCACCCCATACCATCACGCCGGGTGATACGCAAGTATGGCGATGACGAATACTCGCTTCCAATGTGCGTTCACCACGCTGTCGCCAAACACGGATGCGACCATCATGATGCTGTAAACAGATCCTGGATTCATCGGAAGAAATGACGTTTTGCCATTCGTGCACCCAGGTTCGTCGTTGAGTAGACCATCGCAGGCGCTCCTGTCTGTGATGCAGCGACAAGGGTAACCGCAGCCATGGTCTCCGAGCTGATAGCCCATGCTGCTGCAAACGTCGTCGAACTGTTTGTGCAGATGTTTGTTGTCTTGCAAACGTCCCCATCTGTTGAATCAGGGATCGAGACGTGGCTGCACGATCCGTTACAGCCATGCGGATAAGATCCCTGTCGTCTCGACTGCTAGTGATACGAGGCCGTAGGGATCCAGAACGGCGTTCCGTTTTACCCTTCTGAACCCACCGATTCCATATTCTGCTAACAGTAATAGGATCTCGACCAACGTGAGCTGCAATGTCGCGATACGATAAACCGCAATCTGCGATAGGCTACAATCGTATTTCTCCTCCCTACACGAGGCATCACAACAGCGTTTCACCAGGCAACGCCGGACTACTGCGGATTGTGTAAGAGAAATCGGTTGAAAAGTTTCCTCATGTCAGCACGTTGTAGGTGACGCCACCGGTGCCAACCTTGTGGGAATGCTCTGAAAAGTTAATCATTTGCATATCACAGAATCTTCTTCCTGTCGGTTAAATTTCGCGTGTGTAGCACGTCATCTTCGTGGTGTAGCAATTTTAATGGCCAGTAGTGTATGAACAACAATGTAGATTGTAGTGTAATTGTCATATTCCGGTATCTACCACTAGCCCCTGAAAACAATAATAGTATCTGTGGTAATTTTACAACGCACAACATCGTTATACTGGTACGTAGTGTGGGATATAATGAGAGAATGTCAACTTCCCAGTATGAATGTCTCGTTTGTGAACTGTACAGACGATATTCCCAATACATAAGTTTAAACCGGCTGGTTATCTTAGGCGTAAATTTACATGTACAATCGAGTAACGTACTTCCGCGATAGAAATGACGTAGCACATTCTTTTCATGCTCTTCTTGAGTACAACTGAGCGAAAATAAGGTATTGATTCCTGTAGTGCGTCGTTGCTCTCACTTTATTTGTGTCACTGTGTTTCTGTAGTGTCTAATTGTTTCATTTCGGAGTTTGGTCGTTTCAGAAGGCTGGCGCAGTACTATCCCACATGTGTACATGGGATGACAGATCATATTATAACTGACATCAAAGTGTCAGCAACGCATTTTGCAATACAAGCCATAAAATCAAGATTAATAACAAAGATGCTTTCATAAACTTTATTAATTTTGAGTTCCAATCACAAATTCACAACATTACATTTTATTTGCAAAAGCGGGAAAAGGAGGAGGGCCTTCAAGATACACCAGCTGATCAGATGGACTTCTCTTCTTGGAAATCTTAGGGAACGCCTGCTTTGGGGGAGGGCCAGTGAGAATCGCACCCTGTAGGGATGATGGTGCAACATCAGCTGCATGGAGCAATGAAGATAATTCAGTGGTGGTGACACCATCCTGGAAGATGGTGAGATTCAATACTTCATCATTGGCAGCGTTGTTGAACTTGCCCGAGGTGGTGGGTGGCAGTAACTCAGCAGGAATAGTTTTGCCAGTGCCCGAGGCGGTGGGCAGAATCAGGTCAGGAGTGGATGCGGCATCTAGAGCATCCAAGATGGTGGGATGCGGTGATTCATCGTTGGCAGTCTTGTTGCCACTGCCCAGTGTCGTGGGGGGCTGCAGTTCAGCAGTAATAATATCGTCACTGTGCAAGACATCAATATTAGTGTCGCAACCGCCAGGGTTGCAGGGAGGCAGCAGCTCACTAGTAGATGTGGCATCAGGAACATCCAAGATGGTGGGATGTGGCGGTTCATCGTTGGCAGCCTTGTTGCCACTGCCAAGTGTCGTGGGGGGCTGCAGTTCAGCAGTAATAATATCATCACTGTGCAAGACATCAATACTAGTGTCGCAACTGCCAGGGTTGCTGGGAGGCAGCAGCTCACTAGTGGATGTGGCATCAGGAACATCCAAGATGGTGGGATGTGGCGGTTCATCGTTGGCAGCCTTGTTGCCACTGCCAAGTGTCGTGGGGGGCTGCAGTTCAGCAGTAATAATATCTTCACTGTGCAAGACAGTTGGAGTCAGCAGTTCATTAGTGGACGTGGTGTCACTGCCTTCGAAGACAGTGGGGTGAGACGGTTCATCGGCGGCAGTGTTGTCTCCATTGCAAAAGGAGGTGGGGGGCTGCAACTCAGCAGCATTACTATCTCCACTAGGCGAGGTGGTGGGGGCCAGAGAGTCTTCAGCAACATTAACATCGCCACTGTCCAAGTTGGTGGTGGGCAGCAGCTCATCAGAAGTTGTGGTCTCGCCACCTGAGGTGCTGGGATGCGGCGGCGGCGGCGGTGAAGGCGGGCGTGGCAGCGTCGGTGGCAGCGGCTGCTGCTCGGCATCATAAGCCTGGAAGCAGAAGGATATTCTGTATTAGGATTGACTTTCTTGTATGTAGTACAGCTTCAGATTACGTGCTTGTAATATCTGTTTTTGTATATTCACTGAAAAGAGAAAACGTGAAACACGATAATGTAATTATTGCTGATTAATGAAATTGCGATAATACATTTGTCTAAGTAAAATATTATCTGATAGGTATTACAAGATCACAGGTTTATGGAAGCGTGAACAGGCCACCAGATATTTTAATGATTCATGCAAAGGTGTGCGCATTGTGTTATACAGATGCCACATATCAGTTTGTGGAGCGGAGATAGATGTCTGTGTCACCTGGTCAGTCAATACAGGGACTGTTACAGATAGTTGTAGATCACACTGGGGTTGTCGATGGATAATGCCCCATGTGATCGATTGCAGACAGATCTGGTGTTTGATCTGGCCAAGATATTATGTCCATACCCTGAATATAATTTTTTGGGTTACAACAGCGGTATATGGGCGAGAATTAACCATTTATGAAACAAAGCCTTGAATGCTGTACATGAATGGCAGCACAAAATGTCATATCAACGGATTGATGTACAAATAGTGCGGTCAGTGTGAGTGGGATAACCATGACAGTGCTCCAACTGTCATATGAAATTGCACCTCAGACGGTAGCTCCAGGTGTTGCTCTAATGGATCAAGCACACAGACAGACCGCTTGCAGACCCTCAACTGGCTCTTCCTTCTAACCAACTCACGACCAACACTAGTATGGAGGTAGAACCAGCTTTCGTCATGAAACACTACAGTAATCCACCGTGCCTTACGATGAGCTTTCCCCTAACACCACTGAAGTCGTGAGTAACTGTGTTTAGGGTTCAGTGGAATGGACGTTACAGGTAGTCTGGCTCCGCGATATCCTTGAAGTCAACGATATTGTTGCTCATATTGCTGCTGCTGAGTCAGTACTACATGTGAGAGCCATACGCCGCACACGATGGTCTTCCCACTCAGTCGTGTCGCTTGCCCATTCGGGGCCTGGTCTTCTTGCGACCGTACGGTTTCGTGACCATCTCTGCCAGCAATCAAGTACAGTAGCTACATTCTTTCCAAATATCTCTGCAATATTGCAGAAGGAACATCCAGCTTCTCGTAGCTCTATCACATGGTCCTATTCTAACTAAGTGAGGTGTTGTTAACGACGTACTTTACTGTCGTCTACTAACCATGTCTCGTCTCAAAAATAATTAACATTTACGACCGTTACAGCCTGTATTTTAAGGAAACGTGATTGAAAAGTCATAGTGGTGCTACTAACGTCACTCTCAGGTGACGGGTGCGAAATTTAAATAGTCGTCTTGTTTCAAATGTAGAAAGACGGCTACCAAATTCCGTTTATGTCATCTAACTCCTCGTTAGTGCTGCAGGTTTTTTTATGTATATTGTGGTGATGCTACGTTAATCAGGTCGTATGGGGTGCTCACCAATTTACTACGAGGGCTGTCCAGAAAGTAAGTTACGATCGGTGGCGAAATGGAAACGACTATGAAAATCCGATAAAGCTTTGCAGAGATGTGTTGGACAGTGTCTCTAGTATGACTCTAGGTAGAATTACGTCGCTCTTTTCATTCCTGAGCTCTTAGTGAGCGCGTAAAGATGTTATAGAAAATAGTGTCTCCCGCCAAGTACGAGGGCCTGGTGAGAATTTTTCCCTGAAGCTATGCAACCAACATTACATTACTGTCGTGCGGTTTCTTCTTCAAGACAATTCTCAGCCTCATTCTGCACGGGCAATGAAGATGTTCCTGCATCGTTTCAATTGGAAATGTTTGGTTACCCACAATACAGCCCGTAATTGTCTCCAACTGAGCTTCATCTCTGCTCAAACGTACCGCTGGCTATGAAGACAACATTTTGGCACAGACAACGAGCTTTAGGACAGCGTAGAGAATTGGCGGAAAGCACTGGCGGCTGCTTCTATGATGAGGGTATTGGAAAGCTGGTACAACGCTACGACGAATGTCTGAGTCAGAACGGCGACTACGTAGAGATGTAGCTGAAAGGTGTAGCTAACTGTTACAAATGAAACATTTCTGATTTTCACTGTGATTTTCATTTCGCGATCAATCGTAACTTACTCTCTGGACAGCCCTCGTATTTTAAGGTGTACGTGAAATTATACATCTGAATATGTGTAGTTGAAATGGGTTACTTCAAAACGAGGTAACCACAGTCGAAATATTACACAGCAAAATACTGCAGCCAATGAGGGCCGCTAGTCTTTTCTGTCGATTAACATGGTTGCAACAATTTGCGCTACTCCAGAAGATGAATCAGTAACGTTATAGGGTTGCATATGATAACTGGATGATTTGAGTTGCTACATAAAGTTTATCATAGTCAGTTGTGGCACCTCTTTTGTATCTCTTACGGCAGAAGACTTCCGGCAAAAGAACTAAACCTTATTCTGAAAACGACTTTGTCAAAGAGGACAGAGGAGCGGACTGACGTTCAGGGCACACTCTTGCCCTTGGGGCGGAAATCTGCCCATAAATGTGGAACATAAGCAATGATCACCGACTTTAGGGTGCAGAACGCAATGGAAACCGGTGCATTATAGACGCATTATGTGAATCGACAGGATCTGTGGACTGTGAATTGAAAAAGTGTCATGATGCTCTCCCAACTGGCAAAAGACACCGAAGACTGCGAAGATGGAGGTGACCGTGAGAAAAAGATTAAGTCACGGACGAAAGGATAATGTTCTGAGAGCCGGATGTGAATATGTCCGAAGTCTGAACATGGTAGAGAAGCTATAAATACTGAAACTGGAAATGCAAAGGCATAATCTAGATATAGTGGGCGTCAATGAAGTAAATGAAAGGAAGACAAATATTTATAGTCAGTTGAATATAGAATAATATCAACAGCAGCAGTGAATGGTATGATGGCAGTAGGATTCGTTGTGAATAGGAACGTTGGACAGAGAGTTTATTGCCGTGAACAGTTCAGTGATAGGGTTGTTCTCATCAGAATAGGCAGCAAATAAATACCGAAAATAATAGTAGATGGATACACGCCGACGTCGAAAGCTGACAATGAAGAGATGAAGTATATGAATATAGTGAACGGGTATTTCAATAAGTAATAGGGGATGAAACACTGTTAGTAATGGGGGACTGGAATGCGGTTGTAGGGGAACGAGTAGAAGAGAGGGATAACTGGGAAAATGGGCTTGGTGTTAGGAATGAGAGAGTAGACAGACTCAGTGAGTTCTACAAGTAAATATCAGCTACTGACATCATTCTCCAAATTCAATATTTAACGTCGGTTATTGCTTACCATCGATGCGCAGACGTCAGCGTTGAAACAGAAATTAGCATCGAAGCTTTGCCATCATCGTGCATCCCTAATGTGAACATTTTCTTATGATATGAGTTGAATTTGTGAAGAATTGTGCCATCTGTGCCGATACAGTAAAGCGATTCGCTGAATGCAGCGAGAGCGTTTCTTTTTTTTTTTTTTTTTTGCGGTATGAAACATTTTAATAATGTGTGTCACTACGATTAGTCTGTGTTGTAAAGGATCATCATCCTAAATGGGGAAAGTTTATATTATTCACACTCATTTCCCTCGACATGTGTGCGCGTTGCTGTTAACTGCGAGTGTAAATTGTAGATTCGTCTCGTGAGGTCCTATAGGGTGTAGTGCCTGTTTACGTCGTCAACGACAGTGTGGTAATGAGTGTGAGACCAACTGTAATTATCAACCCTAAATCGGGGTATGGTAGCAGCTAGTCACGAAAAGTGAGCAAATGCTCAGCGTCCAGTAAGCGAGAACCTAGCAGTAGCTGGTCTGCACCGTCTATAGCTGGCGCATTGTCCTCTCTACATCTGTACCAGGACAGGTCCCATTACTTCTGTTGGTTATGTCAGTCGTTCATTCATCCTTTAAGTAGTCGTACTCGGCGTATGCTGACGCCAGGCAGGACACTTAGGCATTTGAGAAAGTCACTGACTCTTTTATGAAGGAAAATAAACTGTCAGAAACCAAAGTGGAAGGTCGTATTAACTATTTACTTCCAATATACTGTAGTGTAAGAGTAGTATGAATGATGTGAGTAAGGTGGCTTCTTTGAAAAATCGAAGGCTTGTTTTACTGCTTTCTAGTGTTTATCCAGCGCTAGCAGCGTCGTCTTGTTGGTATATCTGACTTCAGTCGGGTCTGTCAGGTGATTTTCTGTCGGTGGAATTGATGAATTTCGTATCTTTATTGATACGGTCCAGTCATCGTGTCTTGGATCTGCCACGACGTCATCGGCCATTTGTGCCCAGGTGCATATCTATTCTTGCCTCCGACTCTACTTTAATTCGCATGACGTGTCCGTATCATCTTAACCTGCTTTCCCGTAGTTCGTCTGAGATGGGTGCAAGTCCAAACGGTCGACTGAAAACCCCAGGTCTTCATCAAACATAATAAGGCTGGTGCTTTTCTTCTGCTTTTCACATGATATTTATTCGCAAACCTACTATATAATTAGCAAAGGCATTTAGCTCCAACAACCGGAGATAATCTCGTATAATAATAGAGAATAAAAGCGTGTAGCATCCGTAGATCAGGTCACTGCAGTGAAAGGGTAAAATATCTCGAAATGCACTTTTACACAATGAGTTTCGCTTAGTGTAAAACTAATGTGCGGCTGGTCCTGGCGGAGGATCGAGTCCTCCCTCGGGCATGGGTGTGTGTGTTTGTTCTTGGGATAATTTAGGTTAAGTAGTGTGTAAACTTAAGGACTGATGACCATCGCAGTTAAGTTCCACAAGATTTCACACTCATTTGAACATTTTTTTCCACAAATGAAAGGCAGCCCTACCATAATGTTGATCTACCTTCACCTACATCATGAAAAATTTTCATCTACTGGGTAGTCACTCTTGCAAACACATTTGGCGTGTTGCCTGTCCGAGGGTGCAAAACGAAAGTTGATATTGGCAATAGCCACATCAATGGCCACACGCAAATCGTCATTTAAAGATGTATATCAAGTTTTTGGATCAAGCAACTAAGTATGACTCATGGAGGGATATCCTGCCGAGAGTAAGTTTTGTATGCTATTGGTGTGACGTAGAGAGCCTATACTCACCTGCGCCTTCTTGTTCTTCTTCAGCTTCTTCCGCTCCTCGCGGTCAGCGGCACGCCGGCGGATGCAAGGGCACAAACGGCGAAACATCTGCGTCAGAGAAGACCCGTGTCAAGTCCTATACGCCGTAACATTTCTACAGTAAATCGTGCCCATTACCTCCACTCAACAATATTGAACGCTCCGTCACGTGGGGTTTACTAGAGACGAAGTGTTTGATTGTCCCGTAAATGAAAAGGGATACCCGCTAGTTACGTGTGAAACAGAAATGGGCACATCAGTGAGCGTAGCGAGGTGTTCAAAAGACACGATTGAAGACTTTGTGGCCTCATATTCATGACGAGGCACGGGTCGTGTCCACCGTGCCCGAATGCGTTCTGGGTGAATGTCTGGCGTGGTCGAATGGCTTACGTTCCATAGTCGTGAATCAGCTCGCCAACCATGATCTGCAAGTGTCGACGGCGTATACAACAGCTCGGGCGTCTTGTGAGCTGCATTCGCGCTTTTCCTTGAATTTCTGACGATTTGTTTTTGACGAGGACAACGAGTGATCAGGAGCCACCGAAATAAAGACTGAGGTACTGAATAATATCATACTAATATGTTTCATTGGAAATGACAACCAGGATACCTCGTTAGCTCACGTAATTCTCAAGTGTACAGGTAGCGCAGCATTGCCTGATACCCTGCTTCTCTATTTCTGGAAGTAATCTATGCAAGTGTCGAACATTCATAGAGTACTAGCAGTATCGGAATTAGCATGATAGGCTTGAAGAATTTAATTAAAAATTTACGTTAATACTAATTACAACACATCGTTAAAATAGGAGTAAAGTACATCCTACATGAAGATTCTAGAAGTACTGAAGGAATATTATCTGTTCCTTGTTCAATCCTTAGTTACGATTTTTCAGTAGCTTGGTTACCCTCTGACACTGTTATTCAATCCTCTGTGTCTTCCATATCGACTTCCATTTCTTCTTATATCACTTCTGTAAACAGCTCCTTCCCAGTTGGACACATTCAACAAACGCTTTCCACATATCGAGCTCTCTCCTGGGTTCAACGGGGGAATTCCGTATGTGCTGTAAATGTTGAGAGCATTTCTCTTGCCTCTGAATTATGTACACGCTGAGCCCGACCTTCCGAAGACCAGTTCCTTTCCGATATCTTCGCTTTGTTCCCGCACCTGATCGCTTTAGATGACCTGAATTCCTATTCATTTCATTGATAAGTCAATTACATAGCTATGGTTTTTTCTGAGGATTTTTGTACCTATTTCAGTTACTTCGTTTGGGTTCACAGCTTCAAAGTAGCTTCTAAAAGATGAAACCTGTTCAAACCACCATAGGCTATCAGTTTTATTATGCAGAGTGCGTTTAATGAACTACGTATATGTTTCACATTACTAGCCAGTTTCATCCTTTGGCCGTTTTCAAATGTGTAGCGTTCGTTATGTGGGTGTGTGTGTCACATTTCAAAATGTGGTGGGTGAGGGTGGGAGGGAGAGTCCACTCTCACACTCTGGCTCACATTCCACTACAGAGTGAAATATTCAGTCTGAAAAATGTAGTAAAATAATTTATATTGCAGTGCCGATGAAATACTCTTCGCCGCAGGTGTAGGAATGGAAGTTTATTAGTTTTACGACACAGGCGCTCGCATAGAGTGAAGATGATTTTCATCGAGATTCCGTTTATCTTATGCAAAGTAGCGGTTTGGCCTCTTTCTGACCTACATGAGTATCATGGTTGCTGATAATTAACGTAGTCCTCAACCGAAAAATTTATATAAGTTCCAGAATGGCTCTCAACGTTAACGTTTAATCCCTCAGAATGATGCTACCAAACAGCACACGTTGCCTCCAGCTACTGATCAGTGTTTGTCTTCGCTGGTCGCCACTGTTTAGCAGTCAGTAGTGTGAGAAAGGACACACCAATGCTGAAATTTTTAAACGTGGTACACACGTCACCAATGAGATTTATGTTGGATAATGACAAAGAGCTCAAACTGGTAGGTAATGTGCAATATATTCATGTTGGAACAAAGGAAATTCACATGATAAAGCTTGGACGTGCGATGGTTGTAAATAATTTCCTCCTTCTTTTGTTCCTGAACTCAATTATCTCTTACATTAACCATTGCTCCTTCCCACGTACCTCGCTTCCATTTATGGTTTTTCTGTTGTTGTTGTTGTTGTGGTCTTCAGTCCTGAGACTGGTTTGATGCAGCTCTCCAAGCTACTCTATCCTGTGCAATCTTCTTCATCTCCCAGTACCTACTGCAACCTACATCCTTCTGAAGCTGCTTGGTGTATACATCTCTTGGTCTCCCTCTACGATTTTTACCCTCCACGCTGCCCTCCAATACTAAATTGGTGATCCCTTGATACCTCAGAACATGTCCTACCAACCGATCCCTTCTTCTAGTCTGGTTGTGCCACAAACTTCTCTTCTCCCCAACCCTCTCCAACACCTCCTCATTAGTTATGTGATCTACCCATCTAATCTTCAGCATTCTTCTGTAGCACCACATTTCGAAAGCTTCTATTCTCTTCTTGTCTAAACTATTTATTGTCCATGTTTCACTTATGTACACAGCTACACTCCATACAAATACTTTCAGAAACGACTTCCTGACACTTAATTCTATACTCGATGTTAACAAATTTCTCTTCTTCAGAAACGCTTTCCTTCCCATTGCCAGACTACATTTTATATCCTCTCTACTTCGACCATCATTAGTTATTTTGCTCCCCAAATAGCAAAACTCCTTTACTACTTTAAGTGTCTCATTTCCTTATCTAATACACACAGCATCACACGACTTAATTCGACTACATTCCATTATCCTCGTTTTGCTTTTGTTGATGTTCATCTTATATCCTCATTTCAAGACACTATCCATTCCATTCAACTGCTCTTCCAAGTCCTTTGCTGATTGTGACAGAATTACGATGTCATCGGCGAACCTCAACGTTTTTATTTCTTCTCCATGGATTTTAATACCTACTGCGAATTTTTCTTTCGTTTTCTTCACTGCTTGCTCAATATACAGGTTGAGTAACACCGGGGAGAGGCTACAACCCTGTCTCACTCCCTTCCCAATCACTGTTTCCCTTTCATGCCCCTCAACTCTTATAACTGCCATTTGGTTTCTATACAAATTGTAAATAGCCTTTCGCTCCCTATATTTTACCCCTGCCACCTTCAGAATTTGAAAGAGAGTATTCCAGTCAGCATTGTCAAAAGCTTTCTCTAAGTCTACAAATGCTAGAAACGTAGGTTTGCCTTTCCTTAATCTAGCTTCTAAGATAAGTCGTAGGGTCAGTATAGCCTCACGTGTTCCAATATTTCTGATCTTCCCCTAGGTCGGCTTCAACTAGTTTTTCCATTCGTCTGTAAAGAATTCACGTTAGTATTTTGCAGCTATGACTTATTAAACTGATAGTTCGGTAATTTTCACATCTGTCAACACCTGCATTCTTTGGGATTGGAATTATTATTTTCTTCTTTAAGTCTAAGGGTATTTCGCCTGTCTCATACATCTTGCTCACCAGATGGTAGAGTTTTGCCAGGAGTGGCTCTCCCAAGGATGTCAGTAGTTCTAATGGAATGTTGTCTACTCCCGGGGCCTTGTTTCGACTCATGTCTTTCAGTACTCTGTCAAACTCTTAACGCAGTATCATATCTCCCATTTCATCTTCATCTACATCCTCTTCCATTTCCATAATAATGTCCTCAAGTACGTCGCCATTGTATAGACCCTCTACATACTCCTTCCACCTTTCTGCTTTACCTTCTTTGCTTAGAACTGGGTTTCCATTTGAGCTCTTAATATTCATACAAGTGGTTCTCTTTTCTCCAAAGGTCTCTTTAATTTTCCTGTAGGCAGTATCTATCTTACCCCTAGTGAGATAAGCCTCTACATCCTTACATTTATTCTCTAGCCATCCCTGCTGAGCCATTTTGCATATCTTGTCAATCTCATTTTTGAGGCGTTTGTATTCCTTTTAACCTGCTTCATTTACTGCATTTTTATATTTTCCCATTTCATCAATTACATTCAATATTTCTTCTGTTACCCAAGGATTTGTACTAGCCCTCGTCCTTTTACCTGCTTGATCCTCTGTTGCCTTCACTACTTCATCCCTCAAAGCTACCATTCTTCTTCTACTGTATTTCTTTCCCCCATTCCTGTCAATTGTTCCTTTACGCTCTCGCTGAAACTCTGTACAATCTCTGTTTCTTTCAGTTTATCCAGGTCCCATCTACTAAAATTCCCACCATTTTGCAATTTCTTCAGTTTCAATCTACAGTTCATAACCAATAGATTGTGGTCAGAGTCCACATCTGCCCCTGGAAATGTCTTACAATTTAAAACCTGGTTCCTAAATCTCTGTCTTACCATTATATAATCTATCTGATACCTTTTATTATCTCCAGGGTTCTTCCATGTATACAACCTTTTTTCATGATTCTTGAAGCAAGTGTTAGCTATGATTAAGTTATGCTCTGTACAAAATTCTACCAGGCGGCTTCTTCTTTCATTTCTTACCCCCAATCCCAATTCACCTACTACGCTTCTTTCTCTCCCTTTTCCTACTACCGAATTCCAATCACCCATGACTATTAAATTTTCGTCTCCCTTCACTATCTGAATAATTTCTTTTATTTCGTCATACATTACTTCAACTTCTTCGTCATCTGCAGAGCTAGTTGGCATATAAACTTGTACTACTGCAGTAGGCGTGGGCTTCGTGTCTATCTTGGCCACAATAATGTGTTCACTATGCTGTTTGTGATAGCTTACCCGAATTCTTATTTTTTTTATTCATTATTAAACCTACTCCTGCATTACCCCTATTTGACTTTGTATTTGTAACCCTTTATTCGCCTGACCAAAAGTCTTGTTCCTCCTGACACCGAACTTCACTAATTCCCACTATATCTAATATTAACCTATCCATTTCCCTTTTTAAATTTTCTAACCTACCTGCCCGATTAAGGGATCTGACATTCCACGCTCCGATCCGTAGAACGCCAGTTTTCTTTCTCCTGATAACAACGTCCTCTTGAGTAGTCCCCGCCCGGGGATCCGAATGGGGGACTATTTTACGTCCGGAATATTTTACCCAAGAGGACGCCATCATCATTAACCATACAGTAAAGCTGCATGCCCTCGGGAAAAATTACGGCTGTAGTTTCCCTTTGCTTTCAACCGTTCGCAGTACCAGCACAGCAAGGCAGTTTTGGTTAGTGTTACAAGGCCAGATCAGTCAATGATCCAGACTGTTGCCCCTGTAACTACTGAAAAGGCTGCTGCCCCTCTTCAGGAACTACACGTTTGTCTGGCCTCTCAACAGATACCCCTCCGTTGTGGTTGCACCTGCGGCATGGCCATCTGTATCGCTGAAGCACGCAAGCCTCCCCACTGATTCTAGGTGCTTTTGTGTATGTCTTACATTCCAGTATCTGACATCGAAATATCTGTGTCTGTAAGTTGTAATCCAGGTGCTATCTTCTCATACATTCGAGCCTGTACCAAGAAGATCTCTTTCTGTTGTGATTCTGTAATTGTGCTCAGAATTTACCAACAGAAATCAATTTCACATCTCATGAAGTCTTTATCCTTTCTATTCCTAATACCGACACCGTATTCTTCCCTAACTCTCTTGTTCCTTTCTCCACCACAGTGTTCCAATCCCCTAAGGTTATTAGCTTTAGATCCTGCTTTAAATGTCGTCTTACACTATATCCATCTCTTCAACTTCTGCTCGTCACTCAACATCTAAACCTGAGCTACATTCGTTAGTGATAGTTTCCTGTCGATTCTGTTCAGATTATCCATGTCACTGAACAGTTAGTAGTAATTGAACTTTGTGTCCTACTCTCCTACTCGAAATGAGTTCCACCCTCGTTACATTATTTTCTGGTCCTGTTGATATTATCCTTCGTTAGTCAGACCAGAAATCCAGGAGTTCTTTCGATTTCACTTCATCTACACAACTATATCTACATTGAGCCTTTAGAGTGACCTTTTACATATATTTTAGTTTCATATCCGAAGTCGTAGAATATAACGGTATTATGGTAAGTGCAATCCTTTTATCATGGCCTCCTACTCTTGGAAAGTTCCCTTCCTGGATATACAAATGATAGGTTAGATCTGACACTTTGGCCAATGGAGGGACAATCATGACACTTTCTCAGTTAGAGGACACAAGTCATGTGTACTCACCTTACGTGTTTCTAATACAATGTTTTGCACTGCGTTTTGCTCATTCATACCGTTGACCGCTATTGATTATTCGTCATAACCGATAGTTTCACACACCAAGATCCAGAGCCTGGACAAAATCCCTATCCACATCTCAAGTATAATTGGCAATCCTGTTGAAGAGTCCTCGGTGCCATAGCTGATGATCTTTACATAAAGTGTATTCCTTAGCTGGGATCTAAGCCGGCACCTAGAGCTTTTTGATCCGTATTAAAAGACGCTACCGCTTTTTTTTCTCCCTCCAAATCGCTTATTTAAGAGAATCAATTAAGAATAATACAAAAGAAGTCATCTCGACAAAAACAAAAGGGTTAAATCAGAAAATCGTAAATGTAGGAACATGGCGTTAATTTTAACGTGCTCACCGCGTCTTCCCTCCGTCACTTCTCCAGCGTGTAACATTTAAATACAAACAAGGGTGTCAACAAAAAAGGGGCGGGGGGGGATTTCAGCTCATCCAACTCCTAGTCGATGAAAAAAAGATACAGCATATTAGTAAAATGCTCTCGATGACGTGGCATCCTGAGACACGTCCAATGGGCTGTGGCCATATATTCGGATCTGCATCATATCCACTCACCATCACGCAGTGGACATAATGTCCAACAAGCAAAATGATGGCATTTTTCTTCGACCGAGGAATGGAGGTTGAGTCGGGACGCACGAGAATCTTCCCCGAGATAGCCGCCTCCGACGTCCTGAGGAGAAAAGCCAGTTGTGGGCGAAGCCGCAGGAGATCGACAGATGATATAATGTATCAGTTTCATGTCAACGAGTACAGCGATCCGTCACACTGAGGACAATACGAAAAAGTCGCATGTTGGTAGGTACAGTATCATGAACAACTTGGTACCAAGAGGATGCCACTTCCATCAGGAAAGTCGGGAGGCTAACGTTAGACCAAACAATCTTTCAGTTCGTTTCTGGCGACAGGGCTTTCACACAGGGAATGCTATAAGGAACTGGCAAGCGGCATAACAGAATTTTTAGGAAGAGATTCACTTGAGAAAGGATATTTACTCTTAAATAACTGACTTGAAGAAAAAATTCGTTAACTTGCCTTAGTTTATAACTAATCCTGCCAATTTCTACTGGAGGTGTTAAACTCGCCGGTCGGATACAGTCATGAAGGCAAGCTATTAGTGACTGGGGAGTGCGTAGACATGTGAAAACGGTGCGACGGATGAATAAGGCAGAAGCCTTAATTCGAATGTCAGGGAGACCCAAACCTCGCAGCAGACGGGGTCGCGCCATTACCCCATAACGCACGCGAAATATAGAGTTGTGCCAGATAAACCTGGCAGTTAAACTTTGCAACTTGCGGTACATCATCGCGGGAAGTATAAAGATTTGTGCAGTAAAATAAGCCTTACCTAACACATACATTTCCATGGCCCGGACCTTGTGAAGAAGTGAGAGAGAGCGACGCTCGTGTTCAATGATTGCTCCCTGAACCTTATCCGTGACAGACGTCCAGTTTATCGTAGCCATCTTTAGCGGACAACTGTCAATTACAACCCTAACGATCGATAGCGGGTGACCTTCAAAGCCCATGGAATTTCAAGAGCGTCAAATCCTCGCTAACTGAGTAATCGACATTTCTGGTCATTAACCCGCGCTCCCGTGAGACGACAAAAACCATCCAAAACTTCCTTCAGCAGTGGTATATCATCAGTGGTACGGAGAAAAACCACAACGTCAGCAGCATCATATGCACGAACGATGGACCTTTCTCCCAACAGCGACCAGCCACCCAAACGAGCAGTTATAGATCACATAAGGATTCCAGAAACAGAACGTAGAGCGACATAGATAATGGACACGTTTGAAGGACGCCCAGACACACAGCGATGGGGGAAGTAAGTAGGCCATTTACGTCAATGGACGTCCGAATAACAGCAATTAGTGAACTAAACAACAGTCGTGCAGCATGATTAAAATCAACAGTCGTCAATATTCGCATGAGAAATCCATGATAAACGCGGTCGAACACATGGTGAAAATCAATGAAAAGGAAAGCGCTTGGCATGGGAATGGTGGAAGCAATCGAAATTAGATCACGACATTCAGCAACGGGAGTCAGGAGAGTACGATCCTGAAGACAGCTTTGCTGGCTCGCGATAATGGTAGCGAGCAACACCGATAGTCTGCTATTTACCGATCGCGCCACTGTATTATAAATATAGTTGAAGAGGGTTATATGCGAACCTGGTCCACAAGCAAACGTCCCGACGTCTTTGAGATCAGGACAATTTTAGCAACCTTAAAGTTAGGCGGGAGAAGGCCTCCGTGGAATATTTCATTCACCTTGGAAGTTAACGTATCACCAATTAAGGGCCAAAATCGAATATAAATTTCGTTTGGAAGGCCATCGGGGCCAGGTGATTTGTGGGAAGGAGAACGAGCTACGATATCAAGTATATCATGGCGATGGAATACAGAGAAATACTCTTCCAGGAGAGCTGGTGTAACAACACTACCAAGGAGGGAGGTAAAGTCAACAGACGGCAGACTGTCTGAATCCACTTCAGTGTAAAGGTCAGAAAAGTAATGGTAAAGTTCATGCATGATATCAGATTGGGAGGACCACTCACGTCCATCTAGAGAACGAATGGTAGTAATACACGTCTTTTGAGATCGTTGATGAAGCCGAAGAAGATGATAGAGAGAGGCTAACTAATCCTGTACGATTGAACGAGGCTGTGAACGCAAGGGGAAACCGTCCATTTGCCTACGTTTGAGTTGTAGAAGTTTTTCCTTCACACGGTGGACGTCTACGACTCTCAATGGGGCATCACGAGCTTTATCGTGAAGATCTTGGAGGACAGCATAATAAAATTTCCTAGTTCGCCTTATTTCAGCCGCTTTTTCAGCGCTAAAACGCTTGAGTGTATTAGGAACCCGAGGTTTAGCAAAGGTAACCCACCATTCTAGAATTGAGGGATAACGTGCCTGGGACTGGATTGTTCGCCGCCGTACGTCTGCGATGATGTCTTCCAGACAGAGGTCCGTGAGATGTAGTGTTTAGATTCAACAAAGAGCACGAAAGATGGGCCCGCTGCGGGCCGTGGGTAAAAGTAATTGAAACAGCACATTGATCAGTGAAACTGGCAGGAATTACATCAATCGATAGATTTATAGGATTTTACTACAGATGGGGGAGATAGATAAAAGCGGTCAAATTGTCTATTTGAAGTTGCTGTAAATAACGTAAACCGCACCCATGTAGGATATCTGCAAACCCAAGCATCTTGGAGATGCAAAGAAAGTCACCATATCATTAAGTTTATGACACTACGTAAGGCGAATTTAAAATGGCCCCCTAACAAAACCTTGCGCCAGTTCCGACGGAGTAATTAAACAATTTCTTTCTTATAAAACAGCGCGCGGTCGAATGAACGACCGGATCCAGACGGAGCGTAAAGAAAAATTAAGGTGAGGTCATAAAAACTACAGTCTATACCGCGACCATCATTTAGAGTTTTGAAGTCCGTCAGCGGGATTCGATCTCGATAAAGCAAAGCCATACCGGTAGAATTTTCGGCCGCGGCATTGAAAGACGTAGTGTATCCAGGAAGACAAAACACATCAAATAACACCTACTGTAAACACACGATATCAGCTTGGGAATCGTAAGTAAAGTAGAAAACCGTAATTGGGAACGTATCGTTTTAACATTGAGCGTTAGAAATGGATATGCCTGCATCCTTCAGCACATGTAAGGTCAATGAAACAACGCTCACGAAAATGCAGTCATCACGCCCATCTCTCCCAACGTCCGTAGGCGGTGGAAAGAAGGTATAATTCTAATCCTCCCCGTCGGAATCCGAGGAATCCTCGTTTCTCTTTTTACGACGCGCCGCTGCACGTGCAGGTTGCAAACGCTGTTTCACACCACTCCGTGAAAACACACACTCATGATGTCGAAGGGTTGGGGGCGTGCAAAACTCCGATTTGATAGAGGAGCCATCTCCACTGCACTCATCGGAAGTCGGGGAGCACAACTCAGAACGACTTACAGCAACATCAGGTACAAAAAACACGGGTTACGCAGTGCCGGTGACAGATTGCGTCACCCGATCATCAGGATGAGAACCCGTAGAATCCCGTTGCCCCACCGTCTCAGCGTGGAGGAGGGGTGCTATTTCACTGGAACATTCTAAAGACTGGCGAGCAGGCAACGTTGCTGCGGGAACATCGGAACTCACGGGAACCGTCGCGTCTCACGTGAAGTGAGGGACGCAGATACAACACAGATTTCAGCATCAACAGAAGCAGCTACATCATTTCTGGTAATACTTGAATCACAATTCACGTCGGTAGACAACTCAGTGCCGCCAGAAGGTGCACCCTCTGTCAACGCCGTATCACAAGAGCGAGACTGGAGAGGGACGCTCTCGAAATGTCTACCGTCCTCTGTTCCCGGAGTTTTACTTGCACTGCTGGAGTCGTCGTCCCCTCATGGACAGTGGCCGTACCGGGACGCACCGGTAATGGTGGAAATTCCCGAGGAGTAGGGGGTAATGACGCCCCAACATCGCTTAAAGCTGGAGATTGACTGTCAGTAGACTGCGAAGACACTATGTCTGCTAATGTTAACGGACGACGTTTTTGATAAGACGACGTCAGAACAGTAGCACGGCGCGGTTAGTCGGATGTGAGATGACCACTTTCGTTACAGAGAAAACAGGTTTCTTCTTGCCCTGCATACGTAACATGGACCTGGTAACCACAAACAGTTAAGCGGGAAGCAATATTCTTTTTAATGCACATGTCCACAGACCGGATACCATTATAACACTGTAAGCGATGTTGTGCTGTCCAGCGTTCCCATCAGATATGCCGTATGATTCCAAATGGGAGCAACGCCGTTTTAAGTAATGAATCGTCCTCTTCAGGAGGAATGTTATTAACTCTAAACGGAGTATACTCGAGTGCCGCATTTTCAAGGAGGACTTGACTAACGGAATCATCTCGATGTGTAAACAACACTTTAGAACCAATCCGAGAGAGAAGCCGTTCTACTTGCACGAGATCGTAAAACTTCACAAAGAATACATACAAATCAGAATCAAAGTAAGCAGTATGTACCACGGATAACATCAGCCAAACAATCGTGAACAAGACGCATACTCTTGTCAAAAGTGAAACGAACAGTAGCTCGATGAGGAATAGACTTAGGAGACTAGACAGACTCCATGGCGCGGGCAGAAGTCACCGCCACCGAGAGCGAAACGACGGCAAACTCCGCTACGCAACTACCATGTGACTCCGGCCGATGCACCATCAAGACTGAGTAGCTTCGACACAAGCGGCGCTGCGGCACAGGCCGTCGAAAACCACGACCTCTTCGCTCGAGGCGCAAAGCGACACTGACCCCTACACCACAGCCACCTACAACAGTTATTGAAATGGATTATTGCGTGGAAATAGACGGGAAGATCCGAGATAGTGTAACTACACGATCGGTGACCAGCCATTGGTGTTAATAATAAGCGCCAGTGCTAGAACTGAT
Organism: Schistocerca americana; assembly: GCF_021461395.2. Lineage (NCBI taxonomy): Eukaryota > Metazoa > Arthropoda > Insecta > Orthoptera > Acrididae > Schistocerca > Schistocerca americana. The sequence continues at coordinate 319,540,532 of NC_060125.1, read as the reverse complement.
CTGTGCCGGGGAATGTATTTTTCAATGATGACGCATATCTAGCCGTGAGAAACATTGATGGCCGTTGGGGATTTAGCGAAAGGAGTCCAATTGAATTTAAGGATTTCACATATGACGCAGATTGCTTACAAATCTAATTTGAATATTTCGTGAATACAGTTAGTCTTTGTGGACTCTTACAGAGCTGGTATTAGAGAATATTTAGAGAAGTGTGCAATCCCTGCGCTTTTAATGCCGTAACAAAACTCCACAAAAATTAATGGGTGACACTGCAAAAAGTGCGTTGTCACCACGGAGAACCATACCTCCAGATTTTCGAGTGTTCACAGCTCACTCTGACGTGTAGCTGTAGATTTGATGTCGCTATGGAAGCCGCAGCTGTCTTACGTCACAGGAGATATCACTCGTTCATTACTGCCAGTTTTATACCAGTTAATCTGGAGAGATACGGTTAGAAACATAATTTTCTGTTGCTCCTAGAGATTTCCATTTATTTTACCACATTTTACGAGAAACTGCAGGACAAGGCCAGTTCTAGCTTTGCACATACATTGAAAAAATTTGGAAATTTGCGGTGAGGTCTTATGGGACCAAACTGCTGACATCATCGGTGCCTAGGCTTAGGCACTGCCTAATCTAACTTAAACTAACTTACGCTAAGACAACACACACACCCACGCCCGAGGGAGGACTCGAACCTCCGAGGGGGCGAACCGCGCGGGCCATGATAAGGCGCCCAAGACAGCGCAGCTGCACATACATGGATAAATAACGTATATCCTAGATGTAATACGACAGTGTAGTATCTCATAAACCGTATCAACGACACACTTCGAACGAAATGTACTCTTCAACGGTGCTCTGAATGAAGAGAATCTTGCTGGCTGGAATGTGCTGAGAACTACAGGTAAAGGATACTTAAATATGATTCTTGAGTTTCTCCCGGCGTATTTGATAGTCAAAATATCCACGGGTGTGCTGCCGGTCTACAGTGTCCAACGGGCACAATATTTCGGCGATCATACATGTCGCCATCATCAGGTGAACTGACGGACTGAGCTCCTGTGAACGTGCCGGCACGGAGATCCGTACGCTATGGCTGCTCAGAGGGAACTGGGTTCGGTCGCGGCGGCGGCTGATTTAAATACCCTCCGCCCGCGGCGCGCTCCCTCCGCCGTCCGTGCCCCGCGCCACGGTCGCGCGGTGGAACAGATTGCGACGGCGTCTGAGATGACGTCGGAGTGATGGCTCTGTCCACCGTGGTCGTCACAACTATACGTTTGCTCGATGTACTCTTGATTAACCCGATCGCTGGTTCCCAAGCCTTGCTAAGATTATAGCCACAGTCACGGTTTATGAGGTCGTCATTGGTGCGAATTTCGATGGCCTCTCTAACAACGCTGTCCCAATATCTCGACGTCTGTACCAGAATCCTTGTGGGGTCATATTCCATGGCGTGATTTTCCGACAAACAATGTTCAGCGACCGCCGACTTGCTCGGATACATCAGACGAGTGTGCCTCTGGTGTTCACGGCATCGATCTTCGACGGTACGCATCGTCTGACCAATATACGACTTGCCACATTGACACGGAATCTGGTACACGCCGGCCTTCCTCAAACCGAGGTCATCTTTGGCACTCCCCACCAGTGCACGAGTTTTGTTTGGAGGACAAAACACAGTTCCGGCCCGGTGTTTCTTCAGAATGCGAGCGATTTTCCCCGAGAGTGCGCCTGTGTAAGGAATAAATGCAGTGCCTACCTCCTCCCGCGAGACTTCATCCATCTCAAGAGGTTGTGCTGCAGTGGTTGGGCGGAGAGCACGTTGAATCTGCCACTCTGAGTACCCATTTTTTCGAAATACAGTTCTCAGATGTTCCAATTCCTGGGGTAGACTCTCTGCGTCAGAGATAGTGCGCGCCCTATGTACTAGAGTTTTAAGTACCCCATTCCTCTGTGAAGGGTGGTGGCAGCTGTCTGCGTGCAAATACAGATCAGTGTGCGTAGTCTTCCGATACACCCTATGACCTAGGGTGCCGTCAGCCCTTCTCTTGACCAAGACGTCAAGGAAAGGTAATTTACCCTCCGTTTCAGCCTCCATAGTGAATTTGATGTTGGGGTGTATGGAGTTTAGATGTGTAAGGAAGTCAAGGAGTTTATCCATACCATGTGGCCAAATGACGAACGTGTCGTCCACGTAGCGGAAAAAGCAAGTAGGTTTCCATACGGATGACGACAGGGCTTCCTCCTCGAAGTTCTCCATGTACAAATTCGCTACCACCGGTGAGAGTGGGCTACCCATGGCGACTCCCTCCGTTTGTTCGTAGTATTCTCCATTAAAAAGAAAATACGTGGAAGTCAAGACATGCCTAAAAAGTTCAGTGGCCTTCTCGTCAAACTTCTGACTAATCAATTCTAGTGACTCTCGCAGGGGTACCCTCGTAAACAAGGAAACGACGTCAAAACTCACCATGATATCTGACTCATCCAACCTGAAGCTGTCAAGGCGTTTAACAAAATCCACGGAATTACGGATGTGATGAGGGCATTTACCCACATAAGGACTTAATATTCCCGTCAGGTATTTGGCCAACAAATATGTAGGTGCCCTGATGTGGCTGACAATGGGGCGTAATGGTATCCCCTCTTTGTGAACCTTCGGGAGTCCATATAGTCTAAGCGGTAAGGGGACCTTGGGGTAACAATTTCTTAGCGTCACCCTCCGGTAAATCTGCGTCCTTGAGAAGCGCCCTCGTCTTGTTCTCCACCTTCTTTGTAGGGTCAACGCTGATCTTCCGGTAGGAATCGTCATTTAGCAGGCTCTGCATCTTATCAGTGTAGTCCTTATGGGAGACAACAACTGTAGCATTGCCTTTGTCAGCCGGTAAAGCAACAATTTCAGAGCGCTCCCTCAGATCACGAATGGCCGCCCTCTCTTTACTGCTGATATTTGACTTCATCGGCTTGGATTTCGTCAACGCACGACAAGTTTCACGACGTATTTCCTCGGCTGATTCTGGCGGAAGTCGAGCTGCAACCTGTTCAACAGCACTAACAATTTCTGCGACCAGAGTGAACTTGGGGGTGGGAGCGAAGTTGAGACCTTTCTGCAAAACCGAGACTGCATCCTCACTCAACACCATGCCACTCAAATTGATGACAGTCTTGCACGGTACCTGTAGAGATGGTTTGTCAAGGAGACGTGATAACTTAGCTGTTTGACGTCCCGTAGCCTTCTTATGGGCGGAATCAGCTGACACCCAGGAGACACCATCAATCCAATCCCAGGAACAAGAAGTAAACTTACTAGCCAGTTGCAAATGTAGTTTGAGTAATTCCTGTGAGATAAACTCAAGGCTCCGGCGGGTGAATTGCACTCTCTCACGTACCAATGCGAGGCTGGCTCGTTTCTTGATTCTCTTAGCTGCTGCAGAATCGATGTGATGCATAACCTTAGCAAAATTTGGAACAACATTCTCGGAACGACATCTCTTTAGAAAGGCAAGAGTACTTAGCAAACGACATCTACGGTGGCGCATCTCTTCAAATTTCTTCATGCTGCGATACATCTCCTCCCCGTAAAGGTGTATGATGTGATTCTTGAGTTTCTCCCGGCGTATTTGATAGTCAAAATATCCACGGGTGTGCTGCCGGTCTACAGTGTCCAACGGGCACAATATTTCGGCGATCATACATGTCGCCATCATCAGGTGAACTGACGGACTGAGCTCCTGTGAACGTGCCAGCACGGAGATCCGTACGCTATGGCTGCTCAGAGGGAACTGGGTTCGGTCGCGGCAGCGGCTGATTAAAATACCCTCCGCCCGCGGCGCGCTCCCTCCGCCGTCCGCGCCCCGCGCCACGGTCGCGCGGTGGAACAGATTGCGACGGCGTCTGAGATGACGTCGGAGTGATGGCTCTGTCCGCCGTGGTCGTCACAACTAAACGTTTGCTCGATTTACTCTTGATTAACCCGATCGCTGGTTCCCAAGCCTTGCTAAGATTATAGCCACAGTCACGGTTTATGAGGTCGTCATTGGTGCGAATTTTGATGGCCTCTCTAACAACGCTGCCCCAATATCTCGACGTCTGTACCAGAATCCTCGTGGGGTCATAATCCATGGCGTGATTTTCCGACAAACAATGTTCAGCGACCGCCGACTTGCTCGGATACATCAGACGAGTGTGCCTCTGGTGTTCACGGCATCGATCTTCGACGGTACGCATCGTCTGACCAATATACGACTTGCCACATTGACACGGAATCTGGTACACGCCGGCCTTCCTCAAACCGAGGTCATCTTTGGCACTCCCCACCAGTGCACGAGTTTTATTTGGAGGACAAAACACAGTTCCGACCCGGTGTTTCTTCAGAATGCGAGCGATTTTCCCCGAGAGTGCGCCTGTGTAAGGAATATATGCAGTGCCTACCTCCTCCCTCGTGACTTCATCCATCTCAAGAGGTTGTGCTGCAGTGGTTGGGCGGAGAGCACGTTGAATCTGCCACTCTGAGTACCCATTTTTTCGAAATACAGTTCTCAGATGTTCCAATTCCTGGGGTAGACTCTCTGCGTCAGAGATAGTGCGCGCCCTATGTACTAGAGTTTTAAGTACCCCATTCCTCTGTGAAGGGTGGTGGCAGCTGTCTGCGTGCAAATACAGATCAGTGTGCGTAGTCTTCCGATACACCCCATGACCTAGGGTGCCGTCAGCCCTTCTCTTGACCAAGACGTCAAGGAAAGATAATTTACCCTCCGTTTCAGTCTCCATAGTGAATTTGATGTTGGGGTGTATGGAGTTTAGATGTGTAAGGAAGTCAAGGAGTTTATGCATACCATGTGGCCAGATGACGAACGTGTCGTCCACGTAACGGAAAAAGCAAGTAGGTTTCCATACGGATGATGACAGGGCTTCCTCCTCGAAGTTCTCCATGTACAAATTCGCTACAACCGGTGAGAGTGGGCTACCCATGGCGACTCCCTCCGTTTGTTCGTAGTATTCTCCATTAAAAAGAAAATACGTGGAAGTCAAGACATGCCTAAAAAGTTCAGTGGTCTTCTCGTCAAACTTCTGACTAATCAATTCTAGTGACTCTTTTTAATGGAGAATACTACGAACAAACGGAGGGAGTCGCCATGGGTAGCCCACTCTCAGCGGTGGTAGCGAATTTGTACATGGAGAACTTCGAGGAGGAAGCCCTGTCGTCATCCGAATTGAAACCTACTTGCTTTTTCCGTTACGTGGACGACACGTTCGTCATCTGGCCACATGGTATGGATAAACTCCTTGACTTCCTTACACATCTAAACTCCATACACCCCAACATCAAATTCACTATGGAGACTGAAACGGAGGGTAAATTAACTTTCCTTGACGTCTTGGTCAAGAGAAGGGCTTACGGTACCCTAGGTCATGGGGTGTATCGGAAGACTACGCACACTGATCTGTATTTGCACGCAGACAGCTGCCACCACCCTTCACAGAGGAATGGGGTACTTAAAACTCTAGTAGATAGGGCGCGCACTATCTCTGACGCAGAGAGTCTACCCCAGGAATTGGAACATCTGAGAACTGTATTTCGAAAAAATGGGTACTCAGAGTGGCAGATTCAACGTGCTCTCCGCCCAACCACTGCAGCACAACCTCTTGAGATGGATGAAGTCTCGCGGGAGGAGGTAGGCACTGCATTTATTCCTTACACAGGCGCACTCTCGGGGAAGATCGCTCACATTCTGAAGAAACACCGGGTCGGAACTGTGTTTTGTCCTCCAAATAAAACTCGTGCACTGGTGGGGAGTGCCAAAGATGACCTCGGTTTGAGGAAGGCCGGCGTGTACCAGATTCCGTGTCAATGTGGCAAGTCGTATATTGGTCAGACGATGCGTACCGTCGAAGATCGATGCCGTGAACACCAGAGTCACACTCGTCTGATGTATCCGAGCAAGTCGGCGGTCGCTGAACATTGTTTGTCGGAAAATCACGCCATGGAATATGACCCCACGAGGATTCTGGTACAGACGTCGAGATATTGGGACAGCGTTGTTAGAGAGGCCATCGAAATTCGCACCAATGACGACCTCATAAACCGTGACTGTGGCTATAATCTTAGCAAGGCTTGGGAACCAGCGATCGGGTTAATCAAGAGTAAATCGAGCAAACGTATAGTTGTGACGACCACGGTGGACAGAGCCATCACTCCGACGTCATCTCAGACGCCGTCGCAATCTGTTCCACCGCGCGACCGTGGCGCGGGGCGCGGACGGCGGAGGGAGCGGGCCGCGGGCGGAGGGTATTTAAATCAGCCGCCGCCGCGACCGAACCCAGTTCCCTCTGAGCAGCCATAGCTTACGGATCTCCGTGCCGGCACGTTCACAGGAGCTCAGTCCGTCAGTTCACCTGATGATGGCGACATGTATGATCGCCGAAATATTGTGCCCGTTGGACACTGTAGACCGGCAGCACACCCGTGGATATTTTGACGATACTTAAATAATTTATCCCTGATGATACTCCAGAATTAAAATCTTGGTGCAGAAACTACTAAATAATAAGTAATTATTACTTTTTGGATGTCTTTTTCTGGTATTTTCTTCCCAGTGAGCACTAGGATCATATAGCCTTCGTCACAGAAACGAATTTTTTGGGGTATAGAATCTTCTGAAAAATACCTATTAAATATTATAATAAGGGGATAGAAAGTTTTTTTTCCTCTGCAATTAAAAAGGAAGGCACATTTTCTCTGCTTTAATAGTACATAAATTAATGTGTTTCAATTTGGATATTATCTTCCCACACGGATATTACTTAAAAAAACTGGCCAGGCGATAGTAGGCGCGTTGGGAGTTCTGTAGAAACTCGAGATTCTCGATTATTTTTGCCTATTGTCTACATTTATGCCCGTAAAATATCAGTGCCAGGGATTCAAAGACATTCGAAATTTCTATGTGAAACCTGCTTCTTGCCAAATTTCGTGATTCTGAAACAAGGGGATTCATCCCTTACGTTTGCATGAGTGGGTTTACGAGAGTTGAAATATGTGACGTAAATGGCCGTGTCTTCCAGTTGCATGGGCTTAGAAGTTAACATTATTCCACCACCAAGAGACTATAGACCTTAATATGTGATACCAAGTTACAACGTGAGCGTCTACCCGTTCCATAGAAAAAGAGACAATCTGATAATAAATGACGAAAAAAATTTGATGTGATACACCTACAGATTAATAGTGTTGAGAATTTTTTGTTTGGCTGTAGTGTGAAAACTTGCTTGCTTCAAAATTTTGTGATTCTAAGTCAACGGGAAGTACGCTTTAGGTGTTGATGCCTGGGTATGAGAATATGAAAGTATGTCATATAAATTGACTTACAAGATTGAACTTTCTACGACGCCAAGGGACCGTAGACCGTAGAAGGTAACTCAGAAATCAATTGATAAATCTCCCCGTTGGTGAGGAAAAGCTGTATCTACAGTAATACATACAGACAGACAAATGAACATAAAGTGAGCCTTTAAGAATTCGTTTCTACCGAATGAGGTACGGAACGCTAAAAAGCAGGTTCTTAAAATCTGTCTACAGCAAATATGTTGAATGTACATTCTATGTGCAGCATTGCACTCTTTTGATAGGTATCTGTAACGATCATTAATCTTCTCTTCCATCTTTCATTTCATCTTCCCCTGTTGGGTGGTATAGCTTCACTGAATCCTTCGCTTGTGGAGAATGATAATGAGACGAAGAGGGAAGATAAATAAACTATTCAAGGTGTCTCAAGTCCCGTGTTATCTTTTTTATAAGTCGATCACGAGATAACCTCCCCGGTGAATGTGGTGCTCGCCTGTTGAAACATCACGCTGATCGCTTTAGAGCGCTATTAACGGTGTAGAAGTGTCACAAAGATGTAATGTGACCCTCTACAGCTAACGAATGTCAAGGAATATGAGTGATGTGCATATAGCAGGAAGGAGGCTACGTGTTTTCAGATAACCACGTCCACACTGTGCATGAAACGGCCAGATTTGTAGGTCTGTCGTTGTAGACTGCCCCATATGTGTACGAACGTTGGTGTACCACGCGCACACGTCTAACACGAAGTAAATACGACAGGTCTAAAACTCTTGTAAATGACAGGCACTGGTGACGAATGTCATGCATTCAAATCGATAATTTATTTCAAACCAGTCAGTAATTGCTGTGGCCATTGAATGCGAGACTTTCTCAATCAGTTTCCAAGCGAACGTAGTTTCCTTCTTTTTCTTCTTCTTCGCTTCATGTATTAGACAAATTTCCTGTTGCGGTACTTCATCTCCTGTATGGTTTTCCTACGTTTGATCTTCCAGTCTATTTATATCAGACAGACCTTAACGGGACTTTGGCCACCGATGCTATTTACTTGTTCGTTCCATTATCTCCAATTTTCCTTTATTTTTTCGTTTAGGTTATACATTCCTAAGCCTTTCCATGCAGCTTCATTTCATTTTCGATTTTCCCTTGTGCATCCTTCCACTCTCCTAAGTATCTCATTCCTTGAGCTTGTATTCTACTCTCTTGGTGTATTTTTACTCATGCTACACTTCCGTAAGTAAAGGCTGGTATTGCTACTTTTTGCAAAACTTCAGGAGGGTTCTTTTCTGGCTTTATTCTGTAAACGTCTTACGATGGTTCCACATACGGACAAAAAATTATTTAATTTTGGTCCACGCCATGGTCATAGTCGTAAGTAATGTAGAATCCTCGATGTTTAAAATGATTGACCAGCTCTAAGATTTTTTTTTAATCGAAAACTGTTTTAGACCTTACTGGTTGTCTGCCCTGAAAAACCATAACTTTCGTTTTAACTACCGACAGTGTTAGGTAGTAGTCGGAGGCTATCTGCTACAACTTATAGACTACAATCGCAAGGCCATCTTATTTATTTTTAATAAGTGTTAGGTCATCCTCGTATGTAATTATATTTAGTCGAGTGATACTATGCTAAAGGACTCCATTTATGTCGAAAACATTCCATTTTCTGATAACTTCATCTGTATGTGTGTTGAACAGTATTTAGGAAATACAACATTCTTGTCGTACCGTTGTTTGTGTCAAATGACTGGTGTTATATTTCCTATAACAATTTCGATCTTTTTGGTAGGCTCTTAAGAGCATTTATGAGGTGAGTTAGATAACCTCGTTCAGTCATGCATGATATTCCATAGCATTTTCCTACTCACATTTTCGAGTGCTTTCTAAAATCCGAAAAAGCATGATGGGTTTCTGTACTGAACTATCGTCTTCTTTCTATAACGTGTTGCAGCGTAATAACATTGTCAATAGTTCACAATCCTGTTCTAAAACATGATTGTTCTTCAGATATTAGCTTTTAGATGATATTCTTAAGTCTTGCATTCAGGATTTTACCAGCAGTGTTAAGTCATTTAGTTCAGGTAAAGTCTGAATTAAAGTGTCATATACCAAATTTTTTATAAGGAGCTGTACACTTCTTCCATCCTATATTATTAACACGTACCTTCTCTCCTATATTATACACACACTAGGATCATTTTAGTGTGTACTGAGTGATCGTACCACTTTATAAGTGACACATTGTGTGTCATGTAAATGAAGCTCTATATTGCTAATAAAACATTCCTACGATTCTGCGTCTGCTTTCCGAGTTATGTATTTCACTTTCTTTCTCTTCTCTTTATATTCACTATACTTTTCATTAGTGGAATTAAGTACATACGCCGTGGCGGCTTCTTGTTTTTCTGTAATAGCTGTTTCTATCTCTGGCGTCCAGTTCCTTGCTCCACTACGTTTCCTGCATTTACTTTTCTTCCACAGAATCTCCTAAGCTATCTCCGATACGGCTAGTTTTAAGTTATTCCGATATTCTTCTATTTTTTCTGCTGTTTTTAGATTTGCTAATCGAACATAGCGAAAGAAACTTAGTGAAAAGGTTACTTGGACTTACAGTGACACAGAAAGGCGCACATCTTCAGTGAATCAAAGAAGAAAAAATATTGGCATCAGCTCATTAAAGGCTTGTAATGTGTTCCGAGGAGTCACGATTTTGCCTCTTTTCAAACGAAGCAATCCGTCGAGTCAACTGTGGCCAAATTAGGCTTCACCCGTAGTGTATGCAGGCTGTAGTTAAAGCTGGAGGTGACTTTGGGTATTCTTCGTACCATGACTTGGGCCCAATGGTCAACCAACACATGAGCGACATCATTTATTTCAATGTTCCCGTGGACCAGATATTTCCTTTCTTCTACACCTTCATGGCGAGTTTTCTGTGGACAGTCCCTTCTTCTAAGATGGCAGTACCTCTGTTCACGGATCTGGACCCATTAATTCCTATTTCGAGTAATTCTCAGGCTCGCTATTACACTACGACTGGCACCTAAAACATTCGATCTCAACTACAAACAAAACTTCTGAAACTGGTTGCAACTTCCTGCGAAACATCCCTGAAATTTGGTAGCATTTGGTAGCATTTAGGGGTCCAAAGATCAATGAATGTGTTTAGCTGGATATAGAATACAGCGAGAAATACGTGATCTCTTTTTCCCTGTGCTGAAGCCAATATCAGAATTAGTGGCGGTGTGGCTCGGTGTCAGCTTGAACTCTCCTGCTAGTGAATAATTCTTTGTCTAGTATGCCTTATGACGATGCGCATGCGTGTCGAAGTTGCGACAGAAGGTAATGTTGAAATGGACAAATCGCCACCCGGAAATACAAGAATGGACGGCCATTAAAAAATTAAACTAAAAACATATGACTTCGGAGACGCTGAAAGGGAACCCTGGAAGTCATTCATAGTTCCATAATATTCGAGAAGCAAGAAACATTTTAGTGTCTCCCACAAAGCATGTAATCTTGTCAACGACCTACGTTGCAACAGACGGCTACAACTCCTAAAATAGCCTGAAGAAAGAACGATTCCAACGTGAATTTGTAAATCATTCTATGGAATTGGTCTCTTCGGACGACCCATCTGTCCATACATAACGTGCATGCAGAAATCTGTCAGATCGTCGATTAAAACACGAGCGCACTGTACCTCTTCCAGTACCAGTTCTCGAACAACTTGCGAGAAAAAATTGAGCCTTCCGAGATTCTCTTAACATTTGCCAGAGAAGTATCTAGTTTACTGGGTTTGCGGGAAACAAGGACTGCTTCCAGTGTCGTTTCCAAGCCGTCGAATATTCCATGAAGAACACATGGTTGACGAGCAAAGTGAGTGAATCTACCAGTTTTTTTGTATTTAATATTAACTTGGTAAAAGTTCGTTCTTTGTCGTCGCCCTGGTCACCACAATAATAGTATTGTGACAGAGTTTTGCTACTTCCTGCCACGAAGAATGCAATCAAAATGAATGATTAAACCATCCCCTAAAATCTTATGATTATTTTTCAAAGAATCACGATTGCCAAGCAGTCAGATAAGAGTTCTTAAAATACGAATTATCCCCGTATTCGCTGTCTCCTTTTGGCGGCTATGGCATGAGGAATGGTACCATGTCTATTTTTTACAAAGCATTCAAACCAACTGAACAGGAAAATCTGCAGGGGTGTGTATACGCCATAGATGGAGGATATTTACTGCGCAGAGTCATGTGGACCAGGGGTCAACCGTTTTCATCAATTTGTGAAAGTTATCTTTCATTTGTTAAGTACAAGTACAGTGCTGCATTCGTTTTCGATGGTTACCTTGAAAAAGGAACCAATCATTCTGAACGAGCTGGAGGACCACGTAAACAAATGTCAGTAGTCGGGATGTGCGACGGAACAGTGATCCCGACAGCGTATCAAGAAAAAATCCTAGGCAATAAAGACAACAAAAATCGTCTCATCTCAATACTAAAGGGCAACTTTGCAGCAGTTGTTATTCACACAACACAGGCCCAAGACGACTCGGTAGTCTTATCGTAACCACAGAAAAGGATCTCGCACAGCAGTGTAACTCTGTAGAATAGCTGGTCTTAATGATTATCTGCAAGTCGAGGTTACATTGAAATGTATATTTTCTGAAGACGGGCAAAGGAGCAGTTTCACAACTAGTTTTTTGTCCCGCTTGCTAATCCGAACAATGCGTCACTGACAACGTATTGTTTTTGCGTGCCATGTGAGGACATGACATAACTTTAGCCCCGATGAAAATAAGGATTTTTTCTAAACCCTGGAGAAAAATCCCACTCTACACAAGAACATTGAACCATTCAAAGATCCTACGGCACTTGCTCACGCTGTTAGAAGTGCTGGCCTTACGTTCTTCACTGCATTGTACAAGCTAACTGACAATGAGGGTGCGTCCGTGAGCAGATTGAAGGGGGCGGGGGTGGCCTGGGGGCCAGTGTCATCACCAGACGTAGTTTTAAAACTTCTTTCTTGCATATGCGTGAAGTCGTATACGCCCAACTGTGGATTTTTTTTTTTTTTTTTTGTGTGATATGTTACAATACAGCATCACCGGTCTATTGCGGTCTAACTGTGTTGGTGAGGCAGTAAAATTATTTACAGGGCAGTGACTGCGTCACTGCTATTCACTTTGGAGGTGTGGGGGTGGGACTTGTAGTCCCGTACCACGCTCTGAATGTGACAGTACTACATGAGTCAGGCAGAAAAATTTAGCCTAACGTGGGCAGGTATGATTGGAAAGTATTGGACGTAGAATGGGGGCAAGTCCCGTCAAGGGATGCGTCCGTGTTGGGCGTGCCAGGCCTATCGTTAGCCATGGTCGGAATCCGTTTCCTGTAGGATGGTTGGGGGAACCAGATGTCGATGCCAGCGGCGTGGTCCCAACGTGGCGTAACCCATGGACAGTGTCCCGCAAGGCATCCACTTTCTCATAGAGCCGCCTCGCGTTGATGCGTATGGTCGTCTTTAGGGGGGCCATATCCGATTCATCGTTAAAAATTGTCGTGAGTGGCGGGGAATGCAGACTCCACGCGCTACAATGCCCTCATCCTGGTGAAACTAATCATGGCCCACGCAGCGGATCCACACGAGAGGGTACGCAGGATAACTCAGGCTATATCTGTTCGAATATTTAACTGAACTGCGAGAACAACTGCAATAACACACTCTCTGCAGAAACTGAAGAAGAAGCAGAGGATTCCCCGGAGCTGCCTATATTACTTACAGGTAATTACGCAGAAATAACTAATTCTCACATATATTTCTTCACACTCTGTTTATTTGCGTGTTCAAAATACGCTTATTAATAATTATGCTTTCATATGTATTCAGTAAATGATCAGTCACTTGGAATTACGTGACTTTTTTTTTTTTTAGGCTTAGAAGCACTGTAAAGCTGTCCTAAAGTAAGTATGGAACCGAGAACGAGAGATCGTATTAGTATTTAAATACATACAACTTGTACATAAATTATCCACTTTTATTGTCATAAATAATAAAGCTTACCAAAATGAATTGAAGTATACTAAGGGCATTTTTCTTCGTTTTCCAAAAATTACTGATTTTTCCCGACATTTCAACTCGGTTTTGCGTGCAAACCATACGACTTAAAAAAATATGTTGAAGTCATAAATTGTAGGTAATTTCCTCTTCTTTATTTTGCTGCCGGGCACTTTTTGAGTAAACAGGTCTCTTTGAAAATTATGATGCGACAAGCAACTGAAAAACGTTACTTTTAGTGGCTTTTGTATGACTTCTCGTATATGAGGGGAAAATTGTTGTTGGAAATCTCCAGATTCGTGTTCGGCACACCAGAAAATATAATAGAAACCACTAAAAATAATTATGTCAACTTTCTCCTTCAAACTTCCATTTGGCTTTACAAAAACTCTGTAAAACCACCAGAAAGGAAGTGCTTCGGCCGTACATACTGCAAAAATATTTGAACTATGCGGCGAAGCTCAACACGGCCGTGCTCTAGGGTTAAAAATTGCTCTGGTGGCAAAGAGAACGATATTCTGCTCGAGTATTCGTCAGGCAAACGCTTTTGTCAGCATGGCAGACATCGGTCTGATACCACATCTAATGTATAGTATTCACATCCGTTGGTTCCTCCATCTCGCAAAAACATGATCATAATCCAACCTAATGTAGAATTTGGCCTACAGTGCAGAACAGTGTGTCATATCAGAGCCAAGATTTTGGGCAGCGGAGAGTGATGAGTGGGGTCGGTGAGGCGGGGTGGAAGGGGTGTGGTATAGTGCCCTCTCTCACACGCTAGCCCACAGGGATTAATTCAGGGAACGTTTCCCGTAATCATTTTAATCACAATATTCCGATGAAACACCCACTGTAACAGAGACAGATCTGTAAGTTTGGGGGAGAGACACTTGCTGAGACGTGAGAGGGGTCCGACGAGGTCCCATTCATCTTGTCCAAATTGCCTGTTTATCCTATTTTCGATTATACACAGAAACCACGGTCGCCAGCCGTTTATAAATAGTATGAGGCGATAAATGTCATGCCCTTCTAATATCGTATGGCAATTACTTGTGCCCGGCATAGTGCAGGAAATCGATTTGACATGACCTCAAAAAGTCGTTGGAAGTCCCATGCAGAAATATTCAAGTATAGGTGCCTCTATAACTGTCCAGAACTGAGAAAGTGATGGCGGTATAGAATTTTATTCACTAACTGACTTCTCGATTACGTCCCAGAAACGTTCGATGGGAATCATGTCTGGCGAAGTGGATGACCAAATTTTTCACTTGAAGTGTCCAGAATGCCATTCATACTAATTCTGAACAAACGTGACACGACGACAATTCTGTCGTTGTTTGTGAATATGAAGCGCATGAATCAGTCTCCAGGTGTCCGGACATAATCATTTCCAGCCAATGATCAGTTCAGTTGGACCAGAGGTCCCAGTCCATTAGATGTGAACACAGCCCACAACATTATGGAGTCGTCTCGAATGAAAAACAGCCCACTGTTGCACTAATTACGTTTATCCTAAACCTTGACCATGGTTTCTGCTATATTAATATAGCCTTCTTCAGAAGTGATAAAAGTGATCAAAGTAACATCTATACATAAATTCCTAAAATTAGGTATGTGATGACATATTACTTACATGAGGTTTTAAAAATGGAAAATGTCTTCGACCAGCGGCTGCGTCAAGATCAATAAAATAAAATAACTTCAACAGACATAAGCCTATTTCGATCATAAGTAAAACTGCATATGGCACCGTATGTCCTCCGCCACTACATCTGTTAGACTAGGCGCACGGTCGTGAAATGAGGTACATCCTGCGCGCCATAGGTGGTGCTCCCCACATTGAGCTACATCGCACTGTTTATCAAAAAACTAGTTGATATATACTATAAAATATTAATAACAAGCCTACAAGTGAAACGAAGGACCTCATACTTATTAATACGAGTGTCCAACAGTTAAAATGCTGCTGCATACTATCATTGAAATGGTCAAACATTAACATTGTGGAGTCACAACAGCTTGAACGGTGACTTGTTGACGCCTTGGGACCATGGTTCATGGTGTCTGCGCACTCGAAAACTGGCATCAGCTATCAGAAAATGCTGATACAATAGCTCCATATTTAACAATTATATATAACCGCTTGCTCACAGAAAGATCCGTACCTAAAAACAGGAAAATTGCTCAAGACACATCAGTACCGAAAAAGGGAAATAGTCCGCTAATTTACAGGCCCATATCACTAACGCCGATTTACAGTTTGGTGTTGGATAGTGTCAGCACGGTTTCAGAAAATATCGTTCTTGTGGAACACAACTAGCTCTTTATACTCATGAAGTGCTATCGACATGGGAAGTCAAATTGATTGCATGTTTTTAGATTTCCAGAGGGCCTCCGACACCATTTTTCACAAGCCTCTTTTAACCAAACTGCGTGCCTATGGAATATCGCCTCAGTTGTGTGACTTGATTCATGATTTCCCGTCAGAAAGGTCACAGTTCGCAGTAATAGACGGAAAGTCATCGAGTAAAGTAAAATCCACTATACCCCAAGAAGTGTTATAGGCCCTCTGTTGTTCCTGATCGGTATTAACGACATAGGAGACATTCTGAGTTTGCAGAGGGTGCTGTCATTTAACGTGTTGTGAAGTCATTTGATGACCAAAACGAATTGCAGAATGATTTAGATAGGATATATGTATGCTGCTAAAAGAGGCAGTTTACCCTGAATAAAGAAAAGTGTGAAGTTATTCACATGACTACTAATAGAAATCCGCTAACTTTCGATTGCGCGATGAGGCATACAAATCTGAATGCCGCAAATTCAACTAAATACTTAAGAACTACAATTAAGAATAACCTAAATTGGCGGATCATATAAATAATGTAATGGGTGGAGCAAACTGAAGACTGCGGTTCATTGACAGACACTTAGAAAATGCAACAGACCTACTAAAGAGACTGATTACGCCACGCTTGTCCACCCTATTCTGGAGTATTGCTGTGAAGTGTGGGATCCGCATCAGATAGGACTGACGGATGACATCGAAAAAGTGCAATGAAGGGCAGCTCGTTTTGTACTATAGCAAAGTAGGGGAGATACTGCCACAGACATGATACGTGAATTGGAGTGGCAATCATTAAAACTAAGGCATTTTTCTTTGCGACAGTGTCTTCTCATGACATTTTCATCACCAATTTCTGTTACGATTGCGAAAACCATTTGTTGGCACTCAGCTACATAGGTAGAAACTATCACGATGAAATAAGAGAAATCAGGGCTTACACAAAGAAACTAAGTGCTTGTTTTTCCCGCGCACTGTTCGAGAGTGGAACGGTAGTGAGACAGTTTTAAGGTAGTTCATTGAACCCTCTGCCATGCACTTTAATTTGACCAGCAGAGTAATCATACGGCTGTAGATGTAGTTCTTATCTACTGAAATTCGGACTCATCTGACCACGTCACTGTTTCTCAGTAGCCTAGCGTCTAATCGATATGGTGACGAGCCCAGGAGAGGCGATGTAGACGGCGCCTGTTAGCAAAGGCATTCGCGTTGGTCGTCTACTACCGTAGTCTGTTAACGACAAATTTCGCCGTACCATCCTAACGGATATTTCGTCGTACGTACCACGTCGATTTTTACGGTTATTTGGGCCGACCGCGGTGGCCGAGGGTTCTAGGCACTTCAGTCCGGAACTGCGTGACTGCTACGGTCGCAGGCTAGAATTCTGCCCGGGCATGGATGTATGTGATGTCCTTCGGTTAGTTAGGTTTAAGTAGTTCTAAGTTCTAGGGGGCTGATGACCTCCGACGTTAAGTCCCATAGTGCTCAGAACCATTTGAACCATTTTACGGTTGTTTCACGCACTGTTGCTTGGCTGTTAGCACTGACAACGTTACACACATTACGCCACTCTCTTTCGTTACGTGAAGATTTTCGGCAAGTGTGTTGTCCGCGATGAGAGGTAATTCCCTGAAATTTGGTATATCTGCACACACTTAACTCTGAAGAATTTGCAACACTGATTTCTCCAACGATTTCCGAAATGGAATGCTCCATGTGTCTAGTTCCATCCACCATTCTGCTTTCTTAGTCCGTTAATTCCCATTACGCGTACACAATTACATCGGAAATCTTTCCACATGAATCATCTGAGTACAAATGACAGCTCTGTCAATGCGCTTAAGATTTATACATAGCGCACGCGATACTGCCACAATTGGTATATGTGCGTATCTCTGTCTCATGACGTTAGTCAGCTCAATGTACATTAAGCTCCCTGTTCGTCCCGAAGCGTACGACAGTACATCGCAATTCCCTATATACTAATACAGGTGTAAAAGACATTATATCACTACAAGTTCTTCCGTCATTAGTAAATAACAGAAAATTTTGTGGATCCGTATTTATCTGCATTATAGCTGCCTCCCCTTAACGCATGTTCACCCCTCCGACTGCCGAGAATCTGTATCTTCCGAAATTCCCATAGAGCACCACAGTAGGCCTATACAAAAGACTGCGCCTGTTATCGAACTATTTTTGTATATCAGCCTTCATATTATGAAAAATCACTGGCAGTTTAAGTAGAGAATGAAATTAAAGACAGTTGATACTTACCTCGGACGGTAAGAGTCTTCACAGGATCAAACAACTGTCAGAAAGCTCCGAAAGGCTCTTTACTCGACTGTTGAATTCCTCAGACTGATGCTACGCAACGGTCCACGTCAGCTTCAGCCATTTACTATTGTTGAAGTCTTTGCTCGTCGTCGTTGTTATCAATGAGTAATGAGCTTCCGTGTCGCCAGACATGAACTATTTACTTCAGCCCTGGTGCATACGATCGCGTTGATAATGGCATTAGATTTGAGAGCATTTTCCTTCGATAGCAAACCCAGTGGTTTCACATACATTCAGGCTCACTGTGTATCACGTATTTCTCATATTTTCGATCGTCGTTGCATCCGGTTTAGCAATTCGGCTAAACACTTCGCATGCTGAAACAAGCAATGTCGAAAATGTATGTAACAAAATTAAAGAAATTTGACCATCAGGTGCCTAAAATTTGAGGTAACATCTTTAAAATAATTCTGAATGTATTTTACGTGTCTCTGTGTTGATACTGACAGCAGAGACACAGTCTTTTCTACTACCTGTAGCTTTTGTCCCAGCACGTCAAATAAAAATCACGTAAACACCCTTTTGAGATACTTTATGGTGAAATATAAATTGCTTATGATCTAGACAAATTTTAAAATAGTAGACAGAAGAAAGCTTGCAAAAATTAGAAATATTCGAGAAGGAAATCAAGTCTACTAGTAAGATTCCTAAAACAATATACCTGGTTATGTGATAAAGTAAATCAGAATCATAACGTATTGTCGGTATGCGATAAGTGCTTGTATTTCGTAGATATCCTATTCGGTATTTTGAATGTGTTATGCATTATTCTCAGATATAGCTTCTAGAGGTAAATCAGAAATCATTCCAATATTCGATATGCAGGGTAGAGCGATACTTTAAAACAATGATTGGAGACCATCAGTTTAAGATCTAGCTCTGTATTGCTTTCATCGTTTGTCATTCAGATCGTCTTTGTCTCCAGCAACGCTTGTTAGTCTTTAAACGAAAGCTTTATTAAATGAAGTAAGATGAGAATAAAAGCATAATGTTGTCACGATGGAGATTGTATTTAACTGAGTTATCTAAATGAAATAAAATTTCTGTTTTGTTTGAAGAAATGCAAGACATTACGGAAATAACAATTTTACTTATCCGATCTCTAAAATTATATGATAGCTTCGTATGTCACCAGTATTTTAAATTTATACAAGCTCTGACGTGGGGCATGAAAGATGAACTATACGTTATGTAGTAGCAGTTCGCTACACATTTATATCCATCATTCTGGCAGAGAAAAGACAGAGAGCAATCGGATGATCAAATGTACGTGCCTATTTGGTCATAATGACATAAAGAAAGTCATGGTTATATTTGACTTTGTATTCTGTAGTAATCTGATGATAAGAAGCTTGCCACTGAAACTAATTTCAGCTCTAACAATATCGTATATTTCCACAGAGCTTATAAAATCCACAGTTTTACCCGAATAACTGTACTCGTAATTGGTTAATAAAATCTAGGACAAAAAATGAAAAATAAAAAGAACGAAGCTCCACTAAGGAATTATCCGAATATAACGGAAATCGGTAGCTGTGATATACATGCACAGACAGACAAATGACTAAAATATCAGAAAAATTGAATAATTGATTCAAGATAAAGTGCTCGAAAAATTGAGCAAGCCAATAACGCGTTGGTCCATCAATGGCCCTTACGCAAGCAGTTATAGGGCTTGATGGACAAGGCCACTGGATGTCCTCTTGAGGGATACTGAACCAAATTATGTCCAATTGGCGTGCTAGATCGTCAAAGTCCCGAGACGGGATGCTACAAACATTCTCAATTGGGGAGAGATCATCGCATTTTTTAGGCCAAGTATGGTTTTGCAAGCATGAAGACAAACAACAGAAACAATCACCTTGTGCGGGGGGGGGGGGGGGGGCAATTATCTTTCTGAAAAGTAAACCCAGAACGACGTCCCTTGAAGGACAGCAAAACTGCTCGTAAAATTTCGTCGACGAACGGCTGTGCCGAAGAGCTGCCGCGGATGACAATCATATGAGTTATGCTATTAAAAGAAATCGCAAGCCAGACCTCCAGGCATGGTTGTCAGGCGCTACTGCGGGCCACAGGTTGCTATGCGACATTTACGTTGGTGTCCCATCGCTGTTCGAGGCGTCTCCAGACACGTCTTCGGCCTACAATCTCATTGACTGGAGTCGAAATGTCTTCAGTGATGAGTCTTGCTTCTTGAGACCAAATGAACTGCTTGCATAAGGCCAGAGCTGGACCAACGTGTTACTGGCATTCTCAATTTTTGAAGCTCTTCACATTTAACAAATCATTCAGTTTTTCTCAATTTGTAATCATCTTTTTGTCTGTTCATATACATTACATCTGCCAATTTCTGTCCTATTCGGTTAATTCCTTCTTGATGCGTCGAGGGTTCTTTTTTCAAAAAAAAAAAAAAAAAAAAAAAAAAAGCTGACAGAAGTGTTGGTATGTGGGTGTATTGGTATTTATGCGCTATCAACTTCCCTTATAACTTGGATATACTAACAGCAGTCCCGCGTATTTTGTTTGCCAGACAGCGAGCAATGCAATCTGTGACACTGCGCGTCTACGGTGTTATCAGATTTCATGTCAGAGAAATAAAGAAGTATAAAACAAAGTTTTACGAATTTTGAAGGAAGATTAGGTTGAATCTGTTTTTCTTTATTAGGCTACTCAGTAAATTTTCTTGGAAACCACTCAGTTAGGTTAACCTCTGCTTTGATGAACTGTTTGTTATAGACTGAACTTCTCAGACCGTCTTTCAGACAATCCAGGCTAGCAGCAGTCCATGCAAAATCAATAAAGATAAACAATAAGTAAAACGAACAATAACCTTATTTTTAAAGAAACTTAGAGCGTGCGTTAGAAACATCAGAGACTATCATGAAGTGATTAATATTTCATTTATGAATTGACTATATCCATGTGTTTGTAAAATTACGTTGCAGTTTAGGTATCTTAGGCTTCTCAGGGTGAGTGGAACCCAGCTGATCGACATATGATGACCCACAAACTGTCACTACATATCTTCTGACGCATCGCAATTTCTTTGTATTTCCACACTTTTTGTTGTAGCTGCAAGAGCTTTACACAAGTGGTACCCCAAGGGATGCTGTGTTTTAGGCAAGAAACAGTAAAGTTCCTGAGGCGATTCACTTTTACCGCACTGATTTCGGAATATCAGACCAGCTGTGTAACTGGAGTGAAGGTATTCTGGCATACAAAACACAGCAAGTAATTCTCGACGTAAAAAATCTTCAGAAGTGAGAGTAACTTCAGAGGTACTCCAAAGGAGTGTGACATGGTCTCTATTTTTCACAGTACATGCAAACGACCTATTGCATAGCGTCGGCAGTTCTATGCGGTTTTTCTTGGATGATGATACGGTGTACAGAAAAGCCCAAGAGCTAGGATATTGTAGCGAAATGTAAGAAGACATGCAGAGAATAGACACTTGGATCAGGGAGTGGTAGTTGATCATCATCACAAACAAATGTAACATTTGTTTACATTATTATGATCACGCGACTGCAGAGTAATCAATGAATGAGTTATTTCCGTAAAATATCTAGGAGGGGACACAGATCTATTTAAAGTGGAGCGATCACATAAAACAAAGTTACGGTATGGCAGTTGACAAACAGGTCGGAAGAACACTCAGGAAATGTATTCCAGCACAAAACCTTCGTTCTGCTGATACTGGAATATTACTCAGCAGCCTGGAATCCGTACGAGATAGGAATGACAGAGGAAATAGATAAGATCCGAAGAAGAGCAGCGAGTTCAGTTACAGATTCATTTAGCTAACCGAAAGTCTCACGGAGACGCTCACCCAACGGCAGTGGCAGATGCCACAATAGAGGCGTTGTGATCCCTGTGTGGTCTACTGTTAAAGTTCCGAGAGCGAAAGTTTTTAGAAGAATTACCAACGTACTGATTCATCCCACGTGCATCTCGCGGAGTACCCTGGAGGTAAAATTAAATCCGAGTCTATCAGGGGACTTACCACCAATCGGTCTTCTCGCAAATAATGTGGAACCAGTAGAGAGTAAGGGGCGAATTACAGTGTTACGTAAAGTACCCTCAAGCACAACTGCGCGGTGCTTGTAGAGTACCGATGAGGATGTAGACGCATTTCCAGTGATTTGTTTCAACCATGAAGTTCGATTTTGGTCAGTCATAAATAATGTTTAAACTGTTTTCCAGCGAAAAGTGTCCTTATGCGTGATAATATTATGGAGTCACAGGTTCTCATGACTGAATAGGGTGTCAGTTCCAACTATTTGTACCTATAACCATTCAGTGTTTCCGTTGTCAAAGTACTTAAAGGGCATGTGAACGTCCACTTGAACGATGATCCTTTTCTCCTCAATTTTCAATTCAGGTCCCAGTCCTACTTATTTATTATCGAAGTTCCCACAGAGGAGTTACATATTGGTCTCTCAGTATTTTACCTTTCTGAAGGAAGTCATTACGATGAATTTGTGTTATATCCCATAACCACTGAATATAAAATTCACAACATAGCGTTCTCTTGTGTTTGACCGTCGGTTTCCTTCCACCTGGATTGTCGTTTTGTTTTATGATGTGAAATAACCTCACCTAATGCCCACTAACGAAATACAATGCTAAATACGCTGTCTACCGCTTAAAGCAGTGGAGTTAATAATGAGGAATTCCTGACGCGTTGGTTTTAGCAAAGTCAGTTGATAACGCACCTATCTTGTTCTACATCTACATCTACATTGATACTCCGCAAGCCACCCAACGGTGTGTGGCGGAGGGCACTTTACGTGCCACTGTCATTACCTCCCTTTCCTGTTCCAGTCGCGTATGGTTACGGGGAAGAACGACTGTCTGAAAGCCTCCGTGCGCGCTCTAATCTCTCTAATTTTACATTCGTGATCTCCTCGGGAGGTATAAGTAAGGGGAAGCAATATATTCGATACCTCATCCAGAAACGCACCCTCTCGAAACCTGGCGAGCAAGCTACACCGCGATGCAGAGCGCCTCTCTTGCAGAGTCTGCCACTTGAGTTTATTAAACATTTCCGTAACGCTATCACGGTTACCAAATAAGCCTGTGACGAAACGCGCCGCTCTTCTTTGGATCTTGTCTATCTCCTCCGTCAGACCGATCTGGTACGGATCCCACACTGATGAGCAATACTCAAGTATAGGTCGAACGAGTGTTTTGTAAGCCTCCTCCTTTGTTGATGGACTACATTTTCTAAGCAATGAATCTCAACCTGGTACCCGCCTTACCAACAATTAATTTTATATGATCATTCCACTTCAGATCGTTCCGCACGCATACTCCCAGATATTTTACAGAAGTAACTGCTACCAGTGTTTGTTCCGCTATCATATAATCATACAATAAAGGATCCTTCTTACTATGTATTCGCAATACATTACATTTGTCTATGTTAAGGGTCAGTTGCCACTCCCTGCACCAAGTGCCTATCCGCTGCAGATCTTCCTGCATTTCGCTACAATTTTCTAATGCTGCAACTTCTCTGTATACTACAGCATCATCCGCGAAAAGCCGCATGGAACTTCCGACACTATCTACTAAGTCATTTATATATATTGTGAAAAGCAATGGTCCCATAACACTCCCCTGTGGCACGCCAGAGGTTACTTTAACGTCTGTAGACGTCTCTCCATTGATAACAACATGCTGTGTTCTGTTTGCTAAAAACTCTTCAATCCAGCCACACAGCTGGTCTGATATTCCGTAGGCTCTTACTTTGTTTATCAGGCGACAGTGCGGAACTGTATCGAACGCCTTCCGGAAGTCAAGAAAAATAGCATCTACCTGGGAGCCTGTATCTAATATTTTCTGGGTCTCATGAACAAATAAGGCGAGTTGGGTCTCACACGATCGCTGTTTCCGGAATCCATGTTGATTCCTACATTGTAGATTCTGGGTTTCCAGAAATGACATGATACGCGAGGCCGGCCGAAGTGGCCGTGCGGTTAAAGGCGCTGCAGTCTGGAACCGCAAGACCGCTACGGTCGCAGGTTCGAATCCTGCCTCGGTCATGGATGTTTGTGATGTCCTTAGGTTAGTTAGGTTTAACTAGTTCTTAGTTCTAGGGGACTAATGACCTCAGCAGTTGAGTCCCATAGTGCTCAGAGCCATTTGAACCATTTGATACGCGAGCAAAAAACATGTTCTAAAATTCTACAAGAGATCGACGTAAGAGATATACGTCTATAGTTTTGCGCATCTGCCCGACGACCCTTCTTGAAGACTGGGACTATCTGTGCTCTTTTCCAATCATTTGGAACCC
Organism: Schistocerca americana; assembly: GCF_021461395.2. Classification (NCBI taxonomy): domain Eukaryota; kingdom Metazoa; phylum Arthropoda; class Insecta; order Orthoptera; family Acrididae; genus Schistocerca; species Schistocerca americana. The sequence goes on along the minus strand of NC_060125.1, from coordinate 319,516,161 downwards.
TCCGTTCCTCTAGAGACTTGCGGTACACGGCTGTTAGAAGGGAGGCAAGTTCTTTCGCGTACTCTGTGTAGAATCGAATTGGTATCCCGTCAGGTCCATTGGACTTTCCTCTATTGAGTGATTCCAGTTGGTTTTCTATTCCTTGGACACTTATTTCTATGTCAGCCATTTTTTTCGTTTGTGCGAGGATTTAGAGAAGAAACTGCAGTGCGGTCTTCCTCTGTGAAACAGCTTTGGAAAAAGGTGTTTAGTATTTCAGCTTTACGCGTGTCATCCTCTGTTTCAATGCCATCATCATCCCGTAGTGTCTGGATATGCTGTTTCGAGCCACTTACTGATTTAACGTAAGACCAGGACTTCCTAGGATTTTCTGTCAAGTCGGTACATAGAATTTCACTTTCGAATTCAATGAACGCTTCACGCATAGCCGTCCTTACGCTAACTTTGACATCGTTTAGCTTCTGTTTGTCTGAGAGGTTTTGGCTCCGTTTAAACTTAGAGTGAAGCTCTCTTTGCTTTCGCAGTAGTTTCCTAACTTTGTTGTTGTACCACGGTGGGTTTTTCCCGTCCCTCACAGTTTTACTCGGCACGTACCTGTCTAAAACGCATTTTACGATTGCCTTGAACTTTTTCCATAAACACACAACGTTGTCAGTGTCGGAACAGAAATTTTCGTTTTGATCTGTTAGGTAGTCTGAAATCTGCCTTCTATTACTCTTGCTAAACAGATAAACCTTCCTCCCTTTTTTTATATTCCTATTAACTTCCATATTCAGGGATGCTGCAACGGCCTTATGATCACTGATTCCCTGTTCTGTACCTACAGAGTCGAAAAGTTCGGGTCTGTTTGTTATCAATAGGTCCAAGATGTTATCTCCACGAGTCGGTTCTCTGTTTAATTGCTTGAGGTAATTTTCGGATAGTGCACTCAGTATAATGTCACTCGATGCTCTGCCCCTACCACCCGTCCTAAACATCTGAGTGTCCCAGTCTATATCTGGTAAATTGAAATCTCCACCTAAGACTATAACATGCTGAGAAAATTTATGTGAAATGTATTCCAAATTTTCTCTCAGTTGTTCTGCCACTAATGCTGCTGAGTCGGGAGGTCGGTAAAAGGAGCCAATTATTAACCTAGTTCGGTTGTTTTGTGTAACCTCCACCCATAATAATTCACAGGAACTATCCACTTCTACTTCACTACAGGATAAACTACTACTAACAGCGACGAACACTCCACCACCGGTTGCATGCAATCTATCCTTTCTAAACACCGTCTGTACCTTTGTAAAAATTTCGGCAGAACTTATCTCTGGCTTAAGCCAGCTTTCTGTACCTATAACGATTTCAGCTTCGGTGCTTTCTATCAGCGCTTGAAGTTCCGGTACTTTACCAACGCAGCTTCGACAGTTGACAATTACAATACCGATTGCTGCTTGGTCCCCGCATGTCCTGACTTTGCCCCGCACCCGTTGAGGCTGTTGCCCTTTCTGTACTTGCCCAAGGCCACCTAACCTAAAAAACCGCCCAGCCCACGCCACACAACCCCTGCTACCCGTGTAGCCGCATGTTGCGTGTAGTGGACTCCTGACCTATCCATCGGAACCCGAAACCCCACCACCCTATGGCGCAAGTCGAGGAATCTGCAGCCCACACGGTCGCAGAACCGTCTCAGCCTCTGATTCAGACCCTCCACTCGGCACTGTACCAAAGGTCCGCAGTCACTCCTGTCGACGATGCTGCAGATGGTGAGCTCTGCTTTCATCCCGCTAGCGAGACTGGCAGTCTTCACCAAATCAGATAGCCGCCGGAAGCCAGAGAGGATTTCCTCCGATCCATAGCGACACACATCATTGGTGCCGACATGAGCGACCACCTGCAGATGGGTGCACCCTGTACCCTTCATGGCATCCGGAAGGACCCTTTCCACATCTGTAATGACTCCCCCCGGTATGCACACGGAGTGCACATTGGTTTTCTTCCCCTCTCTTGCTGCCATTTCCCTAAGGGGCCCCATTACGCGCCTGACGTTGGAGCTCCCAACTACCAGTAAGCCTACCCTCTGCAACTGCCCGGATCTTGCAGACTGAGGGGCAACCTCTGGAACAGGACAAGCAGCCATGTCAGGCCGAAGATCAGTATCAGCCTGAGACAGAGCCTGAAACCGGTTCGTCAGACAAACTGGAGAGGCTTTCCATTCAGCCCTCCGGAATGTCTTTCGCCCCCTGCCACACCTTGAAACGACCTCCCACTCTACCACAGGTGAGGGATCAGCCTCAATGCGGGCAGTATCCCGGGCAACCACAGTCGTAGTCCGATCAGGGGATGCGTGGGACGAGCTGGCCGTCCCCGACAAACCCCCATCCGGACCCCCACAGTGATGCCCATTGGCAACAGCCTCAAGCTGTGTGACCGAAGCCAACACTGCCTGAAGCTGGGAGCGAAGGGATGCCAACTCAGCCTGCATCCGAACACAGCAGTTGCAGTCCCTATCCATGCTAAAAACTGTTTTGCAAAGAACGTCTGAACTAATCTACAGAGAGCGCAAACAAATCGACAAAATTTAAACGGTTATTAAAATACAATATTGCCTAGTAAATGCAGCAATGCTGCTACTTGCGCACTGCTGACACTGCTCGGCGGCGGAAGGAGACTAAGCGAAATTACACTATTCAGGTACTAAAACGCGATGCTACACTCTCAAATACTATAATACGCCCGAAATTTCTGAATTAAACAATGCAAGTACCAAAAACACGCAAAGAAATTAAGAATTAAACTATGTAACAAACGAGTGAGCTAAGAGTATACGACTTGCTGCTCAGCTGCTTATCCAACGGCGGCAATTCGTCCCTAGATAACGTTTGGTCAGCCTAAGTTTTTTTAGAGTTAGATCTTTGTGCACCAACTTACAGTGTCTCCCTCTCCTCACAAACCTTTGCCATGGTCTATCTTGGTACAACATGTTATAATTCGTGCAGTACCACAAAGTGCACTTTTCAATATCTTTCCCTGTGGTTGCCGTTTTGTAAAGCACTTTTATGTGCATCGTCTTCAGATGAATTGCGTCCACGTCTCAACTCTGCCTCCCATTTACTGACTATGTGAATCGAATCAGCACGTCTCTTACTAACGTTAAACAGTTTTCGATGTGATCTACCTTCCGTCCCACATAAATAATTATGAAACTATTGCATAACTGTTGCGTTTGAACCATGCATCTCTTTATGTCTACCGCTCAGATACCTCTATTCACTCCCAAAATTTAGATTACTGTGGAGAACAAAGGCTGAACTGAGGGGTGAGTGTATATACATTGACCTGTGACGTCCTCACTTAATGAGACACCTAGTGATCTTGTTGGCCAGGACCATTATTGTACATCATGAAGACAGCACTGCATTGCAACAGGCATTTGTGGAGGGGCACTGTACTATTGACAAAGCACATTACCGTCATGTCGAAGAAATGGCAGTATCACGGGGCTAACGCTTATGCAATGTAGCACCTACTGGTTTCCTTACCCAGCTGAAACACCAAATGTGATAGCGAATTGTAACTGATGACCACCCACACCATGGAGGCTAGGATGAGACCTGTGTGTCATGGATGAATTCACTCTGGATTACGCAACTTACCCGGTCCATGCCATGCCATATCAGTGAACTTCGTCAGTCTCATGCTGATAGAACCTGGTCTGATCTCAGAAGACAATAAAACACAGTTCCACTATTTAACGACACCAGGGTAGCCATATTTGTCGGTGAGGTGGTGTCGGCGGTAGCACAGTCAGAGGCATACGTGGTCTTAATCCTGCTGGAAGCAGACGATTCCGAATTGCTCGTAATAACACAGTAGGTGCTGCATGTGACTGCAATTCGTCCCTGGATAACGTTTGGTCAGCCACTGCTGCTGTCACAATGTGCTGATCTTGACGTGTATTTGTACTACGTGGACGCCTAGAACATGGTCTGCAGGTGTGGGAATGTCTCAGAGACCACAGATGAAAGCCAAGACACTTTACCGTTTCATTGTGCCCAAAATGTTCGTCGATACAGCCATCCAGCTGCCCGCAGACTTAAAATGCATTCCCGTTCTAATGGCTGAAGCTCTTCAAATGAGTGCGTTTTCTTATATGGTGCATTGTTGCACCTTAGAATGAAAGTTGCAGACAGTCCACACCTAAACTCAGCTCTGCTACTGCTTGCAGCGTCGGAACTATGGGTTCACAGACATGCCTACTGAGCGCCTACTGACCATCGATGACAGTGACAAGTGAAGCACTAACACTGCAACCGCTCAGTATGCATATACTTCGCCCTGGTGCCACTGAACACAGTCCTTGAATGTTTTGAGTTTCTCTCTGGTATTGTATGACTATTTCATGTTCCTCGACCGTATAGAAGTTCTTAGAAGAACTCTTAGAAGATTTCTCCAATTATTTACCTTCACCTCTACAATACCAAAACTTAAGTAATGAATGTTTTTTTATCTATCTGTGGGTAGAATCGTGATAATGGGGTCAGCTGATTTTGATTTGGTGCGAAAAGCGTCTCGTGTTAATGTACACTCCTGGAAATTGAAATAAGAACACCGTGAATTCATTGTCCCAGGAAGGGGAAACTTTATTGACACATTCCTGGGGTCAGATACATCACATGATCACACTGACAGAACCACAGGCACAGAGACACAGGCAACAGAGCATGCAAAATGTCGGCACTAGTACAGTGTATATCCACCTTTCGCAGCAATGCAGGCTGCTATTCTCCCATGGAGACGATCGTAGAGATGCTGGATGTAGTCCTGTGGAACGGCTTGCCATGCCATTTCCACCTGGCGCCTCAGTTGGACCAGCGTTCGTGCTGGACGTGCAGACCGCGTGAGACGACGCTTCATCCAGTCCCAAACACGCTCAATGGGGCACAGATCCGGAGATCTTGCTGGCCAGGGTAGTTGACTTACACCTTCTAGAGCACGTTAGGTGGCACGGGATACATGCGGACGTGCACTGTCCTGTTGAAACAGCAAGTTCCCTTGCCGGTCTAGGAATGGTAGAACGATGGGTTCGATGACGGTTTGGATGTACCGTGCACTATTCAGTGTCCCCTCAACGATCACCAGTGGTGTACGGCCAGTGTAGGAGATCGCTCCCCACACCATGATGCCGGGTGTTGGCCCTGTGTGCCTCAGTCGTATGCAGTCCTGATTGTGGCGCTCACCTGCACGGCGCCAAACACGCATACGACCATCATTGGCACCAAGGCAGAAGCGACTCTCATCGCTGAAGACGACACGTCTCCATTCGTCCCTCCATTCACGCCTGTCGCGACACCACGGGAGGCGGGCTGCACGATGTTGGGGCGTGAGCGGAAGACGGCCTAACGGTGTGCGGGACCATAGCCCAGCTTCATGGAGACGGTTGCGAATGGTCCTTGCCGATACCCCAGGAGCAACAGTGTCCCTAATTTGCTGGGAAGTGGCGGTGCGGTCCCCTACGGCACTGCGTAGGATCCTACGGTCTTGGCGTGCATCCGTGCGTCGCTGCGGTCCGGTCCCAGGTCAACGGGCACGTGCACCTTCCGCCGACCACTGGCGACAACATCGATGTACTGTGGAGACCTCACGCCCCACGTGTTGAGCAATTCGGCGGTACGTCCACCCGGCCTCCTGCATGCCCACTATACGCCCTCGCTCAAAATCCGTCAACTGCACATACGGTTCACGTCCACGCTGTCGCGGCATGCTACCAGTGTTAAAGACTGCGATGGAGCTCCGTATGCCACGGCAAACTGGCTGACACTGACGGCGGCGGTGCACAAATGCTGCGCAGCTAGCGCCATTCGACGGCCAACACCGCGGTTCCTGGTGTGTCCGCTGTCCCGTGCGTGTGATCATTGCTTGTACAGCCCTCTCGCAGTTTCCGGAGCAAGTATGATGGGTCTGACACACCGGTGTCAATGTGTTCTTTTTTCCATTTCCAGGAGTGTAGATTGTCCTTAAATCTCATTCGGTTGCGCGAAATTTATTGTTTTACAAAATAGCGAATTCTAGGACTAGGTCATATTCTGCACTAAGATTATAATTGATCTTCAGTCACTGGCTTTCATATGGTCACTGTTTATAATTATTTTGGAAACATTCCTTCACTAAGGTCTTCATGTCATTTCCTGGATGAAAGTCTTCCTTTCATCTCTGTGGAGGACACCATTCTCATATTCTTTTCTACCAACTATTTTCATGTACCTCATTCCTGGTTACAATTTTCATACACTCTCCTTCCACGAATAGATCTACAAATGTAAACGTATCGTTTCATTTGCGTCTGTTATTATACCGTCATCGTCCATGTAATATCTTACAGAGTGTTTCGCACACGCACTCTCGTAAAATTGTAAGAATATGATGTGAGAATGCAGAAACCGAATTGTGGACGTTTTAATTGTTTCGCGTTTCGTGTTGGCCCATGTTCGGTATTGTACGCTGGATGTTTTCTTACCTCCGTTACATACGTACTCGACAGTATTAACTTTAGGTGACATTTTCCAATTTATAGTCGTCGACATTTGTGTTAAAATCAAACATATTCGCTTTACCATTGATGACAGCGTGAGATATGTAAACGTTTTCTGCAGTTAAATATTTTTGTTCCACTGTTCAATTCTCGTACCTCGTTACGTGCAAGCAGAATTACTTGTAATTCTTCAAATTCTTTTGCAACATCTTTTTTTCCTTTATTTAGCGTGGTAAGCATGATGTGCCTTCCATGTTCCATAGTCTTTTCGATAATCATCTGTACATCATAAGAACATTTTTCAGGATGAAGTGCTCTATTAGTACTGCCATTTGCAATTAGTGCCACAGTTAATAGCTTCTTAGTCCGTTTGACATTCTTTAATGTGCTTGTATGTAGAAAACATACTTTGAAATAAATCGGGAAACTTTCACTGTAAAGGCGGCAGAGAACATGTAGCATATTAGGAAATCACCTAAGCTATCTCCTTCAAAGCGATGCACACAGATTTTAGTTATCTATGAAAAATTCCTTATGTTTGCCTCACAATATAACAATGAGTTCCAGTCTTCTTTTCTAACTGAACCACCCTTCTGTTTTAATAAGCTTAATGTTTTTGTGTGAATCAGATAATTTTTTTTTCATTTTTTCTCACTTTGACGTTTGCCTTCAAACTTAAAAAAAAAATGTTTCTAACACTGTGTTTCTCTTTTAACGAAGGTAATAAATCTAATAATCACATGTTCCATGGTAAAACAGAGATCTAAAATCACTGCAATACCATCAACCTAAGGAGACCACCTAAATGGACTTTTCGTTTGACGCTCACACCTATTAGTGTCATGAAGCGAAATAAGAACCCGTGAGAGTTACCTAATCCCTTGAAACACAGTTCGTCTCGTTCCCGTGGTCTTTCGATTGCTGTAAATTTTCTTATACCCAGCGTGATGGATTTTCTACAGAAACTGTAGCTATGTTTCATTTATGTTCCAATCCAATTCACTTTCGGCTTCCGATACCACGTCACACTTCGCTAACGAGATCGAGCATTGCGTCTCACATTACGTCACTTCCGAGAAGCACTCCCAGCGTTCGACCAAATTGTGTTGCTTCTAGAGAACTCTCTTTACTTCTACGACGTTAGAGCCTTTCTGCTTTTATTCACTTAAGTCCGACAGACCTTCCGGTTTCATCGGACGAGTGCTGTACTTCGCCCCTTAGTAGAAGCTGCCGGCCTTACTGTTACAAATTGAGAGCCCTCCGTCCTCAAATGTCATGCTGTCTTCGGAACCAAACGCATTGTGTTGTACGTCTCCTAATGTAATCATCTGCCGTAGCCCATTAGTTCCTACCCATTTTCCATAGTTCATTTTGTTCCTGGACTTTTCAAATTTTACTGAAGAAATTAGTGACTATATTTTGTCATGTTATCCATTCAGTGACCAGGGTGAGATTAATTAACGATAAAAGATAACGACTACTCCATTTTATAGTAATGTTAGCTCACAACAGGGTATATATTTTGATAATTATATTCTTCTTACAGTTACTCTCGTTTTAAAGCCATAGCAAATGGGGCTGCAATATACCATCTCCTGGATGTCGGAAGAGCGTACGCATTTCTGCCAGCGAGCTTGTAAGGTAGCTACACTAAATACAGAGGAAAACAACAGAAAGGGTATGTGATTTCCATATTTATATTTGAGTGGTTTTTTAATTATTCTTATTTTTTACAAAACCTGTTAAAATGATATTTATGTCATGCCATGGTTATAATATCTGCTCTCCTACTTGCTTTATTTCACGTAAATCTGTAACATTACGATGTCAGTAACACATGATAACATATTTACAGAACAAGAATTTACAATTAGAACGTGGTTTGTACAAAATGGAGGCAGACTGATGAGCAGCCATTAAATGTGCACAAACATCGTGGACTTCGCCTCCAGGCAAGACCAAAGCCATATATGAATTTTCTTTGTCAAAGGGCGCAGATCACTATCTTTTGGCTTGGTTTTCAATGAGCAAACTTCTAGCCTGTCACTCACTTTATGGTAAATAATGGTGTGTGCATAAATTACTAGGGATAACTGGTGTAATTATACGGTTGACTACGAAAGATGCTTCACAGCGGGAAAGCAAAGCACTATTAAAGAACCTACTACTTGATAATGGCCTGGAGCGGAGCTAAAATTTCAAAATCTTCATGTTTTATTTTGTGCTGCTATGTGTTCTTTTAAATGACTGAAATAGGGAAGTATCTGTTCCAATGCATTTGCATTATATTCATGTAACCGGTGCATTAAATGCTCTCTCTGCAACAACAGTTAAAAACTACCATATTCAAACACTCACAGTTTTGTTCTTTATGGTAATCACGGGTGCTTAATTTTTTACAAAGTTCATGCAATCCTTACATTTCGTACAATCTTAGTATAATTTGTAAAACTTGACAAAATTCATGGCATGGCGAAATGCACATATACTGTACAGAAGGCGCGGGTATCACGTGTACAGGGTATAAAAGGGAAATGCATTGGCGGAGAGATCATTTGTACTCAGGTGCCAGAATGTGATTTTCACTCTGCAGCGGAGTGTGCGCTGATATGAAACTTCCTGGCAGATTAAAACTGTGTGCCCGACCGAGAGTCGCACTCGGGAGCTTTGCCTTTCGCGGGCAAGTGCTCTACCATCTGAGCTACCGAAGCACGACTCACGCCCGGTACTCACAGCTTTACTTCTGCCAGTACCTCGTCTCCTACCTTCCAAGCTTTACAGAAGCTCTCCTGCGAACCTTGCAGAACTAGCGCTCCTGAAAGAAAGGATATTGCGGAGGCATGGCTTAGCCACAGCCGGGGGGATGTTTCCAGAGATCATTTGTACTCAGGTGATTCATGCGTAAAATTTGACGACGTGTTTATGGCAGCAGACTTTGAATGCGGAATGGTAGATGGAGCTAGACACATGAGACATTCCATTTCAGAGATCATTAGGGAATTCAATATTCCGAGACCCACAGCGCCGGGAATATGCCGAGAATATCACATTTCAGGCATTAGCTCTAACCACTGTCAACGTTGTGGCCACTGGCCTTCATTTAACTATCGTGAGCAGCGACATTAACGTAGAGTTGGCAGTGCTAAAAGACGAACACCACTTCGTTAAACAGGAGCAGAAATAGATGCTGGGAGTACGACGGACGTATCCGTTAGGACAGTGTGATGAAATTCGGCGTTAATGGGCTATTGCAGCAGACGGCCGACGCGAGTGGCTTTGGTAGAAGCACGACGTCGCCTCAAACGTTTGACCTGTGCTCGTCACCACATCGGCTGGACCCTAGACGACTGGAAAAGCGCGGTCTGGTCAGATGAGCCACGATATCAGTTCATAACGCGTTACAATAGTGTTGGCTTTTTTATGTGGAATGGACTGGCTCTTTTGGACTAACTGAAACGGTCATTGACTAGATATGGTTATTTTCGGATTCCTGTAGACAATTTTTAGCCATTCAAGAACTTCATATATCCAAAAATCGATGAAAGTATTGTGAAAGAGAATGTGCCGTGTTACCGGACGAAATGAAATGTTCAAGTGTATGTGAATTCCTAATGGACCAAACTACTGAGGTCATCGATCCATAGACTTACGCACTACTCGATGTAAATCATGCTAAGAACAACACACGCATCCATGAACGAAGCAGGAGTCGAACCCCTGGCAGCCGCGACCGCGTAAACCGTGACATGGTGCCTCAAACCACACGGCCACTCCGCGTGGCGGGACGGAATCCTTTGAAATTGTTTTTGAAGAACATTCTGGACAATACCTACGAATGATGGGGGCACACACATCTCCCGACATGATCCCATCCAACATTGATGGGATATAATCAACAGTTTGTACACAAAAACCTGCACCGGTACACTTTCGCAGTTGTGGACGGCTATAGGTCAGCATGGTTCAGTATTTATGCAAGGGACTTCCAATGACTTCTTGAGTCCATGTTACACCGGGTGGCTGCACAACGACAGACAAAATGAGGTCCGACACGATATTACGGGGTACCCCACGTCATTTGACACGACAGTGTATGAAATCTTAAAAGAGTTATCTCTTCATAGATCTTGGAAGTGCATGTCAGTATGCTACTTTACTAGCTGACAAGGGGAGGCCGCCAATTGTGAAATTCAGATTCGATTCAGGCTGCGCATAATAAAAGCTCAAGGCCAGAGGTGTAATGTGGCAAAGCACCAAGATGCACTTCTCAGCCGTTGTCGAGAAAATCGACAGTTAAAAGAAACCGTTGCGGTGAAATACTCTCTACGATTAATAATTTTTTGCAGCGTCGTGGCACAGCGGTAAGCGCTCGGGTTCGTAATCCGAAGGGCGCCGGATCAAATCTGGGGCCATGCAACTTTTTTTTTTTAGTATTTGTTTTTTGTAATTCATATATATATATATATATATATATATATATATATATATATATATATATATATATATATATATATATAATTCCCGGCAATCACAATCAGTTGTAACAATTATGCATATAATAAGTTGTTGAAAGTCGTTTGTCGTGGAAAAACTGGCGACTTCGAACATGATTATGTTTTCCGCAAACAAATTTGTATTTCACAAATGTCATTAATTGTCTTCATAATGTTTACACGTGTAGTTAACGGAAGACGTAGAAACGATATTCCGAAACGAATACGTATAGTGTAAGTCAAACGTTCGAATTAGAGTAGAGACCCCACGATATATATATATTTGAATTACAAAAAACAAATACTAAAAAAAAAGGTTGCCTGGCGCGAGATTCGATCCGGCGACCTTCGGATTACGAACCCGAGCGCTTACCGCTGTGCCACGACGCTGTAAAAGATTATTAATCGTAGAGAGTATTTCACCGCAACGGTTTCTTTTAACTGTCGATTTTCTCAACAACGGCTGAGAAGTGCATCTTGGTGCTTTGCCACATTACACCTCTGGCCAAAACCTTTTACTATGCGCAGTATGAATCGAATCTGAATTTCACAATTGGCGGCCTCCCCTTGTGAGATCTCTTGGCAGATACATTCAGTGTGTAAGTTCTGATCACATCTAAATGAGAAAGATCTTTTGTATGTTTCACAGAATAATAAAGGTTTTTCGAAAAAGTTTAGCTCTGCTACTTCACTGATTAGGTATACGATTTGCCCCAAATTTTGTCAGGATTAACAGATTTCAAATCCAAACTTTCACAGTATTTGAAATACACTACACTATTAAGTGTATTAACAAATGGTAAGTACTAACTTCAGTCGTACCCCTGTGTGCAGATGTAAAAACGAAAAAGAAGGTAGGAAGTTATGACGTGTAGCAACCGCGTTACTCCCATGTTTCATTGTGTCTTCGGATACTGATTGCTTTAATGCAACATCCGGTCATGGTCTAGGCACATTGCATCGTGAGGTAGTCAGATACTGTGCCAAACATGAAGTGATTTCTCATTGTTTTAATTGTTCGTAGCAAAGTAACATTACTAAAAATAAGCCCAAAACGGCGTCCTTTAATCTTTAATTATAAATTAATTAGCTCTCATTTCCGAGTAAGTAATCCTCATTTCATCTATAACTCTCTGTTACTGGTCTTTTGTAGTGCAAGTTTTTCTTCTTTTCAGTTTCGTTGACATTTTCTTGTACTAATACAGACTAGCGCATTTTAAATATCTCGAAAATATATTGTTGCAAGTATACCATTTGAACTGAGACTTAAGTCCTCCAAAAATTGTTCAAGTTTCTCTGAGAACTATGGGACTTAACTTCTGAGGTCCCCTAGAACCTAGAACTACTTAAACCTAACTAACCTAAGGACATCACACACGTCCATGCCCGAGGCAGGATTCGAACCTGCGACCGTAGCGGTCGCGCAGTTCCAGACTGTAATGCCCAGAACCATTCGGCCACTCCGGCCGGCAGACTTAAGTTCTGTATTAGTAACTTGATCGTGGACAAAATAAAATCAACACTTAAGTAAGTAAGTTGTTGGCTCCATATCGCAGACTGCGGTGTGATTCTGAATGCACATTCACTTCAATACGAGTCAACAAATTTTATCAATGACCATAAAACATGACGAAATACGAGGGCGTCCATAAAGTAGCGCAACGCTGTTTTTTTCTCGGTCACTTTCGGTTGGAATTATGCATAATTTGTTGTGGAGTATGGCCACTTTAGCCCCTATGGTTTCATGAAGTAGCTACTTAGTCCCACAGGCCCACTCAATCAGCTAATCAATTAATCTATACGAAGCCTTTAAAATGGTGTCTGTAACGGAGGTGCGTTCCAAATGGTTGCTGTTGTGTTTGATCGTAAACGTTCTAAAGTGCCTGCAGAGTATCTATGGAGACGTGGAAACTAACAAAGGCACAGTGCGTCCTTGAGCGAGGTGTGAGTCATCATCGTATCAAGGTCGTGCTGCCTATCCAATGTTCCGTGTGCGGCCAGCTGCACACAGTAAATCCTGCGATGTTATTGCGTGTGGACTCTCCTATTCTAAGTGATCGACGGATCACAATCAAACACTCCGCCGCACAACTGCGGATGCTGGGACGATTTTTGACGCCGAAAGACGTTAGTTCGACGTCCACCAGTACCACACAGTCCTACAGCCCCTTCTAGTAGGGTAGCATAATACCGTCGCATCGACGGCGATTACGTTGAAAAGTATGTTTTTATACCAAAATAGTCTGAAATAATATGGTGTATTGGTCCTGACTAAAGCAACCTGCTTTCAGAATAAAACGTTTTGCAATACTAACTGAACGATCCTTGTACATGCATTTGAAACTGAATGGTCTAGGTTCACGTGTAAACATAATATTAAATACTCTAATCAGACATCCATGTTGCAGATCTCTCCAGAAATTTAATTTCAAAAATATATGTTCCCTACGTTCTCTTTAATTTTAGTATTGAACTTTGAGAAAGGTAGTTTAATTTGCACCTATATAGACGCTAATATTAGGTGGAACGGTACTCTGTTAACTATACCACAATCTTACACAAAGTATCCGATGCACAGAAACCTGTAGCAAGCGCGATATACTGCGTACATCCTTGAATTTTGTGTAAGCAGCACTCCGTAGAAATTTAGCATGTTAATGACAGACTCATACAACATTTATTTTATTAAGTTCTTTGACAATGAAAACAGCTTTAAAGAAGATGTTGAAATATTTTTGCCATACAGTTGTGGGGAAACAAGTGCAGTGGCTACACAGGAACGGTGGAGAGCAACTGAGATCAGCACTTCCCCATCACCTGGCAGAATCCAAGATGGCCATTCTTAACGTGTGCCCGAGCTCTCAGACAGAGCACTGCAAATCTATATAAAATAAAATTAAACATTTCAATAAAGCCGGTATACCTTTCCAGTTGATGTAAGGCCATACTATTGTTACATATTTTCTGTCAGTATGGTCCACTGATTAGTTTCCCTAAAAATACACTTTTTAAGAAATTTTGAATGTGTGTAACATTAAAGATAAGAAGTTGTAATTTTGGCATTAGATTCTGTTTCATGTGAGAACTTTCTGTAGAGATTATCATGAAGTCATTTATTTTTATTTCTCAAGTTATTATATAAAAACTTAACTTTGTACTAAATTTCGTAAAATTATGATAGATTAACAACTCATTTGAAGTGAGATACAATGATAAAATGACAGCTCTGTGTTCATTCGAAGTAATGCTAGAGCTGTACCTAGTAGTAAAATAACTATGGAACTTTACAGAAGTGTGGAAGATAGAATAGAGCAGTTCAGAGGTCGCAATCGACCCTGGGCACTATTACAGTAATCTGGACGTCGGAACATAAGAATTATGTGACCGATATTTTTGTGAAACACACGCAGAGTACAGTATAGAAGGACCACCATAGCGATACACTGGTCTCAATCGATCGTTGTCATTCAAGCATGATGTACCTTGCTATACTTCAGGATGTGGCATACTGCTGTCCATGATCGAATACGTCGAGCTTCTGTCTGAACTGAAGATAACTGACTTGAATGTTTATCGATTGAACTAGCTACCACGCATGTTATTGCAAATGAGTAAGGATGAATTTCCATGGATTGAAAATTTACTGGAACGCCTGAGTTTTAGTTTCCATTTTTTCTGTTTTGTGTGCCGCCACTAGAACTGTAGATAACCGCGCAGTAGTTGTCGTAACTTCGTCACCACTCCTTAGACAAGCAGGTTACTCTGCTTACTTAACAGACGGAGTAATGATTAGCAATACTTGAAACTTCGAATAGAGGTCTTCACTGAACTGTAGTGAGTTCTGATTATGATAGGAAAACTTAAATGGATTACGAAAGCTGTAAATTGTGCACGTGAATTTCTCTTGAATATACTGATTTTTTGAAACCGTAATTTTTTATTTATGTCTATTGCTTCTTAGTCTTTCTAATTAGTCGGCCGCTGTAGTCGAACGGTTCTAGGCGCTTCAGTCCAGAACCGCGCTGCTTCTACTGTCGCAGGTTCGAATCCTACCTAGGGCATGGTTGTGTGTGATGTCCTGAGGTTAGTTAGGTTGAATAAGTTCTAAGTCTAGGGGACTGATGACCTCAGATGTTAAGTCCCATAGTGCTTAGAGCCATTTGAAGCATCTTTCTGATTATAAATAGAGAAAACATTTTATTCCAGTTCCGCCTGCTGGATCGTGAACTTGTGGACTGAAGACTATGGACGGTAGCATTTTCAATTGCTTTCTCTCTGTCTCCACAAATATTTTTCTGCATCTTGCAGGTGGCAGCGGTATTTAAAATGTCTCAAACGCATACTTCATCCACTAAAAACAAACAAATCTACTGAAACAGTAACAAAACTTCTAACTCGCCACCCACACGACTACTTTACAGGGTGATTCAGCTGTAGTTTTATACAACTCTCAGTGTTATAGCTGGTCTTCGGATAACAAGCGCAAGGTTCTAATATTCTGTCACTTGTTTAGCGAAAACTGTTGTTCTTACAGAAGAAGTGTACAGGACAGTTTCGATATGTAGTGCAGTACAATTTTGTAACCTGGTTCGTTTTCGCTAAAGGCCGTACTTGTCGTGTTATTTAACAAAAACGTACAGAAGTGATTTTGAACACTTCGCGACTCCCATACTCAGTCCCACCTGTCAGGATTTCTAGAATGTTGTTCGTGGTACTCCCTCCTAACCACTGTATAACTATTTGTGATTGCAAAATTTATTTCCTCCAGTCGACCTTTGCATGTCTTAATTTAATGGCCTTATTATGCCACCGGCTTAGTCGAGCACATATAAACAGTAAAACAGACATTTGCGTAAATTTAACTAACAATTTTCAGTAACTACTTACATCGTTGTATTCGTCAGAACTCCTACTACGAAACAATTGTAAGTGTTACGTTAGGATCTATTTGTCAACGTGATTAGTATCAACACAAAGCTTACGAAAGTCGTTTTTCGTTCATTAAACCCACGTGCTCGTTTTAACTAATAATGTTGTCGAAATGTTCACTATGTTGGTGGCGTAATAGCACATTCACATAGAGACCTAAAGAAGTACAGTATGGGAATAGTTCGTGTAGTCGGAAATTTTTGTACAGTGGTAGGAGAGAGTGACACAGACAGAAATTTTGGCTAGTAAGGGAAGAGTGTGGGTTGGAGGAGCGTTTGAAAGTCACCTTTGTACGTTTGGAATAACTCGAAAACAGTGGCCTCCTACGAGAATATGTCCCAGTGAAACATCCCCTTAGAAAAATTTTATAAATGACAGTGCTGGAAAACCTCTACGTTATTTGATTTTCAAACAGATGAACAAAACTGAACGTACTCAGACATTTCTCTCTTTACTTATTCTGGTCATCATTAAACTGACACACAATAATTTTATCTGACTTTCATTAATCCCTACAAAATAATGACCCTGACTAACAATAACCTATACCTTTAATGAATCACTTACCTCACAAAAATCTTCGTTACTCAAACTACTGCAATACAGCGTGCACCAATACTGCCAGCTGAATAAAAGATTCTAACTACTGAAGGCACGAACTACTTATACGCATAGTTAGCAAATGAAAGATTTTGATAGAGAACAAACAATGTATTTACCTTAATAATGTTCAAAAGTCATCATATATATATATATATATATATATATATATATATATATATATATATATATATATATAATCAGGTTCATGATATCCAATATTACAAATTTACTCTTTCTGATGGACACACGTCCGGATCGTCCGCTCTCAAAATTCTACCATCTCTCTCCCCACACCCACCACTGCTGGCGGCTCACCTCCAACTGCGCAACGCTACGCGCTGTTCACATCCAAATGCCCAACAATACAATAGCGAATACTCCAACAACGCCAACCGGCCACAGACTGCACACAGCGCAGCAAGTGATTTTCATACAGAGCGTTACGTGACGTTACTAGCGTAAAAACCTAAACAGCTTACTTATACCAGTACAAATTCCAACTAAATTAAAGTTACTACGAAAACGTCCTGCTAGTTTTTTTTTTTTTTTTTTTTTTTTTTTTTTTTGTAGGAATAATAGTTTGCTCATAGCGAGTAAAAGAGTATGAAAATCTCGCGCGTGGTTTATGAAGACCAGGAGTAACATTGCGGGCTGCATATAACGACAGTAGTAGGGACAGCTGAATCACCCTATACATATATGATGGTTCAAATGACTCTGAGCACTATGGGACTCAACTGCTGTGGTCATTAGTCCCCTAAACTTAGAACTACTTAAACCTAACTAACCTAAGGACAGCACACAACACCCAGCCATCACGAGGCAGAGAAAATCCCTGACCCCGCCGGGAATCGAACCCGGGAACCCGGGCGTGGGAAGCGAGAACGCTACCGCACGACCACGAGATGCGGGCTATACATATATGAATTTCGAATCGTCTAGCCAAGCCATTCACCTCAGCTTCTGAACATTTAAAATATTGTAATTCTCTTTTCGTTCAAATGAATTACGATAACGTTCTCTCTAAATGATGTACATAGCCTCTTTTGATAGCTATACTAGGTACAGAGGTACAGGCATCAATTTTTTTTCTGAAACGGAAATGTAATAATTTCTGCTGCTAGTATCGTAGTTATAAATGAAACGTATTCAACGGTTTTGCACTCTCGGAAGCCCAATCACTAGTTTGCGACAAATTACAACATGTAGAACTCAGTATTTACCTGTTCTGAATATGAAACTGATTGCTTTCCTGCGAGAAATTATCGCGTCAGGCTAATGGGAGGGAGGGCAGGATGGGTCTCTCGTCTGAGAGTGCATTCACGAAAGCGGAATAGCAGAATAAAGTTCAATCTAAGACTGATATTAACTACAGTTAGCAACACGTAGTTAGACCGACATAACAATTGGAACGCAAAATACGTGACATTTTGTGATGATTCGCCAGCTAACTGCGGTAACACTGGTTCAAATGGCTCTAAGCACTATGGGACTTAACATCTGAGATCATCAGTCCCCTAGAACTTAGAACTAATTAAACCTAACTAACCTAAAGACATCACACACATCCATGCCCGAGGCAGGATTCGAACCTGCGGTAACACTCCCGCGGTTGTTTCTGCCAGAGTCTTGAAAGAAAGCCCGCATCTCGTGGTCGTGCGGTAGCGTTCTCGCTTCCCACGCCCGGGTTCCCGGGTTCGATTCCCGGCGGGGTCAGGGATTTTCTCTGCCTCGTGATGGCTGGGTGTTGTGTGCTGTCCTTAGGTTAGTTAGGTTTAAGTAGTTCTAAGTTCTAGGGGACTGATGACCATAGCTGTTAAGTCCCATAGTGCTCAGAGCCATTTGAATCATTTGAATCTTGAAAGAAAGAAACCCTGAAAAACTGAAGGGATTTCTAAAACGGGAAACATTAGTTTAAATCAAGACATACACTAGCACTGCATAATTATGTCAGAAAAGTAACCAAAAAGAAATGACAAAAGCATATCGTTATTAACGTTAGTTATAATACTACTTATGCATTCAGACACTTCTTATTGGCTAATTAAGAGCATGAATGAACATTTGAGCAGCTCATTCGATTTCTATCGTCGAGTGTTTTCATTTTGCAACATTATCTTCTCTGTGTGATAATTGACATAAATGTTATTGAAGTTCGTATAGGAAGTCATCCCTCTTCACTCATTAACTAATCAAATTCTCCAGTTCCATTGTCAATCTATACTTCAAACTATGTGACTCGTTGAGCTCTTTCATTTGGTTTATCGTACTTTTCGGTATACGTAGTCATTTGCGATCCATGTGCACATATGTCCACCACTCAGACAGCATTTGTACGAACTGCTACAGACATCTGTGACGTCAAGTGTAGACGTTCAAGAATCAGACAGAAGCCCGTGAGGCCGCCGCTACCGACACCCTACTGCACGATGCGCACTAGGCTCCGGTTAATGCCGGAGCAGCCGGACGATCAAATCATCCTTTTCCGGCCTTTCGTGTCACGGCTGGGATATAGCAAATTACCCAGAACGTTTTCATGCTTAAAGACGCTACACATTAGTGCCCCACCATACACAGTTCAAGGCTTCTGATCTCACTTGTTGCGCTGCGGTGGATGGATCACTTCATTCCCAATCCAGACCTAAGGGCGTCTCCGTCAGTCGCACGTGGACAGCGTTTAGTTCGCGGCCCTTTGTATCCGACTGATTTCTGGTGTTGATTATTTTTTCTCGTAGTGGGGCGAAGCTGGCAAGACGAAATATTCTCCCGGTAGCAGCGGTGCTGCTATGGTGGCTCTGGAAGGCAAAACGTGGAATCGTCTTCTCTTCACGGCAGCGAAATAGGAAGGCTGGAGAGCTTAATAAGTTTGTCTTCTATACACGCAGCTTCGCCAGGCGTTTGATGATGCGCCGCTTTTCCATCCTGTAGAGGCTCGCAATAAGCGAGTACATGGTTTCGCAACATACGTATTGATAAAACACTCTCAAGCAAAAGTAAATGATTGTGTTAAATACCTGAAAGAGTTTTGGTCCTTAACTGAAAGGCGTTTAACGAAAGAATGCCAACAGCATCTGATCGTTCGTGTCTGAAAACTCCGCCGTCAACCTCGCCTGCTTTTTTCCTGAAACATATCTAAATTACAATGTTAATTGAATAAATGTTTGACAGACAAAGTGGTGACTTGAATTAATATGGAGTCGACTCAACAGTTAGACTTAATTTTGTCAGCCAAGTGTGCGACAGCTACAAAACTTACAACTGCTCAGCTTGAGCTCCTAAGAACGAGGGGTGATGTAACGGGAAGATGACAAGGGAAGCTTAAATTTCAGATTTTTCAATGGTTTTATATTCACAAAGTACTTTTTTTTTAAGTATCGGCGCTTTAAGTAGAATCTCTGTTAATGGAATTAATATTGTCTTTCAGTGGATAGCTTCTTTTTCTTGTAAATAAAAACTTGTTCTCATACTAAACACGTCATTAATTAAATGAAGTGAAACTTGAGGAAACCGAGAAGTAATATGTGACGTTTCAAAGCAGTCGCAATTTCTCTGGGGCTGATATTTGGGTTATAAGCATCAGACACCAAAACACCTATTTCGGTACCTCCGCTCGTTGCAGTCTTGTTCTTTACCCTCTGAGTGGTATTCTACTGCTCTTCCAATAATAATTTTTTACACAATTGCTGTATTTCCTTCCTTGTAGGACGTCACCTACTAGGATACAATTCTGTTTACTAGTCAAATGTCCTATTAGCGTTCATTCTGCATGCCCGTATAGATGTAGCACATCTACTTTCTCGAGTATTGTGAAAAACATTAGTTTCTTCAGACTATCCAGACGGCATGAAAGCTATATTTTTTATGCGTGTTTTATACTGCTATCTGTAGCACAGAGCTACTTCCTCCTTACCTTACTTGACCGTGATATCATGAACTTCATCATCAGTCAACAAAGTGTTTAATTTTGGAAACAGATGAATCTTTAAGAAGCTGTAAGTACTTCGAAAGTAACAGCCAAATTTTCAAGAGTGAGACGGCTTTGAATTCGACTCTTTTAAAACTACCGGACGAGCAGAAATTACTGCATTCCATTAGAGGAAGCTAAATCGACTCCAATATCTATGTCTACATATGTAGGCCTAATCCTAAGCCATCGTATTGTGCATGGTGGAGGGTAACCTTTACTACTTACTACTTCTTCTGTAGCACTCGCATACAGTGAGAGGGGAAAACGACTCTCTATATGCCACCGTACGAAACCCAATCCCTCTAATCTTCTCTTCATGGTCCTTACGCTAAATGTATGATTTCAACAGAAGAATTGTTCTGCAGTCAGCCTGAAATGACCTTTATTAAAATTTTTTCAGTAGTGCTCCTCAAAAGAAACATTGCCTTTCCTCCAGTGATTCACATTTAATTTCCTGAAGTTACTTCCTAATACGTACCTGTTGTTAAAACCTCCTGGGAACAAATCTAGCAGCTCGCCTGCAAACTATTTCGATGTCTTCCTTTAATCAGACCTGGTGCAGATCCCAAAGCTCGAATAGTATTCAACAACTGGTCGCATGCTGTCCTATATATATTCCCTTTTAAAGGTAAACCTCACTTCCCCAAAATTCTCCATATAAACAGAGGTCGACCATTCACATTCCCTGCTGTACAGTTAACGTAGTTAGTGAGAACGGTTTCACGATCTATTTGGAAGAAAATATAATTACTATATCTTTAAGAGCTCCGAATATTTGAGGTGAAGAGCTTTGCCGTCTTACCCTGTACACATAAATTCACATATATCACCTAATCAAAAGTATCTGGATAAGTATTAGTGGACATTAAGGACATTAATTTGGGGTGCCTCCACTATTCGCCTTTACGATTTCTTGAACTTTGCTGGGGACATTTTCTGTTAGGTGTCTAGAGTCCTATGGGGGAACGGCAGCTTATCCTTCGTTAAGAGCCGAAACTAGAGAAGTTAGTGATGTTGGATGCAGTTGTCTAGACATATGTCGACGTTGTAACTCATTCCAGAGGTATTCCATTTGGCTCAGATAGGGACTCTGGATACGTCATCCGTTTCAGGAATGTTACTGGCCACAGACAAGTGCCTCACAATTACTTCTTTAAGACAGTGTGCACTGTCATGTTGGCACAAACAATCATAGTCTCAGAAATATTCTTGTACTGTACCCACAACACAGTGCTGTAAGAGGTGTTCGCGTCATTTCGCATTTAGCGTCTTCGTAAGCACAATGAGTGTATCACACCCTAACCACGAATATCGTCCCCATACCATGAGAACTAATGCTCTGCGACTGTTCTTTACAGAGATGCCTATTCATCTTCAACTTGACTGCGTACTGAGCTGTTCATTACCACACTTCCTATGGCCTGAGCATATCTCTTCACTGCATAGTATAACCATATCCCACTTCTTTGCTAACAAATTCTAAATGACAATCCTCTTAAACTTCAGTCTACTCTTCACCACTATTGAATTTTGATCTGTGTCAGTATCTGATGATGGGTACGCCAAACAACTCAATATCAAATTTCAGAGTCTCGTCCTGATCTTGATGTTATCTAAATGGCCTCTTCCTGTGCCCCCCGGCCTTTTTCAAGTATACCTCCTCCTCTAGTGATTCCTGAACGGAGTATTCGCTATTACTAGCTGAAATTTGTTGCGGTAATCAATTAGTCTCCTCTCTTATTCATACTAAGAAGCCCATATTCCATCGTCATCCTTTCTTCTTTCACTGCTACAACAGTATTCTTATCCCCCATTACTATTAGCTTTTATCTTCCTTTACTTAATGCATTATCCATTAATATACTTATGTCCACCCTCTCTTCATCTTCGGCTTGTGACATCGGCATGTACAGGCTACTAGAACTATTCTTGTCGATGTTGGTTTGCTATAGATTCTGATGGGAACAACCCCATCACTGAACGATTCACAGTGACTCATTCTCTTTCCTATCTTCCTGTGCAAAATTAATCCTCCAATTATACCATTTTCTGCTGCTGTTGGTATTAGCCTTAACTAATCTGACAAGAAATCCTAGCTTCCCTTCCACATCAGTCCACTGACCCGAATTATCTATAGATTGAACCGTAACATTTTTTAGATTGTATAGCTTCCCTCACGCTCCAGACCTCTGACATTCCAAACTCATAGAACGTTACCCATTCGCACGTTGTTCAATCTTTTTCTCATAGTCACCACCCACTTGGCAGTTTCCTCCTGGAGATCCAAATGAGGGTCTAGTTTGGAATCTTTTGCCAATAGATAGATCAGCATGACATGTTTTTAGTTACAGGCCACATGTCATCTTGATAGACATTGTGTGTTTTTAATGGCATTGTGCAGCGTTGATTTTTACGTCTTTAGGGACACATTCCCAACCCAAGGGCAAGAGTGTGCCCTCAACCAATGGCCGCTCCTGCGCCCTCTTTGATCTAAAAGACTGCACATGTTTATACACTATATCCTGAATCTCGACGTTGCCACTCAGGACATAGGTAGACATTATCAAAGGGATGTGCACAGCTCGATCAGCCACAGTCATTCGGGCATCATTAACAAAAAGGAGAGGAAAGGGATCGTCCATTTCGCGTGACTGCTCGTAATGCAAGGGTAGCATTTGATGTACACTTCAAGCATCTTATTACGAATGTGATGCTGATGATGCACACGTCCATGAACCCAGCTACCGTACCTCCATAACACGTTAGTATGTACTGTTCGAGAAGGGAGGTGATCGGAAAAGTGACGAATGAAACAACTTGGAAATGGTCTTACTTCGTCTGGACGAGGGTTGGTAGTCCATGATGTATAAGACTTTTATTCATGTTAATTTGTTGGCCGGTGAGATTGACGCCATTGGCTCCACGATGACGTAGTTAGCTGCAGAATCTCAGCCTTGACAACAGAGGCAGTGGCAACATCATCGGCTGATGTCAGTAGGGTGGCACCAAGGACCTCGTGAAAGACAGGCCGTGGCGCTTACGTCACAGCACCTGAAACAGCAAGTCTTCCAAGTGCCAGCATCCGTCTCTGGCGGGGCGTGAGTAACCATTTCACACGAGTTTAATAATTCTTGACTGCTCCTTTAAATACTTGTAAGATCTCTATAGCACACTAGAAATTTAAGACTTTTAGGGGATAGCTTCTCAATCACATATTGATTTCCCGTGAACCTTGCAGGAGCTGAGCGTCCGTGAAATGTGGCGGACAAGACGACTAGTGTGACGTCACCAGTTCATTGCAGGGCATATATATCTCGTTGGCCCCGGACGGCAGTAGCTGACAGGAGCCTCGCGCAGCTCCCGATGGATGGCAACCACGTCCAAGCTGCTTAACTGCTTTGGGCTGTGGAATAGAGCACAGGAAGGGACGATACTCAAACTGTTGCTCCCAACGTTATTGACGTCCAACACGTTTGCCCATCCTGGGCGACAAGATAGTACACAAGGATCGGGGTGCAGCCACGGGGTAGCCAGGCAGCCACCGGTCTGGGCAAGAACACACGTTTCACCAGAGAGATGTGGGCGTTGAGGAGTGGAGACACCAGGTAGTCCGCATACAATCTTCTGTTCAGGTAGATCGTGTAGCTTCTGGGACCAAAGTCTAGCGTAGATGACTGGATGTATCACTGTATAGTTCCAACGGTATTCATCTCGAAGTTAGAGGGTGGTAGTTCGGAACCACGTGCCGACGTAGATGCTGTCTGAGAACATCCGAACACACTGACAGAGTTATGAGAAATGGGACGGATAGCACAAGTGCCTCAACCCAGAAACCGCAACAGATTATCGTGAACTATATTTACTCCAATTGGCCTGCTTCTCTCGACCAGTCATCTTTTCTGCTCACGTTGTCAAAGCTTCGCTTTTCACTAGTATTGGTGCGTGAGTTTTGCAGAGTTACACTATATGTCTTCATACTTCATAGTGCGTGATGACCACAATGAAGCATCACTCTCCCTATGACACTGTTTTGCAGAATTGGGCACAGGCAATTCAGTTACCCAAACTAGTCAAGTGTCACAAACTTTGAGTAAAAACTGCATTGCAACTACACATCTGGACGATTTTTACTAGATAAAAAGCTAGTTATGTATGTAAAGCGGAAAAAATACTTAATAGACCTTTAATAAGGGAGAAGAATACAAACCACCACCAATAACTAATTAACATGTAATGATGAAGTTTCGGGAATGCACTTGTCTAGGTAACATATTTAAGATGCTAACGCTGCAAGTTCACAGCCTAGCGTAAGCACATAATAAGGCATTGGAAATGCGAAGTGCCGGTACGTTAGCAGCCGTTATAACTACCAGAATGTAGAATGTAATTACGTTAAGGTACATTCATTGCATTGTACACATACCGGATGAAAGTTTATGGGCTGGAGATCCATGCTGGTTGCACTTGATCAGCCAATTCAAGGACTGTTATTGCTGACTGTGGACGCCGCTGGTATTGTCATCCGATGGTGCTGTATATGTGCTCGATTGGAGACTGATCTGTTGACCGGAAAGGCCAAGACAACTTGTCTGTACTCTGCAAAGCAAGTTTTGTTATAGCAACGGTGTGTGAGAGAGCATTGTCCAGTTTGGAAACATCCCTCTGGAATGATGTTCATGAATGGTAGCACAACATGTCGCATGGAGTTCAGCAGCTGTATCCATTATGCATAAAATACAGTTAAACTATCCAGGAGATCTAAATCTAAACAAAAAGAATTGTAAAATAGCAATATGCGTGTGACACTGTAAGGTGACCTTTAAAATATGTGTTGATAACAGAAACGAAGATTAAAGTTTTGAGTCATGGTGCATGGGAAACCACGAGAGTGCTCCTGCTGGAATACGAAGTCGCACCGCAGACCATGGCCATATGTGTAGGTCCAGTGTGTCTAGCACGCAGACAAGTTGGTTGTAGGCTCTCCACTGACCTCCTTCTAAACAACAGACGGCCATCTCTGGCAACGAGGCAGAACCAGCTTTCATCAGAAAACACAACCACCTCCACCGTGCCTTCTGTTGAGCCCTCGCATGGCACTACTGAAGTCGCTGCTGGCGATGGCTTGAGGTCGGTGTAATGCACGCTACAGGGCGTCTACCTCTGAGCTATCCTTGAAGTAACCGTTTTGTAAGGTTCGATGTATCACTGTGGTGCCAACTGCTGCTGCAATTGCAGCTGCGGCTGCAGCACAGTGCACCAGAGCCTTACGCCGAACACGATGGTCTTCCTTCTCTTTAGTGGCACTTGGTCATCCGTAGCCTGGGCTTCTTGCGAAGCTACCTTCTCATGACCAACCACCGTTGCCAGCAGTCACGTACAGGGGCTACATTCTTGCAAGGCATTTCTGTAGTATCGCAGAAGGAACATCCAGCTTCTCGTAGTCCTTGTTGCAACATAGTGAGTTGTTGGTAATGGCATCTTCGTGACCTTAAACTCATTCTTGACTAACAACAAGTCACGACGTCCAGTCTCAAAAGGAACTAAAGTTCATGACTGTTACAGAGTGTGTTTAAAGCGACCTTGATTTGTATTCTCATACTGCCACTCCAACTGGAGCGAGGTGTGAATAGATATCATGTTACAGATATAGAAACACTCCTACTAACTGCCATTTATGTCCCACAACTCCTTCTTGGTGCTGCGATTTATTTTTCTGTCAGTGTATATACATTGACGTACATAAAGTGGGACCTTTTGATGAGTTAAAGACAAACATTGGCCTACAATGTAATGAAATCTTAACTATGCACAAAAGGACATAGGTAAGGCAAACGGTATGTTGATAAAGGACTGGATAACACAGCCACAGCCACAGCCACAGCCACATGCTGCCGCAGGCTGTATTTTAAAACTGTAATTTATTATGTATTACTAGTTTCAAGTGTTGTTCATCTCATGTGTGTGTAAAAAAGGGACATAATTGTATGAATGTCGTCCGCAGCTCGTGGTCTAGTAGTTAGCATCGCTGTCCCTAGATAGCGGTGTCCTTGGTTCGATTCCCCATTGTGTGAGAGATTTACTTCACTAGAGGACTGCGCATTTGTGTTGATCTTAGCATTTCATCTCATCATTACCTCGAAGAAGCGAAGGTGAAGTAGAAATATTTTGTCCACAGCTCGTGGTCGTGCGGAAGCGTTCTCGCTTCCCGCGCCCGGGTTCGCGGGTTCGATTCCCGGCGGGGTCGGGGATTTTCTCTGCCTCGTGATGACTGGGTGTTGTGTGATGTCCTTAGGTTAGTTAGGTTTAAGTAGTTCAAAGTTCTAGTCGACTGATGACCATAGATGTTAAGTCCCATTGTGCTCAGAGCCATTTCAACCATTTTTTAGAAATATTTGCGTCCGACACCCGAAAAATTCCATATGAGGTCTCACTGCACGATCCAATGTATAAAATCCATCGAGTGATATTGGGTGTGAGAATTATATAATATTCACACACAAAAATAAAAACTCTCATATAAAAATAATACAAGGAAAACATACCCATGTACCACTATTTGATTATGTGAAGCGCATGCAGTTTCTCTGGAACCTAATCGTGGTACGAAGATACATCTGGTGTATGGTTTTTGCATTGAAACACATATATAAAAATAGACTAATATAGATCAAAACTGTCTCAATAATATGAAATCAAACTACATCAGGGCGTCATGTAAGGGTTTAGTCTGTCTCCTGCGTTTGTCTATGTGTATCTGTATGTATGTATCTGTGTCTTGAGAAACTATTGAGAAAGTGGAAATTTGTAGTTGAACTTGGTTTAAAGTATCATATAAAACACCTCATCACCAGTTAACTACACTCCTGGAAATTGAAATAAGAACACCGTGAATTCATTGTCCCAGGAAGGGGAAACTTTATTGACACATTCCTGGGGTCAGATACATCACATGATCACACTGACAGAACCACAGGCACATAGACACAGGCAACAGAACATGCACAATGTCGGCACTAGTACAGTGCATATCCACCTTTCGCAGCAATGCAGGCTGCTATTCTCCCATGGAGACGATCGTAGAGATGCTGGATGTAGTCCTGTGGAACAGCTTGCCATGCCATTTCCACCTGGCGCCCCAGTTGGACCAGCGTTCGTGCTGGACGTGCAGACCGCGTGAGACGACGCTTCATCCAGTCCCAAACATGCTCAATGGGGGACAGATCCGGAGATCTTGCTGGCCAGGGTAGTTGACTTACACCTTCTAGATCTCGTTGGGTGGCACGGGATACATGCGGACGTGCATTGCCCTGTTGGAACAGCAAGTTCCCTTGCCGGTCTAGGAATGGTAGAACGATGGGTTCGATGACGGTTTGGATGTACCGTGCACTATTCAGTGTCCCCTCGACGATCACCAGTGGTGTACGGCCAGTGTAGGAGATCGCTCCCCACACCATGATGCCGGGTGTTGGCCCTGTGTGCCTCGGTCGTATGCAGTCCTGATTGTGGCGCTCACCTGCACGGCGCCAAACACGCATACGACCATCATTGGCACCAAGGCAGAAGCGACTCTCATCGCTGAAGACGACACGTCTCCATTCGTCCCTCCATTCACGCCTGTCGCGACACCACTGGAGGCGGACTGCACGATGTTGGGGCGTGAGCGGAAGACGGCCTAACGGTGTGCGGGACCGTAGCCCAGCTTCATGGAGACGGTTGCGAATGGTCCTCGCCGATACCCCAGGAGCAACAGTGTCCCTAATTTTCTGGGAAGTGGCGGTGCGGTCCCCTACGGCACTGCGTAGGATCCTACGGTCTTGGCGTGCATCCATGCGTCGCTGCGGTCCGGTCCCAGGTCGACGGGCACGTGCACCTTCCGCCGACCACTGGCGACAACATCGATGTACAGTGGAGACCTCACGCCCCACGTGTTGAGCAATTCGGCGGTACGTCCACCCGGCCTCCCGCATGCCCACTATACGCCCTCGCTCAAAGTCCGTCAACTGCACATACGGTTCACGTCCACGCTGTCGCGGCATGCTACCAGTGTTAAAGACTGCGATGGAGCTCCGTATGCCACGGCAAACTGGCTGACACTGACGGCGGCGGTGCACAAATGCTGCGCAGCTAGCGCCATTCGACGGCCAACACCGGGGTTCCTGGTGTGTCCGCTGTGCCGTGCGTGTGATCATTGCTTGTACAGCCCTCTCGCAGTGTCCGGAGCAAGTATGGTGGGTCTGACACACCGGTGTCAATGTGTTCTTTTTTCCATTTCCAGGAGTGTATATATCATAAAGATAAATACAAACTGCCATTGAGAGTAGTCGAATACGTAAAACCAAATGTGGTTATAAATAAAAATATGGCAGTTTATAGAATAATAACCACTACAAATAAAGGTTATAAATTAGTAATCGTTATTATTTAGAATGTATCAGTATTTAGAACAATTCTTCTTCTTCTTCCGTATCCGGATGCATCAATTAAATCTTCCCTTCCCAGTACTTAGCAACGTAGTTTGCTTTGTCATTGACTTTCAAAATATCATCTTTAGTGCATGTTATACCTGGGCAAATCAATAGGTGGTCCAAGTCCTGTATTGCTCCGCATTCACACCTATCGCTATCACTGTAACCCCATTTAAATAGGTTTGATTACTCCAGTGCGCAGCCGGTTTAATGACCTCCAAGTTGAAAAGGTAGTTGAAATCCTCCAGATCCCTCCTCAAGTAGTTCCATTGTGGAGTGTGGCACCATTTCTTCCCAAAGAGATAGCCGCCTCGCGACGGGCTTGGTGGCAAGCTCTTCAGTAGTTTCAATGAAACTCCTGCGGGATTTCAGCCGGACACGTTGTTTTCGGTGCTTATACATTAGGTGTCGAGGATCATTCTTTTGTTTTGATCTTTCGATCTCGGCGGCTACTTGTCTGCGGATAGTGGGTGGTGCTATGCCTATGACGGGATAAATGATGTCTGTGGGAGTTGGTTTGAGGCATCCTGTGGCAATACGTACAGTTTCGTTTACGGCGACGTCAACTTGCTTAGTGCGAGCAGAATTCCTCCAAACTGGCGCCGCGTATTCCGCTGCTGAGGTACTCAGCGCCAGACCCGTGGTGCGCATAACATGTGGTTGAGCTCCCCACGATGAATCTGTTAGCTTCTGCAGTATGTTGTTCCTGACACAGACCTTTTTTTTTAGTGTTGTTACAGTGCTGCTTAAAAGTAAGTGCTCTGTCCAGCGTTACTCCCAGGTATTTTGTGCTGTTTGTATGTTTCAGCTCTTCCCCTTGCCACATGACTCGAAGTTTCAGTTTGGCTTGTTTGTTCCAAAGATGGAAGGCGGATACTTGAGATTTACAAGGGTTTGGTTTGAGATTATTGCTGTCGTAATAGGTAGCAAGTTCTGTTAAGGCTCCTGTGAGATTCTCCTCCACTTGTTCAAAGGTTTTATCCTGAGTGGCCACTGCTGCATCATCAGCATATATGAACATTCGTGTCTGGTGGCTGATGGGAAGATCATTGGTATAGACGTTAAATAATATTGGAGCCAAGACACTACCCTGTGCAAGTCCATTTTTCTGTGTCCTCCATCGGCTGTTTTTAGATTGTAAGGTTACACAGTAGCGTCTGTTCTGTAGCATGCATTGTACGAACATAGAAAGGGTGTAGTCCTTAGTGACATTATACACTCTCTGGATAAGCAACTTATGGTTAACTGTGTCATATGCAGCACTGAGATCCAGGAATGCGACCCCAGTTACTTCTCCTCTCTGATAGCCGTCTTCGATGTACTGCGTGAGATTAAGGATTTGCCCACAGCATGCTTTTCCTGGTCGAAATCCAGCTTGTTCGTTAATGAGGGCTTTGTCCACATAATCAGCTATGCGTTTGAGGATCATTCGCTCCAGCACTTTAAATAAATGACAAAGCAGTGAGACAGGCCGGAAATTTTTAGCTTCAGCTGGGTCTTTCCCTGATCTTAATAACGCAATAACCCGAGCTTTCCTCCACAGTTTAGGAATTTGCATTGTTGTGATACAGTTATTCATTAGCTCTAGGATCCATGCTTGTGCTCCCGGTCAAAAATGTTTAATTTGCTCAGATCTCAGATCGTCGAGGCCAGCGGCTTTATTGTTTTTCAAATCGTTGATGGCATCTTGTAGCTCCTGAATGAAGAACGGGCGAACTAGGAAGCTAATCTCCTCGTTCAGTTTTCTTTCAATTTTGCCATTCCTGATCTCCCTTTTAGTTTTTCCGTTCTTGAGTAGTTGGTGAGCTATCTGATCAGGTGTAACTTCACTGTAATTTGGTTGTTGTTCTGTTGAGGCGTTGTTGAGACTTTTGACCAGTTTCCATGGGTTCCTACTGCTGTGCTTCATGTCCGCCTCTTGTAGGAGGTTGCACCACTTTTCCTTTCTCGCTTCGGAGATACCAGACATCAGTACCTCACCTGCCTGGATCGTTTCCTCTGAGAGGGGGTCCTTATTGTACAGTTCTTCATACTTTTTCAGAGCTTGCTTGCTGCTACCATTGAGTCCAGCGATATACTGGGTGCGGCACCCTCTAGGTATGCGCCGTCGAGAGATTTTCTTGACAAGGTCTATAAAAGTTTCATATAATTGTATCTCTGGTTTAATTTCCAAGATCTCCTTATCCAGGTCCTCTGTGAAAAGTTCCCAATGAGCTTTTTTGAAATTGGAGCGTCTCGTGAAGGGCATTACATCTGATTTGATTACTGCAGTAATGCAGCAAGTTATTGCTCTGTGTTACGAACTTGGAATTGGGTCCTCGATTTGCTTTACAGTTTGCAGGGATACCTTTTCGGAGACAAAGATGTTATCTGGATTATATCCTCGTTTCCATCTTCCGCTGTTAAATGATGCAGGCAACTTTGGGTCATGTATCAATTTCAGTTTAGCATCGTCTGCCCAGATCTCCAGCATTTCGCCATCGTAATTTCTCTCTTTATAACCCCATGCGAGACCGTGACAGTTAAAATCTCCTAGTACAACTTTAATGTTTTTTGAATGGAAATTTCCAGGCTCTGTAAATTTGAACCTCGCACTGGGTGGTTTGTACACGGATGTTACAGTACATGAATGTAGCTCAACAGTTAAAATTTCTATATTTTCTTCGCAGGTCAGAGCACAGGAGCATACGTCTAAGTTCGGTTTCATAAATATAGCACTTCCGTACCTTTCGTGTGGTCTCTCAAGAACTAATTTCATGCCCTGTATTTTTGGTCTATGGCTAGTTGGTGCTCTGTGTGTTTCTTGTAACACTAAAACATCACAGTTGTTTCGTTTGCACATGTCAGATAATAAAATTTCTTTATTTACAGATAAGCCTTCAATATTGCAGGAAGTTGTCACTAGTGATGGTCTTGATAAAGGCCTTTTTTGAGTCTCTTCGGAGAGTTGTTTTGTCATCTTTGGTTTTGGTGCTCCTGTGCTTGCAGGATTGGCCGACTAGGTCGTTTCCAGGGGATGCCCGATTGCTTGTTGCGCGAGTGGTGAACGCAATCTTCGTGGAGGCTCCTGCAGTGTCCCCCATTTAGAACAATAACCACTACTGGTAGCGGTTATATTTCTACATTTTGCAAAATAGTAATTTATAACCACTTTGATTTTGTATGTACGACTCCTGTCAATGCCGGTTTGCATTTATCTTTATGACATATAATTAACTGTTGATGAGGTGTCTTCTATGATACTTTAACAAAGCTGAACTAAAAATTTCCACTTTCACAAAAAAGTTGTTCTTATACAAACACATATATACACATATACATAAACAAACAGGAACAGACAAGGATTGCGAAAACTGCATCCATTATGTATAAAATACAGTTAATGGGGTAGTAAAAAAAAAAGTTTATATTGAAAATCTATTATCTAGGAGACCGAAATATAGACCAAAAACATGTAAAATGGCAATACACATGTGACACTGTAAGATGAACTTTAAAATATATGTTGAAGATAGAAACCAATATAAAAATTTATAAAGGTACGGCAGTTCCTTTAGTACTATGACAATAGGACATCGACACTTATTGAAAGACGCAAAAATAAGATTCAAGACACTGGAATGAGGTATCTGAGAGCTGTGGAAGTATGTACAACGTACATATTAGGAAATCGATAAGGATGAAACAATGAAGGCTGTGACAGAGGAATATAGTGTAAAGTGTACGGTTTATATGGAATGATGTCAGATGTACAATTACCACAGAAAACCATGAAATATGTACCACATGGAAGAAGAAGTCTTGTAAGACCAGAGAAGAAGTAACATGAAAAGGAATGAGCTAGGAAGACAGAACAGAAACCATTGAAAGTGAAGATGATCACGAAATGTTGCTACTTTTTCGTCGATAGTCATCCCTATTTTCTCGAAATCTTCTAGTCCTCGAAACTTCCAAGTTTAATTGTGTGAATTCCTTTAGATCATTATGTTGTTTCAGAAGCCAGTTGGGAAGATTTTTCAATTTCTCATAATGTACAGCAACTCTTGTGAGTTTGCGGAGTCATTACTAGGAAGCATCCAAGAAATCGTTGACGTTGGAAACTGAATCGTCCTCTCTGCCGTAGAATCTGCACTGTTTATGTAACAAACCTATCAGTTTAAACCCTAGGGTCGAACTGAGACTCCAATACGAGTCCAAATCCAAGGTAGACCCTTAACTTTAATTTGCCAGTAAGTTTCTACGTTGATTTTCTTGTCTCAGATTAATTTACATGTTCTAGTACTTCAGTGATATTTCTGAATTTAAATATTTCTTCTGCTGTTTTACCTCTTAAAATCATTTCTACAGACTTCATTTACTTTGTCCTGATTTCTTCAATTTCTTCTACCGATCCTAATTTCACTGCATATGGTGCATACTGTGTATGACAGTGTTGCAGCCCTGTAATGACAAATATTTGCGAATGTAGCTAATTATAGTTTCTATTAACGGCCTTTCTTGAATGTAATGTTACGTATAACATTTTTAAGGTTGCTCTGATGCCTTCATTCTCCCGTCCATTAGGCTACATGGTCTCTCCTACGCAATTAATTTTGTCTGTTTTGGGATCTTTCCATGCTTCGTATTTAGAATTGATATAGCATTCGTGGTATCTGCCATTGTCTCTCTTACTTCAATGATTTGTAGCCCTGGTCTTCTATTGGTCATTTAAGTCTTTCTATCTGGTTCTGGACTCCCTCTGTACTGCCTGGTGCAATTTTAAATGTAATTTTAGTGTTAGTTTCCTCCGATCAATTTCATCACTCCCTCATGTCTTTTTCAAGCACAAACAGTACTTACAAATTGAGGGTAGTCTACTCCTTCTCCATTATACACGATAGTTGAAAATGGACCTGATATTTTCCCCTGAATTTATTTTTAATGTTTTTCCTGTAAGCGTTTCTTTATATTTTTTATCGTTTGAAAGTTAATATTGATGATTTTCACGGGTTAGCAGCCGAGTTCCATCGTCCTAATGACAACACGATATTTCGGCGGAACATCTGGCCACCGTCTTCAGGTGAGATTGAGTGCACAATCACGCCGGAACTGAAGAGACCTCAGATTTGGCGGCTTCTTTATACCGCGGATACTGGCCGTTGCGCGTGCACGAGCAACGGAAGAGCTGCCCTCTGTGAGGCGAAGAAGTGCAGCAGCGCCAGCGGTGAAAACTGTCAAATGCGAGGAATTGCAAAATTAAAATGCAGCCGGTCAGAAACCAGACCGTTGTAGTTTTATGTGTGATAAAATAGGATTCCACGTCTTACTTAAAGGAAAACCTTTATCTCTATTAATAATATCATCAGACAGACGTATTTTGATTGAATCTTTCAATACCCAATCACGGTAATGGGAAGCCGAGGCAATAATTTGCGTCTCATTATACGACGTATTTACCCCTCACCCCCTGGTTGCTCCTCTCCTCTCCCATCCCCACCCCCTGCCACGTCTTCACTGTTGTGTCCCCCCTACCCTCCATCTCTACACCCTTCATCTCCTTTCCCAAGGTGGCTTCCATCAACTCCCCATCCCGGATGATGCCCTCTCTCCCTCCATTCATCCCTGCTATCAACTCTGATCCTCACTCCCCCTCCATTCCTCTGTCCTTTTCCCGGGCTCCCTCTCACCGCTTCCATCCTATTTTTTCCCCACTTCCCCTCTCTCTCTGCCCCCTTCTCTCCCCGGAGTCCTTTTGCATTTCCCTCCTCTGCCTCCTCTCATTCCCTCTCGCATCTGCCCTGCACCTCACCCCCTTTATTAGTCCTCTCCCTCCTTAGTTGCGCCCCCTTTTCGTTTTTTTTTCTTCCCTCTCTCCTTGTTCTTCCCCCTCCTCCAGGTCCCCATCCCCACCTTTCTTTGGCTCGGGAGTGTCGTCTTTGTGCCACCCTTTTCGTGCAGTGTTTTACAGTGAGTGTTCCGTGTTGTGTTTTTTTGGGAAGTATTGCAAACGGCCATCATACTGTCACTGAGTGTGCTTTTTATCTCTTGCGAACAGAAACCAGACATTCGCCGTGTTTTTTAATTGTGTGTGTACTATGTTACTTGTCTGATTCCTGTGTCTTTTATTAACATTGGCAACCCTTTTGCTTTCTGTTCTAACCTTCCGCATTTTTCCGCCATTTTACACTTTATGTCACCATTTTATCGCCTGTTTTTCTTGTTTCTTTTTCCATTTTTTAAAATGAATAGGCTGTAGAGCAGCGTACTAAGCTGCTGCCAGCCCACCCCCTTTGGGAGGAACTGAAAATCAATAAAGAAAAGAAAACGACATATTCATCTCCGGCGGTACCTCGCAATGAGTACAGCCCTTTGATTCATGCCTGTCACTAATCGAAGCGTTAGGGTTGCAGGTGCGAGCCAGCCAGCAGCGGTCCAGCCGAGCAGCAGTGGTCCTGCTGATTACCAGCAGCAGCAGCAGCAGCAGCAGCAGCAGGAGCAGCGGTAGTAGCGGTTCAGCCAGCCAGCCAGCCAGCCATCAGCAGCGGTCCAGCCAGCAGCAGCGGTCCAGCCAGCAGCAGCAATCCACCCTGCAGCAGTGGTCCAGCCAGCCAGCCAGCAGGAGCGGTCCAGCTGGCAGCAGCGGCAGCAGCAGCAGTTCAGCCAGGCAGCAGCAGCAGTTCAGCCAGGCAGCAGCAGCGGTCCAGCCAGCAGCAGCAGCAGCAGCGGCCCCGACCCCATCTGCGGCAGCAGCAGCTGCGGCGTTCCTGCCAGCCGTCGCCAGCGCCAGCAGCTTGGGACTCTGGTCCTCGTCTTCATCCGTCTTCGTCCGTCTTCATCTGTCCCCGGTTTTTCCTGTCCTTTTCGTCCTGTACTGTTTTAGTTCATCCCTGTCGTCATGTCAACCCCCACCACCACTGCCACTATTACCACCATTGCCATAGTGTATACTTCGCCCTCTGCCACCACCACTACCATTACATGGTGTGCCCAGTCGCCCCCCCTCTTTCCATCTCTCCTCTTCTAAGTCTCCCTTCGCCCTCGCTCTTTGTCGCCCCCTTCCCAGCTTCTATCTACCGCTCCTCTACCTCTGATCCTTCCCCCCCCCCCCAGCCTGTCACTGCAGCTCCAGCTATGGTGGTGGCCCGTTGGGCCACTGGCCTTGCCCAGCTCTCCCCATCACCTTCGCCATCACCGTCATCGCCATCGCCATCACCTTCACCATCGCCGTCTCCAGCTCCGATTACTGCATCCACGCTGGGACCTGCCACTTCCCGCCACCTCCCTGTAGCTCCCGTCTCTCATGTCATCTCTCACCCTTCTGCCGCCCTTAAACGAACTAGCGGCACCACTACCTCCTCTGCTTCCAAAAAGGCCCCGCCCCATCCTCCTTCCCCCCCCTCCCCAGGATGCCATGCATGTCTCACTGCCAGGCCCTGCTCCCTCTGCCTCCTCCTCCTCTTCCCCTCCCTCTTCCTACAAATACCTCCTCTCACATCCCGATCCTTCCCTCCTTGCGGCCCGGAACCTCTGACTCCCTCTCTGCCAACACTTTCCTAGAGCCCCCCTCCCCCTCATCACTCCCAGAAGAGACTCAGTTCTCATCTTCTCCCCCAGCCCCACACTCCATACTGACATCCTCTCCCACATCCCCATCACCCGTTTTGGCCCTAATGCCTCCCTCACCCCTGCTCCTTCCCCATCCCCTACCCACCAAACCCAAACCCCGTGTCGCCCACCAACGCTCACCTCTGTGATCACTCGGCTTAGTCCAATGATCACGAAGGAGGAGATGTTGGTGGAGCTCAAGGTGCATCCCTCACTGGAGGTGTGGGTGGTCTGCCGCATCTTTAACTCTGCCGGCCCCACTCGTCTTATGTGGGTTTTCTCAGAGGATGCCCCCTCCATTGACTGACACCCTTGCCACCCACTGCATGGATGCCTTTCTCCTCAATGAAACCTTTCTTCAGCCCCACCACACCCGCCACACTTCGCCCTGCCTCCTTCACCGCTCCGGTAATCCCTTCCCGATAGTGCGTGGTGGAGTTGCCATTGGTCACCACCGCCAAATCCCTCTTTGGCTCCAACCTCTCCTACCCGACCCCACCGAACACCAGATCCTTAGTCTCTTCTTTCCTGGCCTTACCGTCACCTGCGCCACCATCTATGTCCGCCCTAACACCGCTATTCCTTTTGACTTCCTCTCCCGCATTGACCGTACCTTCTCCTCCTACGTAATCGTCTCCGACCTCAACATCCATAGTTGTTCTGCCACCCTGTTATGGCGGTGGGATCGGTTCCTCTCCTCCCTCCAAGGCGAACTCGTCCCCATTCCCCAGCACACCCGCCCCGAATCCAACTCCACTCCTGTTGTTGTCCTCTCCTCCCCTAACCTCCTCGGCCACATAACGGTGGATGTCCTGGACCCCATTGGTAGTGACCATCTCCCTGTCCTCCTCACCATTTCAGACGGTCGTCCCCTCGCCCCGACCCCTGTCATGACCCTCCCTCGAAGTACGAAGATAATTATCCATGTGCCTACTGGAATGCCTACCGGGATACCCTCCCCACCCAGTTCGAAGGCCACCTCTTCACCTACGACCACCCTGACGATGTTACCCATGCCGCCTCCTTTCTCCAGCAGACCTTGTCTGAGGCCGTCCCTTCTATCACCATTCACCCCCACCGTCCTACCTTACCCCCACAGGCCATCCTCCTCCTCCGTGAATCCTGCCGTCTCTACCGTGCATTCCTCCACACACGTGACCCAGACACACTATGAAGCCACTGGCAACTCCAGAGGCACATCTGTAACTTGCTCGTGGCTAAGAAACGCTGGGACTGGCGACAGACATGCACCCGTTTAAATGCTACCATTCCTATCAACTCGTCCAAGTACTGGTTCGCCATCCACAGCCTTACTGGATCTAAGCCCCCCCACCTCTACTATCCTCTCTTTCATGACAACCAACCCTTCCCTGACGCCATTCGTAAGGCCAAACACTTTGTCTCCTACCTCTCCGATATCTTTACCATTCCTGATGATCCCCAGTTCGATTACTCCCTCTTCCCAGATGTCCGCGATCGAACTGACACTTCTGTCCCTCCTCTTGCACCTGGTTTCTAGTACTTGGACAACATTGCACACACAGGACTCAATGCCCATATCACTACACAGGATCTCTTCGCTACACTCCGCACGAAACGCAACACCGCTCCTGGTCACGATCGTGTCACCTATCGTCACCTTCGTGAAGCTCCTGCCTCTTTCCTCTCCACCCTGGCCTGGCTCTACAATGTAGTCCTGTCCACCGGCTACTACTGCGACCTGTGGCAAACCTCCCATATCCTGATGTTCCTTAAACGCGGTAGACTGCCATCTGTTGTCTCCTCCTACCGTCCCATCAGCCTTACCTCAGTCTTCAGCAAGGTCCTGGAATCCATCCTCATGCGACACATCCACCACCTTCTCCGCCAGCACTGCCTCCTTCCCGTTAGCCTGTGTGGCTTTCGGCTGTCCTCTTCCGATGACCTTCTCCTTCACCTCACTCATCTCCTCTCCGAACAGCTTAATTCCCGCGGTTCCGCTATCTTCCTCTCCCTTGACCTTGAACGAGCCTATGACCATGTGTGGCATTCCGGTCTCCTCTTCAAGGTCCAAACCTTCGCCCTTCCCATTAACTACATCCGTCTGCTCGGCTCCTTTCTTTCCCACCGTCCTTCCTACGTACCATCGACAACATGGATTCCTACACCTTTTCCCCCTCCGCTAGTGTGCCCCAGGGCTCCGTCCTCGCCCCTCTTCCATACCTCTTGTAGATGGCGGATATGCCGCTGCCTTCACCCACCATTCACCTCCTCCAGTACGCCGATGACACTGCCTTCCTTGCCCTTGCCCCCACCCTGCTGCGCTCCCAACACCTTCTCCAATCCCCTCCTGACCGGTTCACTGCTTGGTGCAAGCAGTGGTTGCTTAAGGTCAATCCTGCCAAATGCCAGGCGATTATAGTAGGCAAAACCACTCCTTCCTTCCGCCTCCTCGATATCTACATCGTCATCTATGGCCGTCCTATCGCCCTCACCCCCACCATTAAGTACCTTGGTGTCACCATTGACCGTCGCCTCTCCTGGACCCCCCACCTCCGGACGATCCAAGCCAAGGCACGCTCCTGCCTCTGTCACCTCAAACTCCTCTCTGGCCGAACTTGGGGTCTGGACCCCTCTACCGTCCTCCATACCTATAAATACCTCATTCGCCCTATCCTTTGCTTCGCGCACACTGCCTGGATCTCCACTCCCCCTACCTTTTACAAATCCCTTCAGATCCTGAAACGCCATGCTCTTCACCTCGCCTATCGCATTCGTCTTCCCTCCCCCACGCGGATCCTGTACGACCTAATTCCCTTCGCCCACCTCCTCCTTTTTCTCGAACGGATACGGATCCTCTACACCTCCCACAAACTCGATCCTCCTCAGCCGCTGGTCTCTCCCATCCTTTTGTATTTTAGTGTGTCTACTGTTTTTTACCCGTCACTCTATCTGTTATGTATCTTCTTAATGTTTTTTTCTCATTGGAAAATCGAAGGCTGAAGAGCAGCGTACGATGCTGTTACAAGCCTACCTATGTATCTGTATAGGTATGAAAATTACAATAAAGGAAAGAAAAAGACATATTGTGCCCTTCATTAAGACAGTGTTCAGCAACGGCTGATTTTTCCGGGTGGAGCAGACGTTTATGCCGTTGATGTTCCACACATCGATCTTGGACTGTACGAATAGCCTGTCCAATGTAGGCCTTTCCGCAGTGACAGGGAATGTTACATACCCCACGCTTCCTCAGTCCCAAATAATCTTTAACCGATCCAAGAAGGGATCTAGTTTTGGCCAAAGGCATAAGGACGCTTTTAATATCACATTTCTTGAGGATTCTTGAAATTTTCGAAGAAATACGTCCCACGAATGGTAAAAAAGCAACTGATTGGGAACTGTCCACCGTTGGTTCTCGTGGGGGTCCAAATTGAAAAGCACGAGTAATTTGGTGATAAGAATACCCATTCTGCCTGAAAACAACTTTAAGGTGATCCAACTCCTGTTTCAAGTTATCGGAGTCCGAAACAGCATAAGCCCTCTTGACCAGTGTGCGTAAAACTCCCCCTCCCGGATGATGCCCTCTTGACCAGTGTCAAGCGTTGATGTTGTGGATGACAACTTGTGGCATGGAGGTAGCGATCCGCATGCGCAAGTTCTCGGTATACACTGTGGAAGAAGGCAGTTAAGATGATCTTAAAATCGATGAAGAGATACCATTCCATGTGGCCAAACGATGAAAATATCATCCACATATCTCAAAAAACATGTTGGTTTAAGAGAAGATGTCCTAAGTGCCATATGCTCAAAATCTTCCATAAAGAGATTGGCGACAATAGGGGAAAGAGGACTCCCCATAGCCACACCGTCAGTTTGTTCAAAAATTGCTTCATTAAAAAAAAAATATGTCGATGTCATTACATGGCGACACAGCTCACTAGTTTTGTCATCCAAGAGGTGCCCAATTAGCAGTAAAGACTCCTCCAAAGGTAGAGAAATCAGGCGCTGAATAGAATCGGACGAGTTGGATATGTGGTGTTCCACTTCCCAACGTGTGGGCTCACAACAGAAGCAAGATATGTGGCCAAATTATAAGTAGGGGCGCCCAGATTACTAACGATCGGAAGAAGAGGTCCCCCAGGTTTATGTACCTTGGAACGACTATACAACCTGGGTGGTACTGCCGCCGCTTAATGAAGTTTTTTAATGATATCCTCAGGTAATGAGCTCTTCTTAATAAGAGTGATGGTCCTCCGCTTGATCCGATCGGTAGGGTCGCTCCGTAGCTTACGGTATAAAGAATCCTCCAACTAACAAGCCATTTTTGCCAGATAACCTTCACGAGTAAGAAGAATAGTGGCACTGACTTTATCAACAGGAAGAACTAAAATAGCCTTATCTTCCCTCAGTGACCGAATGGCCTTCCTTTCACTATAAGAAATGTTTTTCCGTGGTGGTGGTGCTCGACGAAGGTGATGAGACACTTCCTGTCTAATTTCTTCTGCCTGATCTTCGGGAAAACGGGCGATGGCCTACTCCACAGCACTAATAATATTGACAGTAGGCAAATGTTTCGCTGTGGGAGCGAAATTCAAGCCTTTCTCCAAAACCGACAAAGTGGCTTCGTCCAATGTCTTGTCGGTAAAATTAATAACAGTCCGGCGGCGACTGATGTCATCAGATGTGGATGGTTGTTGGCGAAGTCGATGAAATTTATAAGATTGTTTCTTCACAGTATTCTTCTGAGTAAACTCCAAATAGGCTCATGAGGCTTCGTCAACCCAATTCCAGGATGCAGAAGACAGGCGTGAAGAAAGTTAAAATGTAATAAATACAAATCTTTGGATACTGAATCCAATTGTCGACGTGTAAAACGAATTCTCTCACGTATCAAAGCAAAACTAGCACGTTTCATGATCTTTTTAGCCATGTCAGTATCAATAAAATGAGAAATTTTAGCAAATTTCCGAATGATACCTTCATCCCTGTATCTCAATAAGAACACCAGTGCACTCAGCAATTTTCCTTTTTGCTTCCGTAATTTATCAAATTTCTTCACAAGAATAAGCACCTCCTCCCCGTAGAGGTTCTTGATGCGATAACGTAGATTTCCCCGGCGTATCAAATACTGATTATTTTCACGGGTTAGCAGCCGTGTTCCATCGCCCTGACGACAACGCGATATTTCGGCAGTCCATCTGGCCGCCATCTTCAGGTGAGATTGAGTGCACAGTCACGCCGGAAGTGAAGAGATCTCAGATTCGGCTTCTCTTTTATACCGCGGGTACTGGCCGTTGAGCGTGCCTCTGTGAGGCGAAGAATTGCCGCAGCGCCAGCGGTGAAAACTGACAAAAGCGAGGAATCGCCAAATTAAAATGCAGCCGGTCGCAAACCAGAGCGTCATTGTTTTATCTGTGAAATTAATTAATATTGTCTGCCTTTGCACAGAGTCAAAAGGTCCATTCAAAATCTGCAAATTCGTACGTCAATCCCTAGAAAAAATTGGTTAAAATAATATTAAAATTTTATAAATAGTCCTTCTAATGATATTCTAGGACTTCTTAATAATCAGATCTAACTGATCCTTATTTTACTACATTTTAAGAAATTTTATAAATTTATTTCTTTCCTCTTGATGCTCCAGTTAATTTAAAGTCATTCCTGTTTTTTATTAGAATACCATTCGTACTGTACAATGTAATATTCCATCGCGTTACTTCGCAGATTATGATTTCTTTATTTTTATTTTCACTGCGGTCATTTCATGTGATGCACGTTTTAGTGCCTCTTTCAATTCATTTCGATTTCCTGAATTCAAGTTTTCTAATATATTGATAAAGTTACTGTTACCTTCTGTAAGTTCCTATCATTTTGCAGCAATTTGGATTTAAGCTTATTCTGTACCATAAATTTCATACATTCGTGACGGGCAGTTACCAACTTGTCTGCTGATCCTTTACATTGACCATCTGTCAGGAAGTACGCTCTGTTGTCGCTACATCATGTACTGGTAATGCCCTGATTGTATTACACCTCCAGTCTTACGTTAAGCCTGGTTCCTATTATTGTTATTATTACCATTATTATCTAATCGACCCTCTGATGTGCAGTCATACCCAAAAAGTATCCGAATGACATGAATTACATTTCGCCTGATTCGCATGCAACCGGCATAACGCTGCTGCGTAGCAGGTCCTCTAATAGCTCCTTGGTACAGTCGTTTGACTATTGAAAATGGTTCCATCAAGTCACCACTAGAAAACAAAGCTCTGTATCGCAGTAACTCAAGATGTTAAGTAATACCAAGATGCTACAAATATCAGGGAACACCTTATCACAGATAAGAAATGATTGAACTATACTGTTCTGAGAAATTCAGATCCTCGAGAGAGGAGATACGAATTCAAATCACAGTCCAGCACCGTATTTTTCAACGTCTCTAGTTCAATCAAGTATAAGTAAAATAAGAGACGTGTTCCTTTAAATGGCCATCGGTTCATCAAATAAAATAAAATTTTCTAATGTAAGTAAGTTTACTGGCGTCTGTATTTCTGTTTGCCATGACTTCCGCTATGTCATTTGTCAACGTAAACCGGCTCCACCCAGTTGGTAATGAAGGAACGTGATGTTTAATGCGGATTATGGATTATAACGTCTTTTTCTTGAGGTTACCAGAGATAAAATAAATCTGTTTCTGCCTCTTAAAAGTAAATTCCTGAACCCATGCAGTGCACCTGTGATAATTCGTTCCACCAGACCATTGTGGCCACATTTCCCAGCCTCAAGAGTGTGCTGAAACGGATGATGTGCTTAGCTTACAAAATTAGTCACGGTGGGAAAAATGGGAGTCTATTAAATGGTTAAGTAGAAGCAAGCTTCTGACTCGGAGATTATGCTATTCTCATGTCAGCAGGATGTAGACCCTTCTAGGCATCATAGGCTCGAAGTAAAGCCAATTTCAATTTTCACAAATTGAGCAAATTTCTTAGTTCGAGAAAATCCACTATGATGTGTGAAGTTACCGGATAACTCGACTAGTACCGTGATTGTTACTATGAATTTATTCATACCGCTGCTGGAACACGTGTGTTTGAAGATAATTTAATGCCTTTTGGTCACTATAGAAATAATTTCCCAAGAACAGGTTCTTTCCCTGTCTACGGAATCCTTTACATCCTGCTGACATGAGAATAACAAGGGAATCCCATATGTCACAGTTGGTTGTGTTTCGATATTAATCCGATTAGGTTC
Organism: Schistocerca americana; assembly: GCF_021461395.2. Taxonomy (NCBI): domain Eukaryota; kingdom Metazoa; phylum Arthropoda; class Insecta; order Orthoptera; family Acrididae; genus Schistocerca; species Schistocerca americana. The sequence continues at coordinate 319,472,376 of NC_060125.1, read as the reverse complement.
TGGGTTCGAATCCCTGTCCAACACAAAGCTTTATCTCACGGCATTTCATGTAAGTTGCTTGTGAAGAAGCAATATTTAACATCTCTCGTAGTTCGTTAACAGGGACAATAGATGCTGGGTAGGAATTCGCGTCCGTTATAAATGAGTGTGTTATGTAATTTAAAGTTGATATTTGCTAACTGATACTGTCTAAAATTGAGGTATATCACTCTCTGTATGCCTAGTCAGGAGTGACTGTTAGTTTGCGTCAGTCACAAAATCTTTGCTTAGCCTGCCTGACCTGGGGTAGAATCCATATGCAGAACGAGACTGTTCGTCGTGTCATTTGAAGTTCATACATATTCTCAACTAGCTGCTCGTGGATAATTTGAATTTTTAATGTCATTTTGTGTTAAATAATAAGTACTGTATCTAACTTTGAAGAGGAAATCATGAATACGACGAACTTACTACGTGCATTACCTATCTTACGTAATAATGAGAGTGGTAACATTTCAGGTATGTCATTTATTGTAATAAATGTGAGTTTACAAGCCTTAAGGACAGTCTTATCTGTGATATGATGTTCCCTGATATTTGTAGCATCGTGGTATTACTTCACATCTTGAGTTACTGCGATACAGAGCAGTTTTTTGTAGTGATGACATATTGGAACCATTTTCAATAGTCAAACGACTGTACCAAGGAGCTATTAGACGACCTGCTATACAGCCGCGTTATGCCGGTTGCATGCGATCAGACGAAATACAGTTCAGTTCGTTCGGATACTTTTGAGCACAACTGTACTTGCTGATTCTAACTACTGGTAAAAGCGTTATTAAACATTTCACACAAAAAGCCCACAAGATCCCGTTGAAAGCTTTACACGAAAACTCATTTACACAGAAACTCGACACATGGAAAGGGCGGTCGAAGACGAAACTGCAAGGAAAGCAGAAAGAAAATAAACTGAAGAAAGAAAGATAAGTTGCAGTAAAGACATGAAAACTGCAAGGAGCTTATGAAATTTACTTCATACAGCTTTGCGTAATCTAACATGGTTCAATCGCTCCTCAAAAACCATTAGTGAACATTCCATAAGGAGCCCAGAATTAATTATGAACCACTGTGCTGTTTGTATTAGCGACTGTTTAGTCTGTCTGCAGAAACAGTCAAATAAATAATGAACATTTGTATAAGTCATAATTCATATAGACGCGAGACCGCAAAAATCCCAGAACGGTTGAGACTTCCAGCTTTAACACACACACACACACACACACACACACACACACACACACACACACACACACACAGAGAGAGAGACAGAGAGAGATAGAGATAGACAGAGAGAGAGAGAGACCTAGAAACAACGACGTGCAGGCGAACCTGAACCGTACTCCAGTAAACACCTGGGAATGTTGCTGAAGCTTCTGTGAAAAGCCCAGGCTTGTAAAGGCCAGGCGAAATTCTGCGTACAGAACAATACGATGCAAAACTTTTTCCAACAGCTAGTCACCGCGAGAGCGTTTCAGATATTTTAGCGAACGACTCAGGGGCGGACACAACACCTGCGTGAAGTCTACAATGTTTGCCTGATGTCAGGCCGAGTTCTCTGTTTAAATATTAGCAGCAGATGCTGCAGAGAGAGCTCCTCTTGTAATTCGGGGACAGCGTGAAGTTGCAGCCATGCGATAAGAACTGGCAGCTCTGCCAACTCGGGAGGGGGGGGGGGGGGGGAGCATCCACGCACACGGCTTTTATTGTCTTCTCCGGCAGCAGCGTCCGTGAGTGCCCTCATCGCCCACCTGGTTTTGGCTGCCATTTTAATTGTAGTTGTGTATTGCGGACAGTAAACTTTCGATATGAGCCGAAGGACGTGTATTTTAAGAGGGGACGTATATGAAAATACGAAAAAATGAGATTTTTGGTTTAGTTTTGACCCGCTAGTATTATTTACAGCAAGAAATTGATCCATAAAATTAGTCCCGATCAGGTCCAGAGTTGACAGGAGCAGCGGGATAGGAATTCGATTGCGCAGTGGTAGGAAGGTGGCATGTGGGAATAATGCAGTGCACTTTCAGTCTGGTGTCGGCAGTGGTTACCGCACAGTGCTAGGACAAAATACCCACTCTGATACTGTCTCCCACCAAATGCGGGATTTGGACAGTTTTTCAATTTTTCTAAAGTATGAAGCACTCTCCAGGACAGATCCACGACCATTTATGCCACATGTGTGGACACGAGATTATGAACGTCTGTATGGTCAGACGATGGTGCAGGCAATTCACAGAAGGACAAACGATTATTCATGACGAAGACAAAAGCGGGCTACAGTCCCTGTTGAAATCAGAAGAGATTGAAAGTGTGCTCCATGCAATTTACAAGAATCCACTCACCGAGCGATGTGGCGCAGTGGTTAGCATATCAGACACGCATTCGGAACGACGCGGTCCAAACCCACGTTTGATCATCCTGATTTAGCTTTTTCGTGATTTCCCTAAATAGCTTCTAGCAAATGCTGGGATGTTTCCTTTTAAAGGCGGCTTACTTCCTTCCCTATTGTTTCCTAATCTCATGAGACCGATGACCTTTCTGTTTGGTCCTCTCCTCCAAGTCAACCAACTAACCAGAACCGACGTTTCTCAATTTCATGACTCTCTCGTTAGTTCCTCCAGTTGCCTCTCACTGATGCACGAAACTGTCCCTTGCTTTTCATAAAATATGTAATAGATAGATGCTAAGGTGACTGACAGATGAGAGGTAACGACTTCATGGACCATATCGTCACTAGAATGAAACATGGGTGTTGCATGCCAAACCAGAAACAAAACAACAATTCGTGCACTGGCGGCATAGTGGTCCAACGGTGAAGACCAGATTCAAGCAGACAGTTCCTATCAAAAACAAACATTTGCACTCTCTTCTGGGATCATATGCTGTCCTCTTGTGTGAGTTCTCACCGTGACAGTATACTGTAAATGCTTGTCGGTATTTTCAGACATTGAAAAATATGAAGAGGACGATCGATAATAGGAGATATGGGATGTTGAGAAGAGGCACTACGGTTGTGCATGACAGTGCAAGATTCTGTGCGATTTAGATGGGAGATTTTCGACCACACACCCTACAGCCCCAATCTCACCCCAAGTGACTTTCATCTCCATCGTTTCATGAAGCGTTTTGTGGCAGGAAAACTTATCCTCAACAACGCTGAGGTGCAAGCTAAAGTGACTTCGTGGCCCTGGACATTGGTGACACACTTATAAAACACGGGCATACAACTGTTGACACATCGTTTCGATAGATGTGTCGACCATGATGGTGACTATGTTGAGAAGTAGCCAGTGAATCTATAAGAAAATTCCAGTAAATAAATCTTGCTTAGTGATGTTATTGTTTTCTTTAGCGATCATCGGGACATACTTCCTGGATGCATCTAGTACTTACTTGAAATTTCATAATCAAAATCACATCTTAAGCGCAAGAAAAATTAAAAGCCAACGTGTTCACCATGCCACTCCCATCTGAAGAATAATTTCTTGATTATTAGTTTTGGTATTAATTACATAATCAGAGATTCTGAGCACTTCGTTCAAGCAAACTTGTATACCATCTGCATCTCTTGGATAGTCTCCGTGAAACCATAGTTAATCGTAATATTTGTTTAAGAACTGTGACTGCTTGTGTTTGCGTGCGTTGTCTGGGTAATTTTCTTGTTGTATTTTGTTCTCTTTTTCCTCACTACAACGAAAAATGTGTAATAGCGTCTGTGTACTTTATTAAATTGTAGACACGCTAATAACGTGAGTAATGGAAACGATATTACGACTCACCGGACTACATGTTTGAACATACACTCCTGGAAATGGAAAAAGGAACACATTGACACCGGTGTGTCAGACCCACCATACTTGCTCCGGACACTGCGAGAGGGCTGTACAAGCAATGATCACACGCACGGCACAGCGGACACACCAGGAACCGCGGTGTTGGCCGTCGAATGGCGCTAGCTGCGCAGCATTTGTGCACCGCCGCCGTCAGTGTCAGCCAGTTTGCCGTGGCATACGGAGCTCCATCGCAGTCTTTAACACTGGTAGCACGCCGCGACAGCGTGGACGTGAACCGTATGTGCAGTTGACGGGCTTTGAGCGAGGGCGTATAGTGGGCATGCGGGAGGCCGGGTGGACGTACCGCCGAATTGCTCAACACGTGGGGCGTGAGGTCTCCACAGTACATCGATGTTGTCGCCAGTGGTCGGCGGAAGGTGCACGTGCCCGTCGACCTGGGACCGGACCGCAGCGACGCACGGATGCACGCCAAGACCGTAGGATCCTACGCAGTGCCGTAGGGGACCGCACCGACACTTCCCAGCAAATTAGGGACACTGTTGCTCCTGGGGTATCGGCGAGGACCATTCGCAACCGTCCCCATGAAGCTGGGTTACGGTCCCGCACACCGTTAGGCCGTCTTCCGCTCACGCCCCAACATCGTGCAGCCCGCCTCCAGTGGTGTCGCGACAGGCGTGAATGGAGGAACGAATGGAGACGTGTCGTCTTCAGCGTTGAGAGTCGCTTCTGCCTTGGTGCCAATGATGGTCGTATGCGTGTTTGGCGCCGTGCAGGTGAGCGCCACAATCAGGACTGCATACGACCGAGGCACACAGGGCCAACACCCGGCATCATGGTGTGGGGAGCGATCTCTTACACTGGCCGTACACCACTGGTGATCGTCGAGAGGACACTGAATAGTGCACGGTACATCCAAACCGTCATCGAACCCATCGTTCTACCATTCCTAGACCGGCAAGGGAACTTGCTGTTCCAACAGGACAATGCACGTCCGCATGTATCCCGTGCCACTCAACGTGCTCTAGAAGGTGTAAGTCAACTACCCTGGCCAGCAAGATCTCCGGATCTGTCCCCCATTGAGCATGTTTGGGACTGGATGAAGCGTCGTCTCACGCGGTCTGCACGTCCAGCACGAACGCTGGTCCAACTGAGGCGCCAGGTGGATATGACATGGCAAGCCGTTCCACAGGACTACATCCAGCATCTCTACGATCGTCTCCATGGGAGAATAGCAGCCTGCATTGCTGCGAAAGGTGGATATACACTGTACTAGTGCCGACATTGTGCATGCTCTGTTGCCTGTGTCTATGTGCCTGTGGTTCTGTCAGTGTGATCATGTGACGTATCTGACCCCAGGAATGTGTCAATAAAGTTTCCCCTTCCTGGGACAAAGAATTCACGGTGTTCTTATTTCAATTTCCAGGAGTGTATATATATATATCTCAAAGGGTTGGAACTTTAATAGTGGCAACTATTTATAATTTACAACCCATACAAAGTAGACACGTGTTTCATTGTTTCAAAGTTTTACTGACCTTCAAAGTAGTCACCAGCATTGTGTATAACACTCTGCCAGCGATGTGGAAGTCGTAGGATACTCTTAGCAGTGCCAGTTGTGTTGACAGTTCGAGCGGCACGGTCTATTGCCATGACAAATTTGTAGCATTTCTGGAGCGAATGCCTTGATGTGATTCGCTCAGCTTAGAAATCGAGTTTAACTTACGAGGACTTAAATCAGGGGAGTGAATTGGGTGGTATAGCACTTAGCAGCCCTATCAGTCGAACAAATCAATGATAGCTTGCGTTGTACGTGCTTGAGCGTTGTCCTGCAAAATGATAGTCCGGTGATGCAGAAAGTGTCATCCCTTCTGTCTCTATGCTGTTCATTTTTGGAACACAGCCGACGACCAGCTTAGAGACAGATGTGATGACACTTTCTGCATTCGCCTCAGAACTGCTACAAATTCGTCGGGCAATAGATCGCTCCGCTCGAACTGTCAACACAACTGGCAGTGTTCAAAGCGTCCTACGACTTCCACATCTCAGGTATCGTGTTACACACGATGTTGGTGACTACTTTGAACGTCAGTAAAACTTTGAAACACGTATTTATTTTGAGCGAGCTATAAAAATAGTTGTCACTATTAAAGTTCCAACCCTCGTATAAACAATGTGATCAAAAGTATGCAGGCTCCCCCAAAAACACACGCTTTTCCTTTTAAGCGAATTGCGCTGCCACTTACTGCCAGGTACTCCATATTAACGACCTCAGTAGTCATTATAGAGAGTAAAATGTGGCGCTCCGCGGAACTCACGGACTTAAGGCGTGGTCATGTGATTTGGTGTCTCTTGTGTCATACGTCTGTACGCGAGATTTCCACATTTCTAAACATCGTTAGCTCCACTATTTCCGATCTGATAGAGAAGTGGAAACGTGAGAAGACATGTACAGCACAAAAGCGTATAGACCGACTTCGTCTGTTGACTGATAGAGACTAACGCCAGTTGAAGAGGTCGTAACGTTTAATAGACAGACACCTATCCAGACCGGGACTGATGACCATAGATGTTAAGTCCCCTAGTGCTCAGAGCCAGCCTATCCAGACCATCACACAGTAATTCCAAACTGCATCAGTATCCACTGCAAGTACTACGGAGAGGTGAAAAAACTAGGATTTCATAGTCGAGCGGCTGCTCATAAGCCACACATCACACCGGTAAATGCCAAACGACGCCTCGCTTGGTGGAAAGACGAAAACATTGGACGACTGAACAGTGGAAAAACGTTGTGTGGAGTGCCGAATCACAGTACACAATGCGGCGATCCGATGGCAGGGAATGGGTATGGCGAATGCCCGGTGAACATCATCTGCCAACGTGTGTAGTGCCAACAGAAAAATTCGGAGGGTTCAAATGGTTCAAATGGCTCTGAGCACTATGGGACTTAACATCTATAGTCATCAGTCCCCTAGAACTTAGAACTACTTAAACCTAACTAACCTAACGACAGCACACAACACCCAGCCATCACGAGGCAGAGAAAATCCCTGACCCCGCCGGGAATCGAACCCGGGAACCCGGGTGTGGGAAGCGAGAACGCTACCGCACGACCACGAGATGCGGGCAATTCGGAGGGGGTGATGTTATAGAGTGGACGCGTTTTTAATGGAGGAGGGCTTTCACCCCTTTTTATAGTGCTTGGCACTAGCACAACACAGGCCTACACTGATTTTTTAAGCACTTTCTTACTTCCCACTGTTGAAGAGCAATTCGGGGATGGTGACTGCATCTTTCAACACTATCGAGCACCTGTTCATAATGTACGGCCTGTAATGGAGTGTTTACACGAAAATAACATCCCCGTAACTGACTGGCCTGCACAGAGTCCTGACCTGAATCGCATAAAACACGTTTGGGATGTTTTGGAACACCGACGTCGTGAAGAATGGGCTGCCAGTCCCCAGGAACCCTTCCAGCACCTGGTGGAACGTATTCCCGCGAGAGTGGAAGCTGTTATCAATGTTAAGGGTGGGCCAACGCCGTATTGTATTCCAGCATTTTGTGTGTGTGTGTGTGTGTGTGTGTGTGTGTGTGTGTGTGTGTGTGTGTGTGTGAGTGTGCCAGAGAGAGAGAGAGAGAGAGAGAGAGGGGTTGAAAGTTTTGGTGCTCAAGTGATTTGAGTTTTGGTGAAATAGTTTTGTGGGGAGTTTTATGGACAAGTTAGTGGAAAGAAGGTTGTGTGGAATTATTATTCTTATGATAATGATTCTCTGTTGTAGTGTTCCTCTACTGTTTTATCTATGTAGGGGTGATCCTTACTTGGGTTAATCCATTGCCCCTTCCAGGATGACGAGATCACTCAGCAAATGCCACAAAGACATTCTCTAGACCATAACGCTCCCTGCTCCAGGTTGGACGAGTGTTGCTGGATATGTAATTTCAGACGTTCCACGCTGTACATGCCGATTCCTCGGCGGAGCGTAAAACCTGATTCATTGGAAAAAGCCACCTTTCGCCACTCAATGGACGTCTAGTTGCGCTATTGCCGGGCAGATTGCAACCTACGTAGCAGATGAATACAGGTCAGCAAGGGAGCATGAACGAGGCGCTTGTTGCGGAGGCGGCTTGCAGCAACTTTGAGTCGTTGAGGAAACATTGAGACACTGTAGGTACCCCATTTGCTCATGTGAGCATTTACGTTGGTCAACAGTTGCTTTCGTTCGCCTTCGTCATCCATGACCCTTGGTGCAACACATACGCATCGGCGCCAGATTTGTATAGCGCCATCCTGACACGGTATACTTAATTACGGAAGTGCATGAACAATTTACACACTTATCCGGTTCGGAAATGCTTCCAAGTTGGCCCTAAAACCAATGATTACGCCCTTTGGAACGTCAGATGAACTGCGCCTTTTCCACATTACGTTGATGACTGCTCTCCTATCCGCGTCCCACCCCGTCTCCCGACAAGCTTTATAGCCCCCCCCCTCCATTCGTAGTGCTACCGCGTGCACTTTATAGTGTTGTTGCACGTTGACGCTGAGCATAGGTGGTGCTCACATTAATGTTTGTGCAACGCCTATTTCGATATTATATTACATTTACGTTTCCCCTTAAAAGGATTTAATTTTTGAGGTACACGGATGAGGAATAAGGAAAGGTGAGCCGCTGGTTTTTGACTATGTAGTACAGAAAAATGCGATTATGTTTGTAAGAGATGTTACTTTAAAGACTCTGTTCAGCTGAGAAATGCCGAATAATAGAACTGTTAAATTTGTCATAACGTATTGTACATACCACATTCAGGCTGCAAACCACACTGGCCCTCGTTACTCCGCCGGGGGGCATTGGACATGTGGCCAGCCTGCCTCCCCGTGTCTGAGAAGTGGGCGACTTTTTTATTGTGTGTCTTCTGATTGGTTTCATGTGGCCTGCCAGGAATTCCTCTCCTGTGACAACCTCTTCATCTGAGAGTAGCACTTACAAACTGCATCCTCAATTATTTGCTGGCTGCATTCCAGTCTCTGTCTTCCTCTACAGTTTTTTCCCACTACAGCTCCCTCTAGTGCCATTGAAGTCATTCTCTGGCGTCTTAACAGATGTCCTATCATTGTGTCCCTTCTCCTTGTCACTGTTTTCCACACATTCCATTCTTCTCCGATTCTGTGAAGAACCTCCTCATTCCTTACCTTATCAGTCCACCTAATTTTCAACAAAATGGTTCAAATGGCTCTGAGTACTATGGGACTCAACTTCTGAGGTCATTAGTCCCCTAGAACTTAGAACTAGTTAAACTTAACTAACCTAAAGACATCACAAACATCCATGCCCGAGGCAGGATTCGAACCTGCGACCGTAGCGGTCTTGCGGTTCCGGACTGCAGCGCCTTAAACCGCACGGCCACTTCGGCCGGCTAATTTTCAACATTCATCTGTAGCACCACATCTCAAATACTCGGATTCTCTTCTGTTCAATGTTTCAGTACCAATCAATACTGTGCTCCAAACGCACATTCTCGGAAATTTCTTCCTCAAATTAAGGACCATATTTGATACTAGTAGACTTCTCTTGGACAAGAATGCCCTTTTTGCCATTGCTAGTCTGCTTTTAATGTCCTCCTTAATCCACCCGTCATTCGTTATTTTACTCCCTAGGTAGGAGAATTCCTTTAATTCATCCACTTCGTGACCATCTTTCCTGATGTTAAGTTTCTTGATATTTTTATTTCCACTACTTCTCATTACTTTCGTCTTTCTTCGATATACTCTCAGACATATTCTGTACGCATTAGATTCTTCATTCCATTCAGCAAATCTGGTAATTCTTCTTCAGTTTCACTCAGGATAGCAATGTCGTCAGTGAATCGTATGTTGATACCCTTTCACCTCGACTTTTAATTCCATTGCTGAACCTTTCTTTTATTTTCATCATAGCTTCTTCGATGTACAGACTGAACACTAGGGGCTGCGCGTGGTAGCTGTGCGGTCTAATGCGCCTTGCCACGGGTTGCGCGGCTCCTCCCGTCGGAGGTTCGATTCCTCCCTCGGGCATGGGTGTGTGTGTTGTCCTTAGCGTAAGTTAGTTTAAGTTGATTAGGTAGTGTGTAAGCCTAGGGACTTATTACCTCAGCAGTTTGGTCCCATAGCAACTTACCACAAAAGAAAGGACACTAGGGACGAAACACTACATCCCTGTCTTACACGATTTTTAATCCGAACACTTCGTTCTTGATCGTCTACTCTTAGTATTCCCTCTTGCCATTTGCACATACTGTATATCACTCGTGTCTCCCTATATATTACCCGTATATCTCTCAAAATTTCGACCGTCTTGCACCATTTTACATTGTCGTACGCTTTTTCCAGATCGACAAATACTATAAAAGTTTCTTGATTTTTCTTTAGTCTTGCTTCCACTACACTAATTAACAGCCACTTTGCATCTGGGATGTGATACATCGACTAAAATGTATTTTGGTGTGTGGAATCCGAATATACCTTTCAAAATATTTTAGAACGTATAATTTATGGGTTTTAAAGGTTTTTTATTTTTCGTATTCAGTATTTCGCTTTATGCTGTTCCTTTCTTTTGATGTTTAAATGTTTGTTTTTGATTCGCAGAGGAGAGCTAGAAGATATACAGATCGTCAGTAAATCGTTGTTTGGTAATCCAGTGGTGTGAAAGAGATCCTCAGTGAGTGTTTCATATGAAAGATGGTGCAAACGTTTTGTGTTTAAAACTTACACTAAGAGAAATGGCTACTAGTATATCTCCTTGCTCCGACAACTTTTGTTATGTGTGTGGGAAATTTACTCCAAACGTCCAAAGAAAACACATTACTGATTTAGTTAAGAAGCCATATAAATTGTGTTTTCGTTGTCCTGATGGTGATCAAGATAAAAATGTTGAACCTCATATTGCCTGCATAACCTGTACTACAACCTTAACCGAGTGGTTGAAAGGAAAATGCTGAGCCGTCCCATTCGCTGTTCCGTTGGTGTGGTGTGAGCATAATGACTATTATTCAGACTGTTAACTCTGTTTTAAAGATATTTCGGATCATTCAAGCAAAACTAGACATAAAATGAAGTATCTAAACCTATCTTCAGTGCATTTGCCTGTGACCAATGATGAGGGGTTGCCTGTTCCTGTCTGCAACTTGAAAGCCACGGAACCACACACCATGTCAAGGATTCAGAAAGTATTGAACATATAGAAGAATACTGCTCTCAATATCAGAACACTTCACCTCAGCTCTTTAATCAAAAGCAACTGATCGATGTGGTTCGCGATCTAAAACTTTCGAAGCAATAAGTTGAACTTTTGGGGTCGAGACTGAAACAACGGAACCTTGTAGCCCCAAGGACTAAAATTTCCTGTTTCAGATCAAGAGGTGCTTCCTTTGCTCAATATTTCGATATGCAGAATTCAGTGTTTGTATGTAGAACTGTCAATGGTGTGATGATGCAGCTAAGTGTACATCATAATCCACAGAAGTGGTGACTATATATTGACTCCAGTAAAACCAACTTGAAAGCAGTACAACTGCTTAATGGCAATGCCGTGAAAGAAACCTATGAAAGCACGGCTTTGCTGCTAGAGGCAATCAAATGGAAGGATCATGAATCATAACTTCGCTAACATTGAAAGGTTGTTGCACTCCTTACGAGTTTACAGGCTGGATTCACGAAATACTGCTGCTTTTTATGCCTTTGGGACAGCCGTGACACCGAGATCTGCCATACAGTCAAGGAACGGTCTTTAAGGACGTCATATATTCCTGGAAACGTAAATGTGAACAATACCCCATTGGTTGAGCCCGATAAAATTATTTGGCCTCCGCTTCAAATCAAGTTGAGCTTCATCAAGAACTTTTTAAAAGCTCTGGATAAAGATGGTGAAGCCTTCAATCACTCAACAGAAAAGTATCCCAAATTAAGTAAGGCAAGGCTGAAAGAGGGAGTATTTGCTGAACCACAAATAAGAAAATTTCTGGAAGATCCAACCTTTGATACCAAACTCACAGATACTCGATTGCCTGCTTGGTCTTCTTTTAAAGCATTGGTGAAGGGCTTTTTTGGTAACAGAAAAGACAAAAACTATGTTACCATTGTGAATGGTCTGTTGGACAACTACAGGGTGTCCAGAAAAGGACTCCCTGATCTCACAATTAAATATCTCGAAAACAAAGATCGATAAAGGATTGCAGTTAACGGTATGTTTATTGTGAAAGCTGTAAGAAGTTTATACAGCAGTTTGAAATAATAGTTACAAAAGCTGCTAACAGATGGCGCTGTAATCGCCATACGTAATGCCTAGTATAAACAGTGATCCGAAGCCCAGAGCGATCAGTTCCACTATTGAAACGTGAAAGGAGGTTAGCGTACCAAAGGAAGAGATTGAAACCGTGTACTCCATTGAACAACGCGTTTTTCTGGTGCTAGAGTACCACAGGTTAGAAGAGAGTCCTACGGCAAGAAGGCAAAGTTTTCAAGCACGATTTAATGTTCCAAAAGGACCCGATGCGAAAATCATTCGTACGCTCTTCGCAAAATTTCAACGAACAGGCAGCGTAACTGATGACCTAGTGGGGCATGTTGGCCGCAAGCACACCGCAGTTACGCCTGAAAATATCGCCACAGTTTCTGGAATCATTCAGCGAAATCCAATGTCATCCGTCCGTAGAATTGCATCTGAGACTGGTTCGAAGCGTTCCAGCACGCAGAAAATACTGAGAAAGAGCCTGCACATGTTTCCATTCAAAATTCAAACGCACCAGGCCATACCCGTACGAGCTGTGCAACAAAGGGTTGCCTTTGCTAATCAGATGCTCACAATGATTGATGGTGAAGGATTTGAAGTTGGCTGCATCTGGTTTACAGATGAAGCACACTTCCACCTGAATGGATACGTGAATAAGCAGAACTGGCGATTTTGGTGTGAAGCGAAATCTCTGTATTCTCCTAAAGTTACTGTGTGGGCTGCAGTATGCAGCAGAGGCATTAATGGCCCTTTTTTCATTCGAGGAACGTTCACTGGTGCACGTTACGTTGCAATTTTGGAACAATTTGTCGCCACACAGCAAGCGTTAGAGGATCGACCAGGTATTGAATGGTTTATGCAAGATGGAGCCCGACCACATCGGACCGAACAAGTGTTTCGCTTTCTTGAGGAATACTTCGAGAATCGAGTCACTGCTTTAGAATATCCCAAATTTACAGGTGCGGGCATGGTTTGGCCTCCATATTCGCCGGATTTGACTCCCTGTGACCACACTTTTGTGGGGCACAGTGAAAGACATGGTCTACCCGAAGCATCCCGCCACGCTGGACGAGCTTGAATCGGCGATCTATGTGGCATGTGAATCCATTTCGGTTGAGACACTACGAAATGTGATGGCGAATTTCATTCTTCGTTTGCGCCACCTCTGTAGAGCCAATGGTGAACATTTTGAAAACATTGTGATGTGATTGTTTGCAAAGATTGTTTTCATACGATTATTTCACTTATGTATGCTGATATGAGCTCTACAGCGTACAGCGCCATCTGTTAGCAGCTTTTGTAACTATTATTTCAAACTGCTGTATAAACTTCTTACAGCATTCACAGTAAACATACCGTTTACTGCATTCCTCTATCGATCTTTGTTTTCGAGATACTTAATTGTGAAATCAGGGAGTCCTTTTCTAGACACCCTGTATAAGAACATGAGGTGTAGAATGTCGCTTAAAATTCACTTTTTACATCCTCACCTTGATTTCTTCCCGGAAAATTTAGGAGCCGTAAGCGATGAGCATGGTGAACGCTTTCACCAAGACATTCTCTCCATCGAAAACCGTTACCAAGGACTTTGGAACCTTTCCATAACGGGTGACTACTATTGGGGTCTTGTTAGGGAGATTGATGAAACGGCTAACGAAAGAAGAGCTCCGTCATCGCATTTTTCAAAAACCAAAGTCGATTAAAAGTGAAAAAATCTTCTGAACTAAACTGGACATTTCATTGGTATCATGTCCATAAATACACTATGTGATCATAAGTACACGAACACCCCCCAAAAATATATGTTTTTGAGATTAGGTGCATTGTGCTGCCACCTACTGACACGTACTGCATATCAGCTACCTCAGTAGTCATTAGACTTTGTGAGAGAGCAGAATGGGGCGCTCCGCGGAACTCACGGCCTTCGAACGTGACCAGGTGATTGGGTGTCACTTGTGTTATACGTCTGTACGCGAGATTTCCACAGTTCTAAACATCCCTAGCTGCATTGTTTCCGATCTGATAGTGAAATGGAAACGTGAACGGACACGTACAGCACAAAAGCTTATAGGCCGACCTCGTCTGTTGACTGACAGAGACCGCCGACATTTGTAGAGCGTCGTAGTGTGTAATAGGCAGACATCTATCCAGACCATCACACAGGATTTCCAAACTTCATCAGGATCCACTGCAAGTACTATGACAGTTAGGCGGGAGGTGAGAGAACTTGGATTCCATGGTCTAGCGACTGCTCATAAGCTACACATCACACCGGGAAATGCCAAACGACACCTCGCTTGGTGTAAGGAGCATAAACATTGGACAATTGAACAGTGGAAACACGATGTGTGGAGTGACGAATCACAGTACACAATGTGGCGATCCGATGGCAGGGTGTGGGTATGCCGAATGTCTCGTGAACGTCATCTGCCAGCGTCCACGATAATAACATCCCTGTAATGGACTGGCCTGCACAGAGTCATGACTTTAATTCTACAGAACACCTTTGGGATGTTTTGGAAAGCCGACTTCCTGCCAGGCCTCACCGACCGACATCGATATCTCTCCTAAGTGCAGCACCTTGTGAAGAATGCGCTGCCACTCCCCAAGAAACCTTCCAGCACCTGATGGAACGTACGGCTGCAAGAGTGGAAGCTGTCATCAAGGCTAAGGGTGGGCCAACAGCGTACTGAATTACATCACTACAGATGGAGTACGCCACGAACTAGTACGTCATTTCCAGCCAGGCGTCCGGGTATATTTGATCACATAATGTACATACAAAATAGTATTGATTTAAAACGTTCTGAATGTGTATTTTTTTTTTGACTAACTGCGTCAAATTTCGCTATTACCATTTTTAATTCTGCTGTGTATCTAGGAAATGTGAGGACATAGAGAAAAACTGATTTTACCAGTGTATTCAGCACCCAAAAATTAGGTATAATCGACCCGTTTACAAACCAGATGCAGAAAGGAAGTTATATTTGTTAACTAGTTTTATCAATCGCAGGGCCAGAATTGCCGCTGTATCTTTCCTAGAGCCAAAATGATAGTCATCTAACATACCCTCAGTTTTCTTTTACATTCTTCTGCGTAATATTCTGGTCAGCAACTTGGATGCATGAGCTGTTTAGCTGACTGTGCGATAATACTCGCACTTGTCAGCTCTTGCAGTCAACGGAATTTTGTTGATAACATTTCTTCGAAAGTCAGATGGTATTTCACCAGACGCATACAGTCTACAAAACAACGTGAATAGCCGTTTTGTTGCCACTTCTTCCACTGATTTTAGAAATTCTGATGGAATGTTATCTATCCATTCTGCCTTATTTGATCTTAAGTCCTCCACAGCTTTCTGAAATTGTGATTCTAATATTGAAACACCCACCTCTTCTAAATCGAGTCCTGTCTCTTCTTCTATGACATCAGACATGTCTTCCCTCTTATAGAGGAGTTTAGTTTAGCCTTCTCGCCTAACTGCTCTCTCGTCTGCACTTACCAGTGGAATTCCTGCTGCACTGTTAATGATACCGTCCTTTATTTTAATCTAACCGAAGATTGTTTTGAAATTCCTATATGTTGAGTCAGTTCTATCAACAGTTCTCTGTTTTTCGATATCTTCAAATTTTGTATGCAGCTAATTCGCCTTTGCTACCCTGCATTTCCTATATATTTCATTTCTCAGAGAATTGTAATTCTGTAGTCCTAAATTTCCTTGAACGTTCTTGTACTTCCTTCTTTCATCGATCAGCTGAAGTATTTCTATTGTTACCCATTGGTTCTTCGCAGTTATGTCTTTGTATGTATCTTTCTCTTTTCAGCTTTTGTTACTGCCGTTTCTGTGGATGTTCTTTCACCTTCGATGCTACTCCCTATTGAGCTATTCCTTATTTCTCTATCGATTGCCTTAGTACTTCGGTATCCCACTTCTTTGTATATTGATTCTTCCTGACTAATCTCTTAAACTTCAGCCTACTCTTCATCACTACTAAATTGTGATCTGAGTCCATTATATCTGATTCTAGGTAAGCCTTACAGCCCAGTATCTGATTTCGGAATCTCTGTCTGACCATGATGTAATCTAACTGAAATCTTCCCGTATCACGCAGCCTTTTCCAAGTATACCTCCTCCTCTTGTGATTCTTGAACAGAGTATTCGCTATCACTAGTTGAGTATATTACAGAACTCAATTGGTCTTTAACACAGTTAAATGGGTACACTAACGGCCGTTAAAATTGTTTCACCAGAAAGGGTGCCAAATAACTTATTCTGCGTACACTGAGGTATCGTACAGAAGTCTTGGTGCACACCAAAGTCGGAAATGCGGTTCGATATCTCCGACTTCGCTGATAGTTTGCTGCAATTTGCAACAGCCAAGGGGATTTTAAATTTTTTTTTATTGTTTATACTGACGGGTTTGTTCATGGATAAATCCTAGGGAGTGAGGTTCAAATGGTTCAAAGGGCTCTGAGCACTATGGGACTTATCTGCTGAGGTCATGAGTCCCCTAGAACTTAGAACTACTTAAACCTAACTAACCTAAGGACATCACACACATCCATGCCCGAGGCAGGATTCGAAACTGGGACCGTAGCGGTCGCGCGGTTCCAGACTGTAGCGCCTAGAACCGCTCGGCCCCTCAGGCCGGCTAGGGAGTGAGGCAAACTTATTAAAACAATTAAGGAGTTTCATAAATAAGAAATTTTTGTTGATTCATTTATCTTGTTATGCGCGCTTGAGAGTGGCTTAGTGTGTATAGTATATCCCTGATTCTTTTACTCGACCGATGTTATCTCTTCAAATGAAAACTTCTTTCATCGGAGTTCAAATACATTTACTCAACGAAGACCTAGTTTGTACTTGACTATTTATGTGCATTTAATGAACACGGAACCATTCGTAGTATCTGAGGATGTCCTTTAATATAAAATGAACCAAATATTTAAGTAATATTACTATATTCAATTATCACACATAAACAATAAATTTACATCGAAACCTACATTAAATAAGTTGCTGTATGCAACAACATCCGAGTGCACTTAGTATGAATGCTCCTCTACAAAATATAAATGATAATGGCGGTGTGCCGTATAAATCTGCAATCATCGCTAGAAAGCGTCTGTATTGGTCCTCTTCTACAACAAAAAGGTTCCCTCCGCTTCACTAAAACAGTTGAGGGACCTAATCCTTCATTTGTTTCTGCAGTTCTATCCAATAGTGATACAACAGTTCATATAACTTAATTTTTTATTGATTATGTATTTATTTGTTTATTTTGTTTCAACGTAAAATCTGCTCTTCCCGCACATGTGCCCCCTAAACGGCGCACTGAATTGCGAGGCGAGCAATTCGCCCTAAAGCACATCTTATTCTATATTTACAAGTTATGCTCGCATACAATGCAAAGTACACAAATTTTAATGTAGTGAGCGCGCCAGGCAACGACTGCCGCGACTTGCGTAATTCTCTATTCTCATGTGTGGCTAAGAACCGTTACTACATAGTCCAGCTGACAGGTTATAATTCGTTTTGTTTGTGCGTAAGCGATAATCATCAAAGTGACTAGACAATACATAGAATATTCAGAAGAAGATATGCACTTTCATCTATAACAGGTGAAATAATCTTAAAACTATCACATCTGTTTGTACAAATATAGTTCGTTTCGGTTGATTCTCTCATTGGACCAGGTTTACTGCCCTTAAGATACAGTTTTGGTTTCAGATTTCCAGTCTGTATTACTTCCTATATTGTGAAAGCAACAAGATTTGTCCATGGAAAGCTGTATTACGAATGTGGATATTTATGTCTGAATTAAAAACTGGTATACGTTACCACACGTCTTTGTTGTTATTCCACGAATACCTATCCTTACAAATGTATATAAAGGCTGTGCAAGATGCACAAATATTAGTCTGATAGATGGGTGACGTGACGTTTAAGATGGAGGAAAGCAAAATATATGTAATGATTGCATGGGATATCGCCAATCGTGCTATGTGTATATGTTTCTTGGCACAAGCCGCCCATGATTGTGCCCGCTTCCAAAGACATACAGCGAACATGACCGAAATTATATCTCCTGTGCATGAACCGAGCTACAGACATAGGATCTGGGCAATTCTATTTACTATCTACGCAGGAGCTAGATAGAAAAAAGAAAAACACAGAATGTGAAACGTCCCCTCACTTAAAACAATTTTACATGACTGTGCTTAAACTGACACACAATATGTTTAACGCAACGCAATCTGACTTTCAATAATCCCTACAAAAGAATGTCCCTGACTAACATTAACCTATACCTCTCACAAATCACTTACCTCACCAAAAATCTTCGTTACTCGAACTACTGCAACTCAGCGAGCGCCACTACTGCCAGCTAAATAAAAGATTCAAACTACGGAAGGCACTAACTACTGATAGGCATAGTTAGCAAATGAAAGATTTTAATAGAGAACAAACAATGTATTTACCTTAATAGTGTTGAAAAGTCATAATATACATAGCAGTTCAAGACATCCAGTCTTACGAATTTCAAAACTCCGCCATCTCTCTCCCCACATCCACCACTGCTGGCGGCTCATCTCCAACTGCCCAACGCTATGCGCTGTTAACACCCAGCTGCCCAACACTACAATGGCAGACAACAATGCGAACTAGCCACAGACTGCACACAGCACAGCCAGAGATTTTCATACAGAGCGCTACGTAACGTTGCCAATAAGAAAACATAGACAGCCTACATACAAAAGTGAGTTAAAAAATTCACTTATTAATTAAAAAGCAACTTTATATCTTCATCAGAAAAAACAACGTTACTTACATACACCTTCTTCTTCTTCTTGAGCAGGTGGATAGCAGTGCATCCGTAGAATTCCACGTCTGGAACATATGCAAACTTGAATATTCGCTGCATCCATGTGATCTCCTCCTCGTCTTTGACGTAGTTGATGCACTAAGGATGATCAAATATTCGAAGTAACGTGATTATTTCTTTATAAGGTATAACAGGATCATCCCAGTGGAGTCCATGAAAGAAAAGTGTTAGCCACTTCGAAATCCTCCGTGTTTTAGCACAATTCACAATCTTGAAAGGCCTCGGTGATGCAATTCTTGCTGAGAATGTCTTTATCATACGAGCATCTTATGTGTATGCTACGAGTGCAACATCTTTAAACATGAATTGTCTGTAATCATCGTCACAGAAACCATTAATGTCGGCAACGACGTTTACACTGCGAGTCGTCATTGTGAAATGCTCTGGGTATGGTACACCACTTGTTCATTTATACAGCACGCTGCACGACACCAGTAAGTGGGTAATAGTTAATGACACGGTCATGTAGAACTAGAGCATATGCTGCAGTGTGTTCTGGAAGATTTGATGAGGATTCAAATTCGATTAATACATCTATTAATTATCTGATTCTGCTTAGAACCGTCTGTTACGATGATTGGTGCCCCTCCTTGAATTTTCATGGACTGAATAGGCATCCTTCGTGTTCATCACTTCACAGTAAGAAGCACTGAATCCTGCACTCATGTCAAATGTTAGACTCTATATATTCTGATCCCACTGTAGCAGTAAAGTGCCATACGGATAGAATTCTGAATTAAAGTAACTCCCTGGCATTAGTTGCATTACATACGGCAGAATCATTAGCTAAATTCCCCCTTCTATTGGTCGGAAGTGCAAGTATGATTAATCTCGGTGTTTCCAGCTCCACGGAGGTTTTAATAGCCCATGTTTGTCTGCTTGCTGTCGGTAGCACAGGGTGCTCAAAAACCACCCATGAACGGAAAGGTGATGGCAGATAGGCCTATGTAACGGTATTCAGAAATTATAAAACCTTCAAACGCTCCCTGTCTGCCACAGTGATGTGCGGCATTTCTCATGTAGTTCTATTGATGATGATCTGATTCTCCTCTTGAGTTCCTTGAGTGTATGAATTGCTATCCATTGCACTCCGTACCTGAATAAACTTTTGTTTAGCATTCATAATAACCCGCTGCGTGTCCTCGAAGTATCCCATAAGCATTTTTGGAGGTATGCACGCAGTAAATCAATGGTACTCTTTTCTGATCTGTCCACAGGCTCCTCTATGAACCATTCTGCATTTTCGAAACCATTCAGATCTGAAGCTGATGATGAGACGTACGTTTTAAGGGTAGGTGCTTTGCCACCATTGCGTGTACTACCAGTCTCTACCTCGTTAATTTCTAATTTTATTTCATGTTACAAGAATCCCAAGAATTACATGTAAGCTCTGGTCCCACTGTATGACTACCATCCTTTTTCTTAATTGATTCATCAAAATATATGAAACTCTTACACGGAAGAGTTAAAGCGTCTTAGTGCTGGATGACACTCCTAGATTCATCGTTCTTGTTAAATGTCGTTAAAGGATAATGCTTATGCGAGAAGTATTCTTGGTGTATGATTCGCTCATCATATTCCAGTGGGTGAGATATATTGAGCGAATATGTCATTGCGAGGCTTCAGGCCTACTTATTTAGGAATCTCGCAGTTCTCACGTGTTATCACCTTGCGGTTCTGCTGCGATGTAGGTGTGCTGTGCGCTGTTCGCGCTGGTTTTATACCTTACGTCCATCTGTCCTCACTTCAGATTTAAGTGTACTGATGTTTGCACGGAGCTCAGTCCATTTTACATACTGTTTTAACACTTCGTTTAATTCGTCACTATCGTATAAACCAGGATTATTCGACAATTACATTTTACCGTTAACTTCCGGATGCAGTTTATTGTTAGCCTCTGTGATGTTTGGGATGGTGTTTTATGTCGCCATTACAATCAGCGCGATACTCCAATCTCCAATACTTAAATCAAATGGTGGGAAGCAATTCTCACATAATACAGACGACCTTCATAAGCTGCGACATGGACCCGAATGTAAAATAAATTTCCTTTACTTTATGTCTATGATCACAAATTTTTTGCCCTCAGACTATCTGTTTCGGTCTATAATAACCATCTTCAGAACTATTTTATAAAATATGTCCTAATATACTGCAGCCTTTGACCTTGGCGTTGGTGGGGGGCTTGCGTGCCCCAGCGATACAGATAGCCGCACCGTAGCTGGAACCACAACGGAGGGGTATCTGTTGAGAGGCCATACAAACGTATGGTTCCTGAAGAGGGACAGCAGCCTTTTCAGTAGTTGCAGGGGAAACGGTCTGGATGATTGACTGGTCTGGCGTTGTAACACTAACCAAAACGGCCTTGCTGTGCTGGTACTGCGAACGGCTGAAAGCAAGGGGAAACCACGGCCGTAATTTTTCCCGAGGGCATGCAGCTCCACTGTATGGATAAATGATGATGGCGTCCTCTTGGGTGAAATACTCCGGATGTTAAATAGTCTCCCATTCGGATCTCCGGGCGGAGAGTACTCAGGAGGACGTCGTTATCAGGAGAAAGAAAACTGGCGTTCTACGGATCGTAGCGTGGATTGTCAGATCCCTTAATTGGGCCGGTAGGTTAGAAAATTTAAAAAGGGAAATGGATAGGTTAAAGTTGGATATAGTGGGAATTAGTGAAGTTTGGTGGCAGGAGGAACAAGGCATTTTTTCAGGTGAATACAGGCTTATAAATACAAAATCAAATAGGTGTAATGCAGGAGTAGGTTTAATAATGAATAAAAAGAATAGGAGTACGGGTAAGCTACTACAAACAGCATAGCGAACGCATTATTGTGGTCAAGATAGACACGAAGCCCACGCCTACTACAGTATTACAAGTTTATATGCTAACTAGCTCTGCAGATGACGAAGAAATTGATGAAATGTATGATGAGATAAAAGAAATTATTCAGGTAGTGAAGGGAGACGAAAACTTAATAGTCATGGGTGACTGGAGTTCAAGAGTAGGAAAAGGGAGAGAAGGAAACATAGTAGGTGAATATGGATTGGGGCTAAGAATTGAAAGAGGAAGCCGCCTGGTAGAATTTTGGGCAGAGCATAACTTAATCATAGCTAACACTTGGTTTTAGAATCATTACAGAAGGTTGTATACATGGAAGAACCCTGGAGATACTGTAAGGAATCAGATAGATTATATAATGGTAAGACAGAGATTTAGGAACCAGGTTTTAAATTGTAAGACATTTCTAGGGGCAGAAGTGGACTCTGACCACAATCTACTTTTAATGAACTGTAGATTAAAACTGAAGAAACTGCAAAAATGTGGGAATTTAAGGAGATGGGACTTGGATAAACTGACTAAACCAGAGGTTCAAGAGCTCAGATGGAAACCCAGTTGTAAGCAAAGAAGGGAAGGCAGAAAGGTGGAAGGAGTATATAGAGGGTCTATACAAGGGCGATTTACTTGAGGGCAATGTTATAGAAAAAGAAGAGGATGTACATGAAGATAAATGGGAGATATGATACTGCGTGAATAGTTTGATAGAGCACTGAAAGACCTAAGTCGAAACAAGGCCCCGGGAGTAGACAACATTCCATTAGAGCTACTGACAGCCTTGGGAGAGCCAGTTCTGACAAAACTCTACCATCTGGTGAGCAAGGTGTATGAGACAGGCGAAATACCCTCAGACTTCAAGAAGAATATAATAATTCCAATCCCAAAGAAAGCAGGCGTTGACAGATGTGAAAATTACCGAACTATCAGTTTAATAAGTCATAGCAGCAAAATACTAACGCGAATTATTTACAGACGAATGGAAAAACTGGTAGAAGCCGACCTCGGGGAAGATCAGTTTGGATTCCGTAGAAATGTTGGAGCACGTGAGACAATACTGTCACTTATCTTAGAAGAAAGATTAAGGAAAGGCAAACCTACGCTTCTAGCATTTGTAGACTTAGAGAAAGCTTTTGACAATGTTGACTGGAATACTCTCTTTCAAATTCTAAAGGTGGCAGGGGTAAAATACAGGGGCGAAACGCTATTTACAATTTGTACAGAAACCAGATTGCAGTTATAAGAGTCGAGGGGCATGAAAGGGAAGCAGTGGTTTGGAAGGGAGTGAGACGGGGTTATAGCCCCTCTCCGATGTTGTTGAATCTGTATATTGAGCAAGCAGTAAAGGAAACAAAATAAAAATTTGGAGTAGGTATTAAAATCCATGGAGAAAAAATAAAAACTTTAAGGTTCGCCGATGACATTGTAATTCTGTCTGAGACTGCAAAGGCCTTTGAAGAGCAGTTGAACGGAATGGACAGTGTCTTGAAAGGAGGATATAAGTTGAACATCAACAAAAGGAAAACGAGGATAATGGAATGTAGACAAATTAAATCAGGTGGAGCTTAGGGAATTAGATTAGGAAATGAGACACTTAAAGTAGTAAGTAGCTATTTGGGGAGCAAAATAACTGATGATGGTCGAAGTAGAGAGGATATAAAATGTGGACTGGAAATGGCAAGGAAAGCGTTTCCGAAGAAGAGAAATTTGTTGACATCGACCATAGATTTAAATGTCAGGAAGTCGTTTCTGAAAGTTTTTGTATGGGGTGTGGCCTTGTGTGGAAGTGAAAAATGGACGATAAATAGTTTGGACAAGAAGAGAATAGAAGCTTTCTAAATGTGGTGCTACAGAAGAATGCTGAAGATTAGATGGGTAGAACACATAACTAATGAGGAGGTACTGAATAGGATTGGGGAGAAGAGGAGTTTGTGGCACAACTTGACTAGAAGAAGGGATTAGTTGGTAGGACATGTTCTGAGGCATCAAGGGATGACCGATTTAGTATTGGAGGGCAGCGTGGAGGGTAAAAGTCGTAGACCAAGTGATGAATACACTAAACAAATTCAGAAGGACGTAGGCTGCAGTAGGTACTGGGAGATGAAGAAGCTTGCACAGTATAGAGTAGCATGGAGAGCTGCATCAAACCAGTCTCAGGACTGAAGACCACAACAACAACAACATGCAAGAGCCATCTTGTCAGCAGCATAGTGGAACAGTAACTATAGACGTAAAGTAAAGGAAATTGTTACAGATGCTTGTTCTTTTGAAGGTGGAATATACGACACGGCATCCAAACATCACCTGGTGAATGGATGGTGAATATCCATCCTTATATATCATTCGTAAGAGTCAGGAGGAACCACGCAGGAATGTATTGAGGTCTTGGCCAAAAATCGTAAAACACATTTCTTGTGCCTGTGAAGTATCTTTGTAATTCTTCTCGGGATAGCAGGTCACCGAATGAGTCGAAATAGTAAACGTTATTTGTATTTTTTTCTTAAATATGCTACCGATTAGGCTCCACGTCTTCCAGATACATGCAGAATCACAGTTACCCATTCTTGTGATGTCCACAAAGTATTCGATAAGGTATTCCGTATAAACGCACCTCGGAATCTCGGAGTATTCAATTTTTTATTAACAAACCTAAGCATATCATTCGAATGGGATGTATTACTAGCGGCAACTAATGTCATGAGCAGTCGCAGCCGATCTTTTAGCTAATTATATATATATATATACTGGGTGATCAAAAAGTCAGTATAAATTTGAAAACTGAACAAATCACGGAATAATGTAGATAGAGACGTACAAATTGGCACACAACTTGGAATGACATGGGGTTTATTAGAAGCCATACGTTGTAGGTGTCGCCACCGGCGCCAACCTTGTGTGAATGCTCCGAAAAGCCAATCATTTGCATATCACAGCATCTTCTTCCTGTCGGTTAAATTTCGCGTCTGTAGCACGTCATCTTCGTGGTGTAGCAATTTTAATGGCCAGTCGTGTATTTTACCTTTAGTTAAGTCGCCTAATTTCTTTCCAGTTGCGTTAATTCATTCATACAATGCCCCCTTTTCAAGAACGGCTACATCCTCTTCAGTTATGTCATTTATTTTCTACTCGATTGCGTTACCAAATGGCTCTGAGCACTATGGAACTTAACTGCTGAGGTCATCAGTCCCCTAGAACTTAGAACTACTTAAACGTAACTAACCTAAGGACATCACGCACATCCATACCCGAGGCAGGATTCGAACCGGCGGTCGTAGCGATCGCGCGTGTCCAGACTAGCGCCTAGAACTGCTCGGCCACCCCGTCCGGCGACTTCATTAACCAGATCGTTCAATGTATTGTTCAGTCTCAAAAGGGTATTACAATATGTCTCTAGTTCCTTGCGCACGTCTCCAACTTTACGTTCGATAGTTTGAATTTTCGCGTCCATGTACAAACGAATGTCAGGTCTATGCACACGTACATATATACCATCATTCAGTTTTCTTGATTTATCAGGAACGAGAAACTCACTATGAGTAATTCCAGAAATCTGCACAAATCCTTACAAAATCATTGAACGATATACCGGTTCCTTTTGGCTTTGTTTTGGGATTCTGGAATTTGTCTGACGCAATTTCATCAACAGTCAAATAGCGACTGATACCGAAATATCACTAAATTTGATCCTTGTTTTCCACGACAACATCGTCAAATATTAACACTAAGTTTGCCTTTACTTTTTCAGGTGGAGGGGTTTCACTGCGGCCACTGAATGACGTGTATGTCACACCATCTACACTCTGCAACAACTCCTGTAATAGTTGGTATCTGGACTGAAACAATGTTTTTGAAAATACACATAAATTTTCAAAGTGAACTCCACATGGATAGCAGTGACATGAGAACATTTGTCTTGCTGCAGTTGGATGGACCTACAATTATTGCGTGTTGTTCTCAGGAAGAAGTACGCCATTATTCTTCCTGTCTTCCAGCACATCGTCACAGTTCCAGACGCTTACAACGAAGTCTTGAAGTTTCACACACCCTGCCATGGTACTGTGATATTCGCTACTTTTGCCTTCATTAAAACACAATAGTTAACACTTTCAACCAGAAAGCGAATACTTATTTATAAAGAATGATTAATTTATAATAAGGCGTCGCATGGTGACTGTGGAATTTCCTAAATAACGTAATTCGTCGTCTTTGAGCGGCAAAATAAACAGAAGAATACCGATCGATATGCGATCCTTCACTATTTTGTTCGCTGGAGAACAAATGAAACCCTGAGCGCAAAACACTTGTACCGTTTTTCTTAAGTAAGACGGACGAAGATTTGTGGCGGTCTGATCAAATTTTTATTAAATGTATAAAAACGTGTTCCGTCTAAGTTTGAGTGAAGTGTAAAAAGAGGAAATGCTATAACTTATCGTGACGACTCACGGGCGACTCAAGAGGACAATGGCTATATAAAAGAGCGCTCAGTGGATCTGAAACGGACATAAAAATCTACCGTCATTGTTGTACTAAGCATAAGGTACGATATATGTTTTAGTTATAATAAATATTTGTTCTGGAAATATTGAATCATTTAACAGTAGTCATTCCTATCGTGTCCACAGTATTATCTCCATTTTAACTATGAATTTTGGTAAGATTACAGACACCAAGATCAGCAGTCCAATACGCGTGTTACATAAAAAAATTGTTTTATCGGCATCTTGCATCAGCTTTAATATTGACTTCTCTTTTGTGTGATGTTACAGTTGTTTTTGCACCCTTACGAATTTTCTGGTCTCTTAGGAAATTGTTTTGTCATAATAATAACTTCACAACGGGGAATGATCGTATCGACCGATCATGAAGTAATTAGAAAGACGATATTAAAATTTCTTAATCAATAGCACGCTAGCTGTGACTGCTGCAACCCACGTGAAACTGCTAGTAAAGACTATTCACATTTCATATTCAATATCTTATGACCATGGTCAATCCATGATTCTTACGCCAATTGTGATTGATAAAACAGCAAACGAAATCTCAAATTCCAACTTTTTCATTGAATAAGAACATCACTTTTATTTTGTTACATCACAGTACCTACTACGTTAGGTACTGACGTGCAATCCGTTTTTACAGAAAATAATGAACACTATGCCGTTGCATGATACGGACTATGTCAGGGACTGGTGTGCATTAGGCTTTCAGGGAGAATTTAGATGAATGACATCATTTTCTGCTGTTGCATGTTTGCAGTGAAAGTACTGGTATTAGTAGCTTTAGTATTTGCAATGTAATGAGGGGTAAGAAATAAAAAACACGTACATGGCTATATAAATTTTTATTCAGTAATCGTACAGAGGATGCACTACATCAACTGGTTTTTTCTCTGTCTTGACACCAGTACAGAATATAGAAAATAAAGTTTTCTTCTAAGCACAGAAGTCAGCACGTATTTCTCTCAAACTTACCGGCGATATATTAGTTTGCGCTGGCACCATATTCACCACCTGTTCGAAGTCATCTACATGCACACAGTTCGTACTTAGATACTCTGCAATGTATACATAGCTGTAACGCATGCCAAACATGTATTCAGTGTTTCCAACGTAATGGATAGCACCTTCTGTAGACTGAACAAGATTTAGTGGTCGAGTGCTGTAGGTAAGTGGATGTGTCACTTGATTTTACAAGGAGTGCAGAGTCATTGTACACTGTTGAACGGATAGATCTAGAGAATCACAGAAAATGTCCGGAGGAGGACAGCTAAGATGATACTCAGCAGTCAACTTCTGCTTGATGTACTGTAGGCTTTTGGATGACACCGTTCATCCCATTCTACCTTCCTAAACCGCACTTTCACCATTTTAGCTGCATTGTCGATTTCTGTCACAATATGTCACTCTCTCTCTGTGACTGCTTCTACACCAATTTGTAAGCGCTTCGAACGACTAGTGGTTAAATTATACAGTGAAGCGAACAGTAGTGGGGCAGAAGGCTTAATTGGTATCTTGTCACTCACTAGATCTTCACTAAGTTCATGCAGTTTCACTGAAATATTGTGTGATGGTGTGTGTGATGGAGTCCAGTACCAGCGAGTGTCATGCTAATTAGGATCTTAGGTGCACTTCAGCAAGTCAGGGGCTGGCTAGGTTTCTTCAGTCGACCGTAACAGCTGATTTCCTGCTCCATCAAGCTGACCAGGGGCGCTAAAGGATCCCAGGATGCTGCCGCTGCGGATGGTCCCATAAGGCTGGGACACGTCACTATTACAGAGAGGGTGGAGTACATGGCATCCACTGACAAGCAGGCCATGACAGAAGCACAAAGTCTCAACTTCCTCACACAATAGTAAACACAGGCATTAAGCAGGGGGTACGTACTCTTGTGCGGCCTCTGTATATTCTGTTGCTGCTGCGGCTGCGCTGCGCTGGATGATCTCGGCTGGCGCCTATTGCTGATTGACAGCAACTGAGGCTGCAGAACCGCTGGGCCCAGCCTATATCCTCGATGTGATTGGATGTTGCGTTCCTATTGGCTACTGCCGATTTCAAGCACCTCTGGTGGTGTAATTGTGTTAGAGGTGTGTGCTTGGACTCTCCTTCCAGGAGTACCGGTGTTCGAGCCCTGGAAAGGGCACTGCTGTATTTAATTTCTCACCAATTCCCGGGTCTGGGGTAGTATGGGACGCCAGCGCACCCCTGGGACAACCAATTTCCCACCAAGATTCAAAATTCCCACCATTTTTGAAATTCCCGCCAAAATTTGAAAATTCCCACAAAACTTCGAAATTCCTGCCAGTGGGATACATGAGGGGGAGGGAGAGGGAGGGGATGGATGGGGAGGGGGCTGGGTGTTGGGATCCACGTGCTGACTGAGATAAACACATGCCATCGTCTCGGGGTGTATGGCGGTGGGCGTGGTTATGGGGTAATTATATCATGAATTATTTGATTTCCATATCGATTTGGTATCAAAACTGTGCTCGTGCCCCCATCTCCCTACTAATACCTAGTCCCAGCGCTGATCTGACTTCTGTAAATCAGCCATGTTTTTTCACCAATCAATGCAGCATTGGTAATATTGTTTGTCCTGCATTAAAAGTATTCTTCAGTCTTTCTCATTTCCTAGCTCGGTATCATTGTCATTGAAACTTTGTGGAAGACGAGACAAAGCGTCGGCAATGATGTTGTCCTTTCCCTTAATACAAATAATCGCGCCAATTCTGCAACGACAAAGTCCAGCATGATCATCTGGGATGTACTAACTTATATATCAAATCAATGTCAGTTTTTGATGTTCAGTATTTTCGTGTGTTTGCCCTATACGTTATAATTAAACCATTTAAAAGCCCAGACAATTGAAGGAGTTTCTTGTTCAGTTTTTTAAATGTTCCTTCATATTCGCTTAAGGATCGGCTTGCATATCCAATGATCCTAGGCTGTTCGTGCTCTCTGTCTTTAACCACCTGAAATGGGAAAGATCCTAAGTCACTGCATGACGAGTCACATGTAATACAAAAATTTAGACTGAAATCTGGATGGTTCAAAAAGTCAGAATTTCCTAATGCATGTTTTATGTTTTCAAAATCTTACTGGCACTGCTCTGTCCAGATCCATACATGATTTTCTTAAGTAAAGCAAGAAGGTGTTTACTGTTTAGTATTTGTTGCGGCAGGAAACTTCGGAAGAAAGAATTGTACTAGAAACGAACTCAACTGTTTGTTAGCACGTGGACTAGGAAAATTTTTAACTGCATCTAACTTTCGCACAGAAGGGTGTAAGCCCTGTGCATTTATTATGGACCATAGATACCTTATCTCAGTATATGCAAATTTAGCTTTCTTAAGGTTCTCTGTTACATCAGCTTGTGCAAATTTGTATACAATTTTTAAAGTATTTCATGATGATCTTTCCACGTCTTTGTGGCGATCAAAATGTCATCTACGTAATGTGTACATACTTTCTGCTAAATTGCCCCCAAGCACTATATCCGAAACAGTTATGAATACACCAGAACTGACGTTCAGTCCGAAAGACAGAAACGCTGAATTGACTAGTTCGCCCCCCCCCCTCCCCATCGAATAAAAAAGCTGTATATTACCTGGAATCAGGAGTGATTGCCTCTTGCCAAAACGAATTGTTTTGTTATGTCAATGGTGGAAAAACACTTAACGTCCACAAATTTTTGCTGTTGTTTCTCTAAGTTCTCAGGCTTTGCACGCTGGTATTATAATCTCATTTATAGCTCGGGAATTTACCACCAGTGTAATGTCTCCGTCAGGCTTCGTTACAACAAATAATGAATTACTGTAAGGAGATGTAGAAGGTTCTATAATCTTCCTTTGCTACATCTGTTTGATTTCACGCAACACAGCAGGTCGCTGAGGTAAAAGGACATTGTAAGACTTATGAAAGGAAATCTAACGAGGTTTGACTTCAATTTTGTAAATATTCCTCTTAATGACACCCGATCGTTTTGCAAAAATCTGTAGATACTAAGACATTATTTCAAAAAGTTCATTGCGTTCGTCATTCCTCATTAGTAAGAGCAGTTGTTTCTTCTAACTTTGACTAATCAATGTTCTTATATCATTACACTCTTTATCTGATACAAATGTTTATGTGTTTGTCTCGTCGCCTGGATTTTGTATCCAGTGCAGTACTTGTCGTGTTTTAGCGTCCTGGTATCTAAATCAATATCATGGTATCTAAAGCAATAGTGATATCACTGCCCCCATATCTAATGAAACTCTTACGTTTCGAGAAGTTCAAATTCTATCATTTTCTTATGATCTTGTATCAAAGGCCATTCTGGTGGAACACCTCGAACTATACCAGTAATTGTAGGTAAGACTATTTCATTGATCGATGACCGAGCGAGGTGGCGCAGTGGTTAAACACTGGACTCGCATACTGGAGGACGACGGTTCAATCCCGCGTCCGGCCATCCTGATTTAGGTTTTCCGTGATTTCCCTAAATCGCTCCAGACAAATACCGGGATGGTTCCTTTCAAAGGGCTTGGCTGACTTCCTTCCCCGTCCTTCCCAAATCCGATGAGACCGATGACCTCGCTGCCTGGTCTCCTTCCCCAAAACAACCCAACCCATTGGTCGATGAACGACATTGTTTTTCTCCATTGTTTTCCTCCAATATTTCACTGGCCGAATTCTCATCGTGATTATAATGTATGAACAATAGTGGTTGCTTCTTAAAATTATTTAGAATATCGTCGTTGTCTTGTTCTTTTGTGGATGTATTGAACAGTGATTCATTACCGATGTCGCCCCCCGAACTTTCATCAACGACGACCTGGGGCTCAATGGTGACTGTCGTTAGTTTTTCGACGTCGTATTCGGTGCCGCTGGAGATGGAGTTTCCCCTGATGCTTCAGTTACATTCACGTTGAGGTACTGCCGATTCCATTCTCCAGTCACTTGTGGTTTTTGTGGCTGAACCTCATGACTTTCTTGCTGATTAGCTGTAAAAGGCTTCGTTTGGTTTTGCATTAGATGTGGCGGCACTTGTCACAGACATGTGTCTTTGTTGATATTGTGGTGATGGACAGTGTTTTGGTACGCGTTTCCCTAATTAGTGTACCGTTTTTGCTGTTGGTTGGTTTTGTTCATATTCCAGTTTAATTTTTTTTCCATTCCTATTGTTACCATTATTGTTACGGCGCCATTTTTTTTTTGGGTTACCGCCTTTCGCGCATGTGATGTTATGATTACCATTCATGTCAGAATGTGTCTGCTGGTTTTGCTAAGTACTGGTTTGCGGAAGCA
This sequence comes from Schistocerca americana, assembly GCF_021461395.2. NCBI lineage: Eukaryota > Metazoa > Arthropoda > Insecta > Orthoptera > Acrididae > Schistocerca > Schistocerca americana. Next base: position 319,440,774 of record NC_060125.1, on the reverse strand, counting down.
GGCTGTGGATTCTGCTGCGTAATGATTATGTTGGCTAACCTGAGTGCCCTGCATACCACTCATGTCAACATTATGGTTGGTGTTTTGCCGGCCGCATCGTTGATCTTCAAATAGCAAATCAACTGAATCCAGCCAGCACTATCACGCAATATTCCGCATCGTTGTCGCGAATGTGCGGTTGTTTCTCTTATAAAATGGTAGTCTAGCTTTTAGTTCACGGAGTTTACATGATCTCTTCGTAAATTACCATATTTGGGATTGCAAGGTTCTGGTTGCATGATCTGTTTTCTGAGGCGCTCTTGAACAGTTTGCCACCAAAAATTGGTCAAGAAAGCTTTTTCTAGTTGTTCGTAAGTTACGCATCGGTCGGCTTCGTTGTCTGCCCAAACAGCTGCTTCTCCCTGGATGTAACCTACTACATATGAAATTCTTTTCCGGTCACTTCATGATCTGAGGAACGCGTTTCTGAATGTCTTGAGAAAAATCACATGGTGTACACTACGTTTTTCCGGAAAAAGCGGTTGAAGCTGACGATGTTTGATTATGGTTTCTTCTTCTTTAGCACTGTAATACCTGTTTCCTTCACCTGCTGGACGCAGGGAAACATATTGTTCATGCATATCACGATTGTGACTTGGTGATTTATTATAATGCTCACCTGCTGAATGCAACGGAACATACTATCCTTTGATACCACGACTGTGATTTGGCAATGTGTATGTTGGTGTGTTTTTTTGACGATGTTGTGTGTGTGTTGTGTACATGGGATACGTATTATACTGATCGATTTTAATGACTGTGACCATTAGTACAATCCGGTTACACATACTCTTCAAACTGCTTTTGCTGTGCTGTGCTACTTTTCGAGGCATCAGCTGTTATATGTTTCTTATTTTCAACAAATTCGGTCCAGTGTCAGGCACAACTGTCGGCTATTTTTCATCTATGCGTTGATTGAAACATTTGTTTTCCTCATCAATCCAACTGTAAAATTATTCGTTCGTGTTTGCGGAATGATTGTCTGTGTCTAAATGAAGCTCGTCTGCTAACTCTTTGGTCAACGTGTTTACCTTGTCTGCAGTTTGTGTAACCCGCGTGGTTATTGATTTATGTACTGACGGGCAGGACTTCAGCTGAGCCGCACCTGCTTCGAACATGGTGTTTAGCTGTTTGACTTCACTCTGAATGTTTTTCATGTTCTTTTATGGTTTCTTCCTGTTGTAAATTTAGTTCGGAAAAGTTTTGATCAAGTTCAGCCACTTTTCCGCTCAGTCTTCTGTTTATTTCGTGTATCCTTCCGCATACAGTGTCGTCACTGGTTTTTAGTGTCTCCAGTTTGTTTGTTACAATGTTTTCAATGGTAATGGCTCCTTATGTGTGTTAGTGTTGTCCATGCAACACAGAAACACAATATAGTATATGCGATAATGGTTTTGACATGAAGTCGCCAGTTGAAATTTTCTTCTATTATTAAGGCTGTTGGGTGTGTGCATGGATAAATGCAAGGGAGTGAGCCACACTTATTAAAATAATTAAGTAATTTCTTAAATAAATAATATTTAGAAATTCATTTCCCCTGTTAAGCGCGTTTCACAATATATTTGTGTGTAAGTTCCGTTCTGAAGCCTTTACTCGACCGTCGACATCTCATAAAATGAAGACTTCTCTTATGGGACTTGAGAACTGCCGGCCGGGGTGGCCGAGTGGTTCTAGGTGCTTCAGTCTGGAACAGCGCGACAGCTTTGGTCGCCGGTTCCAATCCTGCCTCGAACATGAATATGTGTGATGTCCATAGGTTAGTTAGGTTTAAGTAGTTCTAAGTTCTAGGGGAGTGATGACCTCAGATGTTAAGTCCCATAGTGCTCAGAGCCATTTGAACCATTTTGTTACACTGAATTTACAGCTGAGCTAGCCACTCGATTACCGTGATATAATATTTACATTTACTCACTGAAGAAATGGTTAGTACTGGACTATTTGCAGAGTGCAGTTAGTGAACTATGTGAAATATAAACGTTCATTAGTAACAAACTACGGCATGCACACACTTTATTCAAAATGTAAACGTCACTACAGATATTAAGATTTAGTTTATGACGTGTTCGATATGCCTGCTATCTTTGGCGATGATGTGGTGCAAACAAATAGCGAAATTCTTTTTGACACGCTGAAGTTTCGAGACATCGATGCTGCCGATGACCTTCTGAATGGCTGTTTTCAATTCATAAAAGGTTTTTGGGTTCATGCTATACGCCTTGTCATTAATATAGTCCCACGAAAAGGAGTCGCTTGTGTTCAGACCAGGAGAATGTGGCAGCCAACCGAGGCCCATGATAGTGGCCCATGCTAGTGGCCCGTAATGTGCTCCTCCAGGACATCAAACACTTTAGTCGGGTAGAGACGCGTCTTGCATGAACCACATTTTGTCGACGTCGGGGTCACTTCGGATAATGAGGACGAAATCATCTTCCAAGATCTTCTCGTACCGTTCGATAGTCACTGTGCCATCGACGAATATCGCACCGATTATTCCGTGACTGGACGTTGCACACCACAAAGTCACCCGTAGAAGGCGAGAAGAATTCTCCATCACGAAATGCGGATTGTCATTCAACCAAAGGCGACAATTTTGCGTACTGAGGAACCCATTCAAATGAATGTGGATTTCCTCGCTAATCCAAACCATAAATGCGCATACTAATCCCGTTATGCACCGCTGTCAACCATGCAGTTTGAACGTCATAACGCAAACCGCTAAGAAGTTATGACAATTTTATTTCATATTGTTCAGTAACTGTTACCCCGTATGTGCATTTTATGAACACAGAACCGTTCACCATGTCAAGTCGCTGTATAGCTGAGGATGACTTTAAACATAAAATGAAACAAATACTAAGCACTGTCACTACATTCAATTATCAAATATAAACAATTAATTTACATTGAGCGTGACATTCAATCAGTTGCTGTATGCTATAGTATTCGAGTGCTCCTCTACCAAACTTAAATGATAATGGTGGTGTGCCACATAAATCATCCATAATCTCTGTGAAGTATCTTTCTTGGCCCTCTTCTAAACCAAAAAGATACTGTCTCCTTCACAAAAGCAGTTGAGGGATGTAATTCTACATTTGTTTCTGCGGTTGTATCCTGCAGTATATACAACCGTTCTTGGTACTTAATTTTTAATTGATACATTACTTATTCGTTTATTCTGTAGATAAAATCCTCTCTTCTTGCAGGAGGCACTCTAGAAGACCACGCTACCCAGACGGCTTAGCAGTGCTCTCCCACTGAGGTCAATATAATACTGAGAATGCAACAACTCAGCCAAGTACGTGACTTCATCTGGCGGAGTCTGCATCATAATGTACAAACATCAAAAAAAGTTTTGCATCAGCCCGGTTCCCAGAACTGTTGACTTTGGATACCGTATTACAGACACAGTCCCTTTGACTGTTTAGAGATATCAATAAACCCGCCCAAAGACGTAAGCAACCATGCACGAGCAGCGCCTAATAGACGGAGGGGGTCCAAGAGCCGATCAGTTCCAGTCATTCCTCCAGGAAGGAGATACACGGCTCGTGTTGTCTGTAGTTCATCCATGCATAGATGGTCAGTACCGCGGTTCGATCGCGTTCGCTTTGTTACTTTGTGCCAGGAAGGGCTCTCAACAAGGGAAGTATCCAGGCGTCTCGGAATAAACCATAACGATGTTGTTTGGGCATGGAGGAGATACAGAGAGACAGGAAGTGTCGATGGCATGCCTCGTTCAGGTCGCCCAAGGGCTACCTACGAATTATGGCTCGGAGGAATCCTGACAGCAGCGCCACCATATTGAATAATGCTTTTCGTGCAGCTACAGGACGTCATGTTATGACAAAAACTGTATGCAATCGGCTGCATGATGCTCAACTTCAATCCAGACGCCCATAATCAGGTCCATCTTTGCAACCACAACTCCATGCAGCGCGGTACAGATGCGCCTAACAACTTGCCGAATGGACCGCTCAGGATTGGCATCACGTTCTCTTCACCGATGAATGTCAAATATGCCTTCAACCAGACAATCGTCGGAAACGTGTTTGGAGGCAACCCGGTCAGGCTGAACGCCTTAGGCACACTGTCCAGGGAATGCAGCTAGGTGGATGTTCCCTGCTGTTTTGTGCTGGCATTAAGTGGGCATACGTATGCTACTAGTGGTCATGGAAGGCGCCGTAGCGCCCCTATCGTGCACATCTTGTGAATGACTTCCTTCATGATAATTACATCGCTTTACCAGAGTGGCCAGCATGTTGTGCAGACACGAACCCTATCAAACATGCCTGGGAGAGATAGAGAAGGGCTGTTTAAGGACAAAGTGACCCACCAACCACTCCGAGATATCTACGACGAATTGTAGTTGAGGAGTGGGACAACCTGGACCAACAGTGCCTTGATGAACTTGTGGATAGTATGCCACGACGAAAACAGGCATGCATCAATTCAAGATGACGTGCTACTGGGTATTAGACGTACGGGTGTGTACAGCAGTCGGGACCACTACCTCTGAAGGTGTCAATGTATGGTGGTACAACATGCAATGTGTGGTTTTCATGAGGAATAGAAAGGGCAAAAATGATTTTTATGTTGATCTCTATTCCAATTTTCTGTACAGGTTCCGGAACTTTCGGAACCGAGGTGATGGAAAACTGTTTTTGATGTGTGTAGTACCGACCAGCCGTTGAAATCTCTGATGAACCAGTACTTTGATCCTTGTTCCTCAAGAGAACTATTGGTTAATTAGTACATCAAGTGATGCTTTGCTGCTTAATGACAGTTATAAATTATCAAATACTCCTGTGGCAAAGAAATGTGTCAAAGTTAAGTAAAACTTTTACTTATTAGTGTAATAAGGTGAATTAATATTCTATGAGTCACAGTTCTTTTGTGCCACCTCAATGAGCAATTAGAGAATTCACAGATACAGTCAGATGATAGTTGTTTCGTCTCGTCACATCATACACAGCCGAGTAGAAAGAATAAAGGTCAAATCTGTAGGGGACCTGGGGGCTTAGGAGTCATGAAAGTCAATGAACAGAGCTACAACATCTGGAAGAAAAAATGGTTCTAACCCAGCAAGGTATGGAGCAATAACGAACCTGCATAATAGATACAGGGGGTGGAAACAGTAAAAACACATGTCTCACATGGTGCAAGAAAGCTGCTTGCGTTCAACAAAGTTTCCAGGCGTCTCGGAATGGACAAATACAGCTCCTGTATGGCTTTTAAAGTCAATCAAATAGGATCTTTCCTACAACATAGTGGGAAGATCAGGTATCATTGATGGACGTGCATAGCGACATAGCACTCTTCTCTCCTAAGCAGACTACAAAGGCTCAGTAACACTGAGAACCAGTGACTGCGGTGGTAAGAGGATATGCGACAATTCATCAGCCGGCCGGAGTGGCCGTGCGGTTCTGGGCGCTACAGTCTGGAGCCAAGCGACCGCTACGGTCGCAGGTTCGAATCCTGCCTCGGGCATGGATGTGTGTGATGTCCTTAGGTTAGTAGGTTTAATTAGTTCTAAGTTCTAGGCGACTGATGACCTCAGAAGTTAAGTCGCATTGTGCTCAGAGCTATTTGAACCATTTGACAATTCATCCTTGTGTTCACAAAAACAGACCTCGACTGGGTGAGCCGTCTCTACGGTGACCCTGTCGTCTTGGAGCAGACCAGCACTGCAGAGTAACTGTGAAGCCTATGGAACACCACGATATATGTGGTATCCTGCTGTGACATATCAAAATAGCAATCAAAGTTGCAAGGAGTGAAGGAGCAGAAAACTGTCGCCGACAGAGACAGGCACTTGGGTAAATAATTAATCCACACAATATGTGGTAAACGCATCATTTCTAAAGTTCAGTCCTGAAGTGCAATCAAAAACCGTAGTCCATGGTTCACAGGAAATTACGTCAACATGAAAACGCTCAATGCGCAAGGCAAGACACGATGTACCTGTAGTATGATCTGCAGCCCACGACAAACTGAACTGCACCTTAGCTGCTGCGGGGCTGTCCTTTATCCAGTCCACAGAGGTCGCTCTTGTCGGCAGTCTGTGGACGGTGGTCGGCAGCCGAAGGGGGTGCATCAGAGTTGGCGCCCTTAACTAGCACGATAGCTGCCGGGGTCCGCGGAATTATTGTCGTGTCTTGCAACATCCACGAGTGCCACCTCCAATGGTATCAGTAGCAATGACACCACAATGCAGCTCCCAAATCATTGTAGGCCTTCGCCATGTTTTACTCTTGAGAGGTGAACTCGGCCAGAAGTTGGAAACAGTCTGAAACGAGAACTGTATGATACACCAAATAAAATTTAAATTTTTGCCATTTCATACAATATCTGGAAATATTCTCCAGCACTAATGACAAAAAAGATTGCAGACGGTGTTCACGCTACTGTAATTCATATCGACCAACTTCTTTATTGAGCACATAGGAACAGTTTAAGGAAATCTTACGTTAGAAAGCCACAGAGAATTATATGGACTCAGCAAATACCAGTTTACTTTCCGGGTAGGTAATTCCATAAATGATGCGACTAATTACACCATGAACATAGAGGCAAATATGTGGTTGAGATCATTACATATGGATCATTCGATGATTAACAGTTTTCTGACCTTCTCCGTCGTTTGGGGAAACGAGTGTGAGTAACAAAGATAGGAAAAATTGCAAGGGGACGTAAGAGTTGATGCCCATGTGACTTAGTTTACGGACACATTTTTTTTCGAATATCATAACCTAACCGCTGTTACGGTGTCATAGCACAAGCTGACGAGATTAGGGTGACTTTTTCTCTAGAAAGTCTGGAAGCCGATCCTTTAACACACTCCATTTGAATCAAACATGGCGTTCACAGACAAAACTTTTAGTACCTGGAAGTAAAACAACATTTAATCTTCTTAAACTCGGTAAGGAAACCAAATCTAAAGCAAGGTTATGTCACCATTCGATGAAGTGCCGAACATGTAAATGTCGTTCTTGACGAATGGAGAAACAGATTTCAGAGAACTGTAAATTTTATGCAGAAGTTTGTGACACTGTTTACAGTCGAGTACCGGTTACAAAATGCTGTGTTTGAAATGTATAACAATGTTAATTCGATAGCGTCTTTCGCCCAAATGTACGGACGTCGGAATTACGGTGAACTTGCTACAGATAAATTACGTAGCATCCCGAGAAGAATTTTTCTCCAGTTGACGGTCGCGTTTAAGTACAACGCCTTTGGAAGTACTCCTGGAATTCTTAGCAATTTTCCCCACGGTTGCGCAGGGGTAATTTAACTGAAGTACAGGACTATATTGGTCAGTATATTACTGGTATGAAACAATTAAAGGAATGAATGCTTCCCGAATGGGACACGGCAGTACAGCACGGCTTGGGTGTTCCCAAACATTCGTGAAAGACCTCAACTTAAGTAAATAAACCCGTTATATGAGGTGATGTATTTCTTCACAGGACGTGGACCACATGCAGTGCGTTTATGTACGATGAACAATATCAGAACACAGACATGCAACTGAGGGCTGGTAGGCACACCTCAACATACTTTACCTGAATGTGATCAACGTACTGAATGTAGATAATGAGTGGACATTATATTTGATAGTATACATGGTGTAGGGCGTAATGTAGGTGAGAGGCAGCTGCATGAAACTCTGGTGAGTAGTATATCCAAAGTTAAACCAACTGAATATCAGTCTACAAGAGGTCTCGAGAAAGACGTTCAAATTAGTAACAGCGAGAGTATCATCAGGAGCTACAGACCAGTAACCCTTAATGCCACTGACGGTGGAGAAAAATCGATAGGATCTTGTGTCATCAAGATCAACAAGCAGCGTTTCCAGCGATGCTAGTAGTCATGAGTCTACGGTGGATCAGTGACCAAAGAACTACTAACTGAAAATTTTTACGAGCATAACTGTCGTTCGGTGCAGTGTTCTCGCGCGACATTCCTGGTATAATTTTTTGAAGAGCCAGTAGTCATCACACGCTAAGAATAAAACTCTGTTTTTTAATTCAGCAAGTAAATCATGAATAGTTTCATTATAATAATATAGTGTAGGTTGATAACGAGTAGTTATATTTAGTTTCACTTTGCTCTCCTAATACCAGATCGTAATTCTCACATAAAATTGCACATCCGCTCTAAGTACCAAATATTTCATTTGAATGGGTAAGATAATGTGCTATTAAGTTAGGCTGATATAGATGTAGCAAGTTTGTTCAACACTGAATAATTATTGTATGAATCTATACTTAGATGTAGCAAGTTTGTTCAACACTGAATAATGATTGTATGAATCTATACTTTAATATTTGTAAAATTACAGTGTGTATTATACGAACAGGGCAGAGTAACGTGACTTCACGTTTAGTTTCAGCAAATAAATAATTAAATAATGCTATACTAAGCATCATGTCTCGGCATGTCTTCCAGTATTTCGCTAAAACTTCCTCATAATAAGATGACTACGTGCAATAGCATCACTCTCTAAGAGCATGACGGAACATTCGTTCACGTTCTTCCTCATTTACGATTCTCGATGTACAGATCATTTATGGTCAGCCATATTCTCTGTCAAATCGTATTTCACTATGTTGCAAATGCCAGCATGATCACCCATTAATTAGAGGGAAGCTTATAAGAAAGTATGAGTGCAATAAACGCCCACGACTGGCAGAACGCGTTAAGCGTCCAGTAATTGAGCTACTGATAAATCTACCTTTATCTTTGATCTAATAAATAAAAACGAATTTCTACTGGTGTTCACGGACAAAAACTGTCACACTTAGGAGGAGAGGCAAAAAATTCTGGAAAAAACCCGAAATGTTCGCTTATGCTATAAGAGGACAACTGTCTTTAAAAATGATTTCATTGCATGTTAGCGTACATATATCTCACTTAATTTCTGTAAAGAAAACGTTTACGTTCTACGTTCTCTTTCATCACAGAAATAACGTAAACAAAGGATAAATGTAGCCTTTTTGATGCCAGTTCTGCAATGATTTATCCTGTAGTGAGTGTTTAAATTTTCAGTAGGCTCGAGGTTGCAGAACTTCAATTATCATTCTCGTTTGAAGAACCACAAGGAACAAACAAATGCTGAAATTTTACATAAAGTCGTTACCTATAGGTTACAGTCCTGTTATATGTTTCCTTTTTATGAACTGCATACTGGCGAACTTAACGGTACACATCATTTTGCCACTGAGTTTTACCTTTCAAACCAGTCTGTTCTCAGGCTGAACAACCAAAATGTTTGATGAAGCTCCGTGCACGTTAGCTTTTTAATTAGGAAGGATTCGCAGTCTTTCAGACGATTAATTACTGCGAAATGTTATTGATTTAATTAATTACCTTGACTTAAAAGTGTCTTCCTTGATTAAACCGTTGCCAGTAGCCATTTAGCGACCAGCCGTTACTTAATGACATCAAAGCGCTGGTGGCTCAAATTTACTCCATAATTAGTTGAAGCTAACTCTGAGTGAAAAGATGAAGATGGTGAACGATTTGAGAACGCTACAGTAATTTTATGGCAAGATTGTAGTGCTATTCACAGTGCTTCGTCGCTGCCATTTGTATTTTAGAGGGTGTCGAGTTCGTTTTCCAAAGCCTGCATATTTTCTTAGTTTGACTACATCGCTCATCTAGAAGGCTGGGAGAGTTGCAAAAATTAACCCAGTGTCTCTATTTCCCTTACCTCCACCCTGCTGCAGTAGTGCAATAGCAAGTGCGTGATACACGTTACAATGATGGATATGGCTCTGTTCAATGCTTGATATCTCGAAAAACAGTGAGAATTCTGCAAGTGTACAAAACTGGATAAGCTAATACAATTCACACTTTCGTGCATAAAAGATAGAAGAGATACAAAGAAGATAGCTGACTAAATAATGCAGACATTGACGTCTTCGGTTTATACTATTAGGCGTTGTAATATATGGAAGAAGTCCATAATAATCCGCCACTCTCTATATTATTTAAAAGGAACGAAGATCGACAGATGTGAAGTAAAAGTATAAACATACAAGTGATTACAATTACAGGAAAACTGATTTATTCAACAAATTGAGCAAATCCATGATATACTGGTCCACATCTTGTCCTTATGCAAGCAGTATTTCGGCTTGGAATTGATTGATATAATTGTTGGATGTCCTCCTGATAGATGTCGTGTCAAAATGTGTTCAAGGGGTCGGGGTCGATCGTCAAAATCCGGTGGTGGTTGGAGGGTCTAGCCCATAATGCTCTAAACGTTCTCAATTGGGGGAGATCTGGCGATCTTGCTGGCCACGGTAGCATTTGGCACGCACGAAGACAAGCAGTAGAAACTCTCGCCGTGTGCGTGAAGGCATTGCCATGCTGAAATGTAAGACCAGTATGGCTTGTCATGAAGGGTAGAAAGCAAGCTATAGAATATCGTCAATGTAAAGCTGTGCTGAAACTGTGTCGCGGAGATAACCAAAGTCCCTGCTATGAAATGGAATGGCTTCCAGACCACCCCTGGTTGCCGGGTCACATGACGGGGCGCCCATCATGTTGATATCCCACTATGTCTGGGGGGGTCTCCACACTCATCTTCGGTCTGGTATCTCATGGGCTAGAGTATAATTGTCTTCAGTGATGAGTGCCGCTTCGATCTGAGCCCCGAGGAGCAGTGAAGACGTGTCTGGAAGGGTCCAAACACTGGCGAGATAACAACCTGGCTCGTGCCCGACAGACGTTCCGAAAGGAGCGAATAATAGACGGGGTGCCTTTTAATTTCATGGCAGGACCCTTTGGTTGTCATCCTGGACGCCCTTACAGCACAACGGTACAAGAACTATATGCTGAGCCCTGGTTTGGTGTCCATGATGGCAAGGCATTCTGGGCTTAAATTTCACCAAGATAACGGCCGCCCACCCACGGTGAGATTTGAGCTGCTTGTCTTCGTGTTTGCCAAACACTACAATGAGCAGCAGGGTCACCGAATCTCTTCCCAACATAGAATGTTGAGAGTTTTATGGACAGCGCCCATCCACCCAGATTCTGACCATCTATCGCGCCAGTTGGACAGAATTTGTCACTTTATCCCCAAGGAGGAGCCGGCCGGTGTGGCCGTGCGGTTAAAGGCACTTCAGTCTGGAACCGCGTGACCGCTACGGTCGCAGGTTCGAATCCTGCTTCGGGTATGGATGTGTGTGATGTCCTTAGGTTAGTTAGGTTTCAGTAGTTCTAAGTTCAAGGGGACTGATGACCACAGAAGTTAAGTCCCATAGTGCTCAGAGCCATTTGAACCATTTGAACCCAAGGAGGACGTCCAGTAACTCTATCGACCAATGCCAAGTCTAATAACTGCTTGCATTAGCGCCTGAGGTCGATCATCGGGTTATTGACTTTCTCAACTTGTAACGGTCTTTCGCCTGAATACACCATCCAGATTTTCTAATATTGTAATCATTTGTTTATCAGTACACGTACACCCCACCTACTGATTTTTCTTTTTCTTCGATTCGGTAATACCTTCGTGGTGCGTCGGCTATTCTTTTCTTCTTCTTTTTTTGGAAAAAAGTATTAGGCAGTATTTGCATAGTTTCGTCTTGTGAGCAATCTTTGCCATTACATCTGTGGTACATAGATCGACTTCCGCATATTCATGGATGCATCGGCTACACGAGTGAACCTGTCTGAGGTCTTTAAGACGATAATGGATTCGGCGATTTGGAAGATAAACATTGCTTTAAGCAAATCTTTAACATCATGCAGCGCGTCAGCAACCGTATATGTATAGAAAATAAACACATTTTTTTCAGCCTTCAGTTGCAAGGCTTATTTCTGGCCGGCGTAGCTCCGTCTACGTTCGCCTTAATGGTTTTAATCTTTACAGACATAATCTTATGATTATGCGTCTTTATTGTTTTAATTTTTAATCTGTGACATGGCCAGTGTTTGGCTCTCAAAATAATTTAATTTTTTTTGTTCTGAAGAAAATTCCATTACTGGAATCGAAATCTAGGTAAACGAGTAAAAATTACCTTCCAACTGAAGGCAGAAAAAAAAATATTTTCTATTGCTTTAAGCTGCTCCGGAGAGAATTTGTGTTTTGCTCTTGTACAGGGTGGTCCATTGATCGTGACCGGGCCAAATATCTCACGAAATAAGCGTCAAACGAAAAAACAACAAAGAACGAAACTTTTCTAGCTTGAAGGGGAAAACCAAATGGCGCTATGTTTGGCCCGCCAGATGGCACTGCCATAGGTCAAACGGATGTCAACTGCGTTATTCTTTTTTTTTTTTTTTTTTAAATAGGAACCACCATTTTCTTATTACATATTCGTGTAGTACGTAAAGAAATATGAATGTTTTAGTTGGACCACTTTATTCTCTTTGTGACAGATGGCGCTGTAATAGTCACAAACATATGGCTCACAATTTGAAACGAACAGTTCGTAACAGGTAGGGTTTTTAAATTAAAATAAGAACGTAGGTACGTTTGAACATTTTATTTCGGTTGTTCGAATAAGATACATGTACCTTTGTGAACTTATCATATCTGAGAACGCATGCTGTTAGAGCGTGATTACCTGTAAATACCACATTAATGCAATAAATGCTCAAAATGATGTTCGTCAACCTCAGTGCACTTGGCAATACGCGTAGCGACATTCCTCTCAACAGCGAGTAGTTCGCCTTCCGTAGCGTTCGCACATGCATTGACAATGCTCTGCTGCATGTTGTCAGGCGTTGTCGGTGGATCACGATAGCAAATAGCCTTCAACTTTCCCCACAGAAAGAAATCCGGGGACGTCAGATCCGGTGAACGTGCGGGCATGGTATGGTGCTTCGACGACCAATCCGCCTGTCATGAAATATGCTATTCAATACCGCTCCAACTGCACGCGAGATATGTGCCGGAAATCCATCATGTTGAAAGTACATCGCCATTTTGTCATGCAGTCAAACATCTAGTAGTAACATCGGTGGAACATTACGTAGGAAGTTAGCATACATTGCACTATTTAGACTGCCATTCATAAAATGGGGGCCAATTATCCTTCCTCCCATAATGCCACATCGTACGTTAACCCGCCAAGGTCACTGATGTTCCACTTGTCGCAGCCATCGTGGATTTTCCGTTGCCCAATAGTGCATGTTATGCCGGTTTACGTTACCGCTGTTGATGAATGACGCTTCGTCGCTAAATAGGACGCGTGCAAAAAATCTGTCATCGTCCCGTAATTTCTCTTGTGACCAGTGGCAGAATTGTACACGACGTTCAAAGTCGTCGCCATGCAATTCCTGGTGCATAGTACTATGGTACGGGTGCAATAGATGTTGATGTAGCATTCTCAACACCGACGTTTTTGAGATTCCCGACTCTCGCGCAATTTGTTTGCTACTGATTTCGGATTAGTCGCGACAGTAGCTAAAACACCTACCTGGGCATCATCATTTGTTGCAGGTCGTGGTAGACATTTCACGTGTGGCTGAACACTTCCTGTTTCCTTAAATAACGTAACTATCGGGCGAACGGTCCTTTCACTTGGATGATGTCGTCCAGGATAGCGAGCAGCATACATAGCACACGCCCGCTATTGGTAAACGGTCCATTGTATCACAAGTAATGTATCAGGAAGCCAATACCGTCCGCACTGGCGGAATGTTACGTGATACCACGTACTTATACGTTTTTGACTTTTACAGCACCATCTATCACAAAACGAAAAAAGATGTCCAACCAAATCAGTCATATTTCTTTACGTACTACACGAATATGTACTAAAAATGGGGTTCCTATTTAAAAAAACGCAGTTGATATCGGTTTAAACTATGGCAGGACCAACTAGCGGGCCAACCAAAGCGCCATCTGCTTTCCCCCCTCAAGCTACACGAGTTTCGTTCTTGGCAGTTTTTTCATTTAATGCTTATTTCGTGAGATATTTGGTCCGGTCACTATCAATGGACCACCCTGTATAATATGGTGTGCTTCTCATCTCGGCCTCACTGGATTACGCTGAGAAAATGGAGAGCGAAAACTAAGTGCAGCTTTTCTTTGTATTCGCACAGTGGTACTGCAAATCGAAACCAATATCTGCTATAAGCGACTCCATAATACAAGGTAATGTGTTTCTTCATTTTGTGATCTGATGAACTGTAATAGCACAGTGTAGTCGCTCAGGCTGTGTTCTCGAATGAGTAGCAGAGTGGCAGTCGCGGTTACTATCAATGTGGCACAGATTCTGTTTAGTTCATGTGTTGTTTCCGAATCGTGATTTTATTCAGCAATCTATTTCGTATTTCATATGTTTTATTCAGATTAACGTTGTGGAGAAGGTCTTTGTACGATTGTGCTGAGAGCGCAACGTTCATCATGTAACATTGGTTTTCTGTGTAGAATTCTTGTGCTGTTTGTGATGAAATATTAACCCTACAGATAAAAAAAAAATTTAACGTCTTAATCGCCATTTTTTAGTTTCATAAATTTAATTAAAAATTAGTAAACTGAGTTTGCGTGACAGTAGCTCGAAACAGTAAGGAAGCTTGCACTGATGCCTTTTGCAGAGGTAATTACGGAACTACTATAGTGTTTTAACCTTCCTATGTCACCGTAGGCGATATGTATCTCCCTTGTTTTCCAAGCTATTATTCTCGACACACAGGGTGTTTCAAAAGTGATGGTCAGTAATTTACACGTGGAAAGTGCAAGCCGAAAGTACCAAAAAAACTCCAATAAACACGAGTCCACAAAACAATAGTTGAGATAAAACAGATTTGCTGTTGCGGTTTATCAGTGCCTAGGAACACATCTCTAAACATTAAAGTAGATATTCGAAAGTTGTCTATGCACCTCAATGCAACATTGAACTCGTCTCTGAAATGGGTTGCGAATCCTCTCATGCAATCCTGGGGAATTGCTGGAAGTCTGCTTCTATCCTCAAACGTAAATCCTCGACTCAGTAGCGCAGTCCAGGATTTTTAGATGATCCCACATACCAAAATAGACCGGATTTATATCCGGAGACCTTGAAGCCCATGGAACAGACCCTCTTCTTCTAATCCAGCGTCTACAAAACGTTCGAATTGGAAGCCAGCGCATTCGTAAATCAGAATATGCTGGAACACCTTCATGCATGAACCAATGTTCAGGCATTGCTTCAGTGGGACATCATCGTGTACACCTGGAAGTACAGTCCGCAGAAACGTCATGTACTGCTGACCAATTAGTCTCTGTGGCAGGAAGTGTGGTCCGATTATGCGATCTCCGAGCTGTCCTGCCCAGACGTTCAACGAATAACACTGCTGATGTGATTCGGCTATTGCATTAGGACTGACATTGGCCAAAATGGGGCAGTTATGGTAGATAAAAATACCGTCACGGGCAAATCCAGCTCATCCGTGAACAGAGCACCGCTTACAAACAAGGGGCTCAGGCTACACGATTCTTACACTTATTGGCAAAAATACTCTCTACGAGGGAAGCCTACATTGTCGAGGGCTTGCACTCACTGGAGATGGTACGGATGCCGATAAAAAATCCGCCACACACTGCTATAACTCAGGACAGCTTTTGCTTATCAAATCTCCTTGTTGAAGTACTCGGACATTCGAGTATAATGCGTAGCACCCTTTCCTCCACATCTGATGTTATGAATATGGGTCGATCTTCTCGTCCATGTTGTGCGAAACACACTGGTTCTCTAAGACGCTGATGTAACCCGCTAAATGTACGCCTGTCGCACTGCCAGCGGACAGGGAAAGCATCTTCATACAATCGTGCAGTCTCAAGGGCATTGCTAGTCGCTTTGCCATACATCCAATTATTAATTTTAAATTAACAATAGCCTCAGTTGCAATGTTTACCTAGATTTACCCAGGTCCAGTTGGGATAACCCAACCTTCTTCAGAATAGAAGGAACTACGATTTGTCCATAATGGACAACGTCAAAAACTAAAAACTATAATATTGTAATACATCTTCATATTGCAATAACGTATCTGGGAAACAGCCTCGGCCCTATTTCGCGACCTCAGTACGGCAGCAACGGATGTTGTACTGGAACTGGCTATAGCCTCGAGAGCGCATGCGCGATAGTGTGTCATGCTTAGTTGTTAACACTGGTACCAACATGAACTCTTAAACTAAAAATTTTATGAATAACCAAGTGCGGCTAACGATATTGACGGTACGTTATCCTGTAAGGAACGAAGTTATTTCGACTGTCTTAACATTTGTAATAATTAATTGGACGCCAAAAGAGAAGGGAGCAATGCGTTTACTATTTTAAGCCAACCTAGCATATTCGGGCTAATCATCGAAATTGGCCGCATGAGGATAACTACGAGTTTGAAATACCAGATAATCCGAGTGCTAAAAAGATGTTGACAAATGTATAATGATTACTCCCTAAAATTATGGCGGATGGAATATCGGGTGAAAAAGTTTTGGTTTCGCAGCTGCAGCTGGTCGTTAAGAATGATATTTTAGTCATACAGTAAGTGTTTAAAAATTTGCATTTCTTCCAAAATATCCAACCTCGTACCCTTCACTTCACGATGCAAAAGCTGAGTATTATATGGAGGATTGAGTGCGTGAGCCGTTTGTACTTAGTGTTCAGCAAATGTCGAACCACGCGTACCATCACCAACTTCAGTGAGGATATGTTCCTTGTATCTTGTTAGTAAGGCTTTTCCAGTTTGTCCGATGCAAAATTTCGGGCAACTGCCACATGTAATCTTGTAAACTCCGGATAATGACAATTTATCTTTAGACTTTTTCAAAGCGTGAATCAGATTCTTCTGCAGGCTATTATTAGTAGAAAAAATTGTCTTCAACCTCTGGTTCTTTAGAAGACGCCCTATTTTATACGAAACTTTACCTATGAATAGAATAGATATTATGGCAGATGGGCTACCTTCCGGCATGGTAACTAACGTGGAACTTGTCGTAATTCTGTTATTATTTACTTTCTTGTTATAGAGCCGTCTCACCATTGCAGACTCGTAACTGTTATTTCGGGCTATTGTTTCAAGGGTTACCAGTTCGTGTTCCAAGGCTTCTGCGGGTAGGGGAATGGGTATCGCTCTATGTATACAAGAATGAAAAAATGCCATTTGTTGCTGTAGCGGGTGTGCAGAATCAGCGGATACGATATTGTCAGAAAACGTACGCTTCCTGAAGATGTCATATTCCATGTGATCATCTACTATACATAACGTAAGATCTAAGTAGTTCAACGTCCTACTAGGTGACTCGTTTTCATGAGTAAAAATAATTTTCTCGTGGAGATCGTTAAACAGTAGAAGTATCTGATCTATGTCTTCTTGAGACCCGTCAATTACCAAGAGAGTATCGTCCACGTATCTTGCATAGAACTTTATTTTCTCCGCTATCTCTATATTACTAACAAAACATTGAGATTCTATCGCATTCAACAATATATCATAAAGAATCCCTGCTAGTGGGCTACCCATTGCTAATCCGTACGGTTGTGAGTTGTTAATTTAAAATTAGTATTTATACAGTTGCTGACAGGGCCCCGAAATGTTGAAAATATTAAAACATCCAATTATGGTCAAGAAAGATCTGGCACGGGGACATTTATAAATAAATCTACAGAAAATTGGAAAAATGCTTAGATTTGAACATACCTCAGTCACAACATGTAATGCACTTGTCTATAATATCCTTCTGAGAGAGATGTTTTTGTAAACGTTCAAACCATTGTAAAGAGGTTTTAATAAACGATCCAATTTGAAGCTGATTACCTGTTTACTGTTTCTACAAGAAGATTCGCTTGGCAACACTATACAAGCAAGTAACCTAAGGTGTGTGGCACTCAACCTGTGAATGGGCCGTCGGCCCTGACTGCAGGTAGGGTGCTGCCTTTCGCTCGTTGAATCACTAGAGGAGGAGAGTTGGGCTGTCCCCTTTTAAACCGACGAAAGACCCCCAGTACTGAGGGTGTTGTGATACCAACCAGTCACAAATTTAAGTTCCTTTATTCAAAACGTGCCATTACCGGTTTCGAATCATTCCAATTGATCATCAGACGGCTTTCGTGTTTTCATTACAACATCTGGAGCGTTTTTTATGGATTAGTTGTCCTAAAATAGAAATAAGCCATAATCATAAGTACGCCACACAGATGGTTGCGTTACAGATTTGCACTGGGATTTGACTTACGTGAAATGTCGATCTGGAGCATTTGTTTTTATATTTTATGTCCAACAAATGATGTTCGTATTTTTCACCACATTCTTATTGTTGCACACACAAGTCTGTATCATATAGCACTTCATATTTGTCACAGAATACGTTTCCACCACATTGTGTGCAACGATAAGAATGTGGTGGAACTGTATCCTGTGACAGATTTAAAGTCCTCAATGAAACAAATTTATGTGTGCAACAATAAGAATGAGGTGAAAACTACGAACATCATTTGTTGGACGTAAACTATGAAAACAAATACTCCAGGCCGACATTTCACGCAAGTCACATCCCAGTGCAAATCTGTAGCGCAACCACCTGTGTGGGGTTCTTATGATTACGTATTATTTATATTTTAGTTCAACTAATCAATAACAATCGGATCACACGGTCCAATGAAAGCATGAGTGCCGTGTAACGATGAATTGTAATGATTCAAAACCGGTAATAGTATCCTTTGAATAAAGGAGCTTAAATTTATTTCTGGTTGCTGTCTCAACACCATCAACATTATTTTTCAAATAATAGCCATGGTCTCCAACCATGTCATTGTTGTCAAAATTGCACCCAGTACTGAGTTTGATAGCAGGATAAGTGGCACTGTGGCATTTTGCAGTGCCAGGAACAAGGAGAAATCTCCTCTCGTACCCGGGACTACGAGTTTTGTGATTGTCCTGTTAGACCAGCAAGGCCAGTTAAAAGATTTATACAAGCATAAATGCAGTGAAGTCAAGTGAAATAAGGATAAGCAGAGAGCAGCGAAACTTACAACCCAGTCAAGTGTGTGCAGTGATCTGATTAAAAAGCCCAAAGAGTGAATTTGGCTATGCATGCATTTGAAGAGTTACTGGGAACAGAAGTGGTGCTGGGATGCATGATGAGTGTAGGAAAAGAATGTAGCATAATCTAATAAACTTGAATCGCAATGTACTTACAGAGAAAGATCGCATTATGTTGCTCTCATTCAATAGTGTTTCCCCAACCTTCATATTACTGATTCTTTAGGCCGAGTAAACTTTTTTTTATTATCGTAGAGTAAACTTCAATTCATACCAAGGTGAGGTTGGGAAAAGGAATGTACTGGATGAAGAAATTAAAACTTAACATTTGCACGTGGCATAATAATTCCGGCAAAGGCAAGACACTGAAAGATCAGTTGAATGAAATGGGTAATGACTTGTAAAGAGGTTCTCAGATGAACATCAACAAAGTAAAATAGGGGCAACGCGATGTGGTCTATTAAAGTCAAGTGAAACTGGCGTAGTTAAAATAGCAAATCAAACATTTGATTTATTACAGCCATTTTGCTGTTTTGGGTGCTATATAACTGATTATGGAAGTAAAAGTAAGTACAGACTAACAGTACCAAGAAGATATATTCAGAGATAGAAATACTTTAATATCGATTGTACATTTATGTGCAAGGAATTATATTTTGAACGTCGATGTCGAATAAAGAATTACTGAATAGAAACGAGGAGAATAGAAATTTACGACATAGCTTGACTTAAAAGAAGTATTTTGTTGGTAAGACACACCGTGGGCATCACATATTGGTTATTTTCGAATGGATGGAGCTGTACAGGATTAAATTAGGCAAGCTTAAACTGGTGCAGGTCCGCAGCTCGTGGTTTTGCGGTAGCGTTCTCGCTTTCCACGCGCGGGATCCAGGGTTCGAGTCCCGGCGGGGTCAGGGATTTTCCCTGCCTCGAGATGACTGGGTGTTATAGTGTCGTCTTCATTCATTCCCATTATGGTAAGAGGAAATACAATGGCAAACCACCTACGCTAGAACCTTGCCTAATCGGCGGTGTGGGTCTCCCGCATGGTCCCCTACGCTCCTCGGAAGATGAGACCTCATCATCATCAAACTGGTGCAGGTTGCAACAGTCACGAAAAAATGAAAAGATTTGCAACCAGTAGACAAGTGTACAAGCAGCAAGAAATACCTTCGGACTGAAGACCACAACAAAAGAAACAGTTTGGCATTAATTAAATAAAGATGAAAGTCACCTTTACCAATGAGGTTGAGAAACTACCAGGGTAGATTACAGTGAAAATTGGGATATAACATCAGGTACAAGTTCAGCTTATGTATTACCAAAAGATAATGGATATGAAGGTCTGACTGCACTTAATGGATAATACATCTACTCACTCCGGTCACTCATTTTTTGTGTGGATTAAATTGCGCGACACGTGTCATTAGATCTGCAGAAAAAGTGTATTTATTTAACAACGTTTATTGTGTTAATGGGACTTTTTTTGCTTCAGAGAGGTACACACCACAAACCATCTTATGGGACTCGCTAAGACGTGTTGCATATGAGCACCTTAGATCCAAATTCATTTTCCGACCATGCTCCATGCCACTATGAGATGAAGTCTACAGTCTCAGTACACATGGAACAGCAGCACCGTACATACGTCTCTAGAAGTTATATTGCCTTTCTGAGCCATTCTCATAACCGGACAGGATGTGCCACCTACGGAGTACCAGATTATAATGAGCGCATGGCAAGGATTAGTCACCAGACTATTACAGTAGACCATGTAAGCGCAACAGGCTTGCAATAGTCGACAACGCAGCTAAGAACAGTCCATTTACTGTTGCTAAACGCTTCACTCATAATGCGTGTCAGCTCTAACGTACCACATATTGTTGGGAGTTATATGTATAAGTTACTAATGCACCCAATACTAATTTAGTGGTCCGCTTAGCTAACGTGGCAGACATAAATTTGTGAAAAAATGACTTTGACATAGACACCGTGTCGAAAAGGAGGTGCTTCCACTGTCACGATATATGTCACAGTGCAACGTATGACATGACAGGGATGCCATCCATGTAATATTCCACCGCAATATGGGCGTGGTTACTCACCGATTCTTCATGTGCGGTGACGTCAGACCCTGCAGCGATGACGAAAAAATTTTAATGAAAATGAAAGCAAGGAGCCTGAAAGTTAATTAATTAACATCAATGATTAATGAAAGGGAGATTTACATGTAAATAATGTATGTAATGCCAGGACAGTCGAGAGTGAGTAAATAGATAATAATGATAGGAACACATAGAGGTTTTGCCTCTTATTTTGTAGAGTCCATGTAAAGGTGTCCTCTAAATTTATTAATATAATTGTAGCATAAAGCAATGCAGGAGATAGACTACCGTAATTGTAACACTCAGAAGTTCTGCATTCGGGTTCACCGGTAGCAAGTATAAAAGCTAGACATCATGCAAGTTGGCGAATATTTGTTTCCCCACACAGCTTGAAAAACCGTATCAAGATGCAGCAGTCGCTCCTAAGTGTCTGATGATCGTTAAATTCCGAAACGCATCAGTGAGACTCCCACTATCACCTCATACAGATCTACAAAGTGGCAACGTAAGTGTTTATCTTTTCCTGTGTTTTTCTCATAGTATATTTTATAAACTTCGTGCATGTTTTCTGTTTAAGAGATCTAACCTCGCGTTTTTGTACATGTAAATTCATTCAGTCTGTAGCGCAGTAGTTGCTCATTTGCTTTGTTTTGAAAACAAACGTCCGTTCGTATTGTAAGACAGTCAGGCCAGTCAGTAAGGCTTCAGCTGTTGTCCATTAAAGTTCTACATAGTGACAAGTTAAGCGTTTATCTTTTCCTATATTGTCCTCATAGTACGTTTTTTAAACCTCGTATGTGTTTCCGTTCAGGAGGTGCAAGCTCGCACTTTGTAAGTCTAAATTTGGACAACCTGTAGCGTAGTTTTCACATCATCTGAACAGCGAGCTACATAACTCATTGAGACATCAGCGTTCATTAGCGACACATTACGAGGGTAGCAAGTTGCCTATCAAGAATTATGTCTGCTTTTACAGTTTACTTATTCGGTTAGTCTTGCGAGGATGAGCAGCATGTGTGAATGCTTTGTGCAGACGCAGGAGGAGCTGGCTGCAGGTGGGGAACGGTTGAATGCGCTTTTGTCTAGAGTCAATTACCTTCAGGCTGCTGCCTCGGCGTGAAACGGCGGCGGAGAACATTACGCGTCGCATGAAACACCTGAGGAGACGCTTCTTTCATCCATTGGCTCTGCTACCGAAGCAACTCCTAGTAAACTAGGCGCAGTGGATCCAGCATATGAGAAGAGTGAGTGGTGGGTGGTGGGTGGTGGGTGGTGGTGGACGGTCGTGTGGAGTCTTGTCGTTTATCCTCTCCCATTCACCATGTGAGTGGACAGGTGGCGGTTCCTTCACCAGGTCCCGAGCAGGCACATGTGGGAAGGGGTTTACTAGTTCTCGGAAGTTCCAACGATAGGCGTGTTACGGACCACTATAGGTAGATAGCATTCAGGGTTGGGAAGAAGGTCAATGTGCACTCGGAATATCTGACGGGAGGCATCATCCCAGATGTGGTGGCGACCTTGCTTGCAGCTACCGAGCATGCAAGTTTCAGTCGTCTGCAAGTTGTGGGTCACGTCGTCAGCAGTGACACCTGTCGGATGGCTTCTGAAACCATCCTCACGTCATGCAGGCGGCTGGCGGAAGTGGTGAAGGCTGCTCGCCTCACACGTGGTGAGCAAGCAGAGCTCGCAGATCGCATCACTGTTCCCAGAGTTAATATGGTCATCTGGTTTGGAGACGAGTGGAGGGTATCAAACAAGGATTCGACGATTCTGTGACGGTTTTGGCTGCAGATTTCTAGAACTGCGTTATCGTGTGGGATTTGTAGGACACCCTTTGATAGGACAGGGGTACACTACTCAATGGAAGCAGCAACTCGGTAGCAGAGAGCTTCTGGAAGGACATGAGGGTTTCGTAGGCTATGTGGTAGTTTCAGGTACTCTGATAAAAACTAGCCAGTTGATACACAACAAGGGAAATCATACCGCTTTCAGAGTAAGGACAATTCAACTTTCAAAATTTTATCAATAAATTATCGGACTATTCGTAAGGAAGTCCCGCATTTACTATCTTCCAGGGAAGTACTGGCACTCAGATTATTCTCGGGACCGAGAGCTGGCTGAAACCCGAAGTGGAAAGATATGAGATATTTAGCGAGTCATAAAATGTATATCGGGATATCAGATTAGAGGCCATAGTGATGGGAATGTTCATTGCAATTGAAAAAAAATATTGCCTCTATTGACGTCGAAGTTGAGTGTTTCAGTGAAGTTATCTGGTCGCATATAACAGGTCCAGGTGAAACCACCTTAAATGTTGGATGTTTTTACCGTACAATCGATTCCACTGTGACAAATCTAGAGTCACTCAGAGAATGTCTTAGATTGGAAGCCCGTAAATACCCAGATCTTGCATTGGTAGTTAGAGGCCACTTTAATGTACCGAGTATAGACTGAGATGTCTATGGATTCATTGCAGAGGGTACAGGCAGCAGTCTTGTGAATATCGTTTGGACATGTTTTCCGATAACTGTCTTGATCGTCTAGTTTGGTAGACCACACGCTGTTTAAATGTCTCAAACCTTGTAACTACAAATAGGCCGGACCTTATCGATAACATCGGTATAGAAACGGTGATTAGCGATCATGATGTAATTATAGAAACTGGGGTTACGAAAGTTAATAAACCTGTTAAAAGGCTAGTAGACTGTTTCTTCCAGAAATAGCGGGTAAACTGTTGTTAGCATCTCAAAAAAAATGGTTCAAATGGCTCTGAGCACTATGGGACTCAACTGCTGTGGTCATAAGTCCCCTAGAACTACTTAAACCTAACTAACCTAAGGACAGCACACAACACCCAGCCATCACGACGCAGAGAAAATCCCTGACCCCGCCGGGAATCGAACCCGGGAACCCGTGCGTGGGAAGCGAGAACGCTACCGCACGACCACGAGATGCGGGCTGTTAGCATCTCACTTAGACAGTGTGACCACATCACTTAGTTCCAGTAAGATGGATGTAGAGGAATTACGGGAAAAGTTTTAGGAGATCGTAAATCATTGTGTGGAGAATTATCTGCCTAGTAACTGGTTTAAGGATTGCAAAGACCCACCATGGGATAATAATGAGATACGGAAAATGCTGAGGAAGTAGAGACTGTTAGACTCTCGGTTCCAAAAAGAATGCGCAAATGACGCCAAGGACAGGTCAGTAGGAGATTCGTGCAGCTGTGAAAATATCTATGCGCCAAGCATAAAACTACTACCACCGTGGTGGTTTAGCAAAATATGTGGCACAGAAAGCGAGAAAATTCTAGCCCTACGTAAAATCGCTGAGTGGATCTAGGATTACATTCAATCACTTGTTGACTAGTTTGGCGTGGCGGTCGAACATAGCAAAACGAAAAACAAAGTTTTAAATTTCACATTTCAAGACATCGTTCACGCAGGAGAACCATACAAACAGACCGTCGTTTGACCATGGAACAGACGCTTGTATGGGCGACATAGTAATAAGCATCCCTGGTGTAGAGATGCAACTGAAGGAGGTTGAAAACAAATCAGGCACCCGGTCGGGTGGAATCCCAATTCGGTTATTCAAAGAGTAGTCTAGGGGTTTACCAGCGCGGTAGCTCCGCGTGCTCTGTCAGAGGGTTAAATGCCTTCCATAATAATTAAAAAAAACCTGAGTGGATGAGTTCGAAACCCACCACCGCTTAAATTTTTATTAATAATCAACACTGGCGGCTGAAGACTTCCGATAGAAGAAGTCATCCTCATTCTGCCAACAGTCTTGTCAAAGAGGGCGAGGACCGGACAGAGATTCAGGGCACTCTCATGTCCTTGGAGTTAGAAACTGCCCCTAAATGCCGAAGACTCAGCAATGATCAACGTATTGAGGATGCAAAAGGCAATGGAAAACACAGCGTTAAAGACACATAACATGTATCTTCTTCTAATCAGAATCTACAGCACACCAATCCCGACATTGATAATTCAGGTATACATTCCGACGTCGCAAGGGGAAGATGAAGAGATAATGAAAGTATATGAGGATATTGAAATGTAATACAGTACGTAAAGGCAGATGAAAATTAATATTCATGAGGGATTGGAACGTCGTTGTAGGGGAAGAAGTAGAAGAAAAGATTAGAGAAGAATAAGGGCTTGGGACAAGGAATGAGAGAGGAGAAAGACTAACTTAGTTCTGTAATAAATTTCAGCTGGTAATAGCGGATACACTGTTTAAGAATCACAAGAGGGGAGGTATACTTGGAAAAAGCCAGGTGGTACGTGAAGATTTCAGTTAGATTACATCATGGTCAGTCATAGGTTCCGAAATCAGATAGCAGATTTTAAGGCATACCCAGGAGCAGATACAGACTTAGACCACAATGTTGTATTGATGAAGAGTAGACTGAAGTTTAAGAGATTAGTCTGGAATAATCAACACGCAAAGAAGTGGGATAAAGAAGTACTAAGGAATGACGAGGTACGTTTGAAGCTCTCTAACGCTGTAGATACAGCAATAAAGAATGGCTCAGTAGGCAGTACTGTTGAAAAGGATTGGGAAACTCAAACAAAAAGGGTAATCACAGAAGTTGGAAACAAAAACATGGGAACAAAGAAGGTTACTGTGAAGAAGCCACAGGTAACAAAAGAAATACTTCAGTTGATAGATGAAAGCAGAAAGTACAAAAACGTCAAGGAAATTCAGGAATACAGAAATAGCGGAGGTTGATTAATGAAATAATTAGAAAGTGGAGAGAATCTAAGACGAAATGGCTGCATGAGAAATGTGAAGGGATGAAAAAGAAATGATTTTCGGAAGGACGACCCAGCAAATAAGAAAGTCGAAGCAAGTTTCGGTGAAAGTAAAAGCAAGGGTGGTAACTAGAGTACAACGGGAATTCCACTATTAAATGCAGAGAAGAGAGCGGATAAGTGGAAAGTGTACATTGAAGGGCTCTACATGAGGGATAATTTGTCTCGTGTCACAGCAGAAGGAACAAGAGTCGATATTTAAGAGATAGGGGTTCCAGTGTTTGAATCAGAATTTAAGAGAGCTCTGAACGACTTAAGATCAAATAAGGTAGAAGGGGTAGATATAATTCCATCTGAAATTCTAAAACTATTGGGGAAAGTGACAACAATACAATCTGACTTTCGGAGAAATATCATCCATACAATTCCGAATACGTCAAGAGCAGACAACTGGGAGGATTATCACACAATCAGTGAACAGCTCATGGACCCAAATTGCTTACAAGAATAATATAAAGAAGAATGGAAAATATTTGAGATGTGTTAGATGATGATTAATTTGGCTTGAGGTTAAGTAAAGGCACCGAGAGGATGCTGACGTCGCGGTTGATAATGGAAGCAAGGCTAAAGAAAAATCAAGACTCGTTCATAGAATTTGACGACCTGGGAAAAGCTTTCGACAGTGTAAAATAGTGCAAGATGTTCGAAATTCTGAGACAAATAGTGGTAAGCTATAGGGAGAGACAGGCAACATACAAAATGTACAAGAGCCAACAGGGAATAATAAAACTGGACAACGAAGAACGAAATCTCAGTTTCAAAAAGGGCGCAAGATAGGGATGTTGTCTCTCATACCTACTGTTAAACATGTACATCGAAGAAGCAATGATGAATATGAAAGGTACAGGAGTGGAATTAAAATTCAAGGTGAAAGGATGTCAATGATGCGATTCGCTGATTACATTGTTAGCCCGAGTTAAGCTGAAAAAGAATTACATGATCTGCTAAATGGAATGGTCTAATGAGTAAAGGACATGGATTTAGAGTAAATCCAAGAGAGACGGAAGTAATGAGAATTAGCAGAAATAAGAACAGAAGGAAACTGAACATCACGATTGATGGTCACGAAGTAGATGAAGTTAAGGAATTCTATTACCTAAGCAGCAAAATAACCAGTGAGGAACGGAGCAAGGAGGACATAAAAAGCAGACTGTCACTGCCATAAAGGACGTTCTTGGCCAAGATATGTCTATTAGTATCGAACGTAGACAAGAATTTGAGGAAGAAATTTCTGAGAATGTACGTGTAGAGCACAGCATTGTATGGTGTTGAAATATCGACTGTGGAGAAACCGAAAGAGAGGAGAATCGAAGTATTTGAGATGTGGGACTATAGACGAATGTTGAAAATTTGATAGACTGATAAGGTGAGGAATGATCTGGTCTCGCGAAGAATCGGAGTGGAAAAGGATATGTGCAGAACACTGACAAGGAGGAGGAATCGGTTGATAGAACATCAGTTAAGACATCAGGAAATCAATTCCATGGTATCTAAGGGAGCTGTAGAGGGCAGAAACAGCAGAAGAAGACAATAAATAAATGAGGATGTAGGTTGCGAATGCTACTCTGAGATGAAAAGTTTTACACAGGAGAGGAATTCGTGGAGGGCCATATCATACCAGTCAGAAGTCTTATAATTATATTAAAACAAATCTCTGCAGTAAGGCCCCCTACTTAGCTTGGCTTTATCAAGAATCTCTTGCCCAGAGCACAGTCCCAATCGACTGTAAAGATTTGCAGGTGATTCTTATGTGTAAGAAGGGCAAAAGAACAGAAACGCAAAATTAGAGATCAATATCCATAACATCGGTTTGCTACAGAATCCTTGATCACATTCTGAGACCGAATGTAGCTAATCTCCTTGGGACCGACAAGCTTACATTCACGAATAAGCACGGTCTAAGAAAGCACCGCTCGAGTGAAACTAAGCTTGTCCTTTTCTCATATGATATACTACGATGGATGAATGGCAACAGCCAGATTCCATACATCTGATTTTCCGGAAAGCACTGAATACGGTGAACCTTTGCAGGTTGTTAAAGAAGGTACGACCATATGGAACAGCTTCACAGATTTCTTAAGTTACAGAATCCAATATGTTGTCCTCGAAGGCGAGTGTTCATCAGTGACAAGGGTATCATCAGGAGTGTCCCATGGAAGTGCGACAGGACCTCCGTTACTATCTATATACATAAATGATTTGGCGGACAGGGTCGGTAGCAATCAGTGGTTGTTTGCTAATGTCGCTGTGGTATACGGTATAATGTTCGCATGCAGAACTGGTAATCTCAAGCTTGACAGTCACGTTCTTTTAAATATGTGGGCGTTCTGTTGCAAAGTGATGTGAAATGGAACGAGCATGTGATGATTGTTGTCCGAAAGCCGGGTGGCGGATTTCGGTTACTGCGAAAAGTCTAGGAAAATGTACTTTATCTGTAAAGGATGCTGGTGTGACCTATTCTTGAATGCTACTCCAGTGTTTGGGATCCGTGCCAGGTCTGATTAAAAAAAGACTTCGCAGCGATTGCTGGTAGGTTTCAACAGTGCGCAGGTATTACGTAGATGATTCAGGAAATGAAATGGGAATCCCTGAAGGGAATGCGTCGTTATTTTCGAGAAACACGACTGAGAAAATTTAGAGAACCGGAATTTGAAGGTTACTCTCGAACGATTCCATTACCTACGACATTGTGCGTAAGGACGACGAAGATACGGAGGTATGTAGACTGCCGTTTTTCTGTCGTTCTGTTTGCGAGTGGAATAGGAAAGGAAATGACTAGTAGTTGCACGGAGAATTCCCCGCCACGCGTCATCAGGCGGAGTGTCGATGTAGATGTAGATGTATGTGTGTGTATATGTGAGCAGTAAAGATATTTCTTGCACGATGTTCGACGTTCACCTAGGCGACCCTGTCAGCCTGAATGCAGAACTACTGATTACATATTTATTTATTGCGCCGAAGATTATGGTTTCCGTTATAACTAGCTTTCTAGAAATTTGAACACTTTTGCACTTTATACACCGGTAAAGTTAATTTGGCAGTAAAGAGACGCCTCTGACCGGGGAAACTGCTCCAAACGAGGACAGCCATAAAAAGTAACTTGTATGTTGTCTGTTGGAAGCCGACGTTTTAAATATCATCCAGGTAGTAAAAGAGGTGAACAAGGGAGAGTCACTACTCTCCTTTGTTCACTTTTTTTACTACCTGGAAACGTTAACACGCTCTAGCGTGATGATACAGCCAGCCTCCACGACGCATGGACCAAACATTTGGGCGTAATGTTGCATCAGTATTTAGGAGTACTGAAATCTCAGATTTTCACTGAAGGCTGCCTATTTTCAATGACAGAACGGTTTGAACAGCTTGTTGCTTGATCGTCGTGACAAGTTCATAAATAAATATGGCAACAATAGATCAATAGTTTGACCGAATCCGTACCTCAGAGTCATCCATGATGTTGCTCAAGGAACGTTATAATTTCTGCTGCTACGGTAAGATCATTGATATTATCTTTCTCTCACTAGCCTTGGTTTTCAGGTGTGTTTTAGAACTTAACTAGTGTGTTTTTTGCCTTTTGACCGTCGGTATACGTGCACTGTACGTATGGAGCAAGTCATCGATTACACACTGTGTACTCACGATTATATACACTTTCACGTACTATGGGGTATCATTGTGTTTGGGAAATGTTATCGAGAGTAGAATCAAAAAGTTGCTGGTAAAATTTGCAAGAGCTTGCCTTTGGTAGCAGGATAGATCCCGCAACTGAAACTCCTCCTTTCACAACTGGGACTTCCTGAGCCTCAAAACTCGCTTACTTCACCGAGCAGTGACTCGACATTGATTAACCTGTACACGTAGAACAGTTCCAGCACTCCTTACTGCTTATTTCAGAGCTATGATATGGCTTTCTTAAGTGACCTTTAGTTTGATTCTGTCAGTGACTTAAGTAGCTCTCATTTTTATATTCGGTCCAGCTGCCCTTTATTTCTGTTAATGACTTGATCATAATCACAGGATTAAGTGATAGGCCAGCTTAGTTGCGACCGCAAGTGCGAGACAAAGCTGAGCTGATGCCACTTGTCATGGTCAAAACCGTAAGCTGTAAGGGAGGTGTCCATCCCAGTAGAGCGCAGTTGGCCAGTGCTACAGCGTATAGAGTATCTCCATTCGGACAACACTACCGCCGTCAGAGCCATTTACAGCTGGAGTATCGTGTTGATGACACGTGCTAGTGCTAACCATCTCGAATTTTATCTGTAGGTAAACCGGCCAAATTCCAGAACACAAACGCGTCTACGTCTAAAATATGTCCCAAACATATAGGATCAAAATTATATAGACGTTAGTAGATCCTATTTAGGATATTTAGGGAACGAAGGGTAGAATCAAATTTTCAGAGGTATGTTTCCTTGATCGAGTAATGGTTGTGATACACAGCAGCCCATTGCCGGACTGGCAGGTACCATACACTATTTATAACTGACTGAAAAACACTACTATATGTCATTTGTTCCCATCAATTAATAAAATAGTTATCTCTTGTAATTAATAACGGCAGTGATTGCCTGTAGCAAGCCTTCTACTTTCATATCAATTTCTTCTTTTTCCTGGAGGCTGTATTTCATGTAACTTTCTCCAGAGTCGAGTTGGGTACATGAAGAGCGAGAACGGGTGAGCCGGTGACAAAATGTGGCTGAACCCCCTGGGGACTGCGGCACCTTTTTCCAGGGGAGAGCCCAAGGTGAGACACCACTAAAAGTAGGTCGCCGCTTTATGTGAGGTGAATAACCTCTGGACTAAAAAGTTGTAAGATGTCACCTCTTTGGTTAATAGAAACAAGTATCAAAGTAAGAGAACTCAAGATGGCAATTTTCGAGAAGTGTGGACGTGGAGGCGATCATATCAGCTACCATAAAATACCAACTTGACTGAGGAGCTGCAGAGTGACTCAGAATTGTTTAATTTCTGATGCCTGTGAGTTTAACAATTGGTTAATATTTCAAAACGTTCGCCAAGAGGGGATCTTGATGTCTCATCACGAAAAATATCATTGTGCAGTACAGCAGAGGCGTTTTCATTGACATACGAGAAATATGCGGGCCTTTAGAGGGTAAAATGAAGCCTGAGTCGGCATAAGACGCACTTTGGCTTGAGACACGGTGCAGCAGACTTAGGCACGGGATATGGAAAAGAACGCTTGAGTCAGAGACATCATCTAGAGACATGATGGAGAGCTGATAGGTCACAATCTGCCGCAGATCGCGATGTCCGTTATGCTCCACACATCTGACCGCTGAACATTGAGAAATCGTATCTCGGGCGAGAAGAAAATAACAGTTCACATATGTTGGTGGGTATAATGTTAGGATTACCCAAAATCCGGAATTCACATCCCTTTGTGATTGATTAAAGGAACATTAGGACTCGATTTGAAATATTGGTTGTATCTGTAGTTTTTCCGTCTTTTGGTGGTTTCAGGAAATAACTGCGTGACCGCCGTAGGATTTATCTCTGAAACATACAGTCTTTGCCAAGACTTTCATATGTTGCGTTGGTAATGAGCCAGTTACCATTTGATAATTTTTTATTTTCTGCATTTCATGTGCCCGTACAAACCCTGTAATAATTTCTTTTCCATGTTATTCATCAGCTGGGGACTTCATAATAAACAAGTATTAATGCGGACAAATGTTTAAATTTATTGTTAATGGACACCCTGTTTTTTATCTTTTGTGAGGTACACAACCGTGTCTCATTTTTGCCGGGGCTATCCTTGTCCTGTTACTAATCAGCTCCCCAAAACATACCTCACGTGTGTGTGTGTGTGTGTGTGTGTGTGTGTGTGTGTGTGTGTGTGTGTGTGTGTATGTGTATGTGTATGTGTGTGTATGTGTATGTGTGCGTATGTCGCACGTTCGCGCGTGTGGAAATCGATATGATTTCGGCCATTAAAACCATTCAAGATCATCCTACATCCACAGAGGTATATCGAAGTCTCAGCTGTAGGGCATTTGTATGTAAACCACATTCCCAGAAATTTCTTGCTCAAATAAAGGCATATGTTTGATATTAGGAGATATCTCTTGGCCAACAATGCCTTTTTTGCCAGGGCTAGTCTGCTTTGTACGTCACTGAATCGACGTTGGCGGTGCTGCCTTGAAAAACAATGTACACTGTCTCAAAAGTTGATAAATGATCGCGAATTGAACAGTGACCCGAGAATAGAATACATTTCCTTTACTTCACGTCTATGGTCACAGTTACTGTGTTTCCCTATGACGTAGGTTCTCTGTCTCACTCGCACACTACAGCGCTTAGGCCTCAATAGACAACTGATGCCTGTGAATTTCCCCATCTCGTGGTGAATCTGCTCCCTTTGTGGCACAAGCTCCTCGACGACAGGGTTCGTTTCACAATTCCTGTAGGCTGACTCTTTCGGCCATATACTTAAATGAGAGGGCAAAGCTCGTTAGTTCACATGGTGCAACCAGTGGCTGTTCAGAATCAATCCTAACAAAACACAGGCGGTAAGTACAGGCCGAACCAACAGCAGCTTCCGACCCCATAGCCCTTACCTCAACATTTACGATTATCTTATCGAGTTAACTAGCCTACTAAAATGCCACCGGTTAACAATTGATGGCTAGTAAGCACTAATGTCCCATATTCTAACGATTTAACAGAAAGCCGACAATAGACTAAAATTATTAATCGGTCGAACATGGTGATTGGGTCCTTCCATAATCCTCCAACCTACAAAACCGTAATCCAACCCGTCCTGCCAATGTGGCATGCATTTCCGCTCTTCTCTTATTTTATAACGTTCTACAGATCCTTGAACGCCATGCACTCTGCCTAGTCTTTCGTATTTTGTTGACCTCCCCAACTTCTCGCATTAAGTCAGTAACAGTCAGTCAGGCATATAGTACAATGCATAAAAAGCCTTACTACAAATAACGTACAGGTAACAATTTAAGTAACGTGATTGGTAGATTAAAACTGAAGAAATTGCAAAAAGGTGGGAGTTTAAGGAGATGGGACCTGGATAAACTGACTAAACCAGAGGTTGTACAGAGTTTCAGGGAGTGCATAAGGGAACAATTGACAGGAATGGGGGAAAGAAATACAGTAGAAGATGAATGGGTAGCTCTGAGGGATGAAGTAGTGAAGGCAGCAGAGGGTCAAATAGATAAAAAGACGAGGGCTAGTAGTTATCCTTGGCTAACAGAAGAAATACTGAATTTCATTGATGAAAGGAGAAAATATAAAAATGCAGTAAATGAAGCAGGTGAAAAGGAATATATGCGTCTCAAAAATGAGATCGACGGGAAGTGCAAAATGGCTAAGCAGGCATGGCTAGAGGACAAATGTAAGGATGTAGCGGCTTATCTCTTTAGGGGTAAGATAGATACAGCCTACAGGAAAATTAAAGAGACCTATGGAGAAAAGAGAACCTCTTGTATGAATATCAAGAGCTCAGATGGAAACCCAGTTCTAAGCAAAGAAGGGAAAGCAGAAAGGTGGAAGGAGTATATAGAGGGTCTGTACAAGGGCGATGTACTTGAGGACAATATTATGGAAATGGAAGAGGATGTAGATGAAGATGAAATGGGAGATACGATACTGCGTGAAGAGTTTGACAGAGCACTGAAAGACCTGAGTCGAAACAAGGCCCCAGGAGTAGACAACATTCCATTAGAACTACTGACAGCCTTGGAAGAGCCAGTCCTGACAAAACTCTACCATCTGGTGAGCAAGATGTATGAGACAGGCAAAATACCCTCAGACTTCTAGAAGAATATAATAATTCCAATCGCAAAGAAAGCAGGTGGTGACAGATGTGAAAATTACCGAAATTTCAGTTTAATAAGTCATAGCAGCAAAATACTAACGCGAATTATTTACAGACGAATGGAAAAACTGGTAGAAGCCGACCTCAGGGAAGATCAGTTTGGATTTCGTAGAAATGTTGGAACACGTGAGGCAATACTGTCCTTACGACTTATCTTAGAAGAAAGATTAAGGAAAGGCAAACCTACATTTCTAGCATTCGTAGACATAGAGAAAGCTTTTGACAATGTTGACTGGAATACTCTCTTTCAAATTGTAAAGGTGGCAGGGGCAAAATACAGGGAGCGAAAAGCTATTTACAATTTGTACAGAAACAGATGGCAGTTATAAGAGGCATGAAGGGGAAGCAGTGGTTGGGAAGGGACTGAGACAGGGTTGTAGCCTCTCCCCGATGTTATTCAATCTGTATATTGAGCAAGCAGTAAAGGAAACAAAAGAAAAATTTGGAGTATGTATTAAAATCCAGGGAGAAGAAACAAAAACTTTGAGGTTCGCCGATGACATTGTAATTCTGTCAGAGACAGCAAAGGACTTGGAAGAGCTGTTGAACGGAATGGACAGTGTCTTGAAAGGACGATATAAGATGAACATCAACAAAAGCAAAACGAGGATAAGGTAATGTAGTCGAGTTAAGTCGGGTGATGCTTATGGAATTAAATTAGGAAATGAGACATATAAAGTAGTAAAGTAGTTTTGCTATTTGGGGAGTAAAATAACTGATGATGGTCGAAGTAGAGAGGATACAAAACGTAGACTGCCAATGCCGAGGAAAGCGTTTCTGAAGAAGAGAAATTTGTTAACATCGAGTATAGATTTAAGTGTCAGGAATTCGTTTCTGAAAGTATTTGTATCGAGTGTAGCCATGTATGGAAGTGAAACATGGACGATAAATAGTTCGGACAAGAAGGGAATAGAAGCTTTCGAAATGTGGTGCTACAGAAGAATGCTGAAAATTAGATGGGTAGATGACATAACTGATGAGGAGGTATTGAATAGGATTGGGGAGAAGAGACGTTTGTGGCACAACTTGACTAGAAGAAGGGATCGGTTGGTAGGACATGTCTTGAGGCATCAATGGATCACAAATTTAGCATTGGAGGGCAGCGTGAAGGGTAAAAATCGTAGAGGGAGACCAAGAGATGAGTACACTAAGCAGATTCAGAAATATGTAGGTTGCAGTGGGTACTGATAGATGAAGGAGCTTGCACAGGATAGATTAGCATGGAGAGCTGCCTCAAACCACTCTCAGGACTGAAGACCACAACAACGACAACGTGATTTGTATAACTGAACTCTAACTCATTTTTTCAGATTACATTTTAATATATACAGCAGAATAGCTAATCGGGATACGTGGTCACTAGACTGATTCTACATTATGAGAATTTGAAGAGAATCTGACAAAGCACTCAAAGACCTAAGTCAAAGCAGAGCATCTGTCTTATATGACATTCCCTTGGAATGATGGCTGATCTTCGGGACTACGTGATTATGACAAAACTATTTCATCTGGTATGCAAAATACGGGCGAAATACACTCTGGCGTCAAGAAGAATGAATTCCAGTTCCAATTCAGACAGGTGCTGACAGGTGTGGGTAAGAAAGAACCGTCAGTGTTATAATTGGTGACTGCAAATTACTGATACAGAGCACTATCAGAAAAAAGGAATACTGATAGTGACCCACGACGAGAATGATCAGTTAAGGATCCCAGAGAACTGTGGGAATTTGCGAGGTGAAGGGATCCTACGATTTATCTTAGAGGATAATTTGTGGAATGGCATAATCTAAGTTTATGGTGTTTGCAGAAATGGGAAATGCGTTTGACAATGTTGACCGAAATATTATTTTCGAAATCCTTAACGTTGCATGGGTAAGATATAGGGACTGAAAAATTTCTACAGATTGTAAACAAAGCAGACAGCAGTTCTAAGAGTCAAAGGAAAAGAAAGAGCAGCAGTACTTGGGAAAGGAGTTAGACACTGTACTATTTCACCTTACGAGTTAGTGAAGCTGTAAATTGAGTAAGATGTGAAATAAATACAAGGACAAATCTGAAAAAAATCGAGTGAAGCTATAAGAAATAAAAACTTTAGTGTTTAAAATGTTATAGGATTTCTTGCCGCGTTTTCTCGATAATTAATTTCACGATTCTCCTGTAACAATGCGCTGCAATTTTGCAAGCGCTTTATGAAATTGCAATGTGGACGTTCTAGGCATCATTCTTTCACAAAAGACGTTTTCGGTGCTGTTGTCTCGTAAGTACTCTGTTGCATGGGACTACATTTGGTCCAAGTGTCCTATCGTGGAGAAAATATTTCAAACATTCTTTACTAAATGGAGAATGGCCTTCCTGCCAAGTCGCGCTTCCATTTGAAGTAACATGGCCACGCGTAGAGGTCTCATTGAGTGAGACGGCGATGGTTTGAACCGATAACACAAATTTTCTATGGGTGAATCACTTTTTTGAGCTGCGACAGAGATTTTATAATTATAAAGAAATGAAAAAATGTAAGTCAGGCCTTTTTACCGCTAGATTGTGAACCCATGCCATGTCATTCCAGTGCATACAACTGACTTCTTTGGTTTCAAAGATGGTACTGAAACATTATTATCAGTGTAAGGTGTCCAAATTCAGTGTGATTAAAGGTGTTTCTGAGTCATCTATCTCAAATAGCATAAGAAACAGCGTTCCTTCGGTCCTGATATCAAAGTGCCTGTTACTCACAAGTCATACCAATGACATGAGCAATAATCCATTCAGAAACAGATTTAAAAATGCCCGGTTGTGGAGGGAAAAGCCCTTCGTTTTGTATGGGGTAGTTTAGGTACGTATCATAGAATCACACCATATCTCATCCCCACAGATGTGCCAGAATGGAGACTGGAAGCACTAAGGATTTAAAGACAGCAGCGCAACTTATTCCACTAAGGTATAAGGCACATTGGCTCCGAGTGTAGCTACTGATAAACAAGGAATACAAACGAAATGACTTAGCCCCCAGAAATAGAATTTATCATCAAAGTAATTTAAAAAGTCACGTGCAAATATACCTTGACTACTAAAAGGAAAGTGAAGCGGTAGGGCGCTTGTTGGGGAGTGGGAAGATATTGTGAGCACAAAATAAAGAATACTTGAATAGATACTTATTAACAGAAAAGATTAAACTTTTTACAACGAGAAAATACACAGTTAAATACAATCCTCGAAGTGCATTGGAGCAAGGTGATAGCTGAAAATCAACTAAGTTAATTCATGCTGCTGTGTATAATGGAATTATCATAATAAATCAAATAATAAGCAGTTGCGTCAGAATTGGTTAAGAGTGAATTGCAGGTCAACGTCAGGCAAATAATTAATCTAAGCAACTGCACAAACGGCTTAAGACCCAATGATAAATGTCTTCTACAGCAGAGACGAAAAGTTAAAGTACTAAGCAAAGACAGTAATGGCGGTTAACAGAGAATTATAAGTCAAGATCAAGCAAATACTTAATCTTACCAACTTGGGGCCGATTCCTGAACAATCGTTCAAAGGTGGGTTGGATCACTGAACTAAATGCCAACGACTGGGGTGAAGCTGACCGCGGCATCAGCGTAAGCGACGCGAGTAGCGGCTCCGTGGTATGGGGCGTTAACTGCTCGTCGCGAAAGGATCTTCCTGAGCGTGGGTTCACAAGGATCTTACTCTGCATTTCGGCCGTATACTTTCGACCGGCGAGGAGGTTCGGAAACTCGGCGCGCCTTCCTGCATCCGTTGAAACGGCTGGCAGCGGGCGGCTCGGCTGTGCGTGCATCATTACACTGAAATAACAAAAGGTTATTTAGCCATGCAAGAGAATCTGCTAAAGCTCGTATAGTAATATTCTCAAACATTTGTAGAGTGGCTGTAAAATATACTGTCTTCTGAGCCAGAACATAAAAGATTCTCGAAACCTTTGAGATCTAATTCATTTATAGTTTATTTGTATAACTCAATTTAGGAGCAATGAAATTAATATAGTAATGGTGTCCAGATGGTATTACACTGACTATATTTATGGGGGGTATGCAATTGTATGACATTAATATGGAAAGTACCTTTTTTGCCGTCGTTTCAGGGTCGCACCTCTGGTAGTCAGAGACTGGCTTGCGCTTTGTATGAGGCCATTTACGTGAGCCATCTCTGGTGAGTTCTTGTTGCAACTGATCATTATTTCGAGGGTTTTCCCTTTCCAATACTGAGAGGGATCCCTCGATGAAACTGACCCATTGTACAATTTCAGACTCACCAGGCACTCTCTTATGGGTTCCTCTAATCCAAACTTGTCCCGGACTTGGCCTTTTTTGCAGGAAGAAATATATGAGTATATTGAACCAGTCGAGGTCCGACATGGCTGTGATTGCTCGCCTTCGTCGGGGATATTTCTTAATTCTGCTGCCAATAACCTAAATCGGCATCTACATCGTCTAGAGGAATAGATGCAATCGTGGACGAGGTGGATGTCGTCGTCATCATGTTTCCAGAGGATAATTTCTCCAGGGTAGACTAATGCGATAGAAGCAATTCGTCTACTAAATTCATCAACGTCGTCCGGTCCTCTGATGACAATGACATCAGTGTAATACCATCTTTCTGAGATTTCAGATATTCGCAAAAGTTCTGGCAACCAAAGGATAATTGTGAACAGGAATCTTCGAAGTTCGTCAAACAATTCAAGATGGTGAATATGTATGTCCCTAAGGGTCCATCGGCGGCTCCCAACTGGCAGTGTAATCTCGTAGCTATCCAGATGAAGATTTTCAGCGTTGGATTCGTCACGTGTGCTTGAACCAGGGTGAAGATGGTTTGGAAGATGTCGGCCAGGGTCTGCAAGCAACATATCAGCCAAATCAGCATCGTCTTCCTCTGAATCCGATACACTGCTTAACGAGCCACCACAACGTACAACAGAACAATGGACTATTAGCACAAAACATGCACCAATGACTATATTGTTTAATATGTGGCGGACAAGTTACACCATATGAAAATGATGGTGTCTTGGTTACCATATTAATTTTCACTCCAATAAGAAGTGGTTGCAGTAGCGCGTTTTGCCATGAATCGGATAATTTGTATAAACAGTTCTCACAAATAGTATATACGAATTGCTTGTAAGTAACTTCGTAAAAAAATACTTTAATTTTGAATCTACTTTGTCAGAATGTACTAATGTCAAAAGAAGACATTGTAATCAAACCAAGTGTTTCCCATGGAACTGGAATTCCCGCTCTTATTTTTGCACAAGCTTCTACTGCATCATTTACGATTTCACAAATCATGGGAACATTCTCACTTTTATTAAATATATAACATTCTGGCAACCTATACGAATTTAACATGAAATTAAATTTTGAAACACGAAATTCCAATAGAATATCTTCCCGTATAGTTTGTGGTAACTCCAATTGACAAACATCTAAGGCATTTTGGAGTCTTCCACAAACAGCAATTCGTGCCAGTTTGTACAAAGTTTCCATTGTAATAGAAGTGTACTTACTATTTCCGGCAGCTCGTTAGCGACAATATCTCCATACCGTATACGAGTAGCAGCATCCTCTCTTTGCACTGTTCGAATATCATTACTGCTACGTGAACGATTAACATTTGTTAATGGAATTCTTTCCGCCATTTCAATATCTTCCTCAGGTCCCGGATATAAAACACCTCCGTCGTATTGTACAGAGTCATGGTTGCCCGTGCTTAAATACTGATTTACCCAAGACATTTTGCTGACTACACTAAATAAATTATTACCACCTTTTATATACATTACGTTATCAAACAGCACGTGTCGGGCAACCTTTTGCTGGCGTGGGTGCTTGCTCAGATAATTGTCCTAAAAGGACAAATTATCTCGGCGGGACAGTGACGCCGCCATCGCGACCTTGGGACCCCGGGGGCCGCATTTTTTTATCAATTGCTGACCCTCGAATCATGAAACGACGCGACGCAGTCATGTTTCGATTCATGAGGCTGCTGGCAGCGGGCAGCTCGGCTGTGCGTTTGGAAATGCTGCGTTAGTTCAGACCTGGGAGTCGTAACGCACCAGAAGCTGCTGAGTATTGATTGTTAACAGATTTTATGACGTTTAATTGAATTCAATTTACTTATTCTTGTTAATTATACCAGCCGTATTTTGGGGGGGGGGGTGAGTGGGTTGAGGGGGGGGGGGTCGGTTTCCAGCCATTCATTCTCGTCTGCCCAACCGCGGGCAGGTGGAAATATTAGATCGGTTGGTCCGTTTGTCCCTTTTTGAGGACGAAAGCGGTGAGCGGGGGGGTGGGGGGGGGAGGGGGGGGGGGGAGGAATCAGAGTGAATCTGTGGCTCGGATTGCTTCTTTCCCCTCCCAGCTTACCTACGGGTTTATTCGACTGTTAGCCTCTGCCATGACTGTGAAAGTCTAAGGCACCAATGACTGTGCTGTTTAAAATACAAAGCACTAAGACCTGATCCATTCTCTCGCCTGCCATAACTAGTGTTACTAGATTCACGTGTAAAAGGTTAAGAAAGAAAAAAATTCCTTTGGCCTCGTCGTAAGAACTAATCAATTTCATAACGAATTCCTGGAAGCTGTAACTTACTTCAATTTATGTTTTGTGTGTATTTGGCTACAATCAAGGTTAATGTACGCCGTAGTGGAGTTTTTATATTGTTTATAGTCAGCAAAAACTGTTGTGTGTTTTTCCAATCCAATACATTTTCAGTTTTTTACTAAACGTGCTTATGTGTTTTATACAGGAACTTAGTTATTAGTGTGTTTTCTTGCCATGCAAATGTTTGCAATTTCATTACGGATAGAAATTGTTGCCTTGAAAGGAGAATGTTGTAAAAGTTCGCAAGCCCTACCTGGTGAGCGTCTGTGTTTGCCGTAAGTTAACTGACAGAAATTTGTAAAATTTGTATTTTTTTTATATACATTTGGAAATGTTAATGTTATTCATTGTGAATGCCCCCCCCCCCCCCCTGTGAGCATGAGTCATGAGTTATGTTTTACTATTCTGAGAAATTTTGTAAACAAGATTGTCTTTATATGTTGCAGACAAGTTAGTTTCCGCGCCATTTAATGAATGGAGTGAAATTCACCGGTAATTTAGCTGAGCTTGAAATATTATACAGCGTCGCGCTGTATACGTTAAATTGCTTGCCTGTAATTGCCTTTTACTGCTATTTTTTATAATAATTTACTAATTAAAAGTCCTTTCCTATCATAAATTGTGACTTATTTGCTAAATGATTTCTTTTTTTTTTAAATATCGTAAAGTCTTGCACCAAATTTGCATAAAGAGTGTTACTGAATATTGTGTGTAATTTCACCAGTTATTCCTTGGCAGCTACTTCCTCTTTACATTTTGTGTGCTGATAGAGATTAATAACCCTTGGTGAGCCAGTAGTAATTTTACGGTTCACTGTGTAATCAGGAATGTAAGAATTAATGAGGTAATGATAAGGAAATTTGGTGTACTGTCCACCACACACCTTAAGCTAAATTGCTTAGTCCACTTTCGCTGCTGTGGAACGTCTCCTCTACTGAACAAGTGCTCATAACTCTTAAGGTGTGCATATTAGAGCCCATGTGTACTAGACTCTTTCGCTTCAAATGACTGATCCTCTCATATGCCTGAATATTTACCACCCATCTTGTTTCTTCCTTTATGCAGGGTGATTCAGATGCCCCTACCTCTGCCGTTTCATGCAATACGCAAAGCTATAGCTCGCCTTCATAAACCACGGGCGAGATTTGTATATTCTCCAGATCAACATGCGCAAACTACTAGTCCTATGGAAAAAATTGAACAGGACGTTTTTGTAGGAAATTTAATTAAGTCAAATTTTTTACTGGGAAACACGGCCACCGGAGGCTATGGTTTCAAATTATTCAAGAAAACGTACAAAAGTGTCCTACAAAAGCAACTTCTCCCTCACCAGTATGTTGTTTGTGGCACCCCCTCCTACCAATGTACAAACATTTCTGATTACACGAACTATTTCCATTATTCGACCTTTTTTGTCTGCATTGATAGGGCTATTGAGCCACCGGCATAGTTGGCTACTTCGTTAACATTGCCATCTTAAACGAACCCTTCAGCGTAAGCGACGAAAAAAGACTTTTCTAAATTCTGCGCTAAAAGAAATTACATTGAAAGTTGCATCCAAACTTAATTATTACAACCACAGTAGTTCCTTAGTCAGAAAGTCTAAGGAATACAACGATGCAGCTGTTTATTTCATAGTATTAAAATTCAAAAAAGAGTTAGGTAAAATTTACACAAACGTGCGTTTTACAATTTGTAAGTGTTCGACTAAGCCGGTGGCGTAATATGGCCAGTCAATGGAGACCAAACAAGGTCACATGTGGGAAACAATTCATGACCTCGTAAATTTTAGTACAGTGGTAGGAGGAAGTGCCATGAACAACATACTAGAAATCTTGGCTCCGGGGGTTGAGTGAGACAGTGCGACTCCGCTTGAAGGTCATGTTCGTACGTTTTCCTTCAATAACTCGAAAACTACGGCCTCTGCCCGAAACATAACCCAGTAAAAAGTATAACTACGTTAATTTTCCTACATAAAGGTCCTGTTCATGTTTTCAATATGACTTAAGAGTTTACGTGTAGCGAGCGAGAAAATATGAAAATCTCGTTCTTGGTTTATGAAAGCCAGTTAAGACATTGCGGATTGCATAAAACGGGAGCAGTAGGGACAACTGTGTGCCACAGAAAGGTGGAGTTCAATTTCTCGTCGATACCAACATTATTCAAGTTGGAGTATTGCCATGTCTACTTGTCAGAAAGGTGCTGAAAAATTTGAGATAATTGCTTACAGTATAAACTATCAGGCACGCACTTAGAGTATTTATAGTTTGTCCCAGTTTTCATACATATAAAAGCGTAGTTAATCTTAACTGTGCTATAGTCTGATGCACAAATATCAGGAAAGCATTCGCGTTGTTGGGAAAAGGGAAACTGGTAAAATAGTACTCACTCGAACAGGGTTTTCCCGTAAAACACGGCATTACAACTGAATTAACTTAAAAGAGCTTGTTTTGTCACAACCTGCGCGCTCAGCAATTTACTGCGTAATTTAGGTGGAATTATGTTTCCATCAATTTAATTTGCTTCAGTAATCTCATCTATAAACGTTGTGTATTCTGTGTTTAACTCAAATTGCTGAAGAAACTTTCTGTAATCCTAGCTACGTACAGTGGCAAAAAGGAAAGTAGAAGGGTATTGTCCGTAATGCAGCAATATTAAATTACATATTTGCGTTTGTTTAGCGTGCCATTTAATTAGAATACAAAAACATGTCAAGCCAATAGCTACACAAAATGCAGAGTAATTTAATCATGGCAAATAAAGTAGCGTTAATAATAGTCCATTTTCAGTTTTTTCGTAAGTCAACTTCACTGTAACATTGTTTTGTCAATTTAAAAATGCAAAATCATTCTCAGGTTTTCACCGAAGCTTCGATGCATCAAATCTCATTGGACCCTAAATCGTGTCAGTTCTTAAACCCGAACTTCCACTGACTTAATCATCATCGACTAGAGAATTAAATGTAATTTTCAGCACGTGATGTGTCCCCCAATATGGGCGCAGAGGCAAAAGGTGTGAATTATTGGCGACGTGCTCGGTAATTTGACACTGTCTATGGATAATAATGAAATACACGCCCTACTTGTTAGTGTCACAATAGCAGCATTGCGAACTGCTTCTTTGATTCCATATCCCGTTTCTGAGCTCTGCGTTGTGCCTTGTAGTCAGTTGGTGACGCAGCCTCCTTCGTACCATAGTTCACATTTACAAATATGTAAATACGAGTTCATATTCAGAACAAAGAGTGTCTGACTCTTAGAACGGCAGCAAAAGGCCTGGATTCCATACTAGTTCAGTAAATATTTTCATTTACGAAGCGGTCAATGCAATAAGTAGGGAAGTGTGTTGCACCTTGTGGACCATGTGACAGATTTGAGAATCATGTGAAGCAATGCACACCAGAGAGCACCATCGTCACTTTACGGGATCTTTTACAATGCTTTTAATTGTCAATAGATATAAG
This sequence comes from Schistocerca americana, assembly GCF_021461395.2. Lineage (NCBI taxonomy): Eukaryota > Metazoa > Arthropoda > Insecta > Orthoptera > Acrididae > Schistocerca > Schistocerca americana. The sequence continues at coordinate 319,396,896 of NC_060125.1, read as the reverse complement.
TTTGTGTTTTGTGCCGCGTTCGTAGATATTTTATGTTTAAGTGCTGTATAATATTAAAGATACATTGTCCAGTCAGAGTAATGTGACCATCAGAAATGTTTGATGTCAATGTTTAACAACCACTCACAGACGGTAGCGGGCATAAGTAGCGAGGGATGGCATACACAGTATGTCGTGGCGGTTGGCGAGGGAGAGAGAGAGGGGTGGGGGGTGGGGGGGGGGGGTAAACGATGTGGAGTGGCGTGGGAAACAGTGCAGTTTTTGTCATAATGCGGAAAAGGATCTATTCATCTGACGTCCAAAACGGCATGATCACTGGCTTTTGGCCCAAGGATGGAAGCTTTTCAGAGAGAGTTGTTTGTTAAACGTTCGCGTGTCGCCTTGGTTAAAGTATACCTTGCATGAAAAAGTGGCATTATCCAATACTGTCGCCGAGGCTACTAGGTGCACCACGGCCATTTACGACAAAGGTGAAAGATGACTGCGGAGATGTGTTTGGGCGAATAGATGTGCAGCTGTTGAACGACTAACGTCACAGATGAACCAAGGGGCTATCAACAGTACGTCCTCAACGACAGTTCAGCGAACCTTTCTGCGTATGAGCCATCACTGAAGGCACCTAGTCCATGCACCCATGCTGACTGCAGTTCATCGGAGACGACGGCTACACTTAGCACGTCAGTATGTCACAACTAGACGTAAACTGAGTGGCGACTGAATGCCTTATCAGATGAATCACGGTTTATACGCCATCGGACATATGCCGTTGGTGTGCACGGTGAGTAAGTCTGAAAGCAAGCACCCTGCAACAATAGTCGGAATGATCCAATCCTGTAGCAATCCCTGGGTGATTTGCTCATTGTGGACTGCAGAATGGATCAATACAAGAATAGAACTATCCTTGGGGACCATGTTCACCCCTACACGGTCTGCCTATCCTCGACACGAGGGCATCTGCTGGCCGGAAAATGCATCGTGTTATACAGTTCGCATTGTGCGTGCATGTTTCGAAGAGCGTCAACATGAATTTACCATACTCCCCGACCCGCCAGAGTCTCAGGACGTAAGCCCAATTGAGAATCTGTGCGACCCCCACATCGGGCTGTACGCGCTATGCATTCTCAACCGAGGAATCTAGTGCGGGCCGGCCACGGCACTGGAATCAGCATGACTTCACGTCCCTGTCGGCACCTTCCAGAACCTTACTGACTCTCATCCAACACGTCTCACAGCATCCGCACTGCAGAAGGTGGATTGTACAGAATAGCAGCTAGTCAAGCAATATTTTCTGTTACGTCTTTTAACAGCAGCTCTGGATGCCCACTGTCTAATCTTGACCGCTCGACCTCCTGCACCCTGTCGCCACAAGGCATATTTAACAACTTTCTTCCCCCTTCCCTGTCATTTTACAAATTAACATTGGTGTCAGACTTTTCTCTCCCCATCCCCAAACCACGTACAATATTACAGTTGGTGCCAGAAGCGCGATTTGTCCCCACCGTTCGGTCCATAGGGTGGCCGTTTATTCTGGTTCATGTTTGACATTGTGTGGTCGGACAGTGTTTGCCACTGTTATTCCGCTACGACCCGAGCCTCGGTGCAGGGTGTCGGCTACGATGTCGCATCAGACGCTACGTCCGCGCATACCACCACTCGGGGCAAAGTCTACTTCCTGCCTCTCGCACGCAGCCGCCGCAACAACAAATGCGCGCTGAGTACATCGAGCCGTGACTAATCATGCACATTTATACTGCGAGCACTCTGGCCCCATGTCATGGATTCAGTCGGCTCAGGTTCTCAGTAGGCGCTCGCCTACTATGAACTGGGCGCCGAGACATGGAGAAAACGCGTGAGGCCCCTGTGCCTCTCCTGTGGCTACACAAAGGGCACGGGCGCGCTATTCACGGTTGGCGCTGCATCCTTGCCGCTGCCGCCGCCCGGCTGCCGCTGCACGTTGGCCGCCGGTCATCTCCAAGTTGCCATCTGCGTTTGAGTCCTGGCATCAAATGGCTCTGAGCACTATGGGACTTAACATCTATGGTCATCAGTCCCCTAGAACTAAGAACGACTTAAACCTAACTAACCTAAGGACAACACACAACACCCAGTCGTCACGAGGCAGAGAAAATCCCTGAAACCGCCGGGAATCGAACCCGGGAACCCGGGCGTGGGAAGCGATAACGCTACCGCCTGACCACGAGCTGCGGACTCCTGGCATCAACGCCCGGGGCCCGTACCTTCACCGACGTGCAGCCAGCCGCCCACGCCACTCCTACGCGACTACCGCGTGCATAAGGCCCTCAGTCGCCTCACCGCCGCCGCCCCCGTCTTTTCTGTACTGTGGGTGTTGCTACGATCTTATGTCTTGCAGCCATTTATCCGGAGGAGAACTTACCCTTTAATTATCTATGGAACAATTTCACTACTAAGATTCTCCTTTGTTATACATATGTACTGTTCCAAATTCTAGTCTTCGCAGCCGGCCAGAGTGGCAGAGCGGTTCTAGGCGCTACAGTCTGGAACCACGCGACCGCTACGGTCGCAGGATCGAATCCTGCCTCGGGCACGGATGTGTGTGATGTCCGTAGGTTAGTTAGGTTTAAGTAGTTCTAAATTTTAGGGGACTGATGACCTCAGAAGTTAAGTCCCATAGTGCTCAGAGCCTAGAGCGAAGACTAGGTCTTCGCAAAGGCATACTGAATTCCTAGATAACCCACTCAGATGTATGTTAGATAGATATTAGTTTAAAAATACTCCTCCATTGAACATGTGTAATGCCATACATTTATTGATAGCTTTCAATTGATCTCCTGGGATGTGCAGCTTACACAGTGTGTTTGGCAACCACAGAGTCTCCCTACTGTTCGTGGCATTTTTCGTGTCATGATAAACTCTTTTCCTTTCGTCTTTCCTATAAACATCATTTCATGAAAGTAGGTTCCTTCTCCTTGCTCCATAGACGTGACCAATTTAAGAGCTCTGTAACGCCCTGTGCCATCATACCGCGTCTGCAAGTTTTACGAAATCATTGGCGCACTAAATCTTTTTACGTTGGTGGGAGTTCGTTTATATTGCAAGACCAGGCACAGACGCGAAATCAGCGTTTAGGCCCTGTAAGAAAAGCAACAAACCATTTTATTCTGACGGCCCTGGTTATGTCCGTTATTTAAAATTGGTACTAGGCGAATGTCAACGCCATGTGCAAACAGAGTCGTAATTAAACGAATAGCACTTGTGTTGCCAAGACCGACACCAAGTTGTGTAACATACCGGATTGCGGAACGAAAGGAATGAGCTTTTTCTACCTTTTCCTCCTTTTCTTTCTCGCCTCTCTGCATTCACTTTCCCAACCGTTTATTCTTTTTCTGTCCATGCCTTGAGTTTTTCGTAAGTGGTAGTTCCTTGACTGGTTAACTCAATGCACGACGTTACGCTGAAAAAGAGTTGATCTGTTCTACCCCCGTAAGTTTAAAAGAGAGGGTATGACGACTTCCAGCTGTTATCCCCCGAGGGCAGCGAAGTATTGTTGATATGAAGTGATGTGTGAGGTTGTTTTATTGAGGTTGTTGGTGAGCAGGCAAAGGTCCTATGTGTGTTGTTTTAAGTGAGTTTAAATGGTCTCTTTCATGCTGCCACCCCAGAGGTCAGTGCAGAACAGTTAACCATGATCTACATTACCATGCAGCGAGTTTCCAGTTGAGACAATGTGTTTTTAGTCGTCTAAATTGATGCGTAAGTTCCCAGTGAAAGATTACTATAAGCTGAATTCTCATGGCACAAACACATTGACTGACACAGCTATCGCCTTGCGATAAGCCAGTCACGCCCCCAAACGCTACTTCTTCTTTCCGTCTTAATCTTTGTCTGGTCTGTCATAAATTAAGCCTAATTTTTATTTTATTTTAAGTCATTTATTGCAAGTTTTGAGTGACAATGTACGAAGTGTATTAAGTGCTTAAAGGTACCCTCTCGCAACTAGTGTATAAGTATTTGTCTTTTGATTATATTAAGCTACTTGCATTATTCAGCTTTGTTGCCGAACTTTTGTATTGTACTGTATTTAACTTTTAGATCTCCTTTAATGACAATGATTTGTTTTGCCTTTCGAAAGAATGCATCAAGTTTATCTTACTAAAATTTTACTTTTTACAAGCATACGTCGTTGAAAGTTTCGTTTTGTTGTCAAACCTAGAATGTGGAGCCCCTCCTTGCGGTGTCTATGCTATTTGTCTTTTATTGCTCAATAGATTGTGAAACTTCGTATTTTCATCTAACTTTTGTAACTTATATTCCACGGTTCCTGTGCTTTGCAGATGAGCGAAGCCTACTGTCGTTTTAGACACATTTACTTCCTGTTTCCTTTCAAGCTGCCTAAGGTTAAAAAATGATTGCGAGTTTTTCATTCTCATACCCGCTGATCAGCCTATAGCTCTGAGTGGAGTTTGGAAGCAAGCGACGGCCTGCTGATGGAATGTGAAGTGGAAAAGCATCGCAATAGCAAAGCCGGCCGTTATGGGGTGTCTTTCCGTGTACCGCCATTTAGCTTGGTGGCGCTCTGAATTTCCGAGCTTGCTCTGAAGTATAGTACCACATACCACCTTCTGTAAACCCTTAACATGCCCGCTACGATATGCATTTTCGTGGAAATCCTTGCCAAATGAAGCACCCGAGTTATCTACTCAATATGGAAGAGCTGAATGCGTCCCTGAAATTGAGAAGAAGTGCGCTGCCTTCCCGCTGTAGAGAAGTAAGTGAGATAGAGAGTTCACCCAGACTAACACAAGTTTCGTTATAATTCACCCTACTTCATTCGAAGTAATTTATTGATGATTAGCACCCATGACGTGACGTCATCACCCAAGCGCAGTACCGCGTAACCTTGTTGAGAATTTAGTTAGCAAGAGACTTCCAGCCATATGAATAAAAGTTTTATTGTGCAATGACGCAGTAGTTCGCACACTTGTTTTGGTAGTTCACCCTGTTACTTCAGCTTTTTATGAATTTTGTGTTTGTTGAAAATCAACACTGAAAAGTACTCTGTCGTCCAATTTCTGTTTAAGAATTAATGCAAGTATTGTACTAGCGATCTTAACTGAGTCTCCTTAAATGTTTTTACTGTGCCGCCATGCATTTGGTTTTGATCTATAACAGGATCTCTTCAAGTACAAATTAGTTGTCGCTCTGTGTCGATCATTACCGGTGTTTGGCCGTCTGTTAGGCAGCATTGTCTTTCTCTTTTTACGCGTACTTTGCATTATATCGTCGGTACACGCCGCCAACTGTGCCGAGTGCTGAAAATGCCACTACTACTTCCCCTTCGCCCCTCTCGCCGTTCCTCATCCCTTGCACTAACCTCCCTGCTCTTTCCCCACCCTCAAGACGTGCGTTACGCCACAGAATATACCACCTCGATCACCCTGCTAGAGAGAAAGGCCATTAAAGTTTGTCGACGTCACATTCTCCCACCTGACAAGCCACGTGCTCTTCTCCTGTCAGTGAAAGTTTTTTTACAAACAGTGCGTGCGCTTGTGTCGCACGGAACCACATTCTAGATGTGAACCTTTGTCGTAATTTGTGAACTGATTACAAACTCACTGCATTCCTTCCCATCCTTTATATGAACATTGTGAATGGGACAAGAATATTGTTAGCTGTTTTGTCACTATGGACACTCTTTTTAATTACCTTTTGTAGAGTTTTGCCTGTGTGTTCTCCATGCCTATAAATTGGTTTTACAAGCACATTTTATGCCATATGACAGTCCCCTGATTTCATCCTTAATTCCAGTGTTTGCCAGTATAAGAAAAGGCTTTCTACTTTGTGTTTCAATGTGGGTTAATATAGATAAGGTTTGTATTATGTGTGTTATACGGTACCCCATCTATTGGACGTTTTGTACGTGAATCGTCCATTCTACTGAATTGTGTTAATGTTTCATAGCCTGAGTAGATTTGTGCAACTACTACCCTAAGAAATAGATGACATAGTAAGATTTTACTAAGGTTGAAATTTACTTAATCCAATTCTAACCAAGTCAGGTGTTAATGTTCTGCAGTAATTCAGTTTATTATGTTTTTAACCCAAATAATTTGATTACCACAGAGACCCGCCAGGATAGCCGAGAGCGCTAACGCGCTGCTTCCTCGACTCGGGTAGGCGCGCAGGCCCCGGATCGAATCCACCTGGCGGATTAACGACGTAGGGCCGTTGTGCCGGCCAGCCTGGATGTGGCTCTTAGGCGGTTTTCCACACCCCCTAGGTGAATACCGGGCTGGTCCCCACGTTCCACCTCAGTTACACGACTCGCAGGCATGTGCAACACATTTGCACTATTCCATGGATTACGTTAGATACATACAGGTGGGGTACACTAATTCCTTCCTGGGGGGTACGGGGTGGCGGCAGGAAGGGCATCCGACAACCCCATAATCTTACCACGTCACATCCGATTAACCATGGCCGACCATGCGTAAGTGTGGGACAAGGCTCAGCCAAAGAAAGAAGAAGAAGAAGAATTTGATTACCATAGAATTAAGTATTTTGTTATAATAACAGAATTTTCCCTCGAACTAACAGAAACCATGATAGCTCATTGCTACTTTGTGAATCTTTATGGCATTATTTTAACTTTGTTTGTCTTAAGACTTGATTATATGGACAGTGATGATTTCGATTATTACAGAAGAGAAAGTAGGGACATTTGATATTTATTTTACTATTCTTGTAACTCATGAAAATTGATTACTTTGACTACATGTAAGTACCCCCCCGCCCCCCGTTACAAAAAATTAAAATAATTGCAACACACCCCTCCCATAGCATTAAGGCCCCTACCACAGTAAACCGTCTTTCTGGGGAGTGACCGACGCCCTTTTGTAAAAAATGTTTGTCACCACCTCTCTGGAAGGGGGGAAGGAGCGTACAGGATGGCAGCCAGTCAAGGAATGATTCACTGAATTAGTTTAAAAAAACTTATTTCAAAAGCCCAGTGGAATCTTTACAAGTTTTCTGCCACAGTAATTCACGCCATGTCTATGTGACACAAGTCTCTTGCCTTTCAAAACCGAGGCGGTTCTCTGCAGTTAAAGCTGCTGACTGGACGCGCCCTGAGACCGCTGCTGAAACTGCTAGCAAATTCACGCCATTCGTTTTAGCCAACAGCGTGCACGGGATACCGATCACGTGTGCGTACGCTGGAGTTTACCGCGGGGCAGAACACAGTTGCTTCTCTCTCTTTTAATCCAGACCTCGAGTAGAACAGACGTCTTTTCGGAAGGCAGAGTTTCGGGCTCTGCTTTTCACTACCGACCTCCAACTTAACATGAACCGCTTCCCCTTCCGTTGCCCATTTCATTTAATTGTTCGACATCCTAGACTGGCCTGAAACTGATAACCTCCGACCCTAGGCTCACCCTTTGTGTACCGTACTAGGAAATATATCCTCGTTATTGTACCTAATTTCCTGTGTTGTCAGTTAACGGCAGACCTGGATGCCCACTCTCTGATCCTGACCGCTCGACCTCCTGCATCCTGTCGTCACGAGACGTATTTAACAACCTTCTACCACCTTCCCTGTCATTTTATACATTAACATTGGCGTCAGAAGTTTCTCTCCACATCCCTAAACCATGTACTCTTATACAGATTATTCAGGCTTTTGAGAGTTGGTCACATTAATATGACTCGACTGTGCATTTGGAATATGATAGTTCAGTTGCAGGTTTTATGCCATTTAAATTTCTGTGTACTTCTAAAGGTAATTATACAAGGCATCGACGGCTAAGTCATACTTCGTGCAACATCTTGTGCCTGGAAAGGAGGAAGGGCTTTTACCATGCAATAAATGATATTTGCAAATGAATATAGTTTCTGTAATACCTATTTTGCCCATGGTGTTCTGTGTTAGTTTCCAGTAGCTTATAGCTTAAAATGTATTTGCCTTGCAACTGGTTTTTGAGAATACTTTCATTCAATTTGATTTCTCTTACTATCACTGTGTAGTAGAGTATTAATGTAGAAGATGGACAATTAAAACATCAATGTAGATGTAGATGTAATGATAGGATTATCTCAAATGAACGCTTTTAACTATCAATAGCATATTTGTTCGTAGATATATTACCATGTCGTACCTTGGAACCTTTTTTGCGCGTTTGGAAAACTTTACTTCTATGGAGCAGTTTTTGTAATTTCAGAAACTGACTGAACCACACAAAAATTGAGTGCCATCATTTGAAAACGGAATAGAAAAATATGTTTAGCTTATATTAGAGGGCGGAAGTCTGAAAAGTGTTCAATGTTACAACATTCTCCCCTACTGAATCTGCCACCGATAAGGTCTCACTCTGGAACTGTCGGCCGTTTTGTCGGCGTGGTTTACTGTATGAGAAAAAAATGCTGTAGGAAAATGCTTCGCGAACAGTCCTAGGGCTAGTGGCAGATATTAGGTAGTGAGTATCACGGAAATATGAGCAGAAGCCTGAAACGACTCGAGCTATTTCACACAAACGTGGTACACGTTTTGCTTGTTTATTGGAAAAAGACCACCATGGTGATATCATTTTTGTTGTTATTGGTGATCAGTTGACAATTAGGCTAGCACAAATTCATTTAAACGTTACATCAAAAGACTGAACAGAATTATGGAATGATTGGACACACAGCTGCTGATAACTGTACTCTATTGGTAACTATTATGGTCTCGCAATTTCTTGAGGAAGAAAGGGTACAGTGTAGAACAAATTAACTACCTTTTTCGGAAATGATATTTGTACATACATTCAAATGAAGTGAGCGTATGTCATTGTTGGCCAGGAGGCCCCATTCGGCGAAGTTCGGCCTCCGATTGCAAATCTTATTTCAGTCGACGCGACATTCGACGACTTGCGTGCCTGTGATGAGGATGAAATGATGGTAAGAACAACACAATGTCCAGTTCACGAGCGGCCGGGAATCGAACCCGGGCCCACTGCGTGGGAGGCAAGCACGTCACCACTCAGCAAAGCAGGCGTACATACATTATTTTCTGGTTATGCGATAGCGTCCATAAGCTAAGGATTAAGCAATACGTAAGTATAGTGCCTTCGGCTGACAGTCCGTAGTTAGGTGCAGAAGCGTTCTCTATTGCTAGAGCCTTAAGAAAACGAGTCCGCTATGATAAGAAGATCCCTACCTAAGGTAGGGGCGAGGGCAGCTTGTAAGATTAGTACAATGATATTATTATCCAATCTATAGTTTTGTGGATTGTTATTCTCATTGGTGATGGTATGGAGAACATGTGGAACCCAAAGGCTTTTTTTGTGGGAGAGGAACAGAGAGAGAAAGAGAGAGAAAGAGAGAGAAAGAGAGAGAGAGAGAGAGAGAGAGAGAGAGAGAGAGAGAGGCAGACAGACAGTGAGAGGGGAGTGGGCAGTTGAAAGGAATGACAATGAAAATATTACAGAACGATCGCTTCTCAACAATTTAAACTAAACGAAAGAAACCATAACCTGATGGCATACACCGGTACGGATGGGATGTGGAGGTTCACATGTGAATGTGAGCATAGTTCAAAAATGAATGAAGCAATTTCATCCAATTAATACTACATAACGATAAGATGCGCTTAAAGTGTCTAGCTGATGGGTGGGGACTGGAAACTCTACAATGGTTGGAGGAATTTTCATCAAACTTGGTTACCATATTATTTATCATATGAGAAAAAAAATTTTTTTGGCTAGGAGACATAAAAGGCACTGAGCGGGAGCGTGCGATTAGGAATGTTATGAAACGGAAAACTACACATAACTGTGCAACAGGTGGAGCAATCGAAATCATCCCGGGTAGTGGCGTAAATTTTTGTCATTGTCGAGGTCATTAGTTGTCAGTTTGGTTTGATGCATTTCTGCAGTCCTGCACTTGACTACTGTTCTGTACTTTTCCGTATAACTGCTAAACCTGGCATCACCAGTTATCTAATTTTCTCATTTCGCTTAACATTGAAATTAATTCCTCTTTATGTTTGGCATCCGCCGCTATGCCGTTCTCGAGCCGCATAACTCTGTTTTCTACGACAAACAACTCATATCTAGAAATTGCCTATTTCATGTACAAATTAATTACCATTGGTTACTAGGGGAACCCTGCGTGCATATCGCCTGATCGGTCTAATTGGTATGTATCGATAGTGTCTGTGAAACGTGTTGCGCATAGAGTTAGTAGTGAAGACGTAATAAATTAACAGTCATACAGGTAATAGTATTTGACGTCATATCTCTTTAACGGTGTGTCGTACAATGATTTGTTTTCGAGGTACATTCAGTGGCATGTGTGGATACTGTCATCAAAATGTGTTGCGAGTAGAGTTAATAACAAAGACGTAATAAATTTAAACGTCTCACATGAAGTGACAGTTTCTCATGCATCTCAGTGTGTATGATGGCCTATCTCGTCAACTGTGTGTCGTAGAATGTTATAGTTTTCTACTGTATTCAGTCGTATATGTGATTACCGTCTGCAAAATATGTTGCGAATACAGTTTTCAGGGAAGACGTAATAAATTAAAACGTCCTGCTTCATGCCACAGTTTTACTGCGTTAACAGCTACAATGTAGTAAGCGATAAACTTTTGTTTCCTTCATCATTCTGTGGGCGTTGTAAGCAGTAAAAGTCTTCGGAAAGGTTTTAAATTACGTGTAAAGTTTGACCCACGTCTCTAACTGCTGTCATTGTTTTCCAACCCCCCCATCCCCACCGCACACACACACATCATACGTAGGTTATTCTTACACCATAGCGACGATTTCCAGGCAGTAAGTGATATGCGTATAAAGTTCGGCTGAAATAGACCCAGTGGCATTGGAGTAGGTATGGAACTGCTTACATACATACATGCATACATTTTCATATGTTTGAATCTTTTCCCTGAATATTACCAGGTAATGTTCTAGTACAACACATAGTGGCCTATCCGAGTAGGATCGTCACTTCTGCACAGCTTGTGTGTTACTGTGAGACGTCGTCCACTAACAACGTGCTCCCTTTTTACCCATTCCCGTTGGCCAATGCAAGAAATGACTTGTTGACTGCTCACCACCGCCTAAGCGCGTCTGTTCCAAACATAACCTCCCTCTTTTACTTCCTTGTTTCTCGGACATCGTTACGACACAGAAATTAACATCTTTTCAAGACCAACACGACTGGCTGTTGGCCTCAAAGGCCAACAATGGCGCGCCTTTATACATTCCGACAGAAAGTGAAAGAAATGAATTAGCTCTTGCATTGCAAATAGTCTCTTCAGGAGCCCACACCCGTACCTATCCTGGACAAACACCAATGTACTCTGGCACGCCTGCCTCCTGGATCACGTGACTCTACAGTTTCGTCAGTACTGCCACTCTAATTAACATGAGGACGATAAACTGCTCGTATATGCCTGTAACTGAGAACGCACAGTGTAAGAGTAGAAAACTCCGTTAACTGTCGACACGATTAAAATGAGTGCATAGTTTGTTATGCATTAAAAAATATTGTGGATTTACGAGGCCCCCATTACCTTAAGGTCTGGAAAAATAATGTGGGAACTCTAGAAAGACTGATACAATGGTTCACGGATGACTTACTGTGACACATTACTGTCGTGTAAGAAATCCATACAAGCTTTAATGGATCTTCGACCAGTGGTGTCATGATTGTGTGGGTTTGTGTGTGTGTGTGTGGGGGGGGCGGGGCGGGGCGGGGAGGGGGGCGTTGTGCGGTAGGGGGCGGCTGAGGGCTTGGAGGAGGAGATGGGACATATAATTGATCGGTCTTAAGGTCAACTCCGTAATTTTCGGTGTTACTATGCCGATCAGTGAAAGACCTTAAGACATGTAAGTCCAAGGCTAGTCGAAGTAAACGTATCGAATTCTACAGAGCCGCATTGAGAGAAATAAGTATTTCCAATGGGGTAATCTGTTTCCCAGCAGTGTATCATGGACACGCTAATGTATAAAGTGTCATAAGTAAGCTAAGTTAAAAAATTCTAAACATTCTGGACGTTTATTTACATAGGCAAGCCGACTTGTAGCTACTCACGTGCACGTAAGACACAGTTATTTACGTAAGTTCACTACACAATTCTGATGTCTAACATAAAAATTTAACGTGCCGCCGTAAGTATCATTCTCCTTTATCTGTCACTGATTATAGAACACATGTGTGTGTGAGAGAGAGAGAGGGAGAGAGAGAGAGAGAGAGAGAGAGAGAGAGCAGAGTTGTGTGTGTGTGTGTGTGTGTGTGTGTGTGTGAGAGAGAGAGAGAGAGAGAGAGAGAGAGAGAGAGAGAGAGAGCACAGAGACACAGAGACTGGGAGAATGAGAGAGAGAGAGAGAGACAGTATGTTTAAGTTGTGGTATACCGTAATGATTATTTTCGAAATTTTACGGAAAACGTAATTCTTACTAGTGAGTTTATAATTACATTTGTATTTCCTATCACTTTTGGCTGTTACATCTTCATCCGCTCCCCCAATGTCAGAGTAAACTTATTTGTTTAAAGTCATAAATTTGAGGAATTTGCGGACATCTGTGAGTGTCGTACGTAAAATATCCCGTACTTAACTGACACTTAATGAAGTACTATTACCTATTTTAATAATTCTGTTAGGAGCTTCTTGTTCAGTAAATCGTTTTCCTTTCATTCCAGACACTTAACCTGATTCTACACCTACATCTACATCCACATCCATACTCCGCAAGCCACCTGATGGTGTGTGGCGGACGATACCTTGAGTACATCTATCGGTTCTCCCTTCTATTCCAGTCTCGTATCGTTCGTGGAAAGAAGGATTGTCAGTACGCCTCTGTGTGGGCTCTAATGTCTCTGATTTTATCCTCATGGTCTCTTCGCGAGATATACGTAGGAGGGAGCAATATACTGCTTGACTCCTCGGTGAAGGTATGTTCTCGAAACTTCAACAAAAGCCCGTACCGAGCTACTGAGCGTCTCTCCTGCAGAGTTCTCCACTGGAGCCTATCCATCATCTCCGTAACGCTTTCACGATTACTAAATGATCCTATAGCGAAGCGCGCTGCTCTCCGTTGGATCTTCTCTATCTCTTCTATCAACCCTATCTGGTACGGATCCCACACTACTGAGCAGTATTCAAGCAGTGGACGAACAAGGGTACTGTAGCCTACTTCCTTTGTTTTCGGATTGCATTTCCTTAGGATTCTTCCAATGAATCTCAATCTAGCATCTGCTTTACCGATGATCAACTTTGTATGATCATTCCATTTTAAATCACTCCTAGTGTGTACTCCCAGATAGTTTATGGAATTAACTGCTTCCAGTTGCTGACCTGTTATATTGTAGCTAAATGATATGGGATCTTTTTTTCTATGTCTTCGCAGCACATTACACTTGTCTACATTGAGATTCAATTGCCATTCTCTGCACCAAGCGTCAATTCGCTGCAGTTCCTCCTGCATTTCAGTACAATTTTCCGTTGTTACAACCTCTCGATATACCACAGCATCATCTGCAATAAGCCTCAGTGAACTTCCGATGTCATCCACAAGGTCATTTTCGTATAATGTGAATAGCAACGGTCCTACGACACTCCACTGCGGCACACATGAAATCACTCTTACTTCGGAAGACTTTACTCAATTGAGAATGACGTGCTGCGTTCTGTTATCTAGGAACTCTTCAATCCAATCACACAATTGGTCTGATAGTCCTTATGCTCTTACTTTGTTCATTAAAAGACTGTGGGGAACTATATCGAACGCCTTGCGGAAGTCAAGAAATACGGCATCTACCTGGGAACCCGTGTATATGGCCCTCTGAGTCTCGTGGACGAATAGCGCGAGCTCGGTTTCACACGGCCGTCTTTTTCGAAACCCATGCTGATTCCTACAGAATAGATTTCTAGTCTCCAGAAAAGTCATTATACTCGAACATAATACGTGTTCCAAAATTCTACAACTGACCGACGTTAGAGATATATGTCTATAGATCTGCACATCTGTTCGACGTCCCTTCTTGAAAACGGGTATGACCTGTGCCCTTTTTCAATCCTTTGGAACGCTACGCTCTTCTAGAGACCTACGGTACACCGCTGCAAGAAGGAAGGCAAGTTCCTTCGCGTACTCTGTGTAAAAACGAACTGATATCCTATCAGGTCCAGAGGCCTTCCCTCTTTTGAGCGATTTTAATTGTTTCTCTATCCCTCTGTCGTCTATTTCGAGATCTACCATTTTGTCATCTGTGCGAGAATCTAGAGAAGGAACTACAGTGCAGTCTTCCTCTGTGAAACAGCTTTGGAAAAAGGCATTTAGTATTTCGGCCTTTAGTCTGTCATCCTCTGTTTCAGTGCCATTTTGGTCACAGAGTGTCTGGACACATTTTGTTTTTATCCCCCTACCGCTTTGACATCACACCAAAATTTCTTAGGGTTCCTTAGGAATTCATTGAACGCCTCTAGCATAGCCCTCCTTAAATTCCATTTCGCTTCGCGTAATTTTTGTTTGTCTGCAAGGCGTGGGCTATGTTATTTTTGCTGTGAAGTTCCCTTTGCTTCCGCAGCAGTTTTCTAACCCGGTTGTTGTACCACGGTGGCTCTGTTCCATCTCTTACGATCTTGCTTGGCACATACTCATCTAACGCATATTGTACGATGGTTTTGAACTTTGTCCACTGATCCTCCAGCCTGTACTTAAAACAAAACTTTTGTGTTGAGCCGTCAGGTACTCTGAAATCTGCTTTTTGTCACTTTTGCTAAACAGAAAAATCTTCCTACCTTTTTTAATATTTTTATTTACGGCTGAAATCATCGATGCAATAACCGCTTTATGATCGCTGATTCCCTGTTCTGTGTTAACTGTTTCAAATAGTTCGGGTCTGTTTGTCACCAGTAGGTCTAATATGTTATCACCACGAGTCGGCTGCTCGAGGTAGCTTTCAGATAAAACACTTAAAAAAATTTCACTGGATTCTTTGTCCCTGCCACCCGTTATGAACGTTTGAGTCTCATAGTCTATATCCGGCAAATTAAAATCTCCACCCAAAACTATAACATGGTGGGGAAATCTATTCGAAATATTTTCCAAACTATCCTTCAGGTGCTCAGCCACAGCAGATGCTGAGCCAGGCGGCCTGTACAGACATCCATTTACCATGTCTGAGCCTGCTTTAACCGTGACCTTCTCCCAAATTATTTCACATTTCGGATCTCCGCAATTTCCTTCGATACTATTGCACTTCTTATCGCTATAAACACGCCTCCCCCTTCACTGTCCAGCCTGTCTCTGCGGTATACGTTCCAATCTGAGTTTATAATTTCATTACTGTTTACATCTGGTTTCAGCCAACTTTCTGTCCCTAGTACTATGTGGGCATTGTGACCGTTTATTAATGAGAGCAGCTCTGGGACCTTTCTATCGACGCTACTGCAGTTTACTATTAGCACATTAATATTGTTATTCCCTGTTGCATTTTGCCTACTCCTACCTTGCCGCGTCTCAGGAGGCGCCTTGTCGGGCCTAGGGAGGGAATTCTCTAACCTAAAGACACACATGTGCACTCCACACGTACTCCGCTACCCTTGTAGCCGCTTCGTGCGTGTCGTGCACGCCTGACCTATTCAGGGGGACCCTACATTTCTCCACCCGATGGCGGAGGTCGAGAAATTTGCACACCAGATCCCGCAGAATTGTGTGAGCCTTCAACTCGGCTCCAAACCAGAGGACCGCGATCGGTTCTGGGAACGATACTACACATAGTTAGCTCTGATTCCACCCCGCGAGCGAGGCTTTCCGCCTTCACCAACTCCGCCAACTGCCTGTACGAACTGAGGATAACCTCTGAACCCAGACGGCAGGAGTCATTGGTGCCAACATGAGCAACAATTTGCAGTCCAGTGCACCCAGTGCTCTCTATCGCCGCCGGCAGGGCCTCCTCCACATCTCGGATGAGACCCCCCGGCAAGCAGACAGAGTGAACACTGGCCTTCTTCCCCGACCTCTCCGCTATTTCCCTAACGGGCTCCATTACCCGCCTAACGTTGGAGCTCCCAATAACTAATAAACCCCTCCCCCCGTGTGCTTGTTCGGGCCCTGCTGAAGGAGCGGCCACAAGTCCACTCACAGGCAGAGCGGGCAATGCCACACGGCCAGCCTCCACATTGACCCGCCGCCTCGTGCGCCGCGAACGCCGCTGAACCCACCACTCCCCTTGGGGAGAGGATGGCCCAACCGCGCGCGGTACCCGCGAAGATGTCTCGACAGCAGGGACAGTCGGTGAAGCATGTAACACCTGGGGGTGTACCATGCGACGCACCAGACTCCCCACTGCCTCTACACTCCGAGGCAGCAGCCTGAAGACGGTTGACCGCGGCCATCAACACGTTCAGCTGTTCGCGAACATTGGCAAGCTCCTCCTGCGTCCGTACACAGCAGTCACACATCCTAACCATCCTAAGAAATCAATTTACTGTAGAGTGTTAATCAACTTTTAACGAGACTGCTAATTAACTAAAGGCGGCTGATAGTTGACTAAACTGTGGTTACTGGACACTTACTGTAGAAAACAATGAAAAAAGCACTACCTGTCTCTGCACTGCATTGAAAACCAACACTAGCACTACTGGCCCTCGGCTGACTAAAGGGACTCTCTCTGACCGTATTCAAAACAAACACTAAATCTATGGAACACTATTACCAGCACTCAACAATTGAAGCTTCCTAAAAGCAAAAGTACACGGAAGAAGAAGAGACAAGCAAGAAAAATACAGTTAATACTTAAATTAACGTAGCTCGCTGCACAGCAGACGTGACGCAGACGGCAGTTACGACGACAGTATCTTCTATTTTTATGATTGCTGACCTGTCTGTTCTCAGGAAGTGTTGTAAAGTTTGCACAAAGATTAAACATAACTCACATGGAGTCATATGTTGCGAACAGAATATTTTGTTATGCGCGTATCACAAATGTCGTATTGTGTACCAATTAGTTTACACCTTTAACAGTATTCTAAATTTCTGACCTTGTCATAAATTTCCGTTATTTGAGAGACTCGCATATGAGTGTCTTGCTGAGAGTAACCCCGACATACCAAAATCTCAAGAAATAGGTTCCAAATGCTTCACAGAATCACTAAATATTAATGTAGGTTTTTCCCTCTTGTTGTAATGCTAGCCACTTTCTTTGGCATTGTAGTACCAATAAGGAAACTACTCATGTAATACTTTCAGCATTAAACATCCCTAAATTAAAAGAGATGCGTGGAGATGATTTTAAAGTAATTTCTTCGTTGTTAAGAGAAACGGCGTTATAGCATCGACAGTGCACCCTCATAGTGGAAGCCACTGGATGCGTTTGATGCTGTTCTTAAGCAGCTGTAAATCATCCTGAATGCTATCAACGAACGAGACTCACATACCACACGCAGCAAAGGCAACTCGGAGACAATCGTCTCCCTAACACCTGTCGACTTCAAAGTGAGTGGCGCGTCAGTAGTAGATCCATGAGCACTGAACAAGGATGTGAGGTACGAGGGATCTATCTTAGCACGTTCGCAACTAATCTTGTGGTCTCTCAATGAAACTAATGTTGAGCCAGGACGACACAATTCACTTACTCGTGAATGTGCTGTTTATCTTATCAGGTGGAAGCAAACATAAAAGTTTTGGGGTCTATTAATCGTCGGCAGTTCGATCGTGTGGTGGATAGTGATACTCCTTAGGGATTTGGTAGCAAGGGATAAGGAAGATAACCAAGTGTGCTCAGTGTGTATGCCTGCTGATCTTATTCGACTAATGCAAGAGGCTACTCCGTCAGACATTGAATGAATCGAGTAGTAGCTGCTGCAGATCGTGGTGCACGTTGGAAAGAATGATGCCTGTCGCTGAGCTCTGATGTATTACTTGTAACACAAAAGCGACTGACAGGGAATATCGAGAAGACTAGCCACGTTCACGAAATTTCAACGATGTTCACAATCTCCAGCACTGTCAACAATGTTCTCATTACTGATGGTTGGCCCTTTTTTCTTTTCATTCATTGGTCTATGGTTGCACGCATACAGTTAGTCCTAACACACGACGTCTTAAAAAGTTAAAATGAACTGTATTTCCTTGTTGAATAATATACACTCCTGGACATTGAAATAAGAACACCGTGAATTCATTGTCCCAGGAAGGGGAAACTTTATTGACACATTCCTGGGGTCAGATACATCACATGATCACACTGACAGAACCACAGGCACATAGACGCAGGCAACAGAGCATGCACAATGTCGGCACTAGTACAGTGTATATCCACCTTTCGCAGCAAAGCAGGCTGCTATTCTCCCATGGAGACGATCGTAGAGATGCTGGATGTAGTCCTGTGGAACGGCTTGCCATGCCATTTCCACCTGGCGCCTCAGTTGGACCAGCGTTCGTGCTGGACGTGCAGACCGCGTGAGACGACGCTTCATCCAGCCCCAAACATGCTCAATGGGGGACAGATCCGGAGATCTTGCTGGCCAGGGTAGTTGACTTACATCTTCTAGAGCACGTTGGGGGGCACGGGATACATGCGGACGTGCATTGTCCTGTTGGAACAGCAAGTTCCCTTGCCGGTCTAGGAATGGTAGAACGATGGGTTCGATGATGGTTTGGATGTACCGTGCACTATTCAGTGTCCCCTCGACGATCACCAGTGGTGTACGGCCAGTGTAGGAGATCGCTCCCCACACCATGATGCCGGGTGTTGGCCCTGTGTGCCTCGGTTGTATGCAGTCCTGATTGTGGCGCTCACCTGCACGGCGCCAAACACGCATACGACCATCATTGGCACCAAGGCAGAAGCGACTCTGATCGCTGAAGACGACACGTCTCCATTCGTCCCTCCATTCACGCCTGTCGCGACACCACTGGAGGCGGGCTGCACGATGTTGGGGCGTGAGCGGAAGACGGCCTAACGGTGTGCAGGACCGTAGCCCAGTTTCATGGAGACGGTTGCGAATGGTCCTCGCCGATACCCCAGGAGCAACAGTGTCCCTAATTTGCTGGGAAGTGGCGGTGTGGTCCCCTACGGCACTGCGTAGGATCCTACGGTCTTGGCGTGCATCCGTGCGTCGCTGCGGTCCGGTCCCAGGTCGACGGGCACGTGCACCTTCCGCCGACGACTGGCGACAACATCGATGTACTGTGGAGACCTCACGCCCCACGTGTTGAGCAAT
This sequence comes from Schistocerca americana, assembly GCF_021461395.2. NCBI lineage: Eukaryota > Metazoa > Arthropoda > Insecta > Orthoptera > Acrididae > Schistocerca > Schistocerca americana. The sequence goes on along the minus strand of NC_060125.1, from coordinate 319,377,707 downwards.
TCGGCGGTACGTCCACCCTTCACGTTGAAAGATTACTGTTGCGATAAGGCCGTCAAAGTCCCGTTAAAGCATCGTGATAATTCCGTTAGTATGGTGTCATTCACAGATGCTGAAATTGACTATACCAATGATCAAGAATTCAGTGTCCCACCGGAGGTAGTTGACAACTTTCTAAAGGGCATATTGACCTGTTATGGAAACGTACCTCTCATGAACCATGGACCTTGCCAATGATGGGGAGGTTTGCGTGCCTCAGCGATACAACGGAGTCGTGTATGTTGAGAGGCCAGACAAAAGTGTGGTTCCTGAAGAGTAGCAGAAGCCTTTTCAGTAGCTGGAGGGGCAACAGTCTGGATGATTGACTGATCTGGCATCGTAATATCAACCAAAATGGCCTTGCTGCACTGGTACTGCGAACGGCTGAACGCAAGGGGAAACTACAGCGGTAATTTTTCCCGAGGGCATGCAGATTTACTGTATGGTTAAATGGCCTTGCTGTGCTTGTACTGCGAACGGCTGAACGCAAGGGGAAACTACAGCGATAATTTTTCCCGAGGACATGCAGATTTACTGTATTGTTAAACCTTGATGACGTCCTCTTGTGTAAAATATTCCTGAGCTAAAATAGACCCCCATATGGATATCCAGGCGGGGACTACTCAGGAGAACTGGCATTATATGAATCGGAGCGTGGAATCACAGATCGGACAGGTAGGTTAGAAAATTTTAAAAAGGGAAATGGATAACTTAAACTTAGATATAGTGTGAATTAGTGAAGTTCGATGGCAGGAGGAACAAGACTTCAGGTCAGATGAATACAGGGTTGTAAATACAAAATCAGATAGGGATAATGCAGGAGTAGGTTTAATAATGAATAACAAAATTAGAGCGTGGGTAAGCTACTACACAATACTGTAGCAAAGAAAGGCACGAAGCCCACACCTGCCACAGTAGTACAAGTTTATATGCCAACTAGCTCCGCAGATGACTAAATGTTTGAAGAAATGTATGATGGGATAAAAGAAATTATTTAGATAGTTAAGAGAGACGAAAACTTAATAGTCATGGGGAACTGGAATCCGATAGTAGGAAAAGGAAGAGAAGGAAGAGTAGTAGGTGAATTTGGAATGGGCGTAATGAATAAAAGAGGAAGCCGCCTGGTAGAATTTTGCACAGAGCATAACTTAATCATAGCTAACACTTGATTTAAAAATCATAAATGATGGGTGAATAGGTGGAAGGGGCCGGGAGACACTGGCAGTTTTCAGATAGATAATATAATGGTAAGGCAGTGATTTAGGAACCAGGTTATAAATTTCCAGGGGCAGATCTATTGTTTACGTACTGCAGATTAAAACTGATGAAACTGCAAAAAGGTGGGAATTTAAGAAGATGGGACCTGGATAAACCGAATGAACCAGAGTTCCTAGAAGGTTTCAGAGAGAGCATTAGAAAACGATTGACAAGAACTGGGGAAGAAATACAGTAGAAGAAGAATGGGTAGAAGGAGAATGGGTAGCTTTGTGAGATGAAACAGGGAAGGCAGCAGAGGATAAAGTTGGTAAAAAGTCGAGGGCTGGTATAAATTCGTGGGCAACTGAAGGGATATTGAATTTAATTGATGGAAGGAGAAAAAATATAAGTACAGTAAATGAAGCAGGCAAAAAGGAATACAAACTTCTCAAAAATGAGATCGACAGGAAGTGCAAAGTGGTTAAGCAGGAATGCCTACAGACGTATGTGAAGATGTAGAGGCATCTATCATTAGGAGTAAGATAGATGCTGCCTACAGAAAATTTAAAAAGTCCTTTGGATAAAAAAGGAACTACTTGTATGAACATCAAGACCTCAGACGGAAAACCAGTTCTAAGCAAAGAAGGGATTGTAGAAAGGTGGAAGGAGTATAAAGGGGTCTATACAAGGTTGATGTACTTGAGGGAAATATTATGGAAATGGAGGAGGAAATGGATGAAGATGAAATGTGAGATATGATACCGCGTGAAGAGTTTGACAGAGCACCGAAAGACCTAAGTCGAAACAAGGCCCCGGAAGTAGACAACATTCCATTAGAACTACTGATAGCCTTGGGACAGCCAGTTCTGACAAAACTCTACCATTTGGTGAGCAAGATGCATGAGACGGGCGAAATACACTTCAACAAGAATATAATAGTGGCAATGCCAGGTGTGAAAATTACCGATCTACCAGTTAAATAAGTCATGGTCGCAAAATGCTAACTCAAATTCTTCACAGTCGAATAGAAAAACTGGTAGAAGCCGACCTCGGGGAAGAACAGTTTGGATTCCGTAGAAATATTCGTGCAATCACTCCGCCACAGGCCGTGCATTATGAACAGTTGTTCAACCGTGTTGAAATATGCAATTGCCATACCCGAATTGCTATACAACAGTGGCAAGCAATACGGTGCTTAAGGCATCAGTGTAGCTTGTGCTGTGATAGTGTCACACCAAACAACAAGCGGTCCAAGCCCCCTCCATGAAAAACACGACCACACCATAGCACCACCGCCTCCGAATTCTACTGTTGGCACTACAAACGCTGGCAGGTGACGTTCACCGGTCATTCGCCATACCCACATCCCACCATTGGATCGCCACATTGTGTGCCGTGATTCATCACTCCACACAACATTTTTCCACTGTTCAATCGTTCAATGTTTACGCTCCTTATACAAAACGAAGCGTCGTTTGGCATTTACCGGCGTGATATGTGGCTTATGAGCAGACGCTCGACCACGAAATCCAAGTTTTCTCACTTCCTGCCTAACTGACATATTACTTGCAATGGATATCGATGCAGTTTGGAATTCCTGTGTGATGGTCTGGATAGATGTCTACCTATTACACATTACGACACTCACCAACTGTCGGGGGTCTCTGTCAGTCAACAGACGACGTCATCCTGTACGCTTTTGTGATGTACGTGTCCCTTCTCATTTCCATTTCACTATCACATCGAAAACAGTGGATCTAGGGATGTTTAGGAGTGTGGAAATCTCGCGTACAGACGTATGACACAAGTGACACCAAAACACATGACCACTTTCGAAGTCCGTGAGTTCTCTGGATCGCCCAATTCTGCTCTCTCACTATGTCTAATGAACACTGAGGAGGCTGATATTGGGTACCTGGCAGTAGGTGGCAGCACAGTGAAAAACGTATATTTTTGGGTGTGTCCGGATACTTTTCACCACATAGTGTATGTAGACATATACCACATCGATGCATACAGTGATACTTTCTGCAACCCACTGGTCAGCACCTTGGACATGTCAATTACCTTTCTACATAATGAAATGTTCTTACCTGCCTCTCAGCCTAAGGAAGCTTATAAACTTATTGTGGAATCACCAACTCAAAAGTCCCAGGGTCCGGATGAACTTCCCAAGGAATTTTACGTCCGTGTTTGGTCTCCATTAGGTGCTACCTGCCACAACTGCTGATGTTGGACGAGGCGGGCGCGGACGCCCGTAGGAGCACCAGGGAAGTGCCAACATCTCAGGAACAGCGCCAAACGGGCGCGGACCACGAACGCAACGCCAAACGCCCAGACAGCTGCCACGACCACAGATGGTGGACGAGCCGGGCGCGGACGTCCGTGGGAGCACCAGGAAGAAGCCAAAACCTCAGGAGCAGCACCAGGCGGGCCCGGACCGCGAACGGAACGCCCGAAACAGGACAAGCCTCAGAGAGCTGCCACAGATGGCGACCAAGTCGGGCGCGGACGTCCGAGGGAGCACTGGGGAAGAGACAACACATTACAAGCAGCGCCAGGTGGGCCCGGACGGCAAAAAGACCACCCAGCGCCTTCTGGGGGTAAATACTGGACAATATCCTCCAACACGGCAGTCTCAGGAAGCATCTGAAGAAGGCAATGAGTTACGTGGCCGAAATATTGTGCCAGAGCGACACAAACATCCGGCAGTAGACCCGATTATTCCACATGTCAAGATCTCGCCAGGAAAGCCTGAAGAGTTACACGGTGAATCTCGTTTTTCGTTGGCAAGGTGTCCTTTAATTTCATTTTCTTCATGATATGTGTTTTTATTATTATATACATTTCCATCTGCTTTGCCCTGGCTTGTTCTCTTCTAGTTTTACCGCTCGTTTTGTTTTGTTCATTGCCTCAGTATCTTTCCAGTTGTACTATGTGATGTGTAAAAATAAAGTACGTATACATATGAGTTTATACAATCCTTGCAATCAACTTGGAATTTTTTATTGTAGAAGAAAGGCTAAATTTGCGTCTTAGAATAAAATTTAATCCGTTGTGTATCTGAATTTAAATTTCTATATAGAAAATTTTAAAAAGTATATATAAATAATAAAAAATAAATAAATACTTTAAAAAATAATAAAATGTAAGAAAGCTACGTAAAGTGATGCATAGTGTGGAAGCTGGGAAATGGTTTGTAGGGTACGTTCAAGGGATATAGTTTTTTAAATCCTGTTACATTTACAATTGTCGCGTATTTGCAGCGTATATTACATGCTGTATTGGCTATGGTCCTCTGAAGTTTCGTGATAGTACCAAGTCACTGCCGGCCGGAGTGGCCGTGCGGCTCTAGGCGCTACAGTCTGGAACCGAGTGACAGCTGCTGTCGCAGGTTCGAGTCCTGCCTCGGGCATGGATGTGTGTGATGTCCTTAGGTTAGTTAGGATTAATTAGTTTTAAGTTCTAGGCGACTGATGACCTCAGAATTTAAGTCGAATAGTAATCAGAGCCATTTGAACCCTGGAAAAAATAAATAAAAAGTAAACAAAAGTAGTGACTTTAATTAGCAATCAGAACGTCCTCGATCCCAAGTTAGAACCACGCCTTCAGTTACATTTTGAATAAACATCATCAGCAGTGGTACCAGAAAACTTCGGGCATAAGAAGTGACCGTTATTCCGGCAACGGCTTTGCCAAAGAGGGCCGATGGGCGAATAGTGTTCAGGGTAATCTCTAGCTCTCGTGGTAGGAAACTGCCTCTAATGGCGGAAGACTCAGCAATGATCAAACGCTTGTGGATTTAGAAGCCACTGTGATAAAGACACAAAGTGTATCCACAGAACATGTGGACTATAACTGAAAAAGTGCCATGATGATCTCTTCAGTGGCAAAAGAATCCGGAATAGCCCCCATTCGGCTGTTCAGGAGGGACAGACATCGGAGAGATGACCATGAGAAATAGATTGAATAACCAACGAAAGGATAATGTTCTACTAATGTTCAAAGAGTCGAGGCATGGAATGTCAGAAGTTTGAACGTGTTAGGGTGGCTAGAAAATGTGAAAAGGAAACGATAAGGCTCAAGCGATGTGTAGTGGTGGGTCAGTGTTGTGAAATGGAAGGAAGAAAAAGAATTTTGGTCAGAGAGTGTAGGGCACTATCAACAGCTGTAGAAGTTGGTATAACGGGAGTAGGATTCGTTAGGAGTAGTTAAGTAGGACAGAGAGCGAGTTACAGTGAACAGTTAAGTGACAGGGTTGTTCTCATCAGAATCGGCAGCAAACCAATATTGACAACGTTAGTTCACATATACATGCGGACGTTGCAAGCCGAAGAAAAAGAGATAGGATACCGAACGGGTAAACCAGCAGGTAAAGGGAGATGAAAATGGTCAAGGACTACTGGAACGCCGTTGTAGGGGAAGGAGTACAAGAATGTGTTACTGGAGAATATGGGCTTGGTAGCAGAAACGATAGAGGAGAAAGTGTAATCGAGGTCTTTCAAAGGCACATTTGCATGCTGAACTTTTCTTAGCAGAAAGCGTAGCTATAACTCATGAAATAAAATAAAAATGTAATTTATGCCATAGATATAGTCCACGGCTGTATAAATATTGTATGCAGCCGCTGGAAACGTTTGAAGATTTTTGAGCGTCACATTATTGGCGAAAGAGGAAGAGTCACCCTTTGTTTTGTAGGACTTGTCCAGATCGGACGTATATGCCACACAGCCGTTAATACTACAATTGTTTCGTTATTTTATTCACGAGTCGCAATCAAACGGCACTAGTAATCACACAATGTAAGTGTACTTTTAAATTGTGTTTTTATTTCAGAATACAGTGTTATTAACAACCCATGTATGTTTTATTTTGTGTCTCTAGTCATTTTAAGGCTGTTGGGTGACTTGGCATGAAAAAAGCTCCATACTACTAAGCAAAAAGTCGTCCAGCTCGATCCACCGTCGTCTTCGGATGCTGTCATATTACGAGGGCCGAATTTAGTGAAAACACAGAAAAAAGAATCACGGTTAAAAATACATGAACGGACCTTGAACGAGAATGTCATGCTCAAGAGCGGAGAGTTTGTGTAACTTTCTTTTAAATGCGTTACTATAATTCATTTCATGGTCTCGATCCAGTTATGAATGAGCCAAAAAAACATTAATTAAATTGGCGACTTCGTTTCTGGACGCATTGTTATATCTGCTATGTGGTCTTCCTTTTGTTACATGTTTATTTCAAACGGCAAACGGGATAAGAGACCGGGATACAACGAAGTAAGACTAGTTCCTGGAATGTATGTCGACACCTGAAATTACGCTGCAATCGCTGATACAAGGTAAGGCACCGCATCTTTACATCAGCAATCTGGCCCAAGCGCTTTGTATTAACGTAGCTTGCTTCGTAGCTCTATCACAATTTTCCGTTTCCGTAGCAGTGATTTTAAGTTTCATTGTGGTTTCCAAAATTACTTTCAATATTCATACAGTGCAATAATAGATTTTCATCAGTTCACAATATGGCCGATTTTAGTTCTGTGAGACGTAATATGGCGTGCAGCCATTAGTATTCAAAATTACTTTCAACAATTAATTTTCTTGATCAGACATTGTCGCACAGCGAGATTTTTTTTACATTTATTCTGATTACACATACGAATTTAAATTTGTATTGTGTCATACACTATGTGAGGCATGGTACTGAAAACAATTAGCAAAGATGGAGAACCAGAGACAGGAAACACAGGCGCAATCTCTCTCTGACATGCTATTAAAAAATGAAAGTGTTATTACGGTTGACTCGAATACTAACGAGCGACATATTATTGACTACTCTGGTGACGCAAATTTAGAAAATAGACCGTGTACCAGTACCCATTTTGGTGTCTGACGTCATGTCTAACGACGTGGTGGGGGCGGAATAGTTGCACATCAGTAGTATTGCCAGAATGGTTCAAATGGCTCTGAGCACTATGCCACTTATCTTCTGAGGGCATCAGTCGCCTAGAACTTAGAACTAATTAAACCTATCTAACCTAAGGGCATCACACACATCCATGCCCGAGGCAGGATTCGAACCTGCGACAGCAGCGGTCACGCGGTTCCAGACTGAAGCGCCTTTAACCACACGGCCACACCGGCTGGCTATTGCCAGAATGTTCGATACTATTATGAAACAAATGACACTGCATGACCAACAGATGACGTCTATACGCTCCACTTTGAAAACAGCTCGTGACTACTTGAAAACACGACATGATGAAATTAAAACATATTTAATTGCACTTGAAAGTCAAACCACACTTTGTGTAGCCGTTTAGAGGAGATAAATAACAGATTGACTGGGCAAGTGTCAGACCTCAACGCGAAATTTTCAGAGCTTTCATTACAACAAGAAAACAAAAATTAAGATGTGACAGATATGCAAGCACAAGCGAACAGTCTCAATAAAACATGCGGGTCTGTAGTTACTCAGAAAAAATGTTATCCGGCAATTCATGATGAAATAAAAACGCGTATTACCGATGTCAAAAACAAGGTTGACACAATTGACAAACAGCTTTCTGATAAGGTATGACTACGCACTGACAACCATTTCTCACACATCAATAGAGAATTTCAAAGTTGGATAGAGCAAAATACAAATATTTTGACGAGTGCTTACGAGAATAATTCCGTGCTGTTGTCTACGACATGGTCGTGGAATTTATAAATAACAAGAAACACGTAATCAGCCAAGCAGCACAATCTGCCGCTGCGCAATCGAAACAATTCGACAATTACGTACAACCAGGGTGCATTGACGGTAGTGGCAACCAAAACACACAGTTCAGCAATGAACACAAGTGCATTTATGACGCATTCACACCGCACACTACGTACTCACAATAACAACAGTACGCAACTCGACATGAGACACTGCATTGCAGTCGTGATAATTATCAACAACATTTTCGTTGCCATTCGTCAGGTGAACCTTACCGTAATCATTCTGAAACTAATCATTACAATAATAACAAATAAGAGGAAAGCCTCGTAAAACATAGACAATTTCAGAGATTTATACCTGGAAAAAGAACCATACATCTTGTCATCTTTCTTGCAGCCTTCAGAAATGCAATTTCTCGTATGTGGAGTGACCGTAAGAGGATACCTTACGTTGTTGGTTATATCCAAGGCGACGCAGCTGTATGGGCGTATAATGAATCCGACAGATGCGTCATCTACGAACAATTTTGTATCTAAAATTTGGTCTCAACCTGTACAGGAAGGACTTCGTAGGAAGTTTGTGAGTTCTGAACCATTCAATCCTAAGCATGGCAGTTTGCGCCGATATTTCCAGAACTATTTCAATATGTGACATTCCCATGAAGAGCTGGTAGCAACGCGAGCCATCATCAGCGTATTGAGGGCAAGACTGCCGTTTAATATCAAAGAAATACTTCTGCACGTCTCAGACAACGACGCAGAATAGTTTCTCACAGTGCTCGATTCTGTTGATATGCTTTTCGAGGACCAGCGCTCCGTACCGCAAAACAATTGCTGCAATGTTTACACCAGCGCCATGCAAAACACGCAGGGTAGCCAACGATTTCACGCGCGTCGGCTGCCGTCGGACTCCTAACCCAACAGAATCAACCGCTTCAAATGGAAAATGTATACACATAACAGAACCAACATGCACAACACAGCACAGACAGCAATTATAACACTTCTTATTCTACTGGTGGCAATCCATATAAGAGACAGCGCAACAGCAGCGACAACAACAACGACAACAACTACAACAGTAATAATCGTTATCAGAATAGTAACAAAAATTTTAAGCTAAGCAAAAATATCAATCCCCACCAAATCTGGACCGACATGGAGTAACAAAAAATACGCTGACCAGTGTGAAAAGACTGCGACACCACCACAGCAAAACAACAATACAGGCCAGTGGCAATTTCCGCTGCCGCAAATGCAAACTCAGAGCTGGAATGCATTTACGAGCCCGCATAAACAATACCCAAATGTAAATATTGTCGAAGTAACTAGTGATACTCCACCTCCATCTGTGCCTAAACCCACTACAAATGTGACGAAGTCAAGCTAAGGTCAGTCACTACAGGTATAATCATGACGAAACCTTGTCTGACGAACTGTTATAAGAGAACATCCAATGGCGTCCTTCATCCAATGAAATTGTTTTGGCCTCAACTACTGGTGTTGTGCGTGCTATTCCCACTACTATTATTCTGGACACAGGAACGGCTGTTAGTGTCTTGTCCTATGATTCTTATACGAAAATGTGAGTTTGAACACGTACCAGAGTATCCTGTCCAGAAATATAAAATTTTAACTGCCGTAGGCAATAACTCTTCTAGGGTTAAGAAACAGGTATTTGTGACAGTCAAGGTAGGTAATGGAATCGTACATTGGCTATCCCTCGTCATCCAAAACCAGGTCACTAATTGTATTTTAGGTTTAGATATATTGTGCGAGAAGGACAGCATTATTGACTTGTCCCAACTAAATGTATAATTAGAGATAATGGGAGTGAAAGTTCAATTGACCGGGTTACCAGGTCACTGAAGCACAATAAATACTGCACAGGGCACAAGTTTCTATTAATACGGGACACTGATCATGTTGACACAGAGACACACGCTTCTGTTACCGAGTCTGAGGACATGAAAACTTTAATTAGTAATAAATTATTAGAAACAACAGCTGCCACATATGATGAACGTAATGAACATTATGATGTTTTGCCCAAGAATATACAATAATGGTTGAAATGGCTCTAAGCACTATGGGACTTAGCATTGGAGGTCATCAGTCCCCTAGAACTTAGAACTACTTAAACCTAACTGACCCAAGGACATGACACACATCCATGCCCGAGGCAGGATTCGAACCGGCGACCGTAGCAGTCACGAGGTTCCCGACTGAAGCGCCTAGAACCGCTCGACCACCGAGGCCGGCCCAAGTGTATACAAGTATTTAGAAAACGACCAGGTGTGATCAACACATATGTGTATGAAATAGAAGTTAAACCTCATCAAATATTCTTCCACAAAACCTATAATGTGCCACTATCCCAAAGACCTGCTGTGTGGCACGAGTTGAAACAAACGTTACAGTGGAAAATTATCGAACCTTCCACGTCACCTTACTGCAGTGCTTCACTTGTAGTAAGGAAACCCAGCGGGAATATCGGAGTTCTTTTGGATGCTCGTGCAATTAATGAGATTATTTTACCTGTTCGCACGAAACGTGAGAATTTAGAGGAGTAGAAATTATTAGATTCTAAGTATTTTTCTACGATGGATATGTCCAATTCGTTCTTGCAAGTCCCAATCACGCCAGATTCTAGAAAGTATACTGCATTTATATTCGGGGGGTGAACCTATAAATTTTGTGTCCGTCCCTTCGGTGTGTTTATCACCGCATTGAATACTATACTTGGTGATGAATTGGTTGAAACGGTTACTCACTACACTGATGACCTGCACATAGCTATTAAGATTTGCTCGGAACACACTGATAATTTGCAAAAGATTCTACATAAATTCGCACAAGATGGAGTGATAGCTAATCTCAAAAAGTCGAAATCTGTTTGCAAAGAAATTAGGTATCTCGGACATATTATTAATGCTCAAGGTACACGACCCGACCCAGGAAAGCTAGACGCAATCAGGAATTTTCCTAGTTCACGGACTACAAAGCAATTGAGATCTTTCCTTGGACTTTGTTCTTTCTTTCGACGATCTTTACCACACCACAGAAAGACTTTGATTGTGCTAAGCATGCTTTGGTTAACGCAAACATTTTGGGTCACCCTGATTTTAATTTAGATTTTTGTATGACATGTGACGCCTCGATCTATGGTTTAAGCTGTTGCTTGTTTCAAGTTGTAAAGAATGGAGAACAATATCATGTGAAAACTATTAGTTTGGCGAGCTGCACACTTAGTGAATGTTAATGCACATACTCTACCACAGAACTTGAAACACTCTCTACAGTGTAGGCCTTTAAGATATTCTATTATTATTTATATGGTAAGCACATTAAAATTTATACTGAGCACCAAGCTCTCACATTTCTGTTAACTTGTAAGCTGGTACATCCCAGATAGTCACGTTGGGCTTTATCTTTGCAAAACTATTCCTCTGAAATTGTATATTAGCCGTGTGCGGCTCGCATTGGTACCGTTGGTAGGTTGGCATCGTGTAATAGGGATAGTGGCGTCTCCTTTTCTTCTTGTGTTTACTGGCGCCACTACGTTTGCTAGAGTTGTCTGTCCACGAGTGGCAGCAGCAGCAAGGACATGCCGGGACCGCTAATATCAGGCAGGTATTGCCCGATGAAGGGGCTGCAGTTACGAGGGCCACAACCTCGTTGTCCACCGGACCCAGGACGTATGAGCTGAGTGAACATTAACCTAGTAGCGAAACCTCCACTACTTTGAGATCACGCCGTTTGATCGTGCGTTGCTGCTCGCAGGGTCGCTGGGACGAAGAGCAACGAGTGGAGTGTGTTTAGTAATTAAATTCAACCTGCGGTATTTTTCTGCCTAGTGGCCGCTAACGCCCCAGTTACCTGCCCTGGAGGTTAGCGTATTTCGCGGCAGTGTACATTTCCTCGCCTTGCCGCAGCTGTCTGGTAAGGCGTGAAGTTCGACAGCCTCCTTGATTGTCATTCGGATATGTTGCTTCTATTGGACTGCTTTGGTCGTTGCGGTTTCTTCTGCTTCTGGAATGTTCTAAACACCGCATTCTGAAGATGCAGTGCTGTCCGCCAGTTCCGCCTTGCCTGGGTTATTCCATAGTTGTTTTGGTTGCCAGACGTTAGATAGATTTTGTAAGAGTGTTCGTCTGCGTTTAAACTTGTCACTAGTTTGAGTTGCCATCCGGTCAAGTGAATACATCTCCTGGCTGCCTGACTCATCGGTTGTGAAGTTGAGCGACTTTCACAGGCCGATCCTTGGAGCACTGTTTGAGACACACTTCTCTCTTGGTTTGATGATTGTTTCTTAATTTTTTTTAAATTTTCAGTTATTAAATTGGAGCCTTCAGCAGACAAGTAATTAGAATTTCTAGTCAATAAAGCCTTCAGCCGTGAATGCAATCTGTCTTAGGAATTTATTAATGACATATTCTATCTTAATAGAAAAAATTTGATCATTGTTTTCTCTTAAAAAATATTTTAGTACCTCTTGGAGAAGTTTAACTGTTTTTCTGTTTTTGAGAATTTTCGATCCAGGCCTTCAGCCGTCAATTTTTTTTTTATTTACTTATTACTATTTGGTCCTTCAGCCGACAAGTAATTAGAAGTTCTTGTCAATAAGTACTTCAGCCGTGAGTGCAACTTGCTTAGGAAATTTTTTGTTACACATTGTGTCTTAATAGTCAAATTTGATAGTTGTACCTTATTGTCAACCTCATATGCTATTGGTGCCAAATAAAGTGTACATGTTTTTAAAAAAAACTGAGCAACTAACGGCAACTTAGACCTCAGCTGACAAATAATTAGAATTTATCGTCAATAAGGCCTTCAGCCATGAATGCAATTGGTCTTAACAATTTTTAATTAGATATTGTCTCTTAATAGTAGAATGTTCTTTAAGAATATTTTAGTATCTCTTGGAGAAGTTTAACTGTTTTTAAGAACTTTCTGTCCAGGTCTTCAGCCTGTTTTTTTGAGTTAATATTATTGGGGCATTCAGCCGACAAATAATTTGAATTTCAGGTCAATAAGGCCTTCAGCCGTGAATGCAATTGGTCATAAGAATTTTTTAATTCGATATTGTCTCTTAATAGTAAAATTTTGATGATTATTTTTTCCTAAAAATATATTTGTATCTCTTGGAGAAGTTTAAATGTTTTTGAGAAATTTCTATCCAGGCTTTCAGCCGTGAAATTGTTTTTGAGTTTCTAGTATTTGGTTCTTCAGCTGACAAATAATTTGAGGTCCTGGTCAATAAGGCCTTTAGCCGTGAGTGCATTTTGCTTAAGAAGCTGCTTACTAGACATTGTCTCTTAGCAGGCAAATTTGATAATTGTTCCTCATTGTCAAGCTCATTTGCAATTGGTACCAAATATAGTATACGTGATTAAAAAAAAAAGTTAGCAACCAACGGTAACTGAGTAAGGTCCCGTCCACACCGAATCCTACCTACCCTAAGCCCCATGTTTCAGTTTATATTAAAGGTAAAGACAACTTCATTGCAGACGCTATGCCTCGTCTGCCTCAAGGCTTGAAAGAGTGTAACTCTGACCTGGATAATACACTCCTGGAAATGGAAAAAAGAACACATTGACACCGGTGTGTCAGACCCACCATACTTGCTCCGGACACTGCGAGAGGGCTGTACAAGCAATGATCACACGCACGGCACAGCGGACACACCAGGAACCGCGGTGTGGGCCGTCGAATGGCGCTAGCTGCGCAGCATTTGTGCACCGCCGCCGTCACTGTCAGCCAGTTTGCCGTGGCATACGGAGCTCCATCGCAGTCTTTAACACTGGTAGCATGCCGCGACAGCGTGGACGTGAACCGTATGTGCAGTTGACGGACTTTGAGCGAGGGCATATAGTGGGCACGCGGGAGGCCGGGTGGACGTACCGCCGAATTGCTCAACACGTGGGGCGTGAGGTCTCCACAGTACATCGATGTTGTCGCCAGTGGTCGTCGGAAGGTGCACGTGCCCGTCGACCTGGGACCGGACCGCAGCGACGCACGGATGCACGCCAGGACCGTAGGATCCTACGCATTGCCGTAGGGGACCGCACCGCTACTGCCCAGCAAATTAGGGACACTGTTGCTCCTGGGGTATCGGCGAGGACCATTCGCAACCGTCTCCATGAAGCTGGGCTACGGTCCCGCACACCGTTAGGCCGTCTTCCGCTCACGCCCCAACATCGTGCAGCCCACCTCCAGTGGTGTCGCGACAGGCGTGAATGGAGGGACAATTGGAGACGTGTCGTCTTCAGCGATGAGAGTCGCTTCTGCGTTGGTGCCAATGATGGTCGTATGCGTGTTTGGCACCGTGCAGGTGAGCGCCATAATCAGGACTGCATACGACCGAGGCACACAGGGCCAACACCCGGCATCATGGTGTGGGGAGCGATCTCCTACACTGGCCGTACACCACTGGTGATCGTCGAGGGGACACTGAATAGTGCACGGTACATCCAAACCGTCATCGAAACCATCGTTCTACCATTCCTAGACCAGCAAGGGAACTTGCTGTTCCAACAGGACAATGCACGTCCGCATGTATCCCTTGCCACCCAACGTGCTCTAGAAGGTATATCCACCTTTCGCAGCAATGCAGGCTGCTATTCTCCCATGGAGACGATCGTAGAGATGCTGGATGTAGTCCTGTGGAACGGCTTGAAATGCCATTTCCACCTGGCGCCTCAGTTGGACCAGCGTTCGTGCTGGACGTGCAGACCGCGTGAGACGACGCTTCATCCAGTCCCAAACATGCTCAATGGGGGACAGATCCGGAGATCTTGCTGGCCAGGGTAGTTGACTTACACCTTCTGGAGCACGTTGGGTGGCATGGGATACATGCGGACGTGCATTGTCCTGTTGGAACAGCAAGTTCCCTTGCCGATCTAGGAATGGTAGAACGATGGGTTCGATGACGGTTTGGATGTACCATGCACTATTCAGTGTCCCCTCGACGATCACCAGTGGTGTACGGCCAGTGTAGAAGATCGCTCCCCACACCATGATGCCGGGTGTTGGCCCTGTGTGCCTCGGTTGTATGCAGTCCTGATTGTGGCGCTCACCTGCACGGCGCCAAACACGCATACGACCATCATTGGCACCAAGGCAGAAGCGACTCTCATCGCTGAAGACGACACGTCTCCATTCGTCCCTCCATTCACACCTGTCGCGACACCACTGGAGGCGGGCTGCACGATGTTGGGGCGTGAGCGGAAGACGGCCTAACGGTGTGCGGGACCGTAGCCCAGCTTCATGGAGACGGTTGCGAATGGTCCTCGCCGATGCCCCAGGAGCAACAGTGTCCCTAATTTGCTGGGAAGTGGCGGTGCGGTCCCCTACGGCACTGCGTAGGATTCTACGGTCTTGGCGTGCGTCCGTGCATCGCTGCGGTCCGGTCCCAGGTCGACGGGCACGTGCACCTTCCGCCGCCCACTGGCGACAACATCGATGTACTGTGGAGACCTCACGCCCCACGTGTTGAGCAATTCGGTGGTACGTCCACCTGGCCTCCCGCATGCCCACTATATGCCCTCGCTCAAAGTCCGTGAACTGCACATACGGTTCACGTCCACGCTGTCGCGGCATGCTACCAGTGTTAAAGACTGCGATGGAGCTCCGTATGCCACGGCAAACTGGCTGACACTGACGGCGGCGGTGCACAAATGCTGCGCAGCTAGCGCCATTCGACGGCCAACACCGCGGTTCCTGGTGTGTCCGCTGTGCCGTGCGTGTGATCACTGCTTGTACAGCCCTCTCGCAGTGTCCGGAGCAAGTATGGTGGGTCTGACACACCGGTGTCAATGTGTTCTTTTTTCCATTTCCAGGAGTGTATCTGGGAATCACAAAAAAATGAGTACAAATGGTATAAAGTGCACATGCACTGTAAAACTCTCTAATATTTTTACAACAAATATTGACAAATGACAAAAGTGCATACGCACTGAAGTTCAGAACATATCTGTGAATCACAAAATGTATACACAATGAGTGCAAAATACATTAACAAATGGCAAAGAGTGCACACGCACTGTAAAACTCTCTAATATTTTTACAACAAATAAACCTTTTAAGTAGTGAAATAAAGTGCACATGCACTATGGAAATCTTTAGTATATTTAGGACAACTGATCTTGTTAACAAATGAAACGAAGTGCACACGCACTGTATATGTGTTTTTCATTTTACAAGAATTAGGAAAGGAATGGGAAGGATTGCGTCATGGTTGTAGCACTTTAGATTGCATGCAGCTGCACAGAAAGTCCATATCTTTCTACAGAAACACAACACCAAGTGAGACAATCTGAAGCTCTTTTCCTTGAAGTATTAATCAGTGTAGCCAGGACACTGAAATGTCGTAGTAATATTCCATGCTATCATTTTGGTCGTACACTATGTACACCAAACAGTGGGACCATAATAACATCTCCATCGCTCAAGGTGGTGGATAGCATGTCGCGTCAACACCATGTTCTTGTAAAGTAGACCAACGTAGAATTAGTGCAAAAACCAAATATAGTGCTCCATGATAATGAGGATAGATTGGAGAAATGGATATTGCAGTAATTTCTGGTAATTAGGTCAGAGTAATTGGTGGCACTCATCGCCCAGTTACCGAACATTTCTGTACCATGTATGTAATATTACAGCATAATGTTCATAAAATTAACGGAATATAGTAATTATTGGCACTCATTGCCCAGTTACAAACCATCAGAAGTCATCATTCAGAACAGAAGCTAATGAATGGCATAGTATTAACATAATTCATTAAATTATAGTAATCATTGGCATCATAGGTAATCTTATTACAATAAACAGTGGTATTCATTGGCCAGCTACAAAACATTTTTTTTGTATTACTCAGAAGTCATTACTCAAAATGAGTGAATTATTGGCATAACATTTATACATAATTAGTCTAATTATAGTAATAATTGGCATCATAGGTAATCTTATGACAATAAGCAGTGGCATTCATTGGCCAGTTACAAAGCATTTTTTTTTTGTATTATTCATAAGTCATTATTGAAGTGACATACTATTCAGAGCTGATCAGTATTATTTAGAACTCTCTTAAACTAGAAGCATTATTTGGGACTGGTAATTACTTTGGTTGCTTTTGAGTTATTGTTACAAACGAAGATGTGTAACGTCATTCGTCATGAGTCAGCTGTAGCAAGGTTGAGAAACCAGTAGAGTATATGTGATCACATTCATAAACGACATGGGTTTAATAAACAACTATTTATACCACATTAATTTCATGAATAATTTCTCCTGCAAAATATACAAAATGGATTATAAAACTGAAAGAAGAAACGCATATTATGCTGAAAAGTAGCGAACTTCGAATTAACCGGTAGTGAAATGTGTATAAAAATATATATGTTCTCTAGCTGTCCTTTCCAAAACCTTCAGTCATCATACCATACGATATAAAACATACTGTCAAAATGAACTGCAACAAATACTTAAATAACTACATAGCATCTTTTAACTAACATTAAATATACAAACTTCATCATTATTTTCATCTGCAAAGAAAAAATTCATTATCCATATCACCATAACTCCATTATTATCATCACCTGTAAAGAAAAACTTCATTATCCATCGTAGCATATTCTTCATCATTATTCACCACCATTCATTATCATTTGAAAAAGAGTCACTTCATTATTCATTATACAAATATTCCTTATTTCTATCATATTTCATCACTAAAACTAAGATGTGTAGTTCTGTCTGACAGCCTGCATCAATCGCCTCGTATTCTGAAACAAAAAATTAGTTAAGACTGCTATTCCACGATGTGTATAGTATATTCTTGTTAATGCTTGTTAATTCTGATCAATTTACTCTTCATCACGAGGTATTGCATCCTCTTTCGTTCATTCAGAAGGTGAAATTCCTATTTCTGCTTAGTTGATTTCGTTTATACGTTATTTCTTTCTAAAATTGATGAACAAAGATTAATGTCTTGCATTTAATTCATATACCCATTAGATAAAAACTGGTTTATAGTAACATAATTGAGCATACAGCATAGCATGACAGAAAACGTAATATGACAAAAAATCGACAGTGTTCAGACCAAAAATGTACACAGTGTATCACAATGTAGCAGCAAAAAAAAAGTAAAGTAGTCACGATGTTTAGCTATCATAAGGCAAAATGTTAAAGTCAACTGGTGTTTGTTATAGCTTAAATATTTCATAGTGCATACAAACAAAACAGGAAAACGATCTTACATACATAAAAAATGGAAAATATGCACGGTCTAGGGTGTATGACGGCAAGAAATGTGATCTTGTTTGTGTACAGCTTGTATGTTGTGTAGTTAATAGAGGCGAGAACTGAGGACTTTAATAGAGAGAAAATTTGATAAAATTAATATATCACTAGATAGAATTGCATAATTATTCGTAAGATACGTAATTTTATCTGGAAAATGTGCACTGTCTAATGTGTAACGACAAGAAAAGCGACCTGCTAACCCTACCTTGCCGGGCACTTGCCAAGAAAAAATTACGATAATCATCAGTAAGTAGTCACATAAATATAATTGCATAAGTGGTCATAAAATGTGTAAGTTTATCTGGAAAAATATACACGGTCTGGTGTGTAACGACAAGAAAGCTACCTGCTAACCTTAACTTGCCGGGCACTTGCCAAGAAAAAATGCGATAATCATCAGTAAGTGTTCATGTGAATATAATTGCATAAGTGGTCATAAAAAATTAGGAAATGGCATTACAGTGTGATAAACCATAAAGTATTTTCATTCAATAAAAGGTTTGATGTTGGATATGTGGTGGTTCCCTTTGGTTTTTATGGTTCTCAAAGTTTCGACGTGTATTACATTGGGGTGAGGAATGCTGCGAATCCGATACGGACCTGCGTATAGAAGCTCAAATTTACTGCATCTAATCTTTCCTTTGTTGGATAAATAGTGTGTACGTACAAATATCTTCTGCCCAATGTGAAAGTCACAGCGTGTACAAACCTGTTTTTGCTGTCTTCTCCGGCGCTATGCGGCACGTTTGATGTTGTTCAGCGCAATGTCAATTATTTCATGGTGTCGTAGTCGACGAGATGTAGGAAATGTTACTAATTCTTTAATTTTGTTAGGTGGTTCAACATTTTTCAGTATAAAAGACGGAGATAGGATAGTAGATTCATTCGGTATGGAATTAATTACATCTTGGAATGAGAGTATGTGTGTTTCTCAATCAATATGTTTTTTATGGCAGTAAATTCCACACAGTTTACCAATTTCTTTCATTAATCGTTCACAAGGGTTCGAAGAAGTATGGTACCTGGATATATATATCGGAGAAATGATTCTAGCTCGTAACATACGTGTCCATATAGCAGATCGAAACTGTGATCCATTGTCGGAAATTACTTTCAACACATTCCCTACATGAAATAGAAAATGTTTTACAAATGCCTTCGAAACAGTTTTAGCAGTAGCTTTGCGTAACGGAGTAAAGGTAACAAATTTTAGAGGGAGCTCACCAGCGACAAAGATGTAGCAAAAACCTTTATTAGTTCTGGTAATCGGACCAAAAATGTCAACAGCGGCCATATGTCTCAATTTAACAGGTACGATGGGATGAAATGGAGGAATATGTGAAGTCGTGTCCGATTTAGCTTTCTGGCATATTTTACATGACGCTAAAACACGTCGAATGCGCTTCTCCATGTTGGTAAAATAACAGTTCTGTCTCAGTATAAGAAAACATTTTCTAGCTCCGTAATGTGCATAACTTAAATGAGTATACCAGATTAATTTGTTAACAAGTTCGTCAGGAATGAATAATAACCAATTGTTGCTGTCAGGATGAGAGCGGCGAAACAGAATGTCATTGCGTACAGTGTAATGGTTTCTCATGGTAACATTATTCCTATCATTCCAAAGGTGTTTAATCTCTTTCCACACGTTGTCTTTACTCTGCTCTTGTGCTATGTCTTGTAATGACGACGAAATGAAATTTTCAAATGCAACTTGTTGAATGTACATGACGCTGGAATTTGCTTTGCAGAAGTTGGTTGCGATGTCTTGCTGATTGTTGCTGAGAGAACGGGATAGTGCATCTGCTACAATATTTTGTGTGCCGGGAATGTGAACAATTGTAAAATTAAATTCCTGTAGATAAAGTTTCCAGCTACTTAATCTGTCGTGCGTAAATTTAGCCGAAAGTAAAAATTGTATCTCTCTATGATCTGTGTACATGGTAGTGTGTCTTCCATAAAGAAAATGCCTAAATCTGGTAAAAGCCCATGCAACACATAATGTTTCAAGTTCTGTAACAGAATAATTGCGTTCAGCAGCTGACAGAATGCGACTTGCAAAAGCGATGTTCTTAATTACTGTAGCCGGCCAGTGTGGCCCAGCGGTTCTGGGCGCGTCAGTCTGGAACCGCGCGACAGCTACGGTCACAGGTTCGAATCCTGCCTCGGGCATGGATGTGTGTGATGTCCTTAGGTTAGTTAGGTTTAAGTAGTTCTAAGTTCTAGGGGACTGATGACCACAGCAGTTGAGTCCCATAGTGCTCAGAGCCATTTGAACCATTTTAATTACTGTAGAACCATCTTCTTCAATTTCCTGAAAAATGTGTACGCCTAAAGCGGTGTTAGAACTGTCGGTAGCAATGGAAAAATTTCTAGTAATATCTGGATGCGATAAAAGTCGTGCATTCAACAAAGCATGTTTCAGGTTCATAAATTCAGAATGTGCTTGTTTATCCCAAGACCAAATAGTGTTTTTACCTGTCTATTGACATATTCTAGGGGTGTCTAAAGCACAGTAATGAATAAATTTACGAAAAAAGTTAATTAAACCCAAAAAGCTGCGTAGTTGTTTCTTCGTCGTAGGAACAGTAATGTCACGTAAAGCTTGAAGTTTTTCCGGGTCAGGCGTAATGCCCTCTGCTGAAATTACATGTCCAAGAAATTTTATAGAGGTTTTACCAAAGTGCGATTTACTGAGATTAACTGTGAGTCCTTGTGCACGAAAAGTTTGCAACAGTCGTTCAAGAATCAGATTGTGTTCAGACCAGTTAGCTTCTGCAGTAAGAGTGTCGTCTACGTACGTTGTGATTCTGTCTTTAAGTTCTGTCGGAAGTATTGTATTCAAACCGCGGATAAAAGCTATTGAAGAAATTGTTATGCCGAACGGTAATTTATAAAACTGGTAACAGTCACCAAAACAGAGAAATACTTTGTAATTTCTGCAGTTCGGATGGAGCTGAATCTGCCAAAATCCCGATTTCAAATCAAATGTGGAATAAATAGCAGTACCATGAAATTTCTATAGAAGTTCTTCTAGTGTCTGTGGGCGATCTGTTTCATTAATAATAATGTCATTGATGTGACGCGAATCAAGTACGAGGCGAAGTGAGCCATCTTTTTTCTTAACAATATGGAGCGGGTTTATGTACGGACTAACTGCCGGTTTAATAATTCCCTGGTCAAGCATAGCTTGCAATTCTTTCTTAACTTGTTCTCTGTGAATACATGGGATGGGATAATGCTTGGCTTTAAATGTGTCGTGCTGTATAACTTGAAATTCATACATAAAACCGGACATAGTGCCAGGAACGTTGTCAAAAACTGGAACTTGCTGTAAAATAATTTTGTGTAGTTGCGTACGTTCATCGTCTGTATTCGCACTGGTCTGTTTAACTTTATCAGAAATCGTTTGCATAACGTCATAGTCGGTTTCGTCTGGAGTATTATAGTTGTGTACGTACGTATCTGTGAACAATGTGTAATTACAGTCTATGTTACGTGATGCGGAAATGACCTCTGTACGATTAATTGTTTGTTCTTCTGCAGATAATGAGTGCTGAAATTCTAAAGCTAGTTGTACATTTTCATCCTTCAACATTAAATAGGAATTTTGAAAGTCAATAATGGCATCGTGTTGTACCAGAAAATTCGTACCTAAAATAATGTCTGTCGTCAATAACGGAATAATCCAAAAATTTGAGTGAAATGTATGACCTGCAATACAAAATGATAAATGTGTCTGTAATTTTACATCTACTCCTTTACTAGATACTGGTCCTTTTACTTTCGTTTTGCCTAATGGTAACGTAGGGTAGCTATTTTCTTTGTTACACTCGTTGAAAGTGTCTTCATATATAACTGACATAGGTGATCAAAATCGATTACTGCTGAATATTTCGATGACCTGATTTTAACTTCGATGACAGGGTGTGAAATGGTTTTCTGAACAACTGGACTTTCCTGCAAAAGAGTGTCTCGGATATCGTCAAAAGTAATAACATTTTCATGAACAACATTCTGCGTGTCAAAAGTAGTGCTTGCGTTGCTGGAAGATGCGACTTGTAGAGTATCTAGTCAAATTCTATCTGACGTGTTATTTTCGGGAGGATGCTGTGGCAGTTCCACTATTTGTACTGTTCTGTTATTTCTTCCTGACGTATTACGTTCTGGATGATACCTACTGTCTGGTTCATTCATGATTATTTGTTGTGGCTGATGTTCTTGCTGCTGATAAGATAGACTGTTATTAAATGTACGCTGAAAATTGTGCTCATTATTTTTACGTCTGTCGTGATAGTCATTTCTATACGGCACATTGCGATAGGAGTTAAAATGATGTGTTTTCTGTACGTACTGATTTCCTTGATGCTGTGCGTTACCATTTGTTGGGGCTGAGACTATACGTGCACGCGGCGAAACATTAAAGCTCGGTTGACCTTGTACATTACATTGTTCGTTAGGTATGCTAACCGGCTGGCTTTCATGCTGTTGCGGTGAAAAAGTCTACGAATTATTACTAAAATGTGGTTCCTGTTGCTGATAATTTTTTTACACATACTGATGATTAAAAATTTTGCCTGTTATTAAAGTTCTGGTGGTTGTCGTTCCTGGAGCGTCTAATGAAAAAATTGTCACTTTCGGTAAAACTTGTCTTATCAGGTTTTCTTTACACATTTCTTATTCCTAGGTAGAGCAATAGTTGAAGACCTGTTTTAATAGATATAAATGATAGTAGAAGAGAAGGCAGCAGTGCAGAAAACTAAAGATGAAACAGCACTATTACGGCTTGGGGCCCTGTGCACGCTACGGCACATATTCATTAAAGCGTAATGAATCCCCTGAGGTTTATTACGCGCTGCAAATACATTTTAGCTTTTGCGTTACAGGCAATGCCAGTGAAAATTCAAAAATAAATTGCTGTATCCATGCCAATTGTAGTTTCTGCATTACACGAAATGTTGGTAAAAATTCAAGAGCAAATTGTCATATCCAGTTCAAAGCTAGTTCCTGCGTTACAGACCAAACTGGTGAAAGTTCAAAAATAAATCGACATATCCAGTTCAATGCGCGTACCTGTGCTCTGTCATTTTCAAATACCTCAGATTTTTTCACACATACAAATTACTTATAATCAACGTTATCGTCTCTGAATCTGAGAACAGGTTCACGACAACATAAGAATCCGTTTGTCTGCATCCCTTCGGATCCCAAGTCATGTAGTTTCTGTAAATTACTTAAGTTATACTGGCTGTACGAGTGTGACAAATTCTCGCAACGTGGCGTATGCTGTGAGGTGTTAATGAGTGAAACAATTTTAATTTCTGTCACTTTAAAACATTCGTCAACTTGCTTGTTCTGTTGTTCACATTTCTTATCGACTTCCGTATCCACAGTATGTGAAAGTTCTGGTGACTTTAAATTAAACTCGTCGCGTAACTGTTGCGTTTTTCAAAAATGGTTCAAATGGCTCTGAGCACTATGGGACTTAACAGCTGTGGTCATCAGTCCCCTAGAACTCAGAACTACTGAAACCTAACTAACCTAAGGACATCACACACATCCATGCCAGAGGCAGGATTCAAACCTGCGACCATAGCAGTCGCGCGGTTCCGGACTGCGCGCCTAGAACCGCGAGACCACCGCGGCCGGCTGTTACGTTTTTAGGACATTGTTCAGCGACTGCACTGATTTCATCTCTAACTGATTCTGTTGTGGCTGCATGTGTATTATTTAATTTTTGTGCAACAGATGTAATTTCTTCATTACTGTTCCTAGCATGAGCCTTACTTTCTTCACATGATTGCTCTTTCGTGTTGTGACGTTGCACGGTAACAGCTGTAATCTGTTCACTAACTTGTTTGTTCTGTTCGTTAAGGTTGTCGTGTTTTTCGTTCGTCAGTTTGAAACTTTCATTAATTGGTTCATTAAGTTGTTAGAAATGGTTGTCGAAACTTTCATTAAGTTGTTTGTAATGGTTATCTAGTTTTTCACTGAATTGTTTGAAATTTTCATTATGTTGTTTGTACGATTCATTAATTTGTAGCAATAACGCCATAATTTGATCCAAGCCAATATTAGCAACTCTATTCTCTGTGCTGTTTGATGGTGTATCTGCAATTGTCACGTTTTGGGTAACCATTTGGTTATTCTGTGATTCTTGAACATGTTTGCCAATCGGATGTGCACTGTTAGTCACTACCTCGGAATTAAATAAATCTGTCGTACTCTGATTACACTGTTCATTTTCGTTAGAAAAATTTGTCTGTTCGTTACGTAAATTTTGCAAACCGGGTGTGTCAAGCTGGGCAGCGTTCATTGTAACAGAACGTCCCGCGTCATCAATTGCCGTTGAATTAACAAAGGACACAATTGAATTCGTTTGTTCATCGCTAGGATCAACATCAACATTAGTGGTCGGTACACATTGATTGTCTGTAAATGGAGGATTGTCATCATTACACCGCGTGTCGCAAGTACTATCGGTCAAGTTATTTAAGTCGGCTATTTCACTCATTACACATCGCGATGTACTGTTAACAGTTTTTCGCGGCATTTTTCACTAATCAAAACTATTCACAAATGAAACAAAGACAATACAAAATCCAACAAACACTATTACAACAAAGAGCAACAAATTGCCGATGATTTGTGGAAGAAAGAGTGACAAATTAGTAAAAATGCTTTGTGCCAGATGCTAACTACGTTTAAGTAATTAAGAGCAGATATATGACTACTTCTCAGAAGATCCACAAAGAAATACGATCCTGGCAGGGTCGCCAAGTGTAACCTCTGCGCACGATTAATAAATGAAAATTTGTGAAATGGAGCCAAATGTAACCTCCCAACAAAAATAATGATTAATAATAATGCAAAATGGAACCATGCGTAAACTCCCCAGAAAATTGATAAATGAAA
Organism: Schistocerca americana; assembly: GCF_021461395.2. NCBI lineage: Eukaryota > Metazoa > Arthropoda > Insecta > Orthoptera > Acrididae > Schistocerca > Schistocerca americana. The sequence continues at coordinate 319,352,535 of NC_060125.1, read as the reverse complement.
ATTGACCAAAAACCCACAATAATATTAATTGAATAATGAACCATGAACGAAATGTAACCTCCTAACAGAAATAATAATATCTGGTAAATTTTATAAGGACAGCAGCGCTGACCTTGGGCCCTGTATTGTGAATAACAAAAGCAAAATTCTTACCTCAATAAACTGCAACTGTATCTGCTCTTATTTATCGACACAGCTTCGTGCAATGCTGGCGTGTATATATATATATATATATATATATATATATATATATATATATATATATATATATATATATATTTGATTCTTGGAAGGAATGCATAGGAAATATTCTTTAAATTGAAATGAATGCTTTTTCTTCAAAAGAGTGGAAAAATTCTTTAAATTGAAATGAATACTTTTCTTTAAAAGAGTTACTTTATAAAAAAATTAATATTGGGGGCATTTTTTCTGAACAAATTAAATTACAATTAACATACATTACTAATTAAGTACAACAATACTCATCCTCCAGAGTCCTGACCAGAGTCGCGACCAGAGCACACAGCCGACGCATGCCGACTCCCTACTACCGTATCCGACTGCCTACTACTGCAGACAGACTACTACTGCAAACTCGCGCAGACTAGCGACAAGCAACAACTAATGATAAACTACCCTCTGGTCAGAGATTCTGTCATGCCTCGGCCATCGCCGGCGAAGCATACGCCTTACAAGTTTTACTCACAAATCAACCTGACCATCCTCTGTCCAACCGATATTTGATACATAATGATGTGTCATCTTATTGCCGTCATTCTGAAGCCATTACTTTGTGTGTTTGTATTCCTAAGGATTCTGAACGCAAGCTAATTTGGCACACACATTTTGTTTTGGGTCATTATCGTACCAAGAAGTGCCAAGCAAAGCTTAGTACCAATTGTTACTTTAGCAATATGAGACGTAAGATCCAAAGAATACTCAAAACATGTGCGATCTGTCAAAAATCTAAACCGCTGAGCTTGTCTACGAAAACTAATTTGCATTCTATTGTATCCAGGAAACCTCTATCAATTGTAAGTTCGGACATAAGTTGTTCACATCCCACAAGCAGTGGTGGTGTGAAATATATTCTTGCGTTTTACGATTTATTCTCCAAGCATGTTAAACTGTACGCTATAAGATCTGCTACTGCCACTGCCATCAATCGTCGTTTCTCATGTAAGCACATTCCTCACATGGGAAAACCAAAAGCTATTTTATACGACAATGCTACATACTATACTGGGTACAAGTGGCATATATTTCTCAAAGACAATAGTATTAATACTACTTTAATATGAAGATATAGTTCCCAGTGCAATCCCACTGAAAGTGTGTTCCGTGAGATTAACAGATTTATGAGAACATACATTGCTACCAAACATACCAACTGGGTGACATATTTGTCTTTATTTGAAGAGATACACAGCAACTTCAATGTTTATGAAACTCCGTATACTCCTAATGAGCTCATGTTCGATCGCAAAGAAGACAACGATTGGACAACGGCGTTATCGAAACTTACATTTCAGCAAAGAACACACGACAGAAAGGTAAAGGAAGTCTGTGCGACGCTGACTGCGGAAGCCAAAATTAGGAAAAAAACGTATGTGCACATTGTGAAGAGGAAGCAGGAATTTAAAGCTGGTATGTTAGTGCTTTTGCGTACTCACCGTAAGTCGGCTGCTCTTCAGCGGCGCAACACGAAGTGGCGTTTGCTGTACGACGGTCCTTATGTTATTGTCAGCATTCCGCATCCTGGTGCATGTCAGCTACAGCATCCTAAAACAAACAGATTTATTCGGCCATATGCTCACCGTGATCTTAGAGTATATCATGCTCAACAGTAAACACATCTATGGATCATGCTTAAGTTGTAAACAAGTATCAAATACACGCATCTCACAGTATTTCTACAGAGAAGCTACGTAGTATAAGAATTTTATTTCAGCCGTTCTTGTCAGCTGCAGAAGGAGAAAGAAGCGATTCGTCTTCGCCGAATATTTACAGCAGCCACTTAAATTCTTATAGTAAATTTTATATTAACTTTTGTACAGGGGGAGAAGCCTAGGAGACTGACTATCTATACCGTCAGTCTTCGACTACTAAGGATAGATTCACGTGAATACTTAATAATTCTACACCCTTACACTTTCACCTTGAAACTGGTTAGATAAGCTTCCCACCATTGAACACACACTTATGAGTAGCTAAGGCCATGCTAACACAGCACTTATACACTCGTGTCGCGAGTATTTTTTGTGTTTGATGATAGATCACTGCTTTTGTTATTTGCAAAGAAAAACTTAGATCTAAACTTATAAGGATTGTGAATACTATAAATATTGTAAACTTATGTAAAGCTATATGAAAATATTTTTATGTGACCAATCATACATGTGTTAAGACAAGAGGAATATGTCTCTGTGTTTAAGTAACGCCGATATGTAATATGTTTGCATGTATTTGTACCTGTATAAAAAAACCTATATGTAACAAGTTTCCATGTATTTATCTGTATTTACGAATGGTAAATGATCTATGCTCACTTGTATGTGTTGTCTGTACTTGTTACATGTGTCGATATGAGACTTGCATAACCTGAAACTGTTTGTGGCCGCTTACCATACGTCGCTGTACTTGTAACTACGAGGACACTGGTGTGAAAAACCGCATAATTAGAAAAGACTATTCATGATATAAAGCTATGTATATAAACGTGATGAACTATTTATGTCTCAAATTTGTTTACAAACTGCTGGTGTAGAATCGAGTAACGAATTGTTTGCGTAAAGACTTGACGGCGGACGTTTGTTCTACGTCACAACTATTTGTGAACGAATATTTGCATATCGCTTCACAAACTGAGTGCATGGAATAACTGTCATAGTGAAGTGCACCGGCACTTTTGAGTGCATTAAAAATTTACATTTACTGCGCTGGATCGCTGTATCTCTGCAAGTCTGTATAGCAAGAACTGTTTCCCTACTGCACCTACGGTCGCTTTGTTCCAAAACGAGGAAGACCATTCGACGGGTGGAGAAATTTGGTTGGGTCCTCAGGGAGCAATACGTTCTCGGAAATGACGGACACTCTTACCTGGTCTAAACGAGGATCGATTCCAGCATCGTTCCGTCCGAGGTTCTGCTTCCGTGCCTTCAGGAACTTATGCTGTGGAGTGGCTATCCACCAGTCTTCTATCAAGCGGCGTACGACCTAGGGCAAGAATAGTGACATCTAATTACTACTAAAAACAGTCTTGACCACAATTTATTTAATAAGGTGACCGGTTTCGACCACTACTGTGGTCATCTTCAGACCATTGAGTAGGAACCTCTTTGTTGGAGATTGTTGTGATTCTCCAACAAAGAGGTTCCTACTCAATGGTCTGAAGATGACCACAGTGGTGGTCGAAACCGGTCACCATATTAAATAAATTGTGGTCAAGACTGTTTTTAATAGTAATTATTTATAAGACATTGATCACTGCTGTTCCCATAATGCATTCAATAGTGACATCTGTCTAGGCAAACAGTGTAACCAGTGCAAAAAATGTAAACTGTGCTACAAGTGATCGCGCACACGCATCTGTATCAAAACTGCGATCTATGAGATTTAACTGCCATAAAAATGCTCACGTTTATGAGGTTATCGTATGTTTCGGTTCATAGAACTGTGAACGACGACACGTCGTGAAATTCGTTACATCTGAAATAAAAATACATTTCAAGCCTAATAGTGTGCGAAAAAGACTATCAGCAATAAGAATTTATAATTTCATGTTAAAAAGTGCTGTAGCTTAAGGATTTTGTGCCTCTTTTACATGTTAATCCGCATTTGTAAAATCTATTATGATAAATTTTGCGACGTCTTGTGGACATGAACACACGGACTGAGAGAAAGCTATGAGTCCAGTGATGAACTCCCTTTGCATCTGCCGCGCTAGTACTGAACTTTACGCGACTGCGCATGCGCGGTAGGCGCAATGCTAACATCAAACTATTATAGGCGTACGCGCCACATTCAAGCATTGACAATCTCTTTTTTTGTAAATATTATGGTTTGATATGTGTGTTATATATTACATGTATGTGTATTTGTAGACTTATACAGGGTGTTGCAAAAAGGTACGGCCAAACTTTCAGGAAACATTTCTCACACACAAAGAAAGAAAATATGTTATGTGGACATGTGTCCGGAAACGCTTACTTTCCATGTTAGAGCTCATTTTATTACTTCTCTTCAAATCACATTCATCATGGAATGGAAACACACAGCAACAGAACGTACCAGCGTGACTTCAAACACTTTGTTACAGGAAATGTTCAAAATGTCGTCCGTTAGCGAGGTTACATGCATCCACCCTCCGTCGCATGGAATCCCGGATGCGCTGATGCAGCCCAGGAGAATGGCATATTGTATCACAGCCATCCACAATACGAGCACGAAGAGTCACTACATTTGGTACCGGGGTTGCGTAGACAAGAGCTTTCAAATGCCCCCATAAATGAAAGTCAAGAGGGTTGAGGTCAGGAGAGCGTGGAGGCCATGGAATTGGTCCACCTCTACCAATCCATCGGTCACCAAATCTTTTGTTGAGAAGCGTAAGAACACTTCGGCTGAAATGTGCAGGAGCTCCATTGTGCATGAACCATACGTTGTGTCATACTTGTAAAGGCACATGTTCTCGCAGCACAGGGAGAGTATCCAGTATGAAATCATGATAACGTGCTCTATTGAGCGTAGGTGGAAGAACATGGGGCCCAATCAAGACATCACCAACAATGCTTGCCCAAAAGTTCACAGAAAATCTGTGTTGATGACGTGATTGCACAATTGCGTGCGGATTCTCGTCAGCCCACACATGTTGATTGTGAAAATTTACAATTTGATCACGTTGGAATGAAGCCTCATCCGTAAAGAGAACATTTGCACTGAAATGAGGATTGACACATTGTTGGATGAACCATTCGCAGAAGTGTGTCCGTGGAGGCCAATCAGCTGCTGATAGTGCCTGCACACGCTGTACACGGTACGGAAACAACTGGTTCTCCTGTAGCACTCTCCATACAGTGACGTGGTCAACGTTACCTTGTACAGCAGCAGCTTCTCTGACGCTGACATTAGGGTTATCGTAAACTGCACGAAGAATTGCCTCGTCCATTGCAGGTGTCCTCGTCGTTCTAGGTCTTCCTCAGTCGCGAGTCATCGGCTGGAATGTTCCGTGCTCCCTAAGACGCCGATCAATTGCTTCGAACGTCTTCCTGTCGGGACACCTTCGTTCTGGAAATCTGTCTCGATACAAACGTACCGCGCCACGGCTGTTGCCGCGTGCTAATCCATACATCAAATGGGCATCTGCCAACTCCACATTTGTAAACATTGCACTGACTGCAAAACCACGATCGTGATGAACACTAACGTGTTGATGCTACGTACTGATGTGCTTGATGCTAGTACTGTAGAGCAATGAGTCGGATGTCAACACAAGGACCGAAGTCAACATTACCTTCCCTCAATTGGGCCAACTGGTGGTGAATCGAGGTAGTATAGTACATACTGAAGAAACTAACATGGAAATTAAGTGTTTCCGGACACCTGTCCACATAAAATATTTTCTTTATTTGTGTGCGAGGAATGTTTCCTGAAAGTTTGGCCGTACCTTTTTGTAACACCCTGTATATGCAATGTGCTTCAGAGTGAGCTGCTCGCCTGCAGGTGTGTCCTTTCGCCTCACAACTCATGGGGGCAGTTTCAAGGCACATTGGCATAATGAGCTTTTCTTAGCAGAAAGCGTAATTTATTTCAGAAAACACTATTATTAATAGCCTATGTGTGTTTTATTTTTTGTCTTTAGTAATTGTAAGTTTGTTGGGTGACTTAGCATGGCAGAAGGTTCCGTACTTCTAAGCAAAAAGTCGTCCAGCTCGATCCACCGTCGTCTTCGGATGCTGTCATATTACGAAGTCCCAATTTAGTGAAAACACAGAGAAAAGAGACACGGTTAAAAATACATAAACGGACCTTTAACGAAAATGCCATGCTCAATCGCGGAGAGTTTGTATAATTTTTTTTCTAATTACATTACTATAATTCTTTGTGTGGTCTCGATCCAGTTACGAATAAGCTAAAAACTAATCTGTTAAAGAATCACAAGAGAAGTGGGCATACTTGCATTCGGCCGGGAGATACAGGATGGTTTCAGTCAAATTGCTTCATGGCCAGGTAGAGATTCCAAAAACGAGATATTGGATTGTAAGACATACCCAGGAGTATACATTAGACTCGAATAGCAATCCAGTAACGACGAAGAGCAGGTAGTTTAGGAGTCAAGGAGAATTAGTACGCAGGAAAGTGGGGTACGGCAGTACTAAGAAATGAAGAGGCACGTTTGAATTTCTCTGATGCTGTAGACATTGCAATCTCGTAGATTAGTTCAGTAGGCAGTACAGTTGAAGAGGAATGAACATCTCTAAATAGAGGAGTCCCAGTGGCTGGAAAGGAAATCGAAGGTACAAGGTTGACAGCTGCGAAGAAACCATGGAAACCTTACGAAATACTTCAGGTGATCGATGAAAGAAGGAAGAACAAAAAAGTTCAGGGTAATTCAGGAATACCGAAATACATGGTTAGGAGTGATATAAAATAGAAGTGTGGAGAAGCTAAGGCAATATGGCTGCATGAAAGATGTGAAGAAATCGAGAAAGTAATGATTATCGGAAGAATGCATTCAGCATGTGGGAAAGCCAAAACAACCTTCAGTGAAATTAAAAACAAGAGCGATAACATTAAGGGTTCGATGGGAATTCACTGTTTAGGGAAGAGCAGATATGTGGAAAGAGTACACTGATGGCCTCTACGAGTGGGAAGACTTGCGTGATTTTTCAAAATCGTATTGTGATTTTATACAATATACAGTTCATACAAGACATGTGATTTTATACAATATACATACGATATAAGAGAAGATGAAATCTTAAAATCCGTGTTTTTCAACCAATTAATTTAGATGGTGTGAGAGTGAACATGTTGTCGGGAATTTCAGGGCATGAATGAACTGGACAGCGTTGGTCTAGATGTTCAATTGCCTGCTCTTCTTGATTACATTCACACATTGGTGAACTGATTCAGCCCCATTTGTACCTGAAGTAGCTACAGCAATCCAGTCCTTAACCTGTTGAGGCGGCACCAGAGATTCCTCGGTAGGTAAAAACCTTTTGGCTTCTTTATGGGATCAAGGTGATGGGCACTTGTTCCTAATGATTTTGTTACCATTAATGCTTGCAGCTTTCATTTAGGTCAAAACCATCTGCGATGAGTTGTCCTGCAGTAACACTTGCTGGTATTCTTGATCGCAATCGTGGCTGTGGCAGATCACAGAAATCCTGGTGCAGTGGTAGAGAGGGTGATGCAGAGATTTTCTTGGCCTCCCTCAGTAGAGCTTGTCTCCGCCATAAGTGAGGTGGAGGGATGTGATTCAATACAGGTAATCAGTGGCATGGGGTTGATTTGATACAACCTGTAGGACAGCACATTGTGTCGTTCAGTTTTGTGTCTACCTTCCTCACATGTACACTTTTCAACCAGACAGGTGCACAGTACTCGGCAGCAGAGTACACAAGACTGACGCCAGTTAAACGCACACAGCCACGCTGATGACGTGAAAGAAGAAGGAACAAGAGTCGAAAGAGAATAATATGGGATTCGAGCATTATAATCAGAATTTAAAAGGGTTTTGGAAGACTTAAGCTCAAATAGGGCGGAAGGGAGAGATAGCATTTCATCGGTGTTTCAAAAATCATTGGTGAAAGTGGCAGCAAAACGACTATTCAGGTTTGTGTAGAATGTGTGAGACTAGCCCTAAACTATCGGAATTTCGTGAAAGCATCAACCACACAATCTCGAAGGCAGCAAGAACCGACAAATGCGAGTATAATCGCACAATCAGTTGCTGACAGGAATAACATACGGAAGAGTGGAAAAGATTGGTTCAAATGGCTCTGAGCACTATGCGACTTAACATCTGTGGTCATCAGTCGCCTAGGACTTGGAACTAATTAAACCTAACTAACCTAAGGACATCACTCACATCCATGCCCGAGGCAGGATTCGAACCTGCGACCGGAGCGGTCGCTCGGCTCCAGAACCGCACGGCTACTCCGCCCGGCAATGGAAATGATAAAAGAGGATCTGTCAGCTGACGATCAGTTAGGCTTTAAGAAATGTAAATGCACCAGGGAGACAGTTCTGACGTTGTGGTTGAGAATGGAAGCGATACTGAAGAAAAATCAGCGGAAGCGACACTGAAGATAACTCAAGACACTGTCATACGATTAGCGGAAAAAGCGTTCGACAGTGTAAATGGCGCAGGATGTACGAAGTGGTTAGGAAAATATGGGAAGCTATAGGGAATTCGGGTAATATGCAATATGTACAAGAACCAAGAGGGAACAATGAGACTGGAAGACCAAGAACGAAGTGGTAGAATTAGAAAGTGTCTAAGACAGGGAGGTAGTGTTTCATCCCTACTGTTCATTTGTTACACCGAAGAGGCAATGTGAAAAATAAAATAAAAGTTCAAGAGAGGGATTAAAATTCACCGTTATAGGATATCATAATAAGATACGCAGATCACATTGCTATTCTGAGTAAACGTGAAGAAGGATTCCAGGATGTTTGAATGGAATGAACAATCTAATGTATACAGAAAATGAGTTTAGAGTAAATCGAAGGAAGACGAAAGTAATGAGAATTAGCAGAAATGAGAACGGCTTGAAACTTAACAGTACAATTGTGGATTACGAAGTATATGAAGTTGAGGAATTATACTACCTAGGCTGCAACGTCCCCTCTAAACGGCGGACCAAGGAGGACATAAAACGCAGACTAATGCCGCAAAATGCATTCCTGGCCAAGCCTATCTCGTACTTGGGTCTTAACTTGAGGAAGAAATTCCCGATTATGTACGTTTGGAGCAGACCATTGTATGGAAGTGTGCCGCTGATCGTGGGAAAACCAGAACAGAAGAGGATCAAATTCTTTGAGATGTGGTGGTACAGTAGAATGTTGAAAATTAGGTGGACTAATAAGGTAAGAAATGAGAAAATTCTCCGCAGAATCGGCGAGGAAAGGTACATATTGAAAACACTAACAGGAAGATGGGACAGAATGATAAGACATGTTTTAAGACATCAGGGGAAGACAGCCAACAAACAATTGAGGATATGGGGTGTAGGTGCTAATGTGAGACGAAAAGGTTGGCAGTGGAGAGGAATTCGTTTCAGGCCGCATCAAACCAATCAGAAGACTGATGAAAAAAGAAAAAAAAAAGAGAGCGAGAGAGAGAAAAGCAAGAAAACGGAGTTGGAAACCATAAAGATATCCGTGGCTACCGTGGTTGATTTTCAGGCTAGCACTGACCATCACGAACTGTCTCTCATTTCTTTCGGTTATATACTGGTGGATCTGATAGATCGAGAAAAAGATCTGAATAAGTTAGTACTGAAGGTGGTGATGTATCTGGAGTTATTTAATATCATAAAATAATAAAGTCTCTCTGATGCCATTACTTACTTTCATTAGATTCATTAGGGTTACTCTTTGTGCATAAACTGCTTCAGAAATTATTGTTTACGTTAATTAAGTTACAGTACGCAAACTTACTTTAAATAAATTCGCAACTGCGAATAAGGACAACCCTCAGCTGTAGAATGCAATGAGTACAATATAAATTCGTGCGGGATCGGGACTCGAACCCGGATTTACCACTTATGGCGAGCTCGCCCTACCATTTAGCTATCAGTGCATGACTTGGGGCCAAACCCTAACTTCCGTATGTCGTCAACCATGTTTCTACGATCTGTACTCGTACATCCATTGACGTTGTACTTTGAAGTCGATTGCCCGGTATCGGCAGACTTTGCAATACGACGCAACATGACTTACAGCACATAAACAAAGCAGAAACTAAGATAATGCTCAAAGATTTAGTATTTCAGCCGTCTTTCTTTGGCCACCACTTGCATCTTCGAAAGTTAAACATTGATCTTGAACGATTAAATCACATTCATTATTACTGTATTAACATATGCTGCCATAATGTCTACAAAGTTATGGTTCAAAATGACAGTTTTTCTATACATACAGAAATTGTATTTAACGCTTTTATTGTTACTTGTTTGATACTGTTTATGAAATAGACATCAAAGCTTAATATGTCATCGGCTTAATGAAACTTCTTCCGTATCCAGTGCACACTGATGACACGACCATTAAGATGGACACCCTTGATCAATTAGAAATTTTTGACCATAAGCATAAATTACCTTAACCATCCTAAATGAACAAATTCATGCTCCAAACAACCCACTGTTTTCAAACTTTCAGGGAACATTAACACTGTAAATTGCGTTCTGACACTAAACATCCCATCTCACTCCCACCCCCACCTCCCATCCACAAACGCATATACACAAACAGAAAGCTCGCACTCTATCACACAAACACAAATACCAACCACGTTCCTCCGCACAGCACTAAATCAAAAACCAAAATCTATAACGGAAAATAAAGCTCCACAGCCTGAAGGAATATCATACAGATGTTACACTGAGCCGGCCGCTGGTGGCCTAGCGGTTCTAGGCGCTTCAGTCTGAAACCGCGCGACCGCTACGGTCGCAGGTTCGAATCCTGCCTCGCGCATGGATGTGTGAAGTCCTTAGGTTAGTTAGGTTTAAGTAATTCTAAGTTCTAGGGGACTGATGACCTGAGATGTTAAGTCCCATAGTGCTTAGAGCCATTTGAACCATTTTGTTACACTGAATTTACAGCTGAGCTAGCCACTCGATTACCGTGATATAATATAGGTCGTTAGAAGGAAGAACAGGTCATCTCCTGTGTCATGAATGGGAGTACAAGTGGTCCACAATGCTGCGAGTCCATTGCCTTTGGATCTGTCTGTAGAATATATTCTGAACTGAAACTCAGCAAAGTAGTAAGGTATCATAAAGCGAGTGACCCTGCCATCACAACTATCATGGATTCTTAAAACGTCAGTTGTGAAAAACTTCTCTGACACTTTCACTTACGATATCCAGAAAATAATGGATCATGGCAATCAAAAAAGAAAATCATTAGTTCACGAATCCCAGAAAACATTGTACTATGCAGCACATTACGGTTTACTTATGACTGGGTGACCGTGTAGGGTATCAACTGTTCCAGCCAGTCAGTATTTGTTTTCTAAATCATAGGCTCAGTGTAAAGAACTTTTCATGCTGAATACACCCATTTTCGTTTATTTCAGTAAGTCACTTTCCGAGTACTTTCAATTTCAGTATTACACACGTCACTGTCCACGTTCGAAAAGTACTGCAGTGAGCACACTGGAGATTTTGATCAATTAATTAATCGTTCCGTTAATTTAAATTGCCCAATACGAATTAATTATCCTGTAAATTCAATTTTCAATGTGAAATTAGGCATATTAGATGTAAACAAGTAGTATGTAAGCATCTTCCACGAGATTACAAAAACATAGGGGTTTTATCACTACTGTCGCACATTGTTACAGACATACAGTCTAAAAACTACACTTACTTGTTTCCGTTACATATCACTGTTAAATTCACAATTAATATTCTTTCTCAAACAATGGCCGAGTAGAGCTGTGCATTCGGTGCAGCCTTTAACGATAAATTACTTAAAGAGATCCTCAGACCTTCCAGAACACGAAATAAATCTCAGGAACGAAAGCAAGAAGGTTTGTTCGTGCTGTCAGAGCTTACTATTGCTCTGCACTTTATGCAGTTTGTACCACCAATTTGAAACACTGTGTAGTGATCAATCACTCTTCTCCACAAATATTCTTCGATGTTTCTCTACAGTAGAAACTCTAGGACATCCACACTTACCAATAGAATATACAAGGTATCCGAAAATAAAGTATACTGTATTTGAAAATAAGTATCTTTTTGATGGAAGCAGATAGAAGTGACACATTTTTAGTGTCTTGTACATTAAGTGGTAACTTCAGGTTGAAAATGCTGAAAATTTCAACCTTCCACTGTAATGCATAGCTTACAGAGCAGAGCAACATACAAGACGTATTTCTTCTAACGGAATTGCGTCACAGGCTTCCTCAATTTTTTTCTCTTACATCATGCAGTGTTTATGGTTTTGCGGCATACACAGTGTTCTGCACATTATGCCAAAGACAGAGGTCTGACGGGGTTAAATCCAGTGTACGATTGAGGAATTCACTCACATGACGCTGAAAGTGATGTGGCTCCCCACTCTGTCGAAAGAAATAATCTTCCTTGAGAAAAATGTCGACAAATCCTGGGGTAATGATGTACAACATTACTAGGTGAGAGTAACCTCTTGTAACCGAGCGAGGTGGCGCAGTGGTTACACACTGGACTCGCATTCGGAAGGACGACGGTTCAATCCCGCGTCCGGCCATCCTGATTTAGGTTTTCCGTGATTTCCCTAAATCACTCCAGGCAAATGCCGGGATGGTTCCTCTGAAAGGGCACGGCCGACTTCCTTCCCCATCCTTCCCTAATCCGATGAGACCGATGACCTCGCTGTCTGGTCTCCTTCCCCAAACCAACCAACCAACCTAACCTCTTGTAGGAAATGCGGACCCACTAATCCGCTAGTGGACAGCTCACACCAGGTAAATTAACATGCCTTTCTTCAGTTACGCAGGGATTTTAGTCATAGAAGTAAAAACCATATCTTAGTTAATCGCTCGTTAAGTTTAAAGTTCACTTCGTTCGAAAAATAAATTAGATATTAAAAACATTTAGCGTCTTCACTTGTGCTGATGAACTGCTCGCAGTGTTCAATTCGTGTATTGTGAGAAACCTCGTTCGCAGCATGGACAAGCAGCAGTGACGTAAAAGGTTTCTGCAAGGCTTCTGAAACGTTCTCTGATCACGTTTCGCTGATCCGAATTTCATGAGGTTTTTCGCTCACAGACTTTCTCTGGGTTATTGCAAGACCTGAATTCGTTCATGAACGCCTTAGTTGTCTATCGAATGTCTCTTGTGTTGTGTCTCTTCTTCACATCTTGTACCGTTCAATCGATTTCAAACTTGTCTCGATTTCTTGTAGTTACTAACCGCGAATGTCGTGATGAGCCCAATTAAACTCTCTACCGTCGTCCAATCTCACCCTAATTCTGTTTTTGGGTAACGCTACAGCACCCACTCTCGTTTATCAAACAATAACATGTGTATTTTCAAACCCACAACAAATAGAAGAGTTGAAAAACTTTTTGACTGCCTTTTGAATAGTTATTGTTGTGATCTTCAGTCCGAAGACTGGTAATGCTTTAATGTAGCTCTCCATGCTGCTCTATCCTGTGCAAGCCTCTTCATCTCCAGAAATAAACACTGCAACCGACGTCCTTCTGAATGTGCTTACTATCCTCATCTTTCGGTCTCCCACTACGATTTTTACCCCTCATACTTCACTCCAGTACTAAATTGGTTACCGCTTGTGTCTCAGAACGTGTTCGACCAACTGATCCCTTCTTAGTCAGGCTGTGTCACAAATTTCCGTTCTCCCCTAGCCTCTTCAGTACTTCATCATTTAACCTACCCATCTAATATTCATCGTTCATATGTAGCATCATATTTCAAAACTTTCTATTCTCTTCTTGTCTAAAATGGTCATCATATGAGTTTCACTTCCACACTTGAATAATCTCCAAAAACATACATTTGTAAAAGACTTCCCAACACTTCAACCTACATTGGATGTTAAAATTTCCTCTTCTTCATAAACTCTTTTCTCACCATTGCTAGACTACATTTAATGTCCTTTCTACTTCTGATAGCATCAGATACCTTGCTGCCCAAACAACAAAGTTCTTCTACTACTTTAAGAGTCTTGTTTCCTAATCTAGTTCCTCCAGTATCACTCGATTTAATTCGACTACATTCCATTATCCTTCTTTTGCTTTTGTTGATATTCACCTCATATCCTCCTTTCAAAACACCACCCATTCCTTTGAACTGCTCTTCCAAGTAGTTTAAAATCCTAAGATTTTTGTTTGTTCTCGCAAATCTTTAATTCATACTTCAACCTACTACAGCTTTTTCTTTGGTTCCCTTCACTGGAGGTTGCTTAGTGTACACACTGAATAACATCGGATATAGTATTGAAACCTGTCTCCTCCCTTCTCAACCACTCCTTCCCTTCCATGCCCTTCGACTATTAAAACTGTCATATTGTTTCCGTGTAACTTGGAACTAACCTTTCATTCCCTGTGTTTTACCCTTGGTACCTTCCAGTTAACATTGTCAAAAGCTTTCTCAAGATCTGCAAATGCTGTAAACGTAGATATAACTTTTCTTAGCCTATCTGTTAAGATAACTCATAAGGTCAGTAATACCTCGTGTGTTTCTGTATTTATCCCAAATCCCAACTAACATCCCCCACTGTTGGCTTTTACAAGTTTTTTCCCCATTCTTCTGAATAGAATTCGTATCAGTATTTCGCAACCATGACTCATTAAACTGACAGTTCGTTAATTTTCACTCCTGTCAGCCTCTGCTTTCTTTTGAACTGGAATTACTACATTCTTCTTGGAATGTGAGGCTGTTTCACTTGTGTCATACATCTTGCACACCACACGGGAGCGTTTTCGGTGGATGACTCTTCCAAGGCTATCAGTAGTTCTGACAGTATGCCGTCTACTCCTGCGGCCCTGCTTCGACTTCCGTCTTTCAGGGACCTGTCAAATTCTTCTCGCTGTATCATACCTCCATCTCATCTTTATGTAAGGCCCCTTCCACATTCACAACATTGCCTTCATTCAACTCCCTTGTTCAAATCCTCTATGTATTTCCATCACCTTCTCCTTCTTCGCTTAGGATTGGTTTTCTGTCTGAGTTCATGTTCATACAACTGCTTCTCTTGTCTCCAAATGCTATTTTAATTTTTCTGTAGGCGGTATCTATCTTCTCCTACGGAAATATGCATCTAAATCCTTACATCTATCCTGTAGAACTCGTGTTTAGCCATTCTGCACTTCCTGTCAGTCGTGGTTTTTGGACTTATATATCCCCTTTCACCTCCTTCATTTGCTAGTATTTTTATTTTCCCCTTTCATCAATTACATTCAATAACTGCTGTGTCATCCAAGGGTTTTTACTAAGCGTTGTCTTTGTACCTATGTGAACCTCTGCTGCCTTCACTATTTCATCTGCTAGTGCTACCAACTTGTCTTCTACCCTATTCCTCTCCCCTGTTCTACTCAACTCTTGCGTAATGCTCCCTTTCTAGCTCTCAACATCTGTTTCTTTCAACTTATCCAGATCCAGTATCCTTAATTTCGTGCCGTTTTGCAATGTTTTCGGTTTTAATATACAGTTCAAAACAAATAAATGGTGGTCTGGGTCGTCATACATCCTTGGAAATCTCTTGCAACTTAAAATCGTGTTCAGAAATCTCTGTCCAACAATAGTAATATAGTCCGGCATCTCCATGTCTCTTTCAAGTATACAACCGCCTTTCATGTTTCTTAAACCAGATGATAATAGCGATTAAATTATGCTCCGTGCAAAATTTCACAAGGCGGCTTCCTCTTTCTTTCCATTTACCCAGTCAAAATTCACCAACTATTGTACGGTCTTTCCTTCTCTTCCTCTTCCTGTTATTGAATTTAGTCCCCCATAGCAATTAAAGTTTCACCTCCCTTAACAATCTGAATAATTTCTTGTATCTGATCATACATATCTTCAACCTCTTTATTATCTCCGGAGCTAGTTGGAGTATAGACTTGTACTACTTTGGTAGTGTGGACTTCGTGTCTGTCTTGGCTACAATAATGCTTGCACTATACTGTTGATAGTACCTTACTCGTACCTTACTCGCATTCCTCTCTAATTATTCAATATTAAGCACACTCTTGCACAGCCACTTTTTATTTTGTGTTTATAACCCTATATTCACTTGACAAACCGACGGCAGGATTCATCGTTCATGGTGGGAGGGGAGGAGGGGCCAGGGGTTTATTTCGCTCAAAACATTATCCCCATCTGTTTTAACGGAAGAGAGTAAAGTTTCAAGGGGTCCACCCATTATTTTAGGTCAGCCTATGCAATCAATATGGAATGTTCTTTATGGCTTATTAGTATTCATTCAGTGACGAAATAGCTTAATGCCTCTTCATTTTGTAACAGAAGAACAATGGAATTATTTGCTAACGAGTGGGAGAGTAGAATGAAACGTCCTGTCGATAGTAATATCATTACAGCCTGGCATATAGCCTACTGTATGAACCTATTCTAACATCTCTGTTTAAGATTTTAGGAGTTTGAAAAGGAGTAGACATTGTTTATTATAACAGAATGTTGAGTGTAACTCACATGAGAGCATAGACGCTCAATATGCGTTCTTCGTTTAGCATTAAACGGTTAGGTAATGGGAACTTTTTTCAGAAAAAAATTTTGAATACAGTCAGCTGTCGTCGTTATTCGGGAAAGTTTATCATGCTGTGTAATGTTACAAAACTCGTGACGTCTACCAGAGCCGGAACGTTTACATTCACGTCACAATCCGTGAATAGGGAAATAATTACGCGGACTGGAGAGGAAAAAGGAATCCGAGAATTTCAAGTGGAATTAGATCACTTGTTGATAAGTGAATTTATATCAGACTATACCTATGATAATGACTGTGTTATTAGACAAGAATAACCAGATTCTGAAGAGTACAACCGATTGTGATGCTGATATTAGCTTCTAGTTATTATTGCGACATATGAGTCTTTATTTCGAATGTGGATTTTGATACCAACATTTCAGAATTTCTGCGAGCAATGACTGGAGTTCGAAGGGTGGAGCAAGTTAAAGTGCTCCATGTAGGCACTCTTGGGCCAAGGTCTTTAACCGTCGTGAGGTACTTAATTATAGAGAGGGGATGGAGCACACTACCGCTACTGTGAACTATTTGTGTCAAATACATCCAACCAACAGCACACTGAAATCGCTAATTACTTCGCTTCCACGCGAAAACATGGCAAGGGCCCTCACGCATGTTGCTGAACTAACTCTGGAAATCATCGGAAGCGAATCATTAGTATCACGGAAAATCTTGGTTATGGTAACCAGTCAGGTATCCATATCCTACTGAGCCCTCTCCTCTACGCAGTCGCTCAATCAAACACATGACTGTTGAAAAACTACAACACCATTAAGACATTATAAAAGATAAATAAGATTGCGGTCTTTGTATGATAGTTAACCAGACAAGGAATCGTTTCAATGAACACAGTTTTACTAAATCAAAGTTGCCTGCCTAAAACTAGAAACAGACGAAATCTGCACGCTTCATTACACCTACCTCTGTAATTCAAACTGGTTTTGTGTGTGTCTTTTATGACTCAATTCCAAAGTGTTCATTGCTCAAAAACGTGCTGTAAGAATAACATATGGTTCTCCTCCACCTGTTGAAGGAGATACGCATTTTCACTACAGATTCATAGCTTGTGAGGTTTTTCATAAATAAGCCACTACAGTTAAAAGGGAGTAATGATGTACATCATTACTAAACAAAAAGAAAAAAAATCACACTCACTGGTGGGTGTTAAGTTTGTCTTTATCAGGTACCACTGGGTCTACCGAGGCCTGTGCGCACGGAGTTTGGTTTTAATAAAAGTGGAGAACAACGCTGCCATTAAAATTTTCTATCTCTTAAACAATGATATGAAATGTCTAAGAGAGAGTAAACTTAAACTGAAAACAGTTTGTCCTTCATAAGCCATTCTAGACTGTATACGAATTTACAGGTTGTTTAAAAATGAATGGTGCTGTTTTAAAAATTAATAATAGAACGATTTATATCTTATGTGGGCAACTCTTACAGCATACGCAGTGGCAACTATACAAGTTTTTTATGCAGTACCAGCTATCGCTTTTCATGCTTAATGCACAGGGGTAGCGCCTGTTTCAAGATGGCGTCTCAACAGGAAAAGTATTTCTGTATTCACCGTTTTAAGATGTCCAGGTCTATGGGTACAGTACTTCATGAGTTTCGTGCACGGTTTAGGATAGACCCCCCACACAAGAATAACACAGCCAAGTAGTAAGGACATTTTGTAGAAAACGGATGTCTTTGTAAGGGGAAGAGTCCTGGTCGACTTTGTGTGTCTGATGCAAACTTCGAAAGAGTGCGCGAGCCATTTCACCGAAGTCCTCGCAAGTCACTTAGCACAGTAAGCAGGAAACTGTTTATGGCAAGGATTACGATGCGGTAGGTGTTGCATAAGCGGCTATGTTTTAAACCGTACAAATGGGTTTAGTGCAGGCCATGTATCAGCAGATCAATTGAAAAGGCTTGACTTTTGTCAACAGCTGCAGTTAAAAATCGTGGACGCTTCATCCTCTACGATAAAGCGACTTTCCATGCACTTCGCAAGGTGAACAAAAACAATGGGTTTATCTGGAGAAGCGAGAAACCACACACGCTGATAGAGCATCTGTGTCACTCTCCAAAAGTGACCGTTTTTCAGTGCGGTTTTGCGCGAGAAAGTAGACGAATCGTTTTTTTCGAACAACAAACGATGACAGGTAACTCATTTCGAGAAGTGTCGGAAACCTGGCTGTTAATCCAGCTGAACACCACTTATGATGATTACATTTTGCTACTGGACGGTGCTCCTCCTCATTTTCAAATGAATGCACGAGAGATTCTTAATTGCGTTCTTCACGAACGCTGACTTGGATGTGCTGTAACAGCGGACAACTTTCTTTTCCCCTGACCATGCCGTTTACTGGATTTAACTTCCTGCTATTTCTTTGTGTCGGAGTTTGTGAAATACACACAAGGATCGTGTAGTCGGACAGAGCATGCACTCCATAACATCACAGAAGACATGCTACGCAGAGTATGGGAAGAATTTGGTTACCGTGTAGATGTGTGTCGAGTGACCAACGATGCACTTATTGGAGGACCGTGATCAACCCATCAAAACTGGGACAGTTTCCGCTGCTTACGCTGTAAATTTTCCCGTAAGAGGTAAAAAACAGATTTATTATAAATTTCTAAAACTGCACCATTCATTTATAAACACCCTGTCTATTGACGTAATATGTGGCGTAAGAACGACTCCATCTGCTTAAAAAAAAGAGATTAATCCTAAAAATGATCCAGGGAAAATAAAACTAATGAATGTATCGTACATGACTAAATAATTTAAGCGTGTTGGTAATGAATGGGCAGTCTTACTTCTGTTGCGAAAATTTTCCAGTCATACATATCGAATGTTACAATGTCCACAGTGAACGGGATAGAGTAGATAGTAGTTGCCATTTGGGATTGCCATTGTCAGCTCTTGGAATGGTAACAGAAGAAGCATCATATGTTTCATCGTCCATTAAGGCAGATGGACCAATTACTGTGAGACATCTGCAAGCCGTTTTTCGTTGTTAGCAGAGATTTAATATCTGACTGCTCGGAAATCTTGCAACTTTTCAATCTTGCGACAGATGTGATAATATCCTCCTTTACTTACTATCTTCTTCTGATAGTAATCTGTGCTGTTCTTCTCTAAGATCCTCCCTTAGCTCAAATACGTATGATAGATATTTAGTCTTCTCATTTACTTAACGAATACCGATTCCTCCATTACCTAGATGTGTTACAATTTCTCTTGGTAAGCGTTAGCTACAGACTTTTCGTTGCATATTTTTTTCTGTTACCTACTTAATATTTTATCTACAACAACATTACAGCCCTGCTCCGCAAGCCATTGTACCGTTCATGATTGAGGATACCACGTACCACTACCAGTCAGTTCCTACCCTGTTCCACTCGCAAGTAAAGCGACCGGAAAACCAGCCCTAATTTCTTTCATCTTATCTTCGTCGTCCTTTACCGAGGTGTACGTTGGTGGAAATGCACTGAAGCGGTAAAGAAACTGGTATGGGCGTATTCCAATGCAGAGACATGTAAACAGGCAGAATATGGCATTGCTGGCAGCAACGTCTATATAAAACGACACGTGTCTGGCATAGTTGTTAGATCGTTTACTGCCGCTACATGGCAGGTTATCAAGATTTAAGTGAGTCTGAACGTGGTGTCATAGTCGGCGCACGAGCGATGCGACATGGCATATCTGAGAAAACAACGAAGTGAGCATTTTCCCGTACGGCCATTTCACGAGTGTACTGGGAATATCAGGAATCCGGTAAAACATTAAATATCCGCAACCCCTGCGGTCGGAAAGAGATCCTGCAAGAACGGGACCAACAACGACTGAAGAGAATCATTCAATGTGACAGAAGTGCAGCCTTTCCGCAAATTGCAGCAGATTTCAGTGCTGGGCCATCAACAAATGTCAGCGTGCGAACCATTCTTCGAAACATCATCGATATGGGATTTCGGAGCCAAAGGCCCACTCGTGTACCCTAGAATCGAAGACTGCATGACACAAAGCTTTACGCCTCGACTGTGCCCGTTACACCGAAAAATATTTGGAATTTTGTGGTAAGGTCTTATGGGGCCAAACAGCTGAGGCCATCAGTCCCTAAGTCTACACACTACTCAATGTAACTTAAACTAACTCACGCTATGGGCAACACTCGTACGCACGCACGAGGGAGGACTCAAACCTCCGACGTGGGGAGCCTCATGGACCGTGACAAGGTGCCTAAGTCAGCGCGGCTACCAGCGCTGCGTCAAAACCGACATTCGACTGTTGACGACTAGAAATTTGATGCCTAGTCAGGCGAGTCTCGCTTCAAATTGTATCGAGCGGATGGACTTGTAAAGGTTTGGAGACAACCTCATGTATGCATGGACCCTGCATAACAGCAGGGGGCTGTTCAAACTGGTGGAGGTTCTGTAATTGTATGGGCCTTACACATATGGAGAGATATGGGACCTCTGATACGTCTAGATACTACTCTGACACGTAACACGCACGTAAGCATCCTCTCTGATCTCCTGCATACAATCAGGTCCACTGTGCTTTCCGATGGACTTAGACAATTCCAGCAGCACGTTGTGACACCCCAAAAGTCCAGAATTGCTACAGAGTGACTACAGGGACACTCTTCTAAGTTTAAATGCTTCCGGTGGCCACCAAACTCCCCAGACTTGAACATCATTGAGTATGTCTTGGATTCCTTGCAACGTGCTATTCAGAAGTAATCTCCACCGCCTCGTACTCTTACCGATTTATGAACATCTCTGCATTATTCATGGTGTCAGTTCCCTCCAGCACTACTTCAGACATCAGTCGAGTCCATGCCACGTAGTTTTGCGGCACTTCTGAGTGATCTCGGGGGCCGTACGTAATATTAGGCAGGTGTAGCAGTTTTTGGCTCTTCAGTGTGGAATCATTCTGCTGCCGGCCTCAAATGCCTGTTTTTTTAAATTTCTTCAATAGTGCCTCGCAAACAGAACATCATCTTTCCTCCAGGGATTCCCATTTGACTTCATGATGCACCTCTGCAATACTTGCGTCCTGACCGAATCTACCAGTAATAATAGTAGCAAAATGTAGTAGAATGTAGTACGGTTCCTCAGAATTGCTTCGATGTCTTCCTTCAATCCGTCCTGGTGGGAATCCCAGACACTCGAGCAGAACTCAAGAATTTGTCGTCCTACTGTTCTACACACATTCTCTTTTACAGATGAGCTAACCTTCTCCAAAATTGTCCCAATAAAATGAAATCGAGAACTGGCCTACTCTACTACCAACCTGACCCTCGTTCCAGTTCATATCACTTTGTGACGTTACGTCTAGATAATTCATCGCTGTAAATGAGTTAGGCAGCACACCACTAGTGCTCTATTCAAAAGCTATAGGTTTGTTTATCCTATTCATCCGCATTAAGATAAATTTTTCAACTGGTAGAGTAAGATGTCATTCAGTGCATCGCCTAGATATTATGCCTAGGTCATTTTGTGACTTGCTACAGTCACTCAACGATGGCAACTTATCATTCCACGTTGCGAGAGATACGCTTTCTAATCATAACTATCACGTGTGACGATGCAATTATACTGGTGACCCATACGCCTCTTCAGTTTCCTTTATTAAGCTACAAAGCTATGTAGATATCTAGGAAAATGTGTCTTGGCTGCGCAGTTATATTAAAAGTGACAGATAAATTTTATACTATTCTCTCTAATATTCTGGTAGAAATAAAACGCGACAATGCTGTAATTCATCTCGCTGGGGAATCCAGTACCTGGCTGTAGGAGTGACTGTGACGACGGCAGTTTTACTATGGAGCTGTCTACATCGAATGTCATGATCCCCGGACAATATTACGAGGAGTTTAAAAACAGTATTTACACACTTGTCTCTGCTTTGCCTAGCTATCAGACCGACGTACTTTATTTTGCTAGAGACCATTTTCTCTGTCGAAAACTATTGTAAATACTTATTACATTTCTGATTGTTTCATTTATTTTAGGAATATGGAAAAAATGGTATTTACCAGGATTCGTCGTGCTCATTAGTAGTTGAAAGTTATTTGAGTGGTAACATTGAGGTCTGATGATTAATGTAATGACTGACAAGCAATGCAAGATATTTTTTATTTAATGTTAAAAGTATATAGCAAAATTAGAACACAATATTTATTTCCGGGAACTTAAATAAACCCTCTATATTTTAGATTTGCACATAGACAAGAACTATTGTTAGCACAAAGTTAGATGCTTATTTAGGGAAATATTACACAATTTTAACCAATATCCATTGAGAAAATTCTGGGATGTCGTGTATTTATGCGACAATTGGCAGACGTTTCCACTGGGTTGAAAATGAATTATTCTTTGAGCGTTGAGTAACTGTAGGGCTCTGGAATATATAGCAGTTAGATATATTCCTCCACCCCAAACCAAAGAAAGGCCACACATGTCAGAGGGAGGAAATGTTACTTTGCAAAGTGCATGCAGCCACATACAGCAATTGACTACCAGTGAGGTTTTTACTATAAAATTCAAAATGTGATCGTACGAAGAGATCCTTTCATTCTCGAGTTGCAGATTTTTTTAGGCCATGGAATGTAGCAACCATGTGAGAGAGCCAAGGGGAGCACGAGTCTTTCTCTCTGGAAGAAGGAAAGCGCTTAAAATTGCCCAACAACCCATCACTAACCTTGTGTTAAGTTTATTGCTTATAAACAAAATATGACACAACGAAACGGAGGCTAAGTTCTTAAATTAATGATCGAGAGCTAGAAAAACTACACATTCATTCATTCATTACAATTCAGTTTTAAATAGATATTTTCAATTAGACGTTGTGTGCAGCAGTGAGATACTCGGAATATACCTTGCGGGAAAAATGCCCTTAAGCCACCTACGCTAACAAGAAATTTAACGGTATTTTCGAAAACTCAAGTTCACCTGAGTGAGGGTGAGGATCTAGCAGGACTATGTCTTAATAATTGGCTTCTAAACAAAGGCACAATAACCACTCAAAGAAAAAGGAAAGGAGAACAACTTCAAGCAGTCGAACTACAGGCCGTGGAGACTTGCTCGCTGCTCCGTCACAACCGACCAACTGCCTGTTCAAGTACGCAGACAGCATTCATCTGCTCAACGGAAATCACAGCAGCTACACAGAGTTCCACGTAAACACTTGCACCAAGAACTGCGACAATCCTAAAGCCAATCTACATCTACATCTACATTGATACTCCGCAAGCCACACAACGGTGTGTGGCGGAGGGCACTTTACGTGCCACTGTCATTACCTCCCTTTCCTGTTCCAGTCGCGTATCGTTCGCGGGAAGAACGACTGTCTGAAAGCCTTCGTGCGCGCTCGAATCTCTCTAATTTTACATTCGTGATCTCCTCGGGAGGTATAAGTAGGGGGAAGCAATATATTCGATACCTCATCCAGAAACGCACCCTCTCGAAACCTGGCGAGCAAGCTACACCGCGATGCAGAGCGCCTCTCTTGCAGAGTCTGCCACTTGAGTTTGTTAAACATCTCCGTAACGCTATCACGGTTACCAAATAACCCTGTGACGAAACGCGCCGCTCTTCTTTGGATCTTCTCTATCTCCTCCGTCAGACCGATCTGGTACGGATCCCACACTGATGAACAATACTCAAGTATAGGTCGAACGAGTGTTTTGTAAGCCACCTCCTTTGTTGATGGACTACATTTTCTAAGCACTCTCCCAATGAATCTCAACCTGGTACCCGCCTTACCAACAATTAATTTTATATGATCATTCCACTTCAAATCGTTCCGCACGCATACTCCCAGATATTTTACAGAAGTAACTGCTACCAGTGTTTGTTCCGCTATCATATAATCATACAATAAAGGATCCTTATTTCTATGTATTCGCAATACATTACACTTGTCTATGTTAAGGGTCAGTTGACACTCCCTGCACCAAGTGCCTATCCGCTGCAGATCTTCCTGCATTTCGCTACAATTTTCTAATGCTGCAACTTCTCTGTATACTACAGCATCATCCGCGAAAAGCCGCATGGAACTTCCGACACTATCTACTAAGTCATTTATATATATTGTGAAAAGCAATGGTCCCATAACACTCCCCTGTGGCACGCCAGAGGTCACTTTAACGTCTGTAGACGTCTCTCCATTGATAACAACATGCTGTGTTCTGTTTGCTAAAAACTCTTCAATCCAGCCACACAGCTGGTCTGATATTCCGTAGGCTCTTACTTTGTTTATCAGGCGACAGTGCGGAACTGTATCGAACGCCTTCCGGAAGTCAAGAAAAATAGCATCTACCTGGGAGCCTGTATCTAATATTTTCTGGGTCTCATGAACAAATAAGGCGAGTTGGGTCTCACACGATCGCTGTTTCCGGAATCCATGTTGATTCCTACATAGTAGATTCTGGGTTTCCAGAAATGACATGATACGCGAGCAAAAAACATGTTCTAAAATTCTACAAGAGATCGACGTAAGAGATATAGGTCTATAGTTTTGCGCATCTGCTCGACGACCCTTCTTGAAGACTGGGACTATCTGTGCTCTTTTCCAATCATTTGGAACCCTCCGTTCCTCTAGAGACTTGCGGTACACGGCTGTTAGAAGGGGGGCAAGTTCTTTCGCATACTCTGTGTAGAATCGAATTGGTATCCCGTCAGGTCCAGTGGACTTTCCTCTATTGAGTGATTCCAGTTGCTTTACTATTCCTTGGACACTTATTTCGATGTCAGCCATTTTATCGTTTGTGCGAGGATTTAGAGAAGGAACTGCAGTGCGGTCTTCCTCTGTGAAACAGCTGTGGAAAAAGGTGTTTAGTATTTCAGCTTTACGCGTGTCATCCTCTGTTTCAATGCCATCATCATCCCGTAGTGTCTGGATATGCTGTTTCGAGCCACTTACTGTTTTAACGTAAGACCAGAACTTCCTAGGATTTTCTGTCAAGTCGATACATAGAATTTCACTTTCGAATTCAATGAACGCTTCACGCATAGCCCTCCTTACGCTAACTTTGACATCGTTTAGCTTCTGTTTGTCTGAGAGGTTTTGGCTGCGTTTAAACTTGGAGTGGAGTTCTCTTTGCTTTCGCAGTAGTTTCCTAACTTTGTTGTTGTACCACGGTGGGTTTTTCCCGTCCCTCACAGTTTTACTCGGCACGTACCTGTCTAACACGCATTTTACGATTGCCTTGAACTTTTTCCATAAACACTCAACATTGTCAGCGTCGGAACAGAAATTTTCGTTTTGATCTGTTAGGTAGTCTGAAATCTGCCTTCTATTACTCTTGCTAAACAGATAAACCTTCCTCCCTTTTTTTATATTCCTATTAACGTCCATATTCAGGGATGCTGCAACGGCCTTATGATCACTGATTCCCTGTTCCGTACATACAGAGTCGAAAAGTTCGGGTCCGTTTGTTATCAGTAGGTCCAAGATGTTATCTCCACGAGTCGGTTCTCTGTTTAATTGCTCGAGGTAATTTTCGGATAGTACACTCAGTATAATGTCACTCGATGCTCTGTCCCTACCACCCGTCCTAAACATCTGAGTGTCCCAGTCTATATCTGGTAAATTGAAATCTCCACCTAAGACTATAACATGCTGAGAAAATTTATGTGAAATATATTCCAAATATTCTCTCAGTTGTTCTGCCACTAATGCTGCTGAGTCGGGAGGTCGGTAAAAGTAGCCAATTAATAACCTAGTTCGGTTGTTTAGTGTAACCTCCACCCATAATAATTCACAGGAACTATCCACTTCTACTTCACTACAGGATAAACTACTACTAACAGCGACGAACACTCCTCCACCGGTTGCATGCAATCTATCCTTTCTAAACACCGTCTGTACCTTTGTAAAAATTTCGGCAGAATTTATCTCTGGCTTAAGCCAGCTTTCTGTACCTATAACGATTTCAGCTTCGGTGCTTTCTATCAGCGCTTGAAGTTCCGGTACTTTACCAACGCAGCTTCGACAGTTGACAATTACAATACCGATTGCTGCTTGGTCCCCGCATGTCCTGACTTTGCCCCGCACCCGTTGAGGCTGTTGCCCTTTCTGTACTTGCCCAAGGCCATCTAACCTAAAAAACCGCCCAGCCCACGCCACACAACCCCTGCTACCCGTGTAGCCGCTTGTTGCGTGTAGTGGACTCCTGACCTATCCAGCGGAACCCGAAACCCCACCACCCTATGGCGCAAGTCGAGGAATCTGCAGCCCACACAGTCGCAGAACCGTCTCAGCCTCTGATTCAGACCCGTGGAACAACATGGCGAAAGGACAAGTCACAAGCACAGGGCGTTTCCATAAGAGGACGGCGACCAAATTCACGTCGTCCGATGAGACGACAGACCGAACGACGAACCAAGGTCGTCCCCACTCAAGTTGTGAGTGGCGGCAACGGTCGGGCGAGTCTTGGTTGTCCGAAGCTCACTGCAGCTCCAACGCGACTTAGCTCGATGTCCATTCGGAACTCGGAGACATGGTGACACGGGCACACTGGCTCGGATCCACGCATGCAGAGCTAACTCTTGCCCTTGAGCGACGACATCTCTGCACGAGGAATGGACCGAGCCACGTGCGGCAACATGACCAACTGACGAGGCCCAGAAACGGCCAAAAGACCAAATATATGACGCCCAGGGAGACTACCAACCTAGTGACCAACCAGCGGTCGTTCCCGCTCCTATCTCCTTCCGACGGACAGTTCATGTGTGTGGGCAGCGGTCGACAAGCAATGACTCTCTGCGCCTCAATGGCGCTCCGTCCCCCACTTAACTCCCGACACACGACGAGCCGGATATACTAGCGGGCACTTCAAAGATAATACGACAGGGCTGTTATTGATAAGCGCTGCTGCTGCCACTCACTTGCGTGTAAGAGAGGAGGTCAGCGACGCCAGTAAATCGAATAAGAAAAGTACCGTAATGAGAAGATGACAAAACGGCATGAACACGAGCCGCGCACGGCTCAATTACAGGTGCTAATACATCAGCATCATCAGTTGAAAAGGCAGAACATGTTTCACTTTTTTGAAAGACCGTTTTTTCTCACAATATAGAAACAAACTTATCTCATAGCATTTTCCTCTCTGAAGTCTACTAGTTTAGATGATGGTAGTACCTTGGCAGCAAATGGTAGTACTTGTATGTTGGGTTCCACGTAACTACAGAAGCAAGGAGTACGAATATAAAAACTTCTGTTCTGAAATTGCTTTACCTCTACCTATTCCTTCACAAATCACTACTGACTTATGAGTATGCCATCAACTTGCCCGTTGTAACACTATTTAACAAAGCTGGTATCGTTTTGCTGCAGAACCCTACCTTATTTCTGATACTTGGAAAATATTTCTTCAACGCATCCTGGTTTGCCTTCTTCATCAACAGATACTTCTCGCATCCTACCACGACTTCAATTACAACTAATTTCAGTGAAGATACATTCATATACAAACCAGTTTTTCATTTGATCTTGGCTGTATAATCTTTCACATAGCTATCTACAAATTTCCATGGTTCAATCCCAGGTTTCCTAATAAGACTGTCAAATTCCAATAAGTACTTGCCAAACCAATTTTCAGAGTAGTAGCTCCTCTGGAATTACAAAAATAAAAAATGTCAAACAGTAAATTTGTTAGTTAGAAGTCTGCATGATGCATTAGCAGCTGCAGTTGTCTGTCTGCCCACACGTCCACAGCGCTTCCTTTATTGAGAATGGTGGCAATACATCTTCCATAGTCATTTAAGGTGCTAATTTGCAACTTCGTTTTCTTTTTCAAATAGCAACGATATGTCTTCCCTAGAAGCTGATCACAGCTGTCACTTGCTGTTTTATGCAAAAAATTGTACTGAAAAAGTTTATTTGCAACTCACTATCAAGATTTGTAGAGTGTCATAAAAGAAATAAATTTTATTCTCCTCATAAATCACAAACGGTTTCTCTTCCAGATGCACCCACACGTTTCACCAACTCAGTAAGATTCACACAGACAACTTTTCAAAATAATCCCAATATCGCTTAACCTATGTACTATAGAGAACCTATTTTACTCATTAACAGTCGCAAACTAAATACCGAAGAAAATGATAATGGTTCAAAATTTTGAGTTTCTAGCATGACAGCATTTATTTGCCACTGCGAATGTGAATTTTTTAGGTTCGGATGTCAAAAATTCATTGTAGCACCATTACAGCACCCGGTTGAACATCTTGCCATTTGTCATTTCTTTGTACAAAGATCTACGTGTTTAGGTGGTGTAGGGAGTTTGGTGGAGGCAGAGCAAATGTTCATGACGAACAGAGGAGTGGAAGATATTCCATTTTGACTGATGAGACACGAAACCTAGAGGAAATTGTATGTGAAGACCGCCGATTGACAGTGGATGAAATTTCTGCTTTTTATCCGCTACTCTACAGAACTCTCTTATACGAGACACTCACAGGAACGCAGGGATACAAGAAATTGCGCGCAAGATTGGTCCCAAAACAGCTTACAGAGCAGAACAATAAAAGACGGAACAATAGTGCACTCGAGTTTCTTGAACGACTAGAATTGGAGGGTGAGGATTTTATGAGGTATACTGTGACTGTATATGAAACGTGGAACGCACACTACAAGCCTGAGACAAAAAGTCGTCACAGTGGCGTCACACCAATTCCCCATCTGTCAAAAAATTCGCAATTTTGGGCAATAAATTATGACGTTGGTGTTTTGGTACAGAAAGGCATCATTATCCTCTAATTTCTGCATCAGGTGGATATCGATATTGTGAGACCAAAAAACGGGGAATTAGAACAAAAGGAGAAGACAGCTGACGAGAGGAATGTCCTTGGTGCACGACAACGCCCGATCTCACACAGCCAGAAAGGCGCTCTTGGACTCGTTTCGAAGAGATGTTTTGAACCATTTTCCTCATTGCCCTGACTTGGCGCCTTCATGTTATCATCTTTTCACTTCCCCGAAGAAGCAAAAGAGTGGAATTAAATTTTCGACAGAGGAGCAGGTGCAGAAAGAGGTTCGGACGTGCACGAAGGATGTGGCGAGAGAGTTCTTAGCGGAGCGCATAAAGAAACTTGTGCTACGTCTCAGTACATGCATTGAACGGGATGGAAATTACTGTATCTAGAAAAACAGTTAACAAGTATATCAACTATACCTTGTAACCGTTTTTCAAATACACTTTGTTTATGTAAACTTCAGGTACAAATCATTTATGAACCTGCCTCGTTTTACGGGTTCGACGTCTAACTTGACCGTCGGTGCACTCGTTAGCGTACGTCATTTGGGAAGAGGTATGCCGTAGCTCAACTCGGCGGAACAATACGCGTCTCCATATAGCTACTATATGCTTTCTACGTTGCTTGATCCACTGAAGTTAGCTGTAAGTGTCGCTTTATGCAGTGACCTTTTCCGAGGTGCCCGACTGCAAATGTTCGCTCCATGCTGTTCCTTCCTCGATGTCCGCTCGGAAATTAGTTAGTATTGAACTGCAGTCACTGACAGTTGCAATTCCTGTTGCATTAGAAACCGATTGTCGTCTCTCAGGAGTGTTACTCGTCTCCCGTCCATAGCGATTGGGTTCATTTTGCGACCAATGTTCTTGTGTCGTGTTACGCCGTATCCTGTAGACACTTTGTATAGCAGTCGCTGATACATCAACAAAGGGGGCAATTTTACATATGGTGTAGCCATGCGCTCAGCCAGACACGATAGCTTCCTTCTGTGGATCTTTGGCGTTTGCACGTCAAACCACCTTACCTCAGCTGCATCTATACATCCGACTGTCATGTATACTCCACTTCATTGCTATGACTTGCGTTAGAAGTGGAGGGTCACGTGAGAATTGGTACCAGATCTGCACCATCTACAGTGCTCCTAAGCGACACCTGTGCTCATTTGATGGGGTGACCAATACATTGTACGATGATATTGTTGTGGCGTAACAAGACAGCTACACCACACTGAAGTGGCCGAAAGGCACGCGTAATCTCACTTAGGCTAGATAGAGGTCTGAAACAGGATACGTAATGAATGGTAGCAAGAAAGGTATGTAGCTGCTATTACTTAACTTTTAATCCTTGTTGTATACATCGTTCTTGATGAGACATTTCATACGATAACTATCAAACTATGTAAGGCTAATGGCGCCTTGCTAGGTCGTAGCCATTGACTTAGCTGAAGGCTATTCTAACTGTCTCTCGGCAAATGAGAGAAAGGCTTCGTCAGTGTAGTCGCTAGCAAAGTCGTCGTACAACTGGGGCGAGTGCTATTCCGTATCTCGAGACCTGCCTTGCGGTGGCGCTCGGTCTGCGATCACACACCTCCCCCGCAAATCGGCGAACGGTCGTGTTATAAGGCTTCCGCCCGCCGTGGGGAGGACCCCATGGTGACGTATGCGATGAGGTGGGGGCCCTAACAACAGGCGAGGCTGTGCCACCCGCACCCGGCCATTCGGTCCGAGGGGAGCTAGGAAACGCCTGAAAACCTAGTCCAGGGTGCACGTCAACATGCGGTGTATGCGCCCGTAAAAAGAAAGGAGGGGCAGAAGGGTCGACCTCCATTGCGTCGGGGTATCCGACGCGCGAAGACGCCATGTGGTCCGGAGCGGGCAAGAATTCCATGGCGGAGGACAGCTGGTCACGGGAAGCGATCGGCGGCGCGTGACCCAGGGAGGCGCTTGGCGGCTGCAGCGAAGCGTCGAATGCGGGCGGCGCCGGCGGGAGAACAGGCGGCGGCGGCGGCGGCTGCGGCGGCGCGTCGCCATGGGGCAAAATGGAAGGCATCGTCGGGAACACCTGGGGATGAGGCGAGCCAGTAGATGGGTCCCCAGGGCGCTGACCGGACGGCACCGCCGCTGAAAGCAGACGGGGAGCGGCAGAACCCGGGCGACGACAGAGGCGCAGCTGATTGAGATGCCGACGCACCTCATCAGAGGCCCCCAAAACCAAATACATCGCGCGGCCGAGGCAGCGAAGAATGCGCCCTGCGAGCCAACGCCGTGAACCTCGATAGTTGCGATAAAATACAACGTCGCCTGGAGCAAAAACAGAAGTCTGTCGCTGCACAGGAACCTGATGCGGCGGGTGCAGCAAAGACATCAAGGTTCGATGATGACGACCGTGGAGCAACTCAGCCGCCGAGCGACCATCTCGGGGCTGAGAGCGATACGATGACAAAAAGAGCAACAATGCGTCCTCCCGAGAATGCGACTCTTTCAACTTCAACATCTGTGACTTGAAAGTCCGTACCAATCGTTCAGCGGCACCGTTTGACTGAGGCTAAAACGGCGCGGATGTCAAATGTTGAATACCATTGGCCTGGCAGAATGACTGAAATTCTGCGGACATGAATTGTGGGCCATTGTCGGAAACAATAGTCTGCGGAAGACCTTCAATGCAAAAGATAGCAGACAACGCTTGGATGGTGGCAGTTGACGTCGTGGAAGACATCCGGACAACAAAAGGAAACTTACTGAAGGCATCTACTAGAACCAACCATCGAGCATTCCAGAATGGACCAGCAAAATCGATGTGCAAGCGATGCCAAGGGGAAGTGGCTTTTGGCCATGCAAAGAGTTTCCGCGGCGGTGCGGATTGTTGTTCGGCACACGCCATGCAAGAAGAACACATATTCCTGATCGCAGCATCGATTCCGAACCAAGTACAGTGCTGACGAGCAAGTTGTTTCGTTCGCACTATACCCCAATGTCCTAGGTGGAGAAGCCGTAATACAGAGGACTGTAACGAACGTGGG
Organism: Schistocerca americana; assembly: GCF_021461395.2. Taxonomy (NCBI): domain Eukaryota; kingdom Metazoa; phylum Arthropoda; class Insecta; order Orthoptera; family Acrididae; genus Schistocerca; species Schistocerca americana. The sequence continues at coordinate 319,320,329 of NC_060125.1, read as the reverse complement.
ACCACGACTCTGGACTGATCATTATCAGAACGCAACAACAAAACACCACGTCGAACAAAAAGTCTCTCCTTGTGAGCAAAAAATCAGTGAACCAACGGATCCTCGATCCGAGACTTGGACAAAGGCCATTGCGTAGTAACAAAACGAAAACGGTAGCAAGGACACGGTCAGCAGCTGTGGCTGTAGCTACACGACGAAAATCAATCGGAAACGATTCGACCACTTCATCGGTTTCCGAATCAATGAACATGCAAGCAAGTTCGGAAGAATCGAATGCTTTATCCTCAGCAACAGGCAAACGGGACAACGCATCGGCGTTTCCGTGCTTAGCAGTGGACCGATACAAGATATCGTAGCGGTACTGCGAGAGGAAAATAGACCAGCGAATGAATTTCTGCGCTGTACGCGGAGGTACAGGCTTGTTCGGATGAAAAAGCGATGTCAAAGGTTTGTGGTCTGTGAGGATGGTAAAGTGACGACCATGCAAGAAATCACGGAACTTAGTAACACCAAACACGAGAGCCAAAGCTTCTTTCTCTATCTGCGAGTAATTCTTTGCGCAGACGAGAGCAATTTTGATGCAAAGGCAATAGGGCGATCATGCGATCCAACTTTGTGCGCAAGCACAGCACCGATCCCGAAATCCGATGCATCTACCTTCAACAAAAGGGGTTTCTGGGGATCGAATGGCGTAAGGCAAGTATTTGAAAGCAACGCCGATTTCAACTGGCGAAAGGCGCGTTCGCATTCCGTCGTCCAGACGAACAGAACACCTGTACAGCGTAAGCGATGAAGCGGAGCTGAAATGGAAGAGGCATTGCGCACATTCACTCACACCTTGTGAGTCTAAATCGTGTAATGTTCTGGCGACCTCATCACGCAATGCGTGAGGAACATTGCGTGCTCTGAACAATTTCGGTTGCGCGTTTACTTTCAGTTCCAAATGTGCTTCATAGGTTTTAGTGCAACCCAGGCCCGGAGCAAAAATGTCTGCAAATTCTTCACATAGCCTAGCAACACTGTCTGAAGGCACAGTCTGATTCACTGATAGGACCTGATTTACTATAGTCATGTTAAACAATTGAAATAAATCTAAACCAAACAAATTCACTGCAGTAGAAGAATGAAGAACGTAAAATGACACAAGTTTTGTTTGTCCCTTGTATGTTGCAAGAAGAGTGCACTGTCCTAACACAGGGATCTGCTGTCCTGAATATGTAGTGAGCTTAACAGTCGTGGCACGCAATGGAGGTTTGCCCAGTTGTTTGTACATGTCGTGATTGAGCAATGAAACTGCAGCTCCGGTATCGAGCTGGAATGGTAAGACCTTGCCATTAAAGTCCAAGTCTACAAAAAGTTTATTGTCCTGCTGACGACAAGAGCGACTGTCTCGTGCAATTTGAACTGATACAGGTACAGAATCGCTTGTTAATTGAGGTGATTTCCGGCGACGTCGACGCACACTTTTTTGTGGGACGAACACAGTCACTGTTAGAGAACGTGGCACTGGACGAAGTGGAATTAACTACATGAATGTCCATGGGCGAAGGTTCACGAGCCTGAGTATACTTGGTTCGATTCCGGCGCGAAGCAAAGTGCCTGGAATGATTAAGAGTGTCTGATCTGAGCTTTTTCTGGCAAACACTTTGAAAATGTCCTTTCCTATTGCAGAAAAAGCAAATAGCTTGGCGTGACGGGCAATTGTCACGCGAATGTCTAGTCGCACACCGCGGGCATGATTTCACTGCATTTGTATGCTGGCGCGCACACCGGGTTTAGAGCGAGGCGGCAGATGCGCGGACGTGTGCGAGGGTAATTTACTGGGCCGTGCAGCGCGCCCGGCGGGGCGGTTAATGTTACACACGGCTGGAGAAGTTGCAAATGATTCCTGAGCAAAGTCAAGCGTGTCCTGTCTATCCAATATGTCTATCACTTGCTGAAGGGAGGGATTAACGAGTTTCAAAATTTGCTCCCGTATACGAACATCAGAAACGTTCTGTGCAATTGCATCACGTACCATTGTATCTGAATAAGGGAGTCCACATTCACACTCAAAAGCACAATCCCTTGTAAGGCCATGCAAAGTTGCAACCCACTCCCTATTAGTTTGACCGGCCGTACGTTTTGTACGAAAGAAGGTATACCTTTTTGCAACTACATTAACTGTTTCTTTGAAATAGGCGTCCAATGCCGATAAAATTTCATCATAGGACAGAGTTGCTACGTCGCGTCGGGGAAATAATATCACTATCACACGGTACGTTTGCACCCCTACACACGCCAATAAATGAGGCTGCCGCTCGTTACCTTGAATTCTGTAGGCGGCGAGATGAAATCCAAACTGGCGTGACCACTCCGTCCAGGATTCTTGCGCCACGTCAAAATTGCGAAACGGCATTGCAACTGCATGTTGTGGCTGTGGAAGCGGTGAAGCGGCGGCTGCCGCATTACGTTGCAGTGCTCGTTGACCCTGGACAAGCTGTCCCAGGGCATCCAATAACGCCTGCGTCTGCTGACTCTGCAAGCGATAAAATTCGGACAGTACATCTGGAGATTGTGGCGAAGCCATGACACAAGTAAATGTAAGCAATTAGAAAGAACAAGACCCTTTCCGTTAACTCGTTGCCAACTGTTGTGGCGTAACAAGACAGCTACGCCACACTGAAGTAGCCGAAAGGCACGCATAATTTCACTTAGGCTAGATAGAGGTCTGAAACAGGATACGTAATGAATGGTAGCAAGAAAAGTACGTAGCTGCTATTACTTAACTTTTAATCCTTGTTGTATACATCGTTCTTGATGAGACATTTCATACGATAACTATCAAACTATGTAAGACTAATGGCGCCTTGCTAGGTCGTAGCCATTGACTTAGCTGAAGGCTATTCTACCTGTCTCTCGGCAAATGAGAGAAAGACTTCGTCAGTGTAGTCGCTAGCAAAGTCGTCGTACAACTGGGGCGAGTGCTATTCCGTATCTCGAGACCTGCCTTGCGGTGGCGCTCGGTTTGTGATCACACAGTGGCGACACACGGGTCCGACATGTACTAATTGGACCGCGGCCGATTTAAAACTATCACCTAGCAAGTGTGGTGTCTGGCGGTGACATTACAGATATCACTTTAGCTGTTGTGCAATAGTAGATATTACCGTATTTGTAGCGTTGAACGAATGTATTTCGAAACATGCCTATAACGGTGACTGATATGGCCGAAAACGTCACTAGTATCTTAATTTCATTTTTCTCTATGAAAGATCATAATCTGCCTTCATTTCTATATTCTTCACTTGCTACGCTGAGTATTGTGGTCGTCCGTGCTAAATATTATGTGCAGACTGGAAAAAATGTGTTTTGCAATATCTCTCCCATCTAACCGGATGATGTTTTCTGCATGAGATTATTATAATGGGAGTTGTAATTTGCAGACTACTGTACCCGGCTCCAACCCGTGGAAAAGCTGTGCATACCGGAATGATCCTAATTGTGTCGAAGAGCAACTATCTTTAATATGAACCAATGCAACTCAAAATATGTATTCCTTAAGATAGCTTGTTTAAACCAAATGCTGCAGCTGCATGAGAAGTGTTCAAAGCTAACGTAAAGAATTGAATTGTGTTTCCAGGAACAGAACTCTGTTACCAAAGTAGCGTAGAAGCTTTTGAGGGGTTAATATAGACCCAGGCAATGATAGTCCTTCAATGTTGTCATAGGCTATAGCTCTTAGCGTATGCAAAAGTTCAAATACAACCATATTTTCGGAATATACTTTGTGACTGCGAATTCTTTGACTTCAGCTATATTATGTATACACGTATTAGTGACATATAAAAATTTGTGCCAGATCGAGACTCGAACCCAAATTTCCTGATAATCGCAAGCTGCACTACACTGAACCAAGTGTTGCATTGCACACTTCTTTTCTCGATAAAACCGTTTTTCATCATTAATATGTCCGTTCTCGTCCTATTAATATTTTTCCCTTCCTCCTCTTAACTAGCTTTCATTATAGTTTTCCACCTGCAGGTGATAAAAATTTTTCCTACCTACATCCATCATACCAGTTTTTCCCTACATGCGTCCATCATACCACATACTGAGAAGCGTTCAAGTATTATCGTGTTATTGTCTGAAACCTGATCTCTTTCTCATTTATAGTATTGCAGTGCCGAAATTCAGCCTTCTTCTTAAGACTGATTGCACATTATTTGGTCACCGACGGTTATTGGTGTGTGCCCGCCACTTGCATTTCGTTCCAAGATATTATTGTTTAAAAGGCAAATGATACTACTTATGGAGCAAATATTCGCCTTTTACAAGAAACAATTTATTTATTTGTCTGTTACTCAATGATATTTCAGTAGTTCTTTGTTATCTTACAGAAAAATTTTCTTAATAACTGAACTTAAGCGGTTTAAATAATACATAGGTGTGACAATTTCACTTTAATTCACGTACTACTTTTCTGAGTCACGACGAATTATATCTTAAATATATTGTTTCGAAAATTTTGCACACTGTTATAATATTTAACTTAACTTTACTCCTCTTTCTAAAGAAACGGCTTTAATTGAAATCACAAGGGCCTGCACAAGATAACGTGTCACAAAAATCTTTGACGCAGAACAATAAGAAACCGAAAATGGCACACACAGGGATGAAACAAAATAAACGGTCTGCGTGTTGTATAAGGCGGATACAGTTTCCAGTATTTCTTTGGAAGCACCAAATTTAGTAGCACCTGCATCCAATATATGAAGGCTTTTATATTTTTTTACGGTCTCCTCAAGATTTAATTTTGGTACTAAGGGTTTGTGTGGTCGTTTTCACACACTAGTACTCCTCCTAATATCGTGTTGCGCCCCCGCGAGCAAGCAGAAGTGCAGCAACACGACGTGACATGGATTCGACTAATGCCTGAAGTGGTGCTGGAGGGAACTGACACAATTAATCGTGCAGGGCTGTCCATAAATCCTTAAGAGTACGATGGGGTGGACATCTCTTCTGAACATCACCCTGCAAGGCACATCAGATATGTTTAACAATGTTTATGTCTGGGGAGTTTGGTGGCCAACGGAAGTTTTTAAACTCAGAAGAGTGTCCCTGGAGCGACTCTGGAGCAATTCTGGACTTGCGGGGCGCGGCAATGTTTTGCTGGAATTTCATAATGGACATGAATGGATGCAGGTTATCAGACAGGATGCTTACGTACGGGTAACCTGTCATAGTCGTATCGAAACGTATCAGGGCTCCCATATCACTCCTACTGCATACGCCACACGCCATTGCAGAGCCTCCACCAGCTTGAACACTCTCCCACTGACATGCAGGGTCCATGGATACATGAGGTTGTCTCCATACCCGTACTCATCCATCTGCTCGATAAAATTTGAATCGAGACTCGTATGACCAGGCAACGTTTTTCCAGTCGTCAACAGTCCAGTGTCGGTGTTGACGGGTCGAGGCGGAGCTTAAAGTTTTTTGTTGGGAGTGCAGTAGTGGGTCTTCGGCTGCGAAAGACCGTATCGACAATGTTTCGTTGAATGGTTTGCACGCTGACACAGCATTGAAATCTGCAGCAGTTTGCGGAAGGCTTGCACTTCTGTCACGTTGAACGATTCTCTTCAGTCGTTGGTGCCGTACTTGCAGATCTTTTTCCGGCCTCAGCGATGTCTGATATTTGACGTTTTATCCGATTACTGATGTTTGCGGCACACTCGTGAAATGATCGTACGGAAAAATGTCCACTTCGTCACTATCTTGGAGATTCAGTGTCACATCGCTCGTGCGCCGACTATAACACCACGTTCAAACTACATAAATCTTGATAACCTGCCACTGGAGCAGCACCAACCAATCTAAAACTTGTTGTCTTATATAGGCGTTGACGACCGCAGTGCCGTATTCTGTGGGTTTACATACCTCTGCATTTGAGTACGCATGCCTGTAAGAAGCCCTCTCAGTAACAGCAGCGACCTTTTTCGATGACACGGTTTAAAGAAATGATTGGCATTCTAACACCTAACCATTGAAACTCGAGCACCATAGTAACATTTTCGTCATCGTACATTAAATCGAAGGGTGTGCTCTTTTTACGAAAAGCGGGCTCGCGGCATATTGACTGCTGTACATTTTCACTTTACTTAATTACTTTCTAAAAACTCTTCTACATTAGTTAAATCTGGTTTTTGAGGGTAAATGGAAATTTAGACTTGCGGTAGAAGGTGTATTACCTAAAACTTACTATAGTTTACTAGTTAAATTTCACTTCTTTAATCTTCTATCTGTTACAATAAGTTTCAATATTGAGAGAAACAGTATTTCAAATAGGTTAACATATTTGTTCGAAGTCAGATAGAGTCTTCAGTTGTGGCCTGCTACCAGCAGTTTCTGCTGCTGCTGTTCACGGACCTTCGAGTTGAGCGTACCCAGTGCGAGTGACACCATCGGAATTATCTCTAGCTGTCTAACGCGTTATTCCCGTGATATACACAAATATTCATGATGTTAACACCGTTGTCAAACTGGATCAGCGCTCCCGCAATCTGCAATACATCACGCATTTCTCGTCCGGAACAGACAGTCGCTCAACACACACACACACACACACACACACACACACACACACACACACTTGTACTGCTACGTATCATCACATCTTCAGCAGCAATAGAGGCGGACAATATTTCCGCATGACCTTACAGACAGTTGTCATAAAATGTAACTGACTGAAGCAATAAACTGCGTTTCACAAGATCGGAACCAAGGCAGGAACCTAAATTCATTTCTGTTAGCATACTGCATCGCACTCGCTGCTCAGTAAATGTATTGTACTTTCTGTCATGGAGCAAAGTAACACAATCCTTTCTGTAGAGATCTGCGAACTTCTCACCCACTCTTTCGATAATCACGACGTCGATCATAGCAAGTTTCGACTCTAGGTGTGTCATACGTGCCGTGGAGTGTTAATTGTGAGAACAGCGTTTTTTCTGATAAATGAATGGTCTTGACGAACCGCAGTGCTCGGGCGAGATGAGTGTAACCACATAGTGTTAGTGATGTGTACTTACTTGCACTGAGAAACCACTAGCCGCACAAGAGCATCCTTTAAGCTCCCAAAATCGATCTCTAATTTCTAAAACTGCTGTCTCTTGACAATGCAGACAAGAATAAGAGCCTACGCTAGATATGCATCAAGTGAGACAAGATTACTTTTCTGGTGGCTGCAGCAGTAAGAGAAGTTCTTGTTGCTACTAGCGGGAACCGTTTTGACTACAGTGGCACCTTGGTTAAAGACAGCACTAAGTTCAGAAACTGTCGTCAACTAAAATTCATCATTGTCTAAGGCGCTAATTCCAATACGACTTGACTAAAAACTGATGTATTTATTACGACTGTTCGCGGTAACAGTGGTACCCAATAAGTTAGCTATATATTATTTATGTAATCCATTTCTAGAAAAAATTAATAAAACAGTGTTTAGTTTCAATCTTCAACAGGTAAACTGTACTAATTTCGGAGTTTTTGTGACAGGTGGGCCTGTATAAAATAAGTGAAGATTGATTTGCTTCTGCTTCTGTCATTCGTGCATTTACTTGTGATTTACATCTGCAGTTGTGATAAACTTATATTTGTCTGTGTTTCATATAACACACATATTTACAAATTCCTATAACTTTTCCCTATCAAATTAGATTTCAATAATTGTAATTAGTCAGTCCTTGAGCTGTGTTCAGCATTCATCCTTCTTTGACCTCTGGGAACCATATCTTAAGAAGAAAAAGTGCCAAGCGGCGCTGTGGTTGACAATCCATTTTAAATAGCAGGTCCCCTATAACTGACGGGGTGAGACTTCAGAGGAAGGCAACGTCATACACCACCAATAGGGTGAAGCTCAGTAAAGCACCGTAGCCTCAAACGTTCGGGCTGAGCAGAGGTTTACTTAACATACTATTTTTTTTATTACATCCTCATCTTCAGCTGAAAATATTTGGATTCCCTCGTCTCTTTATGTACTTGTGTGTTCTTTTAGTTCATCGGTTTTGAGTTCAGCTTCTCCAGTAAGATTGCCTCTCTCTCCAGTCTCAGATCACCAGCTGTTTTGATAACTTTCATCTCACAATGTACCTGGTATTAAATACTATACCCTGTAATATTTAAATATAGATCAAAATCTGGAGTTGGCAGATCTCACAACGTGCCTGGAATTAAATACTACACCCTGCAATATTTACATATAGATCAAAATCTGGAGGAGGTAGATATATAAACCAGAGTTAAAAGAAGACATCTGGCAAGAATCTTAGGTGTGCTGAAATTCAACACTGAAATATCCAAGGCCTTCTCTCGAACCATTGAAGATAAAGTGGAAAATGGAGTAGAACTTTTCAAAAAAGAGTTATACAACTTAAATATAATATAGGAAGCCATAGAAAAAGTTGGAGGATTGCAGAAGGAAAATATTTTGAAAGAAGGGATTACATAAAGTTTGTTAGATAAAATGAATTACTGTACGAAATGACAGAATGGCCATTCTGCAGAAGAAGAAAACCCTGAACGGGCAGCTATTCTAGGAACATGAGTTATTGATTTTTACCAGCAGACAAAGGCAACACTAGAGTTTTTATTTCCAAAGCCGATTATGTGAATAATATGTATTATTTAATTAAGGATACATCTTACCGTATATTACAGAAAGATCCCACATATCGCATATAACGAACAGCAACATCACTTCTGAAGAAGACATTATTAAAAAAACTTCGTCCTGATGCGACGGTTACATATAGATTATACGAATTTCCGAATATACATAAATATGGGATCCCGTTACGCCTGATAGGTAGTAATTAGGCTCCGCCGACTTTTAGATTATACGTATTTCCGAATTTACATAAATATTGGTTCCCGTTACGCCTGATGGGTAGTGATTAGAGTCAGCCGAATTATAACTTCGCAAAATATTTAGCGTCAATCGTCAGACCTCAAGTTGGTAAATGTGAACACCATATTACCCATTCCATGGATATTATTCAGCATTTAAAGTCGTTTCCTCTTGTCAGTTTCGATAAGGTGTCTCTTTTTACCCGGGTTCCCCTTGAAGAGTCACTGATATTAGATAATGAAAAACTAGATATGGAAATGACGAAACCCTGCCGTTATTTACTGATGTCCATCTATATTTTATTCAGTGACATATAACTTGAACAAACTGACGGTGTGACAGTGGGGAGTTCTTTATACATCATAGTCTAATATTTTTATGAATATAGCACTGAAAACTTTTTTTTGAAGCCTACTTGTTTTTTGAGGTATGTTGACAATACATTTCTTGTTTGACCCCATGGAATAGATTCTTTGTACCGGTTATTGGACCATTTTAATTGTCATCATTGTAACATCAGATGCTCGATGGAGATTGAAAAGGAGAGGAAGTTACCATTTCTTGATGTACTGGTTTGTAAAAAAAGGTGATGGAACTTTTGGACACAGAGTTTGTAGGAAACTGACAGATTCTATTAGGTATTTGCATGCTACCAGTGTAAGTAGGCTGTTTCTATGTAAGTAGGCTGTTTAGGTTTTTTTATTGGTAACGCCACCTCTGTATGAAAACCACTGGCTGTGCTGTGTGCAGTCTGTGGCTGCTTTGCATTGTTGTAATAGTCGCCATTGTAGTGTTAGGCAGCTGGCTGTGAACAGCGCGTAGCGTTGCGCAGTTGGAGGTGAGCCGCCAGCAGTGGTGGATGTGGGGAGAGAGATGGCGGAGTTTTGAAATTTGTCATGAACTGCTATATTTATATATGATCATATCAAGGTAAATACATTGTTTGTTCTCTATTAATATCTTTCATTTGCTAACTATCCCTATCAGTAGTTAGTGCCTTCCATAGTTTGAATCTTTTATTCAGCTGGCAGTAGTGGCGCTAGCTGTTTTGCAGTAGCTCGAGCAGCGAAGATTTTTGTGAGGTAAGTGATTTGTGAAAGGTATAGTTTAATGTTAGTCAGGGCCATTCTTTTGTAGGGAATTTTGAAAGTCAGATTGCGTTGCGCTAACAAAATATTGTGTGTCAGGTTAAGGACAGTCATTTGTAATTGTTCAAAAGGGGACGTTTCATATGTCGACCCTGCCAGGATACCTCACTGGAATCTTCTGATTTTTTTTCTTGTAGTTTGTGTAATTAGTGTAGCTATTGTTTATTGATAGCGCGTAATCATAGAGAGAATTTCCTTTGTAGTTGTAGTTTTTCATTGTTGTACAGTAAAACAGTTGTGGCATGCATGTAGATTTGCACCAAGTATTTCGCAGCTGCGCTGGCTATTAAGTAGACATTATTTCCATTGCTATGTTATTTTATTTTGCTCTTCAAATTGTGCTTTTCTGTGTTATCGTGTGAAATATTGTGACAATTATGGCGTGTGAAAAACGTAATACTAGGCTCCAAAGTAAACTGAGAAATGACAGTGAAGACGAAAGCAGTGTGTTAGCGCCGCAGAGTAGTGAATTAACTAATGTTCAAAGTAGTAATTTGGTAATTGCGCATAGGGAAATGGAGCGGGCGGCAAACAATGGTGTAGACAGTGAAACAGGTAGTGAACAGGGAAGCGTTATCGATCGATTGGTTGGCAACAGCTCGCCTCAGGAATCGGGAATGACAGAACACAATATTGCAAATACTGCAGACTCAGGTTTTGGGTTCTCACCGTTTTCTCAAATGAGTCAAGACACATTTTTCGCTTGTCAAAATGTGAATGTTGCCGGTGCAAATTCACTGCCGAAAAGCACTGAGGAACATGTTTCAGACACCAGTGCATTGTTATTACAATTAATGCAACAAATGGGACAAAAGCTTGAAAAGTTAGACACAATGGAACAAAATCAGAGACAAACACAGCAAAAGTTAGACACAGTGGAACAAAATCTTCAAAAGTTAGACACAATGGAACAAAATCAGAGACAAACACAGCAAAAGTTAGACACAGTGGAACAAAATCTTCAAAAGTTAGACACAATGGAACAAAATCAGAGACAAACACAGCAAAAGTTAGACACAGTGGAACAAAATCTTCAAAAGTTAGACACAATGGAACATCAGAGACAAACACAGCAACAGTTAGACGCAATGGGACAAAATCTTCAAAAGTTAGACACCACACTTGAACAAACACGTGAAGATTTAACTAGTGAGTTACATAACATTGAATCGAAATGTCAAAAAGTCTGTAATGACATAAAAACACAAATTTGTGAGCATTTTCAACCCATTTTTTCGCGGCATGAAAAAGTATTACAGAATCACGAAGCAGCCATAAAAGATCTGCAAACCATTGTTCATGAAAATCATGAGACCTTGCAAGCTAAATTTGACTCAGTTGCATCTACCGATTCTGTTACGCAACTTGCAAAAACTCATGAAAACTTTAAGGACATAGTAGATACTCTGAAACTTGGTTCAGAAAAACACACTGAGGAAATAAGTACACTATCGGAGAAAGTAGCCGAACTTTTGGATCAGTTCACTAATTTATCTACGAAGGTAAATGATAATCTGATTGACGCAAGACCGGTAGTCTTTAATGACACAGAAGAGTACGAACAAATTAGGAAATTCAAACAAAATCAGAATCAAATTAATACACAACACCAAAGAGAAATCTGGGAAGTAAAAGATCAGCTGACACAGGTAATACAAGAATTACGTATTTCAGAGGACACTCGCGCTCCAACACGGGAAGAGGGACTTAGAAATACGGAAAAGCCGCAAAATAATAACAAAGGGCATTTCGGAAGTTATGAAAGAAATTGGCAAGGTGCACCGAATTTGGAAATGGAACCGCCGAAACGACGTAACAATGACCGATATGCGACTCGCCGACATGATGACTTTGACTATAAGCTGTTCATTACTACACGTAAATTCAAAACATTTAAGAATTCTGGCAACGACATTCATCCACAAGCATGGCTCCATCAATTCTCTCATTGTTTTCCCCCCAACTGGTCATTAGAGCACAGATTAGAATTTATGTGTGGCTACTTAGAGAATGAACCAGCTGTAAGAATGCGATCGGTCATTCACGATTGCCACAGTGAAGGAGAATTTTACCATGCCTTCCTCTCAGCATATTGGTCTCAAGCCACACAAGACCGAATAAAACATGGTATCATAATGATGAAACATTTCGAACAATCTGAATTCTCCAGTCTTGTGAAATATTTTGAAGACATGTTGCACAAGAATCAGTACCTGTCAAACCCATATGGCCCCTCAGAACTCATCCGCATTTGCTTAATCAAACTGCCTGAACATTTATGACATACTATTTTGGCAGGACGTTGCAAAGACGACATTGAAGCATTTCAGGGACTTTTACAAGAATTAGAAATTGACACTGACAATCGCGGAACGCGAAACCAGGAACACAACAATTACAGGTCACATCCGTCGCAATTCCGCGATGAAAGAAGTAATAACTTGACACGACAAGGCTATTCTCACAACACAAATCGTGACCAAAACAGACACCACCCGTATGACAACCGTTGGCAGAGTAGTAATAACTACAAGGAAAGATCACCTCTCCGTGGTAATGACTATCACAGAGACAATAAGAGAAACAGACAATATGGGAACCAAAATAAATACTATCAAGGGAGACAGAATAACTTTAGACGCAACGGACCAGCGCGCAGTTACGATTCAGGGAGAAATTCTCCACCATGTGACCGACAAGAAAGAAACTATGGAATCAGCCGAAATGACGGCAGATGATATGATTGTAACGACAGACCTGAATTGCATCAGAACTGGCGGGATTCAAACAGAGCAGGGCCCTCTCGTCACGGTGAATTTGTAGAAGTTAGGTCTCCAAATCCCAATAACGATGCGCGCCAACAAAGAGACAATAGGCAATGACTCACACCGCTGGCAGCAACAAAACGTACTTATGAAACTGATGACGCAACTGCCGTGGCTAGTAATTACGTAAAAATGGAAGACATTAGGGACATCTTACTCCAGGAACATGACGTAAAACTGAACAACATTGCATATCCTGTGATTCACATTACTGTAAATGATGTAGAATTTACGGCAGTACTTGACTCTGGCAGTCCCATCTCAGTAATTAGTGAAACAGCCTTTAGCAAATGCAACAAATCGAACGATTTCCCCACACTTCCGTTACGTAAGATTAAATTACAAGGTGCAATCTTTGGAAAAAGTGTAGATGTACGCCAACAAACCAACTTAGAATTCTTTTGTCAAAGCAACAGCTTCTCTATGAACTTTCTTATTGTTCCATTATTGTCGATGGAAATTATATTGGGAGTAGACTTTTTGAATGAATTCAAAGCAATCTTAAACTTTCACGATGCTGAAATATGTTTAGAGAAGGAAGGTAAGTCAATAGATTTGAAATTTGAAGATTGGCTCTCAAACCATGACGAAGAAATCAATCGGCTTTACCTTCTGTTGGACAACAGTTCGGAATTTTCTACGGAACTAGACACTAACAATCACTCTGCAAGAACTGACATGGATGATATCGACGGCATATTTGAAATTAATGAGTTAATTCAGAATAAAATTCAAACAATTGAGAATTGTAATGACACTGATAGGCAGGACCTTTTTGAGATTTTACGAGCACATTCCACCGTTTTTGCTGTCTACTCTGTGCCACCTTTATGTACTACTTGTTGTCAAAACATTTTTTTACTACATCAGTGACACATGTTTACGCAATACACAGTTGGGTAACTTCACACTTATGAAACTGAATTTTGTCTGTACTTTGTAAACTGTTCATATTTTTTCGGACCCATTGTGATACTATGAGAGCTTTGAATGATGTATTTGGTATGAGATCATGATATTATAGTATGTTTGAGGTAGGTGACACTATTTAAATGAGCAGAGAATTCTTTTTAGGTTTTGAAATTATTGGAGGAAGCTACGACGATTTTGAGATTTGACTGAGGTGTTATGATATTATTACGACGACGATGTGTACTATGCTGTTGAGATATGTTTATGATCAATAAGATGATGCTACCGTATATGAGGAATAAGAAGTATGTTGGAAACCAAGAATCGTACTTTAAGAGTTATGAAATGTGTGTAAATGCGTGACTGTATCACAATGCTGCCGAATATTTTATTTGGACACTTATATTTATAGAATTTTCTTTCTACAGATTTGCAACGCTAATTCTTGACCTGTGAAATATTTTTATGTGAGGCTGTCACTGTAGCGGAAACTGCTGTCGTAAATATTTCCGTAAGAAAGTTAAGTGACCACCTGCACGTAATGCGTCGCGGGCACCCACCTGGGCGACAGCCGCCCGAAAAAAAAGCCATTAGCCTTTCCGGAAGCACAGGTAGAAAAAAAAAAGGGGAGGCCATTATCCTCGCTATTGACATTTCCTTGTTGAAAGCATACTGTGGAGCTTGTAATTCATGATATTTACTGAAATGCCTAATGAAATGACGAGAAATATTTTTACATCTGCACACCTGATTACGACAAGCGTCTTGCTACGATAGTTGAGAGAATTTCTACTAACTTATGAAATGTCACATGACTATTGAATGATATTTTTATGCTTTGGTTAGCGTAATTGCTTATTTCATTTGATACCTGTTTTCCAGCTGTGTTACAGCATTAGTTTTATAAAATAAACTTAGATGCATTTGCTAATGTGAACACTTTCTGTCAACAGATCTATTAAATGATAATTTTGTAATCCACATTCTTTAAAAAAAAGGAGCACTTGGAAAGGAAAGAACAATAAGAAGGGACTAGTAACAGTAACTGGACACATAATTTTCTTTTCAAGTACATGGTAATGTTTCTTTTACAATAAGTTGTTGTGGTGCACCACTTTAATTACTTAGACATTAAGATGTGAATATACATTTCCCTTATCTGCATTGTTGTTTTTACTGTAATATTTTTTCTGCTTGAGCTATGTCATGTTTAGAAACAAGCTGCTGTTTGCCAGGCATAGTGCTACTGAACTTTAATTTGTGTTACTCTGCTAAGCCAGATTTATTTTTTTGTTTGCTGCGCATTGCCTCATATTAGTTGTAATGTTGAATTGCTTGGTTATTTAGATTTGCTGTAGCTTGCTTTGCGATTTTCCATTTTTTTCATTGCTGTTTATATTAATTGTTTTATGTGCTGCTGCATTGCCTCGTCCCTTAGTTTAGCATCTGAGCTCAGTAGATTTAAGTTAGCTTAAGAGGGGGTAGACTATATAAGAAACTGAGTATGGAGAATATGTAAAGAATGCATTGCGAAGTTATGAAAAAGATTTGGGCCCAAATGAGTATTGTACAATCAGAAATATTTATTTTGAAAGAAATATGAACAGAATACAGAAAGCAGGCTTAGATAAGCCTTTTTGGGAATAATGATGAACAAAGGGAGATCTCCATGCAAAATACTGCAGTAAAACAAACCCTGTCCTTTCCCTTTTGTGTTATCCCACTATATGTTTGTGTACCCTTGTGTATTTGTTTTCTTCCTGTCTCTGTGTACTGTTTCATAGAACTTTTTTCTCTTCTAATACTAAGTTACATTCACTATGATGAGGAATACTGTTATCCTCAAATACAATTGGCATTAATAATGTGTTATTTACTTTGTAAAGATGTTTAGACATTATTTATTCTGTTTTGTGTTAATGCTCATGTGTGAAGTTGATGATTCGAAAGTTATTCTGATCTTTTATGTATGTACTCATGTCATAATTCCTGTAACACTGACGTATATGTTTATTTCTATTCTGTTGTAAAGCCTGTACTACAAATGTTATCTGTATTGTTATGTTCTTTAATGATGTATTTTGTACCTTTGTAATTGTATTCTTATGTTATAAAATTGTAATTGACACCAGTTCATTATATTATTAACTTGTAAGTTACATTTCACTGTACACGTTTCTGTTGGTCATAGTATATGGACAATATGTGAGAAGTAGGGACTGTTAGTGTTTGCACGTGTGTTAATAATTCAGCAAGGGACTGGATAACAGCATTGCTGGTTCTAAGGACAATTCGAAAAACTTTGTGAGTGCACAAGTGGTGGTTATGGACTTGCAATATTATCCGCAAGACTCTTCAATGGTGATTGTGCACCTGCACAGTCACAACAGATGGCTGCTGGCCATCTGTACAAGGACTACAGTGGGTCTGCATCTTTGATGACCCACCAGTACCATTATCTCTACAAGGACTACAGTGGGTCTACATCTTTGATGATCCATCAATATCATTATTTCTACAAGGACTGCAGTGTGTCTGCACCTCTGGTGGCCCACCAATACCGTAATCTCTACCAGGACTACAGTGGGTCTGCACCTTTGATGGCCCACCAATACCATACTCTCTACCAGGACTACAGTGGGTCTCCTCTGTGATGACCTACCTACCAATATTCTTCAAAACGTCGAATGACTCTGCTGTGGGTTTGCTCTGTTGTGGCCCATTAGCTGTCAGCATGTCAAGAGTCAGCACTGTCTTTCCGTTGGAAGGACAACGCTACTTCTTCAAGACTGCATGGAAATCCACTACTTCCGTGTGCATTTTCTTCTACTGCTCAGACTTTGAGAAAAACACTACTATTTTACCGTAATGAACGATCCGGACTGTCTTTATGGACTGTGAGAAAATTTTAGCTTTTGACCAACATTGTATCAATAAGTGTGTGCATTTGATTTCTTTGTTATTGTAATTATGAAAAAATTTTTTCAAATCTGTACTGGCCACTGCCCAATTCAATCTGCAAAATTTTTTTGTGGGGAGCATGGGGGCTATGTAAGTAGGCTGTTTCTATGTAAGTAAGCTGTTTAGGTTTTTTTATTGGTAACGCCACCTCTGTATGAAAATCACTGACTGTGCTGTGTGCAGTCTGTGGCTGCTTTGCATTGTTGTAATACTCGCCATTGTAGTGTTAGGCAGCTGGCTGTGAACAGCGCGTAGCGTTGCGCAGTTGGAGGTGAGCCGCCAGCAGTGGTGGATGTGGGGAGAGAGATGGCGGAGTTTTGAAATTTGTCATGAACTGCTATATTTATATATGATCATATCAAGGTAAATACATTGTTTGTTCTCTATTAATATCTTTCATTTGCTAACTATCCCTATCAGTAGTTAGTGCCTTCCATAGTTTGAATCTTTTATTTAGCTGGCAGTGGTGGCGCTCGCTGTATTGCAGTAGCTTGAGCAGCGAAGATTTTTGTGAGGTAAGTGATTTGTGAAAGGTATAGTTTAATGTTAGTCAGGGCCATTCTTTTGTAGGGAATTTTGAAAGTCAGATTGCGTTGCGCTAACAAAATATTGTGTGTCAGGTTAAGCACAGTCTTGTATAATTTTTCAAAGGGGAAGTTTCACCAGCTATCATCCATCGTTTCAACGTACAGGTGTTCTACAGACTTACGTCAAATGAGCATATGCTATCTCGGATGCTGAGAATTTAGCACAAAACTGGCACCATCTTAATGACGTGTTTAATCGTGACAGCTATACGGAAATACAAATTCGACGGGCATTTGAGTTTGGACCGTTACCTAAGCCAGCCGAGAACACTTTTAACTATGTGGCTTTCCTTCTATATGCTGGGAACGTTCTGCCAAGATAGAAGAAATACGAAATCAGATGTGTATTCTGTCCGCCAGCAAAGATTACAGCGCTTCTGGGCTCTGCAAACGATGAGTTAGGTTTGAGAAACCCTGGCGTTTATAAAAGACTTTGTCAATGCGGTAAAATATACATTGGCCGAACTATTCGTACCGTCAGTGACAGATGTGCTGAACATCATCGCCATACGTGATTATTACAACATGACAAATCTGAGGTGGGTGAGCACTGTTTTACAGAGGAACATAGGTTGCTATACAATGAGACAAAAGTGACTGCAAACACCTCGTGTTACTGACTTGGTGTTTTTAAAAAATCTGTCGAAATCAGACTAACAGATAATACACTACGGGCCGTTAAAATTGCTACACCACGAAGATGACGTGCTACTGACGCAAAATTTATCCGACAGGAAGAAGATGCTGTGGTATGCAAATGATTAGCTTTTCAGATGATTCACACAAGGTTGGCGCCGGTGGCGACACATACAACGTGCTGACTTGAGGAAAGTTTCCAACCGATTTCTGATACACAAACAGCAGTTGACCGGCGTTGTCTGGTGAAGCGTTGTTGCGGTGCCTCGTGTAAGGAGGAGGAATGCTTACCATCACGTTTCCGACTTTGATAAAGGTCGGATTGTAGTCTATAGCGATTTCGGTTTATCGTATCGCGACATTCCTGCTAACGTTGATCGAGATCCAATGACTGTTAGCAGAATATGGAATCGGTGGGTTCAGTAGTGTAAAACGGAACGCCGTGCTGGATCCCAACGGCCTCGTGTCACTAGAAGTCGAGAAGACAGGCATATTATCCGCGTGGCTGTAACGGATCGTGCAGCGACGTCTCGATCCCTGAGTCAACAGATGGGGACGTCTGCAAGACAACAACCATCTTCACGAACAGTTCGAAGACGTTTGCAGCAGCATGGACTATCAGCTCGGAGACCATGGCTGCGGTTACCCTTGACGCTGCATCACAGACAGGATCGCCTGTGATGGTGTACTCAACGACGAACCTGGGTGCACGAATGGCAAAACGTCATTTTCTCGGACGAAGACAGGTTCTGTTTGCAGCATCATGGTGGCCGCATCCGTGTTTGACGACATCGCAGTTGACGCACATTGGAAGCGTGTATTCGTCATCGCCATACTGGCGTATCACCCGGCGTGATGGTATGGGTTGCCATTGGTTACACGTCTCGGTCATCTCTTGTTCGCATTGACGGCACATTGAACAGTGGACGTTACATTTCAGATGTGTTACGACCCGTGGCTCTACCCTTCATTCGATCCCTGCGAAACCCTACATTTCAGCAGGATAATGCCCGACCGCATGTTGCAGGTCTTGTACGGGACTTTGTCATCAATTGAAAACGTCTGTTCAATGTTGGCCGAGCAACTGGTTTGTCACAATACGCCAGTCACTACTCTTGATGAACTGTGATATGGCTTTGCAGTTGCATGTACACGCTATCCAATCTCTGTGTGACTCAATGCCCAGGTGTATCAAGGCCGTTATCACGGCCAGAGGCGGTTGTTCTGGGTGCTGATTTCTCAGGATCTATGCACCCAAATTGCATGAAAATGTAATCACATGGCAGTTCCAGTATAATATATTGGTCCAATGAATACCCGTTTGTCATCTGCATTTCTTCTTCGTGTAGCAATTTTAATGGCCAGTAGTGTATCATTAAGTCTAGTGCTGGATACCAGCTAAGCAAAATTTGGAATCCTATTTTATCAGTTATGAAGAAACAACATTATCGGAATAGGCCGGCTATGAGTGTTAACCTTTACGATATATTGTTTTTTGTCAGTATGCGCTACTGGAGATGCTGCAAGTCTTCTTGCACCAGGGGTCAGCAACAACGTTTGAGCGCCTGCTCCTTACCTCAGCCCATGCGATTTTGCACCTTCGCTGCTTATAAAGGATCCGACGTTCACGAGAGTGACTTAGCTTTCCTCACCTGATGACGGCCAACAGGTGGACTGGGGATATATTGTTCGCAATTGATAGTTTTATCTGGCTGAAGACCCGACAAGAATTTGATCTGTTAGTACGCCTGGAAAGTCTACACAGTCACAACATAGGAAACTTAATAAGAAATTGATATAAACTGATCAGGGTAGCGAGGAATCGATGAACAGTTGGTAACTGGGGTTCAAACACAGTAAAAGCAAGGTATATTAAAAGAAATACCAAGAACAATGAAGTACCTAAGAAACATAGATCGTAGAAAATTCAGATCACAAGACGTACTCAGTAACAATGAGAGATGGCTGCAAACGTAAAAGAGGGTAAACAGGTTTAGATAGAGTGTGGTCAGGAATTATGTGAAGAACGTACGGAACATATAAATGGGTGGGGAAATCTAGAATGTCATAGGCAAACTGAAGAAGAAAAAGAAATTACTTGTCCGTCATAAAACACCAGATGAAGCACGAAAGCAATTACCTAGAAGATTAACAAAACGAAAAAGACTTTAAATATTATTGGACAATAGTAACGGGCATTCAAAAAGAAACGAGCCAGATGCGTAATTACAGAAACCAATACCTCTATGTTAGGAGTATTGAACCTGGCTGTTGAGACACTCGTCTCACTATGACAGAAGGCGGTGAATGGCAGTCTCATAAATTTCCTCGGGCTGCGATGATAACCAGGTACTGATATGAAACTCCCTGGCGGATTTAAACTGTGTGCCGGACCGAGACTCAAATTTGGGACCTTTTCCTAACGGGGGCAAGTGCTCTATCATCTGAGCTACCGAAGCACGACTCATTCCCCGTTCTCATAGCTTTACTTCTGCCAGTACCTCGTCTCCTACCTTCCAAACTTTACAGAAGCTCTCCTGCGAACCTTGCAGGACTAGCGCTCCTGAAAGAAGCGAGGATGCTGGTCCCTTTGCCAGAGGAATATGTACTTCGGTTTTATTATTTTGGAAAACGCTTTTGACAGGTCTGACTGGCATATCTTCACGGAGACAGTAAAAGTGTTCGGTGGACTGAAAGTGCAAGAGACTGATACTGTACGTAGACAGAAAATTTGCATTTGGTCCAGATACAATAGTTAAAATCATCCATATGCTACCCCGAAAGCATCCACCAGTACACACAAGTTAAACGGGACTATTCTGTAGCCGGGCAGATTGGCCGAGCGGTTCTAGGCACTTCAGCCTGGAACTGCACGACCGCTACAATGGCAGGTTCGAATCCTGCCTAGGGCATGGATGTGTGTGATGTCCTTAGGTTAGTTATGTTTAAGTAGTTCTAAGTTCTAAGGGACTGATGACCCCAGCTGTTAAATCCCATAGGGCTCAGAGCCATTTGAACTATTTTTGAAATCCTCCCCTTCTGCGGACAACATCTTCAAGGGGAGCTTTAGCTTTCCGATGACAGTAAGTATCGGGTCAGGTTCAGCATCGGACCTTCTAAACAGCTAAAACTTCCCGTGGTGTCTTCAGCAGAAGGGAACGAAATTTTACGTTTCAGCAAGAAATTCGTGTTCAGATGTATACTGGCAAAAATACACATTCACCAGTATAGATCTGTAGATGCGCAGAAGACTCTGGCCCTAAGTATCATGGCAGAGATTACTAACATTCGCCAGTTCAGCCAAAGTTTTATGAAACAAATGAAACATTAGTTAGTTTGACGACATCAGATTAATTAGTTTGCTTTGTAAGCAGCTATGTGTTACGCTTTTCGTAGTTCATTTTTATATATAAATGTTATTACACCACTTCAGCACTTGTAGCCTATGTACAGTGAGCGTTTATTTCCCTTTATTTTCTTGAGATATGAAAATCTTATTTCAGTGTTATATATCATCACCTGTGACAAAATCTGGCCTACCAGTGTCCTGTTGTACTGTAGTAGAAGGAGGTTGGAGCACGCAGTAGGGGTGATCCTCGCTGAACAGTGCCAGTATAGTATTAGGAGTGAATAAGCTTGTCAGAAGTCAGACTGTCCAGTTTTGATGCCTGCCTTCTAGCGAGCAATATGCTCGCGCCAACCTCGTATTTGATTCTACCATTAATTATTACGCCAGGTGTTTCTTGTCAATGTTTGCAGCTCGCAACTCGGTGTCTATGGAGATACCTTGGTGTCATGTACGCAGAGGGTGTGTTCCCACAAAACACTGATCGCTAGCGTTGTGGAAGCCCTTTTCCTTGCCCATGCGAAAATTCATACACTAACTATTATTTTCGTATATGATGGTGATCTTCTTCCGTGGCATGATTTCTGAATGATTGCTTGAATTCTTTACTGTTTCAGTATCTTGTCTTTCCCAAACTTCTGAGGAACTGGACCTCTCTGAAGCAGATGCCAGTAAATCTGTGAATTTCTCTGTGTTAATAAGTGGAACAATATACATTGAAAGGTCATTGATCTAGCTGCAACGTTGTGCCACACCATTGCTCTCAAAACGCACTCCCAGCTCCGAGGGGACTGTGACCTCAATTAAGTAATTATTAATAATTAGGACTGTTTGTAATTCTACATAAAGTTCTATAGTGTTGTAACTTGAGTTTTCTTTCGTTGATTCGTGACAGTGGAAGATTGGGAGTCTGCCTTGATGCAAGCATTTCTGTTTATTTATTCTCCGAATTAACTTCGGCGAAATACTAATGTCCTCAGTGTGTTTCTTTATTTTAAAACGTGAACATTAACAGCTTTAGATTACATTACGAAAAATGTTACTGTGTTGTATGCTCTGGTTCCATATACAAGTGTGAATTAACTTACAGTACCTTTTTATTTTATAGTCTTTGCATATTGAAGTGTTAGTAGTGGGTTTTCGACATACAGCATGTCATCTGCAATCGCATGAGCGACTGACATTGACAAATATGAAAGTGACATGCCAAAAAGAGTGAAGTAACAGAGAAAATATTAGTATCCCCCAAAAGCAACACTTCTATCATTTGATATTTCATCCACGTACGCACATAAACCTACAGGATAAACTATAAGCATCACACAACAACAAACTATAAAGCAAGGAAGCAAAGGAAATGGGACAAATGAACTATGAACTGACAATGAACTGTACATAAATTCAGCAATACTGTAATATTCCAACTTGCTTGTAACTCTTGCTAGTCCAAATATATGGGACGAACATGCAGTCATTTTTGAACAACGTACACAAAACGCATGAGAGCTCTAAAGAGTTGCAACACGCATCTACTTTTGCACGAAAATTAATATGTGAAAACAACTACCCTACTAACACGGCAACAGCTTAATCTGTAAATTAACGTTAGAAGAAAATTATCACGTACTAAAGTCTCTAGTGGAAGGCAAAACTGTAGTATATGAACACACAATACTCTGCAACTGCACACTCTTTACTGCTTTAAAGAACTGTCACATGACGCGGAGCAGAAGTAATGCTTTCTCTCTCTCTCTCTCTATTTATCGCACATACAAACACATACCCTACAGTGACCTCTGTTTTAAACGCGACAGAATTTCCACCAGAGCTTACAAAATTCATACTATACTTGGTGTGCCTTGTGAGACACGTCAAGAGGAAAATACGTTATATTTGAATTACTGCCAAAGTGAGTATAATGCTTTTGCTGTGACTTTCGGAGCAACTTAAGTCGACCAATACGAGTACAAGAAAGAAATCATCATCATACCGTTCCCGCCAAAACTGTCTCACAATACAGCCACAAATTAACATTTTCGTAACACACTTACATTCATGTTTGTAAAATTCATAACACAGATGGTTTTGGTTGTTGTTGTTGTTGTGGTCTTCAGTCCTGAGACTGGTTTGATGCAGCTCTCCATGCTACTCTATCCTGTGCAAGCTTCTTCATCTCCCAGTACCTACTGCAACTTACATCCTTCTGAATCTGCTTAGTGTATTCATCTCTTGGTCTCCCTCTACGATTTTTACCCTCCACGCTGCCTCCAATACTAAATTGGTGATCCCTTGATGCCTCAAAACATGTCCTACCAACCGATCCCTTCTTCTAGTCAAGTTGTGCCACAAACTTCTCTTATCCCCAATCCTATTCAATACCTCCTCATTAGTTACATGATCTACCCACCTTATCTTCAGCATTCTTCTGTAGCACCACACTTCGAAAGCTTCTATTCTCTTCTTGTCCAAACTAGTTATCGTCCATGTTTCACTTCCATACATGGCTACACTGGTTAAGATTTTCTTATTTCTTAATGACAGCCCCTCGTTCCCTAGCAGATGACGCGCTGTACGCCGAAAAACCACAAAAAATTTCGGAGGTATTCAGTGGCAATAGAATGAAACAGTACCATAAAATTATTCCCCCGAAGATCTGGAACAAAAATTTTTCATAAGGTAACTGGAAATTTTCAAGTTTTGGAATAAAATGTTATCATCAAGGACTCACAGTGTTCTAGATTCGAAATTATGGATTCGGAGTGTGTTAGTTTTCGAACAGGCTAGTAAATATCACAGCTTACTAGGACTAGATGTACAGGGTTAAATGAATTCCAGGTATGTGAACAGATTCGACGTGTTCTTTCTTCAACGGAGGACAAATTATCTTAATATGAGTTATTTCTACCACATTTTCCACTTCTTTGTTATGGATTTATAATCTGGCACCTCTTTTCATTAGCTTGTCTTCAATTTATTTAGTCCTTACTCATATCCACTCACGATTTCTTCTTATGACTTTTGTTTCTTTGTTTGGTCTACCAAATCGACCGCAACAATTGTTTCGAATAGGGAAGTAATCGTTGTTTGTGCTTAGTAGAGCACAATGTTGAATACTTCGGAGGCCACACTTGTTAAATTCTTTCTATTGTAAACACGTAAACGACCTTTGTCTTTCATACATCCAGACAACAGCTATTACTGCGACATCATCATCTGCTTCCAATGTCAAGGAAAGTACGTGTGTCCGTGTGATTCTGAGAAGCTTTTTCTCCAGTCCAAAGCAATTCTCTCATGTGACAGGACTGACTGACTGTACATGAAGCGCCCGCTAAACCCGCTGAGCATCTTAGGTAATTAGGATTGTGGAAAAGGCCAAATAAGGTTGGGATCAGTTTCACCTTCTAATTGTAATTTATTGTAATTTAATAACACATTTACAACCAAAACGCCACATAGCCGAACCTTTACCAAATGCAACTCTTCCACGCCTGAAGGCCTCCTAACGAGATAGCTTAACAAATCAACAAGACAAAAATCCAATTAAAATAGCAATAAAATAATTAAAGAAACATCTATCACAACTAGGAAGAAAACCTCAAGGCAAAGTAGACAGAACAAACATATGCTAGGTGCAATACAAATGGCCGAAGGTCAAAATTAAGTTTCAAAATTTTAAAACATATTACTGTAGTCTTTGTAAGACAGAAGACCGCAATGTTTAAGCTTGAAGATAATTTTAAGAATAAGTTGCAAGGATGAAAGCCCACAATTAATTTACCAAAATTTTTAAGAAAATATATAACCATAAGCCTTAAATTTTAAGTAGCTGAAAACAGATAATTAGACACCGATGGGAAAGACAATAAAGACAACGTCACTCAGAAGCCTCCAGGGAGGTTAGTCTTACCTCGCTCACTTAGGTGAGACAGGTGGTGAGCCCAACTACACTTGGTCCCTCGGAACCCAACATGGGGACAGCCACGGACGGACCGACAAAACGACTTGCTTGCCACCAATTTGAGAACTCAAACACAAAATGTTACGGACCTAGTTATCCACAATGAAATATGTACAAACACTCGGTGTTGCTCACAGGGAAACGTCCCCAACAGCGAACCACTGAAACGAACCGCAACATGAATGGACGAGGCTTGGATGCTTGAAGCACACTACTCAACGTCGACGTCCTAGGTCGGAGAACAACGAAGCTCGTGGCGATCGGACAGCTCCACACACGCTCCGGCACTGCGCAGGGACAGGTAGCGGACCCCACCGACTGCAACGCACGGAGATGTCCTCCCTGGTCCGCAGCAATCGTCCAACTCCTGCTGGTCCGTCCGCGACAGCTGCTCCGTCGCGACTGCACTGCTGGAGCGTCTCACACTCATCTTCAGACACACGACGACAGAAATACTGCCTCGGACACATCACGCAGAGGAAACACGCCCACTGTCTAAACGACATCCCTGCACCATGAAAGGACCGACCCAAGTTCCACAAGGTGGTAATTGAAGGGGCCCAGAAACACTCGGAGATCCGGTTACACGTCACCCGATGAGACGACCGACCTCTCGGAGGCAGTACGCCGACGATATTTCAAATAACTTGTCAAAGGAACTAACGCCAACAACATACACAACCTGCTACACTTGAACGAAGACCTGAACGATACCCAACAGTAACAAGCACGCACGAAGACAAATGGGGAGTCGATGCACACACACACACACACACACACACACACACACACACACACACACACACACACACACACACACACACAGCCGACTCATGAACGATAGCCAAGCCAAAAGGCGTCGTCCGGTAGGACGACCGGCCGACGATCCACCAAGATGGTGGCCGGGCTCAAGTGATGCGTGGCGGCAATGGTCGGGAGAGCTACGTCAACGCAGACCTCACTGTTCCAACCCGACTGCACTAGTGCCGCATTGCATCTTCCCGACTGGCAGGTCCGGACTGCGCTCCAGACGCGTTCCAACTGACTGGCTGCCCGAAATCGCGACGCGAACTCTCTCTCCGAACTGGGCTTATGACAGACAACGACCGGGAAGTAATAGGAGTCGAACAAAGATACTACGAGAGGGAATATATCGATACGCGCTGCTAGCGCCGGTCACGGTCATGCAAAGCAGCAACTCAGTGACAGTAGTAATTTAAATTAAAGTAGTGAGGGAGAAGTACGTTGAAAACAGGTTTTCAAATACATGATGGCGGGAACACGAGCCATGCACGGCTCAGTATAATTCGTTAAGATTGAACGGTTCATTTCATCTTTCAAAACCCATCTTCGCCAAGTCACGCAGGGCACGAAAGTCAGAGTGAATGTTCATTGACTTCAGCTGTATTCAATCTACAGCCTCCATGGCCGAGAAGGTGACTTTATTCCCACACTAGTGACTGACACGCACCACACGCCTCAGAGTCATGGTCAAGAAGGCCGGTTCCCCCAGGCGGGATAGCTGCATGGAGTGTTCCAGATTAGAGTAATTTCTAACAAGATCAATTTATACTCTTCTAATCGTTGATCGGTCCTTACAAAGTTTCTGGTTGCTTAGTATTTGATTACTGTCCTCTTGCTACATCAACTATAACTACATTCTTAGTTGCCTTAACATTATTGGTCCTAATCGCTTCTTTTGTTGGGTTTATTATACACTCCTGGAAATTGAAATAAGAACACCGTGAATTCATTGTCCCAGGAAGGGGAAACTTTATTGACACATTCCTGGGGTCAGATACATCACATGATCACACTGACAGAACCACAGGCACATAGACACAGGCAACAGAGCATGCACAATGTCGGCACTAGTACAGTGTATATCCACCTTTCGCAGCAAAGCAGGCTGCTATTCTCCCATGGAGACGATCGTAGAGATGCTGGATGTAGTCCTGTGGAACGGCTTGCCATGCCATTTCCACCTGGCGCCTCAGTTGGACCAGCGTTCGTGCTGGACGTGCAGACCGCGTGAGACGACGCTTCATCCAGTCCCAAACATGCTCAATGGGGGTCAGATCCGGAGATCTTGCTGGCCAGGGTAGTTGACTTACACCTTCTAGAGCACGTTGGGTGGCACGGGATACATGCGGACGTGCATTGTCCTGTTGGAACAGCAAGTTCCCTTGCCGGTCTAGGAATGGTAGAACGATGGGTTCGATGACGGTTTGGATGTACCGTACACTATTCAGTGTCCCCTCGACGTTCACCAGTGGTGTACGGCCAGTGTAGGAGATCGCTCCCCACACCATGATGCCGGGTGATGGCCCTGTGTGCCTCGGTCGTATGCAGTCCTGATTGTGGCGCTCACCTGCACGGCGCCAAACACGCATACGACCATCATTGGCACCAAGGCAGAAGCGACTCTCATCGCTGAAGACGATACGTCTCCATTCGTCCCTCCATTCACGCCTGTAGCGACACCACTGGAGGCGGGCTGCACGATGTTGGGGCGTGAGCGGAAGACGGCCTAACGGTGTGCGGGACCGTAGCCCAGCTTCATGGAGACGGTTGCGAATGGTCCTCGCCGATACCCCAGGAGCTACAGTGTCCCTAATTTGCTGGGAAGTGGCGGTGCGGTCCCCTACGGCACTGCGTAGGATCCTACGGTCTTGGCGTGCATCCGTGCGTCGCTGCGGTCCGGTCCCAGGTCGACGGGCACGTGCACCTTCCGCCGACCACTGGCGACAACATCGATGTACTGTGGAGACCTCACGCCCCACGTGTTGAGCAATTCGGCGGTACGTCCACCCGGCCTCCCGCATGCCCACTATACACCCTCGCTCAAAGTACGTCAACTGCACATACGGTTCACGTCCACGCTGTCGCGGCATGCTACCAGTGTTAAAGACTGCGATGGAGCTCCGTATGCCACGGCAAACTGGCTGACACTGACGGCGGCGGTGCACAAATGCTGCGCAGCTAGCGCCATTCGACGGCCAACACCGCGCTTCCTGGTGTGTCCGCTGTGCCGTGCGTGTGATCATTGCTTGTACAGCCCTCTCGCAGTGTCCGGAGCAAGTATGGTGGGTCTGACACACCGGTGTCAATGTGTTCTTTTTTTCCATTTCCAGGAGTGTAGTTGTAAATATTTTTTGTACACTTTTGCTGTTCTGACTGGACAGGATCTTATGGCACACATATGGCATAGGTTCATCAACGTGAGATAAGAGGAATCTGGGTGTAAACTTCCACCTATCTATAAATTTCATCATGGTTGCTACGGCTTTTCTCAAGGTTCAAACACAACGACATCATATAAAAGAGATCTCTGTTGGGGTGGATAGTAAAAGCTACAGGAACAAGCATGTTTTTTATTTCTAAATATAGTATAACTTGCTTACTCAAACATATATATCTAACTGGGTACCCAGCATCGCCCATATATAAAGGGTGCTCCATTGATCGTGACCGGGCCAAATATCTCACGAAACAAGCGTAAAACGAAAAAACTACAAAGAACGAAACTTGTCTAGCTCGAAGGGGGAAACCAGATGGCACTATGGGTGGCCCGCTACATGGCGCTGCCATAGGTCAAACAGATATCAACTGCGTTTTTTAAATAGGAACCCCCATTTTTTATTGCATATTTGTGTAGTATGTAAAGAAATGGGAATGTTTTAGTTGGACCACTTTTTTCGCTTTGTGAAAGGTGACGCTGTAATAGTCACAAACATATGGCTCACAATTTTAGAGCCGGCCGGTGTGGCCGTGCGGTTACAGGCGCTTCAGTCTGGAACCGCGTGACCGCTGCGGTCGCAGGTTCGAATCCTGCCTCGGGCATGGATGTGTGTGATGTCCTTAGGTTAGTTAGGTTTAATTAGTTCTAAGTTCTAGGCGACTGATGACCTCAGAAGTTAAGTCGCATAGTGCTCAGAGCCATTTGAACCATTTTTGAACAATTTTAGACGAACTGTTGGTAACAGGTAGGTTTTTTAAATTAAAATACAGAACATAGGTACGTTTGAACATTTTATTTCGGTTGTTCCAATGTGATACATGTATCTTTGTGAACTTAACATTTCTGAGAATGCATGCTGTTACAGCGCGATTACCTGTAAATAGCACATTGATGCGATAAATGCTCAAAATGATGTCCGTCAGCCTCAATGCATTTGGCAATACATGTAATGACATTCCTCTCAACACGGGCGTTTTTGAGATTCCCGATTCCCGATTCCCGCGCAATTTGTCTGCGATTGATATGCGAATTAGCCGCGACAGGAGCTAAAACACCTACTTGGGCATCATCATTTGTTGCAGGTCGTGTATGACGTTTCACATGTGGCTGAACACTTCCTGTCTCCTTAAATAACGTAACTATCCGGCGTACGGTCTGGACACTTGGATGATGTCGTCCAGGATACCGAGCTGCATACATAGCACACGCCCGTTGGGCAATTTGATCACAATAGCCATACGTTAACACCAAATTTCTTTTCCGCAATTGGTAAACGGTCCATTTTAACACAGGTAATGTATCACGAAGCAAATACCGTCAGCACTGGCGGAATGTTACGTGGACCACGTACTTACACGTTTGTGATTATTACAGCGCCATCTATCGCAAAGCGAAAAAAGTGGTCTAACTAAAACATTCATATTTCTTTACGTAGTACACGAATATGTAATAAAGAATGGGGTTCCTATTTTTAAGAAAACGCTGTTGATATCCGTTTGACCTATGGCAGAGCAATGTAGCGGGCCAACCACAGCACCATCTGGTTTCCCCCTCCAAGCTATACGAGTTTCGTTCTTTGTAGTTTTTTCGTTTGATGCTTATTTCGTTAGATATTTGGCCCAGTGACTATCAATGAACCATCCTGTATGTTTTTTCTGTAGTGGGTCTGCGTTTAGCGACACTCGGTATTGAGGGTCAGTGAAAGACGAGAGCAAGGTCAGTTTTTCGTCAGGGATGGCGGGAGGGAAAGCGAAACTTTGCAGGTGGAGGAATGGGTTGGCTCAGTGGGTAAGGTGTGAGTGAAACATTGGTGGTTTCACTAACAGTCGTTTATTGAGACATAAAATCCTTTAAACAAACTGGGTAATATAATGTGTTTTAAGGGGGGTAGGACCTCAAAGGAGGCGACTTGGAGCAGGAGAGGCACCACAGGACATTTTATTTTCCACTACCTATACTTTTACAAATAAATTCATAAAACTTTGTCAGCATGCCTAGGAAGGATTCAGAATTTACACTCATAAAAGTGGAAGTTCGAGACCATAAAGAAATGATTTTTTTTTACATGAGAAATTTCATCATTTTTTTCACTTACTAATGGCAGTATTTGTTGCTATAGGTACACTTTCCTTCATAAGTAAGAGAGATTCTTCGATGAATTTT
The DNA here is from genome assembly GCF_021461395.2 of Schistocerca americana. Lineage (NCBI taxonomy): Eukaryota > Metazoa > Arthropoda > Insecta > Orthoptera > Acrididae > Schistocerca > Schistocerca americana. The sequence continues at coordinate 319,289,671 of NC_060125.1, read as the reverse complement.
GCACAGCATACAAACCATACTTGAAAATGTATTAAATTCTAGAATTTTCCAAATGTATTAAAAACTGTGGTAAAAACTGAGGTAACTTACTAAAAAATTTTTTTCTAAACGTGAAGTTTAGAATATAAGAGTTCATCCGTTTTTTCATGAATTAAATAAATTCTAGAGTTTCATACACCTGTGAGTATAGTATGTATGCTGTGCAAAATTCATCGAAGAATCTGTCTTTCTTATGAAGAAAACGGTACCTATAGCAACAAATGCAGCCATTAGTAAGTGAAAAAATGATGAAATTTAGCACTTAAAAAAGTTTATTTTGTTATGTTTTCGAGCTCCCACTGCAATGAGTGTGAATCCTGAATCCTTCCTGGTGTTGCTGACAAAGTTTTATGAATTTATTTGTAAAATTATAGACACTGGAAATTAAAATGTCCTGTGATGCCTCTCCTGCTCTAAGTCGGCCCGTTTGACGTCCTACCCCCCCCCCCCCCCCCCCCCCCCCCCCGATTAACTCGGTCAATTCCCCGCGGCTGCGGAGCGGTGGAGTCGTTGCGCGCAGATTCCAGTGATGCGGCGACGGCTCGTGTTGCAGCGTCGTGCCAGCGGCTTATTGTTCCATTCAGTACAGTGCCTGGGTCCCACTGCGGAGGCAGCGCGGTCTTCTCCTTGTGAGTCCGCTCGTTGCTTTATTTTTGTCTTGGATTTTTGTCTGATGCACAGGAAAGCAGTACAAAGCATAATTATCGACAAAAAAGTCGCAGAAATACCAGTTCTGAATATCATAAATCGCGTTTCATGTTGCTCTTCCAACTGAACAATATGCGACATCATAGAGTTGGCATCAATCTTGCCTTGTTGTGCAGTGATAAGAACATCTAATGACTGCAAGATTGAGGAATCAAGGGAGTTGTATAGCTAAAACAAACTTCGAGCTGTCAAAAAAAAAAAAAAAAAAAAAAAAAAAAAAAAAAAAAAAAAAAAAAAAAAGTTCAAATGTGTGTGTAATCCTATGGGACTTAACTGCTAAGGTTATCAGTCCCTAAGCTTACACACTAGTTAACCGAAATTATCCTAAGGACAAACAGACACACCCATGCCCGAGGGAGGACTCGAACCTCCACCGGGACCAGCCGCACAGTCCATGACTGCAGCGCCTGAGACCGCTCGTTGGAACTGCCAATAGTTGCATAGGTGTTTCTGGCCAGTAAATTAGTGAAATTTCACGCCAGAGAGAGAACATAACGTGTGCTTGATATGGGAAGTAGTATTGTTAAGTGCATCTTATATAATTCTGATTTTATGGCAAAAGGAAAAGTATTGTGCAGTTTGTATGATCTAGATAACCTTATCAATACATTACACTGAATGACTCACACTTGTTTAACCACAGAGTGTCTAATCATACGTCGGTACTTCCCACTATTTAAAACCCAGAATTCCCCTTCGTGTATTGTGCTAATTCCTCTTTCTGTACCTGATTCCCTGTTAGGTTAGTACATTATCGCTATAATCTGTAATTTACAAACCTTATTTACATTTGCATTAGAATGGTAGATTTTGTATTGTGGACGCGTAATTGACTGCGTGCTGCCGAAGGTTGTATGGGACCGAGCGCGTGTTCTGTATCGGTGGATCAGCGGTCTTCTGTTTCCGCGGTCCAGTACGCTTCGAAATAGTATCTGGTACCATTGGTGGCATCAGGCCTGTTACTCTCTTAAAAGGTTTCAACCGGCTTGCACGAACAATAGTTGTTCTTGTGAGTAACTGTAACTTGACGTTAACTGGTGATGTGATTACGCGAACTTGATAAGGATCCTGATATTTTGTCACAAATTTTTTCCTATTTCTTTTAGCAACATAGGAAACATATAGGAAAATATATTGTTCCAATTTCAAAAGCGATTTCTTAGCGAGTACACTGGCTAATTTTTCTTGCCTTTCTAATACTCTGGTATTTGCTTCCTGTACCTTTTACCACACATCCTTAATGATTCGAGCAAATTCCCTAATTGTTTTTCCATTCTTTCCTTCTTCGGGCTTAATAGCAACGAATGGTGACGGAATCTTTCTTTCATAACTAACTTTACAAGGCCGAATGCCCGTTCCTTCGAATGTTTTGGCGTTGTATACGCTTAAAATGTATGGAATGACGATATCCCAATTGTTGGGTTGGTTATTCATAAAATACCTAACCGTTTTCCCGATAGTGTGTTGGACCGTTTCTGTCCGTCTGTTTACCTGTGGGTGCAATAGGGTGGTGCATAATTAACGTACTTTCAGGAAACACCAATGTTGTTTCATGAGATCGGACATGAAGTTGCTATCTTTTTGGGTTATAAGTGCTTCTGGTACGCTGAATTTTAAAATCCAATTATTGATCATAGAGTATGCGATGTTTTTTTTCTTGTTGATCAGGGACGCTTACCATTGCTAGATATCTTGAGATACGATCTACAATCGTTAGTACGTACCTATTCCAAGCCGGCGTTTTATTAAATGGATCGTATGTCACTTCCTGCGACTTGAAATGGGCGTGACGCCTCCGGGAGAATTCGAAATGGTAAACGTTGACGGCAATAGTGTGCTAGCTGGGCGCACACTAAGTCATTACGAATGTATTGTGCCACATCGTTCTTTATTGTCTCCCACCAGAAAGGTTCAGCAACGCATATTTCAGTAGGTCTTTGACCACCGTGACCTGAAAGAATACGATTATGGGCCTCTCGCATGACTTTCTGTCGGAGGTGCTTGCGAACCACAAATCTCCGTCCGAGTCTAGTTGTTCGACACAAGACCCCATCCTATAGGCATTCTGTAGGCAAAACTGCCGTTGTATCGCACATTTTTTGCAACCTGTAACTGAAATTTATGTCTTTTGCTATTCTTCTACTGCTTCTCTTATCCGTTCATTATAAGAATAAACCTGATGTAAAGATTGCAAGATATCACTATGTATTCTTCCGCCGCGTCCCCCCCCCCTCCACCCTCCACCACCACCCGTCGGAGGTTCGAGTCCTCCCTCGGGCATGGGTGTGTGTGTCGTCCTTAGCGTAAGTTAGTTTAAGTTAGATTACGTAGTGTGTAAGCTTAGGGACCGATGACCTCAGCAGTTTGGTGCCACAAGACCTTACCACAAATTTCCCATTGTTCTTCCACGGTAGCTGGAACCTCATTGGATTTGCGTTTCACATGGGACTGCAGCCAGCCTCCCTCGAGTAATGTCAAGTACAATAATAAAGGTACGTTTTGTGCTGTGCTTTACGCGCCATATCGAATTAGCGATAATACGGGACAACAGCTGTCGTGCCGGCGCATTTAACGTGGACAGCACTGGCCGGTCAGGTGGTACAGCTAGCCTCCGATGACGTGGCCAGTTGCAGTTCACACGTAAAAAAGGACGAGCAGCGGAGGAATAAAGTTTCGAATGTCATTTAATTTTTAAGCAGAATGAAATAATATACTGCAAATGTCCCACAATACGCTCTTTCGACGACTTTTGTAACACGTTATCGTTTTCAACTAAAGTACTATTGTAATTAAAAACAAGAATGATGAAATTTCCTGACTTAACCACAAAAGTTGTGTCTAACGTAACAGAGTATTGAATGATTTCACCGTATCGTTAAATATTCAAGCCACTGAAAATGTTACTTACAGTCAGCCGTATGGTAATCTCTTAGCTCCTTCCTTATCCGAATCCGAGAAATGCATTTAAGTTCTGGAAGTGTCACATGCTAAGTTGATAATGAGCCTGTCAACAACAGAATCTACGAAGCCAACCAGTCGGAGCATTTTATTTTCTTTTCTCTATCCCGCCAGCGTTCGGCAGTGGCGTATGAAAAAGCAGCGTGTGTTATTTCCAGTAAGTCTGGCAGCTTAACAGTCTTGTCACTTCTCGGGCCAAATCCCGCAGCTTGGCTCCAAATCAGTTCGGTTGGGTTCATATTGTAATGGTACACTAGCAAATGTAAAAGTGCAGCATTTGTATTATATGCTCGATGGTGTGGAAACGATTGTTTTTCGTGTTTCTACGATACTTATCTACCTCTGTAGCGTAAAACGATGGACGTAGTCCAAACAGTGAGGATTTGGATTTTCATTTTTGCCTCAAAAATTAAATTGTTATATTTCTTAATTTAAACAACTTTTATGAAAAGTCTGTCATAAGACATCGTTAATTGAGAATTTGCATTTGAAATGGAAACAGGAATTTCAAGTCCATTATGTAATTAGAAACAAGAAGACACGCATTATTCATAAAAATGATGATGAGTTTTATAATTTCGAGATATAGGTATTGCAAATTGAAGAAGAAAAAAAAGATGTTATAGGGGAGATTAGATTCAACGCTCGCATTTAATTCACGTGCCATTAGGCTACCGAATGCTCTATACATTCAATAAACATCTGTTCATTAACTGCATTATATATCGCTAGGAAAACTTCAAAGCCGACAATCTCGGTAAATTTATGAAAAACATTAAGAACGGCTTTATTTTTCGGCACTTTTTAACCGTATTCCACATGCGTGTTTCACTACGGAACAGAAAACAGTGTTAGCCATTTTCATACTGTGCATTAACAGCGCGACAATCAGAGCACAACGCTGCAAAAGCTTTGACTGCACACAATTTATAAATTAAAAACTACGTAGCTGAAGCGTGTTTAAGGAAAACGTTGACGGCTATTAATACATTTGAATACCTTACAGTTTAGTTTAACGTAACTTAGTAATAAGATATCTAAAGGACGTACTTTCAAGAGCGCAACAACACCAGTGTACGTGTGCTACGGCTTCTGACAAATCATCGCGTTTATGTTTGTTTACATCAGGTTTATTCTTACGATGAACGGATTATAATACCGCTACCTTTTTACTAAGGCTCTCTGCGTTGGAATGTTTCTTCCCCAGTTTATGACTGACTTCAAAGACCATTTCGGAGAGGCACAGTAACCTACGTATCAAACGACTCCATGGGTTATTGAGATCAAATAACCATTTGAGAGCAGCACGGTCCGTGATTATCTTGAATTTCTTCCCACACAGAAAGTACCTGAAATATTTTATACCATAGATAACGGTCAGTAACTCCTTTCCCGGTTGTTGAGTAACTCTTTTCTGCCGTATTTAATTGTCTGGACGCCTCAGCTATTGGATGTTCTGCACCATTAATGTTTTGACTCAAAACTGTTTCGATAGCAAGTCAAGCTGCATAGAAGGACACGACGAATTCATTGCTGAAATCGGGGTAGATTAACACAGGACTATGAGTTGATTTGTATTTCAGTGTTTCAAATGCGGTGTCGCATTTTGTTGTCGAGTATAATTTAGTGCCTTATTTCCATAACTGCGTGAGAGGTCTTGCTATTTCTGCATAGTCTTTTACAAATTTTCGATAATAATTTGAGAGGCTAAGAAATTGCTGTACTTCCTTTAAAGATTGTAGTGTTGGAAAATCTTTAACTGTGGTTATTAACCGAGGATCGGTTGTGATTCCGTGTTCTCTGATAACATGGCCTAAATATGTTACTTCCTTTAATGCAAAGTTAAACTTTTACAAATGTAATGTTAATTTAGCACCCCTGAGACGTTGGAAAACTTCTCGCAGTGAATCGCATGGTCTTTTATGTCTTTTGAAAATACGATTACGTCATCGAGGTATATTATGAACCATCTAGGTTTTAATCCACGTAACACACCAACTAGCAATCTTTGGAATATTGAGAGAGCATTCTTTAATCCGAACGGCATTCTTAAGAACTGCCAATGACCTAGTGGGGTGGATAAAGCACTTATATGTCTGCCATCTGGTGCAACGTTTATGATGATACCAAGTCAGTTGTGGAGAAATATTTACCGTTGTCGAGGTGGTCGATGGTATCTACGATATTAGGTAATCGATAAACGTCCGAAGTTGTTTTGCTTTTTAAATGCCTGTAATCACTACACAATCTATAACGTTCTGCACCGTCAGCAGATTTCTTTGGCACAATTACGACATCTGCACTGTATCCCGAATCCGAGTACTCTGTTATACTATTTTTTTAATTGCTGATCTATCAATTCATCAAATAACGGTAGTAATTGGTGAGGAGCTCTGCATGGGTAAACTGGGGCGTTATCTCTTATTAGAGTCCTGTGTCCTCTGATGTTCATTGCAGGTGGCGGTCCGTATGAGCTAAACGGATCCTGAAATTCGTCCAACACTGCTTTTTTCATATCCCGCTCGTTCCCTTTAAGTGTGATATCTTCTGGCAGTTTTGTAGGCGGCTGATTTGTCGCTATTGTCTACGTAAGACCAACGAAAATTTCCTTCCTCTAAGGCACTTATGTCAGCTATTCACATCCTCTTTCGTAACTCCTTGTTTTCTGTCCCACAATTATCTATATGCACCGGTATCTTCTGTACTCCATCAAATGTTGCGGCACGAACTACACACCTGCGTATAAAATAATGTGCTGTGTCTAATTCATCATTTTCCTCTACCTGTAGTGTGTTTGTGGGGAAAGCACGATTAATGTCCACCAGAAGTAGTTTTCCTGTACCTAATGGTACCGCGGTTCTACCTTCAATGACATTGCTCGCAGAGTAAGGAGAGGGATCTTGCGGCTGACCGTCCTTGGTAGCTGTGTCACCTAATCGAAACAATGTTGCGCTGAACTCCACTGTTTGCTATCGAAGGTTATTCAGGAAATCTAACCCGCTCACCCTTGATACGACTTCCACAACCTCCTGGAACCTCATACCCTCAATTCGAAAGGTCAGTGACGTACAGCCTACTGAACGCATGTCACCTCCGCCTATACCACTTACCTTATATCTTACAAGGTCGTATCTCCCAACCTTACAGCAGTATTTACTTATGACTGACACGTGAATCCCAGTATTGACGAACTGTCTACGTGTTTTACCATTAGTAGTGCCTGGTAACCAGCACTCTGTCTTTGCATGCGCTCTAATAGCATGAATTTTTAATGGGAACGCCTGGCGGGGGTTTCGGGGTTCCCTTTCCTGTTCACCTGCCCCTGTTTGCAAACCTCCCTCTACTTCTGCACTCACGCTATGTGTAGCCCATCCTCTGACGATTTATACAAGGTGGTTGGCGACAGTTTTTCGCGATGTGTCCCTGCATAGTGTACCTGAGACAACAAACGCTTGTAGAACATACATTTCTTCTATCTTTGTACCCCGACTCGACGTCTATTTCCTCTGATGCTGTAGCAATTTTCATCTCGTTAAATTCTTCGTAAATTCTGCCCTAACACGGCGCGATGTTTCGGCTGGCACTTCTCGCTAAAAGTACCTAACGACCTATTCTCCACTCCTTGTAGAATATACTTATTGGCTTCATCACTGTCTGATAGTTGATAAGTGCTACTGTTCATTTTTCTTATTTTATCCAGAAAGCTTTCTGTTGTTTTGTTGTGTCTTCGGGACATGGTGCTCAACTACTCCATTAAATGAAAATTGGTCTGCTTTTTAAATTTTTTGAGCAAATATAGCTTCAATTCTGCAGAAGTTAATGCATTTCGTAGCTCCTCGTCGGACTTACCTTCCGCGAATAACTGTAACGTTGTCATTTTCTACATCTGTTCATCTGAGCAGGAACCAACCTTAGCAGCTGCTAACAAGTTTCTATATACTCTCTTTGCTAGCCAGAGAAGGGAATCACAAGGGAAGTTGCTGATGAATCTAGTGTGGGAGGAGGTGCACTACATGTCGACCTATACTCGGATAATCGATTCAACAAATCATTATTGTCACATCTCAGCAGTGCTACCTGCTTAAGTAAGCTCTGAATAGTCTCATGAGTGAAACGCCTTGTGTCTTTGTGTCTGCCATTGCAATGCTTTCCTGTTTAACAAATGGCTACCTACACAACTGTACTTCCTATGAACAAGAACATAGACTCAACTGTGTAACAAGTAACTTTAGAAATTTGATCACAATTTCGATCAAAATGAAAAGAACACCTAACACCATCTGAAAAGAAATTCTCTAGTGTCAGATTTCTTTGAAAGAATGAAAGCTTTACATCGCTTGTTTAGTACTCTGCGAAAGCGTTACTTTAAAAGGAAGAACATCTGGAAGCAATTTGCAGTCAGAAATGTACTGAAATACTGCTCGATGACTACAGGTTGTCGTCTGCTCTCTGTCGAGCTAAAATAAAAGCTTCCAACAAAGTGAAATTTTGCAAGATGTTCAAAGTCTGAGATAGTAAACAGTAAGATATTGGGAAGGGACGATGATGTACAATATGTACAAGGAGAAAGAGGGAACAGTAAGACTGGAAGTTTAAGAACGAAGTCCTCGGGTTAAAAAAAGTTGTAAGACGGGGATGCACTGTACGTTGAAGATGGAAGCAACTGAAATGGCCTCAGTGATAACTGATAAGACTCGCTTATCACATTGCTATCGTAAGTTAATGTGAAGGAAAATTACAGCATGTATTGAATGCAATCACCAGTCTAATAAGTGCAAGTTATGAATTGAGAGTAAACCGGAAAAAGACCAAAGGAATGAGAAATAACAGAAATTAGAAGAGCGAGAAGCTTAAAATCAAATTTGTTCACGAAGGTGGCTAAGTTGTGGAATTGTTCTACCTTGGAAGCAAAATGCCCCATGACAGACGAAGCAAGTGGGTTATCAAAAGCAGACTAGCACAGGTAAAGAAGACTTTCGTATCCAACAGGTCTACTATTACGAAACATAGGCCTTGATTTGAGGAAGAAATTTCAAATGGCTCTGAGCACTATGGGACTCAACTGCTGAGGTCATTAGTCCGGAAGAAATTTCTCAGACTGTACATTCGCAGCACAGCATTGTATGGTAGTAAATTGTGGGATATCCGGAACCGACGGGAATCGAACCGTTTGAGATGTGGTGCTGTAGAAGAGAGCTGGAGATCAGTGAATATCTTGTGGACCAATAAGATACGGAATGAGGAAGTTCTCCGCAGAATTAGCGAAAGAAAGGAATTATAGAAAACAATGAGAAGGGACAGGATGACAGGACAAATGTTAAGTCATCAGGGGTTAACCTCAATGGCAATAGAGGAAACTTTAGAGGCTAAAAACTAAAGAATAAGACAGAATGGGATACATCCTTCAAATAATTGAGAACGTAAGGCGCAAATGCTATTCTCAAATGACGAGATAAGCGGGTGAGAAGAATTCGTTCGGACCGCATTAAAGTAGTCAGAAGACTAATGACACAAATAAAAAAGAAGAAATATACAGAAATGTGTATACCAGAATCGTGCGGAAGATTAGAAAATCGGTCACTCGCTGCTCGTTTTCTTTCTTCTTCAACCTCAAGACTCGCCTGAAGTCTCCAGAATAGGCAGACTGCGCCGCAACACAGTCGCCTGCCGTGGCGGTCGGGTGGGAGCCGGCGCTCGCCTGCCGGCACTCCGACGCCGTAGCCCGGCCTAACCCGATTACCGAAGGGCTTCCAGCCCGGCGGGCACAGCGCAGCGGCGCGCCGACGCGCCGAGCCGGGCGACGAATCACGCGCAATCTGCTCTCACCCAAACTGCCTCACCAACGCGATTCATTAGTGTACGCCACCAGGTGTCGCACTAACCTACATTACGGGTACACGTATTATCGGTGGTGTAATGATAGAAAATTGCTTGGACCAAGGTGCAACCTACCTGTATTGTGCTGGGTAAGATGATACGGAAGATGGTTTGCTACACTCTATAAAATTACTTTTATCTTAGTAATATGAATATTTATATATGGTTTTGGAGAGAGATTGATTTTTGATTGAGATTTTTACTTTAAGTCGTAACTGGTACCTGAATTTTGGTTGCTGCCTCCTTGAATGATCAGCTTCTGCACCAGTTGTTGCAATTTGGAGGAAGTTATTGTTCTTTAAGGTTTAAAGTACGACTGTGTTAGTTACATGGCCGTATTGCGGATAGCTTTGAGCTCACGTTTTCGTAGCTTTTCATACCTAAGAGACTACTGTTATAAGTAAATAAGATCAAACAGCAATCTGCTTTCCGTGACAAAAGGAGATTGCTTAGCACACAAACTTCCTTCAAACTACACGTCCCGCTACATTAAAATTGGTCAGTGGAGTTCAGCACCATACTATTATACAAGAACATAATCCAATTACTGTAGTTAAGAAATTATGACAAGGTTGTTACTTATTGAATGAAAACTATAGAAAATGCATTTCTTTTCCTGTATTTAAGTGAACTTTGTACACTTACAATTCTGTCGACTGATAGACGGCAACGACAACGAAGTTCACCTCCTTTTCCGAAAACAAGCTATTTCTATTCTTCACTTCCAGAAAATTTCTATACATAAATTTTTGGCAACTATTACACATACTTTACTCGGTTTTATCACTAAAATATCAATTTTCATTAAATGTAACAATACGTTATGAGAAACGGCGTAGCAACAAGTCCTCTTTCCACAATATACAGATTAACAGTTCTCTTTTTTTTCATAAATCAATTGTCTTTTTTTAGAGTCCATACTCAAAGAATCACAACTGCTATCGTTGCAGGGACTACGCGCTAAAGAGTTTCTTGCTGTCCACCTTCGCTCCGCTTCACTTCACTTCGAGTACTTTATGAATCACATTTACATTTACGGTATTTACATACATTACTGAGCTTCTCAGAATAAAATCAGGCACAAATTACTTAAAAAACAAAGCAGTTAGGCCCACGTAACATTACAACCCTGGCATGTGACGCAGGGGAGGTATTCGATACACAGTGCATAGGAGTTCACATTAAACTTTAAGGCACAATCATATCGTATGATGAATTAGTTACCACTCATCAGTCCTGCTATTAAAACTGTCTAACACCGCCTTTACCACTCGGCGAGAGAGAGACTCCACAGGAATTTCAGGTATCGAATATTCAATCATTCAAATTGCGACGTTTCTCACACTGTTCCAAATGGTCCCAACCTTGTTTCTGTGGGATGAAATCGGAGTTACTCATCATCCAGCATATGTGCGATAGACAATTAGAGTGTTTGACAAAACACGAACGAGTATGTATAATCCTATCAAAACGGCTCATATTATCATTAAAGATAACACCATCAAAATGTGTAAGTAGAAGAAAGGGCGACAATTGTTCACATAAAACACTGAAACGAATTTCATATTTCATATTCGCTTAACCGTAATTAGCGGGCCACTTTCCTTGGTATCAAAAGCACCCCAAAACTTTACGGAACCACACCCACTCTAAACTCCACTCTCCACAAAATTCGGCTTGAAAGCCTCATTAGGACGTCAGTACATTAATCGCAAGGCATCATTTGAAAAGAGGCAAAACAGTGACATTGTGGACCACACTACGACTATGACGTCAGCTATCTTCCAAGATTCTTTGACCTATACCAAGAGGAGACACCTCTACGTTGTCGGAACGTGTTGGGACCGTGTTGTGGAAAGTGTAGAGCGCCTTCCGATACTAATGAAAGGAGATAAACAAGCTAATATTTCTTCATTCAGACTTACAGGTCTGTGTCTTTTCGTTTGCCTCAGCTGACTCTTCGTGCTAGTTACATGGAAGATTTCTACTGACTACTCTTGTCGGCTTGGGTGTGCTGGTGGTCAAGGCTATTACACAAGTAGTTTGGCCGAAGCCGTCTGTGAAGCAAAGCCTGTAGCGTGAGATTGCGCCCCCATAGTGCGTTTCCGCTGTGTTTGTTTAACAGTTCTTTGCAGGCTATTATCTGCACTGTCAAGTCTCTGACTGCTGTTAAAGCTTCTGAAGTGTAGATTGTTGCTCCACGTAACAAGTGCTAACGAATATATAACTGACTCTCCCTGCTCCTCCGGAAGATGGCGATGACCACCAGTGACCCATTGGGAGGGACCCCAGTATCAGAAGTGATGTAGTTGGGTGATACCGGGCCCATCAGACACGTAGGCCCTAGCACCCGGAAGTACCTGCAGTGATCATTAGGAACAGAGGTACTGGATGACCTTCTCAGCCAACAATGACAATGATGTTAACGCAGTAAGCAGTACGACATGTACTTGTTTAGGAAGATCCTCAGTCTCCCCATCAGTAAAGTGGTAGGCGGCCAGTGCGAAGTCTCATTAGCTGCATGTGTTGGCTATTTGGATGTTATCATCTCAGGAACAGCAATCAGCTTGTTCACATGAAGTGCTGGCATCTAATACGTGGATGTCACTACATCGAGTACTTTGGTATGAACGCCATTGGCCCTAATGACCAGTTCCATTCTGAGAGGTAGGACTGCGGTAATTATGGAGACGGATGGGAGATAACAGTGTGATGCTCTGTTTGTTATGAGCAAATGTTGGCTGCTTTTATTGTGGTCAGCAGCCCTCCTTCCGCTGTGTTTGTTTAACAGTTCTTTGCAGGCTATTATCTGCACTGTCAAGTCTCTGACTGCTGTTAAAGCTTCTGAAGTGTAGATTGTTTCTCCACATAACAAGTCCTAACGAATATATAACTGTCTCTCCCTGCCTCATGGACGTTCTGCTGAATGTATAACTTGTGCCTGGCGATTTGTGTCGATGTAAAAACGTGTACTCATATCCACGGCCAATTTGCAGTATTGTTGTTTCTTTTCTCTGCATAGTTATTTCGCCTGTGGCTGTACTAGTACGGCCTTAGGACAAATGTTAATTTCTTCTCCTTTTCTGGTCTGTGGCGAAACAAAGACAAATTCAGGAGGAGACCACTATAATATTTTAATACATTGACACCGGTAGTTCTGTGTGCTTTGAAAGTGTCTACCATTGAAAAGACACTTGCCTCCAGTCTCTGTTAATACCTATTTACGATATCCGGTTTTACCTCGTTTTACATGGTTACGTGTGGTACACCGTTCCTTGTAGATACAATGGACACTCCAATACGTTGGAAACCCCACATTCATGTATCAACAAATCGGATAACTTCAGTCACGGTATGTTCATGAGTATGTAGTGTGGTTATAAGACATTAACTTTCTGCTGTTTTGTTTTATTTATTGGCCTTTGGCATGAACCATTTAGCCAGAGAAATGGCTAACTACAGATTTGGAATACAGTATCACGCATACAGAATACACATTTGAAATTACTTTAATTCCAGAGAAACTTCGAAGTACTGTCTGTACATTGATGAACTCAACACCTTCCATATATCGCAACTTCCCACTCTAGAAACTTTGTATCTGACTTACAAATGGATATCCGCTTCTTGCAGAAACTGGGAAATTCTGATATAGTTCGTTGTGGTTACCTGTCAAAACAGGTCCGTCTCAGATGTAGGCTGGGGAATTTCTGCTCTGATCACTTGCGGCGTTGTCTATCATAGCGTGAACACTCTAATACACATGGCACAGACTTGCAATTTCAGCTGGGTGCTCTGCGCAGCATGGAAATGGTTGAAATTTTGTCCTTTAATGATGTAAAGGGTAACAGGCATGAGCCACCCAGATGCGCGTTATGGTTGTGGTATGACATCTAGATGGTTTCATTTATGAGAACCAGGTTTTTCGCAGAATACTGGGTTGTATTGCTGCATAATGTCTTTCTTTGGACTGTTGTAAGATCTCCTATATACGTGACGGTTCTTGAGAAATCTTTTTCCTTACGCCAACAACAAAATCTGTTTGTGAAAGGAAGCTGTAGTAAGGTCGACAAACAATCACACTTTCTTTCGCCGTCCCGTTACATGAGACACTAAACTATCCCTTGATCCATGGTAACCAGACACGTTTATGTTGACTTTGACACTGACAGAGTAACTTAATTATATCGAGCACATGGCAGTTAGTGTTGGAGCCCCCATTGCTGCTTTTGCGGGTTTTCCAGTGCACTCTTCGAATCCTTGACAAAAACGATGTCGTCGAACTGATTTGGAGCACATCGAACGGCTTCCTTAATTGCAAAGACTTCGGCAATGAAAAGCTGGCTTCCATCGGTGGCTTGAACATAGAACAAGATAGTGGATCTTCGGAGAAGTCAGCTGAGCCGGTGCCGATAGTGAATAACACTGGCCAATGAGAGACACGTTGATGTGATATAATGGGAAACGACGCTGGAAATAGTGAATGCTCGATCCAAACCTATGGGCTGGTAGAAGACTGCGAGCAGGTTGTTTAAAACGGCATATTCCAAACTAAATTCAGGAGGCAGAGAATCTTTTATGACAAGGGGTATCGCATATTTACTGCCTGGAACTGAACTTGGAGGGGTACCCTCCTCCTTCAAAAACCTATTGACATACCTGGTGTTCTCTCCGAAGAAGATTTTAAAGTAGAGGATGAATTGTTTGCTCAGGAAGGATGTATTTCTGAGTGAAGGTAGTCCTCCGGAATTGAAAGGCCATCTCTCCACCAAAGGCGCATTCACAGGTGTATAATTCGCCCCAAGACAGGTGCGCATAGTACGATACTGCAGAATATCGATCTTACTTAGGTCTTCCTTAGTAGAGATGTCGAAGCACTGCCATATAACGTGCACCCATAATCCAGTATAGACCGAAACACGCCACTGCAAAGAGTGAGTACGACTATAAGATCAGCTCCCCACCATAGGCCAGATATCAGTAGTAGGATAGTGAGTGATCGACCGGCATAGGAAATCAAATATTCCACATGGCTTGCCCACACCAGTCTACTGTCGACAAAGAGTCCAAGCCATCTGACTAAGCTTATAGGAATAGTTAAAGCCCGTAATCGTATCTCGGGTGTTGTTGTCGTCTGAGTAAAGATAACTCACAGTTGATGGAGCAAAGGTGCTGAAACGTTTTTCAGCTACGTGAAGAAACAGCATTTTATGTGAAAGGTGGACCTTATACCCAGCATTTTAAACTGCAAACACGGCTAAAGCAAGAGCAGGAGATTGAAATGGTGAACGCAGCCGTTAGTTTCCCCAAGTCAGCTCTACTGCGTGGCTTAATGACAGTCTCTCGAATAGAGTACACCGAAGATAAAATACAGTAACGCAAAAAAAATCAACATCAAGAAATAATTAATGTATCGTATGATATTTCAGTAACACATTTGTCCAGGTAACGTATTTAACTGACTGAATTTGAAAAATCACAGGTTAATGTAAGCGGGAGATTAGCCATTGCAAATGTGAAATTCTGTTACATTAATAATTGGTCTAACCACCAGAATGTTGAATGCTAGCATGCAAATTTGGATGCACTGCGTTGTACAGGCGCCGGATCTAGGTTCATGGGCTGGAGTCCCATTTCTGTAGCACTTGGTCAGTCAGTATAGGACGTTTAATGATATTTGTGGATGGCACTGGAGTTGTCATCTGATGACGTACCGTATGTATTCGATTGTTGATGGACATGGTGATCGAGCAGACCAAGACAACAAACATATCGAATCCCTGTGGAGCGAGATAGGTTACAACAGTGGTATGTGGGCGAGCGCTATCCTAGAATACTGTCCATGAAAGGCGGCACAAGAGGCCTAATCATCAGGTTGACGCACAAATTTGAAAATAGAGTGCGTGGGATAACCATGTGAGTACTCCTGCTGAAATTGCACCCCAGACCATAGCTTCAATATAGTTCCAGTGTGTCTAGGACGCAGAGGGTTGATTGCAGGCCCTCATTGGCTTCCTTCTAACCAACACACGGCAGTTATAGCTACCGAAGCCGAACCAGTTTTCATCAAAAAAACACAGCAGACTTCCACTTTATCAGTAATGAGCTCTCGGTTGACACCACTGATATCGCAAATGGAGGTGCTTTGGGATCAGTGGAATGCACATTGCAAGGAGTCTGACTAGGGGCTCCACCTGATGTAACAAATTTGTAACGGCTTGTTGTGTCACTGTGGTGCCAAGTGCTGCTCGTATTGCTGGTGCAAATGCTGTAAACTGCATCACAGCCGTACTCCAGAACACGATGCTCTTCTCTCTCAGTGGTGCCCGTCGTCGTATGGAGCTCGGTCTTTTTGCGATCGTACTTTCTCGTGACTACCACTACCATCAATCAGGTACAGTAACTACGTTCCTGACAAGTTTTCCCGCAGTTGTGCGGAGGTAACAACAAGCTTCTCGTAACCCAATTACACAACCTCGTTCAAACTCTCGAGGTGTTGATACATGTGTATTTGTTGCCTTAAAGGCATTCTTGACTAATATCAACTTAAGACGTCCAGTTTCAAAGGTAACTAATGTCAAGACACTCACAACTTTCATTTAAATCAAACATGATTTCATCCTCATAGTAGTGCTAGTAGACCCACGCTTATGTGACTGGAGCGAAATCTAAATGGTCATTATCTTTCGGATGTAGAAAGACGCCTACCAACATTCGTTCACGTCTCACAACTCCGACTAGGTGCTTCATCATGAGGATTTTGAGTCATTAACAACCGAACATGTTTTATGTGTCCCGATTCGCTCTCTCCACCGATCTTCGGCTCTGGCTGTGCCTCGGTTTACCACGGACAGTTTTAATCCCATTCAGATGGTTCAGACGGCTCTGAGCACTATGGGACTTAACATCTGAGGTCATCAGTCCCCTAGAACTTAAAACTACTTAAACCTAACTAACCTAAGGACATCACACACATCCATGCCTGAGGCAGGATTCGAACCTGCGGACGTAGCAGTCGCGTGGTTTTAATCCCATTCCATATAGTGTACACACCAGTCAATATAGAGTTTACAAACTCTCTTCCGTTATCCATATCCAAGGTTACAGGAGCTCCGAAAGTTGTACATTATACATTACAAATCGAAAGTCATTGTATCAATCAGACTGCCCTACTTACGAGGGTTAAACGATTATATCACAGTAAGTTGTCTTTCTGTCTGTTTTCTTCAAATCACTTTATTTCTTTTGGCAGTACACACAAAGACGTAGATAAATCACGGTACATTTCTTCATCATGTTGTATATTGTTTCCTTAGTGCAGATGACATTCTGTTATTTCTGCCCCCACATTTTCATAGTTATCACATTTTGATAGGACAATATATATTTGATAAAAATAATCGCTTGTGCCGCAATTAAAAATAAATAAAACTTTGTTGGGCACCATGAAATATACAGCTCAAATTTTCGGCTAAGGGGTCTATGTAAATATCTTTCGTAATAACTTTTGTGACCCTCTATAACTAGCCTTATAAAATGGGGCACTGAAATATTGTTGCAACAACGTCCGGCACTACAACGGCATCTAACTGTGACATACGCTTTAGTCGAAGTCTACACCAGCAGTGGTCACCCCAAATTTTGATATTTCAAATCTAGGGTACACACTAATGCCAACACATATGCAATGATGAACACAATTTAATCGTACAAGTAACTAATACTCCTGTCTTACAGCCGTAATGGAACATTTCTTCGAAAACTGCCTTCTAGCTCCCAGCTGCCATTTCCTCTGGACGTGCAGAGGTAAACTCCATGATACAGCCCAGTAATGTCTCTCATTACAGCCGCAGACAACCTGTGGCGAACGTTTGTTGTCCAACTGCTCAGCTGCCTCCACACAGTCTTTCCCACACCAGGTTGTAGTTCCTCCAAGATCCGTTCTCTTCTGCCACCAGAAATCAACTACTGCCAACCAGCTCTGTACCTAATGCTGACAGCGTTTGCATGTTGTACAACACAAACGAAGTGCGCCCTCATCAGTAACTTCCTAGACTGGCCACAGCAATGCAAAAGAATCTCGGTTGGCACATCACGGCACACCACGGCCAAACGGAACACAGTCTGCCGCATAAAAAGCCCCCAGGAATACCTCGGCTGCTACTAATGCGGCTGAGTCCACTCTGGTCTTCACATTCTAGATTCCATGACCACAGCCGCCCCTTCCGTAGATGACAGTCGCTCACACTAAGGTACATTATATGACCAAATGTATCCGGACCCATGGCTGAAAATGACTTACAAGTCTATTGCGCGCTCCATCGGTAATCCTGGAATGCAACGTGGTGTAGGCCCACCCTTCGCCTTGATGACAGCTTCCACTCTCCAAGGCATACGTTGAATCAGGTGCTAGAAGGATTTTTGGGGAATGGAAGCCCATTATTCACGGAGTGCTACACCGAGGAGAGGCATCGTTGTCAGTCAGCGAGGCCTGGCACGAGTTCCGCGTTCTAAGACATCCCAAAAGTGTTCTATAGGAATCAGGTCAGGACTCTGTGCAGACCAGTCCGTTACAAGGTTGTTGTTGTCATATAACCACTCCGACACAGGCCATGCATTATGAGCAGGTGCTCGATCGTGTTGAAAGATGCAGTCGCCATTCCCGAATTGCTCTTAAACAGTGGGAAGCAATAAGGTGCTTAAAACATCAATGTAGGCCTGTGCTGTGGTAGTCACAAGCAAAGCGAAAAGGGGTGCAAGCCCCACCATGACAAACACGACCACACCATAACACCACCACCTCCGAATTTTAGTATTGGCTAGACACACGCTGGCAGATGACGTTCACCGGGCATTCGCCATACCGACACCCTGCCATCAGATCACCACATTGTGACCATGATTCGGCGCACCACACAACGTTTTTCCACCGTTCAATCGTTCAATGTGTGTGCTCCTTACACCAAGTGAGGCGTCGTTTGGCACTTACAGGCGTCATGTGTGACTTATGAGTAGTCGTTCGACCATGAAATCCAATTTTTCTCACCTCCTGCCTGTCATAGTACTTGTAGTGGATCCGATGCAGTTTGGAATTCCTGTGTGATGGTCAGGATAGATGTCTGCCTATTATACATAATGACTCTATTCAACTGTCGGCACTCTCTGTCAGTCAACAGACGAGGTCGGTCTGTATGCTTCTGTGCTTTACCTGTCCCTTCACGTTTCCACTTTACTATCACATCGGAAACAGTGGAGCTAGGGTTGTTTAGGAGTGTGGAAATCTCGCGTACAGGCGTATGATACATGTGACATCCAATCACCTGCCCACGTTCGAAGTCCTTGAGTTCCACGGAGAGCCCCATTCTGCTCTCTCACGATGTCTAATGGCTACTGAAGTGCTGATACGGAGTACCTGGCAGTACGTGGCCGCAAAATGCACCTAAAATGAAAAATGTATATTTTTGTGTGTGTCCCGATACTTTTGATCACATATTGTAGCATCGGTGCACCATAACCAAGGACAGCCGGCAAGCCATTTTCCACAGGTGCCGAGTCAAGTCTGGACCAGTTCTCCCACAGAAGACCACCACCGGCACCAAGTCGATGATACGGTTATGGGTGACACCCTGCCCTCTGTAAGCACGTCTGTCCATAGCTTGCCATTATGCAGGACTCGCTGACAAGGAGCACCCTCTGACACATCAGAATGTATGATCATTTCTGGCGTTCACTTGAATTTTGTCGTATTTCAGTCACACTGTGGAATGACTATTTTACGGAACAATTTTTTTGGTACAAGCGGCTGTTTCTGTTTTCATAGAAATTTATTTTCTTTGTCCAATTTTTGTTGCCATGACTTTCTCACATATTCTACCCTTATCTGCTTTGGTTTCGAGATAGCAAATGTCTTGTACCTCTTAAAGAATCTCTTAACGAAATTGCTGTGTACACAGTCACCTTTCTTTTTGCATTACCTGTTATTTTTATCTCTGTTATAGAATCAATTTCAGTACGTACCCGTCAGTTGCGGTTCACATTCAGCAACCAGTGTTGGGACACCAGTGTGGGCTCAAATGCCAATCTTGTAACTGTAACGATCGTCTCTCATATCGCAGTGGCATTTTAAATCCTTCAGATAATCTTCTTTATACAAATTTAGCGTTAGTGCTGACAGTGATCAACTATGTGACACATCTGTCCTCATTTTAGTCTCTCCTGTCATCCATGAGTGCTGACTACCCCTCTGTGATGCACATACGGAGAATTCTTTTTCCTTTCTTTCCTACAATAATTTATTTGATTTTATAAAACATAAAATTCTATTACAGAAGTTAATTTTTTTATGAAATACGTAGTTCAGCACATGTCTGACTCAGTACTCAATAAAGAAACCGAATGCATGAAGTTACCCTAGGCTATTGCAGTTACACAAAGAAGGATACCATAACGTTAACATGGGGAGAAATTACAATTGGGGTTGCATAGGTTTCTGTCATTTGCCGAATACTGATCTTGTTTCATATTAATTGTTAGCTATTTACTTCAATCAGAAGACAGAATTAATCCTTTTAACGGACGATATAACTACGGTTGTGAGGCTGAGCGAAAATCCAGAAGCAGAGAAATTAGTAAATGAGTTGTGAAACTTACTGACTGGTTTGGCGCAAATAAGGTAGCTTCAAATTATGAAATGAAACATAGGATATCTAGATTTTACTGTAACACAAACCTCCTATTAACCTATTATACCGACAAGAAATAATAAAAAGGTGGGAAGTTCTAATTTATTAGTTGTGTATTTTGATGAAAACTTTAATCAGGAAAACCATGTACTAGACGTGATAAAACCTTTAGGTTCGGCTAGTTTTGTCATAAAAGTAATAGTACATTCAATTTGTACATTTTCATTCTCTGATGTGTTACAGCTAATATTCTACAGTATCTCCTGACATAGGTAAAAACTGCTCACTGCACAAAAGGAGGTATTTAGAATTATGTGGGTCGTTCATACATGATGTACCTAGGAGGCATCTCTTCAGCCAGCTGCAAAAACTAACCACAGCATCAGAGAAATTTTTTTTTCCCTTATGGAATTTGTTACAAATTATTCATCTGCGTTTAAGAGTAACGGAGAACTTCACAAGATAACATTAGAACAAAATCGATCTGCTTGTTCTTTAATGAATCAAGCTTCCTCTATGATAAACTACCAGTGGGAGTAAGTTGTCTGATTGACAGCAGAGGGTTTTTTAAATGTAGCTTAAGAATTTTCTCCTGAACAACTCCTCCTGTACCACAGGTTGATACTTCCAGAGAAATAATCAGTCATTTATAGATAACAACCCTGTAAGTATCCTGCATGTAGCCATACAAATATTATTCTGAAATGTGTGCAGTGTTTGTTCAGTTGATACATTCCATGTGTTAACGTTTATCACGAATATAATTTGTGGAATATGCAATTATCTAATTTACACTCTAAGACTGAAAAACATTTCATTGCTTTCTAATCAACAGTCTTCCTTGAATTCAAGAATAAAGGAACGTAAGGGATATATCCTTCTTTTTTGTAGATGTGCCATCGTAACACTGTTCTGGTAGTGATATCCGCTAACACGTATTGCTGAAAATAGTGGTATCTGAGGTCAACACTTTTATGTTATGGTAAACTTTGTTTACGAAAATGAAGAAATTTGTCACGTCTTGTGAAGGCCACTTGTCCGTTTGCTCGACTGAAAACTTCTGTACACGCTCTCATTTTAGGTAAGCTTTACCATGACTGCTACTGATATCGGTCCAGCCAGAGTTTTGCTGTTACCATTCCGAGTTTTATTCTGTTTGCGCATTTCGTAAGTGTAAACGATCATCGTCAGGTGGATTGAAATAGTTGTTTAGCATCATATACAACATCAAATGCACCTTGTAAACACTTACTATTATATAAATGTAGTATTAAGTCGCATAGACCGGCCTCGTCATGGTAACGTAAACATCTGAAACGCGTAGTGGGGATAAAATAGACACCTACTGATTTTTCTGTGTGGTCAGTAATAGTTTTAATTGACATATTTTACATTCCTTTTCATTCCCGCTGTATAATTCACAAGATGCTTACGCCGGGCATATTATGTGTGCGAGACGACTTCATAAAAACTGTTTAGTGCAGATGACTATGTAGAGTGTGTTACTTGGAAGTCTAGACGCCAAGTCTTCTGCACCTGTACCAGGTGACACGAGAGAGTGGCCGTGGAGTGCCTGCAGGAGTGTAGGGCCTGGCGGAGTGCTGTCTCTGCGCTGGCTTTCTGGACACGGCTGGGAAAGAGGGGGGGGGGCAGAGTGGGAGTCAGCTGTCAGGCCAGGAAGAGGGGAGGCGCCCCTGCGGCTGGGAGAACCGCTGCCCGTCAGCAGCCAGTGCCACACTCTCTACGTCCGACACAGTCCTGGCAGCGGCTCCACTCACTTTTGGGCAAACTGCGGGAACTAAAGCAGCAAGTGCGCCGTGAAGTGGGCTCGATACAGCTAACGTCATTGCAATCGACTTCGACAAGTCGCTGGACCGTTTCAGCCGCTATCACTTCCATAGGCCAATTACTGCGACGGTTCGTGCAATTTGAATTAATCCATTCCACTAGAAATAAAACCAATATGAGAAAAGTTCTTTACGTTATTTGTATGGAGACTGCAGCCAGGTCGCAGTTTTTTTTTTTTTTTTTTTAACGTCTCTTGAAAGATCGCAGATCTCTTAAAATTGTACTAATATGGCACCTTCGCTCAGAGTAGTTTGTTCCCGCGCAGTGAAAGGCGAGGCGTTAGCTTTTGATCAGGCTTTGTTGTCTGAAACTGGTTGCTACCATACGTGGCTAGCCAGCCGGAGTGGCCGAGCGGTTCTAGGCGCTATAGTCTGAAACAGGGCGACCGCTACGGTCGCAGGTTCCAACCCTGCCTCGGGCATGGATGTGTGTGTGATGTCATTAGGTTAGTTAGGTTTAAGTAATTTTAAGTCCTAGGGGACTGATGACCTCAGAAGTTAAGTCCCATAGTGCTCAGAGCCATTTGAACCATTTTCTGTTATACGTGACTTGGATTTTCAGGCACATGCAGACTATTAACTGACTTAGTCAAATTTACACAGATGGTTGAAATGGCTCTGAGCACTATAGGACTTAACTACTGAGGTCATCAGTCCCCTGGAACTTAGAACTACTTAAACCTAACTAAGCTAAGTACATCACACACATCCATGCCCGAGGCAGGATTCGAACCTGCGACCGGAGCGGTTGCGCGGCTCCAGACTCTAGCGCCTAGAACCGCCCGGCCACACCGGCCGGCTTACACAGATGATTCCAGTTATTTTATTCACGACGGTGGTGTTCGTTCAATGAACAAAACCGTGATCACAACTTCGTGTGTGCTCAACGATCTACAACCAGTGTGCAATACTTTGTATACTGTTTTTACAGGGTACCTCAGCAACAGCGTGCAACAATTTAACAGGACGTAGAGGATGCTCCACTAAACAATTTAAGATAGGGAATCTAGTGTCGGAGAAGCTAGCTTAAGGAGAAAATAGGAATAAACTCACATTACTGTGGACTATTTTACTTACGTTACTTACTGTTAACTGCAAATACCATCACTGACACAACAAACGAACCATTTCTACTGTATCTTACAAAACATGCTGAAACTGACGGCCATCAGTCTCAATGCAAGCATGACATCTGTAAACAAGTTTCCGATACACCCTGAGAAACATCTCTGCTGTGCGTCGAATCACATCACATGCAGCTACACCTCTGGCCACTATTCCATTTCCATATCCACTGGTGCCTCATACAAATGTCATTTATGAACTGGGAATAATCAAGGAGATTCAGGTCAGGTAATCTCATAGGTCATGGAATAGGATCTCCCCTTCCCGCCAGTGACAGGATATACTTCCTAGTAATCAGGCTCGTCCTTCTCGTTTCCTTGCAGGAAATAAAGAATGTGCGAGAAAATAAACAGCAGAGTACGTGTAGACGTGAACGCATGTTAGCTGTAAATGAACTGGAAAACAGTAATGCAAGCCAAAGCGGTATACAAGTTTACTTCCATATCTCCTTCAGCTGTCTTCTCCGTCTCTACGTTAGCTACCTCAAATTATTCAGCGGAGCATTCTATATGTCCTGTTATCTTTTTGTACTCTCTTACGGAAACACCTTGTTGATCGTTGATCATTGAGCACACACGACGTTGTGATCATGGTTCTGTAGTTTGAACGAACGCCATGGCTGTGAATAAAATAACTGGCATCACTTGTGGAATTTTTACTACGACATTTGTCTATGTATGCCCGAAAAACCTAGTCAAATGTAGTAGCAACCAGTTTTAGACAACAGCACCTGATCAAGATCCATTGCCTCGCTTTTCAATGCGATGGAACGAACTACATGGAGTGAAGACGGCAGAATAGTACAACTTACAGAGATCTGTGGTGCTTCGCGGTAAGTTAAAAACTCAAGTGCAACCTCCGCACCGGCTGCAGTCTCCATACAAATAAGTTAAATTACCCTGGAAACAGTGGTGGTGTTTTTAGTAGAACGGATTCATTCAAATTACATAAACCGTTGTAATTGCCCTGTAAAAGTGATAGCGGATGTCGTGGTCTTAAGCCTTGTCGGAGTATGTTGCAATGGCGTTAGCTGTACCAAGCCCACCTCACATATATTGTAAGAATGTTTTTCATGCACAATGAGAAACATATTACTTTCATTACATTGCTTGCAGACTAACATCTACACTCAACCACACTGCTGACGAAACAGCACGAATCTCATGACCAATTTCAAGTGCACTCACTTCCTGGAGCATTCTTCATGTGATTCCCACCGCTCGAAGCGACTTGTACTGTTTATATGTGCAAATATGTATATACACTGGAAGAGTCCTATACTATGTAAGATTAGGACGTATCGCAGTTAACTGAAAAGTGTTTGTGACATAACACAGCATGCAAATTGTCAATGAGATCGCCCCAATGTGTGTGTGTGTGTGTGTGTGTGTGTGTGTGTGTGTGTGTGTGTGTTTGAATTCCTAAAGGACCAAACTGATGAGCTCATCGCTCCCTAGAGTTACACACAATTTAAACTAACTTATACTAAGAAAAACAGACTCAACCATGCCCCAGAGAGGAATCGAACCTCCAGCGGTACGGGCCGCGGGATCCATGACATGCCACCTCAAACAGAGCGGCCACTCCGCGCGGCACTGTAATGTACTGAATAGAGAATTCTTCTCTTCTCTCTGACATGAAATGACACTGTAGAGGTCAAATAAGACTGCCCCACTTTGGAAGCCAATAATAAAGTGACACCAATAATTAAATGAAATGAAACAACCCCAGATAAGGGTGTTGATAAGCAGATGAAACAGACTGTTTAAATGAATAAAGCACTAAACGACTGCATTTACTTCAGTATTTTTTACACACAAAAAATAACTACAGATCTCGGGGGTGGTTTGTTTGGGTGCAGAAGAACGATGAAATGAATCGTTTCACTATTAGTCGTGTTCATTAGTCGTGTAGGCGCTGCATTGGTACGGCACATCGAAGCGGCGGAGGCAAGTCGAAAGCTGTCCTTAGAGGCCAGTGGCATTACGGTAAGGCCCAGTCACGGTCTCCACGTAAACAGGTCGTCTTTCGTGGCCGTAGCCGAAGCGGCGTATCCGCATTTTCAAAAGATGGATGTCGGCGATGGTTGGAAAAGCCTCCATGTCCTCCTGCGTCCTCGCTTTCTCACAGACTCAGCTACACTCCCCATTCATTTCTAAGCTCAACGACTCATTGAAAATTTCCTTCTCTCGATATCGCCATTGGCGGACTAAATTTCCTGTACCACGTAGTGGATGATCGCGATTTCAAGACCACACTTCCCCGTGCAGTGTGGAAATTCCCTATCTTTCGCGGACTGGTATGCGACTCGGGAACTGGCATCTTCCTCAAGATTTGACCAGCGATCCTCTTACTGCATTCCCGAATTGTGAAAGCACAGCCACACAGCATTCTTTGAAACAAATATCTCTGCGTGAGGCGTGGGCAGTTTCATGCTCGTGCTTCGTCTCAGAACCAGCTGGTGTTCGTGATTTATAAAGAACGTCATTCCAGCCTGGAAGATGTCTTTTTAAACAAGCTGACATCTTTCACTCGCCTCCCCGTGCGAATTTTTCGTACTTTCCTAGTGCCTGCTTGATGCTGGAACTGTCGAAACGTTGTTGTTTTCTAAGGCAGGTAAAACAGCTGCTGCCAGTTTTATGTCGTCTCGTTGTCTCCGTAGAGCTGTACCATGGGAATCAAGGAAAATATGTTGTTTGGTGGCCTGTATCCTCTTACTGTACCACAAACTGCACGCATAGATTAACTGTGTTCTTTATTCATAAGAATGGAAAGTTACTCGTTCTGGTACAAGCTCTCTTGTAAAATCCACGTTAGTCTCAATGCTCGTATGGTACAAGGTCTACTATGTTCACTATTAGGGTTGTTACATGCTGCTTGTCTCAGGGTTAGCGGTGGAGCTACACTATGTGATTGAAAGAATCCGGAAACCTGTCTGAAAATAACTTACAAGTTTTTGGCGCCCTTCATCGGTAATGCTATAATTCAATATCATGTTGGCCCACCCTTAGTCTTGATGACAGCTTCCACTCTCTCAGGCATACGTTCAGTTAGGTACTCGAAGGTTTCTAGGGGAACGGCAGTCCATTCGTCACCGAGTGCTGCACTGTAGAGAGGTATCGATGTCGGTTGGTGAGGTCTGGCAGGGGCTCGGTGTTCCAAAACATCCCGTGGGTGTTCCATAGGATTTAGGTCTGCACTCTGTGCAGGGCAGTCCATTACAGGGATATTATCGTCGTGTAACCTATCCGCCACAGATCGTGGGCTATGAACAGATGCTTGATCGTGTCGAAAGATGCTATCGCCATCCCCGAACTGCTCTTCATCAGTGGGAAGTAAAAAGGTGCTTACAACATCATTGTAGTCTTGTGCTGCGATAGTGCCATCAAAACAACTACTCGAAGAAAAACACGACCACACCATAACACAAACTCCTCCGAATTTACTGTAGGCACTACACACGCTGGCAGATGACGTTAACCGGGCATTCGCCATACCCATACCCTGCCATCGGATCACCACATTGTGTACCGTGATTCGTCACTCCTCACAACGTTTTGCCACTGTTCAGTCGTTCAACGTTTACGCTCCTTACACCAAGCGAGGCGTCATTTGGCATTTACCGGCGTGATGTGTGGCTTATGAGCAGCCGCTCGACCATGAAATCCAAGTTTTATCACCTCACGCCATACAGTCATAGTATTTGCAGTGAATCATGTGTGATGATATGGATAGATATGTGCCTATTACATATTACGACCCTCATGAACTGTCCACAGTGTCTGTCAGACAACAGACGAGGTTGGCCTGTACGATTTTGTGCTCTATGCGTCCCTTCACGTTTCCACTTCACTATCACATCGGAAACAGTGGACCTAGCGATGTTTAGGAGTGTGGAAATGTCGCGTACAGGCGTATGACACAAGTGACACCCAATCACCTGGCCACGTTCAAAGTCCGTGAGTTCCGCAGAGTCGCCCATTTTGCTGTCTCACGATGTCTAATGGCTACTGACGTCGCCAATATGAAGTACCTGGTGGTAGGTGGCAGCACAACGCACTTAATATGAAAGACATATGTTTTAGGGGGTGTCCGGATACTTTTGATCACATAGTGTAACTGATACTGCGATTCTCACAGGGCTGCGACTGATGGTACTGGAACTTGCTTGGTGCGACAGACTGCAACAGAATGGGACAGCCTCGCCCTTCGGTCCACAGCATCGATCCTAAATACTGGCGGCCGAGCAGGCGTTGGAGGCCGGTTGCCTGCAAGTCTATCCTTGGCTTCTATCTGTAGTCTCACAATCTCTTTGCCACATGCTGTGCTGGAGTAAGTTTACACCGGCACAGCCAGGCCATAATATTTCACAACCATTCTTGCGTCTGTCAGTTTTCGGCCCGCTTCTCATTGTCCTCCAGGCTCTTCGTAAGGTGTCCATTTTTAAGAGAGTTGATGGTGCCCGGCCTGTAACCACATGCTTAATGGCTCTGATGTAGGAATCTCGGACGCTCGCTGCCTCTCTCCTCGTGCCGGGCCATGGGCATTTTGTGCTGGCGCAAGTGGCCTCCGGGAGAGGTACCACTATATACAACACAGCAACAAATAGCTGCCTCAGCAGGACACAAAAATTAATATCGCCGAAGATGTCTAATAAGAACAAGTGAAACGTCATTGGTATTCAAGAAAAATTTCGGTTGGAACAGACGCTTGTCATCTTAACTTCTTGATAAAACGTAACTAAACGCCCAGCGAGTTGACTGAAGAGAAGCTTTTTACACTTGAGCAAATGTTCAATCAGTGTCTTGACTGATTAAGAAATATTATTGTAGCTATGTGTACAGCTTCTCAGGTTGTTACCTAGGTACCAGTCAGGGCGTGGCATGCTCCCCTGGTTTCACATCATCTAAAGGAAGGAACTAATCGAATTGTAGTGCGTCATACCATTATACAAGTGGCAGTTTTCCTTGATTGCGAACACAGATCGACACATTCGTATGACGTCAGCTGCTTTCTAT
The DNA here is from genome assembly GCF_021461395.2 of Schistocerca americana. NCBI lineage: Eukaryota > Metazoa > Arthropoda > Insecta > Orthoptera > Acrididae > Schistocerca > Schistocerca americana. The sequence goes on along the minus strand of NC_060125.1, from coordinate 319,261,417 downwards.
AACACGTAAGATGCTATGAATCATACAGAAGTAATTATATAGTAATAGGGTACTTATGCAACACGAGCAACAACACATCGGGCTGTTTTAAAATTCTTCAACTACATCTAGCACCATATACTTGGATACTCTGCAAAGCACACTTATGTGCCTGGCAGAGGCTTCATCCAACCACCTTAACAATAATTCTCTATTATTCCACTCATATGAGCTCTGACTTCTCTTATTTTATTATGGTGATTGTGTCTCCTTATGGAGGTCGGCGTAAACAAAATATTTTCACATTCAGAGAAGAAAGTTTGTGACTGAAATTTCGTGAAAAGATTTCGCCGCAACGATAAACCCGTTTGTTTTAATGATGTCCATCCTAAATAATGTATCTTGCCCGTGACACACTCTCCCCTATTTCGCGATTACAGAAACGTACTGCTCTCCGCTGAACTTTCTCGATGTGCTTTTTATAATCCTTACTGGTAATGATCCCAGATCGCACAGTAGCAGTATTTCAAAAGAAGACGGACAAGCTTATTGTAGGCTGTCTGTAGATCTGTTGCATCTTCTAAATATGTTGCCAATAAAACATAGTCTTTGGTTTGCCTTCCCCAAACCATTTTCTACGTGTTCTTCCTAATTTAAACTGTTCGTAAGTGTAATTCCTAGGTTCTTAATTGAATTTACGGCCTTCAGATTAGACTGATTTATCGTGTAACCGAAGAGTAACGGGTTCCTTTCAGCACTCATATGGATTTATTTATACGTTTTCAGAACATAAGATATTAAATATAATTAATCATTCATAACATATCATGCATGTATATTACAAGTGTTACAGAGAATATGTGCATATTTATATTTCAGGTGATGCCCAGCATTCCGCTGGGCAGACTACTGTATCATTGGCGATAATCAGATTGTCCCTGGACACAGGTTCCCAGAGTTTCCTGCTGTTGTGTAGGTGCTGATGGTCTTGAGGTTCACCACACTCACATAGTTCGTCCTCTGAGATGTATCGCCATTTCTTCATGTTCACCTTACACCGAGATACTCCAGTTCTCAGTCTATTGAGTACGTTCCCTGTTGTGTGTGGGAGATGATGACCTGTAGCAAGTTCTTCCTTGTGGATGTCCCAATATTTCTATGATGGTCAGCTATGCCAGAGTTGTATCCTATGGTCTGCTGGTGCTGTTTGGATTGGTTGCGTTGTCCAGAGAAAACTTTTTCTCGAGTCTTTGTATTTGATGTTCGCATCCAGACAGGGGTCATCTTTGATCCGTCTCCTGCTTCTTTCTTTCCACTTCAGCTGCTGTTCTCCTTCGGATGTCTGGAGGTGCTACGCCAATGAGGTGGTAGATTTTGTCAACAGGGGTTGCCCGCAAGCAGGCCGTTTCAATTCGTCCTGTTTCTTTTAGGGCAATATTTACCTGCTAGGCATGGCTGGAGTTCTGCCATACAGGTGCTGCATATTCAGCAACGGAGAAGCACAAAGTGAGGGCAAATGTGCGGAGGACCTGTGGCTGTGCTCCCCAGTTGTTGCCGGTCAGTATCCTAATAATGCTGTTCCTCGCACTGACTTTCATTTTTGTATCTGTAAAGTGTTCCTTGAAGGTGAGAGACCGGATGACCGCACACATTTCATTATGTAGAGAATTGCCAATTTTCGCACCATTCGGACATTTTTTCTAAATCGTTTTGCAATTTGTTTTGATCGTATGATAAGTTTATTAGACGATAAACGACAGTATCATAGGCTAACAACCAAAAATGGCTGTTCAGATGGTCTCCAAAGTCGTTTATATAGACAAGGAAAAACAGAGGGCCTGTAACACTACCTTGGGAAACGCCAGTAATCGCTTCAGTTTCACTCGATGCCTTTATGTCAGTTAGTACGACCTGTGACATCTCTGACAGGAAATCACGAATACAGTCACATAACTGAGACAATATTCCATAAGCACTCAATTTCACTACTAGCTGCTTGTGTGATGCAGTGTCAAAAGCGCTTTGGAAATCTAGAAATACGGAATCAATTTGAACTCTCTCGTCAACAGCAACGAGCCGGTTGTGTTTCGTAGGAAAGATCGTTTCTAAATCCGTGTTGATAATGTGTCAATAGACCGTTCTCTTCGAGGTAATTCATAATGTTCGAACATAATATGTCTTCCAGAATCCTGCTACACAACGACGTTAATGATTTGGGCCTGTTATTTAGTCGATTACTCTCACCAATATTCTTCAATATTGGTGTGACTTGTGCAACTTTCCAGTCTTTGAGTATGGATCTTCCGTCTAGCGAGCGGTTGTATATGATTGTTAAGAAATGAGCCATTGCATCAGTCTATTCTGAAAGGAGCAACAAACACGCCACAGCCAACAGTGTTTTGCCTATCCTTTCGGAACACCATTAGATTCTACGCAAAAATTTCGGCTGAATTTATCTCTGGCGTTGGCCAGCTTTCAGTACCTACAGCGATTTCAGAATCAGTGACTTCTGTCAGCACGTGGAGCAGTGGCACTTTCCCCACATAGCTACGATCATATTGAACCCTTAGTTTCTGTATCTACATTCTTCCTTTGTTCGACGTGTACCCTTTGAGACTGAAGCAATTTTTGTATTCCCCAAGACCGACTAACCTAAAAACCCGCCCAGTCCACACCACACAGCTGCTGTGGCCTCTGTAGCCACCTCTTGCGCGTAATGAACTCCTGACCTGTCCAGCGGAACACGAAACCTCACCTCCCTACGGAGCAAGTCGAGGAATCTGCAGCCAATATGATCGCAGAACCGTCTGATCCTCTGATTCAGACCCTCGACTCGGCTCTTTTCCAAAGTTCCGGAATCAGTCCTGTCGACTATCCTAAAAATGAATGGTTAGCTCTGCTTCCATCTCGCAACCATGACTGGCAGCCTTTACCACTTCTGTTAGCCACTTGAAACCAAAGAAAATCTCTCTCGATCTAATGCGACATGCATCACTCGTACACACACGGGCCAGCACCGGCAGTTGGCTGCTGCCTGTGCTCTACTACGATATACATCTGTCCAGGCGACAGTAGCGTCAACTGGCGAGGGATGACTAGTCAGACACATGCACGCTGCATGTAGTATCGGTGACCGTGCTCTCCGTATCGGGAGACGTGGCATTTATCTGAGTTTGATCAAAAGCAGATTGTAATGGCCCAGAGGCTCATTACAAACATTTCGCTAAGTCCACAACTTGTGGGGTGTGCGGTAAGTGCTATGGTGAGTGTCTTCAGTACATGGTGAAACCAAAGTGAAATCACATCCTGACGTTGTGGGGTTATCATCGAACATATCTGCATACTCTACACCTCCTGCCGCCTTGATCCCCCTCATCCCCTTGTTGCACCTCTTCTCTCCCACCCCACCCCTCTGCCACGCCTTCACTGTTGAGTCCCCACCTACCCTCCATCTCTTTACTCTTCATCTTCTTTCCCAAGGTGGCTTCCATCAACTCCCCCTCCCGGATGATGCCCCCTCTCCCTCCATTTATCCCTCTTATGAGCTCTGATCCTCATCTCCCCCTCCTTTCCTCTGTCCTTTCCCCAGGCTCACTCTTCCCCCCCCTTCCATCTGGTTTTTTCCTTACCTACCCTCTCTCTGCTCCCTTCTCCCCCCCTCCCCGAGTCCTTTTGCATTCCCCTCCTCTGCCTTTCCCCACTCCCTCTCTCGTCAGCCCGACCTCCCCCCCCCCCCCTCTTCTGAGTCCTCGTCCTCCACCAGCCCCTTCCCGCCTCTCATTTCGTTCTTCTTCTCCTTCCCCCCTTTTCTTTTCTATTATCTGTCCAGATTCCCTCCATCTGCCCCCAGCTGTGGTGTATCATATTTGTGCCTACTTTTTAGTGCAGTGTTCAAGTGACTGTTCAGCATTGTGCATCTTTTCAAAGTGTTGCGAATACAAATCATGCAGTCGCTGGGTGTGATTTTTAATCTCTTGCGAACAGAAACCAGACTATTGCCGTATTTTTTAATTGTCTGTCTATTACTTTACCAGTCTGTTCTTGTGTATTTTATTAGCATCACCAAACATTTGTTTTATGTTTTAAGTTCCACAATTTTCCACCAGTTTACCATTTAAGACACCGATTTTATCGCCTCCTTTTATTATTTATTATCATCATTTTTTAAAACAAATTCTGTAGGCTGAAGAGCGGCGTACGAAACTGCTACCAGCCCGCCCTTTTCGAGGGGAATCGAAACTCAATAAAGGAAAAAAAATCTTGGGGTTAGGCGACCACCCCTCATTACAGATGTTGAACGTCGGAGGTTGAGCAGACTGGTAAAACAGAACTAGTGGCAATCTGTGGAGGAACCAACATCTGACCTGAATGCAGGGCAGAGTACAAGTGTGTATGAACACGCAGTGCACTGGACACTCCTAACCATGGTCCTCCACAATCGAGCCCCATGCATGTGCCAGTGTTAACACCGCGACATCGGCAACTAAGACAGACATGTGCGTGTGACCGTCTGCGCTGGACGCTGGCGCAGTGGCAGAGCGTTGCATGTTCTGATGAATCTCGATGCCGATGGGACGGCGCGAATACGTCGTCTTCCAGGGAAAAAGCCCCTTCACATCTTTACTGCAGAGCGGAAACAAGTTGGCAGTGGTTCCATTGTACACTGGTGCACATTCACATGGGCAGCCATGGGTTCAGTGAGGATCGCGCAAGGCACCATGACAGCAAAGGAGTGTCGTACACTGGTTGCAGCCAACTACACTCCATTATGACGATCATGGTTCCTGACGACAGTGATATTTTTCAACAAGACAGTACGCCATTCATAAGACCAGGTGTGTGATGAAGTGGTTCAAGGAACACAGTGGAGAGTTCCAAATGATGTGCTAGATCCCTGCTCGCCACGTCTGAATGCAATCACAGCTACGATGTGATTGAACGTGGCGTCAGAGCTCCTCGCCGATATGCCTTGTGACTTATCTTTGGTTTTCCTGGTCGAGGCGTGGAGGCTCGGCGCGGCGGAGTGAGTGGTGAACCGCACGGGACGGAAGAAGGAGGCCAGGCGGCGGATTTTGGTTGGATAGAGATGATACTTTCTGCCGGATCAGACCATCATTTAGCAGCACAATGCTGAAGCGCGTACAGTGCAAGCTGTTCTTTGATTGGAGGGGATGCTAAGCGCTATACCACCTACTGCACTCCCCTGACTTAAGTCCTCGTAAGTTCTACTCGATTTCTCAACTGGAGGAAACACTTCACGGCATTCGCATCAGAACTGCTACAAATTCGTCGTGCAATAGACCGCGCCGCTCGAACTATCAACGCAACTGGCACTGCTGAGAGTATCCTACGACTTTCACATCGCTGGGAACGGGCTATTCATAATGCTGGTGACTACTTTGAAGGTCAGTAAGACCTTAAAATTCGTATCTATTGTGTACGAGTGGTCTGCCCAGGGGGAGGTTAAAATGAGAAAAATATCGAGTAATCAAAGAAAGGATAACGTTCTACGGGTCACGGCGTGGAATGTCTGGAGCTTGAACGTGGTAGGGGAAATAGAAAATCTGAAAAGGGAAACGCAAAGGCTTGAAATGCTCGATCTAGATACAGATGAGTCAGTGAAATGAATTGTAGAGAAACCAAGGATTTCTGGTCAGATGAGCGTAGGGTAATATCAACAGAAGCAGAAAATGATACAACAGCTGTAGGATTCTTTATGAATAGGAGGGTAGGGCAGAGGGTATGTTACTGTGAACAGTTCATTAACAGGGTTGTTCTTATCAAAATCGACAGCAAACGAACACCGTCAACGATAGTTCAGGTATACATGTCGACGTCGCAAGCCGAAGATGAAGAGATAGAGAAAGTGTATGAGGATAATGAAAGGGTAATACAGTATGTAAAGGGGGTTGAAAATCTGATAGTCAAGGGTGACTGAACTGGTGTTGTAGGGGAATGAGTAGAAGAAAAGATTACAGGAGAATATGGGCTTGGGAGAAGGAAAGAGAGAGGATAAAGACTAATTGAGTTCTATAACAACTTTCAGCTAATAATAGCGAATACTCTGTTCAAGAATCAAGAGGAGGAGGTATACTTGGAAAAGGCCGGGTGATACGGGAACATTTCCGTTAGATTACATCATGGTCAGACAGAGATTCCGAAATCACATACTGGGTGTAAGGCGTACCCAGGAGCAGATATAGACTCAGATCACAATATAGCAGTACTGAAGAAAAAAGGGAAGTTTAAGATGTTAGACAGGAAGGATCAATACGCAAGGAAATGGGATACGGAAGTATTAAGGAACGACGAGATATTCTTGAAGTAGGCGGTACAGTCGAAGAGGGCCGTCACAGAAGTTGGGAAAGAAGGCATAGGTGCAAAGAGGGTAACCACGAAGAAACCATGGGTAATATAAGAAATACTTCAATTGGTCGATGAAAGGAGGAAGTACAAATATGTTCTGGGAAATGCAGGAATACAGAAATACAAGTCGCTAAGGAATGAAATAAATAGGAAGTGCAGGGAAGCTAAGACGAAATGCCTGCAGGAAAATTCTGAAGATATCGTAAAAGAAATCATTGTCGGACGGACAGACGCAGCGTTCAGGAAAGTCAAAACAACCTTCAGTGACATTAAAAGCAAGGGTGATGACATGAAGAGTTTAATGGGAATTCCACTGTTAAATGGAGATGACAGAGCGGATAGGTGGAAAGAATGCACTGAAATCCTCTACGAGGGGAAAGATTAGTCTGATGTGATAGAAGAAGAAACAGGAGTAGATTTAGAAGAGATAGGGAGTCCAATATTAGGATCAGAATTTAGAAGAGCTTTGGTGGACTTAAGATCAAATAAGGCAGAATGGATAGATAGCATTCCATCAGAATTTGTAAAATCGTTGGGGAAAGTGGCAACAAAACGACTGTTCACTTTTGTTTGTAGAATGTGTGAGTCTGGCGACGTACCATCTGACTTACGGTAAAGCGTCATCCACACAATTCCGATGACGGGAAGAACTGACAAGTGCGAGAGTTATTGCACAATTATCTTATCAGCCCATGCATCCAAGTTGCTTACAGGAATAATATACAAAAGAATGGAAAAGAAAATTGAGGATGCGCTACATGACGATCAGTTTTGCTTTAGGAAAGGTAAAGGTACAAGAGAGGCAATTTTGACATTGCGATTGATAATGGAACAAAGACTAAAGAAAAATAGAGACACGTCCATAGGATTTGTCGATCTGGAAAAAGCGTTCCAGAATGTAAAATGCTGCAAAATGTTCAAAATTCTGAAAAAAGTTGGGGTAAGCTATAGGGAGAGACGGATCACATACAATATGTACAACAACCAAGAGGGAATAACAACAGTGGGCGATCAAGAATGAAGTGCTCATATCAAAAAAGGTGTAAGGCAAGTATGCGGCCTTTTGTCCCAACTGTTCAATCTGAACATCGAGTAAGGAATGATGGAAAAAAAAGAAAGGTCATGAGTGAAATTAAAATTCAGGGTTAAAGGATATCAATCATAAGATTCGCTGATGACACTGCTATCCTGAGTGAAAGTGAGGAAAAATTACATGACCTGCTGAATGGAATGAACAATCTAATGAGTACAGAATGTGGATTGAGAGTAAATCGAAGAAAGACGAAAATGATGAGAAGTATAAGAAATGAGAACAGCGAGAAACGTAACGTCAGGATTGATGGTGACGAAGTGGATGAAGTTAATGAATTCCGCCACCTAGGCAGTAAAATAACAAATGACGCACAGAGCAAGTAGGACATCAAAAGTAGACTAGCACTGGCAAGAAGGGCATTTCGAAGCAAAATAAGTCTACTGGTATCAAATATCGGCCTTAATTTGAGGAAGAAATTTCTGAGAATGTACTTCAGGAGTACAGCATTCTATGGTAGTGAAATATGGACCGGACCAGAAGAGAATCGAAGCATTTGAGATATGGTGCTACAGGCTTCTTCTTCTTTCGCTTACGCCATAGTCCCGCAGCGATAGCAGGGGCGGCGTGGGTATAACGGATTTGGCAATTTTGGTTTTAGGGATGGCCGGATGCTCTTCCTGCCGCCACCCCTAAACCTCAAATGTCTGCGTCTAGTGTAAATCGTGAAATAGTGCGGACGTGTTGCAAATGTCTGTGACGCGAGTAACTGAGGCGGAACGTGCAGATCAGCCCGGTGTTCACCTAGCGGGACGTGGAAAACCGCCTAAAAACAACATCCGGGCCAGCCGGCACACCAGCCCTCGTCGTTAATCCGCCGGGTGGATTCGATCTGGGGCCGTCACGCCTACCCGAGTCCAGGAAGCAGCGCGTTAGCGCGCTTGGCTACCCTTGCGGGTAGATATGGTGCTACAGGCGAATGTTGGAAATTAGGTGGACTGATGAGGTAAGGGAAGAGGAGGTTCTGCCCAGAATCGGAGACGAAAGGAATATGTGGGACAGGATGACAGGATGTCTGTTAAGACATGAGATAATCATTTCCATGGTACAACAGGGAGCTATAAAGGGCAAAAACTATAGAGGATGACAGAGATTGGAATACATACAGCAAATAATTGGGGACGTAGGTTTCAAGGGCGACTCTGAGATGAAGAGGTTAATACAGGAAAGGAATTCGATGTGGGCAGCATCAAATTAGTCAGAAGACTGATGACCAATAAAAGTAAAAGTCGTACTACCTCTTAGACCTAAAAAGAAATACACACAGCGTCACCCATGATATATTTATCAATGTAAGAAGACATAATTTTGTGTGCTATTTCAGTTGCGACAGTCTCGGTGTTTCTGTCGAGGTCCTCCCACCTGGAATAGCAACACAAACCACGAACTATTTTGCTCGAACAGTCCACAGGTATACTGCGCGTTCATGGTGTCCTACGGGCACAATATTTCGGCGACCAGACATATCGCCATCGTCAGGTGCGCTAACGAACTGAGCTCCTGAGGGCGGGCGGCCGATTTAAATCCCCTCCCCCCGTAGGCCGCTCTCTTCGCCGTCGGTGCCAGCGCGCCGGCAGTCGTGAAGACGTGGGCATCGGAATCTGTCGTAGCGTCGATGTGCTTGTTACGTCCGCCGTGGTCTCCAGTTCATACTTCTTGCTGAGAGTCTTCGTAATTACATTCAATGCCGGGCCACAAGCCTTGCTGAAATTGTAGCCACAATCTCGGTTGATAAGATCTTCCCAGATGCGAATTTCGATAGCCTTCCCTATAACGCTATCCCAATATTTAGAGGTCTGAGTCAGGATCTCGGTACGCACATAATCAATCACGTGTTTCTCGGACAAACAGTGCTCTGCTACCTCTGACTTATTTGAATATTTCAGTTGAGTGTCCCTTTGATGTTTGTAACCGCCCCACAAAAAATAAAAAGAAGTGTAAATATTATTTGGTTAATGATTCTAGTTTTAGTGTAACTTCAGAACAAAATTGGTTCCCATTTATAACCTCCCTACAGAAATTCATTCACTTTTAACCTCCACACAAAATTTGTTTCCCATTTAATGTACCCACAAAATTCTTTTCTCATTTAATGTAAGCTCGAAACAGAAAAATTCCTAAACCTCGAAATAAAAAATCAATTCATAAACCTGGTAAGTTTTGGACGACAGCAGTGCTGTGTCATGGCCCTGTAAGATCATTCTGAATAAAAAAGCACAAATTCTTACCTCAATAAAAACGGCAACTATCTGCTTTTACAATAGCTTTTTTCCGGTACAGCTCTGTGCAATGCTGGCCTATAGATTTGTCATACTTGAAGGGAGGCAACTGATTTTTCTTTTGCAACAATCGGAATGATCATGGATTGGAGAAATTAGTAAATTCTTTAAATTGAAATGAATGCTTGTTAGAAATTACTTTATCTGACAAAGATTATTATCAGGACATTTTTTAAAAGATTTACATGGGAGTTCACATAACATTACTAGATATGCGCGAGGCTGCTTTAACCTTATACTATAACGCTCAGGCTCCGCCATCGCTGCACCACGACTGACCCAGCCAACACGATACACCAGACTGCTCACTTGCAAGAACTTACTGCTACAACTACACAGTTCCTACTGCATACAACACTACCCTCTGGTCTGAGATTCTCTTATACCTTACATATCGCAGGCAGCGCGTGAGCAATTACACCTGCTCGAGTGCGCTAGCAACAAATTCCTTAATCATGGAACTCTTACATAACCCTCCACTGGGGGGGGGGGGCAAAAAATTGGCAGCGATGGTGAGTCAATTGGACTTGCCATGAGCAACAAATTTTCCTATAATCTACTTATTTAACTAAGTTGACAGTCACAGAGTATATATATATATATATATATATATATATATATATATATATATATATATATATATATATATATATAAGTGCAGAACATGATATGATATAGAGTGCACATGCACTGAGTACAGAACATATCAAGAAATGACAAAATGTATATGCAATGAGTACAAAACATGTTAACAAATGACATAAAGTGCACATGCACTGTATGTATCTCTACCTTTTTTACAACTAATAAAAATATCAAGGAGTGAAATAAAGTGCACACGCACTGTAGAAGCCTTTAGCATTCTTACATAACATATCATGAAGTGAAGTAAAGTGCACACGCACTGTAGAAGTCTTTAGCATTTTTATATAACATATCATGGAGTGAAATAAAGTGCACACGCGCTGTAAAAGTCTTTAGCAATTTTACATATCATATCATGGGGTGAAATAAAGTGCACACGCACTGTAGAAGTCTTTAGCATTTTTAATAACATATCATGGAGTGAAATAAAGTGCACACGCACTGTAGAAGTTTTTAGCATTTTTACATAACATATCATGGAGTGAAATACAGTGGACACGCACTGTAGAAGTCTTTAGCATTTTTACATAACATATCATGGAGTGAAATAAAGTGCACACGCACTGTAGAAGTCTTTAGCATTTTTACATAACATATCACGGAGTGAAATAAAGTGCACACGCACTGTACAAGTCTTTAGCATTTTTACATAACATATCATGGAGTGAAATAAAGTGCACACGCACTGTAGAAGTCTTTAGCATCTATACAAGAATTTATACGCACTGTATAAACCTTTAGCATTTTACAAGAACTAGGACAAGAATGGGAAGGATTGCATCATGATTGTAGCACAGTAGGTGGTACGTAGCTGCTCTGAAAGTCCATATCTTTCTACAGAAGCACAACACCAAGTGAGACAATCTGAAGTCCTCTTCCTGAAATATTTATCAGTGTAGCCAAGACACTGAAATGTTGTATTAATATTGTATGTTATCTTTTTCGTACTACATTAGGTACACCAAATAGAATAACCATAATAACATTTCCATTGTTCAAGGTGGTGGACAGCATGACGTGTCAACACCACACTCTTTCACCAACGTCGAATTAGTACAAAAACCAAATATGGTGCTCCATGATCATAAGGATGGACAGGACAAACGGATATTGCAGTAATTTCAGGTAATTAGATCAGAGGGTGAAGGACATTAAGTCTTATGCTAGTCATCATTGAGAATTACACTAGTCTATCAACCGATTTGAGTAATTGGTGGCATTCATCGCCTAGTTACTAAACATTTCTGTAGTGTGTATGAAGAATTACAGAATAATATTCATACGTTATCTGAATACAGTGAACATTGGCACTCATTGGCCAGTTACAAACCATTTTTATGGATTATTCAAACGTGATCATTCAAAACAAGAGTAAATTAATGGCATACCATTTACATAATTCATCTAGTTTTAGCAATCATTGGCACTCATTTGCACTCATTGGCCAGTTACAAACCATCAGAAGTCATCATTCAAAACAGGAGCTAATGAGTGTAGCATCAGGCTACTGGTATTCATAAATAATAGCACGTAAGTAACATAATACAAATTTAAAATATAAGAATCAGTGGCATTCATTGGCCAGTTACTAAACATATAGCAAGAACTGAATATTACAAAACATTTTTCATCCTTCAAGTGACAAACGACATATTAAAAATAATTATTGGCACTAATTGGCCAGTTACTAACCATCAGAAGTCAACATTCAAAACAGGAGCTAATGAGTGTAGCATCAAGCTACTTGTATTCATTTATAATAGCATGTAAGTAACATAATACAATTTTAAAATATAAGAAACAGTGGCATTCATTGGCCAGTTACTAAACATATAGCAAGTATTGATTATTACAAAACATTTTTCATCATTCAAGTGACAAACGACATATTTAAAATAATTATTGCCACTCTTTGGCCAGTTACAAACCATCAGAAGTCATCATTCAAAACAGGAGGTAATGAGTGTAGCATCAGGCTACTGGTATTCATAAATAATAGCACGTAAGTAACATAATACAAATTTAAAATATAAGAATCTGTGGCATTCATTGGCCAGTTACTAAACATATAGCAAGAACTGAATATTACAAAACATTTTTCATCCTTCAAGTGACAAACGACATATTAAAAATAATTATTGGCACTAATTGGCCAGTTACAAACCATCAGAAGTCAACATTCAAAGCAGGAGCTAATGAGTGTAGCATCAAGCTACTTGTATTCATTTATAATAGCATGTAAGTGACATAATACAATTTTAAAATATAAGAAACAGTGGCATTCATTGGCCAGTTACTAAACATATAGCAAGTATTGATTATTACAAAACATTTTTCATCATTTAAGTGACAAACGACATATTTAAAATAATTATTGGCACTCTTTGGCCAGTTACAAACCATCAGAAGTCATCATTCAAAATGAGAGTCAATTATTGGCACAGCATTTGTAGAGTATAACAAAAATTTTATTTACAGAAGTCATTGGCATAGTATTTATGCATTATTACAAAACATCATTCAGTGTTACTCAGAACTCATCATTCCAGTGACACAAGACATATTTAAAATGTAACACACTGTAAGTATTATTCAAGTTCTGTAGTTAGAAAACATCATTCTGTATTACTCAGAACTCTCTTAAGTTGGTAGCATTATTTGTGCTTGGTAATACATTTTTTGTGCTAGCAATACATTGCGTTGGGGTTGATAATTAATTGCTGTGGCATGAAAATATTTGCTTTTTACTTATTGCTGCAAATAACGATTAGTAACGTCATTCGTAATGAGTCAGCTGTAGCAAGGTTATGAAACAAGTAGAGTATATGTCATCACATTCATGAATGACACACACAAATGTGTAAAAAAGTGCAAGTACTAGAACAGGTTTAATAATTAACTGCTTATAGTGCATTAATTAAGCTGAAAGAAGAAACGCATATAATGCTGAGAGGTAGTGAACTTCGAATTAACAGGTGATGAAATGTGTACTCAATAAGTATGTACTCTAGCTGTCCTTTCCAAAACATTCAGTCATTATGTCATGCGACATAAGACATACTGTCAAAACGAACTGCAACAAATACTTAAATAACTACATAGCATCTCTTAACTAACAGTAAATATATAAAATTCATCACTATTCTCATCTGCAAGGAAAAACTTCATTATTCATATTACCATAACTTAATTACTATCATCACCTGCAAAGAAAAACTTCATTATTCATATTACCATGTTCTTCATATAATTATTCATCACCATTCATTATCGTCTGCAAAAGGACACTTCATTATTAATAATTCATATTACCATTTACTTCATACAACTATTCATAGTATAGAGATTCTTATTTCAAGCATATTTCATCACTAAAACTAAGATGTGTAATTCTGTCTGACAGCCTGCATCAATCGTCTCGTATTCTGAAAGAAAAATAATTAGTTAAGACTGCTATCATACGATGTGTATAGTATATTCTTGTTAGTGTTTGTTAATTCTGATCCATTTACTCTTCGTTACAAGGTATTGCACCTTCTTTCGTTCATTCCTAAGGTGAAATTCCCATTTCATAGTAATCCAATCTGTGGTTTGTTTAATTTATTCCTTTTACACGTTATGGCTTTCTGAAAATGTTGAATAAGGATTAAAATCTTGCATTTAAATCATATACCCATTAAACAAAGACTGGTTTCTAGTGATATAATTAAGCATACAGCATAGCATGACAGAAAACGTATTATGTCAAAAACATAGACAGTGTTCAGGTGCAAAAATGTACACAGAGTATCATAATGTAGTAGCAAAAAAAATGTAAAATAGTGACGATGTTGACATATCATAAGGCAAAATGTCAAAGTCAACTTATGTTTGTTACATCATAAACATTTCATAGTGCATTCATAAAAACAGGAAAACAATCATACAAATATGAAAAATGGAAAATGGCATGGTCTGATATATAACGACAAGAACTGACTTTCTCTGTGTTCAGCTTGTGTGTTGTGTAGTTGATAAAGGCGAGAGTTCAAGACTTTGATGGAGATAGAATTTGATAAAATTAATAGGTCACTAGATAGAATTGCATAATTGGTCATAGAATATGTAAGTTTATCTGAAAATATGTGCACGGTCTGATATGAAACGACAAGAAAAGCGACCTGCTAACATACCTTGCCGGGAACTTGCCAAGAAAAAATATGATAATCATCAGTAAGTAGTCACATAAATATAATTGCTTAAGTGGTCATAATATGTGTAAGTTTATCTGAAAAATGTGCACGGTCTGATGTGTAACGACAAGAAAGCGACCTGCTAACCTTACCTTGTTGGGCAATTGCCAAGAAAAAATATGATAATCATCACTAAGTTGTCACATAAATATAATTGCTTAAGTGGTCACAAAATGCGTAAGTTTATCTGGAAAAATGTGCATTGTCTGATGTGTAATGACAAGAATAGCGACCTGCTAACCTTACCTTGCCGGGCACTTGCCAAGACAAAATATGATAATCATCAGTAAGTAGTCACATAAATATAATTGCATCATTGGTCATATAAAAATCAGGAAACGGCATTACAATGTGAATAATCATAAAATATGTTCATTCAATAAAGGGTTTAATATTGGAGACATGGTGATTGTCTTTACTTTTTCTGGTTCTCAGAGTTTCGACGTGTACTACACTGGGGTGAGGAATGCTGCGAATTCGATATGGACCTGCATATAGAAGTTCAAATTTACTGCATCTATTCTTTCCTCTGTTGGATACATAGTGAGTACGTACTAATATCTTCTGCCCAATGTGAAAGTCACAGCGTGTACTAACCTGTTTTTGCTGATTCTCCGGCGCTCTGCGGCACGTTTGATGTTGTTCAGCGCAATGTCAATTATTTCATGGTGTTGTAGTCGACGAGATGTAGGAAAGTATACTAATTCTTTAATTTTGTTAGGTGGTTCAACATTTTTCACTATAACAGTCGGAGATGGCATAGTAGATTCATTTGGTATCGAGTTAACTACATCCTGGAATGACAGTACATGTGTATCCCAATGAATATGTTTTTATGGCAGTATATTCTATGTTGTTTACCAATTTCTTTCATTAGACGTTCACAAGGGTTCGAAGAAGCGTGATAGGTGGATATATAGATCGGAAAAATGGTTCTTGTTCGTAACATACGTGTCCATATAGCAGATCGAAAATGTGGTCCATTGTCGGAAATTACTCTCAATACATGCCCTACATGAAATAGAAAACGTTTTATAAATGCATTCGAAACAGATTTAGCAGTAGCTTTGCGTAATTAAGTGAAGGTAACAAATTTCGAAGTGAGTTGAACAGCGTCAAAGATGTAACAAAAACCTCTATTAGTTCTGGGAATCGGACCACAAATGTCTACAGCGGCCATGTGTCTCAATTTAACAGGTACAATGGGATGTAATGGAGGAATATGTGAAGTCGTCTCTGACTTAGCTTCCTGGCAGATTTTACATGACGCTAAAACTCGTCGAATACGGTTCTCCATATTGGCAAAATAACAGTTCTGTCTCAGTATAAGAAAACATTTTCTGGCTCCTTAATGTGCGTAACTTAAATGAGTATACCAAATAAATTTGTTAACAAGCTCGTCAGGAATACATAATAACCAATTGTTGCTGTCAGGGTGAGAGCGGCGAAACAGAATATTATTGCGTACAGTGTAATGGTTTCTAATGGTAACATTATTCCTCTCTTCCCAAAGGTGTTTAATTTCTTTCCATACGTTGTCTTTCCGCTGCTCTTGTGCTATATCTCGTAATGACGACGAAATTAAATTTTCAAATGCAACTTGTTGAATATACATAACGCTGAAATTTGCTTTACGGAAGTTGGTTGCAATGTCTTGCTGATTGATGCAGAGAGAACGGGATAGTGCGTCTGCTACAATAATTAGTGTACCGGGAATGTGAACAATTGTAAAATTAAATTCCTGTAAATAAAGTTTCCATCTGCTTAACCTGACGTGTGTAAATTTTGCTGAAAGTAAAAACTGTATAGCTCTATGATCTGTGTAAACGGTAGTGTGTCTTCCATAAAGAAAATGACTAAATCTCGTAAATGCCCATACAACACATAATGTTCAAGTTCTGTGACAGAAAAATTGCGCTCAGCAAGCGACAGAATGCGAGTCGCAAAGGCGATTTTTTTAATTATTGTACAACCATCTTCTTCAATATCCTGAAAAATGTGTACGCCTAAAGCGGTGTTAGAACTGTCGCTGGCAACGCAAAAATTTCTAGTAAGATCTGGATGTTATAAAAGTGGTGCATTCAACAAAGCTTGTTTCAGATTGACAAATTCAGAATGTGCTTGGCTATCCCAGGACCAAGTATCGTTTTTACCCGTCAATTGACGTAATCTAGGGGTGTCTAAAGCAGAGTAATGAATAAATTTACGAAAAAGTTAATTAAACCCAAAAAGCTGCGTAGTTGTTTCTTCGTCGTAGGTACAGTAATGTCACGTAAGGCTTGATGCTTTTCCGGGTTGGGCGCAATGCCTTCTGCTGAAATTACATGTTCAAGAAATTTTATGGATGTTTTGCCAAAGTGTGATTTACTGAGATTAACTGTGAGTCCTTGTGCACGAAAAGTTTGCAACAGTTGTTCAAGAATTAGATTGTGTTCAGACCAGTTAGCTTCTGCAATACGAATGTCGTCTACATACGTTGTGATTCTGTCTTTTAATTCTGTCGGAATTATACTATTCAAACCGCGAATAAATGCTGCTGAAGAAATAGTTAAAGCGAACGGTAATTCACAAAATTGATAACAGTCACCAAAACAGAGAAAGGCTGTGTACTTTCTGCAGTCCGGATGCAGCTGAATTTGCCAAAATCCCGATTTCTATTCTAATGTGGAATAAATAGCAGTACCATGGAATTTCTGTAGAAGTTCTTCTTGTGTTTGAGGGCAATCTCTATCATTAATAATAATGTCATTGATGTGGCGCGAATCAAGTACGAGGCGAAGTGAGCCTTCGTTTTTCTTAATAATATGGAGCGGGTTTATGTACGGACTAACTGCCGGTTCAATAATAACTTGGTCAAGCATTGCTTTCAATTCTTTCTTAACTTGTTCTCTATGAATATACGGAATGGGATAATGTTTGGCTTAAAATATATCGTGCTGTTTAACTTGAAATTCATGCATAAAACCGGACATAGTACCAGGGACGTTGTCAAAAACTGGAGCTTGCTGTAAAAGAATTTTGCGTAGCCCTGTACGTTCGTCGTCTGTATTTGCACTGCTCTGTATAACGTCATAGTCGGCTTCGACTGGAGTATTATAGCTGTGTACGTACGTATCTGTGAACAATGTGGAATGACAGTCTATGTTACGTGATGCAGAAATGTCCTGTGTACGATTAATTGTTTGTTCTTCTGCAGATAAAGAGTGCTGAAATTCTAAAGCCAGTTGTACATTTTCATCCTTTAACATTAAATAGGAGTTTTGAATGTCAATAATTTGAACGATAATACTAGCGACACTCAGTGTCTTAATGATAATCCTCCATTTACAGACAGTCAGTGCGTACCGGCCACTAGTAATGATTTTAATGCTAATGAGGAGCATAGAAATTCAATTGTGTCCTCTGTTAATTGAACGATAATTGATGACGCGGCACGTTCCGATACAAAAAACGTTGCCCAGTCTGACACACCCGGTTTGCAAAATTTGAATTGTGAACAGATAAATTTTTCTCACGAAGATGAACAATGAAGTCAAAATACGTCAGGTTTATTTGATTCCGCGGTAGTGACCAACAGCGCACATCCAATTGGCGAACCTTTTCAAGAATCAGAAAATGACCAAATGGTTACACAAAACGTGACAATTGCAGGTACGCCATTAAACAGCACAGAGAATGGAGTAGGTAATATTGGCATGGACCAAGTTATGGCATTATTGCTACAAGTTAATGAGTAAAACCAACAACTTAGTAAAAATCTCAAACAACAACTTAATGAAAATAATGAAAATTTCAAACAACAACTTAATGAAAAACTAGACAATAAATCCAACCAGTCGAATGAAAAACAAGACAACAATTACAAACAGCTTAATGAAAAACTAGATAACAATTCCAAACAGATTAGTGAACAGATTACAGCCATTGCCGTGCAATGTAGTGATACTCAGGAACAATTACGTAAGGAAATTAAGGCTTGTGCTAGGAACAGTAGTGAAGAAATTAGATCTGTGGCTCAAGAATTAAGTAATACACATGCAGTCACAACTAAATACTTAGAGATGACATTAGTGCAGTCGCTAAACAGTGCTGTGAAAACGCAACACAGTTACGCGATGAGTTTAAATTAATGTCAGCAGAGCTTTCACGCACACTGGATGCAATAGTAGACGCGAAATTTGACCAATGGAACAGCCAAATTGACGAACGTTTTAATCACCACCTACAGAACAGTGAAACGCGTTACCGTAAATTTACACAGGAACAGAATAAAGTAAAGTGACAAGTCATGGAAACAATTACTGCACAGAGACAGGAAGATAAGCGTAAATTGTTTACGAAAGCAAAAACATATGTAGACAACAATATTGCTAGAGTATCAGACGAAATTAATACTATCAAACAGTTGAACACCGAATTACATGATGAAATCTCTGATCTTAAAAGAAAAACAGACACACACACAGTAGACTTTCAGACAGTGACTGACAGACTTGAACAATTAGAACTAATACAGGATCCCGATGCCATCAAAGCAGACGTTAAAAAATTGAATGCAAACACACGTAAAATACAAAAACAAATTGACGCTTGTGATAATAAAAACGATGATCAGGTAAAAGTACCGACTGAAAAATATGATGAATTGACCAGTCGTATTGATGTTATCGAAAGTAATAATAACACCAAATCAGACGATACTTCACCAATTTCGTTTAATCAAAGACCCGAATTCCAAAATTTTTAGCAGACAATCAGTGAGATAGGTTCGTCCAATAATACGTTACCTAGAAAATTTTCAACTTTACAGCAAGAAGTGACAGAGATGAAAAATGTTTCAGCCTCTAACACGGCACAGCATACGCCACATTCCGAACATTTATCACACTCACACAGCATGTATAATTTAGGTAATTTACAGAGAGTACGTGAGTTAGATTCCGAACAGTCACAGACAAACAGACTAGGATACAATCATGAACCTGTTCAGGCGTACAGAGATAAAAATTTTGATTACAAGCACTTTCTATCCATGAGAAAATTTAAAGCATTTAAAAATGACAGAACACATATTCACCCCTTGGATTGGATACAACAATTTAGCTTTGCTTTTCTACCTACTTGGCCCGTAACACACAAACTTGAATTTATTTGCAGTTTTTTGGAAGGTGAACCGGCAACTCGTATGAGACCGATCGTGAGACAATGCTACTCGGTAGAAGAATTTCAGAATGCTTTTCCATCAACGTATTGGTCGAAGACGACACAGCGCTGAATCAAGGATCAACTAATTAGTTTACCGAATTATGAGAACTCAAATTTTTCCACTGTCACGCAATTTTTTGAACACATGGTCCAACAAAACCAGTACTTACGTGAACCATACAGTGAATCTGCACTTATTCAATTATGTATTTCTAAATTACCACGATAATTAAGAGTATCACTTTTAACAGGTCAGCAGAAAGAAAATATTTCGGCATTCTGAAATCTGTTACAGCTTTTGGAAGTTCAGCAATCAGATTATTCCTTCATAAACAAAAATTTTTCATATAATAACCAAGGTCAACAAGCATACAGCAATTACTATCAGCCACGCTATTTCAATAGCAAAGGTAATAGACGCTTCAGGAACGAATCCCACCAGAACTTTAATAACAGGCAAAATTTTAATTACCAGTATCGTCAAAGTTATCAGCAACAGCAAACAAATTTTGCTAACAATAGAGGCTTTTCCCTACAACAGCAACAAAACCAGCCGGTTACCATACCTAACCAACAATGTAATGTGCAAGGTCAACCAAGCTCTAATGTTTCGCCGCCTACACATATAGCGTCGGCTCCACCAAACAGTAACGCACCGCAACAAGGAAACCAGTACGTACAGAAAACACATCATTTCAATTCCTATCGCAACGCGCCATATACCAATGACTACCGTGACAGACGTAAAAGTAATGAGCACAATTTTCAGCGTACGTTTAATAACAGTCGGTCTTACCAGCAGCAAAATCATCCGCAACAACAGATCATCATGAATGAACCAGACAGTAGTTATCGTCCCGGACGTAATACGTCGGAAGAAATAACAGAACAGTACAAATAGTCGAAATGCCACAGCATCCTCCCGCAAATAATAGCACGTCAGATAGAATTTGACTAGATGCAGTACAAGTTGCATCTTCCAGCAACGCAAGCAATACTTTTGACATGCAGAATCTTGTTCACGAAAATGTTATTAGTTTTGACGACATCCGAGACACTCTTTTGCAGGAACGACCAGTTATTCAAAAAACCATCTCACACCCAGTCATTGAGGTAAAGGTTGGAACATCCAAATCTTCAGCAGTAATCGATTCTGGATCACCTATGTCAGTTATAAATGAGGAAACTTTCTGTGGTGTCACCGCCAGACACCACACTTGCTAGGTGGTAACTTAAATCGGCCGCGGTCCATTTAGTACATGTCGGACCCGCGTGTCGCCACTGTGTGATCGCAGACCGAGCGCCACCACATGGTAGGTCTCGAGATACGGGCTAGCACTCGGCCTAGTTGTACGGACGACATTGCTAGCGACTATACTGACGAAGCAGACACTAGAAGAACTTCTACAGAAATTTCATGGTACTGCTATTTATTCCACGTTAGATTTGAAATCGGGATTTTGGCAAATTCAGCTCCACCCGGACTGCAGAAAGTACACAGCTTTACTCTGTTTCGGTGACTGTTACCAGTTTTGCAAATTACCGTTCGGTTTAACTATTTCTTCAACAGCATTTATTCGCGGATCGAATAGTATAATTCCGACAGAACTTAAAGACAGAATCACAACGTATGTGGACGACATTCTTATTGCAGAAGCTAACTGGTCTGAACACAATCTGATTCTTGAACAACTGTTGCAAACTTTCCGTGCACAAGGACTCACAGTTAATCTTAGTAAACCGCACTTTGGCAAAGCTTCCATAAAATTTCTTGGACATGTAATTTCAGCAGAAGGCATTGCGCCTAACCCGGAAAAGCTTCAAACCTTGCGTAACATTGCTGTACCTACGACGAACAAACAACTACGCAGCTTTTTGGGTTTAATTAACTTTTTTCGTAAATTTATTCATTACTCTGCTTTAGACACCCCTAGATTATGTCAATTGACGGGTAAAAACGATACTTGGTCCTAGGATAGCCAAGCACATTCTGAATTTGTCAATCTGAAACAAGTTTTGTTGAATGCACCACTTTTATAACATCCAGATCTTACTGGAAATTTTTCCGTTGCCACCGACAGTGCTAACACCGCTTTAGGCGTACACATTTTTCAGGATATTGAAGAAGATGGTTGTACAATTATTAAAAACATCGTCTTTGCGAATCGCATTCTGTCACCTGCTGAGCGGCATTATTCCGTTACAGAACTTGAAAAATTATGTGGTGTATGGGCATTTACGAGATTTAGGCATTTTCTTTATGGAATCTACACTACCGTTAACACGGATCATAGAGCTATACAGTTTTTACTTTCAGCAAAATTTACACACGTCAGGTTAAGCAGATGGAAACGTTATTTACAGGAATTTAATTTTACAATTGTTCACATTCCCAGTACACAAAATATTGTAGCAGACGCACTATCCCGTTCTCTCAGCAACAATCGGCAAGACATCCCAATCAACTTCTGCAAAGCAAATTTCAGTGTCATGTATATTCAACAAGTTTCATTTGAAAATTTAATTTCGTCGTCATTACGAGATATAGCACAAGAGCAGAGTAAAGACAACGTATGGAAAGAAATTAAACACCTTTGGCAAGATAGGAATAATGTTACCATTAGAAACCATTACACTGTACGCAATAATATTCTGTTTCTCTGCTCTCACCCTGACAGCAACAATTGGTTATTATGTATTCCTGACGAGCTTGTTAACAAATTTATTTGGTATACTCATTTAAGTTACGCACATTAAGGAGCCAGAAAATGTTTTCTTATACTGAGACAGAGCTGTTATTTTGCCAATATGGAGAACCGTATTCGACGAGTTTTAGCGTCATGTAAAATCTGCCAGGAAGCTAAGTCAGACACGACTTCACATATTCCTCCATTACATCCAATTGTACCTGTTAAATTGAGACACATGAGCGCTGTAGACTTTTGTGGTCCGATTCCCAGAACTAATAGAGGTTTTTGTTACATCCTTGACGCTGTTCAACTCACTTCGAAATTTGTTACCATCACTTAATTACGCAAAGCTACTGCTAAATCTGTTTCGAATGCATTTATAAAATATTTTCTATTTCATGTAGGGCACGTATTGAAAGTAATTTCCGACAATGGACCACAATTTCGATGTACTATATGGACACGTATGTTACGAACAAGAACCATATCTGCAATCTATATATCCAGCTATCACGCTTCTTCGAACCCTTGTGAACGTCTAATGAAAGAAATTGGTAAACTACGTAGAATATACTGCCATAAAAACGTATTGATTGGGATACACACATACTGTCATTCCAGGATGTCATTAACTCGATACCAAATGAATCTACTATGCTATCTCCGACTGTTATAATGAAAAATGTTGTACCACCTAACAAAATTAAAGAGTTAGTATCCTTTCCTACACCTCGTCAACTACAACACCATGAAATATTTGACATTGCGCTGAACAACATCAAACGTGCTGGAGAATCAGCAAAAACAGGTTAGTACACGCTGTGACTTTCACATTGGGCAGAAGATATTAGTACGTACTCACTATGTATCCAACAGAGGAAAGAATAGTTGCAGTAAATTTGAGCTTCTATATGCAGGTCCATATCGAATTCGCAGCATTCCTCACCCCAGTGTAGTACACGTCGAAACTCTGAGAACCAGAAAAAGTAAAGGCAATCGCCATGTCTCCAATATTTAACCCTTCATTGAATGAACATACTTTATGATTTAGCACGCTGTAATGCCATTTCCTGATTTTTATATGACCAATGATGCAATTATATTTATGTGATTACTTACTGATGATTATCATATTTTTTCTCGGCAAGTGCCCGGCAAGGTGAGGTTAGCAGGTCGCTTTTCTTGTCGTTACACAACAGACGTGTAGGTTTTTCCAGATAAACACACATTTTATGACCACTTAAGCAATTATATTTATGTGACAACTTACTGATGATTATCATATTTTTTCTTGGCAAGTTCCCGGCAAGGTATGTTAGCAGGTCGCTTTTCTTCTCATTAAACATCAGACCGTGCACATTTTTCCAGATAATCTTACATATTTAAAGAGCAATTATGCAGTTCTATCTAGTGACCTATTAATTTTATCAAATTCTTTCTCCATTAAAGTCTTCAACTCTCGCCTCTATCAACTACACAACATATAAGCTGAACACAGAGAAAGTCATTTCTTGTCGTTATATATCAGACCGTGCACATTTTCCATTTTTCGCATATGTATGATTGTTTTCCTGTTTTTATGTATGCACTATGAAATGTTTAAGATGTAAAAAACAACAGTTGATTTTGACATTTTGCCTTATGATATGTCAACATCGTCACTATTTTACATTTTTTTTTGCTACTACATTATGATACCCTGTGTACATTTTTGCACCTGAACACTGTCTATGTTTTTGACATAATACGTTTTCTGTCATGCTATGCTGTATGCTTAATTATATCACTAGAAACCAGTTTTTATTTAATGGGTATATGATTTAAATGCAAGATTTTAATCCTTATTCAACATTTTCAGAAAACAATAACGTGTAAAAGAAATAAATTAAACAAACAACAGATTGGATTTGTATGAAATGGGAATTTCATCTTAGGATTGAACGAAAGAAGGTGCCATATAAATGGTATGCCATTAATTAACTCTTGTTTTGAATGCCATACCTCGTCATGAAGAGTAAATGGATCATAATTAACAAACACTAACAAAAATATACTATACACTTTGTATGATAGCAATCTTAACTAATTATTTTTCTTTCAGAATACGAGACGATTGATGCAGGCTGTCAGACAGAAATACACTTCTTAGTTTTAGTGATGAAATATGCTAGAAATAAGAATCTCTATACTATGAATAGTTGATGAAGTAAATGGTAATATGAATTATAAATAATGAAGTGTCCTTTTGCAGACGATAATGAATGGTGATGAATAGTTACATGAAGAATATGGTAATATGAATAATGAAGTATTTCTTTGCAGGTGATGATAGTAATTAAGTTATGGTAATATGAATAATGAAGTTTTTCCTTGCAGATGAGAATAATGATGAATTCTATATATTACTGTTAGTTAAGAGATGCTATGTAGTTATTGAAGTATTTGTTGCAGTTCGTTTTGACAGCATGTCTTATGTCACATGATATAATGACTGAATGTTTTGGAAAGGGCAGCTAGAGTACATACATATTGAGTACACATTTCATCACCTGTTAATTCGAAGTTCACTACTTTTCAGCATTATATGCGTTTCTTCTTTCAGGTTAATTAATGTGCTACAAGCAGTTAGTTATGAAACCTGTTCTAGTACTTGTATTTTGTTACACATTTGTGTGTATCATTCATGAATGTGATGACATATACTCTACTTGTTTCTTAACCTTGCTACAGCTGACTCATTACGAATGACATTACTAATCGTTATTTGCAGCTATAAGTCAAAAGCAAATATTTTCATGCCCCAGCAGTTAATTATCGACCCCAACGCAATGCATTGCTAGCAATGAGTGCCAATGAGTACTATAACTAGATGAATTATATAAATGGTATGCCATTAATTAACTCTTGTTTTGAATGATCACTTTTGAATAATCCATAAAAATGGTTTGTAACTGGCCAATGAGTGCCAATGTTCACTGTAATCAGATGACTTATGAATATTGTTCTGTATTACTTCATATATAGTACAGAAATGTTTAGTAACTAGGCGATGAATGCCACCAATTACTCAAATCGGTTGATAGACTAGTGAAATTCTCAATGATGACTAGCATAAGACTTAATGTCCTCCACCTTCTGACCCAATTACCAGAAATTACTGCAATATCCGGTTGTCCTGTCCATCCTTATGATCATGGAGCACCATATTTGGTTTTTGCACTAATTCTACTTTGGTGAAAGAGTGTGGTGTTGACACATCATGCTGTCCAACACCTTGAACAATGGAGATCTTATTATGGTTATACTATTTGGTGTACCTAATGTAGTACGAAAATGTTAACATACAATATTAATACAACATTTCAGTATCTTGGCTACACAGATAAATATTTCAGGAAGAGGACTTCAGATTGTCTCACTTGGTGTTGTGCTTCTGTAGAAAGATATGGACTTTCAGAGCAGCTACGTACCACCTACTGTGCTACAATCATGATGCAATCCTTCCCATTCTTGTCCTAGTTCTTGTAAAATGCTAAAGGTTTATACAGTGCGTATAAATTCTTGTATAGATGCTAAAGACTTCTACAGTGCGTGTGCACTTTATTTCACTCCATGATATGTTATGTAAAAATGCTAAAGACTTCTACAGTGCGTGTGCACTTTATTTCACTCCATGATATGTTATGTAAAAATGCTAAAGACTTCAACAGTGCGTGTGCACTTTCTTTCACTCCATGATATGTTATGTAAAAATGCTAAAGACTTCTACAGTGCGTGTGCACTTTATGTCATTTGTTAGTATATTTTGTATTCATTTCACATACATTCTGTCGCTCTTAATATGTTCTACACTTTTCAATAGTGTATATACTCTGTGACTGTAGACTTAGTTAATTAAGTAGATTATAGAAAAATTTGTTGCTCATGGCAAGTCCAATTGACTTACCATCGCTGCCAAATTTTTGCCCCCCCCCCCCCCCCCCAGTGGAGGGTTATGTAAGAGTTCCATGATTAAGGAATTTGTTGCTAGCGCACTCGAGCAGGTGTAATTGCTCAGGCGCTGCCTGCGATATGTAAGGTATAAGAGAATCTCAGACCAGAGGGTAGTGTTGTATGCAGTAGGAACTGTGTAGTAGTAGCAGTAAGTTCTTGCAAGTGAGCAGTCTGGTGTATCGTGTTGGCTGGCTCAGTTATGGTGCAGCGATGGCGGAGCCTGAAGGTTATAGTATAGGGTAAAAGCAGCCTCGCGCATATCTAGTAATGTTATGTGAACTCCCATGTAAATCTTTTAAAAAATGTCCTAATAATAATCTTTGTCAGATAGAGTAATTTCTAACAAGCGTTCATTTCAATCCATGATCATTCCGATTGTTGCAAAAGAAAGATCAGTTTCTTCCTTTCATAAATGACAAATCTATAGGCCAGCATTGCATAGAGCTGTGCCGGGAAAAAGCTATTGTAAGAGCAGATAGTTGCCGTTTCTATTGAGGTAAGAATTTTTGGTTTTTTATTCAGAATGATCCTACAGGGCCATGACGCAGCACTGCTGTCGTCCAGAATTTAAAAGGTTACTGAATTTATTTTTATTTTGAGGTTTAGGAATTTTTCTGTTTCGAGCTTACATTAAATGAGAAAAGAATTTTGTGGCTACATTAAATGGGAGACAAATTTTGTGTGGAGGTTAAAAGTGAATGAATTTCTGTAGGGAGGTTATAAATGGGAACCAATTTTGTTCTGAGGTTACACTAAAACTAGAATCATTAACCAAATAATATTTATATTTTTTATTATTTTTTGTGGGGAAGTTCCAACATACAATATTTATTTGTGTGGCAGCAGCTGAAAATACAGAAAGAAATAGCAGCTTCCTCAATAGCAGTCATTGAGACATCAGGAACACCAAAAAGAGCAACAGCAAATATTCTTCTAATCCAGTAACATCAACAGAGTTTGCGGCCTCAGTTTTGGATGATCTCAGTTCTCTAGATTCTGTGTATGATATTCACAGGGCAGCGAGTCAGAAATGTGTAGAACCATAGTTAGTATTATGCACACCAAAATGTTGGCATCGCTGCCATTACGTACAATCAGCATCCTGTCGCCTCGAGACTCATACTGTGGTAACCGCACTCAGTAGCATTGCTTGAGTAATGTCCCGTGAGCTGCAGCAAATATAGACGATGGAACTGCCTATATCGCTAATCAGTCTCCCTGGCCCTTATAGGACTGAATACCTGGCAGATGTGCCGCCATCGCTAGCGTAACAACACCCTGTACCACTGCACAACATCGCGCTTGGTTCGACAGTGCCTACGGAGACTCCTTGGAGGCCAATGACGAAAGTAAATATCAAACCTAACGATTAAAGGTTAGTGTTATTTATTAACTCAGACACATACTGGTGTGTGGGCTCGCAGCCGCTCAAAGACCCGTGGTGGCGAGTGGACGCCTACAACAACCACTCCACTAAACGTAAGGGCCCAATCTGTGGAACACGTAACTACAGGAAAGTTCATAGAACACTAACGTTATTGATAGCAGCCTGAATATATTTGTGGTATTCAGCAATTGAGTGACAAGCCATTCAAACCAGTGTCCTATTCAGAAATGGGTGGATGCTCAGGGCTTCAAAGATGTAGGTCACTAACACAAGCTTGCTCACTACTTACTGGCCCATCCTGGTCAACAGTTGAACGTAGGCGAAGTTGCAATAGTATCGCAGGCGCGACGTTCTGCTTTACCACCTGCTTCCATCCCAGTGAATTCAGATCCTAAACCCAATCCATATAATCACGTGGGCTCTCACGCATGATCTCAGACGTCCAGCTGCAGCTCTGCGTTGACCCAAGGACTTATAATCGGAAAGCAAGGGTATTAACTGTTAGAGACCGGCCAGTCAAGGCCATCTGATCCGCCACAGGAATGAGATTCGGTCACATCACCACAAGGAGCATACATCACTGACAATTCCAGCAATGCAGCTGCCCAGACATCAGCCACTGCTCTGGCCACGCGTTCCTCGGACAAAGCTGTCTCCACATCCAAACCTCTCTTGCTACGTCTCTATTGGCATTATCATTCTCACAGATGGTGCATTCTTCTGCCCAAGTCCTATGCAGAGGTGTACCAGCAGCCCCAGAAACGTTGTGGAGCATCTCGATACGCTTGCCCGATTCCTCTGTGTGTGTGTGTGTGTGTGGGGGGGGGGGGGGGGTTCATGCTCTGCCACATGCGTTGGAAGTCAGTTCAATATTGGAGGGATGTTGTACTCCCAGAGGACAGCGTTACCGAAATTGCCTCTGTGGTTAGCATGGATACCCCAGATATCAACTCATATGGGTAATAACTGTTCCGTTCTTAATGGCTGCGACATCACAGGAAATAAATGAAGTCAGCCTCGGTAAATACCTATCCAATACACTAATCAGATCAGATCACTGTTGTTTAAGAAGGTCAGTCGTTCACATGATAGCAATCTGCCTATGAGGGTCCTGTTAGTGTACTTGGATTTCGTGTTGGGTATTATTAAACTGAACCTTCCTGTAAATTAAAACTACATGTAGAACCTGGGACGTTTGCCTTTCGCGGCAAGTGGACGACTCACAGTCATAGCTTCACTTCCTCTGCTATCACTCATACTGCCTTCCAAACTTCAAAGAAGTTCTCCTGCATACCTCACGGGACTAGCACTCCTAGAAGACAGGATAATGTGGAAAAATTGCTTATCCACAGTGTAGGGGAGTGTTCACAGGTCGGACGCGGAGGCCGAGCGGTTCTAGGCGCTTAAGTCCGGAACCGCGCGACTTCTACGGTCGCAGGTTCGAATCCTGCCTCGGACATGGATATGTGTGATGCCCTTAGGTTAGTTAGGTTTAAGTAGTTCCAAGTTCTAGGGGACTGATGACCTCAGATGTTAAGTCCCATAGTGCTCAGAGCCATTTGATTTCCATTTAAGTGTACACAAATTGAAATTTCACTCTGCAACGGAGTGTACGCTGATTAGAAAGTTACTGGAAGATTAATATCGTATATCCGACCGGAACTCGCACTTTCTTCTTTGCCTTTCGCTGGAATGTGCTCTAGAGCAACGCAGAGATGTCAGGTAGGAATCCTAAGCCGGCGCACATGTTTGATGTTCCAAGGCAGTGCGCACTCCACTCCAGAGTTAAAATTCTTTCTTCACACTTTTAGACAGCTTAGGCTAACTCATGACAACCTTGCCATCTCTAAAATTTCTCTCAAAATTTTGGAATTAGATTTACTTCTTGCACCACTGTTTTCACTTGTGTCATTCTCTACATACATCACTTTGGTGTTTCTGCAGACATACAAAAATGTTTCACATTGTTTACGAAATATCTGACCACGTTTTACAACTAATGGTAATGAACCGGGTATTATCACAAAGCTCTGAATCATGTTCATACTGAACGATGTAGTTTAATGATTGTAGGAGACCATGTCTGAAGAATGAGATATAGGGGGGAACAAGACGAAGTATTTTTGGGAAGTGATGCTGATATGAAATTCTTTGTATTTAGCGACAAATTTATGTCAATATTTGGAAGTGTCTTTCGAGAAGTGTTGGCCGCAAAGAAAGTTAAAAAAACAAATATGCAGTAAATAACGAGATTTTGAAATATCGTGTAAATGGAAGAAATATCTATTGTTTTATTTGTCTACGCATTTACGTCATCTGATAAGTTTAGGCGCTCAGGCTCCATCTTACATCTAACGACACTTCCTTCGCGAATACACTACGCGAAGTCTATGATACACGAGCTAAATATAATTATAAAATTAATATTAATAATTGCAACAGTCTTAAAAGAATTGCGAGCCGATACTAAGACAACTGAAATAATTAAAGCAACTTTGACAAATACAAAATCGAAAGCAAAATTTAGGAGAGAGCTCTCAAAATCGTTTGAAATAAAGTCAGGTGTCCCACAGGGAGATAGTTTGTCACCTCTGTTTTTAAATTGTGTGTTAGAGAAAGCAGTTCGACAATGGAGGAGGGCCATCAATACTAAAGGGATTCAACTAGGAATAAATCCAAACAAGATCACTGTCGACTGTTTAGCCTCCGCAGATGACATGGCATTGATCACAGATTCGCTAGATAATGCTCATGAACAAATAAGAGAACTGTAAAAACTAGCAGCCAAAATAGGACTACAAATATCCTATGAAGAGAAAAGAAGTTCACGGCAAACACCTGTGATGCACCTCAATATATTGGAGTTGGGAGCAATACACTACATATAACAGATTCCTTTACATACCTAGGAGAGTCGATTACATACACTGTAAAAGAAAAGAGAGCTTGTATCGCCGGAAATGCATATCCTCCTATTTCCATCTATTGCACTGCAAATATTTTTCCTTATTTTGTTACCTGAAGGTATAACATTTCTGTGTCTTTGTATATTGTAATTGTTTTACTATTTGTATATATATACATGCATTTATGTCGATGTATAATTGGTTTGTTTCGTGAATATTATTTGTAGTTATACGCTGGGTCAGGCCTAGGGAAAACTATGCTATCGAACGAATACATCGATAGGTCGTGTGGAGAACCAAAGTGTTTAGGATCTTTGGTAGTGTTAACTCTGTCGCGTGGAGCGTGGGCAGAGAGGGGTCTGGCTGGAGTAGTGCAGTGGAGCAGGTGTGTTGTGTGTCGCTCCCGCGAGTTGCCGCGCTTTCGGGGTTTGGCAGCATGTATTTGCGCTCGACTTGCTATGATAGTTTCGGACATGGTGTGGCGGATGGGAAGCGTTAGCTGGCACACATCAAGAGCCCGTTTCGCCTGGTGACCGTGTCGAGAAGAAGGCGCGCCAACATCCAGCTTCTGCGACAGCGACGGCCGACAATGAGTGACTGTCGCCACCTTCTCGATCGACGACTTCAAACCTTCAATCAACCAACAAGGAAGACTCGTAGCACGTAAAGTTTTAGAACTGTACGGCAGACCCCAGCTTTTCAAACTGTTAAATTTGTCTCACTAAATTACAACAACGTAGCATGAACCTTTGTTGCTCATTGTCCCAATTGCATTACCAAGCAGGGTCCCTTCCTTTTCCGGAATGAACCCGAGTGTCGTTGAAATTCAAACGCCAGCGTTAAAGTAATATCATTCGATTTCACTGCTTTAATTTCAAAGTTCAGTTAAGGTATTCATAGCTGCCTATAAAATTTAGATTACACAAGCACCAAATAAGAGTGCGAATTTTGTTACCGTATTTTAGCTTACCTGTGACTGCAGCTCAGCTTGGTATGTTCTAAATTTTACTATTGTTAATTGTTCAGAATCATTTAATTCAAGTTCAAAGTTAAATCTCTTATTTCTAAATTGCGTAGATTCAAGTAGCTTTTGAAATGATTGTTGAGGTAGCTCAAGACTAACCGTATTTTACTGAATTTTGTAGTGCTTCAGAAACAAATCTCACTATTAATTTCAGTCACTAAATTAACTTTCAATTTTCCGGTTTTATTAATTCTTTTGCTAAATTAAGTCAGAGTGTAGCGAAATTTATTACTTCTGACAAACTTTCAGTTTTCACACTACACGTATCAACCTTCAGTTGCCACGCTTCTAGTGCTAATTATATGTGTAATAACCTTTCTTTTTCAGTTACTATAGTAGATGTCCATAGTACTGGCGACCGTAATTTCCCCCAAATCTCAAATATCTAATTACCGCTAGTTAATTGTTAACGTAACGGCCGCACATTTACTTCCTTTATTAATTTTACCCTTTTCTCAAAATTAAATTCCACCAATTTCATTTGCATTTATCCTTTCATTTAGATGTAACCCTTTCCTCTCTCTCTACCGACAGATTAACTTCGGTGACGATTGCTTTTCCCAAATTTCCATTAGGTACACCTGGTTTAATTTTCACTGTCATTGAGGTCGATAAGTGAGGGGGAGGTTACACGTGGCGACCTGGTGACAGGACAATCTTCAAATTTGAGGTTGTTCTGGACACGAACTTTGCATTGTGCAAATCTCGTAACAAAGTACTGGTTACGAACAGGCCGTTACGTCAGCGAGAATAAGTAGTGGTTGTAATCCTAATTATATTTGACATTTGGCATTTATATTGAAAATCATTACAATGAGTGAAGGCAACTATTACCAAATTTTGGTAGACTAGGATACGGAGCAATCGGTCGAACAGTGGGAAACACTCACCGCGGAACCCATTGTTCAGGGGCAGGCGGCTAGCATGAAAAACGCGACCGCCGAAACGCAACAAAGAGCATAAATGGAATTCCAAACTTTAGAAAATGTTACGGTATCGGAAGCGAAAATCAAATCTGTACCCCTTGATGACGAATACGGGGGGACATATATAGAGGAACCAGCTACGCAAGTAAACTCGGTAGTTTCCGGGAATTTAACTGATTTATTGAATGTTTTGATTAATGAAATCAAGAGTCAATCGGCAGAAATTAAAGCTCAGGCTGCCAAGCAAGAAGCTCAGTTTGCCAAGCAAGAAGCTCAGTCTGCCAAGCAAGAAGCTCAGTATGAAAAAATTGAACGGAAGCTAGACAATCAGAACAAAGCTATTAATGTTGTTAACAACAATGTTGGAGTTGTTAACACAAAATTTGATAAAATCAAAGAAGATATTGTTATGATTAATACCGATATCGGTAATCCTAAACAGGAAATGATAGGAGTTCAAGCTGAAATTGCGAGCATAAATACTCGTTTTGATTCCGAAATAGCACAATCGAGAAAAGTGTAGGAGAAGCGGTTGCTACGATCATTGAGAATAAGGTGACGGAACATATTCAATTAGTGAAAGAACAGGATCAACAGAAGGTGGAAACTTTAAAGGCTTTAGTATCCGAAGTAGATACCAAAGTGAGGAAGCAGGCTAATACCCGCGAAGAGAAAAAGAGGGAAGTGGAAACGCTTGCGACAACCACTTGCCAAGTAATTACGAGAGTGTCGGAATTAGAAAAGAAACTTGACGAAAAACAGAGCTATGTGCCAATATGTGCACATAGTTCGGAATTGTTGACGAAAGAGGAACGGTTCGACCCCTTGAAAAAAGGCGGTATACACGCGACGGATTTCATTAAAAATTGTGAAAGAGTTTTACCCAGATCATGGACTAATGAGAGAAAAATTAATGCGGTTATTGACGTGTTGGCTGGTGATGCCAAGCGTTGGGGTTTAAACCTCAACAATACGAACCTGACTTTTGACGAGTTTAAAAATTTGTTTCTGACTGAATACTGGTCAGAGCAAAAGCATCAAAGTGTGTGGCGCGAATTTGTCATACCGAGGCCTTTCGATGCGAATTCGCGCGGCTCGATGAAGGAGTTTTGTGAGGGCTGGATCCGCAAGTTGTAATATTTGCGTGATCGCCGCACGGAATCCGAAATACTCTGGGACCCAAACCAGAAGCTTCCAGATGGTACAAAACGATACGTAGGAAGCAATTACAAGACAATCAATGATTTCCTGGAAAGAGTTGAGGACGAGGACAATTGGCGCAATTATCGCGACAGAGGTAGATGCCATGGTAACAACAACGGGTACCACAACAACGATAACCGTGTGAATAATGCATACCGCATCCATGGCAGCAATAACAATAATGGTTCAGACCGTAATAACAATCGGTACAATGCAAATAATAAGAGGAATTACGGAAACCAATATCATACTAACGTGATACGGGC
This sequence comes from Schistocerca americana, assembly GCF_021461395.2. Classification (NCBI taxonomy): domain Eukaryota; kingdom Metazoa; phylum Arthropoda; class Insecta; order Orthoptera; family Acrididae; genus Schistocerca; species Schistocerca americana. The sequence continues at coordinate 319,227,226 of NC_060125.1, read as the reverse complement.
TTCACAGAATAGTAATAACGCCAGAGGGTGTGACCAGCCGCCTTAGCAGTATCCGGGGAGCGTATCTGCTGGGACGAGACAGGGAAACCATTAGCCGCGCCGGTGAGGGGCCGACCGTGCGTGGAGAAATTTTGGCGGCCCAATAACAGGAGAAAACCCAGGTGTCGTCGTTATGAAAATTCCGTGTGGAATAATCAACGGCGGGAGAGTGTGCCAGTGTTAGGAGAAAGGAGTGCGCCCACGAGTAGTAGATCAGCTGTAGACACGGCAGTAGAAAATACATTCACTGTCAGTGAGAATAATTTAAGTAGTGTTCCGGAAATCGATTATAAAGTGGCAGCTGTAACACCCACAGCGGAACTGGAGATTGAGTTTGAGAATGATTCGCAATTGTTGAGAGAAGATCAGATGTCGGATAACACGTCCGTCATCGAGCGAGGGGATGCAGAGAGGGATGAGGTCTGGTTAAGGCAGTTCGGTCGCTTATACGACGAACTAAGAGATTATAGGGGCCTGTACGGGAGAAGTGTTTATGGGGAGCGCGGGCAGGATTTGCCGCGTATCGTCCCGCAGGAAGATAGTGTTTGTGAAGTGATAGAAAGTTCTGGCCCTAACCGGCAGACTTTACCAGAAATAGTTGATGTTAATGGGGAGCACGAGCAAGATTCGTCGTGTTTCGTCCCGCAGGAGTTGGATGTTGAAGTAGTAACGGAAAGAGAAAGTTCTGGCCCTGACCAGCAGACTTTACCGAAAGTTATAGTGTTAGAAGTGGCCCACCCATTCGACGCAAAACTCCAGTTTAAACATTGCGAAAGTATTGAGGAGAAAGATTACGAGAATTTTAGTGATAGCCGGACACGATTGGTAGAAAAGCACGTAGATTACAGCGTGTATGAGGTTAGAGCTGACGTTATATGGTCAGACGATAGCAGTGTGAGTTGCGCAGATCCGGAGGATGTAACTGCATATAATACTGGGCACATTCCTCCAGGTAGATTGGCAGATGAGATCAATCTGACCAAAGAGGAATCAACGAAGGTGACAATTAGTGAATTGATAGCAAAGCAACACTCACTAGTTGACGAGTCACAGGAAAAGGTTTCGGTATTGGAGGCGAAGCTACAGACTAAGCCTCAGGACAAACGTGTTGAAATTAAAACTGTATGTGAACAGAGGCCGATAAGGCCGCCAGATAAGCCGGATTTAGGATCAAAGCCGGATGGTTTTTTCTGGAATGACCTTGATATAGACGAGGATTTATTGTGGGAAAATAAAGAAACAGTCGAGGACAAGTGTAGACAGATAGTAGTTTCTGTTAATATGCACGACCTACAACTAAACGCGTTGATTGACACCGGTGCAGAATTGAGTGCTGTGTCTGGGAAAATATTTGAGTTACTGAAAGACGGACCTGGCATCGTAGTTATGCCAGTAACAGGAGTGAAAATTATCGGTGCTACTGGGAAGGCCAGTAAACCGGTCACAAAACAGCTTTTTGTCAACTTCGAGATACGTGGGGCACGATTTGAACAAGAGTTTGTCGTCGTGCCCGACTTAGCTACGGAAGTAATTATCGGGTTAGATTGGCTATTAAAGTAATTAATTGCGAAAGCAAAACTTTGACATGTACGTCACAAGATAAAACAATAGTAGTTAGTTTTGACGAGTTAGGAGACGGTGCACATAGGCTATACCAGCCTATACACATTGTTAACTGGCCGGATGCTATTGACGTAGTTATGAATTTGAACTACTGTAACGTGAGGAATCTCGGCATTGACAATAGTGTTGAAAGTGAACTGGAAAATATTGCAGACGGTGTGTCAAACGTAACACGCGAACAAAGACGAGGCCTGTATGAAATAATAATGAAGAATAAGAGTGTGTTTTCAGACAAACCGGGACTTGTGGAAGAGATAATCAAATTCCCTCCACGGATTGCCATTAGTATTGGTGTGAAAAAAGATCGTTTGCAAGAAATAGTGAAGCTAAAAGCCGATGCTCGCATACGTCGTCATGACGCTAAGGCGCGTTTTGCTAAGTTGGCAATCGGAGACCTAGTACTTGTAAAAGCTGATGAGAAATCGAGCGAGACAGACAATGAAATCTCTAAATTTAAGTTTGTTTATAATGGACCATATGAAGTCATAGGTATACCTCACACAAATGCTTATTGCTTAGATTATCCAAGCTCTGGAAAACTATTAGGTATACGGAACATTGTAGACTTGAAATTGTACCAACCTAGGATTGATTAATACCACAGAATGGGTAATTTGTACAGTATGTAAATATAGAGTGTAATATTTAACGATTTGCTAGATTGCCATGCTTTTGCCTGACCAAGAGGACATTAAAGATGTTGTAATTAATAACTAATTAATTTTTACTAAATGATTTAAGAGAGAGTGATTATTTATCAATTGAAAAATCCAAGCCCCTAGTTTAAGTTTTCATCTGAGTCACAGCAGATTAAGCAAAGTAAATATGATTTTGTAACTAGCTGTAAGACTTCATGAATATGGGTTTTACTATTCATTGCGGATGTACTTAGACGCTGTTTTAAGTTTCAGGCTAGTACATGCGTGTGATGATGGACAGTGTTGAGTTATCCACTGTGATAGTGTTAATGGACTCCTTGAGATTACTCGGGAGTGAGTATTTCCGAAAGAATTCAGTGAAACGGACGTTCTGGAAATGCCGTTACACAGGCAAGTGAGATCAAGCGTGCCGCACAGGCGGGCGCAACAATACTGGCGAGGCGGACTCGCTGTAGGCTCTTGTGCCGCTTTCGGCTCTTTTGCCGGTCGGCATTCTTTGTACTTGCGAGTACGGAAGGCGGAGTTGTTTTTCTTCCCGGACAGCTGATGTGAAAGAATTCTGCTGTCAATATTTATGTTTTTTTCGATCTGCAGAATATTATTTCCTTGTGTAGCGTTAAGTGGACTCTCATGACGAGAACATTAATTATGAAAAGGTTACATAAAAATGTGTACTCTATATAAATAATAATTAACTTGCGTATTAGGATATACCTGTTTTTATGACCTTGTACTCTGGTTGATTTCGTAAATAGAATTCCATTTCTTGATACTGTTAGGAATTTAGATTTTTTGAATAGCTAAACCATTTTCTATGTTTTCTATGAATTTTAATATGTTGTCAACCTGTTTTCTTTTGTGTAAGATGACAGAGTGGATAAGATTAGGAGTGTCGGCACTCAATTTTTATGGTCTAAAAATAGGTTATTGGTTAATTATCCTAATGCTAAATTTTCTTTATGTTTTGATCATGTGCATTTCCGCTGTTTTTTTCCCTTTTGGGTCATTTTCTGGGTCCGTTTAGGTTACACGAACATCCTCAGACAATGTGGGGCACGTGTAACGCCGGAAATGCAAATCCTCGTATTTCCATCTATTGCACTGCAAATTTTTTTCCGTATTTTGTTACCTGAAGATATAACATTTCTGTGTCTTTGTGTATTGTAATAGTTTTATTATATATATATATATATATATATATATATATATATATATATATATATATGCATTTATGTCGATGTATAATTGGTTTGTTTTGTGAATATTATTTGTATTTATACGCTTGGTCAGGCCTAGGGAAAACTATGCTATCGAACGAATACATCAATAGGTCGTGTGGAGAACCAAAGTGTTTAGGATATTTGGTAGTGCTAACTCTGTCGCGTTGAGCGCATTCAGAGAGGGGTCTGGCTGGAGTAGTGCAGTGGAGCAGGAGTGTTGTGTGTCGCTCCCGTGAGTTGCCGCGCTTTCGGGGTTTGGCAGCATGTAATTGCGCTCGACTTGGTATGATAGTTTCGGACATGGAATCGCGGACGGGAAGCGTTAGCTGCCACACATCAAGAGCCCGTTTCGCCTGGTGACCATGTCGAGAAGAGGGCGCGCCAACATCCAGCTTCTGCAACAGCGACGGCCGACAATGAGTGTCAGTCGCCACCTCCTCGATCGACGACTTCAAACCTTCAATCAACCAACAAGGAAGACTCGTAGCACGTAAAGTTTTAGAACTGTATGGCAGACCTCACATTTTCAAACTGTTAAATTTGTCTCACTAAATTACAACAACGTAGCATGAACCTTTGTTGCTCATTGTCCCAATTGCATTACCAAGCAGGGTCCCTTCCTTTTCTGGAATGAACCCGAGTGTCGTTGAAATTCAAACGCCAGCATTAAAGTAATATCATTCGATTTCACTGCTTTAATTTCAAAGTTCAGTTAAGGTATTCATAGCTGCCTACAAAATTTAGATTACACAAGCACCAAATAAGAGTAAGAGTTTTGTTACCGTATTTTAGCTTACCTGTGACTGCAGCATTCTAAATTTTAGTACTGTTAATTGTTCAGAATCATTTAATTCAAGTTCAACGTTAAATCTCTTATTTCTAAATTGCGTAGATTCAAGTAGCTTTTGAAATGATTGTTGAGGTAGCTCAAGACTAACCGTATTTTACTGAATTTCGTAGTGCTTCAGAAACAAATCTTAGTATTAATTTCAGTCACTAAATTAACTTTTAATTTTCCGGTTTTATTAATTCTTTTGCTAAATTAAGTCAGAGTGTAGCGAAATTTATTACTTCTGACAAACTTTCAGTTTTCACACTACACGTGTCAACCTTCAGTTGCCACGCTTCTAGTGCTAATTATATGTGTAATAACCTTTATTTTTCAGTTACTATAGTAATTGTCCATAGGACTGGCGACTGTAACTTTCCCAAAATCTCAAATATCTAATTACCGCTAGTTAATTCTTAACGTAACGGCCGCACATTTACTTTCTTTATTAACTTTAGCCCTTTTCAATATTAATTTCCACCGATTTCATTTGCATTTATCCTTTCATTTAGATGTAACCCTTTCCTCAGAGTGCACAAAATCGAAAGAGTGTTTCTTATGACTAAAGAGGTTTATATGAAAAAATCGTTGTGCTGGAACATGAAATTAAGACACTACCAAACAGTGGCCAGGCAGGAAGCTCTGCACGTGGCAGAAACACTTAAACTAACAATAAATGTAGATCTAGAGGGCTGAAAGAAGATTTTTAAGGAAAATACTGGGAGCTAAAAGAAACGATAATGTTGAATACAGGTTAAGACCAAACAGAGAGCTATACCTCAAAACTGAAAAACTAATTGATGTAATGAGAAAGAGAAGACTGCAGTTTTTGGACATATATTCAGAATTGATAACAACAGACTAACCAGACGGATATTCACATTACTGAGTACCTACAAATCCTACCCCACATGGTTCACAGAGACTGAAAAGCACATGAAAAACGCTGGAATTACAACAGACACAATAGAAAACAAAACACATTTCAGAAAGGGGGTTTAAAAGGCAGAATTTCAGGAGAGAAAGAAAACAATTAGATGAAAGTGGTTTCGGGAAGAAAGGGAACAACACTCTATAAAGATGAAGAAAATCTGTAAACTAAGGAAATCTATAACAATGAAGAGTAGCCAAAACTGATTCCAAGCCTAAGGCGCGTTCTGCTAAGTTTGCAATCGGATACCTAGTACTTCTAAATGCTCATGTGAAATCGAGCGAGATACACACTGAAATCTCTAAATTTAAGTTTGTTTATAATGGACCATATGAAGTCATTGGTATACCTCACACAAATGCTTATTGCTTAGATTATCCAAACTCTGGAAAACTATTAGGTATCCGGAACATTGTAGACTTGAAATTGTACCAACCTAGGATTGATTAATACCACAGAATGGGTAATCTGTACAGTATGTAAATATAGAGTGCAATATTTAACGATTTGCTAGATTGCCATGCTTTTGCCTGACCAAGAGGACATTAAAGAAGTTGTAATTAATAACTAATTAATTTTTACTAAATGATTTAAGAGAGAGTGATTACTTATCAATTGAAAAATCCAAGCCCCTCGTTTAAGTTTTCATCTGAGTCACAGTAGATTAAGCAATGTAAATATGATTTTGTAACTAGCTGTAAGACTTCATGAATATGTGTTTTACTAGTCTTTGCCGATGTACTTAGGCGATGCTTTAAGTTTCAGGCTAGTACATGCGTGTGATGATGGACAGTGTTGAGTTATCCACTGTGATAGTGTTAATGGACTCCTTGAGATTACTCGGGAGTGAGTATTTCCGAAAGAATTCAGTGAAACGGACGTTCTGGAAATGCCGTTACAAAGGCAAGTGAGATCAAGCGTGCCGCACAGGCGGGCGCAACAATACTGGCGAGGCGGACTCGCTGTAGGCTCTTGTGCCGCTTTCGGCTCTTTTGCCGGTCGGCATTCTTTGTACTTGCGAGTACGGAAGGCGGAGTTGTTTTTCTTCCCAGACAGCTGATGTGAAAGAATTCTGCTGTCAATATTTATGTTTTTTTCGATCTGCTGAATATTATTTCCTTGTGTAGCGTTAAGTGGACTCTCATGACGAGAATATTAATTATGAAAAGGTTACATAAAAATGTGTGTTCTATGTAATTAATAATTAACTTGCGTATTAGGATATACCTGTTTTTATGACCATGTACTCTGGTTAATTTCGTAAATAGAATTCCATTTCTTGATACTGTTAGGAATTTAGATTTTTTGAATAGCTAAACCATTTTCTTTGTTTTCTATGAATTTTAATATGTTGTCAACCTGTTTTCTTTTGTGTAAGATGACAGAGTGGAATAAGATTAGGAGTGTCTCCACTCAATTATTATGGTCTAAAAATAGGTTAATGGTTAATTAGCCTAATGCTAAATTTTCTTTATGTTTTGATCATGTGCATTTCCGCTGTTTTTTTTCTCTTTTGCGACATTTTCTGTGTCCTTTTAGGTTACACGAACATCCTCAGACAATGTGGGGCACGTGTAATGCCGGAAATGCAAATCCTCGTATTTCCATCTATTGCACTGCAAATTTTTTTCCGTATTTTGTTACCTGAAGATATAACATTTCTGTGTCTTTGTGTATTGTAATTGTTTTATTATATATATATATATATATATATATATATATATATATATATATATATGCATTTATGTCGATGTATAATTGGTTTGTATTGTGAATATTATTTGTATTTATATGCTGGGTCTGGCCTAAAGAAAACTATGCTATCGAACGAATACATCGATAGGTCGTGTGGAGAACCAAAGTGTATATTTGGTAGTGTTAACTCTGTCGCGTGGAGCGCATTCAGCGAGGGGTCTGGCTGGAGTAGTGCAGTGGAGCAGGTGTGTTGTGTGTCGCTCCTGTGAGTTGCCGCGCTTTCGGGGTTTGGCAGCATGTAATTGCGCTCGACTTGCTATGATAGTTTCGGACATGGTGTCGCGGACGGGACGCGTTAGCTGGCACACATCAAGAGCCCGTTTCGCCTGGTGACCGTGTCGAGAAGAAGGCGCGCCAACATCCAGCTTCTGCAACAGCGACGGCCGACAATGAGTGTCAGTCGCCACCTCCTCGATCGACGACTTCAAACCTTCAATCTACCAACAAAGAAGACTCCTAGCACGTAAAGTTTTAGAACTGTATGGCAGACCTCACATTTTCAAACTGTTCAATTTGTCTCACTAAATTACAACAACGTAGCATGAACCTTTGTTGCTCATTGTCCCAATTGCATTACCAAGCAGGGTCCCTTCTTTTTCCGGAATGAACCCGAGTGTCGTTGAAATTCAAACGCCAACATTAAAGTAATATCATTCGATTTCACTGCTTTAATTTCAAAGTTCAGTTAAGGTATTCATAGCTGCCTACAAAATTTAGATTACATAAGCACCAAACAAGAGTGCGAGTTTTGTTACCGTATTTTAGCTTACCTGTGACTGCAGCTCAGCTTGGTACATTCTAAATTTTACTATTGTTAATTGTTCAGAATCATTTAATTCAAGTTCAAAGTTAAATCTCTTATTTCTAAATTGCGTAGATTCAAGTAGCTTTTGAAATGATTGTTGAGGTAGCTCAAGACTAACCGTATTTTACTGAATTTCGTAGTGCTTCAGAAACAAATCTCAATATTAATTTAACACACTAAATTAACTTTTAATTTTCCGGTTTTATTAATTCTTTTGCTAAATTAAGTCAGAGTGTAGCGCAATTTATTACTTCTGACAAACTTTCAGTTTTCACACTACACGTGTCAACCTTCGGTTGCCACGCTTCTAGTGCTAATTATATGTGTAATAACCTTTATTTTTCAGTTACTATAGTAATTGTCCATAGGACTGGCGACTGTAACTTTCCCAAAATCTCAAATATCTAATTACCGCTAGTTAATTCTTAACGTAACGGCCGCACATTTACTTTCTTTATTAACTTTAGCCCTTTGCAATATTAATTTCCACCGATTTCATTTGCATTTATCCTTTCATTTAGATGTAACCCTTTCCTCAGAGTGCACAAAATCGAAAGAGTGTTTCTTATGACTAAAGAGGTTTATAAGAAAAAATCGTTGTGTTGGAACATGAAATTAAGACACTACCAAACAGTGGCCAGGCAGGAAGCTCTGCACGTGGCAGAAACACTTAAACTAACAATAAATGTAGATCTAGAGGGCTGAAAGAAGAATTTTAAGGAAAATACTGGGAGCTAAAAGAAACGATAATGTTGAATACAGGTTAAGACCAAACAGAGAGCTATACCTCAAAACTGAAAAACTAATTGATGTAATGAGAAAGAGAAGACTGCAGTTTTTGGACATATATTCAGAATTGATAATAACAGACTAACCAGACGGATATTCACATTACTGAGTAGCTACAAATCCTACCCCACATGGTTCACAGAGACTGAAAAGCACATGAAAAACGCTGGAATTACAACAGACACAATAGAAAACAAAACACATTTCAGAAAGGGGGTTTAAAAGGCAGAATTTCAGGAGAGAAAGAAAACAATTAGATGAAAGTGGTTTCAGGAAGAAAGGGAACAACACTCTATAAGGATGAAGAAAATCTGTACACTAAGGAAATCTATTACAATGAAGAGTAGCCAAAACTGATTCCACGTATGCTCCAAATGGGTTATTGGAAAGTAGAAGAAGACTCGCAACAATAACAGTATTAATAATAACCAAAATAATAATAACGATAATATGTGTAGTAATGTCTACGTTAAATTTAAGAAATGTCCATCTTATTTACATTAAGCATATTAGACACTACATTCGGGTAGAATGTGACTAACCACGTCCAACAGAAACATAAGACAACAGAAAAGAGTAAATAAATGAGGAGAGGAAGCTTACTGGTCAGAGGGACAACAAGAACTACACTTGTGAGTGTAGCAGTTGAGATGGAAAGAACAAAACGTAAATAACACCGATACAGAAAGCATAGAGAAGGAAACTGTGACGATGACATAAGATAAAGCTTTGCCGGCCGGAGTGGCCGAGCGGTTCTAGGCACTACATTCCGGAACCGCGCTACCGCTACTGTCGCAGGTTCGAATCCTGCCTCGGGCATGGCTGTGTGTGATGTCCTTAGGTTAGTTAGGTTTAAGTAGTTCTAAGTTCCAGGGGACTGATGACCTCAGAAGTTGAGTCCATAGTGCTCAGAGCCATTTGAACCATTTGATAAAGCTTTAATTAACTCATGAATGCAGAGTGGTTTTGGCATTGTGCAAAGGCATAGCCAACATACTGAAAGTTTCTGGACTGGTACCGCTGTTGAGAATGGCGACAAATATCTGATGTGTGAGGAGAGCTTATGGGAACACCAGTCACTAAAAACCGATGAAGTAGATAGAGTAAGTGAAACTGAGGCCACCTATTGGCCGGACTGATACTGTCAAACAACAAAATGGTGCACTTACCTGTTACACTAGCTTTTATCGGTAGCTCGAGACACTCCGTATTTGTGCCGTTTTTAACTGAATTACTTTAGTGCAGGCTAGACACTGCAAGACACTGGATGGCGTTTTGTTTATTTGAGATGGAAATATTTTTCTAAAATATTTTGTTGGCTGTAGGCAGGAAAGACATTTCCTGAAAGCTACATCAGTTTGTCCCTGCAAATTCAGATGCTCATCCAAGATTTGTCAGAACAACTTAAATGCTAATTCAAGATTATCCAGAGCAAATAAAGAACATTTATTAGTTGTATTCCATGAAAAATACTGTGTTCCCTTAAGGACAGGACCAGAATTACAGAGATTATGAAAGGAAATAATATTTCCAACAACAGAATTAAGACCAAATGAAATATATGCGGAGCGAAATGCCTTGCAACCAGTCGATGCCCAAAATACTATCAATAAGATAAATGGCTATGTATGCAACCGATAATTCACAAGTTCCATTTTTAATAAATACTTCTAGAACGTAGCAGCGAAAGTAGTATAAAATTATTTAGTTGAAGAAGCAAATGAGGATAAAAATACCATTCTACAGAGTTTTAAACAACTACAAGTAAAAAACCACTCCGTCTATAGGCCACGAGTGGCCCATCGGGACCATCCGACCGCCGTGTCATCATCAGAGGAGGATGCGGATAGGTGGGGCGTGTGGTCAGCACACCGCTCTCCCGGTCGTTATGATGTTATTCTTGACCGAAGCCGCTACTATTCGGTCGAGCAGCTCCTCACTTGGCATCACGAGGCTGAGTGCACCCCAGACAACTAGAAGTAGCTCCAACTAAATAAATAGACTAAAAGGTTTCGTAACAGAAGTTCGTATAGTGTTCATTACAATTCTTAAGAGTGGTATTAATAGGTCGCGTCGTTAGAGAAACGTGAAATGCATCACTAAAACGTGGTGTTCTTAAGAAAGATAAAAATACGCATATCTTAAAGGATATTGACAGGAAAGATGGCGGAAATATCGCCAGGAAAGATCACGCTACAACCTCAGTGATATTTTCATCCAAAGATTTCCAGAAGAAAATTATCCGGGACTGGTGTCTCCCTAGTTGGCAACGGTTTCCACATCACATTTTGTAATCCCGAATGATTCCCTGCGTAAGAATTTTCTTAAGTTTCTCCCAAGTTAAAGATGTGAAAACGTGTGGTGTGAGTGCTGAAAATTGCTTTGGTGGTAAAGAATGCCTTGTCCAGTCGCTCTTTAAATTCTGAAACATCCACCACATCTAATGCAAGCCGCGGAACTAATGGAAGCTCTACCATTGACGTCTTTATTCGTTAATAAATTAAACGTCTAAAACCTAGCCAAAGCCGGCCGCAAGTAGCCGAGCGGTTCTAGGCTCTTCAGTCCGGAACCGCGCGACCGCTACGGTCGCAGGTTCGAATCCTGCCTCGGTCATGGATGTGTGTGATGTCCTTAGTTGGGTTTAAGTAGTTCTAAGTTCTAGGCGACTGATGACGATAGAAGTTAAGTCCCATAGTGCTCAGAGCCATTTGAACCATTTTTAACCTACCAAAAGTGGTAGGTCATGCTCATTTTTCCATTATGAAAGTAATAATTTTCGACCTGTTTATTTGTCATGGTGGGTCCAATTCTAAAACAAGCTAGTACCTTTGAATGACTACAATTCTGTCTTTTCGTTGCATTCTGGACAGAATACATCCTTAGCTGTTATGATACCTAAACGTCCCGAAACTGCACTGGGATTAAAATTCTAAAAGTGTAAGATACCAAAGAGAAAGGGAGGCAACAGAAACGCAGAAAAGGCTGTAAATAGAGCGTAGCCAATGTGAGCGTTTTAGCATAAAGCTGTTGTTGCTGGAAGAAGATATGTATAGTAACAGAAATCGCTATCCCAGCATGAATGTGTACCTTTATAGCAGTGAGACATTATTCACTGAGTGAATGCTCAACTATTGATTCGATAATGCTCCGAGAATGCCCAAAAGCTCCGAGCGAACATCAACAAAATTTGCGCCATTAGGAGGTAATACGATTCCAATGTTTAGGTGACGCAACGAAGACAGCACAGTCCAATTGTGGGTGGAGTGAGGGAGGGAGGGAGGGAATGCTTTCGCGCGTCATCTGCTGTGCGACCTCTCCTTAGGAAGGGAGAGCCGAGGGCTCCGCCCTGAAACAACAGAACAGAGCCACCAGCTAGCTGCCTGCGTCTGTGGAAGTGATTGGATCGCGTAAGTTCTTTCATTAGCGGGCGGCAAGTTTACCAGCTGCTTGCCAGTAAAGTCAACATGGAACTGCTCTCGGCAACACAGTAATTGGACTGTCTATTTACAAAAGACCTTGAGCCTAATTGGAACGGCAGTTTGTTTAGAATTAAGACGGAAGGGTTCCTCTGTACGTAATTTCTCTGTTTCGCAGCTGGTGTCCTTACGAAAATGCTGAAAGTCCTCCCAAATTGCGAATAGTAGCAGCTTCGCAACGATCTACATTCATTTCTTTTAACAATTTATTTTCAATCTTCCTTTGTCTGGATGGGTCTGCGGCTAATTTGATTGGGAATTTGAGTAAATCTTCTTTCGACAACCACAGTAAACGGTAAAAGAGAACAGTGTGTGTGCGTGTGTGTCAGCGCGCGTGAACTAAAAGAAGTAAGGCTGATTATCTTCGTTCTGCTTGGTATCCCATATGTATTTCGACCACATGAGACTCATAGATGTTTCACACCAACTCATATTAATTTAACTTTATGAATATGCACATGAATATTACCATATTAAATGGCTCTGCCCGTATATAGTGTGCATCGGATATGCAGATGTTCAATTGAGAAAATTCTGGCGCTAAACTCTTGCCGGCGGCAGTACAACATCACGCGTACCGCGCATACTGACGATTCGTAATAGTGTCTCGTATCTCATATACTGAAAATTTGCAATCCAAATAATGGTTCTAGATAACACTGTCTAAAAACAGGAGCCATAGGCAACACTTATAATTAGCAGGAGCAACTTATTTATTCACGTATCTCTGAAATCTATGGATTCACGCAGTATAGATAAATGAAAACAAACAATAACTCAGCATGTATTTTCTTGATACACAACTTAACGCTACAATGCGATCAACTACTTTAATACTATTTTACGATAACTGCCATATTTACGCCAATACACTGCTTGAAAGCCACAACCAAGTACGTCTTCTTTACAGTAGTACGCAATACATCTCATGCTGAACCTCGATAACCCATCACTGAGGTCTTAAGGGAGTGCTGAGTTTATGGCAAAGTGATATTGTGCTACCACTACCTATCATCTTTGACTGTAAATCTCTTGTGACGTCGACTTCTGTGGCGGCTGCTAAGCACGTAGTTCATAACCCTCTGGGTGCCAATAATTTAAGGCTGAGACCACCTTTTTTTATGTATGCATACCAATGCCTTTCGCGTGTGACCACCGATGTTATTGCGAGATAGAGATATCTCGTTGTACGCTAAGGTACTTCTACGAATGTAGTGCATTCTAGCAGTTAATTACAGCGTTAAAAGCAACAGTTGTCAGTGAGATCGTACAGGTCACTGTAACATCTAGTTCCTTTTGTTCTGGTTATACTGAGGAAATCATCGACAGTAAAAATAAGTAGCTATACCTGAAATTATTGTAAAGTTAATTTCTGTTATGAGTAGTTTCTGAATGAAACCTCTCGAGCGGTATGTGCCTTTGACCGACATTTTGAAAAAATTAGCCCAATGTTTGCATTTTTTACAATTGTAATTTATTTTATACATTATGAATTTATAGAAGTTTAGAGATGTTGTTTTCTGTCTATGAATAATGTGAAATAGCTTTCCAATTTATCTCATTAAATGATAGCTGTTCGAAAATGTGTGTCCCAGTGGCTTCAAAGTGAAACTACATACTTAAAGGAATTGCTTACTCTTTCCCCAAACTTCTTTTTGTAGTATTTGTTTATTATGATAACAAATATTAATTGAGAGAAAAAATTAAAATTAAATACCAAACTTAAATATCGCCTTAAAATAACTGTAAGTTTACTTTTTGTCAGTTCCTTTTTGTATTCATTGCTTATTACGATGATGTAATGGTCACATTTATGAAAACTTGTATAAGTAAGTTTTTCTTATGATGTTGGGAGTCGTAGTTTTACCTGTGAACTCTGTTGAGTCCCTGAAGTGTTGAAATAGTGTCCACATCTCAGTTAAAACCGTTCTGCTTCTAGTCATGAATCCTGAATCTTATTCATATTTGATTTCTTAGTTAATATGCCGTGGCATGTGGAAACTACAATGATTGTTATTAACAATAGAGAAAGCCTTATTACATTCCAATTCCACCGTGAGAAATGTCATGTAAAGTCTCTCTTGATGTTTGCTTATTTTTGACCTAATAAATTATTTGGAAAGCTCAATGGAGACCAATACTGAGACTTTTACACGACGATCCAGAGAATAGGTTTTATTGCATTTTGTTATTCATTTCTCAAGCAGGACTCTAACCATTTGTAATTTCACAGGTGACATAGGGAAAGGGCAGAATGCACAATGGCGAGGGTACGTAGAATGAATTACATTCCATGAAACATATATTTATCAGCTAGGCAGATATTCGCTCTTGACTGACACATGATCCACCAAAACCGATCTTATTAATATGGTCCCTCAAAACGTGGTTGGAAACCGCTTAAACATTCCATACATTTGATATCAGCATGGGATTTTGATCCACGTTTTCCGAATCAAATTTCGAGTTATTCCTCTGTGGCCTGTGAGTCGTCATTCCGATCTGGAAACTGAGTAGGATACTGCTGTGACCATCCACTTCATTCATGCCTACTGCCTCGGCATCCCACTTGACGTCTAATCAACACTGGATGCCTGCATCACAGGGCGTATATTCACCAGGAAATCCTATATCGTCTGTCTTGTAAACACAAATATTTTTCGGCGGCAACAACACAACACAGCACAACACCATGGCCGCCAGGGATCGCTACCCATTAGCAGAGCGTGCAAACAGCTTCACCAGAGCTCGCAGTTAGTCCAGGAACAACTTTGATATGCCATTCACGTGATCGTAAATACTTCCTGCAGTTACATTCGCCAAATGGGCTACATAGGGCGGCGCACTGCTGGCAAAGGGCCGGTCGATGCACCGTTTGGAGAGCCGGGTGCCCCGCCTGTATTCTTGCATCCCACATGCTCTCCATCTTCACACCCACCATACCCTTGCCCAAAGTGGCTTTCGCCAACTCCCCATCCCTGATGATGTCCGTGTTCCCTCCATCTACCCCTCCTACCAGCTCTGACTCTCCCTTCCCATTCCCCCTTTTCCCCCAGGGTTCCCTCCCTCCCTCCTCACCTTCCTTTCTGCCCCCCTCCTCCCTCCCACGTCTCTAGCCACCACCCCACCTCTGGGCTTCAATCCCCTCCCCTCTCCCCTCCCCCCACTCTCAATACAGAGATCAGCAGCGGTCCTATCACACTCCCTGGGGCTCTCCTGGCGATACCTTTGTCTCTGATGAACACCAGCTGTCGAGGACAACATACTGTGTTCCATTTCTTAAAAAGTCTTAGAGCCACTCATATATCTGTAAATCGTAATCCATATGCTCGTACCCCTATTAAATGTTTTCCGGAAGTCTAGAATTATGGAATCTACCTGTTGCCCTTCATCCATAGTTTACAGTATACCATGTGAGAAAAGGGCAAGCTGAGTTTCTCAAGAGTGATCCTTTCTAAGACGTTGCTGATTCGTGGACAAATGCTTCTCAGTCGGAAGAAAATATTTAACGTTTTAACTGAGAGTATGTTAAAAAGGAAGTTCGGGTATTGTTCTGTAATTTTGTGGGTCTGTTCTTCTATGCTTTTTATATTCAGTAGTCACCTGCGCTTTTGTCCAGTCACTTGGGAGATACACGGTAAATGCAAGCTAGGAAGGGATCAGTGCCGTAGAGTGCCGTAGGGTACTGTGTCTAAATCGTATTGGGATTCCATCAGGACCTGGTGACTTATTTACTTTCAAATCCTTCTGTTGCTTCTCTATGCCAGCTACCCTTAAGTTTCTAATGAGTGTTCGTAGCGAATAGTCATTGCTGCGATCGATCTGTTCTTAGTTTGACTTAATAAGTAAAATAAGTTACTGGGCGTGGGACGCCACTCCATTATGAACTCAATAATTTTATATACTTTACATTTGGCATTTCTTACAGAAATATCATCAGCATGGCTGACAAGGACAAAGTAGGCGTTTCAAATCCTGATTTTGAGACTGTTGTCACTCAGAGGTTACATGAGGTTGAAGATATCGAAGACAGTGATGGTGAAACAGCCAACAACAGTGATCCTGAACGTAACAGTGAACAGGATATTGATGTTCAACTGGATACATCAGATAGCGATTGGCAGAACACTTTTACTGACGCAACCCATATTTTTTGTCAGCAGTGGATCCTACGATGAATGTTCAAACACCACTGCGTTGCACAAATCTCAATAAGCCATTGCCTTTCCCAGTGCAGAATGTTGAGCCCGGAAAATGGAATAAGTTATTTCTGCGTCATATTGGAACAAATAAGCCCTCGGTCACAAATATTAAGTCAAAATTGACCTGGTTTCCACGCTACCATAAGCGTCGTCTTCAGAATTAAACAGTTATAAAACGTATTACATATATATTACATTAATAAAATTTAAGTTTGTACTGACTGGAAAAGATGCAGTACTTTCAAGTCACATATTAAAAAAGATCTAAGCCGGAAAGGCGACGTCATGAACAGTTGTGATATGGCGAGCCGCTAAGGGCTGCTCGTACTGTGAACAAGGGTTGCAAAACAGACTGAGGTGCATCTCAATCAATGTATAACAGAGTTTCATCACTAGTCATTGTGCTCTTTGCTGTGTGTCGTGACCCTTGAACCAAACCTTTCCATCCTGGACGGTTACCAGATTCTCTTAGAACCTGTCTAATGGGTAGACCAGAGATCTTCGTTATTCGATCTTTCCTCCTGCTCGCTGCTCTTCCCCTCGTTCTTTTGCTCTCGATCTTTCTCTCCATGATTATTTTCCCTAGGTTTTCTCCATCTCTTCTCAAAATACGACAAAAGGACTGGAGACACAAACAGAAAGGCACTTGGTGACACTTAGTTGTTCAATACTGGACAAGTACATTCTTCTTTCAGTCCATTTTACGCGCAGCATCATGCGTCAGCGCCGAAGATCAAATCCATCGTAAATTGCTTTTGAGCTTAGAACTGATTTTGAGAAGTGGTTTATAATTGTATTGTTCATCATATATTTTTTCAGCCATTAAACCTCCTTACATTTGGCATTATTAGTATAACATGAAGTACAGAATATCATGTTCACATATACAGTAAGTGTAGGACGTATGTTTATAAGATGTGTTGCGGGCAACCAGGGTACTGGTCTTATTGACATCCTCAATAAATGATTCAGTGAATGAATGTCAGTTCAAACAAAACTGTTGTTTGTACCTTTAAGACAATAGCCACATCATCCGACATTACAGCTTGCTGTCTCCCTTCAACATTTTCTGTTCAGTTGAAATTTGTATTTAATAAGTATAAATTACAGTTTACAAATATATTGCCTACATTGAGGCCGAAGTTGAGGGTGACAGCGGAGTTACCTGGTCGCATATATCGGTTTAGATGGCACCAAGTTAACTGTTGGACTTTTTTACTGGCCAACCGATTCAAAGAAAGGCTGAATTCAGTGGCGCTTAAATATCTAGATCTTGCAATACTGGCTGCAGACGACTTTGACCAATCGTTTATTGGTTGGGACAGTTGTGGATTCATTGCGGGGAGTATGGACAGACAATCTTGCGAAGTACTTTAAACATGTTTTCTGAAAACGTTTTTCAGCAGCTAGCTCGGAAGACAACACACACACACACACACACACACACACACACACACACACACTTACACAACTACCACCATCGTACCTTAGCAAAAGATCTGGGAGAAACTTCTGATCCTGTGTAAATTCGCCAACCGGATCTAAGGCTTGCATCCAGTCACTCATTGATAAGTAGTCTGGTATGGCTGTTGAAGATTACAAAACTAAAGCCAAAGTATTAAATTTTGCGTTTAATAAATCGCTCACGTAGGAGAATCGTTCAAACGTTTCGCACAAATATACCGCCGACCACCTCACAGAGTCCCGTACTGGCGACCTAGTAATAAGCAACGCTCGCGTAGAGAAACAACTGGAAGAGTTCAAGACAAACAGGTTGCCAGGTAACGAAGGAATCGCAGTTCGGTTTTAAAGAGTACTCTACGATAGTGACCCCACACTTCGCTTGAAGTTTTCGCGAATCTTAAGTCTTAAGCAACTGGAGAAAAAGCCCAGGAAACTCCTGAGGGTAAAAGAAAGGACCCACAAAGTTGCATACCAATATCCCTAATATCTATCTGCTGCTGGATTATTGAACATATTCTCACAATATAATAAATTTTCTTGAGTGCGAAAGGCTTATATCCATGATCTAGGACAGTTTTAGAAAGCATCGCTCGTGGGAAGCTCAGTTTTCCTTTTTCTCACATGATACACTGCGAACTACGGATGAACGGCAACAGGCAGATTCCATATTTCTAGATTTCCAGAAAGCATTTGACACGGTGCCCCACTGCAGACTGTTAACGAAGGGACGAGCATAATGAAAAGGTTCCCCCGTATGTAAGTGGAAGTATCTGCGCTAGCAGAATATAAATATGGAAAAACAAATCCGAAAACAATTTATTGGACTCATCAAAACGAAACAATAATACAATATCCAAAAGAACACCCGACTGGATCCCAAGTGGGGATAGACACAAATACAAAATAAGAAATAACAACAAAAAAAAAAAGACCCGACGGGGAGCGAACACACAGTTGTACAACGTCAAGAGTTTCATCGACTATACCACGACCTCTGCCAGCTAGGAGAGGCTTCTGGCCGTTGCTGCCAGGGCGGCAGCTCTGAATCCTTCGAAGCGGTGTGTCCGACTGTCTTTCGAAGGCAATGCGCCGCCTTATAAAACCCGTTGGCCGATGTACCTCCGGAACAATTTGCGATCACGTGCCTGGCGTAGCAAAGTAGTTCCTAGGCTAAGTGCAACCTCTGGTGAAGCTGTTCTGCAGGTTCTGCGAACGGGTAGCGGTCCCTGCCGACCGTTGGTGGAGACCTGGCGGTGCGTTGCATTGTAGCCGCCATTAAGTCTTTGTTTTGACAACACAGATCACATAGGTTTTCCTGTAGAAAATGCACCCTGTGTTGCAGGGATCCCGTGATGGTTCAACGTGATGTGGGTTGCCGATGCATTAGGCGCTACGACGTCCGAGGTGTGGGACCACAGCATGAGTGGCTCGAAGAATTCCTTCAAGTGATAGAACCCAGTACACTGTCCTCGAAGACGAGTTTTCATCAGAAAGAACGGCGCGTCAGGAGTTCCTCAGGGAAGTGTGATACGACCACTATTATTCTCTGTATATATACACAATCTGGCTAGGAGTGTGGGCAGCAATCTGCAATTGTTTGCTGTTGATGCTACGGGGTACGCTAAGTTGTCGCGGTTGAGTGGCTTAGAAGAATACAAGATGACTGAAACAAAATTTCTAGTTAGTGTGATGAATGGCAGCTAACTCTAAATGTATAACAGATAAAAGTAAGTTAATAGGGACGAGTATCGGAAACTAACCCCTAATATTCGGAAAAACCACTAGTAGTGACCTGCTTGGCTCAGTAACATCAGTTAAATATGTGGACGTAACGTTACAAAGCGATATTAGATACAGCGAGCATGTGAAGATTGTGGTAGGAAAAGCAAATTGTGGACTTCGGTCTCTTGGGAGAATTTTGAGAAAGTGCGGCTCATTCTGAAGAGGGTGCCACATATTCTTGAATACTGCAGCCTCACAATGCTAAAGCGCTAACTTTTATGCGTTACGCAATGAGAAACACTCTAATACAAGAATAAGCATTGCATGGAAAATTGTTAACAAGTTCCTCAATGTAAAATATCCGCAGCAGTGTCATTATTGCACACAAGTGAGAAAACTGAAACACATCCAAATACAAGTCAAAATAAATTTGGAAGTCAGTTTCGTTGCAACCACATTCTCTTCTTAAATCGCACCTCATTAGCACTTTTACTTCATGAAAAGTAAATCAGTTTTTGGCGAAAGTGAGCGTGGTAGTGTCACAATAACAAAAATTATTGTCAGGAGTCGCTTCTGCTGTAGGAGAAACATTTCTGCCTATGAACTAGGTGTTTATTGAATTTTTGGAATAAATAGTTTAGTGACAGACGGTTACAATAAAAGTGGAGGTATTCACAGAAGTCCAATGTGGGCTGTAATAATAGAATCACTGCGAAACTTAGTACTTACGCTAAGGCGATAATGCGAACCTGATTCACGTTGGGAAAAGAGTAGTTCTACTTTTGGCTACCTAGTTAAAATCCGGCGCAGTGAATGTAAGAAGTATAGAAATGTTGAAATGTTTTCGTTACGAGTGGTACATAGTGAGAAAGGTAAAGTGTTGATTTTATTATTAACCACCGTTACACAGTTTGTTTGGTATGAGCACTAGAGAAGTCGCTCAGATGCTGCATCCGTAAAAAGGCGTGAACAACAGTTAATCGCAGTAGTTCGGTGGAATCTGAGCAACGTGTCCCTGTTACTGAGCTTCAGTTTCGGTGGAGACTGAATGGGTCACCGTTAAACGACGTGTTCCTTAGATACTCCCAGAGCCAAAATTCACATGGGTTCAGATCAAGACAATATCTTGCTGGGCATGCATATGGAAAATATTTGATCATGTTCGTGGAAAGTGGCATTTTGTATATCTTTCAGTGGGCGAGCGACTTTAGGTGTTGCCCAGTCTTGCAAGAAACAGTGGTTCCAAACTGTAGCGCTCTTTTAATGCAGGAATCACATGCTGTACAAGGTGTCGATAACGTGCAGACTTTACGGTACACCTCACAACCCATCTGGACGTATTCTTTTCGAAGGAGCACGGAACGAGAATAAAGGTGCTTATGAATCGAAATCACACATTCATATATGGCGAATGCAGTGGCTCCTTGTGCACATCACGTGGTTCAACAATACCCCAAATTCGAAGTTCTTTGTATTCACTGCACCCTGTAGTAAAAAATGTACCTCGTCACCCCACAGAATATACAAGGCCAATTGTCATCATCTTCCATACGTGCCATAAATCGACGAGAAAATACGCTCCATCACTGCGGACCATGCGGCATCAGGTGCTGTACCGTCTCGGGTGCCAGTGTAATACATATCTGAACACTTTCAGTACTGTTGACCACGGGATGGACCACAATCGTGTCGCTGCGCGAACACTAACACTAACCGGGGCACGTGTTGCATTGTCAGTTACAGCAGCAGCAACCTCGTCAATAACTTCCACCTGTATAGGACGCCTTCCCCTTCCACGTGCCACATCAAGCTCACCTTTGTTCTCGACCTCAGTGAGTAACTGCACCTTCAATTACCACCCTGTGTAATGATGCAAATGATGTTCGAAAATCGCAAATTTTATCTATAAACAGCACAGCCAAATCCGAAAAATATCTGTAATTTTCTACTCCCTATTAAATACTTCTTCTTCTTTAAACCATTTAATGAATCGGGCCATTCCTCAGTCGGCGATACTCTCACAATACGGAACTGTAATTGCCACCGTTCACGTGAAACAGTTTGACTAACGGTGCTCGCGCTCTCTTCTTGATTGGCAAAATGTTCACTCACTTTATGGCTTGTAAAATGACAACGTCTAGGTCATACTGTCGTACAAGCAAGGCACAGCGCCAGATTTGCACCTGGTGACCAGATCTGGAACTAATTATTTTCCAACATAAATCGGTTTCACGTTAACGCGTAAGGATATCTATCAAGTGTCATTGACATACGATTATTACAGCCTACACTGGACCTCTGTGAGTTTTCATTACCATCACCTGGTATAATATAGCAAATGGTGCTCGAAAATCGTAAATTTCTTCTATAAATTGCACAACCAAAGCCAGAAATATGTCTGTACTTCTCTGCTCCTTACTAAATACTAAAAAAAATTCTATCACTTTTTGTGAAGGAAAAGCAGTCATATGTATTAACTGTAACGATCTACTGGTGAATCAGTATCCTGACGTACGTTGATATTCCTTGCTATCCCACAAAGTACGTCGGTATAAGAAAGATCGCGGTTACGATACACAAACTTCTAAAAACGTAAACACACTAGTAAGACGCCTACTCAGCAATTGTTAAACTTGAATGTAGCGCCTCCTACTACAGAAATCCCGTAACCACAAGCGAAAATAGATGCCGGAATTAATAGTTATTGCGATATTGTTCATATATGAAGTACTGACGGAACTGTCACAGAACGGTACATATTAGCCGAATGGTCTAGACGCTGCAGTCACGGACAGTGCGGCTGGTCCCGGCGGAGGTTCGAGTCCTCCCTCGGGCATGGGTGTGTGTGTTTGTCCTTAAGATAATTTAGGTTAAGTAGTGTGTAAGCTTCGGGACTGATGACCTTAGCAGTTAAGTCCCATAAGATTTCACACACATATGAACATTTTTGAAGAACGGTACATAGCACTGACAGGAAGATATTGTTATGAATAAGGCAAAACATGAGGAAGTACACAAATCCTCTGTTACTTTCGCACTAATACGTACGCAATTTGAAACGAAATTGTGGCGCCTTCAAATTCTTGCACAAATGTTATCGTAGTATATTTGCTAACTGTATTTTAGCTGTGAGAAAAATGTTACGTGAAATGGAGTTAAGGTAACAATTTCCATCACGTAAATTTAGCGAGCAAAGCGACTGAATTGAGATATACTAATTAATTAGTATTGAATTTCGTGCCAATTTTCAGCATTATAGGATACAATCAAACAACTGAAAAAATATAAAAAGACAGCAAGTATTCTAACTTTAATTTTGTGACAGTGACTGGTTGTTCAGAAGGTCACGCACATACTTTAATCAACATCTGAGGGCAGCTTACTCATTCTGTGTGAGTATGTAAGCCTGAAACCGTCCTAATAGTCCCTCGTACTGCCCGCTGTGTCACATGAGGCTGCAATCCACTATTCATTGTATACTACTAACTCATCGGAGCGGTAGCTGGCTTGTTGAAAAGGTGCTGTTATTTAATCAAGTCCATTCTTCGAATGTACAACAGGAAAATGATCAAATTGTCCCCTTTGCAATTTGGTGTTGGATCGTGTTATCGTGAAGTGGCGAGTTTACAGCGTGCATTAGCAATACGTGACATAGTTGCAGACGAAAGCACGAAAACAACGAAAACCGCTTTGTTTTGCTGTGCAAACAAACAGCCGGCATGTAGCGTGTGCACTTCAGTTACATACATTGTTTCTCATTTACACCGTCGAATGTCCAGTTTCATGTACGATCTCCCAGTAGTGCTCTTCTCGCCATCCCACTGTCGCCTACGACGCCCAGCCTCTTACACGCAAGGATTAACACTCCACAAGAAATATTATTCTTCCCACTGTCAAAATAAGACAATGGTACGCTTTAATTTTTAGACTACAAATATTAAATTTCAGCTTTTTAATGGAAATAAAAATCACGTAGAACTAAGCTATACCGTTACGATGTGGGGAGCCAACATGAAATTTATGTTTCACGATTCGTGAGCAGCATATCATGCTTCTCAGTTACGGGACTGGAAGATGAAAACCACATCAAAGGTATTATTTTTTGTTTCTTGTTTTTCCCTTTTTAAGCCTTTGTTCACCATTGAAACGCCGAGATCGAAAATAGAGCTATTTTTTCTCTGAATTCAGTTGAAAATCTTTATTTACCATTTATGCTTAAGTAAATGTTTTCTTTGGAGTCAAATTTAGGTCCTCCCATGCCTTATAGTTCGGCGATGACTATTCTTCTTTACCCACGTCCTCTCGATAATCTTTGTCTGACTAATATGAGAATCCTTTGCGTGAGATACGACTGTGGGTAGATCCATGTATGGCGTTTTCAAGGATACGTGGAAGTAAATGTCTTTTCTTCATTTCGACCTATCTGAGAAATTCTAGGGTACACTTTGTGTACCATCACAACCTGAAACATGTGTATTTGTGACATTCATCTTTCCTACTATTTCATGCTATACCATTGGGTGAACTCAGTGATATTCGGTTTCTCTTAGCCTAAGAATATTTAAATTTCATGTATTATACGTGTCACTTTGTAGAGTAATGACAACATGCTGAGATAGGGAAACAGACTTTGCCAGAAACATTCTGGGCTGCAGCATTGGGGCTCCAGTCTCTAATAATGCGTCTACAAATGTTTGTTCACTGCCTAACGAATGTAAAAAGGAAAAAAAAGTGTTCCATAGGCAACTGCTGTCGGTTGGCAATAGGATGCTCTGCTTTCAAAATTCTCCGGTTTTACTGGTAACATACAGTCTGAGATTTACCAACAACGACTTCAGGTGCCAGGAAAATTACATAAAAATAACGAATTATACAAACGTAGGATTTGTATTTTCTCACTTCTTGATAATACTCTCACTCCAGATAGTTGATCTAAATAAATTTCAGTTATTTGTCTTCAGGGTTAACAATTTACGTAACATATGAACAAAATAGGAAAAGAACGTCATCCTATAGTAATTACAAAGTCAACAGTTTAAAACCATCAGATATATTCCGTTAGAAGAGCAAAACCTGTTATCTGTACCAGACAGCTGGTTTGCAATAGTTACCAAAATATACGTTACGCCGACTACAGTCAATTGCTGTTCTTATCCTATTGGTAATAATACGATCTGAAATAACCTTAAATACCCTGCAGACAATGTACAAACGCCTCAAGGTGGCCTGCTTTTGTGCGTTTCACACTGTAGAGTAATCAATGCAAAACGTTTATTTGATCTTGTATGTAAACTATTACATTTTAAGATTCCTTGACGAAATCTCTGTTAAATATACTGTTATTGCGTGATGTTGTCACTAACGAAATATTGATCAACAAGCATCATGTAATCGAATAAAATAATCTTTCTACTTCAGTCTGACGTAAATTTTATTTACTTGTTACTCTGGTAGCTTATTATCTCAGTTCTAAAGGAGTTGGTATTCCAAAACACATTCTTCAACACCCTCTGGATTTACAGCTATGGTTGTGTGATTAGCGCATGAAATATCTGCCTAGAGCTGGTACACAAATGAAATAATTTCATAGCACCTGTTGTAGGCTGATATTTTATGCGTTAGTAACACAAATATCACAAAAATATCACACGAATATAAGTCCATACCAGACAGAATTTGTCGAGAAATACAATCTACTAGGATAATATTTAAATAAAAAAGACGTCAGGGACTCCCAGAACGCTTATTTAATTCAATTACATGGTGCTTGGTGATTAATATTTGGTTAATGACAAAATTCACACAACACTCCCGAAGGGAAAACACACATTAGAAAAGTGAGGAACAGGCCGAAGAAAAATGAGGAAACGGGCAGATCACTGACTGTAGAAAACAGAATTGTATCAAAGGCACAGGTTGCATTTACGATGGCGTGCTGAAAAGTAAAGCCTCTAACTTTTTTATTCTGTTCTCAGTATTGGTTGAGGTATTATATATCGTGCATATCACGCATGTTACTCGGTCGACTTTTCCCACTTTGTGACGTTACGTTGGAATGCTCTAACACTAGAGATCTGTGAATTGTAGCGTGAAACGTGGCTGTGTATGATGCAACTCTGTCAGCGCATGAGACCCTGAGAAAACTGAAAGTGCAAATTCTAAGAGTTTTCCCATGTAAGAAAAACCGTCTCCTTCAGCATGACAATGCCACACTACACAAGAGAGCTGCGATGTCTACAACAATCCGACCCCTTGGGTCTGATTTTCATCTGTTTCTAAAACTTGAAGAACACCTTTGAGAACGTCAACTGGATAGTGTTGAAGTGGTGCAAGCAGGGGTGGGGTTGTGGCTCCGTTAACAACTTCAAACATTCTACAGTGACTGTATCAACATACTGGTCTTTTGTTGGGAGGAATGTGTTCGTCGCCACGGTGACTATATTGAGAAATAAAGATGTAGACATAAGGAATAAAAATTTAGAAAGTTTATAAACTTTTTTAATTAAAAAAACTTTAAGAATTTCTACATACAAATTCAGAGGAATTACTTTTCAAAATGTCATCGACTTCTGCAACAACTGCGTATTTTGTGGCTCATATTGACACAGCAATTCTTCCAGACTATTCGTTCCCAGATGCTTGTTTTTACTCAGTCAGTAATGGTTTGCAGGCAATCATGGAGCCAGCCACTGTCTATTCATTTATGTAATTCATCTCGTTACGAACTGATCGTCCAGTGGATTATATTCTTCAACTTTTTTCCCCGTTCACGTTTAGTTCTACATCAGGACAGTCGAACATAAAGCTATTTATATTATATCACTCCATATAACTGCGTGGTACTTTATATTTATTAATATAATTCAGCTCACGACTGTTTCACCAATAACATACGGAAAAGTGAGGTAAACGAAATAGATTAGAAACTAAGTGCAAAGGCGGAGAAGGGAAATTAGAATAATTACTTACTGAGAAATAAATATGTCTACCAGCTACGCATAAGTTTACTGTTGACCAGCTGGACACACAGGCAGAACAGAGAGACGAGAAGTATCCTCCTGTATTCTGATCCACAACTGCACTGCATTTAACATCAGTATACTGCACTGTTAAATGTATTTGACGAAATGAAGGAAACCGTAAGTTGTTTCACGTGTTTTGTTTTATATTCTATATTGTTAGATCTTGGTGTGTTCACACTAAGCTCTAAAATCACAGAATATGTGACTAGGCCGTAATAGTTTTTCAGTATGCTTTTTGTAAACTTCATTTCGACCTCGCAGTCTATAAATAATTCCGTTACGACTGATTTTGCAACTGTAAGGATATTAGCGTCACATTTGATAAATTTCAACAGGAATCTTGGTATTTCCTTCTCTTTCTGCCGAAGTTACATTCTGTGACCATGAAACGCACCAAATTTGCAATTCGTTTTCATTTCAGACATACGTATTCATAGTCCTCTAATAAAAAATATCGCTTACTTTCATGTAATAACACCACGCTTCACAAGAATCTAACATTCTAATCCCAATCGGATTTATTCAAGTGATACTGTCTTACTCCCTCATCCGTAATTTTAACAAAATTGCGTCGATACTGTAACGTTAATACGTTGCACAAAATGTATCTTTTAAAATCTATGCCTTCTGCAGAAAACAGAGTTTTTCTTCCTTTTATTCTTTACCCAAACATGTTTCCACTCCTACGCGTTATCTTCAGCAGATCTCGTTTTATTTCTGAAAGTGCATAAATTTTTAAGGTGGGATTGTACATGTTGATCTTTTACGCGTTTTGTGGCTTGACTATATGTCAAGTCCTCTACCTAATCGTACATCTTTGGTGCATTTATTTGTGTCTTGTAATTGTATACACAGTTATACATATCTGCCACTTAGCTTTCACTTGGTATAGCAAGATTTTAGACAAACAAATGAGATATAGGGGATTTTCCGTATCTGCATAAATCTACATAACAGAGACGTCAAGTGTGAGGAACTGTTGCATAAGTAGACCCC
Source organism: Schistocerca americana (assembly GCF_021461395.2). NCBI lineage: Eukaryota > Metazoa > Arthropoda > Insecta > Orthoptera > Acrididae > Schistocerca > Schistocerca americana. The sequence goes on along the minus strand of NC_060125.1, from coordinate 319,199,694 downwards.
ACAAAGAAACACACTAAGGCTTCACAGTACAGCGCAAAAATGACATACTTTCAGGCCAATGTCTCATAAGGCAGACCAGTCTGTACACACCCACCTCAAAAGTTATTGCTGTTTCTGAAATAAAACGGAACCCACTTCTCACATTTGGGCCGCAAGATGTTTGCGTTAAGAATAAAATGTAGGAAAATGATTGTGTTTCACAGAAAGTGGAGTTTTAAAAAGCAAGTATAATTTAAAAAAAAGAAACAGAAAAGCAGATACAGGAACTTCCAATCCCAAGAAGACTGTTTAGGATACACAGCACGCCTGATTACGGGCAGTAGTTGGACATTCAATTAATTGTTTAGGGACCGCTCTAAATATATCAGTTTCCAGGCTAAATGCTCCGATAAGTGAATCAGAATTGTTTAGTTATCTGGATAATATAGTAAACAACGTGTCTCACTCGAGCATGGTCCATTGCGTACATAAGCTTAATTCAGCGTGTGCATAGGCAATTGTTCAAAGTGGAAACGGCTTAAAAGAAATTTTGGTATGATTTGTGCTGACTCGACACGCTGTACTATTAATTTTTTTAAGTTTTTAGAATGAAACTAAGTTTTTACAGAATGAATGAATGGAAAAAAATACCCTATTACACTTTCTTCAAAATGCCAAGCGTGGTACGGAGGATGTGTGAAGATTGCATAGCATGAGAGAAGCATTTGTATACTGGCTGAAACAAAAACGTGAGCGAAGGCTGGATTGCACAGGCGGTAAGAGCGCATCTCGGCAAAGAAAAGGTTCCGCTATCGGGTCACAAAAGTTCAACAATTCTAATCTGCCAATATGTTCTGAGGGATCTCTTCATCAGAAACCTTTGGTATTACGATACGAGCGAGAATATAATTTACATTAGAAAAAAAACCAAAGTTACAAGATGGAAATACGATAAAAATAGAAACAAAAGTGAAAACAACTGCCAAACGTTGAACGTACATGTTGCAGTGGTTAAAATTATGTTAAGAATTATAAAAGAAACACACTGTTATCTTCAACAATCAAATGAACATCGAAACGAATAGGAATGAAACCAACAAAATGAATCATCTCAGAATAAAACATATTACCAAATCTCTTGTTTGTTTCATTCGGTTTGCAAATAACTACTGATTACTAGTTGTAGCAAATTATATTTAAGTCAGTAAATTTAGTTGATTGAAGTTATTTAATGTTAACACACTATTGGGGACGCCTGTATTCATTATACGTCCATCAGCACCAATTTCAGGGTTCAACAATAACTAAAACACTATAGCGGCATTCAGTATTGGCAGATGGATCAGTGGTCTCTGTTCTTCAACAGCGCTGCCCTTTGTTGCCCATATACTGATGGTTACGACAGTAAATTTGTAGCAAAACATCAGCTTACGTGCAATGGGTGGTGAAATTATCCATTCGAAAAAGTCGCCCCAAAAATGTGTAATATTTCCACTGAAGTTGCACCGTGTAATCTGTGGCGATTGACGTGGCAACACTGCACTCTGCAACATCGTTTGACACAACAGAACGTTTCCCCGCGTGGCTGTGGCTGGACCTCAGTATTCAGTGTTTACTGACAATGTATCGCTATTCCGTCGAAGAGCGCGTTTCTTGTGAAAAATTGTTAGATTACTGGTTCCACTAAGACGTGATAACAAATGTTTATTGAACGGTTTGGTGACCAGCGTATACCATCTAAATGCTGCGTACTTAAGTTAGTGAACAAAATGGAGAGCAATGGAATGGTGTTGGATGTTCACAGCAGAGGACGGCCGTCACTATCGGAAGGAAAAGTGACTGACATGAAACAACGATTCTTGGCCTCTCCTGCAAAGTCTCTTCGACGTTTACCTCAGAAATGTGGAATGTCACGGATCACATGTCACAGAGCTGCGAAGAAAGCTGGCATGTATCCACATAAGTTTACAGTTGTTGAGAAACTGAATGTCAGTGACAAAGGCAAACGCAACATTTAGCCCGTGTTTCAAGCAATTACTGATCAGAGGTGAGGAATATTGCAGTGTACATGGTTCAGTGACGAGGTGTACTCCCACTTCTCTGGGTATCAAAACTCTCAGAATACACGTTAGTGGCGTAATGATGATCCACATGCACTGCTCGAGCAACCCCTGCGTTCACAAACGTTTGGCTTGTTCTGCGCAGTATCAACGCGTCGTGTCATCGGAACAGTATTTTTCGAGTTTACTGTGACAAGTGCAGTCATATCGAAATGTTTCGGGAGTTTCTGAACCAGTTGGACGATGAAGAACTTATCGTTGGCTGGTACCAACAGGATGGCGCCACATGCCACACGTCGTGAGTGACCACGGCTGAGATCGAAAAATTCGTTTCTGGCAGAGTTATTTCGAAAGGGCTGTGGCCCCATGATCACCCAATTTAACACCATCTGAATTTTTCCTTTGGGGTGGCGTTAAACGCAAAGTCTACAGGAACAAACCACACAACTTGGAAGATTTACGAGACATTATCATCCATGAAAAAAAGGGAGCGACACCAGAGGTTCAGGCAGCAGCATCCGAGATCCTGGAGCGTCGCATTCCACGGGGTTTACAAGTCGAGGGCAGTCTATTCCGGCACCTTTTGTGATTCACCTTTACTTCCCTGTGACTGAGGTATGACATATTCATTTCATTTGCTGATTTTTATGCAAAGCCTTTAGGTATAATTTTAGAAAATGTTTGTTTTCGGCGATCCTTCCGAGTGGGACACCATGTACTTTCGAAACCTGCCAACCAATAGCTAACACAGGAGACGTCAGATTAAATACACGGACTGTATTAGTCAACAAGAAAATATGTTACGTTGAGACATAAAAAAAGGCAAATTGCGCTGCTGTCACATACTAATTACCTTTTACATTAGCATAATCGGACGTTAATGGTCAACAGTGAAGCTTAATTACAACTACATTCCTTGTTCTTGCCACGTGTTATGTAACATCACTGATCACTGTATTTGAAAAGTAATAAATTGAAAGTACTTACCCGTTTCATCAGAGGATCAGGGTATGACGGCCCTCGGATGGTTGCTGGAGCTATGACGCTTGTGTCCCTGCATAAGCTATACGCTTGTTAGAACCAGAGCAACCGTGTGAGGTGGCGCAGTGGACTCACATTCAGGAGGATCATGACTCAAACCTGTATCTGGCCATCAAGATTTAGATTTTCCATGATATCCCTGAATCGCTCCAGGCAAAGCTGGTATGATTCCTTTGAAAGGGCACGGTCGATTTCCTCCCCCAACTTTGACACAACCTGAGCTTGTGCTCCGTCTCTAATGACCTCGGTGATGACGGGAACCAATCTTCTTTCCTTTCTTACAACCAGATCATGTCCAGTCAACGGCTGTACCGAGATGGATACACCGGTTCCCGTCAGAACGCACAAGTAGAGCACCATCGGGCATGGCCAATACTTCGATGGTTGGCAGCCTTGGCACACCGCATGCTGTTGACAATTTTCCCTTTGAATTTGTAAGAAATGGGTGAGACGTGAAATCCCTGACCGCCCGCCTTTGCCCCTATGTTCTAACTGACATTCCTAATCTCTCTGCAGTGTCTCATGAAGTGAAGGTATGTGATCCTATTGATAGTGATTTCGTCCTTCGGATGGTGACGTTAAGTTCGTCGCCCCATCGGTGCTAACCGAGAAGCGTAGGACTATGTGCCAGCACCGGGTTTCACTCTCTTCCTTTTCTCATTGGCTCCTGTACGAACGCGACACTACACTGCACTTCACACACACACACACACACACACACACACACACACACACACACACATACACACAGACACACACACACACATACGCACACCGTTACAGTTACCTACACCTAACATATACATTCTCAACCAAACTCTCATCTTCCCGAAGGAAACGTGCTTGCAGGTGTTGAGGATAGAGAAAATCATTCCACTTAGTCGGCTAAGCCTGCCGAGCCATTCATGCCATACGACCTAACTTCTTGATCAATGCCAGTTACAGGCTGAAGTAACTACACTTGACGATTAGCTCTGACGCTGGTAACTGAAAACATATTGGTGATTACTTATATTATTGTGAAAGGTCGTCTTACTTCAAATTATAAGAAAGATAGAATATGGCTTAGTTAACGGCTGTAATTGTGCGTTATCAACTAGGCGAAAGACAGTGATGACATTGAGGACGGGTCTTCGATAACGTCTTTATCTAAATTATTAAACTTGATATGGTGGTACCACTGCCTCAGTCTCCACCTGACATCAGTCAGTTACGTCGACTGTGTCTGTATACCTAGTGTAGCAATGAATGGAAAGGTGTGAAGAAGAGGCGTGTGACAGACAGAAAAGTCGAGGAAGTGCTAACCTTAGATTATCAAATGATTCTAAAATTTATTAAATGCAGTTAGATGAAAAACAGGGGATTTTTTTATTAATTTTGACATGTAACACGCTGTTGGTGATCTAATAATTATAATTAACTAACGCATAACCTATAAGTTACGACTTCATTTGAATAAAATGTGGAGTAGCTATCATTACGATGGTTTAGTTGCAATGCAAAACTTTCCTCCTTTTGGTGTTCTAGGGTTAACTGAGAGTAGAAGAAGACGATCAGAGAAGGTGGCACATCTTACGGTCATGTTACTCACAAAAGTAGGCACGTCGAACGCTGCGCGACATCGACCTCGGCTTCAGAACGATGCTGATTCTTGGCCTCTCCGTTAGTTCTTCAATATTACTAGACAAGATACTTAGAAAAAAAACACACATTGACAACAATAGTGATCATGAATCTTACAATGAGGAAGTAAATGCAGGTACACACATTTTACAATATTTAATGAAAATCGATTGCCAGCACGCTGCAAATGATAGTGAGATACAGAGGAACAGCGCTCAGGATTATCCACATTCCGAAGGAAGAGGTAAAAGCGCTAACCTATCTCGTCTCACCAGTACAAGACAGCGAGAGAGAGAGGGAGAAAGATGCAGCGTTCGCAAACATAGCCAAAACATCGAGATTACTACCTACAACAATGACTTCGCTGTTCCAGAATGAAAATGATAGATCGTTACGTGGGGAGTGGATACTATATTAGCTGAAGTAATTGTATGAAATAATATCACCTGATTAATGTTCAAAAAAATGGTTCAAATGGCTCTGAGCACTATGGGACTTAACAGCTGTGGTCATCAGTCCCCTAGAACTTAGAACTACTTAAACCTAACTAACCTAAGGACATCACACACATCCATGCCCGAGGCAGCATTCGAACCTGCGACCGTAGCAGTCGCACGGTTCCGGACCGCGCGCCTAGAACCGCGAGACCACCGCGGCCGGCCCTGATTAATGTTACTCAACGATCCTCTGAAAAATTAATTCCTTATTGGTGGAAATAGAATTGGGCTTGATCAAAGAGCATCAGTGCGATTCTACTTGTCACGAATGGACATCAACAATATTGTGATTGTGGATCGAGTCCAGAATTGTAAAACGAATGAGGGGCAGCAAAAAAGAACCTACTATTTTGACTAGGTACGAGAAAAGAAACAATTAATATACAAATTTTGGTAAAATGTGACTATATTCTTAATCCATATCGATGTGCAATCAATAACCACAGACACGCAAGGAAATCCGAAGAGCGTGGTAGAAAACAGAGGAACAATCGCGCCAGAAATTTGCTACACACGAAGAGTATGACTGCATACTTTCAACGTGTTTTGCTGCGGCGACCCTTACGTCAGCGGTGGAAGGACCCGACGTCAGAAGCAGAGGCGCCTCTTTGACGGAGACAGCCGCAAGACACGACTCCTCTGTGACACGGTCTGGCTGTAACGGGGCTCTCCTACCACCCGGAAAACATTGGACTTTCTTCTGCGATTGGCTGCAGATAGTCAGCTGCTTTGGCTCTTCCCAGGATTCCAACCCAATTGGTGCCGTAAGTCCGCTTTACCCACAAACGCGATACAAGAGCAGGTCTCTGTTAGGTATCTTGAAAAGATCGATTTTGCACGAGGCTTGGCACTGCCAGTATCTCGTCTTCTTCGACTAGTTTTAACTTAACGGCCTCGCTCTCGTTTAACGCCACAAGAAGCGGCCATTGTAGAATTTTGGGCCCAAAACGTGGCTATTGTCTACGAGCCATTTGTTGCAAATATGAATCGTGGAGTTATTCTGTCGTCTCTCCCGCTAACATAATTGACAGTTTCTAGAAATACGTCTATAAACACCGATCAATGCTTCAGTATCACACAACTATCGCACGTCTAATGACGAACCAAAATACTCGAAGCCGACCGGGGAGGCCGAGCGGTTCTAGGCGCTACAGTATGGAACCGCGCGACAGCTACGGTCGCAGATTCGATTCCTGCCTCGGGCATGGATGTGTGTGATGTCATTAGGTTAGTTAGGTTTAAGTAGTTCTACGTTCTGGGGGACTGATGACATCAGATGTTCAGTCCCATAGTGCTAAGAGCCATTTGAACCAAAATACTCGTTACACCACATTTTCCTCTGCGTGCTGAGATGACAGCCATGGAATTAGGAATTCTACCTCATCTCATACTCCGTCTGTCTGACACTCTCCCTCCTCTCCACTTTCATCTCGCGCGACCTCCATGGAGCATGTATTAGTATCTCGTCATGAAAGCAACAACACCACTCACTGCCCATTCAAAGCCTGACCAGACCCACATGTCTTGCAGCTATCCTGGTAAATCTGGAATTTTCAATGCGCTGTTCCTTTCAATATTTGTAGCGTTTTTCTCTACCTTACATCAAGTTCATGCTAGATTTATCGTCCAGATTTTTTAATTTAAGTACTGAGCCAATATTCTCTTATTGTTTCATTTCGGTATATTAATTGTTGACATTTTCTTTGTAGTACTAAGTAATAATTTCATGAGAAATGAATAAAATGGGGTCTTTGTACAGAAAGTGGTACTCAGGGTTTTTGAAAGACGTAACTATGGGTGGTAGATGGCAGGGGATGTTATATATTTCTTTATATCTCTGTTGAGCTCTAATACTATCATAAATCTGTTATGATAATTCTATTACGATTTTGGTGATGCCACGGTTGAGTCGTTTTTGTAATCAGTTTTAAATTCTCATGTATCAATAATTACTTAATGAGATGTTTTAGTCCACCTCTTACTACTGCAGATTGCATCTCATACTGAATTTCTCTTTCTGTGTATGATGAATAATAGTAAACCAAATTTGGGGGCTTTGTTCAGTATAGATTCCTGCTTTCAATCCATGATTTAGTTGTTAAGATGATTTGTCAGTTGCTTTCTTCTTACAGTTACATTCTTCAGATGGTTGTAGTTTTAACTTTAATTGTCGTTCTTCATGTATCCAACATTTTTCTGTCCGGGAACTCCTCTGCTGTTCTTACCACACAATCGTTATTCCAATACAATATTCACGCCTTAAGAGTGACCTACCTGTAGTTGCTCACACCTTTCGAACTGTATTCCTCAGATCTAAATTCCTTCTCATTTGTCTCAGTACATCTTCATCGTGCTCTCGACCTAAGATATCACTATCTTTCAATAAATGAGACTAATTTTTTGAGGTCTCTGTCTTGTGACTGATTAGGTACCGAACGCCACGAATTCTCCTCCTGTGCCAACATTTTCTATTCAGAGCAATAATTGCAGCCTAAGTCCAGGATGCAATCCAGTGCCTTCCACTACTGTTTTTACTCTCTACGACTCCCTCTAGTACCATGTAAGTTGCTCCCTGATGACTTAAGAGGTGTCCTGTTATCCTGTCACATCCTTCTTGTTCTTCTTGTCAGTGTCACCCATATGCTGTTTCCCTCCTCGATTCTGCGGAGACTGTCCTTACTCCTTACCTATTCACTCCACCTAATTTTCAACATTCTTTTGTAGCATCACAGCTGAAATGCATTGAGTTTCTATTCTTCCAGTTTTCCTGCAGTCCATGTTTCACTGCCATACACTGCTGTAATCCATAACGTATATTTTCTGAAACTTCTTTCTCAAACTAAGGCTTATGTTTGATGCTTGTAGACTTTTCTTGCCAAAGAATACCCATTCTGCCGGTGCTAGTCTGCTTTTTATGCTCTCCTTGCTCCTTCCATGATTCGTTATTTGGCTGACTAAGTAACATAATTCCTTCACATCGTCCAAAGTTGTTTCAAATTTTGATCCTAAAAGTGGAGCCCATACTTCTTGCCTGTCGACTCGTGCTTCTCTTTCTATCATGTCGTCAGACAAGTGCCTCCCCTCAAATGGTTCAAATGGCTCTGAGCACTATGGGACTCAACTGCTGAGGTCATTAGCCCCCTAGAACTTAGAACTAGTTAAACCTAACTAACCTAAGGTCATCACAAACATCCATGCCCGAGGTAGGATTCTAACCTGCGACCGTAGCGGTCTTGCGGTTCCAGACTGCAGCGCCTTTAACCGCACGGCCACTTCGGCCGGCGTGCCTCCCCTCATAGAAAACAATTTACCCTTTCCACCTATCCACCTGCTTCTCTGCGTTTAACAGCGCGATTTCCGTTGCATTCCTAATGTTACCGTCCTTGCTTTTGATATCATCGAAGGTTTTTTGACTTAGCTACACTATCATCTCCTTTTTGATTTCTTCACTTTTTTCGTGCAGCCATGTCACCTTAGCATCCCTGAAGTTCGCATTTACGTCGTTCCTAAGTGATTTGTATTTCTGTATTCCTGAATTTCCATGCATATTTTTATACTTCGTTCTTTCGTTGATCACTTGAAGGATTTCTTCTGATAAAAATGGTTTCCTCGTAGTTATCTCCCTTGTCCTTTGTATTCCTTTAAAATTTCTGTGACTGCCGTTTCTAGAGACGTCCGTTAATCTTCATGTAAACATCCTACGGAGCTATTCGTTATTACAATTTCCATAACCTGCGAGAACTTCAAGCTTATCTCTTCATTCCTCAGTATTCCTGTAACCCCCTTCTTCATGCTTTGATTCTTCCTGACTAGTTTCTTCATCTGCACCGTACATCGTCACTAAATTGTGATCTTAGTCTACATCTACTCCTGGGTACACCTCGCAAACAAATATAAGATTTATTAATCTCTATCTGATCTTGATGAAATCTAACTGGAATCATCTCGGCTCTCCCGGCCTTTTCCAATTACACCACTTCCTCTTGTGATGCTTGAACAGAGTACTCGCTATAACTAACAGATGCTTACCGCAGAAATCGTTTAGCTTTTCTTCTCTATAGTTACTAGTGCCAAGCCGATATTCTCCCGTGATCTTTTATTCTACTCTGCCCCCTGCAGCCGTATTCTTATACCCCACTACTATTACATTTTCATCTCCCTTTACGTACCGAATTACCTTTTCAATATTCCCGTATATTTTCTCTACCTCCTCATGATCTACTTGCGACGTCCCAATGTATACCTGAACTACTGCTGGCGGAGTTGATTCGCTGTCTATTCTGATGAGAATAATTCTATCACTGAACTGTTGACCGTAACTCATTATCTGCGGTACCTTAGTATTCACAACAAATCTTTCTCGAGTTATAGCACTTTCCGCAGATCCCTCCAGGAGATCCGAAAGGGGTACTAGTCTGGAATCTTTTGGCAATGGAGAGATCGTGATGACCATTTTTCAATTACAGGCCACATGTCATGTAGACATAAATTATGTATCTTTAATGCAGCGGTTTCCATTGCCTTCTTTATGCTCGTAGCGTTGAGCACTGCCGATTGTTCCGCCTTTTGTGGCTGTTTCCCACCCCAAGGACAGGAAAGTGCCCTGATTCACTGTCCGCTCCTCCGCCCTCTCTGACAAGGGCGTTGGCGGAACGAAGGTGACTTCTTATGCCGGAAGTCTTAGGCCGTCATTACTGATGATTTTTGTCCAGAATTTAGGCGGTGGCGAGGTTGGTTTCAGGGTTTGAGGATATTTTCTTACCAGTCAAAGACGCTTCTCTTGGATCACGAACCCATATACTCGTTATGAAGGCTTAAATTATTTTCCCGCTCAATGGTCCCACTGTCATCTACGTACTTCGTTGTAATATTCAAAGATAACCGATCTATACTGGCAACAGACTTTGACTTTTGTTTCCAGATAATGAAGATAGTAGCGTTACTGCTACGACCTACTTTTCTGTTGAAATAAAGCTGCAGTTGTAAATTGAGGGTAATTCTTTTCCAAAACTTTTTCATGTCTCCGTCTGTATCCTACCAGTTGAGTTGCATATTACATAGATATCCCAATTGAATCCTATTAGATGGTAATATGACCTTCCCTGTTTGCGATAAGCATATACCCGTTTGTTGCGCCGTAGGCGACATCCTCTACATATTGCGTACTTATGCTACAAGCATTACGTCAGGGACAGCATGGGTTATCAGACTGCTTGCGCCTGTTGACTTTGTTTCGCGCCATTACGTATATCTCGTGTTCTGTGCGTCGAGGCTCTCTTTACGTCCGTACGCAGCAGCGCGGTTGTTTACAGTGCTGACGGAAGTAAGTGTTTGTCCCCTCCTTGGAAAGTGTCAGTCTTATTTTTACGCCAATGGCACCCATAATGATTGTTGACGTATCTCTATGATGCCAAGCGCAGTCGAACGGCAGTGGGACACCCGGTTTGATTATAACTTATGTGTAATACTGTAAGGATTCATAGCTGCAGTATGGGTTAAAACTGATGCCGCACCTGGACGACTAAACCAAGGAACATTTACAATAAACCTACCAGGATTATTTTTTGGCCAATGCTCGGAAATTGTTCGGAGCATATCATAGATTTATACCAACTGTGACTGAAAGAACTTCAGTGAACTTATTTATCAAATGAGTGTATAAGAGTTTTATACATTTATTGATAACGGTGTTCGTAATGGAAGTGATAATGTTTAGTGTTAGCAAAATCCCTTTCTCGTAGTCAATATTGACCTCCTGTCTGTGCCTCTCTGTTCTTTGTTAATATTGTATAACTCACGTTAGCAAAAATATAACTATGAACAAAGGTTATCAGCGACGGCAGAAGCAGAACTTCAGGCATTAAAAAGTCCCAGTTGGTTGTCTCTGCAACAAGTATCGTCATTGCGAAACAAAAATAACAGTAAAACCATATCTTATATAGTAGTGCTGTTTACTCTGAATTTTCGTCGCTGCTTGTCCGAGAAATTATTAAGTGTTTCACTTTTACATAGGAAAACAGTGACTGCATTTTTTAAAAGCATTTTTTCGTTTCCACAACGTCTGTGAGGGGTTCGTAAATTGCTTTTAGTCAGCTGTTACATGTAAGTGTGGTTATGGCTAAACTTTCGCTACAGTGTAGAAGGAATGCGGTATATCGTATGAGTACCCAACATTATAGAAATGGTCATCAGATTGTTCCTTAGGTGATTTGCGTTGCTATTAGCGTAAGTGTTATATCTTGCAGCTGGGTGCCAGTGCTTGTACTGAGGCGCACGGGTTGTTACGACTTCTGCACCGCTTGTTAGCAGTTAACACAGTGGCTGCGCCAAAGGCTGAGACGTTGGATTTTTACAATTGTTTATTGAACTTTCTTTACAATTTCTCCCTCGTTGTCACTGCCCAGCCCTGCGGATCCCTCCGCCTGGCTGCTGCTGTGTAGAATCTCCGACAATGCGCGCAACGCGCGCCGCTGATCGCGCTCGGTAGCCTCAGGCCACTAACACTCCGCTGAAGCCAGGATGCCCTGTGGTTGAGATGAACTCGTCGCCGCTCGTCGCCTCAGTACGGGCACGCCCAAGGAGCCGCGTCGCCATGAGGTTAGCTGCCGATGCCCGCTGCACTGGCGGGTGGGAGGCCGTCAGTCGCGATTTCCGCGAAGTACCATCATGGACGGACCACACGCCGTGGGGCCAGGTTGCCGTGAAGTCCGGGCATCAGTCCCTGGCGCCCCCTGTGACCAAGACCGCGGTGCAGCCGGTCCTGCTTGAATTTCTCGCTGTAGTTAGTCAGCCATGGTGCCGACCGAACTCTGGCCAACCTCGAGAGCTGAAGCTGACATATGGTGGCGTACGGATGACTCCTGCGAGCTCGAACAGACTTCCGGAATCGTCACCTACGAAGATTGAACATTCGGACATGGACCATGTCCGTCCTCAGATCCGAACAGTTTCCTAATGGCTTCTGTCTGTTGATGCCTGCGCTCCACTATTTATATCCAGCAGGAGGACGTTTATTACCCTCAGTGGTAGCTTTTTGTTATTACTCCCACAGTATATTACAACGCAACTTAGCGTGCTGGCCTCAACTCCCCATACTCAGCACTCTCCAGGCTTCGCTCGGCACTCGGTCTGTGTGCTTCCTTGCGTCAGCCTGTTGGTGGAATTCTACTGTCAGCAGGGCTATCTGTGCGTGCTTGCTTCACAGCGCCTCGGTCAGCGGAGTGCCTCTGTTTTGCCATTCTCCACTGCGTGAGGCAACAGTTACTACATGTGGCCACAACAGGGTGGAGCACAGGCACCTTAGTGTGCATTACAGATGCGGGCGGTCAGCATGGGTCTGGGCATGGTGAACAGGACTTTATTCGTAAAGACGTTTTATGAAAATAACAGCAGTCATGTTGTTCCTCGCGAGAATGCGGAACACGGAGCGTTCCTGTTTCCGCACAGGGGGTGTAGAACATGATTCGGAAGTTAGAAGTAACTGGCGATTTAGGAATTGCTCCTGCAAGAGGCCAACGGCCAACTGCGCCACACTTTACTAAAGAAACTACTGTTGCCATCTCTGAGAGTGCTGGACGCAATGTGTGATCTTAAAACAGCTGAACAATCCATATTCCACCGTTCGAAAAGTGATTCGAACAATTATGAAATGGTGTCCATACAAATTTCACGTTGCTCGCCATGTGACGCAGATACTCTAGTAGACTTAGCTCTTATGTTTTTTGGAAGGGTTTAAATGGACAACAGTGACGTTATAACATTTTGTGGAATGATGAAGCACACTTTACGCTCACTGTGGCAGTGAACACGTACAATCGTCGCATTTGGCGATTGTCACTGCCGACTGACGTTCATGAAGTTGCCCCGCACAGTGAATGCGCCACTGTACTGTGTACCTCCACGCAATGGTACGTGATTGGTCTTTTTTTCTTTGAAGAACTCGGACCCCAACGACGAAGGTCATGCAAGTGAACGCCCCAAGTCACAGTGGTCTGCTTCGCCAACAAGCAATCCCTGCTCTACAGGGAAGTTATATTTTGGACTGAAGTACTTAAATGCGCGATTGAGTTCCACCTCAAATTGCTCATGAGATCACTCGGTTACTCTGTCACACATTTGGAGAAAACCGAATCATTCACCGATCGTTCCCAGCTACAAGGCCACCAGGATCACCAAATTTGAACGCATGTGATTTCTAGCGGGAGGGTTAACTGAAGGAAAGTGTCAATCAACAAGTCACTAACACATATTGGACGATGAACATGAGCATAGCCACCTGAGGTATTTGGGGCATGTGCGGTTGCAGGCGGTCGTGGACGCTGATGGTCCTTACTATAAACAACCATTGTAACCTGGAACGTGTACATGGTACGCAACAAAAAATGTTACTCTCTCATATGGAAGTTAAGATGTGTTACTTTTCAGTAGTTTATTCATTAATTATCTTCATCCCAAGGAAAGTTTCTAAGAAGTTTTGTGTTCCTCAAGTAGAAAAATTTAATTACAACCACCCTCTACATAAAAAGTCGATCAGTGGCCCAGTCTATAAACCGGCACCAAATTGGATGTTTGTCTTCTAAAGAAAAAAACATAAAACATTATTAAAGGGACATTAAATGTTATATCAGTGCTGCAGAAGTAGTACTTCAGCCAAATTTAGTTTCCGGAAGTTAGTTCTTGTTCTCAGGGTTTGATTCCAGTTCGTCCGTAAAATTTGTACAGGCAGAGCAGACGAAGAATCATCTTGAGCTGAGGTGAAACAATGATACATGTAAAATAAGGAATGTGATACTAAAAGCGGATGTGTGTGCCCCAGGCATAAAATTTCCTTGCATGGAATCCTAGTGTTAAGTTTCCCCAAGCAATGACTTCTGAATAGACACTACATACGTATGTTCTTCCAAAAAGGGGATTTGAGAGCACAAGTAATTAAAGGAGAAACCGTTGTACAAGAAAAATAGTTGCCTGGTTGATGAGCATCTGGACATTGTCAGTTTTGTGTTACGTTTAGAAACGATGTTTCGGACAAGGTGACTTCTCATAAGGTACAACGAACACGTAGTTACTGTCATCTGTGCTTCTATGCCTTTTTAATGGAAATAAATTGTCTGCTATGTCCTTTCATGAAAATTTTAAGAAAAAATTGACTTTTTGATATTACATCGTTTAATGTCAGAACAAAAATTTGTTATAATCACTTAAATTGTTGTCGTAAGAGCAGTTGACACTACCACAAGATGAATTCAGAACCATGCGGTGGTGCATGAAAAGACTGAGTCCTAAACACCGTCGTTTTATTCATCAGTAATAATATATTCTAAAAAACATACTACGAGATATCAGTGACATTAAACGTTTTATCTACGTTGGAATTCGATTTCTACACTATGCTCGATTGAGACTACACCTACCAAAACTTCAATGTGTACGTAAAGCGAGAGAAAATACTGACTCTCTAAAGTTTCTCTATCAAGTCAGTAAACAATAATGTATTCCTGCACACATGGTGATTTTAATAGGTGTCATAAATACAAAAAAGGGAAGGTTGTTTTGCCTTCATATAGAAATGATCCCGGGATGGAACCTAAAGAATGCAGTGCAGGGCAGTGGTCCTGAAAACATTTTCCGAGAACAGTGTTGAGCAGTTAGTTCGATAACCCACACTCACCAAACGTATTTTAAATCTTGTAACTATAAAACACATCCGATCTTGTCGACACTGTCAGTAAAGAGACAGGGATTAGAGAGCATGTCATCATATCGACTACGCTTACTGAAGTTGATAAATCCATCTAGATGACTGGACAATTTTTTATATTGGAAAGAGCAAATAATCAACCGTTAACTCCCATGTTGACAATGAACGGGCAGATTTTAGTCCCAGTGTGATGGATGTAGAGGAAGTATGTACAGAGAGAAAGGTATCCCTGGCGTGGAGTACCAATTGAAAAAGTGGAAAACAATTAAGTTACCAGCTCCTGGAGGAATTGTTTTTCGGTTTTAAATAGAGTACTCTTTAGCATTGGTCCTTACCCAGCTTGCATGTATCGAGAATATTGCGCTCAGTGCAGAGTCCCAGACCATTGGAAAAAGTGCAGGAGACTGCTGTATACAAGATGGATAAAAGAACGGATCCGGAAAATTACAAACAATTCTCCTTAATGCCTATTGGTAGTAGAATTCTTTAGCAGATTTTAAGTTGAAATACAGTTAATTTCTTTGTGACGGAAACGCTTCTGTCCACGAATCAGCACTGATTTAGAAAGCATCTCTCACACTACATGCTGCGAACCACGGTTGAATGTCAAAAGGCATATTCCATATTCCTGAAAGCGTTTGACACGGTGCCCACTGCAGACTGCTGTCGAAGATCCGAGCTTACGGAGCAGTTCCCAGATATGTGAATGGCTTGAAGACTGAGTGACCCACTCATGTACATTAAGTATATTAAATTCTATGCATAACACTACAAAGCTACATGCAATTGAACGAGCATGTACGGTCGGTAATATGGAAGAAAAATGCTCGATTTACGTTTCTTGTGAAAATTCTAGAAAAGTCTAGCTCAACTACAAAGGAGACGTCGTATAGAATACTAGCACCCTCCATTCTTGAATACTGGTTGACTATTTGGGATGCGCACCACGTCGGCTAAGAGGAAGACATCAAAGCAACTGGTATGTGTGTTGCTAGATTTCGTTTCCGGTAGTTTTTTTGAACGCTACTCGTATGGAGATGCTTCGTGAACTGAAAATAGAATCTCTGGATGGAAGACAATACTCTTTTCGTGGAAATCAATTCAGAACACTTAGAGCACCAGAATTTAAGTTGACAGCCGAACGATTCTACCGCCGTCAACGTTCATTAGCGTTTAGAGAAATGAGGACTCTGACGCAGGCATTTGCGAGTGGAACAGGAAAGGGAATGACTAGTAGAGGAATGTGATACTTTCTGAGTACTTACGGAGTATGTATATAGATATACAGGGTGGTCCATTGATCGTGACCGGGCCAAATATCTCACGAAATAAGCGTCAAACGAAAAAACTGCAAAAAACGAAACTTGTCTAGCTTGAAGGGGGAAACCAGATGGCACTGTAGTTGGCCCGCTGGATGGCGCTGCCAAAGGTCAAAGGGATATCTAATGCGTTTTCTTTTTTTAAATAGGAACCAGCATTCTATATTATATATTCGTGTAGTACATAAAGAAATATGAATGTTTTAGTTGGACCACTTTTTCGCTTTGTGATAAGTGGCGCTGTAATAGTCACTAGCATATGGCTCACAATTTTAGACGAACAGTTGGTAACAGGTAGGTTTTTTAAATTAAACTACAGAACGTAGGTACGTTTGAACATTTTATTTCGGTTGTTCCAATGTGATACATGTACCTTTGTGAACTTATCAGTTCTGAGAACGCATGCTGTTACAGCGTGGTTACCTGTAAATACCACATTACTGCAATAAATGCTCAAAATGATGTCCGTCAACCTTAGTGCATTTGGCAATACGTGCAACGATATTCCTCTCAATAGCGAGTAGTTCGCCTTCTGTAATGTTCGCACATACATTGAGAATGAGCTGACGCATGTTCTCAGGCGTTGTCGGTGGATCACGATAGCAAATATCCTTCAACTTTCCCCATAGAAAGAAATCCGGGGACGTCAGATCCAGTGAACGTGCTTCGACGACCAAACCTCCTGTCATGAAACATGCTATACAATACCGCTAAAACCCCACGCGAACTATGTGCAGGACATCCATCATGTTGGAAGTACATCGCCATTCCGCCATGCAGTGAAACATCTTGTAGTAACATCGGTAGTAAAAATGGTTCAAATGGCTCTGATCACTATGGGACTTAACTTCTAAGGTCATCAGTCCCCTAGAACTTAGAACTACTTAAACCTAACTAACCTAAGGACATCACACACATCCATGCCCGATGCAGATTTCGATCCTGCGACCGTAGCGGTCACGCGGTTCCAGACTGTAGCCCCTAGAACCGCTCGGCTACTGCGGCCGGCTAACACCGGTAGAACATTATGTAGGAAATCAGCATACTCTGCACCATTTAGACTGTCATCGATAAAATGGGGGCGAATTATCCTTCCTCTCATAATGCCGCACTATAGATTAAACCGCCAAGGTCTCTGGTGTTCCACTTGTGGCAGCCATCGTGGATTTTCCGTTGGCCAGTAGTGCAAATTACGCCGGTTTACGTTACGACTGTTGGTGAATTACGCTTCGTCGCTAAATAGAACGCGTGCAAAAAATATGACATCGTCCCGTGATGTCCCTTGTGCACAGTGGCGGAACTGTACACGACGTTCAAAGTCGTCGCCATGCAATTCCTGGTGCATAGAAATATGGTACGGGTGCAATCGATGTTGATGTAGCATTCTCAACGCCGACGTTCTTGAGATTCCCGATTCTCGCGCATTTTGTCTGCTACTGATGTGCGGATTAGCCACGACAGCACCTAAAACACCTACTTGGGCATCATCATTTGTTGCAGGTCGAGGTTGACGTTTCACATGTGGCTGAACTCTTCCTGTTTCCTTAAATAACGTAACTATCCGGCAAACGGTCCGGACACTTGAATGATGTCGTTCAGAATACCCGTTGGGCATTTTGATCACAACACCCATACATACATCATACCTTTTCCGCAATTGGTAAACGGTCCATTTTAACACGGGTAATGTATCACGAAGAAAATACTGCAGCACTTGCGGAATATTACGTGATACCACGTACTTATACGTTTGTGGCTATTCCAGCGCCATCTGTCACAAAGCGAAAAAAGTGATCCAACTAAAACATTCACATTTGTTTTCGTACTACACGAATATGTAATAAAAATGGGGGTTGCTATTTAAAAAACGCAGTTGATATCCGTTTGATCTATGGCAGCGCCATTTAGCGTGCCAACTATAGCGCCATCTGATTTCCCCCTTCAAGCTAGACGAGTTTCGTTCTTCGTTGTTTTTTCGTTTGATGCTTATTTCGTGAGATATTTGGGCCGGTTACTATCAATGGACCACCCTGTATATATGTATATAGATGAGATATATTACTGCCATTTATGTTAGTTCTGTAACGTGATTTTTATGAATGGCATCATGTTCCGTACTTTGTCTTCAGAGAACATAAAACAAAGTACTACAAGCAGACGCTTGGTGTGTAGAAATCACTGATAGCCAAGATAACGATGTCTGTACTGTATGAAAAATTAAGTTACGAGATTAAGTACAGAATGGAGAGGCATGAGAAAGAGTAAAAAATGAAACATATATCTGGACTACTTAATATTCATTGTACACATGGATAAAATATAGGTGAGTGCCATATAAAATGTAGAGCGTATTAGATAATTGATGTTCGTAGAAAAAGTAGTTTTTTAATTGTTTGAATTCTAGTCAATTTCCGGAGTAATTCCAAAAGATGCCTATTTTCCCTTGTCGTATTGGAAGATACCCATAAATCAATCATAGAATTTAGGAAAGTATTGTGTAAACATGTGTAGAGTTTTATGATCTTAAACTCTCCTAGCGAATCAACTGCATTACTTTCAGATGTACAGTCGGTTGCATTAGCTTATGAAACACGATATTTCAGCTGTGTACTTTGGCGTAATCTTCAGGTAATATCCGGAAACGGCAAGGAATGCCGTCGAAATATCGTGTTTCCTAAAGGACTGCATCCGGCTGAACTTCTGAGAGCAGCGTAATATCTTTTGTTTCTCCCTATTGTTAGAAATATTTCAAATAAGTATATTTATTAACGTAAATCATTATGTTTAGTTTCCTTCCATGGCTCCTCTGTTTTTGGTTGGTAGGCTGATTTGAGGGAGGTGACCAAACAGCGAGGGCATCGGTCCCATCGGATTAGAGAAGGATGGGGATGGAAGTCGGCCGTGCCCTTTCAAAGTAACTATTCCGGCATTTGCCTCCATTCACTTAGGGAAATCACGGAAAGACTAAATGAGGATGGCCGGACGTGGGTTTGAACCGTCGTCCTCCCGAATGCGAGTCCACTGAGATAACCACTGCGCCACCCTGCTCGATGCTTCTCTGTTTTTCTTGCCACATTTGATTATTGTTCATGATGCTCACATCGAAATTTGGAAACTAAATTGGTTCCTTCTTCTGTCATATCAATGTGCAATTTCTTAGACAAACTGATACAAATGAGGGCCGCGCGGGATTAGCCGAGCGGTCTGAGGCGCTGCAGTCATGGAGTGTGCGGCTGGTCCTGGCGGAGGCTCGAGTCCTCCCTCGAGCATGGGTGTGTGTGTTTGTCCTTAGGAAAATTTAGGTTAAGTAGTGTGTAAGCTTAGGGACTGATGACCTTAGGAGTTAAGTCCCCTAAGATTTCACATACATTTGAACATTTTTACAAATGAGGACCCTAGTAACAGCCTCATAAACTCCAGGAAAAAAATTCAGACGCGAGTGACGAATAACTTAAAAAATGAAACCGGACAGCAACTTAGGCTTTGTCCATTTAAACTGGGCTTCCTATGATTTCCAAGAATGTATGGCTCTGAGCACTATGGGACTCAACTGCTGAGGTCATAAGTCCCCTAGAACTTAGAACTACTTAAACCTAACTAACCTAAGGACAACACACACATCCATGCCCGAGGCAGGATTCGAACCTGCGACCGTAGCGGTCGCGCGGTTCCAGACTTTAGCGCCAGAACCGCTCGGCCACCGGCGGCCGGCTCCAAGAATGTAGGCACCGTGCTTGCTCTAGGTTCTATCACATTTACTACCGACAGCATCATTTCTAAAAGGTTTCAAAGTTCAAAAGGCATGCACAGGAATAGAAAGCGTTACACCCAAAAGCACCAGTCTAATTTAAGTCGATCTGTAGAGATACATTCATGACAGAAAGGGTATAAAATGAGAATATTTTGATTCTGTCAGGACTTGAGGTCCTTCATCAAAATCAGTAAGAGAATATGAGCCATTAGACAATCCGCAGCTCCCCCCCCCCCCCCCCCCCCCCCCAGCGTATACGAATGCACACACTCTTGCATTAGACGTGAGTTGTGACACTGATGCAATCAGCCTCCAAACTTCGTCTTATGTACTTTCCTGGCAAGCCAGAAACACGTCACGTGTCAGTAGGGCATGAAAAGTGCTGACTGAAGGCTGCTAAGAATCTTTCGTAACAAATAAGGGGATGAATCAGGCTGGTAAGGAATACTTTCATTCCTCAGACCTTCTATAGTGTTAACTCCAGTATGGGCTCTTATGTTATCGTGATGGAATGTGTCATTGAGCCCTCTGTTCATGAAGGATATATAATCAGGCTTAACCATTCCCGTAACTTTCATCCTCATTCCAACAATTGTCTAGTTGTAACATCCGATACCCTTCTACACCATGATTAAAAGAGCCGCGAGAACGTTTGCTTCCCGTGACCTGTCAACATTTCGTTAGTATTCGACAGTAATTCGGATTATCCGCCTATGTCGAGTATGGATAGCGAGATCACATCAGAGATACTCGGGCTCCAGGAGACCGACGCGCCTCGCGACCGCGTCACGCTGGCGCAGCGGCTATCATGCGAAATGGATCCGCCTGATGACGAGTGTTTACCGCTAAATATCGCGGTCCGGCTATTGCTAGCCAGTATCGCTAGTCACCGAAGCCCTTAGTTACGCTCTACTGAATAACAGAATTTTGACATTGCGTGATTTACGTTTGTGGTTTTGATTGCTCTATGGATTGCTGTACTGCCGAGCCACGATATTATTGCACTTTCCTTCCGTGGCCGTTATCGGAAACACGCGGTGACGTTACAGTAAACAAGTACGGTGATGACCCAGGAAAACGCATCGCACTGTCAATGCGCTGAGGTCAGCTGTGCACACACTATCAATGGGTTCAGCGTGTCCTCCTGAAATATGGACAGTAGCACAGTGCGGTGTTATCCGTAATGTACTGCCGCCTGAAGATGGAGGAAGTGCTAAATAAATATATAAAGTGACAAAAGCACAAACTCCAATAAACTAAGATAATAATAGTCGTATTCGTGATGCAACAAAATCAAAGAAAATACAATGTACATTGTTAACACTAATTGCGTAAAGACTGTGATAGTATTAAAACATACTTCTGTGGGCGTCCTTAGAAGAGTAAAACGCAAACCTGTACGTTAACATTTTATTACGTTCGTGGAATGGTCTGTGATGTGATAATTTCTGTTTGCTATCCCGGAATATAACTATCCTTCGTTAATATAAAACAGCAGATTTTACTTAATGTTCACGTGTATGATGCACTTTTCCTCTGAGCTATTGTCATTTTCAGTGTAGCAGACGAACGTTAATTGTTGGCCGCCACTGCTGCAACATTCTCTGAATTCACCTAAAGCTAAATATTCGCTAAAAACTGGCTTCATTAATCAAGAGAAGTAAAACTTGCAAGCCATATAAACACATATTGTCAGAATTTCTAATTTTTTCATATACAGCAGGACACAGCCAGCCGCGCATGTTTAACAACGATGCGGCTAATTGGCCTTCACTGTTTTCAGCAAATTACAAATATTTTCTAGGTCATCAGTAGCCGTAAATGCAGAAACCACATTTACCCTGAAAATAGGGTAGCTCACGTTCTCCTATTTGATCTGCTGTTTAAAAGAACAGTCGTCGTCACATTCTTATGAAGCTAGCCACATCTTTACGCAAATAATAAGTATAGTGAGGCATTCGACTTTAGTTGCGTGTACAATTACGAGAAATAGACATCATTCCCTTATGTGTTGTATAATCCAATTTATATAATCCCCACATGAAGCTTAAGAGCTTTAAAATCAAAGCTTCAACAAATAACTGTAAGTATTCTCCTTTTTCTTTTCAACAAGTTTACCGCAATTAATGTGCAACAATTCTTTTTGCTCCTTTATTCATCGCATACATTTTTAATGAGTTACGACATACTTCAATAATTATGAACACGTCTTAGCGTAGGAAACAGGGGAAGCTGTCGAGAAAGTGGACGTATTTACCTGAACACTTCAAAGTTGTAAAATTCTGCCAGAAAACTAGAAACTAGGTTCAGTTAATAACAGAGAGAAATCTTGCGGGAGACAAAATTGCCGAGAAACTCAGGATGATAAGTAAAATACATTTATAAAGAGACTGCAAAAAGGTGGGAATATAAGGATATGGGACCCGTATAAACTGACTAAACCAGAGTTTGTACTGAGTTTCAGGGAGAGCATAAGGGAACAATTGACAGGAATGGGGGAAAGAAATACAGTAGAAGAAGAATGGATAGCTTTGAAAGATGAAGTAGTGAAGGCAGCAGAGGTTCTAGCAGGTAAAAAGACGAGGGCTAGTAGAAATCCTTGGGTAACAGAAGATATATTGAATTTAATCGATGAAAGGAGAAAATATAAAAATGCAGTAAATGAAGAAGGCAACAAGGAATACAAACGTCTCAAAAATGAGATCGACAGGAAGTGCAAAATGGCTGAGCAGGGATGGCTAGAGGACAAATGTAAGGTTGTAGAGGCTTATCTCACTGGGGTAAGATAGATACTGCCTACAGGAAAATTAAAGAGACCTTTGGAGAAATGAGAACCACTCGTATGAATATCAAGAGCTCAGATGGAAACCCAGTTCTAAGCAAAGAAGGGAAAGCAGAAAGATGGAAGGAGTATATAGAGGGTCTATACAAGGGCGATGTACTTGAAGATAATATTATGGCAATGGAAGAGCAGGTAGATGAAGATGAAATGGGAGATATGATACTGCGTGAAGAGTTTGACAGAGCACTGAAAGACCTGAGTCGAAACAAAGCCCCGGGAGTAGTTCCGTTAGAACTACTGACAGCCTTGGGAGAGCCAGTCCTGACAAAACTCTACCATCTGGTGATCAAAATGTATGAGACCGGCGAAATACCCTCAGACTTCAAGAAGAATATAATAATTCCAATCCCAAAGAAAGCAGGTGGTGACAGATGTGAAAATTACCCAAATTTCAGTTTAATAAGTCGCGGATGCAAAATACTAACGCGAATTCCTTACAGGCGAATGGAAAAACTCGTAGAACCCGACCTCGGGGAAGATCAGTTAGGATTCCGTAGAAATATTGAAACACGTGATGCAATACTGACTCTACGACTTATCTTAGAAGCTAGATTAAGGAAAGGCAAACCTACGTTACTAGCATTTGTAGACTTAGAGAAAGCTTTTGACAATGTTGACTGGAATACTCTCTTTCAAATTCTGAAGGTGGCAGGGGTAAAATACAGGGAGCGAAAGGCTATTTACAATTTGTACAGAAACCGGATGGCAGTTATAAGAGTCGAGGGGCAGGAAAGGGAAGCAGTGGTTGGGAAGGGAGTGAGACAGGGTTGAAGCCTATCCCCGACGTTGTTCAATCTGTATATTGAGCAAGCAGTGACGGAAACAAAAGAAAAATTTGGAATAGGTATTAAAATCCATGGAGAAGAAATTAAAACTTTAAGGTTCGCCGATGACATTGTAATTCTGTCAGAGACAGCAAAGGACTTGGGAGA
The DNA here is from genome assembly GCF_021461395.2 of Schistocerca americana. NCBI lineage: Eukaryota > Metazoa > Arthropoda > Insecta > Orthoptera > Acrididae > Schistocerca > Schistocerca americana. The sequence continues at coordinate 319,175,953 of NC_060125.1, read as the reverse complement.
GCAGTTGAACGGAATGGATAGTGTCTTGAGAGGAGGATATAAGATAAACATCAACAAAAGCAAAACGAGGATAATGTTGGGTGAGGCTGAGGGAACTAGATTAGGAAATGAGACACTTAAAGTAGTAAACGAGTTTTGTTATTTGAGGAGCAAAATAACTGATGATGGTCATAGTAGAGAGAACATAAAATGTAGACTGGCAATGGCAAAGAAAGCGCTTCTGAAGAAGAGAAATTTGTTAACATCGAATACAGATTTAAGTGTCAGGAAGTCGTTTCTGAAAGTATTAGTATGGAGCGTAGCCATGTATGGAAGTGAAACATGGACGATAACTAGTTCGGAAAAGAACAGAATACAAGCTTTCGAAATGTGGTGCTACAGAAGAATGCTGAAGATTAGATGGGTAGATCATATAGCTAATGAGGAGGTATTGAATAGGATTGGGGAGAAGAGAAGTTGTGGCACAATTAGACTAGGAGAAGGGATCGATTGGTAGGACATGTTCTGAGGCATCAAGGGATCACCAATTAAGTATTGGAGGGTAGCGTGGAGGTTAAAAATCCTAGAAGGAGAACAAGAGATGAATACAGAACACAGATTCAGAAGGATGTAGATTGCAGTAGGTACTGGGAGAAGAAGAAGCTTGCACAGGATAGAGTATCATGGAGAGCTGCATCAAACCAGTCTCAGGACTGAAGACCACAACAATAACAAAGACGTTAACAAAGCAGTAGTAGCCGTGTAAAACGTTAAAGTTCCTAGAATATAAAGGCGTTCTAGAAAAGTAGTATCTATACCTGACCTGGATAAAGCACATGTTACAGTACAATTTTTGCGCTGTTTTGAGCGGAAGAAGGAAATCCCAACATTGTTAAAGCTGCTAATATATTCAGAAACTGAGATACATTTTCAGCTGAAAGGAAAATATTTCGGAAAATTTTGAGTGATATCGGACTTCGTTTCAGAAATGGGTAAAAATGACAACAATATCCTAACAGAACGTTCCGATATTGTTGCAGAATTCTTAGGAGCCGTCACGAATAATGAGAATGGGGGAAGGAAACGAATGGGACACACGGACAAAAAGTGTATGTATACAAGTAAAACCATGAAAAAGTGTTGCCACCAAGAAGAAGTTGATTGTGTAATGACTAAGTGCAGTACAGGTCGAATAGTTCACGCTGAAGGACGAGTAAGTTTCACAGAAGGAGATAATTTATGTTTCGAAATCTAAATCCCAAAATTATTACACTGATATGAGTGGGGATAATTAGCACAAAAGTACTAGAAAAGAGACTGATTCCTAACAACCCAACTGCTAGTACTGTGGTTGTTGCACCGTGTGACACTGTTCAGACAGATAAAGGGCCCACTATTCCTACTGTCACAATACACGTAATCGTAACTGAATGGATTCAGAACAAAATGAGTTTTCAACCGAGCTTAGCAAGAAATGAACTATTAATAATTGTGTGTGGTAATAAGCCAAGCCAGAGTTTAAATTAGATGCAGTTTCGAAGCGTAACGGATATTAATACTACTCCGAGGGTCTCACCACACCACTGTGTTTCGAACCACTTCCAGCTAATCTGGTATATATTGAACCAGAAAAAACATTTCTACCATTAATTTAACTACCGTAAAACAAATAGCCAAAATGTATTTTACTAATACTACCCAACACGACTGGTTAAAAGCATGTGGGCGCGTGAATTGGCGCAAAGGTGGGTTAATTGAGTAAGCAATAGAGAATATAGTAACCAAAGTTGATCTGGAGAGTGAACATGAATATATAGCACTAGACGACTGCAGTGACGGAAACTTACATGCCTGTTGAAACTGGAACGGATTCCAGAGAAACAGACACAACAGATGAAGAACTTCGCGTCTATCTCTTATGTGGCACACCGTCCACTTGATGATTCACCAACGTTAGCGCAGTTTTATTGCATAACTGTAGTTGTGCCACTCGTCCTTACCTTTGCAACCCCAATTATGTGCTGACTTACAATAAGTCGACCTAAGCGCTCTCACTTCGAGTCGTGGTCGACTAATATGCGATAAAGACAACTGGCTACGCCCTGTTCTTGTTTTGGTTACTCTATCACTTCTTGATCTCCGGTGTCATTCACCTCCGGAACCAATTGCTTCATTTAGTCGGTCTCTGCGTCACCAGCAGTGGGAGTTATCACAAATCGTGTTCTACCTACGCAGAGTAGCACATAAAATAGAGGACAGGAACTTTCTCACCGTGCAACTATTCCAGTGCCGCATGAGTCCCAAGTTTCCCAAGTTGTGGCAGGAAGGAAACCAGTGGGACTCTATGCAGTCACAGCTATTACAGTTCTGCAACTCGAACAACAGTCGGCGGCTGTGGATTCCCTAGCGGCCTTCTCTGACATTCATTTGTTTCGACGAGGCAAACGAGAGATGGGAGATCTGTTCATGTCGTTTTGTTCTTCACTGCAAGGCAAGTTAAGTAACTGACACTGATGGTCATTTTGCGCTCATTAGGCCTTCTAGTAAAAGGATTAATATTTCATTTCTATAGACAACTTAACGATAAATTAACGTTAACTCTAAGTTGCTTCTAAATCATCCTGTATGAAGTCGCAGATAACGTCTTGGGTTGTCGGGTGTTCTACCGTATATCAGTGTCGTACTTGCACGATATTTCGGTCACGTAGCTCGTAACCTTCATCAGGTGCGACCTGAGACTGCTTCTCGAGTGGACCTGGTCCAGTATTTATGCCTATGGCCTTCCCCCTCCACCAATGGCTGCAGGCGCTTCCTCTGTGGTCCGCGCCCATTCCCTGCGACCTGCTGGAGCGTTGCTGCTCCGTTAACCGTCCGCTGCTGTTCTAGGTGTTCCCTCTGCGGTCCGCGCCCACCAGACCCGCTCCTGGGGGTTTCGTCTACGGACTGGGGTACCAAGCGTTCCCCTGCGGTCCACGCCCGCTCACCACGACCTGTTGGAGCGTTGCCGCTCCGTTTTTCTTCCGCTGCGGCTCTGGAGGTTCCCTCTGCGGTCCGCGCCCACCAGTCCCACTTCTGGGTGTTCCATCTTCGGTCTGGTGCGCCTGGCAGTCCGTCAGGGGCTCGTTTTCCATCTCCAAGTCTCTGGTTCTTCTGTTTGTGTAGTGTTGCAGCTGGATCCGTTGCTCCTGTAACAATTCCAGAGCCGGATCCCAGGCTCTGCTTAGCTGGTACCCTGTGTCACGGTTCATAACATCGTCAGCCATTTTAAATTCTATCGATTCTCTTATAACACTGTCCCAAAATCTGGGTGTTTGTGCTAGAATCTAGGTATCCTCATACTTCATGGCATGATCTAGTTCTAGACAGTGTTCAGCAATGGCTGACTTAGTCACCTGTCTTAATCTAGTGTGCCTCTGATGTTCTTTGCACCTGATCTCCACGGTTCTGGTCGTCTGGCCAATGTAGGACATGCCACATTGACAAGGTATATTGTAAATCCCTGGTTTTCGTAACCCCAGTTCGTCTTTGACACTCCCCAGCAGTACCCTGATCTTGTTTGATGGACAGAAAACACACTTGATATTGTGTTTACGGAGGTTCCTAATGATTCTGGGAGAAATAGAGCCAGCATAGGGCAGATATGCCACCTTCTTTGTTTCGGCTTGGTCTTCCTCAGGAACCTGTGGTATAGTGGCTGGTTGGAGTGCCCTCTCAATTTGTCTGTCCATGTATCCATTCTTGGAGAAAACTGTTTTCACACATTCTATCTCTATAGGTAGCTTCTCTTGGTCTGACAGGGCACGTGCACTGTGGACCAAAGTCTTCAGAACCCCATTCCTCTGTGCAGGGTGGTGACAGCTGCTGGCCTGCAGATATAAATCAGTGTGTGTTGCTTTTCGGTACACACTGTGGCCAATTGCTTTCCTCTGGACTAGTACATCCAGAAATGGCAGCTGGCCATTCTTCTCCAGTTCCATGGTGAACTTGATATTAGGGTGGCATGAGTTCAGATGTTCAAGAAACTCATTGAGCCTGTCCATCCCACGTGGCCAGATCACGAAGGTGTCATCCACATACCTAAAGAAGCATGTGGGTTTAAATGTGGCTGTCTCCAACGCCCTCTCCTCAAAACTCTCCATAAACAAGTTGGCAACCACGGGGGACAGTGGGCTGCCCATAGCTACACCTTCAGTTTGCTCGTAATATTGGTTTCTGTACAGGAAATACATGGATGTCAGTGTATGACTGAACAGGTCCAACAGAGCACCGTCAAATTTCTCTGCAATCAGTTCTAGTGAGTCCTTCAGTGGGACTCTGGTGAACAGCGATACCACATCAAAACTAACCATGATGTCCGAATCTGTGATGTGCTGATGCTTGAGGCATTGCAGGAAATCTTCTGAGTTGCGGATGTGGTGAATACATTTGCCCACATATGGAGACAGGAGACCTTTCAAGTACTTGGCTGTTGTGTACGTAGGTGCCCCAATATTACTGACAATTGGACGTAGGGGCACGCCCTCCTTGTGTATTTTAGGCAGACCGTACAGTCTAGGTGGCACTGTCGCTTTTTCCCGTAGTTGTCTGATGATCTTATCAGGCATCCCTGTTCCCTTCAAGAGAGCACTAGTCTTCTTGGCCACCTTATCCGTGGGGTCACACTCCAGAATTCTGTATGCAGGGTCCTCCAGAAGTTGGCATACTTAATCCACCCGCTACAAGATGACAGTGGATTTCCCTTTGTCTGCTGGCAGTACCACAATGCTGTTGTCTTCCCGGAGTTTCTTGAGTGCAAGCCTCTCCTCGGTTGTGATGTTCGATTTCGGCGGCCTGGCTTTAGTGAGGGCCCTGCAGGTCTCTTGGCGAACTTCCTCTGACACATTAGGTGGAAGTGTGGCTGCAACTTGCTCTACTGCACTGACGAAACCTGAAATGGGTACGATTCTATGGGTCGTAGCAAAGTCGATACCCTTGCTGAGTACCTTTAAGGTTGTATCATCAAATTGTATGCTACTCAGATTCGTCACAGTGCGTGTCTCTTCCATCTGCTGTGCTTTCTTACTCATGCGGTCAAACTTTACAGATTGGCAAGATGAGGCATTCCTTCTAGCACACTCAGCTAAAGACCAGGAGGCACGGTCTACCCAATCCCAATCTTCTCTTGTTAAGGAGGCTGTCATGTACAGATGAATGTGTAACAGCTCCCTGGACACAACATCTAACCTGTGGCGCATATCTCGAATCCTCTCTCTCACCAGTGCCATGCTGGCTCTGCGTTTTATCTTGTTCGCAGCAACGCTCCAGCAGGTCGCAGGGAATGGGCGCGGACCACAGAGGAAGCACCTGCAGCCGTTGGTGGAGGGCGAAGGCCATAGGCATGAATACTGGACCAGGTTCACTCGAGGAGCAGTCTCAGGTCGCACCTGATGAAGGTTACGAGCTACGTGACCGAAATATCGTGCAAGTACGACGCTGATACCCAGCAGAACACCCAACAACCCAAGATGTCATTAGATCGCCGGGAAAGCCTGAAGAGTTACATCAAAAGTCTCTACAGGGAGAAGATGTATCATAATATCAAGAAGCTGGACAAGCTTCGGCAGAAGAAAGGGAAGATGCTGAGTTCTCTTAGTTTTTTGCTGAGGTGTCGAGATGGAGAAGTGGTACCAGTATTTGCTAGAATTAAACATCACATTAACTCCAGAGGGGTGAACAAGATAAAACGCAGAGCCAGCATGGCACTGGTGAGAGAGAGGATTCGAGATATGCGCCACAGGTTAGATGCTGTGGCCAGGGAGCTGTTACACATTCATCTGTACATGGCTGCCTCCTTTACAAAAGAAGATTGGGATTGGGTAGACCGTGCCTCCTGGTCTTTAGCTGAGTGTGCTAGAAGGAATGCCTCATCTTGCCAATCTGCAAAGTTTGACCACATGAGTAAGAAAGCACAGCAGATGGAGGAGACACGCACTGTGACGAATCTGAGTAGCATACAGTTTGATGATACAACCTTAAAGGCACTCAGCAAGGGTCTCAACTTTGCTATGACCCCTAGAAACGTACCCATTTCAGGTTTCGTCAGTGCAGTAGAGCAAGTTGCATCCACACTTCCACCTAACGTGGCAGAGGAAGTCCACCGAGAGACCTGCAGGGCCCTCACTAAAGCCAGGCCGCCGAAATCGAACATCACAACCGAGGAGAGGCTTGCACTCAAGAAACTCCAGGAAGACAACAGCATTGTGGTACTGCCAGCAGACAAAGGAAACACCACTGCAGCGGGTGTATTAAGTCCGCCAACTTCTGGAGGACCCTGCATACAGAATTCTGGAGTGTGACCCCACGGACAAGGTGGCCAAGAAGACTAGTGCTCTCTTGAAGGGAACAGGGATGCCCGATAAGATCATCAGACAATTACGGGAAAAAGCGCCAGTGCCACCTAGACTGTATGGTCTGCCTAAAATACACAAGGAGGGCGTGCCCCTACGTCCAATTGTCAGTAATATTGGGGCACCTACATACACAACAGCCAAGTACTTGAAAGGTCTCCTGTCTCCATATGTGGGCAAATGTATTCACCACATCCGCAACTCAGAAGATTTCCTGCAATGCCTCAAGCAACAGCACATCACAGATTCGGACATCATGGTTAGTTTTGATGTGGTATCGCTGTTCACCAGAGTCCCACTGAAGGACTCACTAGAACTGATTGCGGAGAAATTTGACGGTGCTCTGTTGGACCTGTTCAGTCATACACTGACATCCATGTATTTCCTGTACAGAAACCAATATTACGAGCAAACTGAAGGTGTAGCTATGGGCAGCCCACTGTCCCCCGTGGTTGCCAACTTGTTTATGGAGAGTTTTGAGGAGAGGGCATTGGAGCAGCCACATTTAAACCCACATGCTTCTTTAGGTATGTGGATGACACCTTCGTGATCTGGCCAAGTGGGATGGACAGGCTCAATGAGTTTCTTGAACATCTGAACTCATGCCACCCTAATATCAAGTTCACCATGGAACTGGAGAAGAATGGCCAGCTGCCATTTCTGTATGTATTAGTCCAGAGGAAAGCAATTGGCCACAGTGTTTACCGAAAACCAACACACACTAATTTATATCTGCAGGCCAGCAGCTGTCACGACCCTGCACAGAAGAATGGGTTTCTGAAGACTTTGGTCCACAGAGCACGTGCCCTGTCAGACCAAGAGAAACTACCTATAGAGATAGAACGTCTGAAAACAGTTTTCTCCAAGAACGGATACACGGACAGACAAATTAAGAGGGCACTCCAACCAGCCACTATACCACAGGTTCCTGAGGAAGACCAAGATGAAACAAAGAAGGTGGCATATCTGCCCTATGCTGTCTCTATTTCTGCCAGAATCATTAGGAACCTCCGTAAACACAATATCAAGTGTGTTTTCTGTCCATCCAAAAAGTTCGGGGGACTGCTGGGGAGTGTCAAAGACGACCTGGAGTTACGAAAACCAGGGATTTACAATACACCTTGTCAATGTGGCATGTCCTACATTGGGCAGACGACAAGAACCGTGGAGATCAGGTGCAAAGAACATCAGAGGCACACTAGATCAAGACAGGTGACTAAGTCATCCATTGCTGAACACAGTCTAGAACTAGATCATGCCATGAAGTATGAGGATACCTAGATTCTAGCACAAACACCCAGATTTAGGGACAGTGTTATAAGAGAATCGATAGAAATTAGAATGGCTGACGATCTTCTGAACCGTGACACAGGGTACCAGCAAATTAGAGCCTGGGCCGGCTCTGGAATTGTTACAGGAGCAACGGGGCCAGCTGCAACACTACACAAACAGAAGAACCAGAGACATGGAGATGGGAAACGAGCCCCTGACGGACTGCCAGGCGCACCAGACCGAAGATGGAACACCCAGAAGTGGGACTGGTGGGCGCGGACCGCAGATGGAACATCCAGAGCCGCAGCGGACGTAAAACGGAGCGGCAACGCTCCAGCATGTCGCAGGGAATGGGCGCAGACCACAGAGGAAGCACCTGCAGCCGTTGGTGGAGGGGGAAGTCCGTAGGCATAAATACTGGACCAGGTCCACTCGAGGAGCAGTCTCAGGTCGCACCTGATGAAGGTTACGAGCTACGTGACCGAAATATCGTGCAAGTACGACGCTGATATCCGGCAGAACACTCGACAGCCCAAGATGTCATTAGATCGCCGGGAAAGCCTGAAGAGTTACAATTCGCAGATATATTACGGCCTCTCCCAGACCCTAGTGGTTTGAATTTTTCTAATGATGTGACTCGTTGAATTACTATTACTGTCACGAAACTCACGTCGTGGCACCTAGGCATAAGTTTAATCGCTGCGTGCAGCAACGTACCCAGTCTCCCGCAGCATGGCGTTTTACTTGTGTCGACTCGATGGTGATGGTTGTCTCAGTCTGGTTGACAAGGAACAAAGTCCGTCGATCGCGACGTCTCCGATGAAGATGTTCAACTGTTAAAAACGAACTCCTCGCTTGGTTGATTAGTTTCAGATACTATCTCCCTTACACTGATGTCAGCGTATCGATGTAGCAACACGGCGGAATGTGTAAGCAGCTCTTGTTTAAAACTGAAGCGAATGAGTGTTTAAACGCAGATAACAGGTTGTCTTGAGTTATAAAGTCCGTCACTCAGGCCGATTACACATCATAGTTTTGCGAGGAACTTGATATATTAATTAACATAGCGTCGTCAAGGCGTCGCTACGGTGGTAATTCAACAACTAATACCTAATTCCAGAGATATAATACTCTCAGGACAACGTACAGAAAGCGGCGTATTTCGGGGTAAACTTTCTGTTCACTGTTAATACAATCACTAAATCACCTTTAACTTCTGTGTTCTCTCAAGAAATAGTTGATTCCATAATTACACAGTAGATTTCCATTAAATGACGTAGCCGACACGAAATATTAGGGCTATATTGGAGTGTATTGAACTTCGTAATTATTTAAACATGCACTGAAAACACACCGATCTGTCATTCAGGGTTTTGAATCTATTTGCATCAGCGATTCTGACATTGACTGCAGCTTCCGACAACATGGCGTAACTGTTAGGTCTTCGTGATCGCGTGTAGCTGTTTCCTGCTCAAGGCTAATAATAGAGTTTATGTGGCGGTTGGTATATTGCTGTGTCCTTTGATGTTCGTAATAGTCACAGATCACGCAGGCTAAGTCTCAGCGTTAATCACGTATCACACGATTTACTTTCTTTCACATATAATAACTGCTCCTTTGTATGGCTAAACCGAAAATGTTATTATACTTCAGGTCTAAATTCTGACTAGTACGTCAAGTCGACACTGGAAAACTTTTAAAACTTCAAATCGGTTTGAAACAATCTAGTAGCGTTCAATAGGCTTACTACTATTGCGACTCCTACAAGAGAGAGATTGAATTAACATCTCCATTGCAGTCTTACATTGTAGTCGCAGCGAACTTACAGCTAGATGCGGCTACAACTCTCATCTTGCATAAATGTTACCTCTGACCTATTTATGGTCTGGGCTTTAACCTTCGTAAAAAGTTTTCTTGAATTATTTATTTAAAGTTTCAGACTTCGTATCATCTGATAGTCTTTCATTTAGTCCGTTCTTTATAATAAACGTATTACTTACAAAGTATTCCTGTTAGTGAAACTTGCAGTCGTGTTAATTTTGGCCGCGCGGGATTAGCCGAGCGGTCTAGAATTTTATAATTTTATTAATGTCGCGAGCGTCAAGAAATAGCAGAATATCACCGTTCGGTTTATTTACAGCTAACACTGAACTTGAGTACTCAGAAGATGAAGTTTCAATTATTCCCCAATCTACCATCTTTTTTATTTCTCTGGCCACGACTCCTCTTTTTGACCAGGGAACCGAATAAGTCGTTTTACAAAACGTAGAGTGTGGATACGTTTGAATACAATATTCAAAATCTTTAATAACGCCTGGCTTCTTATTTAATACAGGTTGATATTGTTGCAAAACTTTTCCCGAGCCGTCGTCTTGTTCTATAGATAGAAATTCCGATTCACGTACCTTTTCCATGATGCTTGACGCCTTTATCTCAGCAGCGTTTCTTTCCATACAATTAATGTTTCCCAAATATACGGCATTTACTGTTAGACAGTGAAAGGTTACTTTCAGGCGATATTTTCCCAATATAAGTTTCCTCTTGAATAAAGTTACCTTTAATGGTTAGTTTTAACCATTAAATTACATACACCCTCCTAAAAATTTATCACTGCACCGTAGACACACAAAAAATCCATTCCCCATGTACACAGCATTGACATCCGAGATACTACTAAGAAGGTGCATTCGGTGGCTACCCCTTGTAGTTCTACCGTCACCCGTATGTGTTTAATAATGCGTTGCGCTTTTGCGCTAAACGCTCCTGACACCGTGCAGCCCCTTACCTTTCGTTGCTTACTAACCATGTTGAGACAACTCATAGTCATTACGCTACCTGTCACTCCTGTGTCTATGAGCACGTTCATCGGTACGCCATTGATTTTTACTTCTACAATTGCTTGTAAAATATATCCACTCTCATTTGTTTCCTGTCTCGGTTCTGACATGAGGTCCTCACGAATATCACGTTTCGTATTGTAGTCCAGTATATTTGTCACCTGACGACGTCTGCCTCCCTCCTCAATACCAGTCACCCCAGGAAGGCCTATAATGACTGGCATTAGTTTGACCGACCATCGTTTAATTCCCTCGGCTGTTCCTGTACCTCAACTATATGAATTTCGTTGCCCTGTTGTGGATACGAATTACCCATAACTGTAACTCTTCCATCTGATGAACGTATAGCTCTACTGGATCCGCAAGATGCACTCGAAGGGTTTGAATTTTACATTGTGCAACACCGATAATTCGAGAAACCGTCTAGCGACTCGAGTTTCAGTAATTAGTGCAGTACTTAGCGATTCCCCGTCCTCATTGTCGGTAAACTCGCTCAGACTGAAGTGCTTTGTTCGCCGTAGGTGTGACCCAAAGCGAACGGAACTTCATGTACAGCTCTCCTAAACGTCATTGTGAAAGCAACCCAGAAAAGTTCGTGACCTCATATCGTGTCCTGATTGTGGGCTAGAGCATCAAAGGAATCACTGCTGTTTCCATGACGTCATCTGTTTTGCATGTCGAAAACCAGGGCACCTCGCAAGTGTCTGCCTCGGCTGGCGTGCGTCAACAACATGGGCCTTTAGCACGCTACATGCTATCTTGCCGTGTCACTAACGGGCTTGCTGAAGCGTCTCTTGTTGCAAGTGGACTTTAATCTGGTGACGGCGAACTCCCAGTTGGACACACGGGCGACCATACCTTTATTTAATAAGGGCAAATGTCTCCTTGGCCGGCCGGAGTGGCTGAGCGGTTCTAGGCGCTACAGTTGGAAACCGTACGACCGCTACGGTCGCAGCTTTGAATCCTGCCTCGAGCATGGATGTTTGTGATGTCCTTAGGTTAGTTAGGTTTAATTACTTCTAAGTTCTAGGGAACTGATGACCTTAGAAGTTAAGTCCCCTAGTGCTCAGTGCCATTTGAACCATCTGTCTCCTTGGCACGAAGTGGTGATCTACAATGGCCAGTCGATCCCAGTGGTGTGTCAGATCGTCGTCCAAGCTAAGTATAAAAATGTAGGTCGGCCACTAACGCCAGCTAACATGCTTTTGCGCTTCTTGTTTTATAGATCTAGGGCTGGGTTAATCTACTTTAATCTGCGATCCCATTCACGGTACTTCATTCGATGCATTGGCAATTTCTGCCGCTGTTTTCACCTACAATAGGTTGTGCAACAGTGTGCCACGCCCAGATATCCTTGAAGCATTCGGCTGTGCCCAGCTTTTGTAGAGCTCGTCCAGTGCCTTTCGCCATGAGCGAGTGAGTGAAACCACAACTAGATAAACTATGTAATCGAAGGTATCCGGACATTTGGCTGAAAATTACATACAAGTTCGTGGCGCCCTCCATCGCTAATGCTGGAATTCAATATCGTGTTGGCCCAACCATAGTCTTGTTTACAGCTTCCACTCTCGCAGGCGTACGTTCAGTCAGGTGCTGGAAGGATTCTTGGGGAATGGCAGCCAATTCTTCACGGCATGCTGCACTGAGGAGATGTATCAGTGTCAGACGGTGAAGCCTGGCCGAAGCCGGCTTTCTAAAACATCCCAAAGGTGTTCTATGTGATTCAGGTCAGGACTCTGTGCAGGCCAGACCATTACAGGGATGTAAATGTCATGTAACCACACCACCACAGGCCGTGATTTATGAACAGGTGGTCGATCGTATTGAAAAATGTAGTAGCCACCCTCGAATTTCTCTTCAACAGTGGGAAGCAAGAAGTTGCTTAAAACATCAATGTAGGCCAAGACTGTGCTTAAAACATCAATGTATGCCTGTGATGTGATAGTACCACGCAAAACAACTGCGGGTGCAAGCCCCCTTCATGATAAACACGACCACACCATAACACCGCCACATCCGAATTTTACTGTTGGCACTACATACGCTAGCAGATGACGTTCACCGGGCATTCGCCATACCCACACCCTGCCATCGGATCGCCACATTGTGTACCGTGATCCGTCACTCCACACAACGTTTTTCCACTGTTCAGTAGTCAAGTGTTTACGCTCCTTACACCAAGCGAGGCGTCATTTGGCATTTACCGGCGTGATGTGTGGCTTATGAGCAGCCGATCGACATCCCGCCTAATTGCCATAGTACTTGCAGCGGATCCTGATGCAGTTTGTAATTATTGTGTGATGGTCTGGATAGATGTTTGCCTACTACACATTACGACCCTCTTCAACTGTCGGCGGTCTTTGCCAGTCGACAGACGAGGTCTGCCTGTACACGTTTGTGCTGTATGTGCCTCTTCATCATCATATCATTACAACAGGTTTTTATCTTAGTCGCAAGCGCTCCCACAACATATAAGGTGAGTCAGTAACTACTGCCATCAACAATAACTCCTAAAGTATGAGTGGAGCTGAAACGTTTGTGTGACAAAAGTTGCATGGGACAACGGGGGACAAAAGATGACGTTGGTTTTTTGTTGCTAGGTTGGGTTGGGTCAGTGATATCAAGGTCAACTTTGTTTTTTTAAATGGGATGCTATAGTTTGGTAATTATTTTCTGATAGCGTCTATCGAGGCGAAGCCAATGATGTGTAACAGTAAGGTCTCTGAAGGTCAGCGAGGGTCATTAACTTGTCGTGAACGTTCATTTACAGAAGGTGTTCGAAGTGATTACCATTGGCATCAATGCAGTGCTGTAATCTTCTTACCATCGATTGAGTGGTATTCCTTATCGCATCGGCACTTATCGAAGCACATGCTCCGACAATTCTCTCTCGCATATCGTATAGTGTGAATCGCGTAGCTGGAACGTCTTTATGAACAATGTATTTTACGAATCCCCACAAGAAAAAATCCAGAGGCATCAAATCTGGCAAAGGAGCGAGACACAGCACATATCCTCCGCTTCCAATCAAACGATTTGGGAATTGTCGCTGCAACTCATATCTAGCCATCAGCGAAAAATGTGGCTGACACACATCGTGTTGATACCACATTCTGTTCCTCGTTCGTACATGTATTTCTTCCAATAACAGACCTAATGTTCCAGGAGGAATGTGGTGTACTTCCTGGCATTAAGATTTCCTTCGATCAAATAGCGTCCGGTAATTCTGTCCTCAAGAATCCCACACCATACATTCACCGACCACAGTTTTTGGTGTGCAACTTGCCGCAGCCAACACGTATTTTCAGTTGCCCAGTAATGCATGTTATGGAAATTAACATTTTCATGTTTCGCGAATGTAGCCTCGTCAATAAATAAAATCAGATTAATAAATGTCTCGCCCTTCTGAATCTGAACTTGAGCCCGTCGGCAGAATTCAATACGACACATACAATCCGTACCAGTTAACTCTTGGTGGGCACTGATAAGTAAGGATGATACTTATGTCGAAGCAGAACACGAACATCACTACTCCGGCTCATACCAGGACTAACACAACGATCACAAACCACAGTGGAAAGAGTACCAATTTGCGTTTCCTCGTTAGTAACTTTCCTTTGCCCGATATGTTTCCGATGCGTTAAAGACCCATTTGTTCTCAATTTATCACACACTTATTTAAACGTAAGACGTGTAGGGTGAGTACGTTGAGGATACGTTTCAGCGTATAAATCTCTAGGTCTCACTGAATTTCGTTGGCATTCTTCTTAAATGAGAAGTATATAAACTTGTTCTTAGAAGGATTACGTCATTCACATTCGCTTGATTCGACGATACTAGTCTTGCCGTTTCTATTAGTGTTGTATTACGAAACCGTTGAATGGTGTTTAGATGTCAATGGCTCGTTAGATAGATACGCCGTATTAGGCATTTACTATTTGCTCAATATACGAGAGAGAATTGTCAGAGTACGTGCTTCGATAAGTGCCGAAGTGATAAGGAATACCACTCAAATCTAGGTAAGAAGATTGCAGCACTGCATTGATACCAATGCTCATCGCTTCGAACACCTTCGAACACGTTCATCCCACCTTTTTGACCTTCGTTGGCTTTCAAAGACTTTACTGTGACACATCAATGGATTCGTCTCGATAGCCGCTATCAAGAATTAAGTACCAAACAATAGCATCCCAATTAAAAAAATAAAGCTAACCTCTATATCTCTGATGCGACCCCACCTACACACATAAAACCAACCTCATATTGTGGCCCACTTTGTCCCATGCAACCCTTTGTCTCACAAACTTTTCAGCTGATATCATCTTTTCAGAGTTTTTCTAGGTGACAGTAGTTAGTGACATGGAAGAATGTTATCATTAGCGTAGATCTGACGGACACTGAAAGCCACAGTATGCCACTTACTACCCAATTTCACACTGGCTCTGCGCCGTATGTGTCTCTGTTATTTGTAGTAAGACGTCAGTGATAAATGAAGATTGGTAACTCGAAATCTCAACCTGGACAGCAGTAATTCTTTTTCTAACCGTAAATGGTAGGCTGTTGCATTTACTTCTTCTCGGATGTCAGCTGCTGTCATCCATTTGTTCGTTAGACACAAACGAACAATCCTACGATCTTCTCGTGGTGTAGCCCTTCTCGAAGGACTAGTGCTTACCCTCTTGTCACTTTGTCTTGTATCCACCATGTCACCACTAGCTCTACAGCCAACAATCCTGGTGAACTCTTGGTATAATGTTCCCATATATTTTGTGCCAATGTTTCAAAGTTTCTGAAAATAATAATAATAATAATAATACCGTTACGCTTTTAGTGAGATTTTCTGTGCTCGCTCTTTTGAGATGTCAACTTCAAAAGTTCCAGCAACGTTAAACACAACCTATGCCAGTTGTGAAATCACACCATTCAAAAGCAGTAGAAACATCTTATGTGCTGGAATTAATGAAGATATGCCCACATAAGAATGAAATTGTAATCACAGCATGAGTAAGTGTTCCAAGGAACATTGCATCGTACTTCTTCACAACACAGACACTGCAGTTTCGTATTGATCGGCGATCCCAGGCCTGCAACTTACAAATAAAGTGTCTCCTCTGTACAGGTATCACATTAGTGAGATGTACGAGGACAAATATGGCAAATGGACGACGACGTATGGATGTCGAGGTCTGGCCATGAGTCTTGCGCGGGTAGCCGAAGCGATTAAGGCGACCGCTCACTTAAAGCGGGAGATCCGGTTTCCAGTACCGTTGGAACAGAAATTTTCGTTGACGTCATTCCACTGTACAGGTGGAGGTGGTACATATTCGCACCTGGGAATATGTTTCATTAGTGTTCATCGGAAGCGAGTTCTATGGTGCAAACTGTACAGAAACCACACACTAGTTAATGAGTCTTGATTGGAAATGCGGATCCATTGCTGAACTGAAATGTTTCACTGAGTTCGTATTATTGCCGCAGCCTGTAAACTCATTTATGGCTGAGTGACGCGATTATTGTTTGGTGTAGCAATTGGTACACTCTGGTTGCATCGAGTGTTCGATGTGAAAAGTCGTAGAATTATACAATCACTCAGAGACTATTGTAGTACGTTATCGTTGTAAATGGTGGATTGATTTTCGCTTTGAACAATGGGAAATCAACTAGAGACAATTTGCATTTCGCTAGCACTAACGAATTCTGAAACATTATAATTTATTAGTCGTACAGTGTTAATTCCGTCCACTCACTGCCAAGATCTTACCTTAAAATCGATTAATAATTAATTGTAAACATTTACTTATGAATGTCAAAGCTGTACCGCTGGTTACAATTCTTTCTGTGTGACGAGTGCCTTTAAATTAGGAAAAGGTAGTGGGTTACGATCAACCAACACCTGAGAGGTTTAATTTGGTTCCCATTGTAAAGTGTTACGGCGTAAAGTGGTAGTGGCACGTGGGAATATTGTTTATACGAGGTTTGAATGAAGAGTATTTCCTCCACCTTCGTTAATTGGTTTGGATGGAAATATTTTAATAAACCAAACGTAGAAATAATCCTTAGAATGTGATCTTTAATTACCAATATTCAGTTTTCCACGTACTCGCCAGCCAGTTGGATACATTTCTGCCAACGATGAACAATTTTTCTGAAGCCGTTTTCTTTTTCCACAACCAGTCTCACAGTTCTCTCAACGCCTTAATCAGAATCATTATCATGTCCCCGCAGATCGTCTTTCGTTATCGGGAACAGATGGAAGTCCGACGGTGCTAAATCTGGACTGTATGGAGGATGTCGTACGCTGGTGAGATTTAGTCTCAGAAGTTCTGCTGTGGCGGCACGTGAAGTGTGTGGTTTAGCATTGTCATGTTGCAGGAAAACATATATTTTTCCCTTTCGCACCCTACGACGCGCAGTACTCACATCAACACAATCACCATAAACTACTTTCATTTTCTGATGATTCTCCTTTGTGGTTACACCATCTGCTGTCAAGGATTCGATGACTGCACATGGCTTAAATCGAATTCTCCGACCGTCTGCGCAGGGTTCCATACTTTACACTGTGACAACTAAGGCTTCCCGCCAAGTGGAGCTGCAGAGAATAGGCTACGGAGCAAGCCAGTACCTGCCGCATACCAAATCTGCCAAAGGTTGAAGATTTACAAAGGTGGAGGCATTACCTTTCAGTCAACCCTCGTAGTTTCCAACGTCCTATCACTTTATTTTATGTTAGACTTTGCTGTTACTAATTCATTACCATCGACTTCTTTTTTCGTACTGGTATAGAAAATTCAAATGAATCACATGTGTATTAAATTAAATAAAAACATTCCAACTCTAGATTTCAGAGAAAACCGAAATTATTCCAGGGAATGAAATTAATTGACTTGAAATATCAAATATATGTGTTTGTGAAGTAATTAAAGTTCAAAGACTTAGTAGTTTAACATCAAGTCTGAGATAATATTATCAGAAATAATTACTAACTGCAGCCGAGAAACTTTCCAAACACTTCGTTTACCTAAAATAGATGTCAAGAACATTATTTTGGATTATGTATTTGAAGTGTAAATAAACGAACATATAGCAAGAACATTAATTTATTACATGAACAAAAGATAGGATCTGCAGTGAGAGAATATTGTTTCGCTGTTTGAATAACCAGTTATATCTCTGGATATTAACTCGGCGCCGAATAAAAGTTGTGAAAATTAAAGTTGTTTAATAAATCATAACAATAACAAAGCATAGTAACTAGAATGTGATTGCTAGTCTTGTGATCAGTTAAGAGCTTTGTTGAATCTACATCATTTTAATGCAGATGACAATGAAATAAATGGATCAATGGCACACGAAGATGCGTTTTCTGATCGTAATTATTTTAGAATGTTTATTTATTAAAAAGATGTCGTGTCATAAGGAATTTTGTCTAAATTCAAAACGTTTACTACATAATTGCAAATACCTACTATGGTATTTTCATTGTGCTAATAAAGAGTGTGTAGTGTGAGTAGTCTTGTTCATTATCTGCAGAAAATTCGTTTTCATTACTCATTATCAATAAGGGTATGCATAACATGTGTAAAGTCAAAAAAGTAGCGTATACATTGATCTGCTGGCTTTAACCTCAAATATCTATGCGTATAAATAAAGTGTGCAGGAACCGATATCTCTGATCACTGTCAAGTCAGATGCGTGCCAGTAAATTATTTTTTTACGGCTTTACTAACTTAATAAGTGAAATCATCTTGAGCTGGAACGGAGTAACCTTAGATGAGTATTCATGACATTTTTCCGCTCTAACAGTTTCGTCATGTGCAGCAATTATTAGCACACTGGGACACACGGTTAGAGGTGATGTATAATCTGCTACTTAAATTATAAGTGGTACTTGTTGTAAAAAGCTTATACTGGTATCAGGAAAGTATAGTTAACTACCGTTTAAAGTTAACTGCTGGCGAATTCTACTGTAGATAAATCAGTGCAAGATGTGGCCACAGACAAAGATCTGCCTCGTTACTGTAAAGGAGGTGTTGGGCCGCTGGTAGTATGTCTATACTTACAGTAGGCCACAAGAAGTGACATCTGCCAACACTGCCACTTGAGCATATTAAACCTTGAAGTAGCGACAGTTTACTACATAACCAGGTAAGTGTTGTTCCATCACAGTGCAGCTTCCTATTTCCGTCAATGTAGGTTCTTTCACTCGAATTTCAAAGAGTTGTAACGATACAAATATCGATAGTTCTCTGTATATTTGAAAAGAAATTTCCATTAAACACATAATGTTGTTAGTCTTTACGGTAACCTGAATCCATCCTCCATTTCAATCTTGCAGGGTACGTGGAGATTAAGCCCCATGTCGGGTAAGAGATTTTGAACTGATTGCCATCGGTTCAGAAGTTCATCAATATTTGTCTTGTTATCTTTTTACCATGAAAGCTCTTCCCGGAAAATCACTCCAGAGATGAGAAAAATAGGTCATTATTTATACTACCTTTACGTGTACATGACATAAAATAGGGTTGGAAAAGAAGAACCTACGGATTGGTTATTGATGCTACTACACTTAAGCATCACTTTTGCGCTAAAATAATTGTTGCAGTTGGTTCCCAAAATCAACAGTGTCGCAATTGTCAGAAAATGGCGAAATTCCCCTCAAGTGTGTGGCAAATACCCACACCTTCGACAATGTGAAAAAAATTCTTCAGCGATGAACCCCGCCAAAGATGATATTCAGTACACACTGCATGAGATTATCTCGGCTGAAGATATAATTGGGCTATTTAAAATATTTAAAAGATAGGGAAAGTTTCTGGTCAGGCATGGAAACCGGTAGTTCTAACATCGACAAGATGTAAAGAATGAGAGGCACAATACTGAGTGGGAAAATAAATGTGGCTACTGAGAAGAAAATTACGTGCCACAGAAATTAAAAAACGTAAGCTAAAATTCATGACGACAGTGCCAAGAAAAGGAAGAAACCAGGTTAGAGAGTCAACTGATTACCCTCAAAATCTGACTTTACATAACTACAGTAGCTGAGATATACACTCCAGGAAATGGAAAAAAGAACACATTGACACCGGTGTGTCAGACCCACCATACTTCCTCTGACACTGTGAGAGGGCTGTACGAGCAATGATCACACGCACGGCACAGCGGACACACCAGGAACCGCGGTGTTGGCCGTCGAATGGCGCTAGCTGCGCAGCATTTGTGCACCGCCGCCGACAGTGTCAGCCAGTTTGCCGTGGCATACGGAGCTCCATCGCAGTCTTTAACACTGGTCGCATGCCGCGACAGCGTGGACGTGAACCGTATGTGCAGTTGACGGACTTTGAGCGAGGGCGTATAGTGGGCATGCGGGAGGCCGGGTGGACGTACCGCCGAATTACTCAACACGTGGGGCGTGAGGTCTCCACAGTACATCGATGTTGTCGCCAGTGGTCGGCGGAAGGTGCACGTGCCCGTCGACCTGGGACCGGACCGCAGCGACGCACGGATGCACGCCAAGACCGTAGGATCCTACGCAGTGCCGTAGGGGACCGCACCGCCACTTCCCAGCAAATTAGGGACACTGTTGCTCCTGGGGAATCGGCGAGGACCATTCGCAACCGTCTCCATGTAGCTGGGCTACGGTCCCGCACACCGTTAGGCCGTCTTCCACTCACGCCCCAACATCGTGCAGCCCGCCTCCAGTGGTGTCGCGACAGGCGTGAATGGAGGGACGAATGGAGACGTGTCGTCTTCAGCGATGAGAGTCGCTTCTGGCTTGGTGCCAATGATGGTCGTATGCGTGTTTGGCGCCGTGCAGGTGAGCGCCACAATCAGGACTGCATACGACAAAGGCACACAGGGCCAACACCCGGCATCATGGTGTGGGGAGCGATCTCCTACACTGGCCGTACACCACTGGTGATCGTCGAGGGGACACTGAATAGTGCACGGTACATCCAAACCGTCATCGAACCCATCGTTCTACCATTCCTAGACCGGCAAGGGAACTTGCTGTTCCAACAGGACAATGCACGTCCGCATGTATCCCGTGCCACCCAACGTGCTCTAGAAGGTGTAAGTCAACTACCCTGGCCAGCAAGATCTCCGGATCTGTCCCCCATTGAGCATGTTTGGGACTGGATGAAGCGTCGTCTCACGCGGTCTGCACGTCCAGCACGAACGCTGGTCCAACTGAGGCGCCAGGTGGAAATGGCATGGCAAGCCGTTCCAGCATCTCTACGATCGTCTCCATGGGAGAATAGCAGCCTGCATTGCTGCGAAAGGTGGATATACACTGTACTAGTGCCGACATTGTGCATGCTCTGTTGCCTGTGTCTATGTGCCTGTGGTTCTGTCAGTGTGATCATGTGATGTATCTGACCCCAGGAATGTGTCAATAAAGTTTCCCCTTCCTGGGACAATGAATTCACGGTGTTCTTATTTCAATTTCCAGGAGTGTAGATACGGACCTTGGTGAAGAAATATCAGAAAAAGAACAATAGCCTGGATCTTCAAGGGAAAATTAGAGGTGCTAACAAAGGACAATGATTACTATGTTCCTGCATAGCTTAGCCTCAGAAATTGAACGCTTTTAGGTCTTTCGTGCAGAAGGAAGTATTAGTTTTCTACAAGAGTTTTTAAGCATTTTGTTCACATTTACGAGATATTGCAGTTCGATATTGTGTTGGGTAACGTGGCTACAATTCAAATTCGTTACAAGGGATTATTTCAAGTGTTGTTTCGTTCATTTCTACTTATTTTTTTATTATATTTACCTCAAATGGAGCAAAGACCCGCATTGTCGGGTTTTATCCCAGGTTTCGTCTTAGCTTCATTCTATATTTCTATATAATTAATAATCAAACAAAGTCTGAATTTGGGTCCGTTGTATGTAACAACCCAACTTATGACTTAAATTTGAAATCTCCGAAAAATCTGCCCCTCATTGACCAAAATATTAGAAGAACTGGAAAAACTGGAAATTGTGGTACTTTACTCCAACATACGTTGTTTGTCTACATTTCCGTTTATTCCCCATGCATATAATCTAATTAATTTGTTTTACCTTTTTTACGCATTATCTGTTTCTATCGTCACCCCCCTCTCGCCATTTCAGTAAGAAGACAAATAATCTTTCAAACCGTACAGATGGCCCTCTAATATGTCACTTCTCAAATTTAGTATGTCCGCTAAGTATCCGACATTCTTTTGTAGAACAGTATTTGAAATGCTACCAGTTTTTTGTTGCCGGTACCTTGTTATTTTTGTGATTAATTTGGATAGAGCGCTCTACAGTTACGTAAATGTGTCTCTTAATAGGTAGATAGGAATTGATATAGTTAGAAATTTGTTAACAACGAAACCATCATTGTCCTTGCATGCACTTATCTGTTACTCCTCTTACGTCGTTCGTTGACAGACCTCCATGCAATGACATGACAGCATGAATTTTGGCTTTTGTTTCGCAGCAAAATTCGAGATCATTCGGCGTTAAAATAAGATGTTGGTGGGTGAATCTACAGTATAAAGTGGAAGACCTGGAGGAATACTCTCGACATGGCTTTGCCTTCAGCCACTGTGAGTTTTGCTCGTCACAGCAGAAAGGCTGCCGCCTGTTAGGAGTTTCTTCGCCGTGCAGACTATCTGGTTTCACCGCGGAGGAGGAGATGCGCCTTTCAGTGGCGGAAACTTTGGCCACGCGTCCTGACGTCAACAGAATAGACATCAGCTTACCAACTTCCAGAGTAAGGGTCTCAGGAAACCTTTGTTCTCTGCAGTCTTCCTTTGATAATACAGTACTTCCGTTCCTCGGGCTTTTCTGTGTCACATTTATCGTTTAACTTTTTCCACCCGTACGCTTAATATCACTTCTCACTTTTCGTCTTCCACTGATTATTCCAAAATTTCAATGTCTAGTATATATCAGTGTATAATTAATTATGTACCAAATTAAATTTAAAATTAGTTATCAGTCGATAAATGTGGATAATCAGATTTTTATCCAGTTGCTGACAAGTTCCGCCTTCCAGTTTTTCGGATATTTTTACGAAACATTTTATATGTTTTAATGTTCATTTCGTTATTCAGTTGAGTCTCATACTGAACATTGCTCTACTGGGTCCATCCGTTGCATAGTGTCTTATAGTATTCAGAGCTGAAAAACTTCTTCCTAGATCCTAATTGAGAATAACTGTAAAGCAAGTTGAATGTATGAATGTAAGCAAAAGTCAGTGGTACAGTAGTATAGTAATTGGTTTCTTGCTTTTTATTTCGTGCGTCTTAGAACTCACGGGCATTGTAAAAATTTATTATCCCATCTAAGATTGCTTAAGATGCTATGCCCATTTTAACTGCATTTGCAGTATAAGAATATCTATCAACAATATAGCAAACGCGCTTAGTTTCAATTATACGTAATCAAGCACGAAAAATACAAATATTAGCATAATTAATTGAGAGAATCACGCACACTAATTCGTGAAGAGAAACAAAATGCCTTCAAGAGGGTATAATACACAATTATATGGGTAAAACCTATCTTACTTTCAGGATTAGTAACATTAATTCACACCAATAGTGAATTAGTTCATTTCTGGATTTCATGACATACAATGTGACTTGAGAAACAGCATAAGGGGAATATGACGGGAAGGCGTGGCGAGTGGCTTCATGCTGCTGGTACGCGGAGTTGCATACGATGTTATCAGCCAATATGTAACCTATACTCTCTATTCACAATGATACACGAACGTAGAATATGGTATGAGCAACAAGCAAACAACAGGCGGCAGGCGATGTCACTCAGACCCGAGCACGATTGCAGCATGAGACAGGTTGGTGGGGCAGCAAAGAGACAGCCTGGAACCAAGTCTAAGCAAGCGAACTATGCGGGACTAGCCCGGTTAATGAGCACGGAACTGCTGGCTGAAAAGCTACGCCGTTGGCGGCGGCAGTCCCCCTCGGTGCGGGGCTGGCTGCAATTCATTGTTTGGTCCGTACCATAAGGTGGCTGCAGAGTGCTGGCTGCATGAAGTCAGCCGGTCAGACCGTAGTCATTGGTTCAAGGGCCAGAGGAGTAAGGAGATCACTGGCACTGCTGTGCACCATATTATAGCCTAGCTGTACCAATGATGACTGCTGGACCTGGACTGGTTAACACCACCGCCCAGGATGGCTTTTACTTCCTGCTTGGAACCATGTGGAACAGACTCTGATAACCAGGACCAGCGGTTGTCAGAAGACAGTTGATCACTGTCTCAGGCTCGTACGACGGCTCGCAGGAAAGGATTAGATGGAAGCGGCGGCTTCTGCTGAGGCTGAGGGTTTTTATGGATCCTTCTTCCAAAGTGCTCCACAGCTTCAGGAAAAATAATCTATTTAAGGGGAGTCGTACCAACCAAAATGACAAAATCTGACATTTTTACTTTTATGCAGATTATGAAAATGTGGATCTTTATGCTTAATTCGTTGTCTGTTATATTTAAATAATAAGTATTTCAAAATAATCATGCACTGACATTTCTGAGAATTTAGTTTTGCATTATTGGTGAAAAGTAAACCCTGTGTGCAAATTGTTGTTGTTGTTGTGGTCTTCAGTCCTGAGACTGGTTTGATGCAGGTCTCCATGTTACTCTATCCTGTGCAAGCTTTTTCATCTCCCAGTACCTACTGCAACCTACATCCTTCTGAATCTGCTTAGTGTATTCATCTCTTGGTCTCCCTCTACGGTTTTTACCCTCCACGCTGCCATCCAATACTAAATTGGTGATCCCTTGATGCCTCAGAACATGTCCTACCAACCGATCCCTTCTTCTGGTCAAGTTGTGCCACAAACTTCTCTTCTCCCCAATCCTATTCAATACTTCCTCATTAGTTATGTGATCTACCCATCTAATCTTCAGCATTCTTCTGTAGCACCACATTTCGAAAGCTTCTATTCTCTTCTTGTCCAAACTAGTTATCGTCCATGTTTCACTTCCATACATGGCTACACTCCATACAAATACTTTCAGAAATGACTTCCTGACACTCTATACTCGATGTTAACAAATTTCTCTTCTTCAGAAATGCTTTCCCTGCCATTGCCAGTCTACATTTTATATCCTCTCTACTTCGACCATCATCAGTTATTTTGCTCCCCAAATAGCAAAACGCCTTTACTTCTTTAAGTGTCTCATTTCCTAATCTAATTCCCTCAGCATCACCCGACTTAATTATACTACATTCCATTATCCTTGTTTTGCTTTTGTTGATGTTCATCTTATATCCTCCTTTCAAGACACTGTCCATTCCATTCAACTGCTCTTCCAAGTCCTTTGCTGTCTCTGACAGAATTACAATGTCATGGGCGAACCTCAAAGTTTTCATTTCTTCTCGATGAATTTTAATACCTACTCCGAATTTTTCTTTTGTTTCCTTTACTGCTTGCTCAATATACAGATTGAACAACATCGGGGAGAGGCAACAACTCTGTCTTACTCCCTTCCCAACCACTGCTTCCCTTTCATGTCCCTCGACTCTTATAACTGTCATCTGGTTTCTGTACAAATTGTAAATAGCCTTTCGCTCCCTGTATTTTACCCCTGCAACCTTTAGGATTTGAAAGAGATTATTCCAGTCAACATTGTCAAAAGCTTTCTCTAAGTCTACAAATGCTAGAGACGTAAGTTTGCCTTTCCTTAATCTTTCTTCTAAGTTAAGTCGTAAGGTCAGTATTGCCTCACGTGTTCCAGTGTTGCTACGGAATCCAAACTGATCTTCCCCGAGGTTGGCTTCTACTAGTTTTTCCATTCTCCGCCCGGAGAACCGAATGGGGGACTATTTTACATCCGGAATATTTTACCCAAGAGAGTGCCATCAACATTTACCATACAGTAAAGCTGCATGCCCTCGGGAAAAATGACGGCCGTAGTTTCCCCTTGCTTTCAGCCTTTCGCAGTACCAGCACAGCAAGGCCAGATCAGTCAATCATCCAGACTTTTGCCCCTGCAACTACTGAAAAGGCTGCTGCCCCTCTTCAGGAACCACACGTTTGTCTGGCCTCTCAACAGATACCCCTCCGCTGTGGTTGCACCTACAGTACGGCTATCTGTATCGCTGAGGCACGCAAGCCTCCCCACCAACGGCAAGGTCCATGGTTCAAGGGGGGGGGGGGGAGACTAGTGGGAGATATTCTTGAATACAAGCAAATGATCGTGATTCTGTTATGCAAGCGATGTCTGTTTGTCCTAGATCTGACTATCATACTTTGCACATGCTGTACAAAATATTCATTTCTCTATCTGCATCTATTGCTACAGCAGAAAGAAGTTTCTTAACATTGCGGTGTAGAAAGACATGGCTGAAGTAGACAGTGAAGGGGGATCGACTTAATAGCTTTGCTCTGTTGAACACTCACCCTCACATTGATTATCCTATTGATGACGTAATTAACCAATTTGCCAGGAAGAATAGGCGCATAGACTTCATCACTTATGGAAGAGAACCACAACTGTAACACATTTACCTCATAAGATGGCATTGTCTTGTATATATGTATAATCAGTTTAAATAAAACTTTCTTAAACTTTGCATGTGACTTGATTTTTTTTTATTACGGTAAAAGTAAAGGTAGCTCAAGATATCTTAAGCGCGCCCCCCATGAGGTTTTTCTATATCCGCCACTGTTAACTACTCAAGGTAATTTTCGAATAAAGCAATTTAAACTGTTTCAAGCAATTCCTTGTTCTTACTGTCCACCACAGTCATTTGAGTCTCCCTGTCAGTAGATGCTAATTTGAAATCTTCCCCTAATACAACCCCTCAATTGTTCCACCACTACTGCAGCTGAGGCCGGGGGTCTATAAAAGCACACGATGCTCACGTTTTATCGACCCTTAACGCTCGTCTCCACCCATATCATTTCTTGTTCGGTATCTCTACTAATCTCACTAGATATTACCGAATCTTGTACTGCTACAAATACGCTTCCATCAACAGCAATCAACATATCTTTGCGATATACATTTCAAACGCAATTTTGAATGACATTGTTAATGATGTCTGGTTTCAGCCAGCTTTCTGCTCCTAGTACTAAGTGGGCGTGGTTGCCGTTTACTAGCGAGACCATTTCTTGGACCTTTCGCTAGAGGCTCCTGCATGGCATGGTGGATGTTCGTCTGGGATTCCATGGGGTCTGTGATAGTAACCTAAGGCACCTTGACAGCTGTGGGTAACGTGAACTGCGGACTACCTGCACGCTTCCATGCATGATGTCTTCCTCTGAAGGTGAGGGCATCTTCCAGCAGGATGACTGTCCGCGTAATAAGGTCAGAATCGCGTTACAGTGATATGAGGAAATCTCAATGACGTCTTGGCCAATAAATACTCATCATACGAAGCCGATGAAACACATCTGGGTCATTATTGGGCAGCAAGTCTGCACCGAAAAAGTGCTGGTGTGTAATTTATGGGCATTTCGTGACCTGTGGGTAGACATGTGCCACATACCTCTAAAAATCCATCAAGGGGTTGTCGTACCCATGATTTGATATAATCCCTGGAGTATAGCAGTCCAAAAGTGGACCAATACGCTGTTAAGCAAATGGTGGCGTGATATTTTGTCTCATCAATGTAATACAGGAGTTATATTCACTTGACAAGCAAGATAATGATTTCTAATGATGAAATTGAATTACAAGAAACGAGCTATCTGCAGGTTTGTTGAGAAATTTTTAACCAATTTTGTGAACGAGTCATGTTAAATGAGGTCTGCTTCCGACGCAGTTGTATTGTGTAGAACTACAGTGGCGTCGAGTGCAGTCCAGAACCATAATCAGTTCACAATCTGCCAGCCGGTCAACTCGCCTGAGTGAGGTGTCGGTTGAGCATTCAGCATAACCTTAAAGGCTAAAAGGCAAGAACCCAGTGACCTATTCAGTGCACCGATCGCTCTCAACGAGATCATGCCAAATGGAAAAACGTGAAGTCGTGCAGTGGATAAATGGTGTATCTGTATTAAACAGGAGTGGCACAACTGAACATGAAAGAAGTGATATAATTTCTAAGACTTTCCGGCGATATGTTCTCATCTCGCAGAATCGGGTGTACTGCCGGTGGTCCGCGTCTTCCCAACACGATATTTCGACGTCGTAACTCGGCGTCTTCATCAGGTGATGAAGAGAGAACATCAGGGAACACCTGATGAAGACGCCTAGTTACGACGTCGAAATATCGTGTTGGGTAGACGCGGGCCAACGGCAGTACACATGATTCAGTGAGATGACATGAAAGACGTGCATCATGATACACATAGAGATAATGATGGGGGTTTTCATCATGCTACTGAAAGGAGTATACTGGGGCGCACTTGTATGTGGGACCAGAATAAGACAAGAATATTAATAAATTAAAATTAAGCTGGTATACTATAAACGATGAATGTCTCTAATAGGCTCGGTATGGCGGATCGCTGAATGAACGCGACCGCAGAGCTCAAGATCTCTGGTCTGAGATTATTATAGAGTTGGAGTAAGAGAGCGCTGGGCGCACATTTGTAGGTAGCTGTCTGTGAGGAAATGACGATAGAGCAGGCAGTCTTTTGGGTGTGCAGTGTGAAGCCACCAAGTGTTAATATGGTTTAAATGGCTCTGAAAACTATGGGACTTAACATCTGAGGTCATCAGTCCCCTAGAACTTAGAACTACTTAAACCTAACTAACCTAAGGACATCACACACATCTATGCCCGAATCAGGATTCGAATCTGCGACCGTAGCGGTCGCACGGTTCCAGACTGAAGCGCCTAGAACCGCTCGGCCCCAACGGCCGGCGCCAAGTATTACATTAATGTAGGTATGTCACTATTGTTGAACATGGAAGGAGAAGTGTTGATGCACCCAAGGTAAAGATGTTAAATAATTATGATTTCCTTTTTTTTTTTTTTTTTCGCCAGCGCGGTAGTATTGATGAGTTGGCTGGTAATTTGTAACTGTTAAGCAACCACAGAACCTATGTAAACCGTTTTGATAAAAAGCTACTTAGACATTTCTTTTTGTAATGTTTCTAAGATTTGTTAACAGAGCTATGTGTAATTTAATGATCTGCATTGATGCTGGATTAATGAAGTTAGATAACACTTGCTGTTTAAAGCTCAATTTTTATGAATCAGTTGTGAGTAATGTAACTTCAATTGTCAGATTTTTTCGAAAAGGCAAATTTTCTTGCAATATAATTTTTCTAGAAACCTGAATGTTATTAGTTAACCATAATCAGTGCCGTCTCCGGGTCCAGGCCATATTCTTTAAAAAAGGAGGGTTTTCATAAATGTTTTCATTTATCAGCCAAAACAATTTCATGTGCATTTCAAAGTATTACAGCCAGCATTTCACATTGCTGAGCTGTAGCTAGCAAATTTATGTTTTTGAGAGAGAGCCGAATGTATCAAGTTCCACCATTGCTGCTTTAGAGGTAAGACAATTTTGTTTATTCGCTATGTGCATAGGGACCAAAGTTATCAGTTGTGTACAGGGCCAAATGATTTAGTGCGTAAGCGGGTGAATGTACACTCCTGGAAATTGAAATAAGAACACCGTGAATTCATTGTCCCAGGAAGGGGAAACTTTATTGACACATTCCTGGGGTCAGATACATCACATGATCACACTGACAGAACCACAGGCACATAGACACAGGCAACAGAGCATGCACAATGTCGGCACTAGTACAGTGTATATCCACCTTTCGCAGCAATGCAGGCTGCTATTCTCCCATGGAGACGATCGTAGAGATGCTGGATGTAGTCCTGTGGAACGGCTTGCCATGCCATTTCCACCTGGCGCCTCAGTTGGACCAGCGTTCGTGCTGGACGTGCAGACCGCGTGAGACGACGCTTCATCCAGTCCCAAACATGCTCAATGGGGGACAGATCCGGAGAT
The DNA here is from genome assembly GCF_021461395.2 of Schistocerca americana. NCBI lineage: Eukaryota > Metazoa > Arthropoda > Insecta > Orthoptera > Acrididae > Schistocerca > Schistocerca americana. The sequence continues at coordinate 319,146,566 of NC_060125.1, read as the reverse complement.
CTTGCTGGCCAGGGTAGTTGACTTACACCTTCTAGAGCACGTTGGGTGGCACGGGATACATGCGGACGTGCATTGTCCTGTTGGAACAGCAAGTTCCCTTGCCGGTCTAGGAATGGTAGAACGATGGGTTCGATGACGGTTTGGATGTACCGTGCACTATTCAGTGTCCCCTCGACGATCACCAGTGGTGTACAGCCAGTGTAGGAGATCGCTCCCCACACCATGATGCCGGGTGTTGGCCCTGTGTGCCTCGATCGTATACAGTCCTGATTGTGGCGCCCACCTGCACGGCGCCAAACACGCATACGACCATAATTGGCACCAAGGCAGAAGCGACTCTCATCGCTGAAGACGACACGTCTCCATTCGTCCCTCCATTTACGCCTGTCGCGACACCACTGGAGGCGGGCTGCACGATGTTGGGGCGTGAGCGGAAGACGGCCTAACGGTGTGCGGGACCGTAGCCCAGCTTCATGGAGACGATTGCGAATGGTCCTCGCCGATTCCCCAGGAGCAACAGTGTCCCTAATTTGCTGGGAAGTGGCGGTGCGGTCCCCTACGTCACTGCGTAGGATCCTACGGTCTTGGCGTGCATCCGTGCGTCGCTGCGGTCCGGTCCCAGGTCGACGGGCACGTGCACCTTCCGCCGACCACTGGCGACAACATCGATGTACTGTGGAGACCTCACTCCCCACGTGTTGAGCAATGCGGCGGTACGTCCACCCGGCCTCCCGCATGCCCACTATACGCCCTCGCTCAAAGTCCGTCAACTGCACATACGGTTCACGTCCACGCTGTCGCGGCATGCTACCAGTGTTAAAGACTGCGATGGAGCTCCGTATGCCACGGCAAACTGGCTGACACTGACGGCGGCGGTGCACAAATGCTGCGCAGCTAGCGCCATTCGACGGCAACACCGCGGTTCCTGGTGTGTCCGCTGTGCCGTGCGTGTGATCATTGCTTGTACAGCCCTCTCGCAGTGTCCGGAGCAAGTATGGTGGGTCTGACACACCGGTGTCAATGTGTTCTTTTTTCCATTTCCAGGAGTGTATTTTGCAGTGACTGTATTTCTTTATTGGTACTGGGAGGTGCATTGCTCAATCAATTAGTGTACAGTTTTGTTAATTATAACAAGGAGTAAGCACACCACTTGCAGTTAGAACACGCCACACGATAATTCGAGTTTTGTATCCATTTCTCAGTTCACAAATTCATTGAACGTAGTATTTTATTAAAGAACATTACAATACTAAATGAAACTGTAAGTCACAGTAACAATCTGATCTCTTAGTAGATGCATTAATGTGATTCTAGTCATTGAACAAACGTTGTATACTAGTGCAAAGGTGCACGAGGATACAAAAACATGTACGAAAGGCCTTGACACCGGTTGGCAGGATTGAGATAAACGATACAAAAACTGAATTCACGAATTTCGTCAGTGATTGATGAATAAGTTGATAGTCTGAAAAAAAGGACCCAGAAAAGTACGAAAAAGCACCAGTTCCTTTGCCTAAGAGCATACTGAGTGCAGATAGCTGGAGATGAATTGATTTGGAAGACCGAAACTATGGCTTGACAAAAATAAATTTGAGGTCTTCTCGTCACGTCATGCTTACCACTCTGCTGATACTTTGTGCAGAGGATGGCTGTATTAATGGCTGAGAATTTGAAGTACAAACCAAGTATGTCTGATCATGTGAAAAGCGAAAACATCTCCCTCTGCAGTACTGAGGTGTACTGTAGCATGTCATCAGACGAAGTCTTCTGTGCCTGGCGTCCCAAGGCGAAATGTCTTTACTCTTTACTCCACGTAATATACCTGGTTGTGTCAGCTCCGAAATCTTGATAGACAAAAGCAGTACATATTTCGAGTTCTGGCCAATTAAAAGTTCACAAAAAGTCCAGGACTTTCCCTTCTCCGAAAGAAACATTCACGGTTTACCAACACATTGCTCAGTTGTCTCTTAGACTAGGGCAGTATGTAAAAATTCGATGCCTGTGTACAGGGTGTCATAAAATTCGACGGAAAAGTTTAGGAATGGACTCTTCATATAGAGGAAAAATAGTCTAGTACACGTGGGCTCTAAAATGCATACTTTAAGAACAATGAGCACCTCTTCATCTTAGATACTGTGAAATAGATCTCATTTACAGCAAGCTCTTTGTTTTTCATATTTTGGGAGGAGCTATTATGGACCGAAACAAGGAAAAAAATGACCAATAAACATGGGCTCTAAGGTACAAGGCTTAAGGGATGTGGACAATTGTTCAGTAGAAGAAATATGTTTCACAACAGTGCAATTGGTATTTTACAGCCTATGTGCTCCTCTTTTCGATTTGTTGTATGATTAATCCATTCCTGAAGTTTTGGAATCGAGTTTTGAAATACCCCGTACGTGTGTTTTCGCGTTTGGCACATATGAACTGGCGAGTCTCCACCACCTCTATGAAATTAATTGTCGTTTACCAACTGGAGGCTTCCTTGCAAAATTTATACACACGCCTGAGCCCACCTACAAACCACAACGGCTGTCTCCCACGCTGACAGCATTGTGTTTTCTCTTGTCTTCGCACATCTTATCCTCTCTAAAGGGAATTCTTTACGCTCCTCGCATTCTGATAGTTTACAATGTGATGGGCACTCTTCCTCAGCCTGCAACTTCCATGGCTGCTGTCTGGTGTTTTCGCATCCGTCGAAACAACAATTCTCCAGTCCCGGGTCATATCTGCCTGCTGGATTTCATCAAAGCAGAGACATTTTTCTGGTTTGCCTGCCGTACCCCCTCCCCCCCCCCCCCCCCGGCCACTATGCTCTTGTGCACTTCCATATGCACCTGGTCATTCCAAGTTTCCAGAAAAACACTATAATTACCAATCACTGTACAGGGTCACTATAAATAGCAGTCACTGTACAGAGTTAAATTGAAAGCATACGTCTACGATCTTTAGTGTTACCCTTAACGGCGTCATACCTTATCGGCGTCAATTATTTAACAGGGGTCGTATCACCCTCTCTCGGCAATGTTAAACTAGCTATATAAACGCCCTGTTTTCTCAGTAACTTATGAGTATATAAATATGAGATTTTTCCACATGTTATCTCATGTTTTGTGAATGTATTGCTATGTAATCACTTTAAAACGACGATTAGGAAACACGTCAAGAGTTTTTGGTCTTAAACGTATAATTTTTTGATTTAAATCTTCACAATTTCAATTTCTTGAAGTCTGACTATTAAAGTAAGTGGCACTAAATTAGACCTACAGAATCGTGGTACTATATATTCATAGCTTAGATTAAGTAGTTTCTGAGAAAAATGGGCTTATATACTAAAAAATATAATTTTGGTAGAACTGTGTTTTAAAAAAGGAATTAATACACAGCCAACTGATACATAAAAATATGTTGGAATCCTCCTGGCTGGTAGTTCGCACCTCTTCCTTCATCTTCCTCACCCAATGCTGCCTTCCTTTCTTTGGATCTGGCATTTTTTGACATACTGTTTGCTGCATTCTCTGTCGTCACGACTCGCAGTTTGTCCAGTTCCGTCACACTTTTAGTGGTTCTTTAACCTTGATGGATTTCAAGTTGATCCAGAACCTGTAGTCTCTTGGAACAGCCATCATTCTACGTAAGAGCAGCTTCAAAAACACACAAAGACTGAGCTACCAACAAAAACATTTTTTCACCATGCAACATTGTTAATAGCTTAGTTGGGATTTCGTGAATTACCTTTCAGACTTTTTTTTCACAGCTCTGGAGCGGCAAGATGCTGAAACACAGGTTTCATGGCAACCATAACATTATTTGGAACTAATTTTGTGAGAGAGTGTCTACCTCTCTTCCTTTTTTTCCTTCAGGTATTTACACCACTCAATGGGACACAGGTTGTGGATTGGTTTAGCATCTGTACACAGCCACTGGAAATAAATTGCTCAAATAACTCTCTTAATACAATCTCAGTTACTCCGGTTACTTCTTGTGGACATAACATAATACTGTATAGTCTGATTAATTTGTATATCGTCAGTCGACGCCTTATACTTAGACCAGCTGATAGCTTAGTACTTCCCAATTGCTGTTTTACTCTACGCAGTCTCGTGCACATCCTCTTCTGTACATGAAGTTTTGTAATGGACATGTGCCCATACCCCCCCCCCCCCCCCCATGAACCATGGACCTTGATGTTGGTGGGGAGGCTTGCGTGCCTCAGCGATACAGATAGCCGTACCGTAGGTCCAACCACAATGGAGCGGTATCTGTTGAGAGGCCAGACAAACGTGTGGTTCCTGAAGACGGGCAGCAGCCTTTTCAGTAGTTGCAAGGGCAACAGTCTGGATGATTGACTGATCTGGCCTTGTAACAATAACCAAAACGGCCTTGCTGTGCTGGTACTGCGAACGGCTGAAAGCAAGGGGAAACTACAGCCGTAATTTTTCCCGAGGGCATGCAGCTTTGCTGTATGATTAAATGATGATGGCGTCCTCTTGGGTTAAATATTCCGGAGGTAAAATAGTCCCCCATTCCGATCTCCGGGCGGGGACTACTCAAGAGGATGTCGTTATCAGGAGAAAGAAAACTGGCGTTCTACGGATCGGAGCGTGGAGTGTCAGATCCCTTAATCGGGCAGGTAAGTTAGAAAATTTAAAAAGGGATATGGATAGGTTGAAGTTAGATATAGTGGGAATTAGTGAAGTTCAGTGGCAGGAGGATCAAGACTTCTGGTCAGGTGACTACAGGGTTATAAACACAAAATCAAATAGGGGTAATGCAGGAGTAGGTTTAATAATGAATAGGAAAATAGGAATGCGGGTAAGCTACTACAAACAGCATAGTGAACGCATTATTGTGGCCAAGATAGATACGAAGCCCACACCTACTACAGTAGTACAACTTTATACGCCAACTAGCTCTGCAGATGAAGAAATTGAAGAAATGTATAATGAAATAAAAGAAATTATTCAGATTGTGAAGGGAGACGAAAATTTAATAGTCATGGGTGACTGAAATTCGAGTGTAGGAAAAGCGAGAGAAGGAAACATAGTTTGTGAATATGGATTTGGGCTAAGAAATGAAAGAGTAATCCGCCTGGTAGAATTTTGCACAGAGCACAACATAATCATAACTAACACTTGGTTTAAGAATCATGAAAGAAGGTTGTATACATGGAAGAATCCTGGAGATACTAAAACGTATCAGATAGATTATATAATGGTTAGACAGAGATTTAATAACCAGGTTTTAAATTGTAAGACATTTCCAGGGGCAGATGTGGACTCTGACCACAATCTATTGGTTATGACCTGAAGATTAAAACTGAAGAAACTGCAAAAAGGTGGGAATTTAAGGAGATGGGACCTGGATAAACTGAAAGAATCAGAGGTTGTACAGAGTTTCAGGGAGAGCATAAGGGAACAATTGACAGGAATGGGGGGAAAGAAATACAGTAGAAGAAGAATGCGTAGCTTTGAGGGATGAAATAGCGAAGGCAGCAGAGGATCAAGTAGGTAAAAAGACAAGTGCTAGTAGAAATCCTTGGGTAACAGAAGAAATATTGAATTTGATCGATGAAAGGAGAAAATATAAAAATGCAGTAAATGAAGCAGGCAAAAGGGAATACAAACGTCTCAAAAATGAGATCGACAGTAGGTGCAAAAGGATTAAGCACGGGTGGCTAGAGGACAAATGTAAGGATGTAGAGGCCTATCTCACTAGGGGTAAGATAGATACTGCCTACTGGATAATTAAAGAGACCTTTGGAGATAAATGAACGACTTGTATGAATATCAAGAGCTGAGATGGAAACCCAGTTCTAAGCAAAGAAGGGAAAGCAGAAAGGTGGAAGGAGTATATAGAGGTTCTATACAAGGGCGATGTACTTGAGGAGAATATTATGGAAATGGAAGAGGATGTAGATGAAGATGAAATGGGAGATATGATACTGCGTGAAGAGTTTGACAGAGCACTGAAAGACATGTGTCGAAACAAGGCCCCCAGAGTAGACAACATTCCTTTGGAACTACTGACGGCCTTGGGAGAGCCAGTCCTGACAAACCTCTACCATCTGGTGAGCAAGATGTATGAGACAGGCGAAATACCCTCAGACATAAAGAAGAATACAATAATTCCAATCCCAAAGAAAGCAGGTGTTGACAGATGTGAAAATTACCGAACTATCAGTTTCATAAGCCACAGCTGCAAAATACTAACGCGAATTCTCTACGGACGAATGGAAAAACTAGTAGAAGCCGACGTCGGGATAGATCAGTTTGAATTCCGTAGAAATGCTGGGCAATACTGAACCTACGACTTATCTTAGACGCTAGGTTAAGAAGGGCAAACCTACGTTTCTAGCATTTGTAGACTTAGAGAAAGTTTTTGACAATGTTGATTGGAATACTCTGTTTCAAATTCTGAAGGTGGCAAGGGTAAAATTCAGGGAGCGAAAGGCTATTTACAATTTGTACAGGAAGCAGATGGCAGTTATAAAAGTCGAGGGACATGAAAGGGAAGCAGTTGTTTGGAAGGGAGTGAGACAGGGTTGTAGTGTCTCCCCGATGCTAATCAATCTGTATATTGATGAAGGAGTGAGGGAAACAAAAGAAAAATTCGGAGTAGGTATTAAAATCCATGGAGCAGAAAAAAAAAACTTTGAGGTTCACCCGTGACATTGTAATTCTGTCAGAAACAGCAAAGGACTTGGAAGAGCAGTTGAACGGAATGGACGGCGTCTTGAAAGGAGGATATGAGAGGAACATCAACAAGAGCAAAACGAGGATAATGGAATGTAGTCGAATTAAATCGGGTTATGCTGAGGGAATTAGATTAGGAAATGAGAAACTTAAAGTAGTAAAGGAGTTTAGCTATTTGGGGAGCAAAATAACTGATGATGGTCGAAGTAGAGAAGATATAAAATTGAGACTGGCAAAGCCAAGGAAAACGTTTCTGAAGAAGAACAATTTGTTAACATCGATTATAGATTCAAGTGTCAGGAAGTCATTTCTGAAAGTATTTTTATGGAGTCTAGCTATGTATGGAAGTGAAACATGGACGATAAATAGTTTGGACAAGAAGAGACTAGAAGCTTTTGAAATGTGATGCTACAGAAGAATGAGGAAGTATTGAATAGGTTTGGGGGAAGAGAAGTTCGTGGCACAACTTGACTAGAAGAAGGGATCGGTTGGTAGGACATGTTCTGAGGCATCAAGGGATCACCAATTTAGTATTGGAGGGGGCGTGGAGGGTAAAAATCGTAGAGGGAGACCAAGAGATGAATACACTAAGCAGATTCAGAAGAATGTAGGTAGCGGTAGTTACTGGGAGATGAAGAAGCTTGCACAGGATAGAGTATCATGCAGAGCTGCAACAAACCAGTCTCAGGACTGAAGACCACAACAACAGTCTCCTTTTAATCAGAAAACAGTAGAATATTCGCGAAAAAATGGCAGACAGAATAACGTATCGAGATCACAAGAATAGTCCCAACTTTTCTCGTTTTTATGTGTTAGCTCTCGACGTGGAAGACAGAAACGTATAAAATACGTTGACGCGGACGGGCGTGCTACATACGAAACTACAACTATTCGGAACTCAATTCAGTCGAGTTGACTGACCAAAGAAACGGACGAACAGCGTGCGGGTTAAATGGCGGGGACGGTGGGGGGTGGTCGTGCGGGTGGCCCCGCAAGGGGTGGGGGGGTGCGCCACGCGCGCCTTCCCCCCCCCCCCACCCCGCCCCCCATATGTATCCGCCACTGGTAGTCAAAAGGAGAACCGAATCTAGAAGGAAACAGATCTGCTGGTGAGAAACAGTCCCTACATTTTCGTCTTAGTGTATAACAGGGAATTAGTGACCACGATGCCGCTACAGAATCACTGAATACGGTTGTAATTACGAACACAAAGATAGGTTAGAAGATCATTACGCTTAGCAAGAGTGATGAGAAACAAATCTGATATTTTGGTCAGTATGAAAATTTTATCTCCATCACTTTCAGCAATGCGCTTTAGACAGATATGTCCCGACAAAAGTTGTGAGGAACGGAACTTAACCGCAGTGTTTCGACGGCCATGTTACAAAGCTGCTACGAAAGCAAAGACAGCTACACCGTAGATTTAAAAATAGCCAAGTCCCACCGGCAAACAAAAACTGAACGAAGCGAAATTAATGTAGGGAAAAAGCTGTGTGTGAAGCGTTCAGCGAAGCTGAATGTGAACTACCGACTCGACAGAAAACCTTAAGAAGATTTTGTTTTATGTTAAATGAGTAAGCGTGTCGAAAGCATCTGTCCACACACTCTGAGACCATAATAGAATTGAAACGGAGGACGATACGGACAAGACAAAATAGTAAACGATTTTTTCCAAAACTCTTCCAACACAAAGAATGCACTGTAGTGCCTCAATTAAATCGTCGTACGGGACAAATTTTATGCTAGCATACGGTAACACTTAAGTAGACCGAAAATCTCCACTGTGGGAATGAATACGGGTTCCGAAAATGAAGATAGTGTCCAAGTCAGCTCACTTCTTGCGTCCACGAGACCCAGAAAGCGTTACGTACCGGCGGCGTGTTCCCTGTCTCCCATGAGGCATTCGATACAGTTCTGCAAAGCTGCCTAATGAACAGAATACGAACATACGGAATATAACACCAACCGTGTCATTGGTTTGAAGAGTTTCTAGCACACAGAACACAGCTCGTCACTGTCAATGGAGAGTTCAGACTTTAAGTGACTTTGAGGGTACGAAAAGCGTGTTATATGTCCATTACTTTTCACAATACATGTAAATGTTATAGTACACAACATCGGAAGTTGCATGACGCTTTTCTCGGAAGATGCTGTTGTCTACAGAGAAGTAGCAAGCCTAGGAAATTAAAGCGAAGTGCAGGAAGATCGGCAGAGGATTGATACTAAGTGCTGGTAGTGGCAATTGAACCTCAACGTGAACAGACGCAACATAGTACTTATACGCGCTGTATGATTACATGATTGCAGAACAAGCACTGCGAGCAGTTAGTTCCGTAAAATATGTAGGAGTAGGCGTGTGGGTCGTCTTAAACTGGAACGCTCACATTAAACTAATTGCAGGAAAGGTAGATGCCAGTCTGAGACTCATTGGAATAATCCTGCGTAAATGTACCCTGTCAACAAAGGAGATAGAGAGCCATCCTCCAACCTATACTTGAATACTGCACGTCAGCATGGGATCAGTAGCAGTAGGATTTCTAGAGGAAATAGAGAAGATCCAAAGAAGAGCAGCGTGAATAGTTACAGTTTCATTTAGCAAGCACGATAGCTGCACGGAGATAATAAACCAATTCCATTGGCAGGCGCTGCAAGAGAGGCGTTGGTTTACTGTCGAATGCTCCAAGAACGTTCGTCCCTAACATATTCAAAGAACCTACGTACGTCTTGCGGAAAGACCATCAGGATAAAATTAGTGATTCGAACCCACACATAGGCTTATCTGCAACTCGTTTTCTCCTTAACCATACCCGACTAGAACAGGTAAAGGGCGAAGTGACACTGGTGCACAAATTAACCTCCGCCATAGACTGTAAGGTAGCTTGCTGAGCTGAGCTGTGCATGTAGACGGATTTGTTTAATGGTGGTTAGCAGCTACATCTACTGATTATTAACTGTTTGGAAAGATACCGAAGACGTGTAGGCAGAAGGACTGAAAGAAAACTATAACGGCGAGAACTTTAAACCGTTAGCTTCCATTTACTTATTATTTGACTTGGTCAAATTTGAAGGAAAGCAATATGTTCTGTTCAAATTGAGGATTCGGAAATATCATTTATAGTCAAGATCCCAAAATAATTTAATTTTTTTAGTGGTTTTGGCTTCTCGACAAGTCATTTTCAGATCATAACTATATACATAGATTTTCTTACAACTGCCATTTGGAAGCAATCAGTGTATTTTATTATGTTCTGAAGATGGCCTGTTGATAAGCCGAAACTAGTAACCAATGATAATAATAATAGCAATTTTGACTGTTAAGTTCTTATCTGAATCCATAGATTTAAGCTTTTATTTATTGGGGAAGTATTCAGTGTACGTATATGGTGTCGCGTAAACGAACTTTGGCATATGAACGTACCATGCCTATAAAGAAATCCATGTTGAGGCGGGGCGGGGTTTGTCGGCGATTGCTGGTACGTACTGTCTCTCTCATTCATTGTCCACTTACCTCAGTACGGCTTCCTTACAACGTCCCTTCACTCTGCAGCAGTAGATACTCACTAGGCCGTGTAAAGCAGCATTAATGGACCAATACGTAATACCTAGCACACACAGGCCGCGTAACTCAAGTTGCGAGTCACTTCCTTAAAGCTCATTTTAACAAATTTCGGGTAATGGGTATATGCAGTTTACCTGCAGTAAGCTTTCGGAAATTTCTGTAAACCGATTTTTATTCTTAAGGAGGCACATACATTTGCTATCAAATTTCTAATTTTTAGCTGCTCTACTATTCCCATCTCACAGTCTGTACAAAATGATCTCACACAAAAAGAAAAACAACCAGAATATCAACAATTTTGAACTTTCGCATTCTGTGCATTCTGTAGAATATTAGAGCTGGCTTTATTATTAGTGGCGGCATATTATCCATTTAGGTTTGCGGAATGTGAAGTTTCAGTAAATGTGCACCCCTCCTGAGCAAGTATAATAATAGTACGTGTGCATGTTGTTAGCGGATGAACACTACCTTTTAACCAAATACCTCACTGGAAACCCGTCCTGAAGCTTTCTCAGAATTATTCAAGATATTTCAAGCCATATAACTTTTGGCGGGAGCGGAATTATCGCTGCATTTACTTTCTGCTTCATTTTGTTAGTTTAAAGTGGAGACGTCGCCATTTTCGCAGCCTCTCAGCACGGCAGAGTGGTCCAGTGATATACTGCAAAAGCCAACTTCTTCTCAGCAATACATCTTTGACAGCAGTCGGAAAACAGTAACAGAAGCATATTTACTCCATCTCCAGTCATCACGATCGTCACTAATTCAATTTGTACAGGTGAATTGATTGAACCTCAAAATATTTGCGCGGGACATGAGATGAGATAATGAAAATAATTTACAGTTACCGTGCAAAACTTTGAGAATAGGCTCCAGTTTACGGTAGCGGTAGCTAGTCTGTCTTTAGTGGTTTACAAAAGCGTATTTACTACATCTCCAAAAATCACAATAGTCAGTAATTCATGTTGTAAAGGTAATTACTTGCGCCTCAAAATATTTACACGTAATATGAAATGAAACATTGAATTTGCATAACTATGAGAAAAGTCTCCAGATAACGGTGGATGGTCTGCCTTTAGTAGTTTATGAACTGTTTTCACTTGTAGTCCATTTTCATATAGCTTCCCTACATGTATAAAATGTCAAATTCAAATTAATAATTGCATCAAATTCAGACTGTGATTAGAAAATAATACAGACTCACATAAACTACCTTAATGATTTGTTGTCTGGCTTGAGTGTATGAGTGAGTGTTCATGCCTGTGTTTCCTGTGTATAAAGTATGAAATAGTGCAGCATCAGAGAAAGTTGGTGATCAGTATATGCTGATGGACTTGGAAGAATGCATTGGAAACAGATTCATTGAGGTAGGCAATGGCTTTGTACAGGAAAAGTACAGTTCTGTCAGTAAACATAGTATTAAGATAGTACACTGCCTGAAACAAGTGAAGCACCTAAAAACCTTGGTCGGTGGACCGTCGTACACGTGCTCTCCATTAATGGGTATGTAAGTGATCAGATATGCAGTTTTTCCGTGACAGATAGAACTTCCAGAAAAGCGTTATTGTTGTTACGAGACCTTTCAGAGTATACAAGAGGTGTGAACAGCGCGAGATGTTGAGAGTTCACTGTGAAGGACACGGTAATGCCACGTACACGTGTGTGAGAGCGTTATCAGCACCTGACAGAGTCGGAAGGCGCCTCATTTTTGGTCTCCATGTGTCCTGCTGCTCGTCTAGTGCAATATCCAAATTTGTGGGTCATTCGGATGTGAAAATGAATGGGTGCTAGACCGCGTGAGATCGTGAGAGCCACCATATTTGATGCCAAGATTCCGGTCGACTTCGACTGACCACCACAAGAGAGGATCGCCGTACAGTATGCCATCTCATTCGAAAGCACCTGCCATCCGACAAGAAGTAAAATCGTTCCTACAACATTGTACTGGATATCACTCCATTGGTCGGAGATCAGCAGCAGTCAGACTAGGAATTAAGACGCCACGCGTCGTTGCCTGTTAACACTACAAAACAAACGGCTCCTTTGGGCATGGTGCCGTGACCGGGAATCATGGATTGCCGACGAAGAGCCTCGCATTGTGTTCAACGAGGTTCCGCGTTATTCCGGGTGACTATTGCAGACGATAATGGAGCGTCTATGGGAAAGACGCCATTCTTACACTGCTTTGGCAAGGCACAGCGGTGTTACTCCTGGCGCCATTGTGTGGGAAGCGATTAGTTATGATTTAAGGTCATGGCTGATGGTGATTGAAGGAACTCTGACGGCATATCAGTACAGTCTGCGTCCTCTCATTGGACTGTGGTGTTATACCGTTTTCCAACAGGACAATGCTCGTCCACAGATGACAAGTATCTCTACAAACAGTCTTCGTGATATTGAGGTACACTCGCAGCCAGCTAGATGACCCCCGGTAGAATATGACGTGTACGACGAGCTCGGTTAACACACTGGACTCGCATTCGGGAGGACGACGGTTCAACACTCGTCCGGCCATCCTGATTGAGGTTTTCCTTGATTTCCCTAAATGACTTCTGGAAAATACCGGGGTGGTTCCTTTTGAAAGGTCACGGCCGATTTCCTTACCCATGGTTCCCTAATCCGATGAGACCGATGACCTCGTTGTTTCGTCCTCTCAACCAACCCAATCAACCAACTCTGTCCCAGTGTCACTATGCAAACATTAAGGGCCTGTTACAACAATTCGTTTCAACCTTTCCTCTGGAGTGTATATAGGGCGGGGCAAATAAAAGTGACCCACAGGACAGTGTTTCAGGGTAGAAAGAAAGCAAACAGAGGAAAGGAAATGCCGCACTGACTGTAGCAGACGTTGCAAGTGACAACCTTTCATCTCTTGGCTCCTATGCGGCCTGATCAGCAAGTTGCTGAAGGCGGATCGAAGCTGGCCTGGTGGAACTGCTGCAGTCTCAACCGAAATATGCTGTTGCTGTTCTTGAAGACTGTGAGGTTTGTTGTGATACACCTCAGTTTTGAGGGTTTCTCGTACAAAGTTCAAATGGCTCAGAGCACTATGGGACTCAACTGCTGAGGTCATTAGCCCCCTAGAACTTAGAACTAGTTAAACCTAACTAACCTAAGGACATCACAAACATCCATGCCCGAGGCAGGATTCGAACCTGCGACCGTAGCGGTCTTACGGTTCCAGAATGCAGCGCCTTTAACCGCACGGCCACTTCGGCCGGCTCGTACAAAGTAATCGCTCACTGACAGATCAGGTAACCCAGGTGGCCAGGTAGTACTGCGACCAGGCGAAATGTCCAGATGGAGTATTCGTCTACATGATGGGAGTGATATGCGGGTTTCTTGCGACGGGCGTCGGGTTGCTTCGGTAGGACTCTGATGAATTTTCTGAAGAACTGCAGTCACATTTTCTGGTTTGCGCGCATTGTTTGGAAGGTTTTTTGGCTAATTGTTGCATGGCACTCTTCGCTGGCACTTTCACGCCATTATGCTTCTTAGCGTAAAACTGAGTACGATATTGTAATCACGTAACTTTCCACAACAACGCCCACTGTTCCATTGTAACTACCATCGTGGCCTTTGCACTGCTCCACTCACACTGACCCAGTCCGTACTATGCCCTAAACTGGTATAGATCACATGACGGGCGTATATGTACTGACCGCGTCACGGGGTGCAGTTATACGCATAGATTCACGTCCAATCCAATCGCTCGCCGGGCCACTTTTATTTGCCCCACCCTGAACATGTTTTACGAGACCCTTCTCAAACGAATCTGTGTGTGCATCGGGGCCAGGAGGGGTGCAGCGTCTTTGACATGAGTGGGCTCATACTGACACGTGCTTTGTAAATTTGATTCCGTTTAGTAATCATTGAAGTGAAGTTTCATTTCGTTTCGTCCTCCCGTATTGGGTGGTTTTCTTTTCTTGCAGAGTATTTCACAAAATGGTAGCCGTTGCGTTTGTATTCGTTTTACTGCGTCAGAAATTCTCTACCGATGAATTTTGGCACATTATCTTTACTGCTATCGTTATTTTTCTTCGCACTACTTCTTCTTCTTGTCGTTTCACTTTTACATACATTCAGCAGTTAATTTCTATACCATTACCTGGATGAATGACGGGATCTGGCTCTAAGCAATCATTTTGCCGCACCAGAACTGTTTAAAAAGCTGTCACCTAAAGATGCATCACTACTTATGCAAAACCAGTAGTGGCTTTTCAATGAATATATTTTAACAGTCAGCACAAAAGATTTTATTCTGATATTTTAGCTACGGTTGTCCGATCTCTAATACAGGGTGATTCAAAAAGAATACCACAACTTTAGGAATTTAAAACTCTGCAACGACAAAAGGCAGAGCTAAGCACTATCTGTCGGCGAATTAATGGAGCTATAAAGTTTCATTTAGTTGTACATTTGTTCACTTGAGGCGCTGTTGACTAGGCGTCAGCGTCAGTTGATGCTAAGATGGCGACCGCTCAACAGAAAGCTTTTTGTGTTATTGAGTACGGCAGAAGTGAATAACGACAGTTGTTCAGCGTGCATTTCGAACGAAGTATGGTGTTAAACCTCCTGATAGGTGGTGTATTAAACGTTGGTATAAACAGTTTACAGAGAATGGGTGTTTGTGCAAAGGGAAAAGTTCTGGACGGCCGAGAACGAGTGATGAAAATGTAGCACGCATCCAGCAAGCATTCGTTCGCAGCCCAGGAAAATCGACTCGCAGAGCTAGCAGAGAGCTGCAAATTCCACAATCAACTGTATGGAGAGTCCTACGAAAAAGGTTAGTTATGAAACCTTATCGTCTGAAATTGGTTCAAGCACTGTCTGCAGCTGATAAGATTAAAAGAATCGATTTCTGTGATTTATCCTTGCTCAAACGGAAACAGATGAATCTTTCGTTTTAAACATTGTGTTTAGTGATGAAGCAACTTTCCACACTAACTGGAAAGTCAACCGTCACAATGTCTGTATATGGGGCACTGAGAATCCGCGGGAAACAACTCAGTATGAACGTGTCTCGCCTAAGGTGAACGTTTTCTGTGCCATTTCAGCCAATAAAGTTTTTGGTCCCTTTTTCTTCGAAGGTGCTACTGTAACTGGACTACAGTATCTAGAGGTGTTAGAGAATTGGCTGTTCCCTCAGCTCGAACAAGAAGCACAACAATTCATATTTCAGCAGGATGGAGCGCCACCACATTGGCACTTATCTGTCCGTAACTACCTGGACGTCAACTACCCGAGGCGATGGATCGGCCGCCAGGCAGCCCGTGACAGAGCACTTCATCACTGGCCTCCAAGAAGCCCTGATCTTACCCCCTGCGATTTTTTCATATGGGGGTATGTTAAGGATATGGTGTTTGGGCCACCTCTCCCAGCCACCATTGATGATTTGAAACGAGAAATAACAGCAGCTATCCAAACTGTTACGCCTGATATGCTACAGAGAGTGTGGAACGAATTGGAGTATCGGGTTGATATTGCTCGTGTGTCTGGAGGGGGCCATATTGAACATCTCTGAACTTGTTTTTGAGTGAAAAAAAAACCTTTTTAAATACTCTTTGTAATGATGTATAACAGAAGGTTATATTATGTTTCTTTCATTAAATACACATTTTTAAAGTTGTGGTATTCTTTTTGAATCACCCTGTATAAAATCTGGATATTGTTCTACTATATCATTAAGGTATACTGTCTCATCATGTGTCATCATGAACCGTCCCGCATCCTAATGAGTATAAAGGCCTCTTCTTCACGTCTGATTTAATTACGGTCTTCAGCGATACGCGCCCGTCCTGTTACAATTTGTTTTTTACTAACCACCCACAGTTCCGTAAGGTAGTCATCTAGGTTTACCCTTAATTCTCGATATCGACCAGAAAGGTCCTTTGAAGCAGCTGTCGTAAATGTGAATGACTACACTCACAGTTGGCATCCTATTTACCACTTCACTTTGTCCGCTAATCGGTTTCTTTGTTTACGTGCGTCGCACAGTAACTGCAAAAATGCATCTCTCCATTATTCCACGAACAACCCTCAGTTTTATCATAGATCTAAGATGAACGGACCATGTAGCATAAACTAACAGAAAAATTACAGAAACCGTTGGTAAGTTTTTGAATCCATGATCAGCAGAGGAAATGCGCGGTAGACGAAAATGGCCGTGATTGCTTACTGTAAAGTAGGAGCTAAAAGTGGGAACGAGGTCTTTCACTACAGCACTGTTGTATAAAACAGTCTTGTACTTCTTCTTGCCTCGTGATTTCAGGGTAAAGTAGCGAGCTTTCGACGATTACCACCGTCGTCTTCGTCAGGAGCAACTGATTAAACTGCTGCTGTGGTGGCCTTTTATAGCCCATAGACGGCTTCTGATTAGTGGCTGAGTATTTAATGCAGTCGCAAACATTGTCAACATTTGGGCTGCTGGAGACACCGCTGCTGTAGCAACGTAAACGTCCCGACAAATATAACTGCATTTTCTCTCCATCGAGAGCTATCTCTCAGGAATTTCTACAGCGTCTTTAGCTACAGAAATCCAGCATGCTGAGGACTGGAATTTACGACATCCCTCATAAGTGTAGAAGGAATTACTTAGTCAGTCCATCCGTGCCGCTTCTGGCCGCTGATTAAATATCGAGAACTGCGGAACTCTGCGGTTGCTGATCATAGCCTCACTAACAAACAGAGAACAAAGATTGGTGAAATACAGGCATCTACATACTGGGACTCACTTATTAAAGACGCTGTGGCGAGTAAAACTTCAATCTTGATTGTGGATATAAGCTTAACGTTGCATGGAAGCGAGCACTTGATGCAGAGAATACGCAGAGACATTTGCATTGTTTACGCTACTCCTGGATCAGTGGCGCCACCAACGCAGGCGTTGACAATATCTACGACAACATTACGTAACTTACGTACAATCAGAAGCCGTCTACGGGCTATATAAGGCCGCTACAGTGGCATTTTATAAAATCACTTGGTCATGGCGAAGACGATGGAAGTTTAACGCCGAACGCTCGAAGTTTTACCCTTGAAAGGTGTACACATCAGTAGAAATGACAGTTTGTATGAAATGCTTACCACTATTTGCTTTTTTGGATGCCTGAACACATGAGTGATACGTATTCTTTGGTTACCAGAGGTTGTATTATTGTTATTATTATTATAGCACGAACAAATGAGTAAGTCGGCGACCGGGAGTGTGAGTGTTTAGTAGCCCATGAGCGAGGAGTTTTGATGACGGACGTGCCGCAAGAATATGAATTTTACTTGAGATATTTCTTCATGTGTAATTGAAGGTAGAGGACTTTTATGAGACGATTTTATAAAGCGGTGACACTTTGGAAAAGAGCAGTATGAGTTCAGCCGTATTTGCTGCAGGCGATAGTGGAGTAATTATTCAAAGTAAAGATTACAATTCCTTTAACAATACAATCTTTTGATAACCAAGATGAATAACGTCATGTGTTAAGAATATTTATCGTTCTTCGCCTTCCACCTTCACTTACAAATATTTCATTAGATAAACAAAGAGAAAATTTTACATGATTGAAATATTATGTGTACGGGTTAATTTTTATAATGAATGACAATGCTAGAGAAAAAGGTCGCTGTTCATCTTAATAGGACACAGTTCCTTGCTATTTAAATGACTTTAATATAATTTGAAAATACCCATTTATTCATTTGCAGACATCACTAGAGTTTATTCTCAAAATTTCAGTGTAACCGTAACTTTACTGTCACGCCTTGCGCTGTTAGATGGACAGCCAGTTGCATTTTTGGAAAGATAGTAAAATTATCATTTGCAAAAGCAGCCTAACCCAACGTAAGACAAATGGTTATGTAGTGATTTTCTTCTGGGTCATGCAGTTCAGTACTTCATATTCCTGCAGTATGCTGACAGAGCACAGCTGAGTTATCCGTTGCACGGTAAGCAACAATTGAAGGGCCTAAACGAACTTCCTGAGATGAAATTAGGAGCAGCTTTCATTTGCAAAATTTTCATATAAATTCATCAGAATCTTTGTTTAACAGGTAACAGTTTCAATAATCAACACCCTTAGCCACTGAGAGTGACAGTTCGATGATGAAGCAA
This sequence comes from Schistocerca americana, assembly GCF_021461395.2. Classification (NCBI taxonomy): domain Eukaryota; kingdom Metazoa; phylum Arthropoda; class Insecta; order Orthoptera; family Acrididae; genus Schistocerca; species Schistocerca americana. Next base: position 319,128,208 of record NC_060125.1, on the reverse strand, counting down.
TTCTGTGCATTATTAATAACTTTTCTTTGTATTTAATTTCATTTGTTAATAGTTAGATTCAGTTTAGATTAACTGGAACCGGTATCGCATACATTAAAAGTAATTTACATAGTTAAAGTTCCTATTCAAAAGCAGGATAGCTGAGGCTACTCTAAATCAGAATACATAGGCTACACTGCAATTGGAAAATCACTTGCATTCGCATTGCTAGCGAAAGGTTTTGGCACACACCGTTTCCTATTACCAATTTTAAGCTTTAAACTTTCATCCTGAACTGACCTAGCAAGAGATCTGAGAACGTTGTACACATGTTCTAAATGTATTTACTTAAAGCAAGAATTAAGTTGTGGCAGGTATGGAGTGCTTTTAACTGTAGTGTACGAATAGCTCTTCAAATCGTTTTTACTATTCTGTGTAATCGCCAAATAGCTGCTTTCAGCCGCACTAAGCACACGAACACATACACTGATTCAAAGACTGTTCTGTAATTTTGTTTTACTTTTTTCTGGTGTGTATATTGTGCATTGTTTTAGACTTTTAAATATTTTCACATCTTCTATTGAGTTCTTACACTCGTTATTGTAGCACTAATGGAAAAGTGCACCGATGGACATGGAAAAAAACAGCATTATTTCCTTGACTGAACGTTATTAAACTGATATTCAGATATTGCCATGACTGTTCGATATGATGGTTACAGTTTTATCCAGAAGCAAACCTATTTTCAGTGTTTTTAAAACAGAAAACTTATCCATACATAATGAAAATAGTGTGAGTAAATTATGGATATTATGTAGTCTGAGTTTACTAGAAATTTTGACGTAAACTGTGCAACAAATCATGCCGAGAGGAAGTATACGTGGAGCGTATCTCATATTTCGGACTCTGAGAATGCTCGACTAATTTGCTAGAAGAATACAACAAGGACAACAACGTGGCAAAAGGCATAAGGTTCTTCTACACCTAATCGAAGTTACTGTTATGGGTTTGTTATTCGTCGGATTACTCTTATTTTCTTTCTCGGATGTTGGAGTGACTTGTACTACTTTCCACTCTTTATAGTATGACCTTTCGTCGGGCGAGCAGTTGTATATAACTTTTAAGTATAAAGCTATTGCATGAGCGTGCTCTGAAGGGAACCTGACGGGTATGCAGCCTCGACCGGAGACCTTGCGCATGTCTAAATTACTCACGTTGGCAGCTGGTGTTGATTCGATTTCTGAAATATTTACTTCGTCTTTTTTAGTGACAGGATTTTGGGAAACAGCTTTCGTAGCTCTGCTTTAGTAGCACTGCCATCAGTAACATTACCATTGCTGTTTCAAATCATGGATTATTTACTTCGTCTTGTTCGGTGGAGGAATTCCGCAAAACTGTGTTTATTAATTCTGCTTTAGTGGCACTGTCCTCTGTAACATTGCCATTGGTATCACTTAATGTAGGTATTGATCATGTCTTGCCGCTAGTGTACTTTACATACCATCAGATTCTCTAAGGGTTTTCTGCAAGATTTCGAGGTAGAGCTTTGTTGTGGAAACTGTCAAAAGCACCTCTCACTGAAGTTCGTGCTATATTTCGAGCTTCTGTAAAACTTAACCAAACAGAGGGACTTTACTTTCTTTTAAATTTGGCATATTATTCTTTGCTTCTTACTATTTTGCGTACCATAGGGGTTCAGTACCATATTTTATTAATTCATTTGGTCTACACCCCCCAACGGCCGTCTCCCCACTAAGAGTAATACCAACCCTCTGTAACTGTCCACATCAGGTACGCCGAGAAGCTTCTCCTCAAACAGGGCAAACGAGTGAATCAGGATGTGCAGGCAGAAACAGTTGGGGCACTAGGTGGCATTCTGTGGCGCTGAAGGACGAATATCGTTTATGTTCGTAGGTGTCAGCCAAACGCCAACGTTTCCACAGATACCCTGGTGAAAAGTCACAGGAATCAGTGGTCCTCGAGACAAAATTTCTCTCCAAATCCTGGAGTCATAGTGCGGGACGCTGTTGGATAAGAGAAGAGGATGATTGGTTTAAGGGTATACTCGCTAATACGTGGCAGAGAATGAGAAAAACTGTACTACCTGCGTTGGCCAGGGCACCTTGTGGCATTTTCCACCAGGATAATGCAAGGTACAACACGCTGTACTTCACATCACAAACACTTTGAGGAATGTATAGACCCTTGAACGGCCTGCCCATTCCCCTGTTCTGTCACCCGCAGATCATACGTGAGAAGAGAAAAGAAGACATTCACTTGGCAAGAAATTATCCCACAAGACAATCTGAGTAGATTTGATAACGTACCACAATCAGTAATTCTTTTATAACCAAATATAGTAATGAAGTTCATTATCACTTCATAATTAAATCAGTTTAAACAGCAATATCTTTCATTTGATGAACAGTTCCATAATGTTTGATAAATACTGATTGGTGCTTCCTGGAGTAACACATTTCAATTCTGACACTGCAGTATAATGACATCAGCAAAATGAGTATGTTGTAGATAGATTTATTAAAATGTATTCCCTCTATTTTCCCTTGTTTCAAAGCATGAAAATTTCCTTTGAAGCTATTCGTTAAGGTAGCTTGTCACTTCTCGATTTTTGCCAAGAATATGCTTTCAAACCAGTACAATAATCTTTTTTTCAAGTGTCTCACAAGAAAAATTTCATTTTCTCGCTTTAAAATAAATATCACTGCTAAAATATTTTAACACACTGAACAGGTATTTTTAAAGTCAACAATGACTAAGTTATTCCTCAGCTTTAAGACTTGATATTTAAGACTGCCACCTCAACTATACCGTCTTTCTCTAGCGTTCAGTATCTTGCAGTGATACTTGGATCTACGAGTAAGAACGTCGTGTCGCAAGAATAAGAGAACATTGTTTTTTACGGAATTTGTTTTGTATTCTAAATTCAACTTACATTGTGTTGACATGTGAACATTTAGTACAACGACAGGGAAGCTTACATATGATGAGAGATTGCTACTGTTATTTTTCCTGGTCGCAACTCTCCCATCTCTTTCATCTAGCACCCAGGCCTACTAGATATGTGGCCTGTCTAGCGAGTGCTTTGAATACTTGTGCATCGGAAATGTTGATATGACTTATCGTAGCCACTGCTACTGCACTTTGATAGCAGAACCCTATTACACAACTGTTTTGCTTTAATTTTTTCTTCTTAAATATCTCAACGCAACGGAATTAAACGTATGTGACAAATAAATTTTAAATATGGCACTGTCTGTAAAGATTTCCGATGGACTCGCTCCACCTTGGCAATACCAGATTCCCGTTCTATAGCCTTCACTTTAATCAGAGCTTGGCTATTACAGTAATAGGGAGCTTATGGCAAACATGTCCGAACGAAATGGTTACCATCTCCCCATGATCAGGACCATCGTTTTGTTTCATGTCTCCTCTTTTATTTTCTGATATTCTACACGTCAATGATATCAAATTTTCTTACAATACATTTAAACATAAAAGAAAACAAGGAATTCTCTGCCCAGTGGGCATGATATTACTTACGCATTTCATTATCCTGTGGTCTCTTAATGTGTTTTCTTATTACTATAGTGCACTTTCTGGTTTGGAATGGATATCCACTACCTCTCTCTCTCTCTCTCTCTCTCTCTCACACACACACACACACACACACTCATAATCTCATTCATTAATAACCTAGAGAATTTACAAGCGGTAAGGCAATTCAAAGAAAATTCTTGCTTGTAACCAAGTCGCCACATCCAAATCACACAGATAACACATGTAAAATAAAACATAACAACCGACTTTAGAAAGTACTTATCAAATCTTCCCCACAACAAAATTTAAACCCAGATTAACAAGTTTCAGACCTTCTGATTAAATTTCACACGTAACTTTTACTACAGACCTACCACACACTCTGGATGACTTATGCTCATCTCCCATTGCAATGCAACCGTCATTGTGTTGCTGATTAGATGGCTAACTGATCTTTTTCTCTCTCAGAGTATAAAAATTTATAACTGGCTTCACACGATTGTAATTAATAACGGTAAATTTCGCATCATGATTACTTAATCATCTCACACAACCACTTCTGTTTTCCATCGTCTCTTTGTCAGATTGATACAAAGTTAGTACTCACCATGTGGAAGTGGTTCTTCCTAATTCAAATTCTGCACAGGCAGTTATTAAATATCCTGAGCTTAAATTTACACACCGAAGTATCTCAGCCTAAATTACCAAAAGCAAGTATCTCGGCTTAAAATTACCACATGTGGTTTCATTGTGATCGTTGGTCACAACCAAAAAATATTAAGTTCCCCATGAGCTTTACCTGCCTACCTTTACATGAATCTGCCACCAAAAAGTTTGGTTCTCATCGATATTTTGAAAAGGGAGATCATTATTTCTAGCTACTCTTAAATATTCCATATGCATACCATTTCCATATGCTTTTCTTTTACGAAGCACAATGAAAATAGGTGTTTCAACTTCAGGAACCAGCGACAGAGTGTCGGAACATGGCGGTTCACCAGGCCGCCCCACGCTTCTTCAGAAGTGGGGGGGGATCCTGTTACCGTATCGGTCAGCCACACTCCAGGCACTCAACTGCTCTGGAGTACTTCCTTTCATTGGTTCTGCCAAAGGTGACGAGAGGTCTGTCTCAAAGATAATTACAGAGTCTACATCTACCGTGGTCTGCAGACAACAAACCATTCACTCATTTCTCTAACATCACTAAACTTGATATAGAGATCTGTTTTTGAAGGAAGTGCACATATGAATAATTAAATATACAAATTTTCCTTCTTTTCTACATCAGTATCCGGTTACAGAGTATTGAATAAAATTGTGTTATCATAAAACCGATGTTTTGACCAGAAAACGAAGTATATTGTTATACAACTGGCATTACTATACTCAATGAGGCAAATATTTCCTGTGTCGGGCAGTACTGTACTCTTTCAATGAAATCGTTGAAATCTCTGCCTCTGGACACAAGAAACTCGAAATTACCACACAAAATTCTCATGAGATTCAAACTTAAGATTAAATTAACAAGTCTCAATCTTACCACCGAATGTCACGTCGAACATATCAATTAAATATGAATGTCCACCAAAATTCTGAATAGAAGACAAGACGAGTGCAACAGTAGAAGAGATCGTAGCCTTTAGCAGACTAGAAAACAAAATGTTCGGTGATGGTCACATAGTTCCAACAAGACATAAAGACAACAAAGAGCTTTTATGTAAAATATATGTCAGTATCTGTTCAAAAAGTGTCAGGCACAGGCATCACTAACTTGAATCGATTCTGTAAAATTTCAGATTTTTGCCATATCTAATAAAGGTCTCTGGAATAATCAATGCAAATGTCAATGAAAATTCGTGATGTTGGAGATTTCTGCTACACGTTTTTATACGTCCATCCTTGTAGCTGGAGAACTGGGGGACTAAGGCCGTTCACTATTGTAAGAAAACGAATCAGTAGCAGCCGTCCTTAAGATGTCATCTAGTGTGTAGCTACCAGTTTCGGCGCTTCAGTGCCCTTCAGGCCTTAGTTGATGCTGACAGGGTTATCACGATCCATACATAGGATGCATGAGTGGTCAACATAACCGGTTTACACAGAGTGCCTGATAACAGTGAGGTCGTCCCTCGAACTGGAGTTGACAATTGATAGCTGGAAAGACGACATCACAGTTATCAGGTAGTCTGCATAGTATACATAGTATGCATAGTATACACAACCCCTTCAGCATCAACTAAGGCTTGAAGATGGTGCACTGTGCGCCGAAAGTGGTAGCTACCCAGTAAATGACGTCTTAAAGACGGCTGTAGATGTTTTATTTTCTTAAAATTTTTGCTATAAGGATTGCAACTTGTGGAGAGGAGATTTTCAGTGCCACTTGACGCAAGGTCAAATAAGATTTGGAAATGTGGAAGCACATTCATTCTCGGAATGAACCGAGAAGTGTAAGTGTCCCGTCGCCTTGAAGACGGCCGGCTACGGAGTACTGCGACCGCCGACGAGCGTTGCTGTTTGACTTCATGGCTCCTCGGACGACCGTAACAGTCGCACTGTACGCGAAGATACTGCAATGCCTCCATAGGGTGCTACAGAACGAGCGCAGGGGAATGGCGCCACGGAGTACGATCCCTGTGCACGACGGCGAATGGCTGCACGCAGCTGAGCGGCAAATGGCTTAAGCGTACGTGTTTTTTACTGCTAACATACTTCTCTCTATATTTTCTGTGTATAGCAATATCGGCCACTGCTATGTGAGCAGTTCACCTGTACAGTTACTTGCTTCAAAGGAATTTAAAAAATGACCGTGTTCATTTGTAAATGTAGAAAGTGTCGATCATCTTTCGTCAACTGAAAGAAATATGTTTTAATAAGGAGCCGTAGTTGAACTAGTGGGAATAGAACAGAGATGGTTGTTGTTGTAAAGTAAAGTGTAATTACGTAAAGGAAAACGGCCGTCACATCAATTGGACAAAGTGGTAACAAGTCTTTATATTGTTCATTAAGACAATTAACTGATTTACGTGACTTTATTCGCTACCAAAATTCGTTTTTACATATAGGACACGGAACAACAGCACAGTCTAGCTAGTACTGTAACTACAGTTTGTCTTGAACAACTCAGATGTAAACACAGAATATTCTCGCAATAAACCGTCTCTCACTAGACATACTTTCTGTATTCAACACAAGAAATTTAGTATGCATTATACATTGTAACTATGTAAGGCAAGTGCACAGCTGTTTTGGACATTAGGAACTTCTACGAATTAAGTACTGAAAATTACTGATCTAGTATTGAATCTTAAATGTTTATGTTAACTGATCTGCTCGATGTACGTATTGTTCTGCAGCATTTAATTCATTGCATTAAATAGATCACAAATGAAACATGGGGACCCAGAATCTGCCATAACCTAAACAGCTGCAGTCAGTTAATCATTTAAGAACACGAAAGCTATTAAAATGGTTGCTACTCTTAACAAGTACTTTTACTGAAATAATGATTCTAATACCGGCTCAACATTTAATATGGAGACTCAGAAATTGTTCTGTCCATTGGGTGGGGCGAGAACATATACTTCTGGCAATCCACAGTATACATATACGAACACAAACACATGAAAATAAACACTTTCACACGCTTGTGAAGAAGGTATTCATGAAGTGGACCCATAAAATACAACGGTCAATAATCGCTCTGATATTCACTGAGTTACTCGTTTATTTTTAATGTTGAATCGAGGCTAACTTTTAAGTGAAGGAATTAGTTGTTTTCTTTGCATCCACACTACTGTATAACATTACGTCTTCACTTATCAGAATGTACGTGGAGTATTACAGAAACAAGATTAACTGAACACTTACGGAATTTACTACTCCATAAAGGTTAATGAGCACTACTAAAGCAATACATATTCTGTGATTCTTCAATTACTCCCGGCGTACTTCATGGCGAAAGAGTTCACGGGTGAACAACCGCTTGTTATTGTCCAACACAAATTGAAGAATCACATCACCTACTATTACGGGGACTAGATGTATCGCAGCATGAAAGGACTTGACCAGCTGCGCCACCGGAGAAGCCGTTTACGCAGTGCATTAGCATTCGTTTTGAGATGCCGTGAAGAGCGTGTGGTGCGGAACTTCGCCAAGGTGACGCATCACATTGATTCAGCGGCAACCAGAAGAATCAAGAACGTACCAGCCAAGCTATGGTTCGTGAAAGAATACGTTTTAGGCGCTGGTGCCTGGACTCGACTAACAGAGAACTTCTCAAACTATATCTACAGGTGGCCAACCAGGTGAACTCCTGGAGGTGGGAATGGATTTATGGTGTCACACGGGCCACAGCGGATTCGGAATAAAGTAAGTCTACTGGACGTCAGACATCAAACTTCGAGCGTTCTTTAGAACGACAACCTTCTGAGGCTCCCAGCAAGACTACCATCTATCTCATGGGCAGTTAACTGGATGAGGACGCCCTCTCAGTGCTCAAGAGCGGACTCAACTTTGCACCAACTCCTAAATCCGCAACTATCATGGATATCACGAGTGCAGAGGAATAGGCAGCTACACGATTTCCGCCTGAAGCAGCTAAAGAAGTACACCGCGGTACCTATCGTGCTCTCACGCAAACTAAACTTGTTAGACCGAACATCTCTAGCAGGGAGAGGGCGGCCATATGGGAGCTACGAGAAGATCCAGATATAGTGATCTTACTACCCAACAAAGGCAACGCAACTGTGATCTTATCTCATCAGGATTACTTTGAGAAAATGCGGGGCTTTCTAGAAGAAAAATAGTTCAAATGGCTCTGAGCACTATGGGACTCAACTGCTGAGGTCATTAGCCCCTAGAACTTAGAACTAGTTAAACCTAACTAACCTAAGGACATCACAAACATCCATGCCCGAGGCAGGATTCGAACCTGCGACCGTAGCGGTCTTGCGGTTCCAGACTGTAGCGCCTTTAACCGCACGGCCACTTCGGCCGGCTTCTAGAAGACAGCGCATATCAGGAGATCAACACTGATCCTACCACGAGAATGGAGATGAAGGCCGTGGTGATTTTCAAAGACGCCAGCTTGCCGGAGGTGTTGTGAAGAGGCTACGACAGACAGCCAGTGTTCCACAAAGACTTTACGGACTCCCGAAGGTACACAAAGATAGAGTGCCTTTACGCCCGATTGTCAGCAACGTTAGTGCTTCGACGAACTCACATTCAAAATCCCTGACAGATACGCTCAGCCATTTCGTTGTAAAACGTCCACTTCATATTCGCAACGCAGTGTATTTTGTCTGGCGTCTTAAGAACTTCAGACTTCGTGATTCGGACGTACCTGTGAGTTTTGATGTTGCCTCTCACCACGAGGATTCCCTTGCAGGAATCCTTGGAACTTATTGGTCAGAAACTTGACACAGAGACGACCAACCTTTTTAGGCATGTCCTTACGGCGACAGACTTTCTCTTAGACGGTGGATACTACAAACAGATGGAAGGAGTTAGCCATGGGGAGTCCACTTTCACTAGTCGTCGCCAATTTCTTCATGGAACATTTCGAGGAGCAACCCATGGATTCAGCGCAGTGGAACCATACCTGTTGCTTCCTCTATGTTGACGACAACTCTGTCATATGGCCACAAGGCAGAGACCAGATGAATGGTTTCCTCATACATCTCCATTCCATACACCAGAACATCAAATTTTCCATGGAAATCGATGTGGATGGAGTGCTCTCCTTTCTGGATGTCCTAGCAAAATAAGAGCAGAGGGCACATTGTCTCACAGCGTGTACTGTACGAAGATGCACACCGACGTTTACTTACATGCAAACAGCTGCCGCCATCCAGTGCACAGGAACGGCGTCCTAAAAACATTGGGTCACAGCGGCGGTAACCTGCCTGACAATGAGAGCCTTAACCAACAACTTGAACATCTGAGGTCGGTTTTCCAGAAAAACGGCTAAACAGAGAAGCAAATTCGGAGAACTCTACGTCTCACACCGACTGTACATCCGGAGGAAACAGAAGAGGGACCTCAGCAGGATGGGGCACAACATTTATTCCATTCCGTGGCGCTTTATCGGGAAAGATAGTATTATAACTGTGCAATTTTAGTCTGTTAGGAAACTTCAGCTATATAATGTGATTTGTGGTAAATTTTGTATACTAACTAAATGAACAACGGTATTACTTATAATCTGAATAGAAATTGAAGCTATAAAAATAAAGCGGTTACAGCCGTCTTTATGAAATCTATAGATATCATCTCAACAGATATTACCCAAGCGTGTGACCTCGAACGCTGAGAACCAACGAAAATATACTCAGAAAATGAATCGCTCATCCCAGAAACAGTGATGACCCAGTCGTATGTATTACTACGTGGTCTACACGAGAGACTTCTGAATGATTACCGTTTCAAGGTTTAAGACAGGAAAGTTTCTAACGACAGGAAAAAAGATATCTATATAATAGAACATAAAACACACAAACTTCAACATCGTATTGGTATATTCCCCTTCGCAATAACTGCCTTCTCTGAACAACAAACTTTTGCTACAGATCTGATAGGTTCCACAGTTATGCAGTCTTCACACCGCGGATTTGGGCCTTCAGTGGTCTGGTCAAACCAAAGTGGAACAGAACCATATATAATCGAATTTTTCCAAGGAAGCAAAAGAGAATGTTACACTATGCTTGCGAAAGGCACGTTATGACACTGACACATGGTTATTATCTTTTGAAAATTTTGTCGAAATGGCTTTTGATAGTGAACTCTTGAAAGATCAAGTGATGCTGAACGGGAAAATGTGGTTTTGGTCCGTTGTGCAGACTAATCTGTTCCACTTTGCTTTTACCACTTCATTCAAATCACACACCTGCATTTTTAAAATTGGGTAGCCGTGCAGCAATGTAAGGTCGTATAATGTTCAGAGAGCATAGTTATTTTCAGCAGAGGGACTTGTAAATCACAACACCGAAAAATATGTGCTTTTTGTCATATTATAAGGATGTTTTGCTTCGTCGCTTTATGAAAGTTCTTATCTTAGATCTTGAATAAGTGATTATCCAATTGTATTTCGTACTCAGATGCCCAGTTTTGTATCCATGTGTTTCATACCATTAGTTTTTTGTGCATTCTAAGCACATTTTCATGTGGTTCTGAGCTCTCGAGATCAAGCACTTCACTTACAACAAAGGATTCGGAACCTGCCCACCATTTCGTCTCACAAGTAAAACACGAGGAAAGAGGGTCAGTACCGTGTAGCGTCGAAATCTACGTACTAGATCCTACTAACAGGCGTGAATTAGACAGTGAACTGTTGTATTAAAAAATTAGGAATTTAGCTGTGGGTTCCGAAAAACCCGTAATACACAAGAACCTCGTTTATACCGACTAGGTGGGCCCGGATGTAATCCGGATTACGGAAAATCCGGATAATCCGGAAATATTCTGCTAGATACAAGAGCTCACTCACGTAACTTAAAGTTTTAGAAGTAAGTAGCTTCTTCAAATTCTAACCGAAGTTTTCCCCAGCTACCATATCCTCCGAAAAGCTTCCACTCGTCACTGAAAGCTAGCGATCTTTGCATTTTTCCAACCAATATTGGCTGGCTGTGAAGTTAGGACTACCATCGGGAAGCTTGATGTTTAAGTTTAGCGCCGTTTCCTGAAGGAATGGACAATATGTCTGAACATTATTCTTTCTATTCTTATCGAACCGAGTGAAAACGTTCATCCACAGTTTTATTTCTTGCTTTCTTTATTGTACGTCTGCTGTGAAAACAGTGTTTAATCATGACATTGAGGCATTCTAAGACCATCCTGTCAGAACATTTTACATCTTTGGTCCTGGGGTATTTAACAAATAGATCACAGTGCGTTATACTGGATGATGAATATCAAACATCTTATTGGACATAAATATTTTAGCACATAGGCTCAATAGCACTAAAAGATTGTTCGTTGACAACGCTTCAACGTAGAGTGAATACAACTGTAGGAAATCGCACGATGTGTATGAAAATAAAGGATAAGACCTATGTTAATGGCTATAGCACTACCCTATCCGACGATGTGGGAGAAACACTCTGGGACGACGACGGTTCAATCCCGCTTCCGGCCACCCTGATTTAAGTTTTCCGTGATTTGCCTAAATCACTCCAGGCAAATGCCGGGATGGTTCCTGTGAAAGGGCACGGCCGGCTTCCTTCCCCGTCCTTCCTTAATCCGATGAGACCGATGACCTCGCTGTCTGTTCTCCTTCCCCAAGCCATCAACCAACCAAACACTCCGGGATCTTAAATTGAATTTCATGGAAGAAAGATGATGTATGTAAAAGTAGGCTTCCACGGCTGTTCTCACAGTCAATAAAATTCTTCTGGGTAAGTGACCGTAAAATCATCTAAAAAATATAGGTGAAACGGGGCATCCAATAAGCACAAGGTTATCCGAACACGAGAGATACATCCATCTCAAGCAATACAACAAATCAGCGGTGGCGGGACCCACGAACAGTGTAGGATGAAGATCGAATTTTGAGAGGCCAGCGTACTGGCGAAACAGGCGGTCACCTTGAGGCGGAAGATTAGAGAAGCTATAGAAATAGCCAAGCGACCCAACAATATGAATAGAAAAGACGGACTGTGCGGCTGGTCCCGGCGGAGGTTCGACTCATCCCTCGGGCATGGGTGTGTGTGTTTGTCCTTAGGATAATTTAGGTTAAGTGGTGTGTAAGCTTAGGGCTGATGACCTCAGCAGTTAGGTCCCACAAGATTTCTCACACATTTGAACTTTTTGAGAGAAGACGGGTACCGACTCCTAGCGTATTGGCTGCCAGCTGTGACAACTTTGCGGAAGGTCAGCTCTCGCAAAGCAACAGGCGCGCGGTAGGCCACGGCGGCGGAGGGTACACAGAGTGCTGACGCGCCCTAGTCGATATTAGACAGTAAACAGAGCTACGCTGCAGTCGCCGCTCAATTTCGTATACGCCGATTTCCACCAATGGCAAGCAATAAAGGAAACTCCAGTGGTAAAACAATTATTTCCACCAAAGACAACACGCAATGCAAGTACCAATAAAATAATACCTAATATCCCTCCTACTCACCCTCACAACTAATGGTAGCCCTTCTCCACAGCACATAAGTATTCAGACTAGAGCCCATTTAGCAGTTAGCAATACGCCCTGAGGAAGGCGTCTTGTAATAGTCGCCGAAACGTCTGAATTTTATAGTGGACAATGTGGGCACATACCCGGAAGAATGGTTTTGACAAGGACGGTGTAGTTCTGACAAAATCATTTTGATAAAGGGATTTGAGAATCAAGGTGGAACAAAGACACCACCAGTATGAGTGACTTCATCTATTCAGACTTAAATGGCCGTAGGAAGTAGAGTACATACAGTGTATTTTGCTACTTATTTATGAAGCTTTACCGTGTTTCCTTTGTTCAAAAATGGCTCTGAGCGCTATGGGACTTAACATCTATGGTCCTCAGTCCCCTAGAACTTAGAACTAATTAAAACTAACTAACCTAAGGACAGCACACAACACCCAGGCATCACGAGGCAGAGAAAATCCCTGACCCCGCCGATGTTTCCTTTGTTATTGCAATGCTGTAATTGGCAGGAGATGTAATGTCAAACGATCGCACGCGCGGACATTGATAAATGCCTCGACGTTGTGTAAGTATACCTGATGTGTTAGAAAAATCGTGTAGTTCACATTCCACAATCGTTTCTTTCTTTGGAAGAATCTAGCTTCAGCAGGGACTGCAATTTGATTTTTCAATGCTATGTTCAAAACAAAATACTATAGAGTTGAAAAAAGGTTTTGTAGATGTTTGTATCCCAAGTAAAGCAATGAGACTCACAGTTTGCAGCTTAGCAGAAGAAACGTGAACCTCCCATACTTATGTGTTGTAAATAACTCTATACGTGACAATACAGCCATTTCTATTGGTGAAATTGATCCCTTGCTGTTTAAATGTCAAATGTCAAAGGTCTGCGATCGGAAAAGACATACGGATCGGAAATACATGTTCATGAAGAGACGTATGTCTCATGGAAACACCATATCAGAAGGCGAACTCTTCTCATACGCGTGAAAGCGATTAATGGAGACGTCTTCTGTTTTCAGAAGGATGTAGCCAAATTACAGGGACGAGAACAGTTGTCGTACACGCCAGTAGAATTGTATATTAAGTGGTTAAATCTTACATAAGGCTGAATGGAATCCTTTGGAGTGATCTGCAACAACCAGATTCCTTTTTGGAGCGCACGTAAGGATTTTGAGGCATTTAGAACTGTACTCTTCGAAACAATATGGCTTTACTCGAGGAAAATTTAACTTACAGAATACAGTGTGTTGCAATGTTTGGCTATAGAAAACAGTGTGTTATAATATTTGGCTATACTTGATCTCTTCTCCGGGCAGTAATTTACGCACGCATTTGATCCTGCAGCTGTCACTATGTCTGTTGCCATCAACAGTCCATAATATCAGAACCAACAGACATGAATGACGGCCAAATAGGAGCCAACGTTACAGATCTACAAAAAATGTTTAGAGGTACCGTTTTTAGTGTTGTGGCATCGCACATAGTTCCATACATAGGAAGATAAACTAATCATCTGAAATCAACACAGCAGATGCAGCTCCTCGTGTGCTGGAGCAGCACACACAAATGTTTCTAAACAACCTATCTACCACATTGGACCAGGACACACTGCATTATCTTGATACATTGCTTCGGTAAATCATTATATTTCTAGTCAGCATTCCCCTATATCGTTACCACACAGATAGCAAATAGCATAAGCATATCTAAATCAAAAGCACATTCCTACAGCCACCCAAATATTATTTCAAATCTGTAAACACGTTTTCCACTCACCTAGAATGCGGAAATGTATCACAGTAAATAATGTGGCAAGGTAACGGTATTCCTAAGTCGTTACGACATTGGCCTGTGTCATCAAAGTGTCTTGAAGTTAACACTGCATAAGTCAGTCACGCGTAAGCTAGATCATTAGTACCAAAATTTGTGACTTCTAATGTTACATAACAAATCCTGAAGTACTTTGAATAGTACCCGAAACTCTCACGGTATGTGTATTCTCATGAAACGAGAAGTCTAAGATTCAGACTATTTGGGATAACTTCTCGAAGTTTCTTCCAACATGTCACCATAACCAGGTACCTCCCTATCACGTTCCTGAAGTTGTGGGAAGAGTCTGTGACACATTCGGTTGTTAAGAAGGCACCAAGTTTGGTGACATCAGTAATGGTGGTAGCAGTGGTGACCATGGCTCGAGCTGCATGGTAAGGAAAGAAATTTAATCCAAACATGTAGAAGAACATGTTGCAGTGTACGTTCACCGAGATAGGTGGTTTGATCGATAAGGGTTAAGACAATATTACAATCCAATTAACCTACAACTAAACATGTAGGAGAATCGAGAGTCATTTTTTCCAGACGATTCTTACATCAGTGATTTTAACGCCAGTCAATTCCAGTGTGTATGGCATGATCGCAGATCTTTTAGATGCTTTCTTGCAGATTTTGTACTGTATTCTCCTTCCTGTCACCCTATCAGCCCCATGCAGAAGAAATGTTTTACAGCTTTGGCGCAGTCTCTCACAGAGATGAACTTGAACAATTCGCTACGTTGACAGGCGTTAAATGAAAGACACAAATTTCAAAGCATCTGTCAGCTGTACATGTCCTACTAATAACTTGAAGGCGCTAGACACTTTAGAGCAAAACAAGCATAAATGGCAAACCATAATATATAACTTCAATTATATGTATTGAATAGACTAGAATTGAAGTATGAGCAGCCGATCCGCACACAGAAGTTGTTTGTGGCAGAGAGGGAGACTACTCCTCGTGAGACAGAAATTGCTTACCTCAGGACAGACAGTGTGGAATCCCGCACTTAGGACGAGTAACCACACCTTCATAATTACCCACCAGTTTCTCTGCAAGACTGAGCGATTTCTAGAGAGCAAATTACTTATCACTGTCCTAGTAACTTGAATTCCGACAACAAGGCTGTGCCAGTATGCCGTGGTCTGCCATCTTGGATTCTGTACTTGGCACAAATGACCTACTTCCACCATCATTACAATGTGCCATCTTGGGTTTTTGAATCTCCCACCAATTTATACTTAGGACAACAGCACTACCTCATCGGTGATGTCAGAGGAGAGGAAGGGAAACCACGCCAAATTTTGAATTTTTCGCCATTTTTTAATTAATAGCCGTTTGATACATAGGGCTACTGGTCTTTTTCAGAGGGTGGAGGGGGTGGGGACTGTGGACATACGATGACCCACCGATTAAGTCTTCAATTATTTCATAAAATACCTACTTTGTTCCAGAACGCTCCCAGTTTATCTACTAAAGAAAAGCACAGTATGGCTGGCTTTGGAATGCGTTTGCTGGACTAAGTAGAATTTTCAAGTTCTATCAACGATCCAGCTAGCATGGAGTTGAAGATACAGGTATCCAACGGTCGAACACCCCATCGTAAGCCACATATATTTCGGTTGTCAATGCTTCACGACGCATTATGCGTTGCACACTTGATGCTATGCACACTGTATCAGCCCGAAAAAGTGCCCAAAAATAAAATGGTAAGGAGTTCGTAGTGAAGAAGTTTCGTTTCATCTGTTGGCTAGAGATAGTTCAAGGAATCATGCCGATGTCACAAGCTGAAGATGAAGAAATTTAGAAAGTGTATGAGGATATTGAAAAAGTAATAAAGGACGTAAAGGGAGTTGAAAATCTAGTACCCGTGGGGACATGGAAAGCAGTAGTAAGGGAAGAAATAGATAAAACGGTTACAGGTTAATTTGGGCTTGGGAAAAGGAATGAGAGAGGAGGAAGACTAATGGAGTTCTGTAATAAGTTTCAGCTGGTAATAGCGGATACTGTGTTCAAGAATCACAAGAGAAGGACGTATACTTGGAAAAGGCCAGGTGATACGAGAAGATTTCAGGTAGATTACATCATGCTCAGAACGAGATTCCGAAATCACATTCTTCATTGTAATACGTATCCAGGAGATGATGTAGACTACGATCACAATGTAGTAGTTATTAAGAGAAGGCTCAAGTTTAAGAGATTAGTCAGCAAGGATCAATATGCAAAGAAGTTGGATACACAAGTACTAAGCAATGACGTGATAAGCTTCAAGTTCTCTAAAGCTATAGGCACAGCATTATGGAATACCTCAGTAGGCAGTTCAGTTGAAGAGGAATGGAGTTGGAAACAAAAATTTATGTATAACGTAGGTTGTTGTTGTTGTGGTCTTCAGTCCAGAGACTGGCTTGATGCAGCTCTCCATGCTACTCTATCCTGTACAAGCTTCTTCATCTCCCAGTACCTACTACAACTTACATCCTTCTGAATTTGTTTAGTGTACTCATCCCTTGGTCTCCCTCTACGATTTTAATACTCCACGCTGCCCTCCAGTACTAAATTGGTGATCCCTTGATGCCTCAGAATATGCCCTATCAACCGATCCCTTCTTCTAGTCAAGTTGTGCCACAAATTTCCCTTCTCCCCAATTCTATTCAGTACCTCCTCATTAGTTATGTGATCCACTCATCTAATCTTCAGCACTCTGCTGTAGCACCAGATTTCGGAAGATTCTATTCTCTTCTTGTTCAAACTATTTATCATCCACGTTTCACTCCCATACATACCTACACTCCATAAAAACACATTCAGAAACGACTTCCTAACATTTAAATCTAAACACGATGTTAACAAATTTCTCTTCTTCAGAAATGCTTTCCTTGCCATTGCCAGTCTACATTCTATATACTCTCTACTTCGACCATCATCAGTTATTTTGTTCCCCACTCCATTACTACTTTAAGTGTCTCATTTCCTAATCTAATTCCGGCAAAACCACCCAATTTAATTCGACTACATTCCATTATCCTCGTTTTCCTTTTGTTAATGTTCATCTTATTTCCTCCTTTCAAGACATTGTCCATACCGTTCAACTGCTTTTCCAGGTCCTTTCCTGTCTCTGACAGAATAACAATGTCATCGGCGAACCTCAAAGTTTTTATTTCTTCTCCATGGATTTTAATTCCTACTCCGAACTTTTCTTTTGTTTCCTTTACTGCTTGCTCAGTATACAGATTAAATAACATCGGGGAGAGGCTACAACCCTTTCTCCCTCCCTTCCCAACCACTGCTTACATTTCATGCCCCTCGACTCTTATAACTGCCATCAGGTTTCTGTACAAATTTTAAATCACCTTTCCCTCCCTGTATTTTAGCCCGTGGCCTAGGGGTAGCGTTTTTGATTCATAATCAAAAACGTCTTCGGTACCGGGTTCGATTCCCGCCACTGCCTAAATTTTGATAAATAATCAGCATTGGCGGCCGAAGACTTCCGGCATAAGAAGTCAGCCTCATTCTGCCAACGGCCTTGTCAAAGAGGGCTGTTGGTTGGTTGGTGTGTGGGGATTAAAGGGACCAAACTGCTATGGTCATCGGTCCCAAAGAGGGCGGAGGAGTGGATAGAGGTTGAGGCACTCTCTTGTCATAGGGGTGGGAAATTGCCCCTAAAGGCGGAAGATTCAGCAATGATCAACGACATGAGGATGCAGAAGGCAATGGAAACCACTGCATTAAGGACACGTAACGTGTATCCACAGGACATGTGGCCCGTAATTGAAGAAGTGTCATGATGATCTCTCCATTGGCAAAAGATTCCGGAATTGTCCCCCATTCGGATCTCCGGGAGGGGACTGCCAAGGGGGAGGTTACCACGAGAAAAAGATTGAATAATCAACGAAAGGATAACCTTCTACGAGTCGGGGCGTGGAATGTCAGAAGCTTGAACGTGGTAGGGAAACTAGAAAATCTGAAAAGGAAAATGCAAAGGCTCAATCTAGATATATTAGGGCTCAGTGAGTGAAGTGGAAGGAAGAGAAGGATTTCTGATCAGATGAGTATCGGGTAATATCAACAGCAGCAGAAAAGGGTATAACAGATGTAGGACTCGTTATGAATAGGAAGGTAGGGCAGAGGGTGTGTTACTGTGAACAGTTTAGTGACCGGGTTGTTCTAATCAGAATCGACAGCAGACCAACACCGACAACGATAGATCAGGTGTACATGCCGTCGTCGCAAGCTGAAAATGGACAGATAGAGAAAGTGTATCAGGATATTGTAAGGGTAATGCAGTATGTAAAGGGGGACGAAAATCTAATAGTCATGGGTGACTGGAATGCAGTTGTAGGGGAAGGAGTAGAAGAAAAGGTTACAGGAGTATATGGGCTTGGAACAAGGAATGAAAGAGGAAAAAGACTAATTTAGTTCTGTAACAAGTTTCAGCTAGTAATAGCGAATACCCTGTTCAAGAATCACAAGAGGAGGAGGTATACTGGGAAAAGACCGGGAGATACGGGAAGATTTCAATTAGATTACATCATGGTCAGACAGAGATTCCGAAATCAGATACTGGATTGTAAGGCGTACCCAGGAGCAGATATAGACTCAGATCACAATATAGTAGTGATGAAGAGTAGGCTGAAGTTCAAGACATTAGTCAGGAAGAATCAATACGCAAAGAAGTGGGATACGGAAGTACTAAGGAATAACGAGATACGCTTGAAGTTCTCTAACGCTATAGATACAGCAATAAGGAATAGCGCAGTAGGCAGTGCAGTTGAAGAGGAATGGACATCTCTAAAAAGGGCCATCACAGAAGTTGGGAAGGAAAACATAGGTACAAAGAAGTTAGCTGCGAAGAAACCATGGGTAACAGAAGAAATACTTCAGTTGATTGATGAAAGGAGGAAGTACAAACATGTTCCGGAAAAATGAGGAATACAGAAATACAAGTCGCTGAGGAATGAAATAAATAGGAAGTGCAGGGAAGATAAGACGAAATGGCTGCAGGAAAAATGTGAAGACATCGAAAAAGATATGATTGTCAGAAGGACAGATTCAGCATACAGGAAAGTCAAAACAACCTTTGGTGACATTAAAAGCAACGGTGGTAACATTAAGAGTGCAACGGGAATTCCACTGTTAAATGCAGAGGAGAGAGCAGATAGGTGGAAAGAATACATTGAAACCCTCTATGAGGGTGAAGATTTGTCTGATTAATAGAAGAAGAAACAGGAGTCGATTTAGAAGAGATAGGGGGTCCAGCATTAGAATCGGAATTTAAAAGAGCTTTGGAGGACTTACGGTCAAATAAGGCAGAAGGGATAGATAACATTCCATCAGAATTTCTAAAATCACTGGGGGAAGTGGCAACAAAACGTCTACTCACGTTGGTGTGTAGAATACATGAGTCTGGCAATATACCATCTGACTTTCGGAAAAGCATCACCCACACAATTCCGAAGACGGCAAGAGCTGACAAGTGCAAGAATTATCCCACAATCAGCTTAACAGGTCATGCATCGAAGCTGCTTACAAGAATAATATACAGAAGAATGGAAAAGAAAATTGAGAATGCGCTAGGTGACGATCAGTTTGGCTTTAGGAAAAGTAAAGGGACCAGAGAGGCAACTCTGACGTTACGGCTAATAATGGAAGCAAGGCTAAAGAAAAATCAAGACACTTTCATAGGATTTGTCGACCTGGAAAAAGCGTTCGACAATATAAAATGGTGCAAGCTGTTCGAGATTCTGAAAAAAGTAGGGGTAAGCTATAGGGAGAGACGGGTCATATACAACATGAACAACAACCAATAGGGAATAATAAGAGTGGTCGATCAAGAACGAAGTGCTCATATTAAGAAGAGTGTAAGACAAGGCTGTAGCCTTTCGCCCCTACTATTCAATCTGTACATCGAGGAAGCAATGATGGAAATAAAAGAAAGGTTCAGGAGTGGAATTAAAATACAAGGTGAAAGGATATCAATGATACGATTCGCTGATGACATTGCTATCCTTAGTGAAAGTGAAGAAGAATTAAATGATCTGCTGAACGGAATGGTCTAATGAGTACACAGTATGATTTGAGAGTAAATCGGAGAAAGACGAAGGTAATGAAAAGTAGTAGAAATGAGAACAGCGAGAAACTTAACATCAGGATTGATGGTCACGAAGTCAATGAAGTTAAGGAATTCTGCTACCTAGGCAGTAAAATAACGAATGATGGACGGAGCAAGGAGGACATCAATAGCAGACTCGCTATGGCAAAAAAGGCATTCCTGGCCAAGAGAAGTCTACTAATATCAAATACCGGTCTTAATTTGAGGAAGAAATTTCTGAGGATGTACGTCTGGAGTACAGCATTGTATGGTAGTGAAACATGGACTGTGGGAAAAACGGAAGAGAAGAGAATCGAAGCATTTGAGATGTGGTGCTACAGGCGAATGTTGAAAATTAGGTGGACTGATAAGGTAAGGAATGAGGAGGTTCTACGCAGAATCGGAGAGGAAAGGAATATGTGGAAAACACTGATAAGGAGAAGGGGCAGGATGATAGGACATCTGCTAAGACATGAGGGAATGACATCCATGGTACTAGAGGGAGCTGTAGAGGGCAAAAACTGTAGAGGAAGACAGAGATTGGAATACGTCAAGCAAATAATTGAGGATGTAGGTTGCAAGTGCTACTCTGAGATGAAGAGGTTAGCACAGGAAAGGAATTTGTGGCGGGCCGCATCAAACCAGTCAGTAGACTGATGACAAAAAAAAAAAAAAAAAAAAAAAAAATTGCCCTGCCACCGTCAGAATTTTAAAGAGAGTATTCCAGTCAACATTGTCAAAAGCTTTCTTAAAGTCTACAAATGATAGGAACCTAGGTTTGCCTTTCCTTAATCTATTTTCTAAGATACGTCGTAGGGTCAGTACTGCCTCACATGCTCCAAAATTTCTGCGGAATCGCAACTGATCTTCCCCGAGGTCGGCCTCTACCAGTTTTTCCATTCGTCTGTAAAGAATTTGTGTTAGTATTTTGCAGCCGTGGATTAGTAAACTGATAGTTCGGTAATTTTCACATCTGTCAACACCTGCTTTCTTTGGGATTGGAACTATTGTATTCTTCTTGAAGTCTGAGGGTATTTCGCCTGTCTCATACATCTTCCTCACTAAAAGGTAGAGTTTTGTTAGGCCTGGCTCTCCCAAGGCTGACATTAGTTCTATTGGGATGTTGTCTACTCCCGGGGCCTTGTTTCGACATAGACCTTTCACCGCTCTGTCAAACTCTTCACACAGTATCATATCTCCCATTTCATATTCATCTATTCATCTTCCATTTTATAATATTGTCCTCAAGAACATCGCCATTGTATAGACCCTCTATATACTCCTTCCACCTTTCTGCTTTCCCTTTTTTGCTTAGTACTGGGTTTCCATCTGTGCTCTTCAAATTCATGCAAGTCGTCCTCTTTTCTCCAAAGGTCTCTCTAATTTTCCTGTAGGCAGTATCTATCTTACCCTTAGTGAGATAAGCCTCTACATCCTTACATTTGTCCTCTAGAAGTCCCTGCTTGGCTATTTTGCACTTCCTGTCGATCTCATTATTGAGACGTTTGTATTCCTTTTCTCCTCCTTCATTTACTGCATTTTTGTATTTTCTCCTTTCATTAATTAAATTCAATATCTCTTCTGTTACCCAAGTATTTCTATTACCCCTCGTCTTTTGACATACTTGATCCTCTGCTATCTTCACTATTTCATCTCTCAAAGCTACCCATTCTTCTTCTACTGTATCTATTTCGCCAATTCTTATTTATTTCCCCCATTCTTGCCAATCGTTCCCTAATGCTCTACCTGTAGCTCTCTACCACCTCTGGTTCTTTCAGTTTATCCAGATCCCATCTCCTCAATTTCCCACTTCTTTGCAGTTTCTTCAGTTTTAATCTACAGTTCATAACCAACAGATTGTGGTCAGAGTCCACATCTGCCCCTGGAAATGTCTTACAATTTAAAACCTGGTTCCTAAATATCTGTCTTACCATTGTATAATCTATCTGATACCTTCCAGTATCTCCAGGCTTCTGCCATGTATACAGCCTTCTCTTATGATTCTTGAACCAAGTTTTAGCTATGATTAAGTTATGCTCTGTGCAAAATGCTACCAGGTGGCTGCCTCTTTCATTCCTTACTCCCATTCCATATTCACTTACTACGTTTCCGTCTCTTCCTTTTTCTACTGTCGAGTTCCAGTTACCCATGACTATTAAATTATCGTCTTCCTTCACTATCTGAATAATTTCTTTTATCCCATTATACATTTAAAGTAGGTAACTGTGAAGAAACCATGGGTGGCCGAATAAATACATCAGTCGATCGATGAAAGTAGAAAGATCAAAAATGTTCAAGGAAACTGAGTAATACAGAAATGCATATCGCTGGTGTATAAAATAAGCAGGAAGTGCAGGGAAGGTAAGACGCAATGGCTGCATGAAAAGCGTGAAGAAATCGAAAAAGAGATGATTTTTTGGAAGGACTGACTCAGCTTATAGTAAAGTCAAAAGAACCTTCGGTCAAATTAAAATGAAGGGTGGTGCAATTAAGATTGCAATGGGAGTTAAATTGTTAACTTGCGGAGAAGAGAGCAGATGTGTAGAAAGAGTACAATGAAAGCTTCTCTGAGGGGGAAGATTTGTCTGATGTGATACAAGAAGGAACAAGAGTCGATTTAGAAGTTATAGAGGAGCCAATATTAGGATCAAAACTTAAGGGACTTTTGGAGGACTTAAGATCATATGACCCAGAAGAGGTAGATAACATTCCATCAGAATTCCTAAAATGATTGCGGCAAATGGCAACGAAACCGTTATTCACATTAGTGTGTATAATATATGAGACTGTGGACATACCGTCTGACTTTCCAAGAAATGTCATTCACACAAAACCGGAGACTACAAGAGCTGACAAGTGCGAGAATTGTGGCACAACAGCTTAAGTCATGCCTCCAGGTTGATGATAAGAATAGTTTACAGAAGAGCGGAAAAAGAAAGTGAAAGATGTGTTAGATGACGATCAGTTTGGCTTTACGAAAGGTAAATGTGCCAAAGAGGGAATTCTGGCGTTTCAGTTGATAATGGATGCAAGACTAACGATAAATCAAGACACGTAAGTAGGATATGTCTACTTGGAAAACGCGTTCGACAACTCAGTCTGCTGTAAGATGTTCAAATTATGAAAAAATAGGGGTAAGGAACAGGGTGAAACGAGTACGTAACAGAGCCAAGAGGGAATAACACGACCAATAACAGACTGCCCGGATGAAGAAGAGTGTAAGACAGGGATGCAGTCTTACGCCCCTACTACTCAATCTGTACATCGAAGATGCAGTGGTGGAAATAAAAGAAAGGTTCTGTAACGGATTTAAATTCAAAATGATAGGATATCAGTGATACGATTCGCTGATGACATTGTTATCCTTATACATGATCTGCTGAGCGGAAAGAACAACCAAATAAGTACAGAAAATGGACAGACAGCAAATCTAAGTAAGACGAAAGTAATGAGAAGCAGCAGAAACGAGAACAGCGAGAAACTGAACGTCAGGATTGATGGTCACGAGGTAGATGGAGTTTGTAAATCTACTACTTAGGCAACAATATGAGAGACGAAGCAAGAAGGACATCAAAAGCAGACTAGCAGTGGCGAAAACACCATTTCTGGCCAAGACAAGTCGTCTAGTAACATACAAGGTGATCCATTGCTAGTGACAGGGCCAACTATCTCATGAAATTAGCATCAAACGAAAAAACTACTAAGAACGAAACTCGTCTAGCTTGAAGGGGGGAACCAGGTGGCGTTATGGTTGGCCCGCTAGATGGCGCTGCCATAGGTCAAACGGAGATCAACTGCGTTTTTTTAAATAGGAACCCCCATTTTTATTACATATTCGTGTAGTATGTAAAGAAATAGAATGTTTTAGTTGGACCATTTTTTTCGATTTGTGATAGATGGTGCTATAATAGTCACAAACGTATAAGTACGTGATATCACCTAACATTCCGCTAGTGCGGACGGTATTTGCTTCGTGATACATTACCCGTGTTAAAATGGACCGTTTACCAACTGCGGAAAATGTCGATATCGTGTTGATGTATGGCTATTGTGATCCAAATGCCCAACGGGCGTGTGTTATGTATGCTGCTCTGTATCCTGGACGACATCATCCAAGTGTCCGGACCGTTCGTCGGATGGTTACATTATTTAAGGAAACAGGAACTCTTCAGCCACATTTGAAACGTCAACCACGACCTGCAAAAAATAATGATGTCCAAGTACGTGTTTTAGCTGTTGTTGCGGCTAATCCGTATATCAGTAGCAGTCAAATTGTGCGAGAATCGGGAATCTCAAAAACTTCGGTGTTGAGAATGCTACATCAATATCGATTGCACCCGTGCCATATTTCTATGCACCGGGAATTGCGTGGCGACGACTTTGAGCTTCGTGTACAGTTCTGCCACTGGGCACAAGAGAAATTACTGGATGGTGACAGATTTTTTGCACGCATTCTATTTAGCGACGAAACGTCATTCAGCAAAAGCGGTAACGTAAACCGGCATAATATGCACTATTGCGCAACGGAAAATCCACGATTGCTGCGACAAGTGGAACATCAGCGACCTAGGCGGGTTAATGTATGGTGCGGCATTATGGGAGGAAGGATAATTGGCCCCCATTTTATCGATGGCAATCTAAATGGTGCAATGTATGTTGATTTCCTACGTAATGTTCTACCGATGTTACTACAAGATGTTTCAGTGCAAGACAGAATGGGGATGTACTTCCAACGTGATGGATGTCCGGCACATAGCTCGCGTGCGGTTGAAGCGGTATTGAATACAATATTTCATGACAGGTGGATTGGTCGTCGAAGCACCGTACCATGGCCCGCACCTTCACCAGATCTGACGTCCCCGGATTTCTTTCTGTGGGGAAAGCTGAAGTATATTAGCTCCTCCGCATCGTGCCATGTCTAAAAACGGCTAACCTTATCAACGAAATGCTCTGCAATAGACCATTCCAGGTTGTCATCGGTAACAACAGAAGTAAATTCATGAAACTTAATAATGACCTGCCCCAAGGTTCAGTACTGGCTCCACTGCTTTTCAGCATGTATATAGCCGATATGCCTAGGACGAGATCCAAAATGTTCGGATATGCGGACGACTGGGCCTTGGCCACGCAACACCGAGTGATGGAGGAAACTGAGATCACACTATCCAGCGATTTGACCACTCTAGGAAAATACTTCCGTGACTGGAGGCTCCAACCCAGCCCATCCAAAACAGAGGCCACTTGTTTCCACCTGAATAACAAATTAGCAAACAAAGAGCTCAAGATCCACTTTGATGGCGGCATTCTTCCATATAATAGAACACCAAAGTATCTGGGCGTGACACTCGATAGAACATTGAGCTATAAACAACAACCTGTAAACACTGCTGAAGAAGTCAGAACTAGAAACAACATTGTCCAAAAGCTTTGTGGCACTAGTTGGGGGTCCACTGCCTACGTTCTGCGTAGCTCTGCACTAGGACTTGTCTATTCTGCAGCAGAGTACTGTTCCCCAATATGGTTAAATAGTGCTCACATCAAGAAGGTGGATGCAGTCTTGAATCAAACGATGAGGATTATCTCTGGAACGATCAGGTCAACTCCTGTCCAATGGCTGCCTGTATTGAGCCATATCCCGCCGCCACATTTGCGCAGAGAACACGCACTTGTCAGGGAGTTTCGAAAAATCCAAAATAGCACAGATCTTCCTATCCACACCCTGAGTAATGGAATTGAGCAAAATAGATTGAAATCCAGACACCCCCCTTTCGCAAGTGCCAAAGATCTGATAAAGAACGCTTTTATTCTTGAGGACCGCTGGAGAGAAGAATGGGAGGAAAAGACACCGCCTCAGGTTAACACCTTATTGGGAACATCTAACAGACCTCGGGGCTTTGATTTGCCCCGCAAAATCTGGTCTACCCTTAACAGGATCAGGACGAGCCACGGCCGTTGTGCGGACTCCTTGTACAAATGGAGCATAGTGCCATCACCACAGTGCGACTGCGGCTCTGACAGGCAGACAATTCACCATATCGTGGTAGAATGCCCTCTGAGGGCCTACCCTGGGCCAACAAGGGACTTCATGGATGCGACTAACAGTGCAATCGATTATATTTCTAACCTAGATGTTTGTTTGTGATATTGTAACTGTTTTGTGTGTTATGTACTTTTAGATTTTTCATACGTGATTTGTACTTGCCATACGCTAAATAAATAAATCGTGATCCACCGACAACGCCTGACAACATGCGTCATAAACGTTGGGGCCCCTCCACGTCCACACCAACGTGGTGACCAAACCAAAAGTTCTACTGTCACCTCCGTATAACATGTTAGTTTATGAATCAGGAGTCACAGGATGCGGGCTGTGATATTATCCATGCGTCTGGGTAAGATTACTCATTAACATGGTCCATCAGGAGATAGAAAGTGGACGAAAGCGATCGAAGGGTAGCGGTTGTAAGGGCAGAGGAAAAAAAAGTGCCAAGGCAAGCGCCAAGGGAAAAAACCTTTGCGACAGTAGGACAGGTAGTAAGGGCAGTAGCCGCTTGCTAGCTGCGACAGTGCATGCAAGGTGTGGTTATCTTAGTGCAAGGTATCGAGCATCGTTACCTTTGTCGTTGCGGGAGCTCGTTGCGGGGCTTGCTGCAGCTGCTGCGTCCCTGCAACAGTTCAATGTCGATGTACATTAGTAGATCGGCTCAAAGACAGCATAGGGGGTGTGTGTGGTTGGTTTGCGTGCTGTGTACAGTACGGTTTCCCTGCGGTTGCCTGTTTTTCGGCTGGTCGAACATCTGGGGTTACCAGTAATAGCTGAGTGGCGCGGGCTCGCCAGTACTGTCGTGTTAGCGTGCTATGGACCATAGTTGTTTAGTTCCTAGCCAGTAGTGTCTTTGGTCTGTTATGCTTCCATCTATGGTTGTGGTCGTAGTTACCCAGAGAAAGGGTAAACGGGTTGCGCGAGTGTCTCGTGTTATTGTACAATCGTGTGGAGAGTTTTTTGAATACCTGCAAGATAATATCTAGCCGGTATTCCCGGTGAAGGTCCGCGATGCATGTGTAGCGCGGAGCGTTGCTTATGATTTTGAGTACATTGTTCTGTATGAGCTGCAGGCGGCGCAGGCGAGTGGGCGCAGCGTATCCCCAGACAGGGGCTGCGTACGTCATCAGGGGTCGAATAAGTGTCATGTATATGGACCTAGTCACCCTCCTATTCAGTGTGCTACGCCTGTTAAGCATAGGGTAGAGTTGTTTGAGCCTCGCGTTTGCTTTGTTGGTCACGTGTTGAATGTGGTCCCCCCAGAGTAGTTTCCCGTCCAGCCAGACACCGAGGTATTTGACCATCTCGCGGAAACGTATTGGGCGTGTGTGTAGTGTTATTGGGTTGCAGTGCTGATGTTTGCGCACTTGCTTCGGTCTTCTAGTGAACAGAACGGCCTCGCACTTGGCGACGTTTACTCAAACACTCCAATTCACCAGCCAAGGCCCCGCCGTTCTGAGTGCAGTCTGCAGTCGTGAATTAATGTTAGACGGTTTCCAATCTTGTGTAAGGATGGCGGTGTCATCCGCGTAGATTGCCACCGTCGTGTTGTGTGTAGTTGGAAGGTCGTTAATGTAGAGGTTAAACAGTAAGGGCCCTAGGATGCTTCCTTGGGGCACTCCTGCCTGGATACCAAGTCGTGTAGATTGTTAGCCCTGCACGTCGGTGTTGAAACTCCTGTCCGTGAGATATGAGTGTATGAGACGTACGACCCCGTCGGGGAACCCTGCGTCGCTGAGTTGGCGTATTAGGCCGTAGCGCCATAGACCATCTAAAGCCTTTTCGATGTCCAGGAACACCGCCCCAGTCGCTTTGTTTGTGTTGTATCCGTGTGTTATGTATACAACGACGCGGATGAGTTGTTGTGTTGTTGAGTGGTGATTCCTGAAACCGAATTGCTCCGATCTCAGGGTGTCGTTTGTGATACAGTGCCTGGTGAGTCGTTTTAATATTACCTTCTCAACGATCTTGCTGAGCGCGCTCAGCAGACAGATGGGTCGGTAATTTTGTGGGTGGGAGTGATCTTTCCCCGGCGCCCTGAACATCAGGAACTTGGCCGTCTTCCAAAAGGCGGGGAAGTGTTGGTGCTTGAGTATGGCATTCGTGATGGGTATTAGGTAGTCTACAGCTTTGTCCATGAACTCTTGGAGGACACGGTTTCGAATGCCATCGTGACCAGGGGCCTACCTAGCGATGGTATGCTCTCTCTTGAGAGGAATGTCGTTACACGTATTGCCAAATGCATTGAGGTTGACGGACATCATTTTGAGCATTTATTGCATTAATGTGGTATTCACAGGTAACCATGCTGAAACAGCATGCGTTCTCAGAAATGATATGTTCAGAAACGTACATATGTCACATTGGAACAACCGAAATAAAATGTTCAAACGTATCAACGTTCTGTATTTTAATTTTAAAAACATACCTGTTACCAACTCTTCGTGTAAAATTGTGAGCCATATGTTTGCGACTATTACAGCGCCATCTATCACAAAGCGAAAAATGTGGTCCAACTACAACATTAATATTTCTCTACGTACTACAAGAATATGTAATTAAAAATGGTGGTTCCTATTTTAAAAAAACGCAGTTTATATCCGTTTGACCTATGGCAGCGCCATCTAGGGGGCCAACCATAGTGCCATCTGGTTTCCCCTTCAAGCTAGACAAGTTTCGTTCTTTGTAGTTTTTTCGTTGAACGCTTATTTCGTTAGATATTTGGCCCGCTCACGATTAATGGTCCACCCTGTATATAGGCCTAACCTGACCAAGAAATTTCTGAGATTGTACATTTGGAGGGCAGTATTATATGGTACTCAAACGTGGACGATGGGAAAATCCGAACAGAAGAGGACCGAGGTATTTGAGATGTGGTGCTACAGACGAACGTTGAAAATTAGGTGGAATAATAAGGTACGTAATGAGGAGGTTCCCCGCAGAGTCTGAGAAGAAATATACACTATGTGCCCGGACACCTGGCTGCAAATGATTTACAAGTTCGTGGCGCCCTCCACCGGAAACGCTGGAATTCAATACCGTGTTGGCCCCCCCTTAACCCTGATGACAACTTCCACTCTTGCAGGCATACGTTCAATCAAGTGCTGGTAGGTTTCTTGGGGAATGGCAGCCCATTATTCACGGAGAGCTGCACTGAGGAGAGGTATCGATGTCGGTCGGCGAGGGCTGGCACGAAGTCGGAGTTCCAAAACATCCCATGGGTGTTCTGTAGGATTCAGGTCAGGACTCTGTACAGGGACGTTAATGTCGTGTAACCACTCCGCCACAGGCCGTACGTTATGAACAGGTGCTCGATCGTGGTGAAAGATGCAATCGCCATCCCCAAATTGCTCTTAACTAGTGGGAAGCAAGAAGGTGCTTAAATCATAATGTAGGCCTCTGCTGTGATAGTGCCACGCCAAAAAACAACGGGTGGAAGCCCCCTCCTTGAAAAACACGACCACACCATAACATCACCGCCTCCGAATTTTACTGTTAACACTACACACGTGGGCAGGGGAGTTCACCGAACATTCACCATACCGACACCCTGCCATCGGATCGACACTTCGTGTACCGTGATTAGTCACTCCATGCAACGTTTTTTCACTGTTCAATCGTCAAATGTTTATGCTCCTGACACCAAGCGAGAGGCGTTGTTTGGCATTTACGGCGTGACGTGTGGCTTATGAGCAGCCGCTCGACCATGAAATTCAAGTTTTCTCTCCTCCCAGCTAACTGTCATAGTACTTGCAGTGGATCGTGAGGCAGTTAGGAATTCCTGTGTGATGGTCTGGATAGCTGTCTGCCTATTACACATTACAACCCTCTTCAACTGTCGTCGATCTCTGTCAGTCAACAGACGAGGTCGGCCTGTACGCTTTTGTGCTGTACGTGCTCCTTCACCTTTCCGCTTCACTATCACATCGGAAACAGTGGACTTAGGGATGTTAACAAGTGTGGAAATCTCGCGTACAGACGTATCACACAAGTGACACCCAATCACAAGACCATGTTCGAAGTCCGTGAGCTCCGCGGAGCACCCCATTCTGGTCCCTCCCGATGTTTAATGACTACTGAGATCGCTGATGTGGAGTACTTGGCAGTAGGTGGCAGCACAATGCCGCTAAAATGAAAAACGTATGTTTTGTGGTTGTCCGGATACTTTTGATCACATAGTGTATATATGGACAACACTGACAGTGCGTAGGAACAGAAGTTTTTAAACGTCCATCCTTGTGGGTGGAGAACTGGGGACTACGGCCGTTCACTACTGTAAGAAAATGAATCACTTGCAGCCGTTCTTAAGATGTCACCTAGTCTGTAGCTACCAGTTTCGGCGCTTCAGTGCACATCAGGCCTTAATTGATGCTGAAAGGGTTATCACGATTCATACATACGATCCATCAGTGGCCAACATAACCGATTTACGTTTACCATTAACATTATAAATGTTCACCAAAAACATTTTTTGGCCAAATCGTTAATTTTTTCCGCATTCTCTTCGCTATATTAGATCCGACATTTTGAGTTTCTCAGTTTTGATATAAAAACCGTTATCAGAAGTATCGTTAACCTCATTGTACACATGTGCCCATGTTGGAACAGATTTTAAAATTTTGGCCAGGTTTTCAATCATCCGGTCCACACTGCACTGTGAAGAGTGACACCAATGGACAGTGGATGACTGGAGACGAGAGGTTCGATGTGATGTATCATGGCTCATCCTGTGGTAGTGTTATCTATGGATTTGCCTGCCATCATCTGTAGTGCCAGCAGTGATGTACCATTGAGGTAGTGTTATGGTTTTGTGTTTTCGTGACTACGGTGTGGTCCCTTTATTAAGCTTAACAAAAAGAGGATGTTAATGCAGTAGTAGCGCTGAACCATCACCTACTAGTAGTGTGTCAGAAACTAGTGGTTGCCGTGCTCAAAATCTAGAAATATATTATCAGATGCGTCTGTCAGGCGTTAATGTGTGTTCACTTTAGACTAAAGCTTTTCTGGTTGGGCCAGGCTATGGCTTCTGTTAACTTTATAAACATTGTTTTAAAACAGTTAGTGAACTAATAATTCGAGGCGCAGTCAGTGCATTACAGATGACAAAATTGGAATTCCGACATTAGCTGTAACCGGAATTGAAATAAATTCCATAGCAACAAGTGAAAATTTGTACCAGATCGGGACTCAAACCTGCATTTACCGCTTTACGTGAAGGATCGCATAGTCACTTCGGAATCCGAGCACGCTTGCCGTCCAACCAAAATTTTCAACTTGTTGCATACTACGAGGGTTGTCCAGAAAGTAAGTTCCGGTCGGTCGCTAAATGGAAACCACAGTGGAAATCAGAAACATTTTATTTGCAAGAGTTAGCTGCACTTTCCAGATACTTCTCTGAATAGTCGCCGCTCCGACTTAGACATTTCTCAGAGCGCTATACCAAATTTCCAACACCATTGTCATAGAAGCCTGTGCTTTCCGATAATTCTCTACGCTGGTCTGTAGCGCGTAGCCTGCAACCAAATGTTGGCTCTGTATCCAGCGTTTCATGCGAACAGAGACGATACTCACGACGAGCCAAATAGGGCTGTGTTGTGAGTGCTCGAACACTTCCCATCGAAAAGGCTGCAGCAGCGTCTTCACTGCCCCTGCAGAGTATGGCTGAGAATTGCCCTGAAGAAGTAAGTTCGTGGCAGTTGTGTTAGGTGGGCTGCATTCATTAAAGCGAAGCCTCTCAGCGCGCCCTCCTACTTGGCAGGAGATATCGTTGTTCTGGGCATCTTTACTAGCTCACAGTGTTCTCATCAGTGAAAAGATCGTCTTGATTCGATCGACGGTCATACTAGACACACTACCCAACACATCTGTGCAAAGCTTCATTGGGTTTTCACTGTGGTGTCCATTTCGCGATCGATCGAAACTTACTTTCTGGACAACGCTTGTACATATGTAGCGTACTTTGTTGATGTTCCTCATTGAGCACAACCTCTCGCTAGCTCCTGCAAAGGTCAAACGAAGGGAGCACCTGCAGAGAAAGATCATTAATTGCCCTCAAGGTGCATATATTTTTACATAATGTGTGTGTTTATGATTATATAAACAACGTATAATTCTTTGCAGAATATTATGATACATGTTCCCAGGAGCTCGTTGGTTTCTTTAGAATCGAGATGAAATGAAATGAAGATTATTTGCAATTGAATGCAGCATGCAAATTTTAGTAGTAATTACTATGTGCGATTATCACAGACGTTTATATTTAGTTTCATCGTGGAACATTCTTGCCAATGTGTCTCGCCCAGGACGGCGGAAATACATTCTTGACGCAGACTCATGTTATGGGCCCAGGTCATGGTCATAGTGCTGGAAAAATAATATTATCAGAATTTTTTATGTTAGGTACTTCATAATACAGGTAAATTTTTAAATGTTTACGATAGCTCGGGAATTTAAGGTTGAAGTACAGTGAAGTAAACTCTGTCTTTCAGTGTAGTGCAGTAACCACCACAGTCATTGAACATGCGGTCCGCGGCAGACGATCACCTGTGAGTTCCCATGTTTACACAACGACTTCATATATTATGATTACGGTGCGCACAGGATAATCGAGACTGGGCCTTGGATCAATGGAAACCCATCACCTGGTCCGATGAATCAAGTTTCTCATTGCACCAGGCCGATTGTGTGTTCACGTCGAAAAATACAACCCGCAACGGACGCTGGCCGGTGAGGCAGTATCATTGTAAAGATTAGTTACTCCTTTTTTGCCCTGCTTCACCAATTTTATTGTGGTTATTGTACAGCCTAGTTTTTGGGTTGTAACAGCATTTTCAAGTACATTACTGATTCTAGAGATGACAATTCAAAGATATACATGATGGTAAGGGAAAGATAAACGTTTTAACTTCTTAATCCATCGATACTTGGCTTCTTGTAAAATTGCTTCAATAACCATTTGGTTTTGACCAATTACATATGGAGCTACAGGATTCAGCAATTACACCAACATGACTAATCATACATATGAACTAATTTATGCATTAGCCTAGAACTTTTATCTACTCATGGACTGAGGCCCAAACATTTACTTCGATATAGGAGCTGTGATAACCTCTTAAAGTGGTGTATAATTGAATTGGGTTTGCTAATTTAAGAATACGAGTGTGGATTTATACATTTGTTTTTTAATTTCTAGAATTTCTAAATGGCTGTGGTTGTCCTCTTTTGCTCGATTTGTAAGACTTCTATATCTATTAAGTATTTGATGTTTTTGTTAAGGTAATGTTCCGCAAAGCCTGAATCAGACTTCTTCAATCTCCATCTTATATGAAGTTCATTAAGCCTGGCGCAAACTTACCATCCAGTGTAGCAAGACTGACACTCCCGGTGTATGATCTTGTAAACTCCATAGTCTTCAGGAGATGGTACTGAGATCGAGGGCTGTGAGTTACAGTTTATCGTAATACAACATTTATTTATTTCCATAAACGACTTAAACACAAGTTCTCTACCAGGAGGAGTGACCTCAAGATCAACCTTGTGTTTTATTAAAAATCAGGAAACCAACAGGCCACAATCGTTAAAATGGTAACAAACAACCCTTTGAAAAGTCGCCCAACCGTGACATAGACATTGAAAGAAATTGTTAATAATAAACAAAATAGTTTTACACAAATGAATCTTAGTAAAAATAAACAACCTTTAGTCACGAATGGGTCTAGAGAATAAAAATTGAATACAGCCGAACAAGAGATGAGCTCAGGAATAATATGTCGTAGCAAGTCATGATATCGAAAACACCATGAGGTGCTTCTAAGAATAGATTAAACTTTCTTAGACTAAGCACTAAATATTGGCCACTAAGACCATTCTGACCAGTTGGATCAAAAAATGTCCTAACTTCACCTGCTCACAAATCACCAAACATGGGAAGTAATACATTCATCTTCTGATTGTACACAATATCCCTAAGTCAGAATATTATGGTGAAACTGCTTGCAAGCCATGGAAGATCAACTTTTTCTCGATACACGTTATCGGAGCTTCTTAATAACAATTGCCCTGTGAACTCAACACAGGGGGACACTCGCCAGCAGAACCCAACGTATAGCCAGGTATGGCCTCGCCGTCGTCCTCGTTCGAGCAACGTGGTGAAGTTGGTCCGTCCACAGCAAATTCTGCCAGCAGGAGCGTGCAGTATTGTTCATTCAATCCGCGAAGCGGCCTCCCAGCACTTGCGGCCTCAATGCGCATTACTCCAGCGGCTCGCGCGCAACGCGCTGGACTAGCAGAGCGGAAATTCAAATCCGAGGGTACTGGTGATGGAAGTGAACATGATTGTGGACTACCTGTTTCGCTTCATGCCTGATGTCTTTCCCGATAGCGATAGTCATTTCGAACAGGATAAACCTCCCCATCATAATGCCAGTACCGTGCTACAGTTATTTTGGGGAGCATCAAAATGATCTGACGTTGATGTATTAGCAAGTACATACTCCTGATATGAACTCGAAGGAACACATCTCGCACTCACCGAGCATGAGCTTGAAGTCCATATACTTCCAGCCCGTGATTAAAAGAACTGGGTGACTTGGGCTTATTCATGATGCCATATACCTCCGAATATCTTACAACGAATTGTCGAATCCATGCAATGCACGAACGCTGCTACACTACGTTTCAAGGTTGGACTAACGCTGTATTACTCAGTTGGTCGTAATTTTTTGTATTGTAAGAGTATTTTGGTAAAAAAAGCACTCCGTCTTCAGGCCACAAGTGGCCCGTCGGGACCATCCGACCGCCGTGTCATCCTTATTGAGGCTGCGGATAGGAGGGCGTGTGGTCAGCACGACGCTCTCCCGGTCGTTATGATGGTTTTCTTTGACCGGAGCCGCTACTATTCCGTCAAGTAGCCTTAGAAATCTCCTCAGACAATGTCAATGTAAAACAGACATTACTCTTGAAGAGTTCAAGAAACCATATAGTATGATATTCATCCTGTTGCCTTTTCCAGTTGATGACCTCCAATGTACCAATTAGGGCTCGTAAGAACCTGAGCAAAGTGTAACGTA
The DNA here is from genome assembly GCF_021461395.2 of Schistocerca americana. Classification (NCBI taxonomy): domain Eukaryota; kingdom Metazoa; phylum Arthropoda; class Insecta; order Orthoptera; family Acrididae; genus Schistocerca; species Schistocerca americana. The sequence goes on along the minus strand of NC_060125.1, from coordinate 319,092,533 downwards.
AGTGTGTGGTGTCTTATTGGAGGTCATTGGGAGGACGGTGTCGGCACATGACAGGCGCAAACTTCAGCACTTGTTGCAAAGTACGGAATTCCACCGTTAGCAATGCACAATTCACACTTTCCCCCCCCCCCCCCCCCCCCCCCCCCCCCCCCCGCCCCGAGGCCCGCCAAAAGTGTGGGGCAGTCAAATATTGGGCTGGTATCATATGCGGATATAGGATGCCTCAACCGTATCTCGAGAGATATTTGGATGGCTTTGCAGTGTGAGGGTACGACCTTACAACCCACAGCTCAATACTTCAGTTAACGTTTCTGACAATAATGCATGAGCACACCGTGGCAACTCCACAAACTATTTCGTCCAAGAGCCTGGAATGAACCGAATATACCGTCTGATAAAAACCAGAATGAGCGTGCTTCAGAGCGGCTGTAATGTACAATGCGTCGTCACAAGACGGTTTTTCAGACACCAGATGTTTAAAAATCAGAGTCGAAGCATGAAACGAAATTCAACAGCAACGTTTCGACAACCTTCTGGACACCTGCCCAAAGGTGTCTCACTGCCACAATGTATAGGGTGGAGCAATATGACATCACATCTTATGTAACAGCTGATGTTGATTTGACAGTCAGCCAACAGGTACTCACTTGTCCAGGAGTTTTGATGAAGGCTAAACCTCTCGTATGTTCCTTCACTCTTTGAGATGATGTCTGTTTAATTTTACTTAGGAATGTCAATTCGTTTCCCTTTCCTGAACGAGAAAAAACTACTTTTACTCAGCTTATTTTTTGTTTTCTACTAGAGTAAACTCATTGTTTTACTTTTTATAAAGAATTTCCAGTATTCTGTAACAGAGAAATGTGCAACCTTCCACTCCATGATGCACCTCCTTCTGGCTATGCCACAAACCAAATCAGATTTCCGATATCAACCGCAAATAATAAAAAGACCTGGATATGGTAATGATTGTACTACTCCCCTGACTGGTAATATGCTTAGTAGAAAGAGAAGACAATATATTAGCACCTCTGTATTCTCCCCAGAAGGCATTACATGAAGCTAACAACAAAAGGGCCATCATATCTTATATGTGTAGGAATTCACAGGCACTTCTCAGCAAACAAAAATTAAGAAAAATAAACTAGTTTTCTACAAAAAAACTTAATGGTTATATTTGTTCCACACTGAAACCAAGATTCCATATTTAGAACACAGTAAGATTTGTAGTATTTCCTGCCATTTGTCTAGCAAATTATACGTATGCTATCCAGGTAGGACACCAAAAAATTGACTGTCAGAAAAGAAATGTAGTTGCAGACTAAAAAATAACGTTTCCATCTTTCTTAGCGATAATTTCCTTACGATATTAAACGTGATTTTCTCCAGAAATCAAATAAAGATTAGTACTGACATTATGGGGAAATTGTGCCTATCAGTGAACACGAAACACAGAATCTGGAATTAATTCTTAATGATCAAATACAGCTGCATTATTCACGATTGCTACAGTAGCAGAAGCCAGAAAACATAGTTAAGTGATTTGCATATCGTGAACTGTAATTCCTTCCCACTCCCTTATTTCAATGTCTGTTTCCTCTCTTATATCTCCTCCTCTTTCCAATTCAGCAACGTATTTTCCGCCCACAAACAGCGGTAATCTGTGCCAGTACCCAATTTCTTACAGTTGCCCTTTATATCCCTGCTCTTTAAAACTCTCAGTGGTAAGATAATGTAAAGGTTTTGAATACATATTACCTTTGTGTGCATTTCAATTTGTTCATGACTTCTTTTTTTCAGTTTGCCTATAGTATAGAGACTGAGTAATATCTATGTAGCTCATGTAACAATAATTTTATGTCAGTAAAACAATGGGTTTAGTGGCTTTTCTTTGAACATAGCAATGTTAGTGGAGCTACAAGCTCTTGCTAATATATGAACCATATTGTTTGATGATGATCGGCAGACCAAAGTTAGTTTTCAAAAAAATTTAAAATAAGAATTATTGTGAAACACTTAACATATTGTCAATGTTCCTCCAAGTACCAACTTAATATTCCATGGGTGTTCTATCATTCCCTGCTCTCCTCATGTATGTAATCTGTCAGGATTGTCCATATGCAAGGGGTGGAAAATTTTTACTGAGTAGTTTATATCTGTTACCTGTTGCAAATGTAGAGCAGAGTGTACTTATGTGTGTCTACGACCTCCTCCCAAACCTCTGGATCGATTTGAACTAAACTTTACACAGAAACATAGGCCTAATAAGTATCATAACTTTGGAGTTTATAACTTTCTAGCTCCAATAGGCGCGGAGATACTGGTAAAAGCATGTTTTTTTTAGTCCCTAATATATAGGCTCTGTTGCATGACAGGCATGCAGTGTGTGAAATTTTGTTTACTGGCAACCTACCTGCCATAAGCAAGAAATAGTTTCTGGGTTGAGACATGTGTACTACCATGCATATTGTGCATGTTACATTGGAGTAGTGTAGAACTGTTTTATAGACCTGCTTTGCATGGTTGGCCGTATATCATCGGAAAATAAATGACTTTCAAGTCCCTGATTTGTACTCCGCCCTCCATGAGAGGCATGTAGTTGGGAGTAGCATTGGCCCACCTTAGGCACTGAATTACACAGCTTCAGATGCCGATGAGCATCGCTGGGGACAGGTTGAGACATATGTAGGAGAGGATGAATAGTGTGATGGGGAGGAGGAATGGACAGAGAGAGAGGAGGAGAGGAGGTGCCTGATGTTTGTGGATGATGTAAAGGGAGTTGGAAGTAGACAGAGGGAATATGGTAAGAGGCACTGTGGAGAAAGGGCAGACGGAGGGGTAAGAAGATAAAGTCAAAAGGACTGGGAAGAAAGGTGTGGTCAGAGGGAAGGGAATGGGCAAAGAGAAGGGAGGAAGAGATGAAGAGACAGAGTGAGTGGGGAAGAGGTGGTAGAGGTGGGAGGATATGCAAAGCCGGAGGGAGGCAGAATGGACACAGAAAGGGGGGAGAAAGGTGTGTTCAATATACAGGGCGAACATCCATAAAACCGACAAATCTGTTGGGACGGATTCCTCACTGGAAGTGGAAGAGCGAGGTTCCTGAGAACCAGACTCTGGAAATGCTTCTTTCCCATAATGGATGGCACGACGCATGACATTCCCTCTGATCACATGCCTTATGTTCCTTGTGCCTTGCAGGCTCTATGACTGACGTAGCAGGCTGTAAGCAGCAGAATGATCTGGTATTCATGTCGGGCACAATTCGAGATGGTGTTTGTGAACAGCCAAGGAGATGGAAACGATCGAGAGGCAGCACAGCTGTACCAAACGAAGTACCGTCCCATACCACCACACAACATTTCAAGCCCTTTTTGGGTGTTTGTGTGATCGTGGGTGCTTTCAGACAATGAATGTGCAGGCAGGTGGCGGACTGTACATTCGCCAGATTTGGAGGACTGGATTCTACAGGATATTAAGATGAACCCTAGTAACAGGTCCAGATATGGTGTATGGATGATCCGCGGGCTCTGTGCACGCTCTGAAAGCACTCAATATTACACCGCCAAGAAAGGGTTTCAAATATTGTGTATGTGGTTGGTGTTTGTGAAAGTACTTGATTTCATGTAGCCGTGCTGCCTCTCGACCGTTTCCATATGCTTCGCCGTACACAAACAGTATCTCGGCTTACCTCTGGTGTGCCACAGGGGACCATTGCTTTTCACAATATATGTATAAATGACCTAGTAGATAGTGTCGGAAGTTCCATGCGGATTTTCGCGGATGATGCTGTAGTATACAGAGAAGTTGCAGCATTAGAAAATTGTAGTGAAATGCAGGAAGATCTGCAGCGGATAGGCACTTGGTGCAGGGAGTGGCAACTGACCCTTAACATAGACAAATGCAATGTATTGCGATTACATAGAAAGAAGGATCCTTTATTGTATGATTATATGATAGCGGAACAAACACTGGTAGCAGTTACTTCTGTAAAATATCTGGGAGTATGCGTACGGAACGATTTGAAGTGGAATGATGATATAAAATTAGTTGCTGGTATGGCGGGTACCAGGTTGAGATTCATTGGGAGAGTCCTTAGAAAATGTAGTCCATCAACAAAGGAGGTGTCTTACAACACACTCGTTCTACTTATACTTGAGTATTGCTCATCAGTGTGGGATCCGTACCAGATCAGGTTAACGGAGGAGATAGAGAAGATCAAAAGAAGAGCGGTGCGTTTCGTCACAGGGTTATTTGGTAACCGTGATAGCGTTACGGAGATGTTTAGCAAACTCAAGTGGCAGACTCTGCAAGAGAGGCGCTCTGCATCGCGGTGTAGCTTGCTCGCCAGGTTTCGAGAGGGTGCGTTTCTGGATGAGGTATCGAATATATTGCTTCTCCCTACTTATACCTATCGAGGAGATCACGAATGTAAAATTAGAGATATTCCGACAGTCGTTCTTCCCGCGAACCATACGCGACTGGATCAGAAAAGGGAGGTAATGACAGTGGCACGTAAAGTGCCCTCCGCCACACACCGTTGAGTGGCTTGCGGAGTATAAATGTAAATGTAGATGTAGAATGTGGCTTTTATCATCCCCAAACAGATATTATTATTTAATAACATTCAATCATGAGTCAACTGACAATTACCAATCTTCTTGTGAAATACGTACGAACTGTTAAGATTTTCAAATTAAATTCACAATATATATATGGATATTTGCATTATACACAAAACTACGAATAGCACTCAAAAATGTCAACTGTGCAACACAATAGTGATTCTATGACAAACATTTAGTTAAATAAACCGGCGGCGGCGCTTTGTCCCCGCAACTAGACCATAGTGAAGGGTTAATCGCACACCAGGACTTTAGTGTAAGTCATAAAACATTAAATAAAAGACATTAAAATTCATACGTCTCCACTGGTTATTCTGCTCAAATATAGACAAGATACGTCCAAATTGCCTTAAGGCTCCCCACATGTAAGCCGATGCGATAGTTGTACTTTACTGATTGTCACAAGACTGTTTCATGTAATTCATTTTAAGGACCTCAACTAGTGGCCCTGTAAAACACAATTAAAATGATAATGACAATTAAAGCCACAACATTGTAAAGAAACCAAAAATATCAGTGCCCAGTTTGCCCAAATACTTTCATCACACGCCCACAAGGGCCTTAGAATAACAGAAATACTGAGTGAGTTATTTCCCACCCGTAGGCACCCCCGCCATGGCGCGAAACCAGAAGTATAACAACAAACTAAACCTGAGTCTGGAGCGGGAGTTCCACAGAATCACGTGTCACCTGCGAGCACGTGCGCCTCTTCCAATGACGTGAAAGCCGCCGGAGGAGAAGGAAACGCATCCCTTCCCCGGACCAGCAGAACAGTAACGTGTCAAGCGCTGCCGATAAAAGGCTGCCAACATATACCAAACAACAAACAGCAAATGAGGTTCGATACAAAGACTAACATGCATAGTAATACTTAAACGGGCAATTAAAAATGTAGCTATCAAAACTTCGGTATGGTAGCGGATCGTGCATAAGATTTCAAGTTAATCTTCCTAGCAAATAACAAGAAGAATCGTACAAGGTTGTTTAAAATAACAAGATTTTGGGCACCAAGGTACAGCTTTACAGGGGACTGTTAGGGGTAACAGACGCTGTAACAAGGATGGCCGATTAAACTGAACACATATAACACAAAGGGCTCCTCAACACGGAGCAAGAGACTGCACGAATTCTAGCACACACACACACAGGCGCGCTCGCACACACACGTAAACGACCCATATGTGCGTACCTTTATTCTGAGCGCACACACCTTTAATTACAGGCCCAAATCGAATAACATGCCCGAGGAAGAGCAATGAGATCTGCAAGAAACATAAATTACTGTTAAAAGTGTTCAAGGGGAATTGACCATGACAAAAACATTGAAAAACCAACGAAAGAGTAACGTTTTACGAGTCGGGGCGTGACACGTCAGTCTAGACATAGTATGGGTCAGTGAAGTGAAATGGAAAGAAGACATGGATTTCTGATGCGATGGGTATGGGGTAATATCAACAGCAGCAGAAAGTGGTATAACGGAAGTAGGATTCGTTATGAATGGCAGGGTAGGTCAGAGAGTGTGTTACTCTAAACAGTTCAGTAATAGGATTGTTATCAACAGAGGCAACGGCAAACAAATACCGACAACGATAGTCAGGTACACATGCTAACATCACTAGCTGAAGATGAAGAGGTAGACAAAGTATATCAGGATGTTGAAAGAGTAATCTACTACGTGAAAGGAGATGAAAATGTAATAGTCATTGGCGAATATAATGCAGTTGTATGGGAAGGAGTAGATGAAATCGTTGCCAGGTAATATTGGCTTGGGACGAGAAATGAGAAAGACTAATTGAATTCTGTAATACATTTCAGATAGTGATAGCGAATATTCTGCTCAAGAATCATGAGAGGAGAAGATATACTTGGCAAACGGAGAGTGTTATGGGCAGATTTCAGTTAGATCTCGTCATGGTCAGGCAGAGAGTCCGAAATCGGATACTGGATTGTTAGGAGTGTCCAGGGGAAGATATAGACTCAGCTCACAAAATAGTAATGTTAGTGAGCAGGCTTAAGTTTAAGAGATTAGTAAGGAAGATCCAATATGCAAAGCAATTGGCTGTAGAAGTACTAAGGAATGACGACATATGCTTGAAGTTCTCTAAGGCTATTGTTACAGCAATAAGAAATAACTCAGTAGGCAGTACAGTTGAAGAGGAATGGACATCTCTAAAAAGGTCAATCACATTAGCTGGAAAGAAAAACGAAGGTACAAAAGAGGTAACAGAAGAAATACTTCAGTGGATCGATGAGTCACGGAAGTACAAAAATGTTGTGGGAAATCCAGGAATACACGTCTACAAGTCGCTAAGGTACGGAATAAACAGGAACTGCAGGAAAGCTAAGACGAAATGGCTGAATGAAAGATGTGAAGATATCGAAAAAAAAGTGACTGTCGGAATGACAGGCTCAGCATGTAGGTAAGTCAAAACAACCTCTGGCGAAACTAAAAGCAAGGATAGTAACATTAAGAGTGCAACGGGAAGTCCAGTATTAAATGCAGAGGAGAGAGCGGATAGGTGAAGACGGTACATTTGAGGTCATTAAGGAGTTTATCTATGGGATGCTGCTCTCGCTTGGACTGGAGCGACCTCCTGGCGATGTAGTGTTCGACATCCCTCTTACAAGCTTCACACTTATTAACCAAGTGGGGAATATCCCTGTGCATCAGAGGCCACTTGAGGTAAGGACGCACATTCGAGAAGGTTTTGTAAAGGCCTAAGTGACCACCATCCAAGGACTTATGGAAATAATGAAAGATGGAGGGAACTATCTCAACAGGGAGAAAAATCTTTGGCTCAATGACTTCACCTACGTGTTTACACAAAATCCCATCCTTTAACAAATACTTTGGGACACAGCCTCCAGACAACAATTGCCTCCTAATACGTCTCGACAGTGGATCCTGATTTGATTTATGGCTGCCAAATAATTGTGGTACTTTGGTAACACACTGCACGCAGTATCAAGGGGCTCCGCAGCCTCACCTTCAGCTCCCGCAACCACTGCGAGAGGTCGCTTGCTTTAATTACAAATATATATTCAAGTCATGCTAAATGTTATTAACTTTACATAAAGAAAAGTATTATGTTCTCTGCATTTTTCAAATTGTTAGCTACACCCTTAATTTTCTTTTACGAAATTAGTGGATTTACACGGTAACTTTTGTTCCCTGTGTCTGCGGTCAGTTCCAGAATCCAAACTAATTATGAAATTAACTAATTTAGTGCGATTGCATTTTGAATTGTTGGTGTATCCATGTATTACCACAATAAAATAAAAACAGTGAGTGGTTGAAGGAATGTGAATGAAAACAATGGCGAAGTTTACAAAAGTAATGAGAAGTTTTTATTCATCCTTTTATAACTATAATCGAGCTGATAAATCTTACAAAAAATGACAAACGTAAATCAGATAAGAGATGGTGCTTGATTGGCAAAGAACTCATTGAGGTGGAAACTATACAAATTCTCCCCTGACTTAATCCCTTTTACAAACAAATCAGACTTGTTTACATGAATCCACCGTGAGGCCTAATTCTGTTCAAATGGAATTGACTATGACCAAGTACACAACAAACTATGGTTGATGGAGAACATTGAGCTGTGAATATCATTTAACAAACTTATGCCAGTTCAGCAACACTTTATTCTTTCACCTTCATTCAGGCGGCAGTAGAAAACATCATATTGTAGGCGAGGAGCGGAGGACGGCGGCAGCTGTAATGTTCTGACGCATCCATGAAAATATCGAAGCTACATGGACTGGCGCTCTGATTATTAGAAAGCAGGAAACTTCCCCATGAGGGCACTGAAATGTGGACAGATTGCAATGTGAGACGCACCCGTTCGCTGATCTGACCAACCAAATTCACTCACAGGTACGACAATGTGTCCTGGAATTGTAAAACGACAGACAACCGCCTCATGGTGAATAACATCATCCTCGTGACACACAGTATGTCCAAGATGATATGTAATTCCACTCTCGGTACAGTTAGAAACTGCCAATGGCTCTTAGTCCATCACAAGTCTCATTCACAAGGGAAAGACCAGAACTTCTCCACCAGAGGAGGACCAGAAGACGAAAAAGGCAAATGATCACAGTCACTTTCCTCCTAGCCACGTTACAGGAGCCGAATTAGCAGAGAAAGCCTGTCTCCACGTTGTACAAACGTGTCGAGCTATCCTCCACTAAATGAATATTTATTCTTGACTGTTCTGCTGGCTTCGTAGCCAATCCAGACACAGCACCGGGGTTCTCAAGCTGGAGGAGCAATCATCTGCTTCGCTTATCTTGCGCGGAGCCAATCAGAGACTCAGAATCTCTCTTGCGTGAAAGAAGATTCTTAGACCAATGAGGCGTCGTTCTCATGGTAAGCACGGCCGTCTTTGGGCAAAAAAGTCTCCATGAACGGGGCTACAGTCCTCATTTATGAAGAGATCTAATCTTTTTACAGAGAGATCTAATCTCCCAGGCCGACCATTTACAGTTTCTGAAAGAAGGCTATCAATCTTCCTGGAAGTCGCGCCCATGAAATGTTTTTGCCGCTCGCTAAAAGAACCAGGCGACTTCCTGGCCTCAGGGGAGTTACAATCTTGTCTCCAATAAACACATGCACCACCTGCTCTGTTCGTGTTGCCCCAGTTCCTAATACGAGAATCTTGTAGTTTTATGACCGTCCCGCTGTTGCATAAGAGCTCTGATTAAAGCAGTCTCTCTTAAATGGCTCCCTCCATCCATTTTCTACCAACTGGTCGCCTTCACAGCGGACTGTCACCTGGCTCAGGTAAAAACCTAAGTGGGAAGCATGGAGTGCCGTGGCCTGGAGTCTCTCTGCAACGTTGCTTCTAGGAATCACTCAAACAGCCAGGTCGCTGGACACAACGTTTATGGCCCACAATTCGCCTTTCTCCCTGTCTTCCATCGTCTACACTACGGCCCCTCGGGTACAAGTTCTCTGTAGGCTATACGTATTTGAACATTCTGCCCACAATTTCCTCAAGTAAAGAAGTTATAAGCCATACATACGAAATATGGTACTGAGGAACAGGGAGTTCATGACCTAAGGTATGAATATTAATGTGACCGACGGTGTAGCTAAAGTGACAGAGTGGTGTACCACCTCTCACCATCTGTTCAAACATATGACTAAGGGCGTCAACTCCCTGTTTATCGGAGCCTTTAACAAGGTGGAGCTTGAAACAGAAGGCTGATATGCCTACAGCTCATCTTGCAATCCAAGCAATTTTCCTGGGCCTAGCCAGAACCTAACCAAACGTTGATTGTCAGTTACTAAATAAAATTCAGTGCTTTCAAGATAAAGTTTGAACTTTCAGGGGGGAATAGAATGGCTAGAGCCTCACACTCATGCAGTAAATACCTAAGTTCAGGACCAGTCAGTCTCCTCGACACAAAACCTAAAGGCCATCTTCAACTCAGATCCTCCTAGAGAAGAAGCACGGCGACCCCAGCGTTGGAAGTGTCAGTCTTGACAAAAAATCTTTTGTCAAAATGAGGTGAAGCCAATACTGGAGAATTAGTGTTCTTAATAGCCTCAAAAGCACCCTGCTGATTTTCTACCGACACCAAGTTCTCTCTTTCCCAGTGCAAACTATTAAGGGGAGCAATAAGTTGCACGAAATTCTGAACAAATTTCCAAAAATAATTTGCCATTCCTATAAACGTGGTCACCTCATTTTTACTCTTAGGTGGAGGAAACTTCCTCAGGTCCGTTGTTCATTCCTGGTCGATCCTAAAGCCATCACATCAAATGAGGTGACCAAGAAATGAGATTTGGCTCCTTGCGTGGGTAATCTTGGATGGCTTCACTGTTGACCGAGCGGAACGAAGTCTGGACAAAACCTGACCAAGGGGAGATATTTGTTCCTCGAACGAACGGGTATAGATAACGACATAAGGTTGAAAAGGCACAAGCTCCAATAAACGACAAAGAACAGCGGCTCCAATTGCCTACCCAAATAACACTTATTAAACACATTCATATTACCATCCGTGCAGAAGGCTGTGAAATGCTTAGGTTAGTCAGCCAAGAGACAACGGTTATCGGTTTGATTCAAGTTGAGCATAGTGAAGCAACTAACCACATAAAACCACGTAAAACAGTTGTGAAGATCGGGACAGTTTCCAAAAGATCTTTTCGTTGAGGACCCTATTATCAGCTACCGGTCTATGGTCCAGTCCCTGAGCTCTACAGACAATGAATATTGGAGGAGTAGATGGTGAAGCAGAAGGCTATTCTCGCAACATAGCAATGGCCTTCTGCCACAAAATTTTCATTTTAAATTGGGGAAGATAAGGGGCCTGTCTAACTGGAACATCATCAACTAAACGAATATTATATTGAATCAAAGTTGTAACACCTAGTTTGTCAGACAAGACATCCAGAAACCATTAAAACAGGTCCAACAACTGTCTCGCATTTTTTGGCTGAAGATGACCAACCACAAACTGCCCAGTTTCGCAACTTACAGAATTAATGGGGCTCGGACCGCGACAATAGCAGAGGACAAGATTCTCCGCTGGGTAGAATTTAAAGGACAAGTTACCACCCGCAAATTCGAGGTCCAGCCTGGTCCGCCGGATAAAGTCGTAGCTGAGCAACAAGCTGACTGCCAAGTTCTGAACTACGAGAAGTCTGACCGGCCACGAGAAGTTACAAAGGGATAAACAACCGCGTGCCTCGCCAACCAGAGGCACGTCTTGCCCATTATCCGCATGACATTTCTGGGAAGACAAGCGCATGGGAGACAATTTACACAAGTAGCCAAACTGGAGGCATCATTTGTAATCAAGTAACGGGAGCGAACTACCGGAGTCCAGTAAAGCGCAAACTGGTTAGCACGCTTACGCTTACCACTAAACGATAAACTCCTCTGATATGCTCGATCTCCCCCACCCCCCCCCCCCCCCCCCCCCCGTCACACATGGCATGGGCTGTTAGATCTGGGGCTTCTCACAACAGGGAACACTCGTACACAAAGTGGTCAATCGCCACGGATTGGAAACAATGCTTGCGACCGGACCAGTCACATTCGGATCGTGGTTTGTTACCCCGCGAAATCAAAGTCGTCGACGGTAGACTCCCATTTGCCCCGCTCTGCTCGTCAGTGAAGGTCGGTACAACAACTGACTCCAGCTGTTCCTGAAATTCATCAAAAGTAGTCGTGCGGCACGCAGACACCAAGAGAGACCTATCTTCTGGGCACATATCTTTTAAAATATGGGAGAAACTGTCAGATTCGGTAACTCCCTTACTGAGTACTGACACAGCCATGCGCACTCGTTCAACATACTGGCTCAGTGGTTCCGAAACTACCTGCACCCGCCAATAATACCTCCGCTCAAGCTCAATGCGCATGCACGCCGAAACTTTCTGTCTATAACTCTGTTAATGGATAAAGCAAAGTAAGAAGTGGTGTCGTATGCCCAGGGCATCAGCGTGAGACTCAAACCGGTCAAGCAGCGCCAGAATCTGCTGCACTTTATGCAAATAATAGAAAACTCAAAATTACCGTTAAGGACGCAAGTAATAGAATTGGGCAATTTGGAGAAGAAATCAGATGGCAGACTACCAAGGCCTCGGCCACTGAACCGCTTATCATCAAGCCGCTGATTACGACTTTAAACCTCCTTCTCTGACCCCACACTCTGGCTCTCTAAACTTAGTATAACGTCCTAACAAACAAGTCTCTTATCCGATTAAATAACTGTTTAACACCTTGCTTATCGGAATCCTCAAGTTCAATATGATAGAAATCCAATGAGCGGTTCCCCCAATGTGCTAGGTGAGCGTGGATCCCACAACACTGGTGACAGGTGTGTTGGCTGCACTCGAGGAAAGACACATTACGTTGGACATCAAATAACGCGGCTCAAATAATAGGGACCGAGCGAGGTGGCGCAGTGGTTAGCACACTGGACTCGCATTCGGGAGGACGACGGTTCAATCCCGTCTCCGGCCATCCTGATTTAGGTTTTCCGTGATTTCCCTAAATCGCTTCAGGCAAATGCCGGGATGGTCCCTTTGAAAGGGCACGGCCGATTTCCTTCCCCATCCTTCCCTCCCCCGAGCTTGCGCTCCGTCTCTAGTGACCTCGTTGTCGACGGGACGTTAAACACTAATCTCCTCCTCCTCCTCCTCCAAATAATAGGAAGAGAGGAACCTACCTCCCCAATGGTGTGGTGTCCGAAGAAAGGCAAAGTGGACTCTCCACTGACGTGAGCAACCTAGCTGCCAGTTCTGGGACAGTCCACGACAGTCCACGAACCATTATTAATTCATACTGTAGGTGATTCTTACGATGCTAAATACCAGGGCACCCCCTTGTATCCTTGATAGGTAGTGACCTCCTGAAACAACTAACAAAATGGTTCAAATGGCTCTGAGCACTATGGGACTTATCATCTGAGGTCATCAGTCCCCTAGATCTTAGAAGTACTTAAACCTAGCTACACTTAGGACATCACACACATCCATGCCCGAGGCAGGATTCGAACCTGCGACCGTAGCGGTCCCGCGGTTCCAGACTGAAGCGTCTAGAGCCGCTCGGCCGCACCGGCCGGCAAACAACTAACAGTATTAAAATAATAACTCAAGGAATGACAATGTATAAGCACTATAACTGAGAAGGAACGACAAATGTCGCCAAAAGGAAGACAGCTCTAAAACCCCTGCACAACAACGTAACCACGCTCTGCAGCTAACAACTGATAGCAAGAACAAGGATCAGAATTAATATAAAGGAAACACGTGGAAGTGTGATCCAACTTGAGGTATGTTTTGCCATTCACAAACAAATATGATTATTTAAGAATACTTCAGTCATGGGTCAACTAACAGTTGCGAAATATGTACGAAGATTTTTAAATTAAATTCATAGTATATATGGAAATTTGCTTTATACACAAAATTACGAATAGTTCTCAAAAACGTCAACTATGCAACACATAGTGGTCCAACTACAAACTGTTAGCTACATAAACTGGCGGCCGCGCTCTGTCCCCGCAAGTAGATCACAACCAAGGGTTAGTCCCAGAATAGGACTTGAATATAAGTACATTAAACATTAAATAAAAGACATTAAAATGCATACATCTCCACTGGTTAATCTACTCTCATATAGACAAGATACGCCCAAACTGCCCCAATGTGCCCCACATGTAGATCGATGGAAGAGTAGTATTTCACTGATTGGTCACGTGCATATTCCACATAAATCACTTAAAGGACTTAAACTACCGAGCCTGTAAAACAATTAAATCCATAATGAGATTTGAAGTCTTTTTAAAGAAATCAAGAATCTCAGTGCTCAGTTTGCCCAAATACTTTCATCACACACCCACAAGGGCCTTACAATAATAGAAATACTGAGTCATTTATTTCTCACCTGACGGCACCCCACCATGGCACGAAACTTGCGTCTGGAGCGGGAGTTCTGCAGAATTGCATGTCACCTGGGAGGACTTAAGCCTCGTGCAATGTCATGAAAGCTGCAGGAGGAGAAGGAAAAACGCATCCCTGCCCCGGACCAGCAGAACAGCAACGCGTCGAGCGCTGCCGATACAAAGATGAAAACATATAAAAAGCAACAAACAGTAAAATAAGTTTGATAAAAAATAACATTCGCAGTAATACTTAAATGGGCAATTAAAAATTCTATTATTAAAACTTCAGTACGGGAGCGGACCACTCACAATATTTAAAGTTAATCTTCCCAGCAATAAAAAGAAGGCAATCATTCATTTAAAAAATCAATGTATTGCTGTACTGGGGCATCTTAGGGGCCAATAGAAACCGTAAATTGGATACGCACCAAACGGCAGAAGGCCGGTTAAACTGCACACCTATAAGGCAAAGGGTTCCTTAGCACGGAGTAAGAGAGTATGCAAATACAAGCACTCAGACACACACACACACACACACACACATACACACACACACACACACGACCGACATGTGCGTACCTTTAGGCTGGGCGCGCACAACTTTTACAGGATCAAATCTAGTAACTCACCCCAGGAAGGGCCATTGGATCTACAAATAAAAGATATTGCAACCAATGGTGCCAAATAATCAATAATAGAAAACCGTAATATCAGGTACAAGATTAACATTACAAAATAGTAGCTTGGCGAGTACTGAAACCTCCAGATTGGGACACACAGCCCCAAACGGTTCAACGAAAGGCGTGAATAAACTGGATTCCCGGCCATCTCTCACCGGCCATAATAAATCTTTAAACACAGTACTAACTAAGCCGCCTTCAAAGATAATTTCAAACAAATTCCAAGGAGGCCGATAGCTTTAGGACTTTATGTAGGCAACGGATAATACTGCCCTGGTGGTCGTGACTGCTTTGAAGTTGTTCAATACATCCCAGAGCGTTTAGCACACCACGACTGATTGGTGCACGCCGTAACCAGGTCGCAGGCAACCGAAAGCGGCTCCTTGCCTACTAAACCTTCCGATATCAACGATCAAAGCTGCAGGAAAACGCCGGCCCCATAGCCCAACGTCCAACGGTGTGAACTCGCTGCAATCGCTAATACCTAAGTACGCCCGTTCAGCTCAGTATCCGACACACCACTCGCCACACACAGCCCCAGAGGGAGCGCATAACTCAGAGAAGGTGCTACGACGATGGCAGAGGCGATGGAACGCACACACAAGTGGCGTCAGTAGAAGCTCGCTCGCGCCCTCGTGGAAGCC
This sequence comes from Schistocerca americana, assembly GCF_021461395.2. Lineage (NCBI taxonomy): Eukaryota > Metazoa > Arthropoda > Insecta > Orthoptera > Acrididae > Schistocerca > Schistocerca americana. The sequence continues at coordinate 319,077,182 of NC_060125.1, read as the reverse complement.
GCGACGACTCATACAGTATGCTGCGTCAGTCACACAGCCTGCAATACACGACACATAGTCAAAGGAACTGGCATTAGTCAAGGCCATCTCAGAGGAACTGGTATTAGTCAGTGCCATCTACCGTGGCAAAGATGCCCTTCGAGACACGTGTTCGTAAGACGTCTCTTTCCTCCTTTTCCAATCAGTAATCCGTCCTTGCAGTTTCTTAATTTTATTAACGTTCACCCTGTGAACCGCGTACGGTGATGAAGCCGCGGAGAAATGGGTGCTGGTGCAACAAAATGTACCATCTGACATTCGTGAAAAAATTATTCTAAGAATATAAATATAAAAATAGTGCAGCCTCCAGCTCATTCTAAATTAACTCAGTGCCCTTCTAAACTTCAAACTGTATCTGTTTATCAAACATTTTGCAGACTAAAGCAAGTATCTAAAAGTTTTGAAAGTTTTGTGCCAGAAAGTGTATTTATAAATGTTGACCCATTCACACCAAATGAACAATATCGTTAGTAATGTATTAATACGTCACTGGAGTTGTGCTGTCAGGATTTATCGAGCCTACAGTTCATTCACAGTGAATTATGCTCTAGATCTTTAATCTAGTCTTTGTCCGACACAGTGCGACAGTGGGAAGCAGCGGCGGCTGCTTTGGGACGTCAGTATGCAACGCCGCAGCAATAGAGCGGACGCCATGCCGCGCTCTGGGTGACAGAACACCCCCTCCCCTATCCATCCCCGCTTGCCGCCCGCCATAGCTGCCGCCAGCCACAGCGGCACAATGGCGCGTCTGCCATTGTCCCCGCGTGTTTTCTTTCACGGCTAATTAGGCGGCCCGCATGCCAGCGTTATCAGCGGCGCGCGTTCGGCTGCGCCGCTCCCCGCCACCAGCTGACGTCCGCGGAGTGGAGGCCCTCGGCCCCCGCCAGGCTTATTCCCGTCTCTCCGCGCATTAAATTTCTCTGCCGGGCCACGCCGAGATGAAATCGCTCCATCCAACAACTCTTCTACCAGTGCAGAGCTACTTCTCAGTTAACGAACACTGACGTCTTATCCGGGTTCGCACAAATATTCTTTGGGTCTGTACATCCTACACCTTCCATTTCGGTGAGAAATGAAACGTAAATGTTCTCAGGCAGTTAATAATCTCATACTTCCATTTCACAAACGTTAGAAATTGTTCTGGACGAACAAACCTTTGGAAAAGGGCAGAACCACAACTCGACCCCACCATGCTTCTTTTTTGAGCGTCTGAAACTTGCGTTTCCAGAAAAATGCAGTAAAACCGCCTACAGCTGACATCCGTAGCAGAATGACGGGTATATACAGCATGGGACTCGGCATGAACGACCGCGTACGGCAACCAACGAGTCTGATCGGAATATCACGCTGAAGAACTCATCAGAGAAAATCATCAGGGAACATAGACACACCTCCGATTTGTGGCACATCAGTAGAGCTTGTACGGTGATTATGGCAGATCTGCAATACAGAAAACTATGTTCACGGCAGGTGCTTAGAATATTCACTCCTGATGTGAAACATAGGAGACAGAACGTCTGTCAACAGTGTGTTTGGTGCTTTGATCGATCGGTTCCTTAACATCATTATGACAGGTGATAAATCTGGGTTCATCATTTTCACCCTGAAAGCAAGGGAGAGCCAATGGAGCACAAATTGTCTCCGGCGGTACAAATGTTAGAAGCCATGCCATCGGCAGGGAAAGTAACGCTCACTGTGTTCTGGGCTGTTCAAGGTGGCGTGCATTTGGAATTCATATCTAAAGGCCCCAACATAAGCTCTTCCTTTTACTGTGAGACGCTCAGAAAACTTGAAATATGAATTCGAAGAGTTCGTCTAAACATGGAACAGCCTCCAGAATAAGCTTACACGACCGCTACAACATATGCAACAAGCCCACGCCCTAGGTCCATCTTTGGCCCATATTCCATTGCTTTTCGGCTTTACATTGATTTATAGAAAGGTTGGATATCCTCTTGAGGGATGTCGTGCCGAACTATGTCTAACTGTCGCTTTAAATCATCCAAAACCCGTACTGGTTGGAGGACCCTGTCAATAATGTTGCTAACTTTAACAGTTGGGGAGCAATTTTGTGAGTTTTCCGGCCAAGGCAGTGTTAGACAAACATGAAGGCAAGCAGTAGAAACTCTCGCCGCATTTGGTTGGGCATTACCTTGTTCAAATATAAGCCCAGGATGGTTTGTCACGAAGGGCAACGAAACGGGACATGCAATATCGTCGTCGTATCTCTGCGCTGTGAGGATGTACGTATGGTGACCAAATTAAATGGAATGGCATACCAGACCATTACCCCCGATTGTCAGGCCGTATGGCGGGTGATACTCAGGTTGGCATCCCACAGCTGTCCCGGGCGTCTCCAGACGCATCTTCGAACTGGATCCTTGTTGACTGGAGTCGAATTATCTGTATGATCAGTCCCGATTCGAACTTAACGCTGATGATCAGAGATGACATGTGTGGCGACGCCCTGGACGGCGGTGGGATATCAGCCTGACTGTGAAGCGGCATACAGCCAGGAGTGTCGGCTCGGCATGCCATTTCTGTTCATAGTAGAACACCTTTGGCTGTTATCCGCTGCGCCCTTACAACACAGTTGTGCAGCGACGATATTCAATGCCCGTTTTTGATGCCCTTCATAGCAGGCCATCCTTGGCTTGCGTTTCAGCAAGGTAATGCCCAGTCGCTCACGGCTAGAGATTCTGCCGCTTATCTTCATGCTTGTCAAACATTATTTTGGCCAGAAAATCCGCCGGATCTTCCACCAATAGAGAACTTCTGGTGCGTTATAGATAGGGCCCTCCAATCCGCTCGCGATCTTGAAGAGGACGAGACGAATGAGGAAAAATGCTTGTCAGAATACTGATCGGGTCGACAACGTTAAATCCCTTCAGTGGGATGTGCCTGATAAGCGGGAGTTTCACAAAAGTGATGTCACTTGCAGTGTAATACGTACTGATGATAAGATGGAGCAGTATGAAAAAATTTAATTTTGGCGATGCATGGTCGGACTAGACGACTGTAGTTACAGCTAGGGAAATCAACCGCGAGATTCGTCTGTAATGGAGGACAAACCAACGAAACTGTGTACAAAAGCGTTAAGGGCCAATTCTTGTGATGCAGTACCACATAAAGTAAGGAAACGTAACAAGACAAGAATGATTCAGTGTGTGATAAACAGTACAGTAAGGAAATACGTGGAACTTCCTGTTAACGTATTTTCTATGGTGGTACCGTGTATCGCTTTTGAGTGAGCGTAGCTTAAATAAGAAAAAAAAATAGTGGTCTAGGCGTAGCGTCTTTGATTAATAGTTAAAGGGACATCGGTCCAGGGTTCGAAACACACCACTGCTTAAATGTTGATTAATAATCACCATTGGCGACTGAATGGAAACCACTGCATTAAAAGACACATAATGTGTATGCACAAGACGTGTGGCCTGTAACTGAAAACGTGTCGTGATCTCTCCATTGGCAAAAGATATCGTAATAGCTCTCCATTCGGTTCTGCGGAATGGGACTGGCAAGGGGGAGGTGACCATCAGAAAGAGATTGAATAACCGCCGAAAGATTAAAGTTCTACGAAACGGAGCGTGGAATGTCAGAAGCTTGAAACTGGTAGGGAAGCTACAAAATCTGAAAAGAGAAATCCAAAAACGCAATTACGTATTGGAAAATTGGGAATTTGTGGTAAGGACTATGAGACAAAACTGATGAAGTCTGCGGTCCCTAGGCTCACACTACCTAATTCAACTTCAACAAACTTACGCCAAGGACAAGACACACACCCATGCCCGAGGAAGGACTCCAACCTCCGACGGGCGGAACCGCGCGAACCATGACAAGACGCTTCCCACCGCCCGGCAATTAGATATTGTAGCGGTCAGTTACAATACCATGAGAAAAAGATTGAATAATATACGAAAGGATAACGTTCTACGAGTCGGGGGGGTGGAATGTCAGAAGCTTGAACGTGATAGGGAAACTAGAAAATCTGGAAAGGGAAATGCAAGTCTCAATCTAGATATAGTAGGGGTCAGTGAAGTGAAGTGGAAGGAAGACAAGGATTTCTGATCAGATGAGTATCGGGTAATATCAACAGCAGCAGAAAATGGTATAACAGATGTAGGATTCGTTATGAATAGGAAGGTAGGGCAGTGGGTGTGTTACTGTGAACAGTTCAGTGAGCGGGTTGTTCTAATCAGAATCGACAGCAAACCAACACCGACAACGATAGTTCAGGTATACATGCCGACGTCGCAAGCTGAAGATGAACAGATAGAGAAAGTGTATGAGGATATTGAAAGGGTAATGCAGTATGTAAAGGGGGCGAAAATCTAATAGTCATGGGCGACTAGAATGCAGTTGTAGGGGAAGGAGTAGAAGAAAAGGTCACAGGAGAATATGGGCTTGGGACAAGGAATGAAAGAGGAGAAAGACTAATTGAGTTCTGTAACAAGTTTCAGCTAGTAATAGCGAATACCCTGTTCAAGAATCACAAGAGGAGGAGGTATACTTGGGAAAGGCCGGGAGATACGGGAAGATTTCAATTACATTATATCACGGTCAGACAGAGATTCCGAAATCAGATACTGGATTGTAAGGCGTACCCAGGAGCAGATATAGACTCAGATCACAATATAGTAGTGTTGAAGAGTAGGCTGAAGTTGAAGACATTAGTCAGGAAGAATCAATACGCAAAGAAGTGGGATACGGAAGTACTAAGGAATGACGAGATACGTTTGAAGTCCTCTAACGCTATAGATACAGCAATAAGGAATAGCGCAGTAGGCAGTACAGTTGAAGAGGAATGGACAGAAGTACATTGCTATGGACAGAAGTACATTGCTATCCTGAGTGAAAGTGAAGAAGAATTAAATGATCTGCTGAACGGAATGAACAGTCTAATGAGTACACAGTATGGTTTGAGAGTAAATCGGAGAAAGACGAAGGTAATGAGAAGTAGTAGAAATGAGAACAGCGAGAAACTTAACATCAGGATTGATGGTCACGAAGTCAATGAAGTTAAGGAATTCTGCTACCTAGGCAGTAAAATAACCAATGACGGACGGACCAAGGAGGACATCAAAAGCAGACTCGCTATAGCAAAAAAGGCATTTCTGGCCAAGAGAAGTCTACTAATATCAAATATAGGCCTTAATTTGAGGAAGAAATTTCTGAGAATGTACGTCTGAAGTACAGCATTGTATGGTAGTGAAACATGGACTGTGGGAGAACCGGAAGAGAAGAGAATCGAAGCATTTGAGATGTGGTGCTATAGACGAATGTTGAAAATTAGGTGGACTGATAAGGTAAGGAATGAGGAGGTTCTACGCAGAATCGGAGAGGAAAGGTATATGTGGAAAACACTGATAACGAGAAGGGACAGGATGATAGGATATCTGCTAAGACATGAGGGAATGACTTCCATGGTGCTAGAGGGAGCTGTAGAGGGCAAAAACTGTAGAGGAAGACAGAGATTGGAATACGTCAAGCAAATAATTGAGGACGTAGGTAGCAAGTGCTACTCTGAGATGAAGAGGTTAGACAGGAAAGGAATTCGTGGCGGGCCGCATCAAACCAGTCAGTAGACTGATGACAAAAAAAAAAAAAAAAAAAAAAAAAGCGCTCAGGGAAGTGAAATGGAAGAAAGACAAGGATTTATGCTCAGAGAAGTATAGAGTAATATCAACAGCAGCAGCAAATGGTATAAACGGAGTAGGATTCGTTATGAATAGGACGGTAGGGCAGAGACGGTGGGGCAGAGAGACGGTAGGGCAGCACTGATAGGGTTGGTTTTATCAGTAGCGACAGCAATCCAATACCGAAAACAATAGTCCAGAAATTGATGCCGACGCAGCAAGCTGGAGATACAGAGAAAATGTATGTGCATATCGAAAGCGTAAGACAATACGTAAAGTGAAATGAGAGTCTAATGGTCATGGGGGACTAGAGTGCATTTGTAGGGGAAGGAGTAGAATGCAATGTTCCAGGAGATTATGGGATTGGCCAAGGGATGAGAGAGGATAAAGGCTAATTGAGTTCTCGAAAATGTTTCAGTTATTAACGGTGAATTCTCTCTTCAAGAATCACAAGAGGAGGAGGCATACATGGAAAAGGCCTGGTGATATGGAATATTTCAGTTACATTACATCATGGTCTGACAGAGATTTCGAAATCAGGTACTGTATTATAAGGCGTACCCTGGATCAGGTATAGACTGAGATCACAATGTAGTAGTGATGAAGAGTGGGGTGAAATTTAAGAGATTACTCAGGAAGAATCAATACGTAAAGAAATGGGATACAGAAGTGCTAAGGAATGACAAGACACATTCGAAGTTCTCTAAGGCTGTAGATACAGCAATAAGCAATACGTCTGTAGGTAGTACAGTTGAAAAGGAATGGTCATCTCTAAAGAGGGCAATCACAGTCGGTGGAAAGAGAAACATCGGTACAAAGAAGATAACTGCGAAGAAACCAGGGATAATAAAAGAAACAATTCAACTGATCGATGAAAGGAGGGAGGGAAACCCATAAATACAGAAATATAACTCACTGAGGCTTGAAATAAATAGGAAGTCCAGAGAAGTTAAGTCGAAATGGCTGCCCGAAAAATGTGAAGGAATCTAAAAAGAAATGACTGTCGGAAGGACTTACTCATCATATAGGAAAGTGAAAACAACCTTCAGGGAAATTAAAAGCAAGAGTGGCAACATTAAAAATGCAACGCTAATTCCACTGTTAAATGTAGAGGAGAGAGCGGATAGGTGGAACGAGTACATTTACGGCATTTATGAGGGGAATATTGGCGTGATGTGGTAGAAGAAGAAACAGGAATAGATTTAGGAGAGATAGGGGATAAACTGTTAGAATGAGAATTGAAGAACGCTTTGGAGGACCTAAGACCAAATAGGGCAGAAGGGATTGATAAAATTACATCAGAATTTCTAAAACATTGTGGATAGTGACAACAAAATGACCATTCAATCTTATGTGTAGAATGTATTAGTCTGGCCACATGCCATCTGACTTTCAGAAAAAGGTTATCCGCACCAAGAAGAAGACTGTAAAAGCTGACATGTGCGAGAATTATCGCACAGTAGCTTAACAGCTCATACATCTAAGTTCCTGACGAAAGTAATATACAGGAAGGTAAAGGCACTAGAGAGGCAATTCTGAGCATGCGATTGATAATGGAAGCAAGGCTAAAGAAAACTCAAGGCACGTTCATAGGATTCGTCGATCTGGAAAAAGCGTTCGACAACGTTGGATTGTGAAAGATGTTCGAAATTCTGAGGAAAATAGGGCTAAGCTACAGGGAGAAACGGGTAATATACAATATGTATAAGAGCCAAGAGATAATAAGATGGACGACAAAGGACCAGGTGCTCTGATGAAAAAGGGTGTAAGGTAGGGATGTGGTCTTGCCCTCTACTCTTCAATCTGTATATAGAGAAAGTAAAGATGGAAATAAAGGAACGGTTTAGAAATGGAATTAAAATTCAAGGTGAAAGAATATCATTGGTAAGACTCGCTGATGAGATTACTATCCTGAGTGAAAGTGAAGAAGAATTACAGGATCTGCTGAATGTAATGAACAGTCTAATGAGTACTGAATATTGATTGAGAATAAATCGAAGAAAAACGAAAGCAATGAGAAGTAGCGGAAACGAAACAGCGTTAGACATAACATCAGGGTTGATGGTCACGATGTAGATGAAGTTAAGGGATTCTACTATCTGGGTAGCAAAATAATGAAAGACAGGTGGAGCGAGGTGTACATCAAAAGCAGAGTAGCACTGGCATTAATGACTAAGAGAAGTCTATCAGTGTCAAACATAGGAGTCAATTTGAGGAGGAAATTTCTCACAATGTATATCTGGAGCACAGTACTGTATGGTAGTGGAACATGGACTGTGAGAAAACCAGAACAAAGGAGAAACGAAGCAATTGAGATGTGGTGCTACAGAACAATGTTGAAAATTAGGTGGACTATAACGTATCGATTGCGCGTTATCAGAAAGGAAAAGAATATGTGGAATACACTAACAAGGAGAAGGGACAGGATGATAGGACATCTGTTAAGACGTCAGGGAATGAATTTCATGGTACTAGAGGGAGCTGTAGAGGGCAAAAACTGCAGAGGAAGACAGAGATTGGAATGCATCCAGCAAATAATAGCGGATGTGGGCTGCAGGTGCTATTCTGAGATGAAGAGGTTGGCACAGAAGAGGAAATCGTGGTGGGCCACATCAAACCCGTCAGAAGACTGATGTCTAGAAAAAACAACTTCAGAGGTGTGTTTTGTGGGAAAACAAGGAAAATTTTGTCGTATATGCTGAGTTTCGAAAGATACGCCAAAGCAGAAAGAAAGAAAGGTGCCAGATAGTCAGGAGCAAATGCAGAACGTACGAGATCACATTAGAAGACGATTTGTTAAGGAAATTATTAAGAGGAAATTTTTTTATCTTGTAACGGAGTAATAGGTGAATAAGGTCCAAGGGTGAACAACGAGGGAAGTTCAGAGATGGTATAGCCACTCGAGATGGACTGCATTACCTGCAGCCAATAAGGACCAGTCAAGTGGGTGTTTGGTATAGACGATGTTTGATGAGCGTAAATAATCTGTTTATTTTATTTCATTTCATTTATTCATCATACTCCACTACAATACCTGCAATATTACATGTTTAGATACCAAAATACATATAGAGGAGGTATAATTACACCAGGCTGTATATAGAAGAGGTATAGATATAATGAGTTACAGTAGTATGGATGAAGCGTATAACAATGGAAAACTCCTGTGCAATCAATATAAGGTTTCCAGACAAAACATGATGAACGTGTACTAACAATTATATTCACAACTGTAAACTTCTGTATTCTCAAACAGGTGATCATTTTCATTTTGATGTTTTAGTTAAATAATTGTTCATATGGTGGGAACCGTTATTAAATTGCAAAACTTTTACTAAAACTGATTTCTCGACGATCTAGCTGTCTCCAGTTTCCGCAATACTCTTACTCGGGTCGTCTCTCTCTGTATTGGGTTCGCGGCACACCGATATCAGGTGATCTACTACTTGATCACCCTCTCCGCACCTACAAGCAGTACTTGGGGCTAGCCTAAACAGCAGTGTAAGATATTAATTTTTCATGCTAAGTTAACGTTATTGTAAGATTAGATGACTACGGTATCTTTATAGAAATTAGATTTTGAACATTTGGAAAAAAAAATATTTTGTCATCGTCCCTTTAGTAGTCCCAGCCCCATTCAGCCCATTCTCTTTCTCGTTTCGTTTTCCTTTTTTCCGAAGTGGATCTTAACTTTCTTCTGATTACAGACGAAGGTAATCTGCTGTAGTTTTCTGTTGCGTTTTCTCGAGCTGCTTGTTTGACAAGTTTGTGTGCCACTTCTACCCGAAGAGTTCCTACCTGTGCTTTCGTCCATTAGAAGTTAATACGTCATTTCCTCTGACGCAAGTCCCTAATTTTGTTTCTTTTCTATCAAATATATATGATTCTTTTAACGAATCCAGCGTAATTTCTCTCTCGTAAGTTCTCTAGCTTCCCTAAGGCTCACAAGAGCGCTAATTGTTCTGCTTGGTACTTCCCTCCTTTAGTGCGTATTTTGATTGATAGCCAGGTGTGACATTAATTTTTACTACGACTGCTGAACGTGTTGCGTTCCCAGAATAATTCCCTTCGCTATAAAGTCCATAGGATAATCTTTGAGTTAGTAATTTTATTTTGAAGTTACTGTGGTTGCTCGATGCGGTCATTGTTCGTAATTTAAAGGAGGGTCTATAGAATGGACCGTGTGTTCAGTTTTTGTTCTTTGATAATCTTCATCTATTGCCTGTAATTTAATAATCATTGCTGTAACGCCTGTTATAATGCACAACGCTTCAGCAGAATTCGTTCTGTAAGCCTTAACAGTCTTTATGTTAATCAAGCGCTGGATTCTCCGAATTTCATGCAGTTATGTTTTCTTCTTAATGCGTGTATCCAAACAGAAGCTTCATATTCCAGTATTGGTAGTATAACGCTTTTGTAATTGCTTTCATTGCTCCTCAACCAAGTCCCCATTCGAGCCTTGCTGATTTAGGGAAAGATTTAACAATATCCAATTATTTTTCAATCGTGTACTGTGCATGTTCATTGAACATAGATTTACAATAAATAATTATACCCACGTGTTTTAATCTTTCAACTTGTTACATAACATTATTGTTTAGAACGGTGCCTTGTCTCTACGCTTTTCCTTGTTACTAGCATCACTCTCGCATATTGCACTTTCAATCCAATTTTGTTGTTTTCGGACCAAGCTGTCACTTTTTTTCAATTTCTCTATTGCAGTGCTCCTCAGCAATGATCAGCTTTGGTCAGTACGATTAAGTCATCTGCAAATGGCACCGTTTTGATGATTGCTGCGTGATCCCAATTTAGCAGAGAATTTGGCTGTATATTCCAAAAACCTAGGCCACAGCAAGGCCCCAGTGGGCACCCTTTAGCCCCCTTCTTTTCTAGTTTGATGCTGTTAATCGCCAACAGTGCTGTCCTGTCACTGAAATGGTTTTTTGTCAGGTTATTAACTTCATAAGACATTCAAATTCTTACAGCGTTTTAGGGATCCTGGCGCAACAAGGTGCGTCAAAAGATCCCTGGAAATGAAGACTGACCATTGCTGCATACTGTCCTTGTGACGGCCTTTCCTTAACGAAATTATTGACAGCCAACAGTGCATCGACTGTCCTTTCCTGTGTAGTAAATACATACTGAATGTTGCTTGGGAGTTCCTTAAAGAGGACTCGTGCATAATTCTATTCACTGACAGCTTTTCCAATACTTTTCCTTCCGTATACAGAATGCTGATGGGACGAAATTGGACACTTTTTGATATTTTCTTTGCTAGTTTCGAAAATAGCTAATATTTTCGCTCTTCCAAAATCTCGGAAAACGAGTGTTTTTTAGGCAACTGTTACGTAAGACTGCAAAATAGTTGGGGAAAACGCTATATAATCTACAAAGGATCGCACTAGTAAAACCATTTTCACCAGGAGTCTTATATGCAGGCGAGTTCCTTTTATTTCCTCTATTTCTGTCTGTGTAAAAAGCTTCATCATCCACTGTTCCGTCGGGTATTAGCGTTTGAGATCTTATTAGTTTACGGTGTTCCGCATCTTAATTTTGATCGTGCTCGGGCACAAAATATTCGAACATATTGGTGGCAGTTTTATATAAATCCGTTATTTTTGTGTTATCACTTTTCCTTAACGTTGTCACGGGATTGTTATTTCTAATTTTCCCTTACGCGATTCGATAGACTGCGGTCCTAGGGTTATTTGTTGGCGGCACGCTGCACTGCTGCTTAGTGGACAGTGTTTTTGCTTTGTGATTGGCTGCACTGTATTCCTTCTTCTCTTTACTATATTGTGGCCTTCGTAGCTCCCTGAATTGTTCGCTGTTCTTTGTCTTTTAATAAATTCGCCTTAATGTGTTGATTTTTCTCACATATTTCAGTTAATTCAGGAGTGCACCAGAGGACACATTTTCTGTCAGTTCTGCACTACAGCTGCTTTGTTGTATGTGGTGTTCGAAACTTCTTCAAATTCTGTGACAAGACTTTCAGTATTTGTTTCAACTTCAATTTTTACGGCCAAATTTTGGTCTATTCCTCTGAAGTTATGTAAGTCCGTGTTTGGCAAATATATGTGCTGAAATGCTTCCAACAAGCACCCGTCAAATTCTCTCAGGATTTCGTCTGTAAGAACAAATTCTTTGTTTTGTATTATGCTTCCAGCCTATACTGTTGACCACATCCTATGCATAAAATGATAATGTCGTGATCGGAGCAACTGCCTTCTTCACTACATGTCCATTGTCGTAGTATCGGCAGGAGATGAGAGGTGGCCTTAGTTAAATCAATATTTCTCTCTCCTACACTATTTTCAATAGTCGGCCCACGATCAGTGGAAGTCAGGAACTCTTCCACCTTCTTTCTTCTGTAGTGTGTCACTATATCATGCCACATGCTAGATCTTGCAGTGCTGTCCGTAGTAATTACTAAACCAATTATTTTCTTTGTGCCTATCACGTCGTCAATTTTCGCAGGTCACCATTGATGGGTTTGCGATAAATAAGTACACACTCGAGATCAAACATAGCAAATTTCCTTTTACTGTTTATCCAGTCACTGCAACTTTGTCGGACAAGTGGCTGATCATTACGGAATTAATATCGTGGTTATCAGTATTGCTGCTCTTTTTCTTGTGTGACCTATGCCAGATATCATGCAACCTCTTGTTTATAATAATATGGCTGTCGTATGAAAGCAATGATAATCTGATAATGCACGATAAGCTGCATTAAATTAGCTGCAGTTGCTGCGAAGCGCTGTAAATTTATTTATATGCACTTGGTTTGTTTTTGAAGAGGGAAAGTTATTTGGCATGTATTTAGTCGTGTCATCAGTGTTCTGCTTTCCTTATGTACTGTTTGTTATGATTTTTTTTGTCGTGTGACTAGGGCCTCCCGTCGGATAGACCGTTCGTCGGGGTGCAAGTCTTTCGATTCGACGCCACTTCGGCGACTTGCGCGTCGATGGAGATGAAAAAAATGGTTCAAATGGTTCTGAGCACTATGGGACTTAACTGCTGTGGTCATCAGTCCCCTAGAACTTAGAACTACTTAAACCTAACTAACCTAAGGACATCACACACATCCATGCCCGAGGCAGGATTCGAACCTGCGACCGTAGCGGTCACGCGGCTCCAGACTGTAGCGCCTAGAACCGCACGGCCACTCCGGCCGGCGATGGAGATGAAATGATGATGATTAGGACACCACGACACCCAGTCCCTGGGCGGAGAAAATCTCCGACGCGGCCGGGAATCGAACCCGGGCCCTTAGGATTGACATACTGTCGCGCTGACCACTCGGCTACCGGGGGCGGACATTTGTTGTGATATCGACGAACGAGTTGTCGCCAATGTTGAGTGGTGGCCAATGCTAAATAGAAACATACAAATCACAGCAGGTTTGTCAGTAACTTCGATAACGTGCTGGCTGCATGCTCTAGATCTGCAACGACTGAAATAATTGGAAGTAGTTGGTAAAAAATAATATATATATTACTTAACTTTGCTCCATACATATAATTATACACAGATAACTATCGAGGCCTCACGTTACTAAGTGCCTTGTTGGACCTTGCTTCCTATCAGCTGAAGACTATGTTACTTTACTACTTAACGTCCCCAGTAGGAGTGGACGAGAGCTCGCTAGAAACTTGATACAAGCCGCAGGGCGGTGCTCGTCCCGACTCGCGGGTCCAACGATACTAGTACAGTCGATAACTTCAACCTCTAACAAGTGTGGTATCGAACGTTAATATCACACTATTTACATCTGACGTATCCACGTTACTGCATTGTTCTTGCTCGAACACAAGGGTGAAGAATACGTGTCTCATTTAGCAGCCGTTTCCTTTTTAATCGCACTTAACGATCACAGTAGGTGGAGATGTCCGTCGATTTCTTTGGTTTTTGTTAGTTGTTCATCAATTAACTGCCGTAATGCTACAAAATCGTTAGTTTACCGTTTTGCAATCGGAAGGATTATTTTCTAATTTCTTGTTGCTTTCAAAAATCTTTGAAGTTTTTTTGAAGGTATGAGGTAATCTTTACGGATACCTCCCGCCAAAGGCACATCTCTCATAGAGGAATCTGATACTGACGAGATCAGTAGTGGATACAGAAAAACCTCAGGGAGAGGCCGCTAAAGATATCTTGAGCTAGCTTTCCCTTTACCGTAATGAAAAATAATCAAGGCACATGCAAAGTTTAAGAAAGTCTTATTTAAACTGATTATACACATGCACAAGACAAAGTCATCTTACGGTATAAAAAAGTTAGAACTGTGGTTCTCTTGCTTAAACTATGAATTCTATACTCCTATTCTTCCTGGCAAATTGGTTATCTACATCGTCAATGTCAGGGTATAACGAGTTAGGTATGGGAAACTATTGTTACGTTATCAGTAAAAATACTGTTACGAATGTCGTAACAATATTTTTACTGAGAAATTACTATGAATTACAATTATCAACACTTCGGAATCAGCTGATCACTCTCACTCTTGACTACTCTTCACACATGTAGTTGCTACAACTAGGACTTCTTACGTATTCATTCTTCAGTCTTAATATTTATGCCTCTGAATGTAAAGTAGTTTCCTATTCAGCGAACCGTCCTTATTTATAACGCTACGTATCGAAGGTTCTCTGTACAAGAAAACAGTAGATTATTCACGACTTCTCTCGTCAAATGCCAGACAGAATAATGTATCGAGATCACTAGAATGTCCGCGACCTTTCTCGTAGATATGTATTAGCTATCTACGTGCGAGAAAGAAAGGTATAAAATACGGTGACGCAGACGCGCGTGTTACATAGGAAAGTACAACTACTGGATAACTCGATTCAGTCGAGTCGACTGACGAAAGAAACGAGTGAATAGCGTGCGGGCTGACTGGCGGGGGCGGCGTGGGTGGCAATGCGGGTGGCCGTGGAATGAGGCCCATATGTATTCTCCCCCGCACGAGACACATTCAGATCCCGTATCTATCATGTCATCGTTTCGATGTGGAGCACCAGATTCGGTAATGTATCAGTAGTAGCTGCTGCGCCTGATGCTATATTAATTCAGTCTCTCTAAATTCACGTAAGACGTTAGTGTCGAGAGGAACGTCATTTGACAGACTTTTAATCAAGTGCTCATTGGAAGACATATATTACTGTTATTAGTGACGACTGAACTGTTGACGATATTCTTATTAAAATGGACATAAGATCGACGTCTTTTAGTGTGTTTAGGTGATATTTCTGGAACGGTATCACCAGAGTCAGATGTGTGTTGTTCTTTTCCAAACCATGTGGGAGGCAGAGGAATTTTACGAACTATTTCTGGCACTGTAGTAGGAGATTCTGATGTATGTTTCCCTTTTCCTGACTGTGTGGGAAGCTGAGGAATTATTGCAGCGGCTTCTGCTAACAGTGGTACGGACTTTTGTCTGGCAGTATTATTCGCGAGAGTCAGAGATTCGCTTTCACCATCCGAAATAGTAACTGCGAGCAATCTTTCTTTGCATGACCAGTACCTTTTCAATGATGACATTCAACGTCATCTACATTAAGATACGCACTGAAATAATTTCTTTCGTAGTGGTTCTGTATCGTTAGCAGTACTTCGTTTAAATCTTCGAACATGTATTGAGAAGTGCAACGAAATGATTATATATCAGAGCATACCTGTACCCAGTAGCCGGTTGCAATACGTCTGACATTCCCTCGTATACGTAGCGATTGTTTGGTTAACTTTTACAGCATTACTAATAAATGGAAATACATTACAAAAAACAATTCGTATACGTCAACTTTTAAATCGCCTTGCTGGCGCCATTACCTCTTTAACACACAAATGACACTCTTACACTAATCGATCTTCATTTTCAACCGTTCTTGCAAAATGACAAACATTGCCTCCAGATAAGTGAGAGCAGTGAGTGATACTGATGCCAGAAATTGTTTCGCTTACCAGTCGTACATAGTCATCTATTACGGTATTGGGAACTTTGTCGATGACGACAGATTTTTCTGGTGAGATCATATTTTCCGCAGAAACAGAAGTCTGCTGTTTTGCTGGAGCAGCAGGTGCTTGTCGAGACGATTTAATCTTGGAGGTTTCAATAGCCCGCCCATTTACGCGCACGTTCGTAGCTTCAGCGTTGACAGCTGCTTGTAGCGTTGTGATGTAACCGTTTAAGGACCTCGCCATGCCGACTAAGCTGTCCTATTTAACTCGATCAGATAGGAATCGTATCCTCTGTGCCAAAACGAATTGGACCACAGTGATTCTTGTGAAATAGGCTATAAATCAAGCAGGTTCACAATCTATAACAGTTGCTTTGAACAACTACTTGAAAGACATTTACAACACCACACAGACACAGGTGTTGACTTTCATTGCTAGCCAAAGCTACATATAGTTCATTAGTTATTGTGGGGTGAGTCGAATCTCATAAAACTACTTTGCTAGTTTGTAAGGGTTATTTGAAGGTCGTATGTAAAAGGAAGAAGGAAAACCAGTGGGTTAGGCATGACAGCGCCGTTCCGATTGAGTATGCGGCCGATGAACCTTGTCGTTTAAGGCGCGTGACGTAAGAGGAAATCTGAATGTACTGCTCATCTTTAACAATTTGGCAGATATACGAGTACGATACTTTACTGAATTATCAGTATCAGAGATCTGGAGGCCTGACCTACCGAAGAGGGGAGTTATGTACCACGACCAATATTTTTGACATCACTAAGTAAACGCTAAAATTAATGCGAGGGACCCTGTAAGCGGGCCACATCAGAGGGAGCCAGACGCACATACAGCACAGGCTGTTTGCTGATATGGCAAACACTAGCTACTCTAAGGAATAGCTGCCTCTGTAACAGATCTGTTGGAGCAGTAAGGCACATTCACTGATGTCTAAGTGGCATAGTTGCTTCATGTCTGAGCCATGTTTAATTTTTGATTTTTGTTTTTTTTTTTTTTCCTCAGCGATCTATCTGGTTTGATATGGCCCGTCATGGATTCCGCTTCTGTACCAACATTTACCAAAGAAGTACTTGCAACCTACTTCTTCTATTATTTGCTAGATGTATACCAATCACAGTCTTCCTCTACAGTTTTTACCCTCAATGGCTGCCTCTAGTACCGTGAAAGTTATTCCCCAGAGTCTCACCAGATGTCCTATCATCCTTATGTTTATTTCCACAGTCCCACTAGATACCTTTACGATGCAACATTATATGATTAGATGTCGAATCAAAGCACGTTCAGTCGTCGAAACTTCCAATTGAACAACCAGTTTCAGCGCTACATTACGCCATCGTCAGACCCCTGACCGACGTATTGGCAGAATACCACCTCTGGTCCACTAGCAATAGGTGTCAGCTTTCAGTAACTGGTATACGTAGATTTCTTCGTGACACAGCAGTCCTTTCCATCATCACTTGCCGAGTCGGTAAGCATCAAGAAGAAATCCACAGATACGAATAACTGAATACTGGCCTTCTTTTTTGTTGGACCAGAGGGAGGATTCTTCCTACACATCGGTCAGGGGCATGAAGATGGCGTAACGTAGCACTGAAACTGGTTGCTAAAATAAAATAGAAACTGGAAATGTAGACTACTGAAGGTGTTTTGATGCGGCATTTTATGTTGAACTGATGAGGCCCTGCAGACCATTTGTGTGAAGATTGACTTAGAGAGATTATGTGATTAATTTCGTCCTCTCTAGCTACACTTTGCCAACCGGGAGAATTATTTTCATGAATGGGGCCTAAAATGCAGGGAGCAACAGATGACTGACTATTTTCTATTTGTGATTCCCAAGTTTTATATTTACCTTTGTTATGAAGGATTTAGAGTGACTGATTAAGTCTTTTAATACATCTTACACCTCTGCGATAAACATTACGTAGCTTTTCTTACCAATATGAATTACACTTTTTTTATTCTTTTAATTTTTCCACAATCTTTCTGCTATTCCCTTTATTTATTTCTTTACTGCATATTGCAAACATTATTTGCAATTGCAGATTCCCCTTGACGTGCAAAGTCCTAATGGTCCCTTGTCATATACGACAATACAGTTTGACGTCACGGCTCACATGTTAATCACGTGTGTACTGCCTCCGACAGAGCTGGCTATATGAGCCGTCAACCTCGTTTGAGGTTATGATGACCGGATTTGCATACTGCGTAAGGCACGGGCAGGACGCGCCCGCGCCACGCCACGCCAGCACCGGCGCCTAAATCCGACCGCCGCCACCGCAGCACGAATCCAATTACCGAAACTGCATCGGCGAAACTCGTATTAAGGCCGCACCAATCCGTGCGCACTCGGTCTCTCTGGACGCCGGTTGTGTCTGGTTCACGTGTGTTACACAGGCGCCAGTGCTGCGTCGCTGGTTGCTTTTCGGAAAGCGCAACGGCCGTGAGATCGTAACGGACCACTTTACAGACGATTACATAATCGTTGAAACTAGGCATTTTGGCAAAATATGGAAACGGAATTTTGACGTACGAGTAATTCAGAGTGCGCAGTATCACTAAATCGCCAATGTTATCTTGAATACCATTTATTATGGAACTACGAAAGTACCCTGTACAAATTAAAACTGTGGACCGGATCTGGACTCGAGACCTGTGCCGTTCGTGGGTAAAATGCTCTGCCAGCCGAGCGCGCACTCCGACACAGTGTAAATATTCGTTGTGGGATCATGTACAAGGTAACTACAAATTCACGGATTTAGTCATCACAAATTTAATCGAAGTCAAAACCTCACCTGACAAATCTGAACAAAGTTAAAATGAGAGTAAAGAGACCAACGAAAGAAGCGTTCTTAAAATCGTTTATACCACGCAGATGACCTTGTTTGCTGCATAGTTTACTCCCAAAAGCTTTCTTCATTTTTCTTTTAATTCTAAAATTTTGTTCCAATTTAGACCTTTCTTGAAAAAAAAACTACTATGACTGATTTTTATGTGAAACCGCCACTACTAACAGAACACATTGTAAAAGTTCAATGTGTTTTAAAACGATGGACTATTCTCAGAGGTTGTCACAAATAAGCATAGACCAAGAAAACAAATTTAGTGATGCTGTATGACTCGAATATACTTGGGAAACAGCTACACACAGCGTACTTACATAAATTACCAGCAACGAAACGAAGGGACCTCGGCATCGAAGTTTTCTATGTATTACTGTTTCATACAAGCAACTTCTTTCTTGGTGTACGTGGAGCGGCATTCTGCTTACAGCGTATAGCTGTGTTACGGGGCAGTTTATCCCATGGTGCGCTCGAAAATTCTGAATGGTGTAAGCAGTTAACTACCTGAAAATTCATTTCACCAAAATTTCAGTTGCCATCGATGTCTTATTGTAATACAGTGACGCGTTGCTTCCACGGGACGCATGTCAGCCTACAACAGCGCAACATCATACACTGTCCAAACATATTAACGTGGCCATCTGTAGAAAGAGTGAATAACCACTTTTATCAGCGCAGACCTGTAGCAAGGGAGCTGATAAGGTACTGGGAAATTCGAACAGTAATGTGGAGCCAGCCAATTCCAGGGCAATGGACAGCTGCCCTAGGTTTGTCGGCGGGGGATCCATGGCGCGAGGAGACCACAGCTTCTCGGCTGAGTTCAAATCCAGGTATATTTGTAGCCAGGAGAGTACGCTAATCTTATCCTGGTGCTTTTCGAAGCACCTACATTCACTGCAAGCTGCGTGGTAGGTTGCATTTTGCTGGTGGTAGATGCAGAGTGAGAAACAAACTGGAAAATTTGGAAATTTGTGGTAAGGCCTTGTGGGACCACCGGCCGTTGTGACCGAGCGGTTCTAGGCGCTTCAGTCCGGAACCATGTGGCTACTGCTGTCGCAGGTTCGAATCCTGTCTCAGGCATGGATGTGTGTGATGTCCTTAGGTTAGTTACGTTTATGTAGTTCTAAGTCTAGGGGACTTATGACATCAGATGTCAAATCCCATAGTGCTTAGAGCCATTTGAACCATTTGAACCTTATGGGACCAAACTGGTGAGGTCATCAGTCCATAAGCTAACACATTATTGAATCTAACTTAAACTAACTTACGCTAAGGACGACACACACATCCATGCCCGAGGGAAGACTCGAACCTCCGACGGGCGGAGCCATGCGGACCGTGATAAGAAGCCCAAGACCGCGCGGCTGCCCCGCGCGGCAAATAAACTGGATGTGGGGGTGAATCTTGTCCCCGAGAGGCATACTTGTGTTGATGCAATGTGTCTTCCAGGAAACGAGATATCCCAGGGAATGTTAGCAAAGCATTCCTCAGACCATAACGCTTGCTCTTCCGTCAGGCACACTTCCGATGACTACTGCGGGTCCGCACACGCCGACGGCACTCTGTCTCTGTCCGATAAAGCATTCATTTGAGAAACCCACCTGTCGTCACTCAGTGGCTATCCAGTTGCCGTATGGCGTGCAAACTCCAGCCTTCGTGTCAGGTGAAGATCAGTCGGTTGGGGTGCCTGAACTAGGTGCCAGCATCGGAGGCACATACGCAACAAGGTTTGCTGAACGGTCGTTGAGGGGACACTGTTGGTAGCCCCTAAATTTACGTGGGCTATCTGTTACTCAGCAACTGCACGGCTATCCGCCTGAACACATTTCTGCCGAGTCTTTCACCCCGATCATCCACAGCCCGTGTCACATCACAGTTGCCTTGGCAACGGATTCGGGTAGCGCCATTTTGCCATGCACAACGTACTTTAACCACCTCGGGACATGAAAAGCTTACGACTTAGCCGTTTTGGAAATGCTTCCATCCGTGAACCGGAGACCAATCATCATCCCTTTTTAACGCATTGCTCAACGACTCTTCTGTTTTTCCTCGTACCCATCCTCCTGCCCCCGACATGCTTCATATACCCACCAGTGCTGGTGCTGACACCTGCTGTCTGTGATTGGTTATTGCTGGTTGACACTGAACATTGTCGGTGGTCATATTAACATTCCTGGACCGTGTATATATTCTCAACTTGGACAAATGTCTAAAGCTAACTAACATCTGTCGATCTTCCATTTATTATCATAATTCTCAATGAATACTCTGCAGTTGAGTGGCGATTTATTAATGTGACTGTGAATACATATTTCAGCGATGTAGCAAGACAACATAGCGTCTCACTAGCGTGGTACACTTAAGGGGAGCTGGAACAGAAATTTTTCTTTCTCATATTCGGGTCTTTATCTTATTTGCAATTTTCCGAAAAAAATTATATATATGTATATATAATCACTCAGAAACTCGCGTGGGACGTATTTTATTTTAGTTTATTAGATATAATCGCCACCGGTAGAAAATGTTAATATTTTTACCAGCAATACTCAACATCTGGTGAAATGGATAACTTTTTATATAAAAGCTGTGGATTTCTGTGTTATAACGGTTAAATTACGTGTTTGTATCGATAGCACTGTCAAAAACAGAATCGTACCGTTTCTTAGTATAAACACGCGTTGTATGTCGAAGTGCTAACGCTTTCCAGAGGAAAAGTGAGGAGTAGATCGGTACTTCTCTTAAAAAGTAGAGTATCACGACAAAACGAAGTGTTTTTTTTTAAAAAAAAACGTGGGTTTCATGGTAATAGGTTTTTGAATAAGGGGTAAAACTGTGTTTAACATGTGGTGTGTGACGTAATAGACCATGAAATACAGGCAAACTCGTCAGTATCTAGAGAAACACCCATTAGTGCTTCGAAGATTAATATAAAACCTAGTGATACACAGCTTTCTGAAAACGAAGGTGATGAAAATGGTACGTTAGGTTATATTCTGATAAAATTACACATCCTGACAAGGGTGTTAGGTGAATGTTGTAAAATATGTGGAGGTAGAGTTAGTTTACGTGATGACAGTGAGGTATTAAATGGACTATCCAGGAAACTTATTATCAATACTGCCAGTTGTAAATATACTCATTCATTTTGTAATTGTGATAAGTGTAAAGATAATTATTTAGAAGTAAATGTTAGGTGGTTTTATGGATTGAGAGCTATTGGCAAAGGGCACACTGCAGCAGAAACAAAGTGTGACGTGATGAATATGCCACGTCCATCTTGTAAAATCGACAAGTATGCAGGATTTACTGGAGCTGCTATGCAATTTGTTGCATGTGAGTCAAGGAATGGAGTTGCAAACGAAGCTATTGAAGTAAATGATGGTATGCTTGACATACCAGTAGCATTTGATGGCACTTGGCAGAAGCGCGGCTATAGTTCTAAGAACTCTATTGCTACGGTGACCAAACATAGTTATAAGTGTAAATCAGGGAATGAAGAAAGACGTATCTGTGACTGAAATTATGAAGGAACAAGTGGGTTATTGACATTTTTAAAATGGTTCAAATGGCTCTGAGCACTATGGGACCTAACATCTGAAGTAATCAGTCCCCTAGAACTAAGAACTTCTTAAACGTAACTACCCTAAGGACATCACACACATCCTTGCCCGAGGCAGGATTCGAACCTGCGACCGTAGCAGCCACGCGGTTTCTGACTGAAGCGCCTAGAACCGCTCGGCCACACCGGCCGGCTGACATTTTTAGTCGATCTGTGAACGAAAGGGGAGTGTGTTACACTAAGTTCTTAGGTGATGGAGACTCAAAAGCATGTAACAGTGTAGTAGCCACTCAGCCTTACGGCGAGAAGATTATCACAAAACTGGAATGTGTTGGTCATATCCAGAAGACGATGGGCCACAGGTTGAGGAAGTTGAATCAAAGTTTGAGACACAAGAAAATCTCTGATGGTAAAATCATAAGAGGCAGGGTGACAGATAAAATGACTGATGAACTACAACAGTATTATTGGATGGCCATTAGAAAAAATACTGAGAATTTGTTGGAAATGAAGGAGCCAGTACGGGCTACCTTCTTCCACAGGCTGTCAATTGACGAAAAACCAGTATACCATCTTTGCTCTCCTGGACCTGATTCATGGTGCAATTACCGCAATGCCCATTACTTAAACAGTACATACAGCCATAAACATTCCATCCCAGCAGCAATAATGGATGTCATAAAACCTATTTACAGAGAACTGGAAAAACTGGAATTACTGAAGAAGTGTCTGCATGGTGAGGCTTAAAATCCCAATGAGTCGTTCAATTATCTTATATGGACTCGTTTACCAAAAAATGATTTTCTTGGAATGAAGACACTAAAGTAGGGTCAGTGTTGCTGTTATTGTTTTTAATGCTTGCAACATTGGTAGGGTTAAAGTGCTACAGCATATGGGAATTAACACTGGAGCAAATTGCATCAGAGGATTTGAACGGATAGACAAGGTTAGCATTGATAAAGCAGAGTATGCAGCACAGTTGGCCACTATGGAGTCCAGAAAGCAGAGAAAGAAAAAAAAAAAACTTGGAAAACGATCAAGTGGATGATATACACTATGACGAAGGGAGCTTCTGATCGACTAAACATAAAAAAATATTAAGCATATATTAAGTGAGTTACAGTACTTTGAAACCTTAGAAACTGTACGTAAAATTTTACATTTTCTGTTGCATTTTTCCCTAAATCTCAGAAACCACTTCGAGTTGAGTATTCAGATTTTCAGGGAATAATAACATACATATCCTGAGTCTAGTGAACTAACAGAAGAACATAATGTCGGTATAATTAAAATTATTTAAGATAACGTATAAAAGGGAACACAAAATTTTATCTGTGTAGTTAAGGAAGTGTATTTCCGAAAGCAGTGGCTGAAATGCAATTATTGTGGTCAAGTAGACTGAAACATACAGTTTAATGTCCTGTAAAAGTCTCATGTCAATGGCGACAGTGGTTCCTGAAATGCAGGGAAGCCAAGTCGCTAAATTTAACATTATCGGTATAGGGCGTTCCAACTTCTCTTCCAAGATGCTACTCCAGGCGGGCGTAAAAATAAATGTGCGCAACGGAAAATAATAAACGATAAAGTGAAGATTTGGCCCTGTCTGACTACCCTCTGAAACAGACCTTAGGATCTCTTAATGGACTTTAACGTGTAAGTTACAACCTAAATATAAATGAATGATTAAGGCAGCTAATAACACTGAATGATGAACGTTGTTCCTGCTTATATATTTGGTAATGACTGACATCATCTACGTACCAAACACTAGTAGATATTACTTTCCAAGATGATCTACGGTGGTGGGTGTGGAACCCCATTAGAAATAGACTAACGTGATCACTGCTGTTTAGATTTATAGCTCTAATAAGCCGAAGCAATTTGCGATATCACCATATGTGCTGCGTCCGGTGCGTCGATGTGATGGTTCTCGAACTCGTCTGCGACTATGGAAGAAATCCAGCCACAAATAAACTCTTTCCAACACCAGAACGGCAGAGGGCAGTCCTCCAATATACTCTAATACTGTCTTCTCCTCTCTGTGTTCTACAGATGAGAGACGTGAACTCCCAGCCACAAGGATGGAGTTCAGATAACGTCTCAATGTAAGTACAGGAAGAGGAAGTGCTATCAATTACTGAATGCTGCGTACTCAACGACGACTTCCCACCTGGAGGTGAAGTCCAGAATCGTATAGGTTCGCAACAGTACAGTGCTTAACTGTTTCAACTCTCCTGAGAGTAAAGACAGCAAGTCCGTTGAAGCAACAAAGGTGACATCGAGCGACCGTCTCACACGGGCGCTCACAACGGAAGACCTTGTCTATCCACTGCTGGCTTCCCAGTAAGGCTCAGCTCACCACCATCGTAATTTCAAAAATGAATCGTATTCTTAAAATCACGGTATATTCTCCCTCTCTACAGTTTCTTCCGAATGCGGACAAACTATATTTTAGTATTTTGTCGCCCAGAGCGGAAAGTTAGGGAGGAAAAACCTATACTCGTACAGTGGTACGCTTCTGAGCAAAAATCCTTGGAAATAACCCTGCCTGCGTGATTTCCGAAGCGCCGCTTCTTCTTTCGTCTCACCTGCGTCCAAGATCTGCAGAGTTCGGAAGTATTATCCGGTTATTCTTCCGGCCCTACTACAATAACGGCCGATAGCGGCCGGTCGCCCCTGTATTGTGCCTTCGCCCTCAGGTGCTTAGACTGTCCGCCTTGGAACTTCCTATGTGTAGCTGAACCACCAGACCTGTGTGGGTCTTCCAAAAAATGGTTCAAATGGCTCTGAGCACTATGGGACTTAACTTCTGAGGTCATCAGTCCCCTAGAACTAAGAACTACTTAAACCTAACTAACCTAATTACATCACACACATCCATGCCCGACGCAGGATTTGAACCTGCGATCGTAGCGGTCGCGCGGTTCCAGACTGTAGCGCCTAGAACCACTCGGCCACTCTGGCCGGCGTGGGCCTTCCACCTAGGGCTTGAGCTCCGCCTGCCGTTTCATTTCGACTGTCGTTCCCACCTGTGCTAATATAGGCAATCATTCATTACGCCGTTCTGATAATAAAGAACTCCGTCACATTTCATGCAATAAGTGTTAACAATTATTTACAAGGTGTACGTGACAATGTCAGTCTCCTTTACATATTCATATATACGATGCACCACCTATCACATGATACCTGATTGTGTTTGTAGATCACGGCAAAGTATGTGGATGGGTGCTTGTAAGGTGCGAAATTAAGCCATCTTACACCCTAAAATAATGCACATATACCGGGTAATGTTTCTGGCTAATAAGTCCGCAACAGTTCTTTCATTGATTCATGAATATTGATTTACAAACACAATCAACACCGTTTATATCCTCGTTATCATAATCCCACTAACACTTCTCGTTACAAACTTAGGTAGTCTCATCAGAAGCGTAACACAGAAACATCTGTAGAAAAGTGATATTACACTCCATGAAAGATAAGATCGAAGAATTTAAGACAGTACGAAATGAAATGAAATTGTGCATGATGCAGTAACCAGAAAACTTTTGGAAATTTGTGGTAAGTTCCTATAGGACCAAACTGCTGAGGTCATCGGTCCCTAGGCTTACACATTACTTAATCTAGCTTAAACAAACTTACGCTAAGGACAACACCCGAGGGAGTACTCAAACTTCCGACGGTGGAAGCCGCACGAAATGTGACAAGGCGCCCTTGACTTCACGGGTAAGAAGCAACCAGCATCGTAGTAATTACAGATTCGTAACCTCGTTGGACATTTGCGCTGCGCGGAAGTACGCGACCGAATAACAGCGGGGAGTACCATACTAGAAAACGAAAGTAGCTAACCTCAGACAAATAACTATATTCCGGCACGGAAAATAAATTCGATTGATTTTATCAGATATCTTGTACGTTGTAAATAATGTAAAATTTACCGCTCTCCTTGAAACAGAGGTGATTTCATGTTTGTTTGGGTGGTAATCAAACGCTGTGAGCAATGAAATATTCGTTTTGGAAATGAAATTCGCCTTTTCTTGCTACACCGTATTTTATTATTTCCAGACGCGTTTCGCCTTTTACTTTAATGCTTCTTCAGGGGGATCTAGAGTGATACATTTTTGCTTTGATATGCGAGATTTATAGATTAAAGAACAGTTCACATCTTGTTTTCTACGTAAAAACCTGATCACTTACGGTTATTCGCGTTTTTGGATGGCATCAGCGTTTTCTCTCATCTGATCACATGCTGGAGGTCGTTTTATAACGTAACTTACAAAACATAAGCTTGTTTTCACGTTGCGAACTCTTTTCTTAACACTTTTCATATTGTTTGCGCTAATTGATGTGGAGCAATATCAGTCTTCTGTCACTAGTTCTAGATATTTCACAGAAAACTGTATTTTAAGTTGTGACTACTGTGTGCTCAAATAATGCGTCTTCCTGTTTAGTAAGTTTATGTTGATGTTGTCAACGTAACGAACTGTATGCTGAAAACTAACTTCTGTTCATATCTGTCCCTTTTGTATCTGTGTGTGACTGTATGTATGTGTGTGTGTGTGTGTGTGTGTGTGTGTGTGTGTAAGATAGAGACAGTGTATTGTACGGTTTCTCTCATTCTTTCTCTCTCTTCTTTTTTTTTGTGGTTTTGTCGGTGCTTGTTCGTAGCGAGCTGTAGAAAGATGAATGTGAGTATAATCGCTGTCAGAGAGTGGTTGAAAGTTTTTGAATTCAGCTGATTTGAGTTCTGCTTTAAATGTTTTGTGGCGGGGTTCGTGGGTGAGTGACCGGAAAGGGGTTGGATGATATTATTATTATACTACTCATTTATCTATTAATGAAAACAATGGGTTGTTTGTCATGTGTACCACTTACAAAAGACCAAAGAAGACAAAATTACCTTGTTGAACGATCACGTGCCGGCCGATGTGCCCAACCGGTTCTAGGCGCTTAAGTCTGGAACCGCGCGACCGCTACGATCGCAGGTTCGAATCCTGCCTCGGGCATGGATGTGTGGGATGTCCTTAGGTTAGATAGGTTTAGGTAATTCTACGTTCTAGGGAAATGATGTCCTCAGATGTTAAACCCCATCGTGCTCAGAGCCATTTGAACCATTTTGAACGATCAAGTACTTATGGCAAACAACTCGCTGTTTATATTAATATATAAAATGATAGAATAACATTCCAACAGAGGATTATTATCGTAATAATAATGCCACTCAACCCTTTCCCACTCACTCGTCCATGAATCCCTTCACCAAACATTTAAAGAAAATTCAAATCAGCTGCACGCTAAAACTTACAACCTGTTTCTGATAAGTGTTACACTCACATTCAAATTTCTACAGCTCGCTGTGAATAACAACTGACACACCAATACCTGCAAAAAGAAAAAAAAAAAAACGAAAAAAATCATACGTATTCATTTTCTCTCTCTATCTGTCTCTCTCTCTCTCTCTCTCTATCTCTCTCTCTCTCTCTCTTACACACACACACACACACAAACCATTATAACCACCACATATACACACTCTTCCTTTCTCTCTTATACAGCCAAACATACATAAAGAGAATAGAAATGAACGGATGTTAGTTTTCAGCATTTAGTTCGTTATTTTGGGAACATGTAAGTAAAGAACTGCTTTTAGATTTTCACGGCCGGTATTTGCTTTGATGCTGATTTTTGTTTTATGGTCATTAGGCTGTGGCCCAAGGCACAACTCTCTGCCAAACGTTTCATCTTTCAAAATGGTTCAAATGGCTCTGAGCGCTATGGGACTCAACTGCTGAGGTCATTAGGCCCCCGAGAACTTAGAAGTAGTTAAACCTAACTAACCTAAGGACATCACAAACCTCCATGCCCGCGGTAGGATTCGAACCCGCGACCGTAACGGTCTGGCGGTTCCAGACTGCAGGGCCTTTAACCGCACGGCCACTTCGGCCGGCGTTTCATCTTTCAATACTGGAGAAATCGTGAGAGGCTTCAACGAGTCAGAAAGCATTTACAGTTTCAAACAAGTTCAGAAAGATGAATTGTTCATATGTATCCACGCAACGGTCGGTTCATGACGTCATCAGAACGCTGCATAATTTCGCGTAGTCGCGATGACGTATGTTGTGCTGGAGATCGGCGCCGTTTGTTTTCTTAAGTACTAAGGCCCACTACATATCTAATTTCAATCCTTCTACTTCTTCGTTAATGTTGTATTTGGGCTCCTGAATACCCATGGCCTTTCTGGACATCCTAGCAATGTAATGAGCAGATCCTGCTAAAAGCACAGTGTATGGGAAACGGAAACGATTTTGGTGGATCGCTAGTCCCATTTTTCGATGTACAGGTACGTAAAAGAACTGACAACACTTTGGAAATGTAGTTTACACAGTGAACGACACCTCCACAGTACTTCCAATCACCGTCCCTTGCAGAAAAGAAGAGTTATCCAAACATTGTTGGAACGAGTTAAAGAATCTGTGAACCACAATACTTGAGATATGAGCTCGGCATTTTCAGAGATGCCTTCACAGGAAACGGCTACTCTGAAAGAGAGATAAATAGGGCTATACACTCTACAGAATCTAGGGCTTCTACTGAAAAAGAACGTATTAAAGGAAAAGTTTTCCTTCCTTTTATAAAAACTGTAACACACTGTATGAGCAGAGTACTCAGGAATCGCTGTATTGATACAATGCTTTAACCAGCTGCAAGTGTGTTTGAAAATGGTGAAGGACCTAGGCCCACCACTTGCCTAAGTAGGAGGACAAGAAATTCCTTTCCCATGTGGCGAAGTGTGCTTGGGAATTACAAAAACAAACATGAAAACCTGCCTTAAGAAAGATAAGAGCAATTATCGCCTGGACAGGACGGGTGGCTAAATGGTTCAAATGGCTCTGAGCACTATGGGACTTAACATCTTTGGTCATCAGTCCCCAAGAACTTAGAACTACTTAAACCTAACTAACCTAAGGACATCACACACATCCATGCCCGAGGCAGGATTCGGTTCCGGACTGAGCGCCTAGAACCGCTAGACCATCGCGTCCGGCAGGACGGGTGAATCAGCAGATAGTGCACAAGGGCTAGGAAACCACCAAACTCGTTTCTCTGTCACTGTGATTTCAGCAGGATCTAATAATAACTACTATGTTAGGATGTACCGAGAGGCCAAAGAGATCTCGGACATTGGCGAGCCACAATAGCCTATTTCAGACATTCCAGATTACCTCGCCTCCCTCTTAGCATTCTGCTCTACCATTCTGAGGTGAAAATAGTGTTGAGTATGCAAACGTTCTTCCCCAGTTCGTGACCTCATGTGAAGAAATCAACGTCATAAGGTAGGACCGACGACTTCTTAAAATTTTCTGATGAAACGCACTTTCGTAAAGGTTACATTTTGTACGACGAGAGAACAGGTTTTTAATTACTGCGTCAAGTGATGTTTTCACAGTCAATGGCAGTTGTAAATTATCAAGCTATCCTGGCATAAATAACTGTGTCAAAGTTAAGTAAATTGTTTATTCATTTATGTAGTGAAGTGAACTAATGCTTCCTGTGTTCTCGCATTAAGAGTCTTCCACAGATGAATCAAAGAACGCACAGCGGTGGCCGATCGAAACTTAGTGCTAAATGTATCAAACACCTTGTTCTCCCTGATGACCTCAGACATTAAGTCCCATAGTGCTCTGAGCCTTTTGAACCAACCTTGCCCTCCTCACTACAAACTCCATAGCATACCCCAGCGCGACTCCGTTATTTTATGCAGTGGTGTGAGGACGTCACGAACCGACTGGTGCACAATTACATGATTTATAAACAATTTTATGAACTTGTTTGAGAATGTTACTGTTTTTTAGTCGTTGAAGCCTCTGATGAAGTCTTGAGTGTTAGAAGACGAAAAGTTACCCTGAGAATTAGGCCTTGGACTACGGCCATAAAATAAATACCAACAACGGAAAAATAGCGCCAATGGAGCTAATATAGGAGTGGAAATAACACAATTCCCATTAGTTTTGAAAACACCTTGCGTACAGCCTGTCCGCATCTTACAACTCGTCACGCTGGTACTGTATGTGTGTAAGTC
Organism: Schistocerca americana; assembly: GCF_021461395.2. Classification (NCBI taxonomy): domain Eukaryota; kingdom Metazoa; phylum Arthropoda; class Insecta; order Orthoptera; family Acrididae; genus Schistocerca; species Schistocerca americana. Next base: position 319,047,048 of record NC_060125.1, on the reverse strand, counting down.
AGACTTTATTACAGTGACATGATTCTCTGGCCAGTGTCTGGCCGGCCTTGCACGCGCGGCCTTGGTAGGGCGGCAGCGGCAGCGGCTGCGGCTGCGGCTGTGGCGAGGCATTTATCAATAAGGACTGCCTGCGGCACCAGCTGGCATTCCGGGCGTCTCATACGCCGCCCGGTCGGTATTCTAACTTCGATCTGGCGCCGTCTGACATGTGGCTCACTCCGCTAGCATGGAAGTTTAAAATACGTACATATACATCTTCGTACAACACTTGTCAGCTACTGTTGAAGGGTAAGGTGAGGTGGAGATATTTTGGTCTCCTCTGGTGCTTAGGTAACGACTGGATCATTAATGCGATATCTTTCAGAAAATTGTATATATTTTCTTTGTTTCATTGCTGGTATTTGTTTTATGGGCATAAGGCCTTGGTCCAAGGACATTTTCAGCCTAACGTTTCGTCTTCCAATGCTGATAATTTCAGCAGAGGCTTAAGCGACTCAGAAACAGTGACAGTCTCTAACACATTCACAACGCAGAGCTGTTTATACACTACTGGCCATTCAGATTGCTACACCAAGAAGAAATGCAGATGATTGGTCAAATATATTATACTAGACTTGATGTGTGATTAAATTTTCACGCAATTTGGGTGCATAGATCCTGATAAATCGGTACCCAGAACAGCCACCCCTGGCCGTAATAACGGCGTTGATACGCCTGGGCATTGAGTCAAACAGAGCTTGGATGGCGTGTAGAGGTACAGCTGCCCATGCAGCTTGAACACGATACCACAGTTCACCAAGAATAGTGACTGGCGTATTGTGACGAGCCAGTTGCTCCACCAACATTGACCAGACGATTTCAATTGCTGAGAGATTTTGAGAATGTGCTGGCCAGACCAGCAGTCGAATATTTTCTGTATCCATAAAGGCCCGTACAGGACCTGCAACATGCGGTCGTGCATTATCCCGCTGACATGTAGGGTTTCGCAGGGATCGAATGAAGGGTAGAGACACGGGTCGTAACACAACTGAAATTTAACGTTCACTGTTCAAAGTGCTGTCAATGCGAACAAGAGGTGACCGAGACCTGTAACCAATGACACCCCATACCATCACGCTGGGTGATACGCCAGTATGGCGATGACGAATACACACTTCGAATGCGCGTTCACCGCGATGTCACCAAACACGGATGCGACCATCATGAAGCTGTAAACAGTACCTGGATTCATCCGTAAAAGTGAAATTCGTGCGCCCAGATTCGTCGTTGGGAACACAATCGCTGGCACTCCCGTCTGTGATGCAGCATCAAGGGTAACCGCAGCCATGGTCCCCGAGCTAATATTCGATGCTGCTGCATACTTCGTTGAATTGTTCGCGCAGATGGTTGCTGTCTTGCAAACGTCCCCATCTGTTGACTCAGGGATCGAGACGTGGCTGCACGATCCGTTACAGCCACGCGTATAAGATGCCTGTCATCTCGACTATTAGTGATACGTGGCCGTTGGGATCCAGCACAGCGTTCCGTATTACACTCCTGAGTCCACCGATTCCATATTCTGCTAACAGTCATTGGATATCGACCAATGCGAGCAGCAGTGTTGCAATACGTAAACGGCAATCGCGATAGGCTACAGTCCGACCTTTATCAAAGTCGGAAACGTGATGGTATGCATTTCTCCTCCTTAGACGAGGCATCCCAACAACGTTTCATCGGGCAACGTTGGTGAACTGCTGTTTCAGTATGAGAAATCAGTTGGAACTTTCCTCATGTCAGCACGTTGTAGGTGTCGCCACCGGCACAACCTTGTGTGAATGCTCTGAAAAGATAATCATTTGCATATCATAACATCTTCTTCTTTCGGTTAAATTTCGCGTCTGTAGCACGTCATCTTCGTGGTGTAGTGATTTTAATGGCCAGTAGTGTAAATTATGTATTCGTGCAGTAGTCGGTTAGTGACGTCATCACACCAATGTGGAAGATCACGGAGTCACGTCGGCGTAGGCTGTGGGGCTTGTAGTGTGGAGGACTAGACGTCACTCATTTTTGTGAAGAAGTGATGTGAAACTGTTCTGTAAATTAGTACTGTCATTATGAATTGTAGTTTACTCTCAGTGTACCTGCGCATATTTTCTACTAATTTCTGATAGCTACGGTCCTGTATGGACGCATAATATCTGTTTATAAGTTTTACCAACCTGAGAGAGATAGCTGGGTAGCAGTTAAGCTCAAGGAGGGACACAGCGGTGTTAAGACGAGCAATCGTCAGAAGTCTATTTATTGGTAGAAGAAGCAGTTATATTTTCTAAAGCGAAGTGGTACTGAGTAGCATTTGTCGGAAGGCGAAGTTTGTTAGAACATGCAGACTGAAAGAATAGCAGCTCAGAGTAGGACGGTGGAATTGTTATATCCATCTTTTGCGATCACTGCGGAAATCGGTGTAGAGTTTCATTTAGTTGTTGAGAAAAGGGTGTTTTGGAAGTGTTGGAAGAGAAACTCCGATACTAAAATTTTGTGCCAGAGAACGTCTTTGTGAGGAAATGCGTGTCGAATTTGGAACATTCTAAAACACAGCTGTTGGACTATCGTTGCTACAGTTCGGTAAAAACTACAAAGAAGAAAAATTAACATTGGAATCGGCACAGAAGAGTAAACGCAAGATTAGATGTCATTGAAAGAAGAAGAAAATACAAGAAAGAAGACGCTGCAGGAAATATGATAGAGCTATAGAACCTCCAGGAATTAGCAGCAGTCAATTTACTAGAGTGTTATTAAATCATGACGCATGCTAAGTAGCGAAGTAAACTAATATACGTGACGTACAAGACATTTAAAGACTATGAACTTTGGTGATTCGTATATTTACAAGTTGAATTTCGCAAGGTATGCTATGTACAACGAACTGTGTTTAGTGTAACGGAAATGATAGTTAAATCAAGATTCTAATCTGTCGACAGGAGTTGACATACATCAATGTGGACAGGTGAAAATGTGTACCCCGACCGGGTCTCGAAACCGGTTTCTCCTGCTTGCATGTTAGATGCTGTATCCATCTGAATTACTAATGGCACAGAGGACAGTACGACTGCAATGATTTATCCCATGCACTCTCCCTGTGAGCCCGACATTCCTAACTTAAAGTCGACACACTACATGCGTAGTGCCCCTACCCACTACACTCATTATTCGCCGCAGATAATCTTACCAAGTCCCGTAAGAGTTCGGGAAATGCGTCTGCGTCCGCACAGAAGAAGACGGTCAACTGCCGGACATGTCCGAAAGAACACATACCATCTTCATATGTGATTTGTGTGTTACGAAACTGTGTTCTAAAAGTGTGACGGTCAAAGTTACAATCCTTCATATTGAGTGAAATAATTAACAAACAGCTACACAATTTGAATAAATAATTAAGCTGCGGTTATTGTTAGAAGGAGTGCTAAAAACTACATCTAGGTCCCTACTGCTAACCCGATACAACAAACGCCCACATCCAGTCAAAACCAAAGTTTGGTTCCCTTGCGTCTATTTTCTTCTGAACGATGCGCCAGATCAGCAACAAAGTTTCATTTTAGGATTTTGGGGTTTAACTTTGTTGATTAATGAGACACAAATCGCTAACTTACTCCCGCTCAGCGATATTGAAGGACAGCAGAGCATTGCCATCAGAAAATCACACTGCAGCCATCAACGACGTAGGTTGTGTATGTGATTCAGTGGTCAACCATCAGCCGCGACCTATAATTTTTGTTTTGAGTGTACTGTTTTGTGACAAAAGCGCACACCGTGTATAACATTAAACTGCAACACATTCAAATAAAATAAATAACGATTGCTGTAGATATTAATTCACTTTGCTATCTTCATATTAGAGCAAATAACATACGCCTTTCCCGCAGAGCACTAACTACTATAACTGAAATCAGCATTCCCTCTCACGGTGGTAAATCTACACTGAGGAAACGAAAGTCATCTCCTAATATTATGTCGCACCTCCTTTGCTTGGCGTACTGCATCAACTTGGCGTGGCATCCATTCGACAAGTCGCTGGAAGTTCCCTGCTGAAGTCCTCTATAGCCATCCGTAATTACGGAAGTGTTGGCGGCACAGGATTTTGTGCACAACGTGATCTCTCGATTACGTCGCATAAATGTTCGATGGAATTCACGTCCGGCGTTCTGGGTGGCCGAATCATCCGCTCGTATTTTCCACAACGCTCTTCAAAATAATCTCGAACAATTGTGGCCCGGTGATATGCCGCATGGTCATCCATAAAACTTCCATCGAGTAAAATGCATCGTCTGCCGTTCCAGACATGCCAAGAGAACAGGGTTTTGCAGACACGTCCGAAAGAACGGGCGTCATGTGGATAAATACTGTGTAAATTGAAGGGTGAAGGGGGGGAGGGGGGAAATAGGGAAAGAACTGCTGAAGCCAGCTGCGTGTAACGTGCTAGGTGGAAATGTAGGTCGGCTGGAAGGAGTAACGGGATAGTTCTCAGTGTCTGGGTGGTGCAGTGATTAACCCAACAGCCTAGTACAGGTTAATAATCAGAAGATCCTGGGTTCGAATCCTGGTCCCATATATATTTTTACTCGTTACCGTTGATTCCGCATAATGTCCCTATGCGTCTGACGCCATTAGTTTCTTTCCTTTTTTTACTCTCCACTCCACTTTCACTTTACGTGATGTGTATCACAGCTGCAGATTCCGTGTAGTGTTTGTGAAACCTGGTAAATAAGGAGGGCAGGATTGGATTACGATTGTGGACTGGGCCCGAATCAATTCCTATTGGTTTGCTTTGCAATTTAACTCATTTAGTTTAGTAAATATTTTTTGAAAACATGCCAATGATATCGCGTGCAATGATATGGCACGTAACCACAATCACGGCTGTAGGCCTTTAAAGCCAAAATGGCAAACATTAAATTTTTTGACAAATATACTGTCAAACTGCGAAATGAATAGCAAGAGTTAATTTAAAAACAACAAATAAAAGGTCACGAAACAGGTGAGACAAGTGATGGTAACTTAATAATACAATAATAAATTAATACACTAGGGCCAATGACAGACGGTGCTACAGGAATCGACCTCTGCGTAGGTCACATCAAAAACACTTTCGAGAGCGAAGTGAAAGGCAGCCAAGAGTTGCATTCAGATCACAAGATGGTAACTCGGACTAGTGACAGTCTAACGAGCGACTAACGATAATATTGGTGAGGCTACCTGACATCCAACAAATCCGCGAGAGCCGGAACCGTGGTCAGAGGGCCCGGAACAAGAAGCAATCACCACCACTAAGGTAGAAGAACGGCACCCAACATACAATTGAGAAGCTGTCAATCTTACACGCCTCGTCGGACAGCAGCGGCATAGCGAGGAAATGCACACTGCCGTTTCATACACTAACCCCAGGGCAGGTAACTGGGGCGATAGGGGCCACAAGACAGAAAAATACCGCTCGTTGAACTTGACAATGTAAGAAGCTCAAAATAGTAAATAGTAATTAGAAGCTCAGGAAGGCTGATCAGATCCGCCTTCCCCAGGTACTCCACTCGCAGCTTTTCGCCTCGGCGACACTTACGAGCAGCAACACGAACCCAAGTCACTGGAGAGTCACGAGATTTCACAATGGTGGAGGTTTCTGTATGCGAATTTCAATGCACTCAACTTAAAAATCCAGGATCCGGTTTCGACGAGGTCGTACACCCTCGTAACCACTGCCCTTCAATCCGGCAGTCCTTACACACCCGACGTGTTATCGCTCTGTGCGGACCTCGCTGCTCCTGCGTTCCCAACCGAACTCTCCACTCACACCACACGGAAGAAGCACGAGGTAGCCAGAAAGGTAGGACAGCAGAACTGCATATTGATAAGCGCCGCTGCTGCCACTAGCGGACAGCAAACGCTTACGAAACTGAGTGGCGCCATGAACACTAGAGGAAGACAAACAACGTAGCCGCGCCAACTAAACGGTACGGTCTGGTAGAAACCTACACACACGGCACCAACCCGAGCCGCAGCACGGCTCAGTTTGTTTCTTCGCATCCCCCCCCCCCCCCCCCCCGAAAGAACAGTGTCGACGGATTCATGTTATTCGCCTCAGACTGCAATGAATCCCCACCTTCAATGCGATTGCACAATTATATACGACCTCCTGCGGGAATCGCAACGAGCATAAAGGACGCGATCTATGGGTAGGTGGCGCTAAGTTGGAATGAATGTTGGACGATCGGGAGGCGTACCGAGAGCGTCCACGCAGTTGCGCGGAACACTGTGTCCCGATGGTGCAGTGGTTGATGCAACTGCGTAATAAGCAGGAGATCCCGATTTCGAATCCGAGTCTGGCACAGAGTTTCACTCGTCGCAGCTGATTCCGCATAAATTCACGATGCAGATTACATCAATAGTTCATTCCTTTCTTTTCCTGTCTCACCCTCCACCTTCAGTTTATATAGTCCTATGTTTGAGAACATGAAGTCCATGAATGGCTGCAGAAGGTGCCCAACCAGTCAAACATAATAATTTCCAATGAATGATCGGTTCATTTGGGCCAGAGGACCCATTACATTCCATGTAAACACGGCACACACTATCATGATTCCATCACCAGCTTGCATAGTGGCTTGTTGACATCTTGGGTCCATGGATTCGTGGTGTCAGCGCCACACTCGAACGCTATCGTCAGCTCTTACCAACTGAAGTTCAGACTCATCTGACGAGGCCACGATTTTCCAGGGTCCTACCGATATGATCACGAGCTCAGGAGAAGCGCTGCAGGCGATGTTGTGCTGTTAGGAAAGGCACTCGAGTCGGTCGTCTGCTGCCAAAGCAGAAGAACGGTAAATTTCGCCGTACTGTCCTAATCGACACGTTCCTCGTACGTCTCACATTGATTTATGCTGTTATTTGACTCAGTGCCATTGTACTGTTAACACTGAAAACCTTGCGGAAACGCTTCTGCTCTCTGTTGTTAAGTGAACGCCGTCGGCCACTGCGTTGTTCGTATTCAGTAGTAATGCCGGAAATTTTGTACTCTTGGCACATGCTTGATACTGTGGATCTCAGAATACTGAATTCCCTAAACATTTCCAAAATGGAATATCCCATGCACCTATCTCCAAATACCACGCCGCATTCAAAGTCTCTTAATTCCCTTCGTATGTACATATTCACTTCGGAAACTTTATCACGTGAATCGGCTGAGTACACACAATGCACTCGCCTTATATGTATAAGGCCCATTCAAAAATAAATGAGCCGGAAGCATAATTACAGAAACCAGTGCCTGTATGTTAGAGGCATTGACCCTGGCAGTTGAGGCACTTTTCCCGTTGTGACACAAGGTCGTGAATGGCTGTCTCATAAAATTCCCAGGACTGCGATGTTAACCAGTTCCGCACATACAGCTGGACGTCGTCGTCAACACGAGTGCAGGAAAGGTTATGCTGACGTTCTTCTTTGACCAATATGGCCCCCTTCTGACTCACTTCATGCAGCAGGGGATGACAGTGAATGCCCAACGTTACTCGCAAACCTTTACCTCCCCTAGCCAAGCGATCAAATCAAAACGACCAGGCAATCTAGCCCGTGGGCTCAAATGGTTCAAATGGCTCTGAGCACTATGGGACTCAACTTCTGAGGTCATTAGTCCCCTAGAACGTAGAACTAGTTAAACCTAACTAACCTAAGGACATCACAAACATCCATGCCCGAGGCAGGATTCGAACCTGCGACCGTAGCGGGCTTGCGGTTCCAGACTGCAGCGCCTTTAACCGCACGGCCACTTCGGCCGGCCCCGTGGGCTCATTCTGCTCTCATACGGCCAACACAGTCGCGGCACTCTTGCAGAAATTCAAATGGGAGGTTCTCGGCCACCCTCCATACAGTCCGGACCTCTCGCCCTGTGATTAGGCCATTTTTGGTCCCCTTAAAAAGGATCCGAGTGGCAAACGATTCACTTCGGACGACGACATCCAGCTGTACGTGTGGAACTGGTTAACATCACAGCCCCGAGAATTTTATGAGACAGCCATTCACCGCCTTGTGTCACAGCGGGATAAGTGTCTCATCAGGCAAGGTCGGTACTTCTAACATACTGGTACGGGTTTCTGTAATTATGCCTCCGGTTCATTTCTTTTTGAATGCCCCATGTATCTTATATCAGCGACACCTGCGCCATCTGTATATGTGCATATCGCTACCCAATGACTTTTGCCATATCAGTGTACAAACAGAAGACACAACGAAACGTTGCGGTCATTAGGATTTATGCTTTATGAAGCTTCTTATATCATTCTTTTTGAGAATAATACATTCCTGGAAATTGAAATAAGAACACCGTGAATTCATTGTCCCAGGAAGGGGAAACTTTATTGACACATTCCTGGGGTCAGATACATCACATGATCACACTGACAGAACCACAGGCACATAGACACAGGCAACAGAGCATGCACAATGTCGGCACTAGTACAGTGTATATCCACCTTTCGCAGCAATGAAGGCTGCTATTCTCCCATGGAGACGATCGTAGAGATGCTGGATGTAGTCCTGTGGAACGGCTTGCCATGCCATTTCCACCTGGCGCCTCAGTTGGACCAGCGTTCGTGCTGGACGTGCAGACCGCGTGAGACGACGCTTCATCCAGTCCCAAACATGCTCAATGGGGGACAGATCCGGAGATCTTGCTGGCCAGGGTAGTTGACTTACACCTTCTAGAGCACGTTGGGTGGCACGGGTTACATGCGGACGTGCATTGTCCTGTTGGAACAGCAAGTTCCCTTGCCGGTCTAGGAATGGTAGAACGATGGGGTCGATGACGGTTTGGATGTACCGTGCACTATTCAGTGTCCCCTCGACGATCACCAGTGGTGTACGGCCAGTGTAGGAGATCGCTCCCCACACCATGATGCCGGGTGTTAGCCCTGTGTGCCTCGGTCGTATGCAGTCCTGATTGTGGCGCTCACCTGCACGGCGCCAAACACGCATACGACCATCATTGGCACCAAGGCAGAAGCGACTCTCATCGCTGAAGACGACACGTCTCCATTCGACCCTCCATTCACGCCTGTCGCGACACCACTGGAGGCGGGCTGCACGATGTTGGGGCGTGAGCGGAAGACGGCCTAACGGTGTGCGGGACCGTAGCCCAGCTTCATGGAGACGGTTGCGAATGGTCCTCGCCGATACCCCAGGAGCAACAGTGTCCCTAATTTGCTGGGAAGTGGCGGTGAGGTCCCCTACGGCACTGCGTAGGATCCTACGGTCTTGGCGTGCATCCGTGCGTCGCTGCGGCCCGATCCCAGGTCGACGGGCACGTGCACCTTCCGCCGACCACTGGCGACATCATCGATGTGCTGTGGAGACCTCACGCCCCACGTGTTGAGCAATTCGGCGGTACGTCCACCCGGCCTCCCGCATGCCCACTATACGCCCTCGCTCAAAGTCCGTCAACTGCACATACGGTTCACGTCCACGCTGTCGCGGCATGCTACCAGTGTTGAAGACTGCGATGGAGCTCCGTATGCCACGGCAAACTGGCTGACACTGACGGCGGCGGTGCACAAATGCTGCGCAGCTAGCGCCATTCGACGGCCAACACCGCGGTTCCTGGTGTGTCCGCTGTGCCGTGCGTGTGATCATTGCTTGTACAGCCCTCTCGCAGTGTCCGGAGCAAGTATGGTGGGTCTGACACACCGGTGTCAATGTGTTCTTTTTTCCATTTCCAGGAGTGTATTTACAGGATTACAGTTTTAAATGTTTTCCTTTTTTGTAATTAATTTTAAACAAGGCTATTGACGATATTATTTTACTGGGATTTACGAGTTTAAAACAGAGTCTGTTGTGAAATATTACAATAGCTTGAGTCCAGTTTACAAATTCAACTGAGACTTCGTACAGTAGTGTTATTATTAAGCATGGTATTCAAGTACTAGTCATCGGTAGTGTTAACTTAAAGCACGGTATTCAAGTACTATTCATTTAATTCTAGTTACGGTTTATTTCGTCATATGCTAAGAACCGATAGAGCAATGAACGTTTCGTCATTACGATCAATCACAACTTTTACTAAACTGGTCTGCCGCCTCGCCTAAACAGCAGTTATCCCTACAGCAGCAGCTATAATATTTGCATGTACTCATTGGTTTGTTAGTTTGATCTTGGGAGTGCATGTGTGTTGTATTTATCATTTCAGGGAGTTGTAAGGAGAGCTGCTAGATATTTTCATAAGTACTTTCAATCGGATTGGAAGCTATATTTAGTCAGGAAGGTGTTACTATCGCCACGTAGTATACGGATTTGCGGCAATATAATGTACCCCTGCTATCCGAATTTAAATATACAGCGTGGGGAGAGGAATGATTTTGTTAATACTAGCTGATTACAACTGGGATTATTGCAAAGCACATTAAATACGTATACGCACATGAAAACTTTCGTTGAACTGTCTTAACCTATATGGAAACAGTTACGGCGATTAATTAGTAAGAAGGCAGAGTAGTCAGGAACGTTTGAAAGGGAAGTCAGCAAGTGAACTTTGTAATAATTGAGCAAAAAACTTTTAAATTCCGAATTTTGTGTGGTGAGAAATGTAAAGCCGCAGTGAGACAAAATAAACGATATTTGATTATTAACGTACAAGGTGATCCCGAAGCCGGCCGCCTGAAATTTGGAGGTAGTTTAAAGTATTATCTAACTATTGTGGTACAACTGACCCTTGGTCTCAAGCGACTAGCTGCAGAGTAATTGTGTTTCCCTCGATAACAACGAATTGATTATGACGGTCCTGTTCCATCGCGACCTAAGTGAGGGGACATGACACATATTAAATTCTTCTTATCGGGCAGATGGAGAGCCTAGATTACGAGACTCCGGTCGATAATCACATGGTGCTGGTTGGTAGAATTGTCACAGCTGCGGACGTAGTACGCCTGGGATTCTTGAGCGCATAAGACAGCCGACGGTGCATCGTTGAACACTTTAGCTTGGTCATAGTGTTCGATAGTTTGAACAATATCTGTAAGGAAACGCCGGCCGAAGTGGCCGTGCGGTTAAAGGCGCTGCAGTCTGGAACCGCAAGACCGCTACGGTCGCAGGTTCGAATCCTGCCTCGGGCATGGATGTTTGTGATGTCCTTAGGTTAGTTAGGTTTAACTAGTTCTAAGTTCTAGGGGAATAATGACCTCAGCAGTTGAGTCCCATAGTGCTCAGAGCCATTTGAACCATTTTGTGGGAATTTAGAAAACCCTCATTTGAGACCGACTGCAGAACAATTCAATTTAGAAAATGTAACAGACCTACTAAGGAGACTGCCTACACTACACTTGTCCGTCCTCTTTTAGAATACTGCTGCGCGGTGTGGGATCCTTAGCAGATAGGACTGACGGAGTACATCGAAAAAGTTCAAAGAAAGGCAGCACGTTTTATATTATCGCGAAATATGGGAGAGAGTGTCACAGAAATGATACAGGCTATGGGCTGGACATCATTAAATGAAAGGCGCTTTTCGTTGCGACGGAATCTTCTCACGAAATTCCAATCACCAACTTTCTCCTCCGAATGCGAAAATATTTCGTTGACACCGATCTACATAGGGCGGAACGATCACCACGATAAAGTAAGGGAAATCAGAGCTGGTATGGAAAGATGTAGGTGTTCATTTTTTTTCCGCGCGTTATATAAGATTGGAGTAATAGAGAATTGAGAAGGTGGTTCGATGACCCCTCTGCCAGGCACTTAAATGTGATTTGCAGAGTATCCGCGTAGATGTAGATGTAGAACTGCCGCCAACGGTAATTTCGCATAAATACCACGAAAATAAGATGCGAGAAATTAGATCTCGTACGGAGGAGGCATATAGTCATTTTTCCCTCGCTCTATTTTCGAGTGGAACAGGAAAGGAAGTCACTGGCAGTAGTAAGTGGTACCCTCCGCCATACACTGTACGGTGGCTTGGGGATTATGTGTGCAGACATAGGTATTCATGTGATCTTGTGTTGCCTAGTTGAAAGACAACGTCATGGAGACGACGAAGACAGGGTACAGCCGCCAACCTTAATACATCAAAAATTTGCTATGCAAAGCAGAAGTTATCGTGTTGTGGTCCCAATGGCACTCCATGCCACCTCGCCAAGTGGTGGACCAATGTGGCGATAATGAATGCAGTTTGACAGTCTTAGTTCTCCTCAGAGCCTCCACTGTACGCGGAACCGAAACACGTCTGGAAAGCCGGCGTGGTGCCATTGCTGTGTGGTGTTGCCGTTGGATGCGTCTCTCTCAGCTGCAGCGAAATTAGAGCGTAACAATGGTTCCCATGTTGGCAGCCCGTAAGGCTCCAAACGTAGTCGCTTTGTCCGTGTCGATACTTGTCTCGATACAAGCACTGACTGAAGGAACGTGACTTTTCTGCGCGGCCGAGCCAAGAACATGCCTGGAGTTATTGCGCGAGGCCACTGAGATCCTGCATGCCGTTGAGCGTGGCTCTTTTGAATTCATCGATACCATGTTCTCCTGACAGTCGTATTCCGACCAACTCGGGCAGCAGTATCATGGAATGATAAAACGCATTGTTAATAGCCCACGATCCTGCCGCTGTTGAATTCCTACAATGCTGGTTGACATTCCTCCTCCTTACACGCCACACGACACGATGTGCTCACAAACAAACGACATTCAAATGAGATTTCAGAATGATAAAAGTGTTACGTAGTCTTTCCTTATATACGGATTGTAAATCGCGTTACTCGTACCTACTTCCACGGTGGCTCAGGATTGTTAATCTATTCTACTATATACAGATAAGACGATGTTGCCAAAAACCTCAAACTTCTTCACCGATTTACTTCAGATCCTCACATAGTGCTCTAATAAATATTTGGATAGAAATAGCATATGTATTTTTATAATATATAGGTATGTATATGTAATATATAAAGAGAAAACATTGTTAGCAAAATCCTCGAAAAGTTCTTAACCAGTTTTTTCCAGTTTTTACACGATACTCTAATAAAAAATCTGTTATACAGGGGATGTATATATTTTTTTAAAGAACTACAATGTACATATCATCTGTTAAATCAGTCATCGAGAAAGAAAATACTGTGCTGTGCTGTGAAAATGTGCGGTCTACTTTTCTTTCTGACAGTCAGTTTTAACTACAATAAAGGGATACTTAAACCATTAGACAGATTGTTTCTCATATGCACTCTAAGATGACAAAAAAAACCACCACGAAGGAATTATCTTAATGGGATGGAAATCGGTAAGTGTGATGTACACGTACAGACAAACGAATCATCGCAATTACTGAAAAATGGATGATTTATTCAAGAGAAAGACCTTCACAAATTGAGCAAGTCAATAACGCGTGTGTCCACCTCTGGCCCTCATGCAAGCAGTTATTCAGCTTGGCACTGATTGATAGAGTTGTTGACTATCGTCCTGAGGGCATCGTGCCGAATTCTGCTCAATGTGCGCATTAAATCATCCAAGTCGCGAGTTGATTGGAGCGACCTGCCCAAATGCTCCAAACGTTTTCATTTGGGGAGAGATCCGGCAACCTTGCTGGCCAAGGTAAGGAATAGCGAGTACGAAGTCAAGCAGCAGACATACACACACAGTGTGCGGGTGGGTATTAACTAACTGAAAAGCAAACCCTAGGTGGCTCGCCATGAAGGGCAACAAAATGGGGCGTAGAATATCGTCGACGTACCGCTGTGCTGTGAGGATGCCGTGGACGACAACCAAAGGAGGCCTTTTATGAAAAGGCACTCGCTGTTGTGGGGCCGTATAGTGAGTGACGGTCGGGTTCGTACCCACCGCTGTTCAGGACGTCTCCATATACGTCTTATGCCACATACGTCTCATTGACTGAAACAGAATTGTCTTCAGTGATGTGTCTCGTTCTGAATGACTCATCTGTTATGAAGCGGCACGTATCAAATCATTTGTAAGCATCGTTAAATTTATCCAGTTTAATCTTTGCACCGCGAACCGATTGTCATGTGATAAACCTAAATCTATTGTATTTCTATTTTTTTCCGACGTATGTCACACGCTGATAGTGACTAAGTTCTCTTGTTCGATTGTTGTTGGTTGTCCACTTTATGGATTGCGTTTTTTTTACAGATCAACTTCGGAGTTTCGCGGGCCGTCGCAACTGCTGCTGACGTAAGTATGGAAACCAGATGAGCCTGCAAGTCCATACGCAAGTTCTAAGATATCGCAAATAAATTGTTTCGCTTTTCTGACCGGTGACCATTTAAGTCGTCAAACAATTAAACTCTAGGGAGAATGTTGGGCTGAAATGTTGTTGTGGGTTTTTATCTATTAGGCATTGCTCGTTGGTAACAGCTCTGAAACAACTTATGTAGACAATAGAAGTCATTTATTACGAACTGGATTGCTGTGGGTGTGATTACTTAACAGCGCCAGGACCTCTTCTACGAGTCCAAAGTGCAAAGTTCCCAAACTGCAAGTGAAAGGCTGTCTTTTTACATAAATAAAGCGCTTATTTTTCAGCGTGAGGCCCTTTAGGCTGGTCTGTGTACTGCATCCAAATTTTTTTTCCAGTGGTTAGCCCACTCATAAAGTGCTCTTTTGAATAGTTTGCCACTATTTTAAGTCTACCATAACCTGTTCAGAATTTTTTCCATTCGCAGATATGGTTAGATTTGGAAATGGATGGCAGACAGAGATCGCAAAGTCAGCGAACAGAGTGGACGTTCTAATGGTTCGTTCGCCACATGCTCAGTTTTATTGTTGTCAAACCACCTTCCTAGGCAAGTGCATGATTATTATTAAAGATGTTTTTCACATAAAGATACTTAGAAGTGGTGTATAATTCAAAAATGAAAACATCCTTAAAATCGATATCAGGCATGGGAAAGAAATGTAACAGTCGGGCGCCTAAAGAGCGCATTTACTTTCAGACTTAAACTAGTCGGCTAAACTGGCCATGTGCCGCCTTCTGCAACATCTATGACAACAGGATCACGGTTTTCGACTTAATGTTCTTGATACGTGCCCATGAACCACGTTTATATCTTCCTCTGAAAGCAATAAACCATGTTGATAACAAATGGGCCTCATGCTGTATGTGGGTAGGAGTTCACCGGCACTTACCAGCAAACTAACATCCAGGAAATACACTCTAGCTAGAAATACTGTTCTTCATATTCTGTGAAGACAAAATTACACCTTTAGAAAGGACTGGAATTTATAGGATTTCCTGCAATTTGTGTAGCACATTATATGTAGGTCTGTCAGGTAGGGCTGTAACTACTAGACTGACTGAGCATGAAAGGAGCTGAGATGATTGGAAGTACACAAGTTCAAATTCTTGTAGCTCGCAGTAGTTATTCGGAGATGAAAATGCTTGAACAGGAAAGCTGCATCAAACCAGTCTTCGGACGGAAGACAACAGCAAGAACGCAAGAGGGAGATTGCAGTTGAGAGGGCTCATTCGTAGCCAAAGGACTTCGCATACCTAATACGTCTCGTGACGAAAGCTCCTCATCCGCTTCAATCGCGGAAGGAACAGTCTGCATCAAATGGAGTGGACCATTGTAGGTAGTGGTCATTATCCAGGCGCCGGTCCAGGGTTCCGTTCTGGGGGAGGAGGAGCCAGAATGTGGCACTGCTCCTTCCCTCCCCCACCCCTACCTCACTCAGTCCTCGCCGTCGCAAATATAACGTCCCATCACGTTTGCTTTCAACGTGATCCATATTCACACGGTTTTAATAATAGTAAAATGTTTAAACATAATAATAATAATAATTTGTTTAAATCAGCATTTGGTACACACAGATTTGCAAACTATAGTCTCTACGAGCGTCTAAAGAGAAGAATACTGTTCCAGTCTTCTCTTCACGAGTTTGGTAATGTCTATTTATTATTATTATTATTATTATTATTATTATTAATTATACACGTAGTAGACCCATTGTGGATCACGTGAAGCTTCTACAGCTGCCGGCCGAGGTGGCCGAGCGGTTCTAGGCGCTACAGTCTGGAACCGCGCGACCGCTACGGTCGCAGGTTCGAATCCTGCCTCGGGCGTGGATGTGTGTGATGTCCTTAGGTTAGTTAGGTTACGTAGTTCTAAGTTCTAGGGGACTGATGACCTCATATGTTGAGTCCCATAGTGCTCAGAGCCATTCTACAACTGTTCCTGCGGTTTTTCCATGAGGCCTTAATTTTCTCGCTCGTGGCTTTCTTTATGTCTATTATCCGTTCACTTTGTACCAGTCTTTTTTGCTCCTGTCTCTGGCTGGACTTCCCACTTGTCTAGTTTGCTTCTGTAGGTGTTAAGGTCTGCAGTGTCCTGGATGGTGAGTTGAGCATCAGTAAGGTCTCTTCGTACTTGTTCGGCCCATGCCATACCTTCAAGGTTTTCAGTGGCTGTGAGTATCTGGTGTGTGAGTCTATACTTAAGAAGTCTGTGTGTGTGTCCATAGAATGTAAGGCGTCATTTTCTAATGTCAGCAGCAATATTTGAAATTTCCTCTGTAGTTTTGTTGGTTTGCAGTCTATATCCAGCTTCAGTTTTTCGTGGCCCAGGGATTTTCCTAATGATCTTTCGTTCTTCTTTTTGTAGATTTTGCAGTAGCATCTTTGAGGAGGTTTCTGCTGCGAATAGCACCTCGAGCTTAACATGGACATGCACTCTTTGTTGTAAAGTTGGTGTGTTCGACCGTGGGCTCTGTTTAGTTTCTGTGCTCGAGTTTCTTGAGATTTTTTTTTCTAGTCTAATGGGTTCCAAAATTTCCCCCAGGTATTTAAAATGTGGAACTCTGTTTATCCGTCCATATTTTGTGGTGAGATTCAGTATGTTTAAGAGTGTACAAATAAGTCCAGTTTTCTCAAAAGAAATTTTCAAGCAAACCTCGGCGCATTCCTTGAGTATTTCTATTTGATGTATTGCATTTTGTTCATTGTCTGTCATCGGCAAAGGCTAGGCAGTTGACTTCAGTTTTCCTTCCAATCTTCACTGGTTTCCATAGGCCACGTTTTCTAAGCACTCTCTCCCATTCCCTTATGACCTTGTCCAAAATGATATTGAACGCAATTGGAAATAGTTTGTCTCCTTATCTTACTCCAGTTCTGATCTCAAAACATTCCGAGATTTCACCCATGAATTTTACTTTAGAGGTTGTGTTGGAAAGTGTCTGTTCAATGAGTTTACGTATTTTCTGTTCAAGTCCGAGTTCTATTGTCATACTCCTTGAAGTCGACGAATGTACGTATGGTGGGCGAATAGCTCAGTACTTCGACGTTGTTTTTGTATCAAAAATTTTTTCAGGGCAGGAACGTCCGAGTAGGAAACATTCTTGATACTACTCAATCTTGTGTTCAATTTTTCCCTATGTTCTCTGCAATAGGCATGAAGAGAAGATCTTGTAGTAATGGAAGTAGTGAAATGGCTCTGAGCACTATGGGACTTAACATCTGAGGTCATCAGTCCCCTAGAACTTAGAACTACTTAAACCTAACTAACAAAGACATCACACACGTCCATGCCCGAGGCAGGATTCGAACCTGCGATCGTAGCGGTCGCGCGGTTCCAGAATGAAGCGCCTAGAACCTCTCGGCCAAACCTGCCGGCAGTAGTGAAATGCCTCGATAATTGTTGACATCCGTTCTGTCGCCTTTTTTGTGCACACTTTTAATCGTCAGGTAATTCTTCTGTTGTCCAAATTTCTTTAATAATTTGCGTGAGCTTGTCAAGTGATTTAGGGCCTACATTTTTCAGTAGTTTGCTACTATGTTGACTTCACCAGCCGATTCGTTGTTTTTGAAATGGTGGATGTGCTTGAGGATTTCTTCTTTTGAGAGTGGTATTGAGTCGTGTTTGGCGTGTGCGGGTTCTTTAGTGGGAATCTTTCTGTAGGTTCTGGACAATTTAGTAAATTGGCGAAGTAAACTTCGACAGCTTTGCAGCTTTCTTCATTAGTAAGAGCTACTTTTGCATTTTGGTTTTTAAAGCAGAGGTTTTTACTATTATTAAGGCTTACATTCACAGGTTGACTGTACCTGCTATCAACAACAAATCCGACACGATTGTTCTTCTTCTTCTTCTTATTATTATAATTATAGTAATAATAATAATTATTATTCCTATTTTCTCCCCTTAACATACGGTCTTTTCCATTCTGTCTTTGCTTACTACACTTCCTATTCTACCTGTGGACTCAAGAACCGAGTCGGATTTGTTGTTGATAGCAGGTACAGTCAACCCTTGAATGTGTGCATTTAATTAGCTGGGCTGATACCGGTCAGGCTGCAAGCCTATAAACAAGAACGGGTTCTCACCCAAGCAAATAAAAAAGTATAATGTGTTAAAGATAGCTTGGAATTGCTAACATTTCTAGCCTTTTTCGACAATTTTATTTTCATGGTACATTGTTCTCCGAAAATTAGCTGTGAAATCTGGAAATTGAGCTACGTAAAAAATATAATAAAGGCTGTTTTCTTTTTCGCATCTGTCTTCAGCGACCACGCGGGAAAACGAGCATTTCAGTGCTTATGTGTATGTTGTGATAGCCAAGAAGCAAGTCTGCTGCGATTAGGCCGCCCCATGGCTTTGTTGCTGCATGTGCTTCGCAGGGATCTAATGAAGGGCAGAGCCACGGGTCGTAACACACCTTAATTGTAACGTCCACTGTTCAAAGTGCGATCAGTGCGAACAAGAGGTGACCGAGACGTGTAATCAATGGCACCCCATACCATCACGCCGCGTGATACGCCAGTATGGCGATGACGAATACACGCTTCCAATGTGCGTTCACCGCGATGTCGCCAAACATGGATGCGACCATCATGATCCTGTAAACAGAACCTAAATTCATCCGAAAAAGTGTCGTTTTGCCATTCGTGCACCCAGGTTCGTCGTTGAGTACGCCATTGCAGGCGCTTCTGACTGTGATGCAGCGTCAAGGGTAAACGCAGCCATGGTCTCCGAGCTGATAGCCCATGCTGCTGCAAACGTCGTCGAACTGTTCGTGCAGATAGTTATTGTCTTGCAAAAGTCCCCATCTGTTGACTCAGGGATCGATACGCGGCTGCACGATCCTTTACAGCTATTCGGATAAGATGCCTGTCACCTGGAGTGCTAGTAAGGGCGTTGGGATACAGCGCGGCGTTCCGTATTACCCTCCTGAACCCACCGATTCCATATTCTGCTATCAGTCATTGGATCTCGACCAACGCGAGCAGCAATGTCGCGATACGATAAACCGCAATCGCGATAGGCTACAATCCGCCCTTTATCAAAGTGGGTAACATGATGGTACGCATACCTCCTCCTTCCACGAGGCATCACAACAACGTTTCACCAGGCAACGCCAGTCAACTGCTGTTTGTGTATGAGAAATCGGTTGGAACTTTCCTCATGTGAGCAAGTTGTAATTGTCGCCACCGGCGCCAACCTTGTGTGAATGCTCTGCAAAGTTAATCATTTGCATATCACAGCATCTTCTTCCTGTCGGTAAAAGTTCGCGTCTGTAGTACGTCATCGTCGTGGTGTAGCAATTTTAATGGCCGGTAGTTTATAATGGATACATCAGCCCCGTCATCACGGGCGATGCCTGTTCGGTCTCATATGCCCGACATAATATACTCTGCTCGTATATGTATGCATTAATCTGTGATTTACTTTAACCTCATTCATGATTGAATCCTACAGGCGTTTTCACTGCTGTAAAGGTACTTCCACAGAAAGACAAGTAATACGGACAACAATGTAGTGCTCTGTAAGCAGCCACTCCATGCACAATCTCTCTCAAATTATGTTGCAGGAGTTGCAGTTAGTTTGGTAAAATGAACTGTAATAAAACGCAATTCGAAACCTCGTGGATCCAAATGCTGACAAAACAGAAAAACCTTGTAGACTCCCCGTCTGACAAATCCAGGTAAGTCATCGACAAACAAACATGAGCACGCTACTTCAATTTGTTTGTACAGTAGATTTCATGTGTATTAAGCACAGTAGAGCACATATAATTTTCTGATTTTAGGACGTTTAATGCTTACTCAAATATACAGGGTGGAGAAAAATTATGTAACGAAATAGTAACCCTGGATAGCTGATACCAATAGGAAACAAAATTACTAATGTTGTGTAGGTCGACAACGCACCATTTTTAAACTACGGGAACTTGGCGCCACGCTCTCCGATTGGCCATGGGATTGCCCTGGTACCGTTCGTCGGTTGAGGAGCAGCGCTATGGTTGTCGGTTCACAAATACAAACTTCCATCGCCCCGTCACTGCCCCTACGTGATACGCACACGTGTCAAATAGATCTTGTTGTTTGTCTCCACCTCACGTCAGAAGCATTCTCACGTAAGCTGCGCTTCGGAGCACACACGCGTCACGTACGATTTAGTCATACAGTGAGCATGGTGGCACGGTATTCGTTCGAAGAACAATGAGGTATGGTTTTTGTTTAAGGACTAGCCCACGGTAATGCACATGAAGTTCGACGGTTGTATGAGTAACGGGTACAGGAAGACTCCACTCACACCTGCAAACGTTTACAGAAATTCACCGGCGACTTGGCGAAACAGGCTCTTTAGCAGGGTATCATGGTGATGCTGGAAGACCTCAAACACGACGGGATGCTGCATTTCAAAAGACTGTTCTCGAGCGCTTCGAGGAAGTACTTACGACCAGGAATCGAGTGGTTGGACACGACGTGGGCGTCACTCATCAGGTAGTCTGGTAGGTTTTGACGGATGACGGCCATTTAGTTTCCAGCCTGTTCAAGACCTAAATCCCGTGGCTAGGATTTTGCTGGTTGTTTCTGCGACGTGTTGCACGAGATCCCGATTTCCCCGCCATTGTGTTGTTTACCGACGAGTGCGCCTTCCATCGGGGTGCGCTATACAACACTCTAAATGTTCATTAATGGGCAAGGGGAAATCTCACATCAAGTACGTCCACGGACTCCATGAACGATTTTCGCTCAAAATTTGGGCATGCATTGTGGGTCACCATCTGATTGCGTCAGTGCGTCTACTTCCATGACTTACCGAGCAAATTACCTTCACTTTTAGCAAGAAACTCTACCCGGCTTGCTGTAAGATGTCCCCCGGGACATACGGTTATGCGTGTGGTTGCAACATGATGGGGCGACCGCACATCACAGCCATGCTGTGCGCGGGTACTTAAATGAACCCTTCGACGGCCGAGTAATGGGTAGAGGTGTTCGTAGGACATGGCCCCCGCGACCACCAGATCTCACGCCACCCGACTTTTTCCTACGAGGATTCTTCAGTCTTCTAATTCACCATCCCAGACGCGAACCACCTAGAAATGAAGCGGAATAAATGTAGCGCATTCAACATGCCACCAATCACACCAGGGCAATGCCACGAATATTTCAGAGTTCGGCAAAACACCGTTAGACATTACCAAGCTTGTGTCGCGTCAGAGGGTCGCCAACTCGAGCACCGGCATTAAGTAAACTATGTCCTAGCTACAAAAAAGGCCCTTTTCAGGGCCGACACAATTTGTAAAAGACTTTCTGTACGCGAACTAACAGCTGTTGAAGGGTTTGTTCCCGATACGTCTCATCATGAGACTACAATGGATGTGTTGGGAACCTGGCGAATTCGCCTCCAGGCCCCCGGAGTGGAAGGCTGGCGCGCTACCACGGAGCGTGCGGGCCGCCTTGGATACATCGCGACCTCCGGCAGGAAAGCATTCGCGGTCATGCGTTGTCCAGAACATCCGGCAACAGGGAAATCCCACGACCAATCGGAGCGCGTGGCGCAAAGTTTTCGTTGTTCAAAAATTGTGCGTTATCGACCTACACAACATTAGTAATTTTGGTTCCTACTGGCACCAGCTATCCAGGGTTAATACTTCGTGGCACTTTTTTTTATAATACCGAGTGTAAAGCACAAATATGCATGTGTCTTTTTCTGTCGGCATTTTCCTTCGCAGTACAGCCAAAATAACAACTGGCATAACTCCTGACCACCCCACTTATTTGACCTTTTCGACCTGTCAGTACAAGGTACTCATCAGCAACTGTGGTAGACCATGCCGATAACAATTCCGAGAAAATTACCGTTCAATTAATGTAGACTTATTACTATGTTTGGATTTATATGTGTGTACTGATGTTGCCAACAGAATGGATCAAGGTGTTCCAGTCGACGGCATGTCGGCGTCTTGCGTGTAAAGTATCGCGTGTCAGTAGCCGCTTAAGTGCTTGTGAAGTACCGGTCCTGGGCTAATGGTATTAATGTTGATACTGGTGAAAGGTGCCCTCCTCTCCTGGAATAGCATGAAGGCGCTGGAAGAGAGTAACGCTACATATCCTGAACCATGAACCGGAATGCACACAGATGATCACAAATTTTAAACCACCATCTCTCCTCCCTATCCTGCAAAGTACTTCAACGGGTTTGAGTTACACTACCAGTATTGTAAGCGGCTACCTGGGAGACAAGACCAGGGCAAGTGTCCATGTTGGTTACAACTAGTGAGTTCGGCTGTGAATTCCTATCGACGTACGGTATCATTAAGAAATGTCTAAATTCTTTTCAATATTCTATGCAATAGTTCCATTTGCTGGATGAAAAACGCAGTTTCTTTCCGAGGTTCTTACCTCTCTCCTAACCAGTTGCCGGCTTCCGAGGCCAGGCATTGATCCATAATAGACAGGGTGGGAGATGTCGTAACTCCTCTCCCCCTTAATAAAATACATGGATCGCGTTTGTATTTTTATATTTTTCAATTATAGTGTTTTGTGTAACTTTTCAGGCCTAAGGAGCATAAGAACTGCTAGTTACTGAAATTGCATCGAGTTCTATAAAAATGAAAGCTAGTTTTGATAAGAGATACCGTTTGGTTACTTGCCAGAGGATTTGCTCACTTGGATTGGCTAGCCGCCTGACCGCAACCGTTGCAGCCAAGTAGACGGGCTTTTTTAAAGGCTGAACGTTCACAGGTCACGCTAAAAGACGTCCCCGTAAACAAGTTGTAGAGTCGGCCGCGCTCAGTCGATCACCAGTGTCTGACATGTTGCCATCGAGATAGGCGGAGTGTTACGCTAGTAAATACTCTGGGAGAACACATTTGAAGGTGAAGATGCCAACAGTAAAAAGCAAGGTAAAGGGCAAAAATATTTGTAGTTAAACACACGATGTGGCCGCGAATGTCTACCAGCTTATGAAGAAAGAACCTGTGCTAGGTGCTCCAGTGAAACTTAATTCCACATTGAACTGAGTGGCCGAAACAAATGGTGTATCACTTACTTCCGTCCTCCGAAACGAAAGAGCACTGCAATGAGTCCAGGAAGGTGAATCCCCAACATTTTGAACACCTCATAAGAAAAGACCCAAAAGATCTTGGAAATCTAGTTTACACAATTTTAATGAATAAGTCGTTTGTTAAGTAGTGAATCAATTTCTATATCAGTTCACCAGTGGGCTAAGACAGCGTCTTTGATTACTAATCAGATAACCTTAGGTCATCGGTTCAAACCCCAACATCTATTAATTTTTGAATAAAAATCATCAGCAATGGCAGATGAAACTTCCGGCATATGAAGTCACTCTCATTCTGCCAATAACCTTGTCAAAGAGGACGGAGGAGCGGAAAGGGTATCATTTGCCATTGGGATCGGAAACTGCCCCTAAAGATGCAAAGGACAACAAAATGAGTATTCAGAATGCAATGGAAACCACGACATTAAAGACAAATTCGGTGTACCAACAGGGCATTTGGCCTGTATTTGAAGCGTGTAATGATGGTATCTGCTTTGAAGAACTATTTAGGACTAGTCACCTAATCAGATATCCAGGAGAGACCTGCCAAGGGGGATGGAAAAACCAATGAAAGGATACGTTCTACGAGTTGAGGATTGGAATGTCAGGTGGAAAGGTAGGAAAGCTAGAAAATCAGAAAAGAGAAATGTTAAGGTGATTTAGAGTATGATGGAGGTCAGTGAATTGAAATGGAAGGAAGACAAGGCTTTCTGGTGAGCTGAGTGTAATAATATCAACAACTGCAGAGGCCGGCCGTGGTGGCCGTGCGGTTCTAGGCACTTCTGTCCGGAACCGCGTGACTGCTGGGGTCGCAGGTTCGAATCCTGCCTCGGGCATGGATGTGTGTGATGTCCTTAGGTTAGTTAGGTTTCAGTAGTTCTAAGTTCTAGGGGACTTATGACCTACGATGTAGAGTCCCATAGTGCTCAGAGCCATTTGAACAACTGCAGAAAACGGTGTAACGAGAAACGATCCGTAATGAATAGAAAGGGAGGGCAGAGAGGGAGTTCCTGTGAAATCTTAAGTATAGGCTTGTTCTCACCTGAATAGAGAGAAAATCAATACTGACAACGACACTTCACGCACACATTCCAACGTCAGATGCTGAAGATGAAGAGATAGAGAAAGCATACGAGGATATTGAACAGGTGATAGAGTACGTAATGGGAGATCAAAACCTAATAGGAATGGGAGATTGAAATGCCATTATAGAGAAAGGAGTAGAATAAAGGTTTACGGGACAAAATGGGCTTCGTTCTATGAATTACAGAGGAGGAAGACTGAGTTCTGCAGTACCTTTCAGTTTGTTTTAGCGAATAATCTGTTTAAGAATCACAAGAGTAGAAGGTACAATTATAAAATGTCGGTAGATGTGGAAAGATTTCAGTTGTACTACGCCAAGTCAGGCAGAGATTCTGAAACCAAATATTGAATTGTAAGGCGTACGTAGGAGCGAATATAGACTCAGACAACAATTTAGTAGTGAAAAAAAGTATGCTGAAGTTTAAGAGACTAGTCAGGAAAAATCAATCCACAACGAAATGAGATAAGGAAATACAAAGCGATGAGCAGATGCACTTGAAGGTCTGTGAGGCTACAGGTACTGCAATAAGGAATAGCTCAATAGGCAATACAGCTGAAGAGGAATGGACGTCTCTGAAACTGGAAATTACAGAGTTAGGAAAGAAAAACGTAGGTACGTAGAGGGTAAGTGCCAAGAAACCAGGCGTAATACAAGAAATACTTCAGTTGACCTGTGAAGGAAGGAAGCACAAAAATGTTGAAAACAAAGTCACTTAGGAGCGATATAAATAGGGAAAACAGGGAAGTTAAAGTGAAATGGCTACAGAAAAAATGTGTAGTAATTGAAAAAAAAAGTAATTGTTGGCAGGAATGACGCAACATATAGTGAATTCAAAACGACCTTCCGTGGAACTACAAACAAGAGTGGTAAAATCTATAGCACAGTGGGGAATGCAGAGCAGAGAGCGGATAGGTGGAAAGAGTACGAACCCTCTACGAGGAGAAGACGTGTCCGATGACATGACAGAAGAAGTAACAGGTGTCGACATAGAAGACATAGAGTACCTACTACTGAACGATAATTTAAAATAGCTTTGGAAGACGTATAATCGAATGAGGCAGAAGGTATTGATAATATTCCATCAGAATTTCTAACACCATTAGGGGTTTGCAACAAAACGAGTACATACGTTGGTGTGTAGAATGAATGTGATTGGTGAAATCCATATGACTTGAGGAAAAATATCACCCACACAATTCCGGAGACTCCAAATGCCGACAAATGCGAGCATTATAGCCAATCAGCTTAACAGCTCATGCATCCAAGTTACTGATAAGAATAATATACAGACAGTGGAAAAGAAAGTTGAGGACGTATTAGATGACGATCAGCTTGGTTTTAGAAAAGGTAATGGTGCATGAGAAGCAGTTCTGACGTTATGGTTGATAATGTATACAAGACTGAAAAAAAATCGAGTCAAGTTCATATGATTTGCCCACCTGGAAAAAATTTCGACAGTGTAAAAGGTTCAAGAAGTTCAAAATTATGATAAATATAGGGGTAAGGTATAGAGAAAGACAGGTAATACTCACTATGTACAAGAGCCAAGATGGAACAATAAGAGTGGAAAGCCTAGAACAAGGAGCTCACATCAAAAGTCGTGTATGACAGGAATGTACTCTTTCGTCTCTGCTGTTCAGTTTATACGTCGAAGAAGAAATGACAGACATAAAAGGAACGTTCAAGAGTGGAATTGTAATTCAGTGTGGAAGGATGTCAGTGGTAAGATTCGCTGATGACATTTTTATCCATAGTGAAAGTGAAGAAAAGCTGCGGGATCTGCTGAACTCAATTAATATTTCAGTGGGTATTGGACATGTACTGAGAATAAATCGAAGAAAGACGAAAGCAATTAGAAGTACTAGAAATGACAACAGTGAGAAATTTAACATCAGGATTGCCGATCACGAAGTAGATGAAGTTAATGAGCTCTATTACCTGAACAGCAAAATAACTCATAACAGACGGAGCAAGGAGGACATATTTAACAGATCAGCACTGAAAATGGAGCATTCCTGACCAAGAGAAGTCTGATAGTATTAAACGTAAGCCTTAACCTGATGAAGACATTTCTGATAATGTGCGTCTAGAGCACAGCATTGTATGGTAGCGAAACATGGACTGTGAGAAAACCGGAAGAGAAGAGAATAAAAGTATTTCAGATGTTGCGCTACAGGAGAATGTTGAAAATTAGGTGGGCTCATAAGGTAAGGAATGAAGAGGTTCTCTGCAGAAGGGCGAGAAAAGGAATATGTCGTAAACAGTGATAAGAAGAAGGAACAGGGTGATAGGACATCTGTTAAGACATCTGAGAATAGCTTCTGTGGTACCAGAGGGAGCATAGAGTGTAAAATCTGTAGAGGAAAACAGAGACTGGAATGCATCCAGTAAATGAGTGAGGACGTAAGTTGTAAGTGTTACTCTGCGATGAAACGGTTGACTTAGGAGAACCTGTCGGGAGACTAAAAAAAAAAAAAAAAAAAAAAAGTCGATTAACGAAGATGCACTTTGAACGAACTTCTTAAAATGTTACAGAGTATAATAAATATTGATTGATTTCTAAACACACTTCGAAAATTCTTCACACTCTTGGATTTAGATGGATGAAGACGACGAATAAACTAATTTTTTTCAGGAACGGAAATAGTATCACGGCAAAATGAATTGCTTACTTAAAAAGTGTCCGAGAGGACTAAGGTGAGTGTCGTTCATTTGCCTACATTACAATTCACTTATTGCTACTAGGTGGGATGATACGGTGAGAAATAAATACAGTGTGAGTCGTAAATGAAGAAAAATATTTCGTACAAAATGTCACACATTGGGCTAACAACATGAATTCATTTTCTCCATGTTCCTTTGGCACTAAATGAGAATGCTATTGAGTGTTACAAGGTTGACAAAAGTGAAGCAGGCATTTTGGTGTTCCTGTGAGCCAATAAAGGCCAGACGGATGTATGAGGTACATTGCACAATATGCGAGTGTTGTAGTTAGTCGACGCCACCGATTAGCATGGGAGGCATGGTGCATCAAGCGACGGTTTGCGTGGGAAAGCGAGCAAAGAGAGTGTGCTTACCGATCTCGTTCCGTTTTCACCAGGCGGAGTTCTGTTCAAAAATGTTCAGATGTGTGTGAAATGTTAGGGGACTTACCTGCTAAAGTCATCAGTCCCTAAGCTTGCTCATTACTTAATCTAAATTATCCTAAGGACAAACACACACATCCATGCCCGAGGGAGGAGTCGAACCTTCGCCGGGATCAGCCGCACAGTCCATTACTGCAGTGCCCTAGACCGCTTGGCTAGTCCCGCGCGGTGCGGAATTCTGTGTCTTGGCTAGTTGGTATATATATAGGAAAATGAGCGGGAACTGTATTACTATACATGTACGTTTTTGCGGCCTAGAT
This sequence comes from Schistocerca americana, assembly GCF_021461395.2. Lineage (NCBI taxonomy): Eukaryota > Metazoa > Arthropoda > Insecta > Orthoptera > Acrididae > Schistocerca > Schistocerca americana. The sequence continues at coordinate 319,019,273 of NC_060125.1, read as the reverse complement.
TTAATCTTAAGGAACGAGTACAAAGACTGAGACTGCAAATTGTGACTCAGTTAATCCAAACGAATACTACAAAATGTGAGTATTCTGTTACATCTCAGTTAGTCCAATCGAATACACGTCGTGTCTCTGTCTCTGTATCTGATATCACCGGCATCTTGTATTCGGTGTCCAAGGTTGTTGACGTCAACAATCTCTCCCTTACAAATCACAGATTTATGCTGGCCCACAAAAAATGGATTAAGGTCCATTGATCTAGTTAGTGATGATGGTGGGCCTCCACGACGAATTCATTTGGAAGGGAGGTTCAAAATGGCTCTGAGCACTATGGGACTTAACTTCTGAGGTCATCAGTCCCCTAGAACTTAGAACTACTTAAACCTAACTAACCTAAGGACATCACACAGCCATGCCCGAGGCAGGATTCGAACCTGCGACTGTAGCGGTCGCGCGGTTCCAGACTGTAGCGCCTAGAACCGCTCGGCCACCCCGGCCGGCTTGGAAGGGAGGGAGCTGTCCAGATGGAGTAGCACTGTGCTGCTGAAGAGAGCGGGGGCTCCATCACGCATGTACCACAGGCTCATATGAGAGGCCAAACTACCGTCTTCCAACTACTCCGGTAACGTAGACTCCTGGAAACACACAAATCGCTCTCCTGCCAGCCATGGTGATAACATATGAACTTATGAGATGTTAATCGCCGCTGTCCTGTGGGGGTTTCTTCTGCCCAGTCGTGTCTATTACACCAATTTATTATACCCTTCCCCTCCGTTTCAAGAAATGGATTACGTCGACGAACAGTATTGTTTGTGAAAAATGCTGGTCATGCCTCTGACGCCGTAGGATGAATTTGCAGAAGTCCAGTGTCCTTTGGTAGTCACCTGGCGACAATGCCACGAAAGGGGTGGTAATGGTTTCTGTGCAGTACTCGCATAAGATTTGATTATGAACTCCGACGGCAGTGGAGAGAGACCTGGTGCTTATTCTTCCGTCCTTCTCCACATGTTCTAACAAATTCTCTTCGTCATCCGCACTGCACGTCGACTGTCGATCCCGGCGACTAAATCCCGGAGGTGCTACACATGCACGATACTCCCTCAAGTGCCTATCCACAGAGAATAATGTTTATGCGGATGGAAGGAGCCGGTGAGAAAACCTCTCGTGATACATTTCTTTTGGAACATCAGCTCTTCCAGACTTCAAAACCTTAAGGTGAATTGAATGTCAGCGAGTTTCTCTTTCGTGACACTTGCCATGGTAGGAACACTGCAAGGCGTCCGTTAGCGGTTGTCGGCGACGCGAGTATTGGCTAGAGCGAACACCGCAGTGCTTTTGTAAACACGTCATGCACGCCACGGTTTTCCTTCCGCCGATGACCGCTCTTTCCGTTTACAGGGCAAACATTCTCTGACATAAGACTGTAAATACTGTCATCATCAGAAGCCTGTGGTTCATGAGTTCTGATACAATTTCACCTACACTACGATGAATTTGTTCTCATTCGTATTTATCAAACACAGGGAGATGCAAGTCCGCTCATTGTAGTCTTATGTGACGAATCTGTGGGTGAATAACATGTCATATTAGTGGGGTTTGTCAGTTTATCGTTAAACGGTTAACAGTTAATTTTATTTTATGTACATAATACATCGATAAGAACAAAGTTATGAATTGTCCGTCAATTGATGTGCATAGCACTACGCGATCATCGGAATATTTTTCTTCACTTCTGACTCACCCCGTATAATCTGTAATAAATAAACCAAAAGTTATATTTTCATCTCTGATTTATTCCAGAAGCAACCAGTTACAACATTCCTATACACCGTCATCGGGCTAGCTACGGTAACATATTGCCTGACAAATCACACCTCAAAATGTTTAGAAGTGTATAGTCCTGTTACATACCCTGCTGCGGTTTCTGGTTAGTTTTTGCATAATATTTTGTCTGGAAATATCAGGTCAGTCATTATGTTACCGTAGAGGGCCTGATAATGGAAAAATGGAATGCCAAAATTCGTTGCCTCCTGATGGAAATACAATTGTTTTTTATTTATTGATGGTTATATATAATCCGTCTTGATTGCAAAATCTTTTTATTCATATGACCAGTTTCGGTTCATTCAGAACCATCTTCAGATCTGATATTTCAGTTACAGGAGTAACGCGTCAAAATCCAACATCTTTCACATGCTGCATAACGCAGCATGTGAACCGGTCATATGAATAAAAAAATTTTGCAATCAAGACGGATTATAAGTAACATTATACAATCACTGATTGCTGGTCTCCCATCAGACATTATGTCTGTTTCTGCAAAGGTTGTATAATGGCCTATAGGGAGAAGGTAATTGTTCAGACTTGTCACAAAGCGGCGAATGGATTGAATGACAGTTTACTACAATGCGTGTTGAAACCTGTTGCTAACAGAAGCACAATTATCACCATCTATGGTGACGAGGAGGACTGTGTTGAATTGAGTGTCTACATAAGTTTTTAATCATGGAAAAAAAACAGAAATCATCACAGCTACATGAACTTCTCAAATTATGAGAAGTAGCTCAGGGAAAGATTAATGCGTAATCAACTACCTCATAGTGTTCTCGTTATAGATACTGTTACCGTAATAAGCATCTAACTCTTGTTCCAATATCATACTCCAGGAGGACGGAAACTCTGTCCTGGTTAAAAAGAAATGAAATTCTTCTCACAACGACTTGCTGTATCCCAGTTACGTTCCCTGATCAAAATCATCAAACCAGACAAAATCACTTATTTTAACCGAACATTGCCATATTGTGTTACAGGTTCCTCCATACCACCCAGAACTGAATCATTTACTGATTTGGGCAAGGTTCGAGAACGATGTAACTTAATGTAAGGTGAAGTTCAAAATGGTCGCGTCATTAACATTACTTGCATAACGAAAGGAAGACTGGAGGAGATGTTGCATATTTCAAGTGAAGGTTTACGGGATGAAGCGCTGGAGATGATCACAAGTGTGGTAAGTGGTCTAGTATCGAATAGTCTTGGTCACAGTGGTGGAAGCAATAGTGATTCCGGAAGAGAAAAAAATGGTTCAAATGGTTCTGAGCACTATGGGACTTAACTTCTTAGGTCATCAGTCCCCTAGAACTTAAAACTACTTAAATCTAACTAACCTAAGGACATCACACACATCCATGCCCGAGGCAGGATTCGAACCTGCGACAGTAGCGATCGCGCGGTTCCAGACTGTAGCGCCTAGAACCGCTCGGCCACTCGGGCCGTCCTCCGGAAGAGAGTCAACAAACATTCCCAGTGGAAGCAAAGCAGACGCGGCTACTGAAAATGAGGATACATAGTTGTGAGACATTTTCTAAATGTGTCTTGTGTATGGAAGTAGTGACAGTGAAAGACCTATAGTATTATGCCAAATGAGGAATGGTATTATTTGTTATGTGAAGTTGTGTCTGAAATTACTCTAGAGACCTTTGAATGTGCTCTTAACTGCGAAGCCACTGTTTACGACCAAACTGAACGTTTCACATGGCTTTGCCTGCAAATTAAACCAGCTTAGACTTTGTTAAGAATGCTCATGGCAGTTCTAACCCCTTTGCTCGTTGCTACACTGCAGTAACTCTTACCTCCATTTCATTTCCCCTCCTGTGCGTACGAGTGTTCTCCTCTGCATTTATTGTCAGCAACAAATCCAAGCCGGTTCGTGAGACCAGATAGAACTGACAGACAAAGGGAATTTGAGTAAGACAATATAGAAAGGTAAAGATCCCCCCCCCCCCCTCACACTAAAAAAAAAAATAATAAACGGACTGACATTTCTGAACGAAAGCAGAGCTAACTGAAAGATTCTCTATCCCGCTATTAACATGCTGGCGAAGCTATAGTCTTCGTAATGGTAGCAGAACTGGATTACTGAGAGCAGACTTCCACTTCCTACTGTGTAAATTAAGGTGTAGGGAATGTTGCTAGCCGCTTTTAAAAACTTAATCTGAAGCACTGTCTCTCACGTACTTTGTTATTTTCGATTAATACTGGGGCTCGTAAAGTAGCAGGGAGGGTGATGATTCTAGCATGGGGGATGTAGTACAATTTCACCCACACCAAGTGTCAGTAGGTTTACTTACATACGGTTTGCACATGTCTTTGTCGCACATTGGTCACTTGTGAAAGCTAACTCCATACCGGTTCTCTCAACTAGGTGGAACTAAGTGGAACAGTCAAGATGCTCTTGCTGAACGCACCTCGAAGAGCTACTACCGAATGGACAGTTGTGGGTTGCATTCAGAGCACAGTCTAGGAATCTGGCTTGTCCTACTGAGACCTGAAGCAGCCAAATTTTTTCACGACGAGTGATATCTACGATCTTTGAACGTGTTAGATCTTGCTGTTCTACACACCTAGTATCCACCCTATAGAGGTGGAGGACTTGTGCTCTGTCAGCTCCTCAAAAACATGATGCGGATTCCTCAGGCATGGTAGTAATGAGAGATTTTTTATTGAAAAAGAGACCCTGAAACCTTACTGAATCTCGCACTCTCATAATAGTGTCTCATTATCAATACAGACTGACCAAATGCATACCTTTAACAGTGGCTGTTTTTGCCGAGTTCTTGAGTCGTTTTGTCACGGTAAACTTCACCCCTCTCTGTACGCAAGCTGCATTTTAGGTTTCACTTTTCTGAAGCTTAGGACGTGAATCAGATATTAAAACAGAATACTGCATTGGCTTCTTTATCTTGGACGTTGTGCTGCTAATGGTGACGGAGAAGAGGTGGGGCCATAAGACGTGGATAGTCGTACCCCTTCCCGAAGCACGATTGGTGGAGCTGTCCGACGGCGTCGTGCCTCCAGCTGATATTGTAGATCATCTCAAGATCAAAAAGACTTCTTTAATATCTTTTGTGGGTACAGAAAGCAAGAGTGTAGCCGTTACTATCCGTATTTTTCAAACGTAATGTAGCGGTTAGAGTAGTTATTAGTAATAGTTGTATGTATTCACCCACTTCAGTAGTACATGATACAGTCCCACTTCGTTTTTCATGAGACGATGGCCTCAACGTCCAGTTGATGACCCTCAGTTGTTCATAAAATAACGAAAAAAAATGATGTTTGTCCATTGGTCCTCAGTTAGTAAAAAAAAATAGTCCTCTTCACATACCATAGCTAAGCAACAGGCTATGTTCTTCTTCAGTTGTCGGTATTAAGAGTGTGTACAGGACAGTAGTTGTGAGCTGCTATGCAAGAAGTGACACTGTGTATGCGCCTCTTATGTTTATGTTTCACAATACGTTATTTGGCGTAACTTGAGCCATTACTTCCATCGTATACCAAATACTTCTTACTATTCATGTGCATCAAAATAAATTAAAATATCTGATAAAAATCTAATTTTTTTGTTATTTATTTCTACCTTAAGAGCAGAATTTCTTCTCATGCAAGGCTATTTCTAATTCTTCCAGAAAGTACCTTTCTTGTCCTTGTGCAGCCTAGCCAAGTAGTCTTGTATACCGCTTAAGAGGAGTAGTGGGATGCTTGTATAGAGGAAATTTTCATGATGGCTCACCGAGCTAACGTAAACTTGGTAGGTGTAATCCCAACCCGGGGATGGAATGATGACTTTTGAAATCATGTACCACAGTCTTGGTGGCTGACATGTAATTTCATTCACACATTCCTGTATGCCATCACGTTCTTCCAACCTCGCCACTTTGGCCCCAGGGTGTCATGTTAACCTTGCTGAGAATCAATTTGAGCTGCTTCCTAAGTCAGTTATAGCCAGGTTGTACACATGTCTTAGGAACAACTACGTTTCGCACGAAACAGGCCTATTGCCGGTCTATGCCACACTGGCTTCTTATCTCTAATGGACCATTTGCAGGGGGAACTCGACCCCATGAACCTGTGTGCCCCAAATTTCGAGTAAGAATAGCACTACCCAATTGGTCAGGGGCGCATTCATTACCGCCACTGATAAGGAGTATTTTATGTCAGTCAAGGAGTGTCAGAGGGTTATGAGAATAGTTAACTGTAGGCCAGCCCATCTGGCTAGCCATGCAGTCTAAGGCAGGAAGGATTGCTGGTCCCTAGCACGAATCTGCCTGGCGGTCTATTCTGTAAGGCGCAGCGGGCGGGAAGGCATGCTGGTCCCCGGCACGGATCCGCCCGGCAGTCTATGCGGCCTAAGGCGCCGCTTCCCGGGTGGAAGGTGTGCTGCTCCCCGGCACGAATCCGCCCGGCAGTCTATGCGGCCTAAGGCGCTGCTTGACGGGCGGGAAGGTGTGCTGGTCCCCTGGACGAATCCTCCCGGCAGTCTACACGGTCTAAGGCGCTCCTTCCTGGATGGGAAGGCATGCTAGTCCCCGGCACGAATCCGCCCGGCGGTCTAGGCGGCCAAAGGCGCTGCTTCCCGGGCGGGAAGGTGTGCTGGACCCCTGGACGAATCCTCCCAGCAGTCTACACGGTCTAAGGCGCTCCTTCCTGGATGGGAAGACATGCTAGTCCCCGGCACGAATCCGCCCGGCGGTCTAGGCGGCCTAAGGCGCTGCTTCCCGGGCGGGAAGGTGTGCTGGTCCCCTGGACGAATCCTCCCGGCAGTCTACACGGTCTAAGGCGCTCCTTCCTGGATGGGAAGGCATGCTAGTCCCCGGCACGAATCCGCCCGGCGGTCTAGGCGGCCTAAGGCGCTGCTTCCCGGGCGGGAAGGTGTGCTGGTCCCCTGGACGAAACCTCCCGGCAGTCTACACGGTCTAAGGCGCTCCTTCCTGGATGGGAAGGCATGCTAGTCCCCGGCACGTATCCGCCCGGCGGTCTAGGCAGCCTGAGGCGCTGCTTCCCGGGCGGGAAGGTGTGCTGGTCCCCTGGACGAATCCTCCCGGCAGTCTACACGGACTAAGGCGCTCCTTCCTGGATGGGAAGGCATGCTAGTCCCCGGCACGAATTCGCCCGGCGGTCTAGGCGGCCTAAGGCGCTGCTTCCCGGGCGGGAAGGTGTGCTGGTCCCCTGGACGAATCCTCCCGGCAGTCTACACGGTCTACGGCGCTCCTTCCTGGATGGGAAGGCATGCTAGTCCCAGGCACGAATCCGCCCGGTGGTCTAGGCGGCCTAAGGCGCTGCTTCCCGGGCGGGAAGGTGTGCTGGTCCCCTGGACGAATCCTCCCGGCAGTCTACACGGTCTAGGGCGCTCCTTCCTGGATGGGAAGGCATGCTAGTCCCCGGCACGAATCCGCCTGGCGGTCTAGGCGGCCAAAGGCGCTGCTTCCCGGGCGGGAAGGTGTGCTGGTCCCCTGGACGAATCCTCCCGGCAGTCTACACGATCTAAGGCGCTCCTTCCTGGATGGGAAGGCATGCTAGTCCCCGGCACGAATCCGCCCGGCGGTCTAGGCAGCCTAAGGCGCTGCTTCCCGGGCGGGAAGGTGTGCTGGTCCTCTGGACGAATCCTCCCGGCAGTCTACACGGTCTACGGCGCTCCTTCATGGATGGGAAGGCATGCTGGTCCCCGGCACGAATCCCCCCGGCGGTCTAGGCGGCCTAAGGCGCTGCTTCCCGGGCGGGAAGGTGTGCTGGTCCCCTGGACGAATCCTCCCGGCAGTCTACACGGTCTAAGGCGCTCCTTCCTGGATGGGAAGGCGTGCTAGTCCCGGGCACGAAACCGCCCGGCGGTCTAGGCGGCCAAAGGCGCTGCTTCCCGGGCGGGAAGGTGTGCTGGTCCCCTGGACGAATCCTCCCGGCAGTCTACACGGTTTAAGGCGCTCCTTCCTGGATGGGAAGGCATGCTAGTCCCCGGCACGAATCCGCCCGGCGGTCTAGGTGGCCTAAGGCGCTGCTTCCCGGTCGGGAAGGTGTGCTGGTCCCCTGGACGAATCGTCCCAGCAGTCTACACGGTCTAAGGCGCTCCTTCCTGGATGGGAAGGCATGCTAGTCCCCGGCACGAATCCGCCCAGCGGTCTAGGCGGCCTAAGGCGCTGCCTCCCGGGCGGGAAGGTGTGCTGGTCCCCTGGACGAATCCTCCCGGCAGTCTACACGGTCTAAGGCGCTCCTTCCTGGATGGGAAGGCATGCTAGTCCCTGGCACGAATCCGCCCGGCGGTCTAGGCGGCCTAAGGCGCTGCTTCCCGGGCAGGATGGTGTGCTGGTCCTCTGGACGAATCCTCCCGGCAGTCTACACGGTCTACGGCGCTCCTTCCTGGTGGGAAGGCATGCTAGTCCCCGGCACGAATCCGCCCGGCGGTCTAGGTGGCCTAGGGCGCTGCTTCCCGGGTGGGAAGGTGTGCTGGTCCCCTGGACGAATACTCCCGGCAGTCTACACGGTCTAAGGCGCTCCTTCTTGGATGGGAAGGCGTGCTAGTCCCCGGCACGAATCTGCCCGGCGGGCTAGGCGGCCTAAGGCGGTGCTTCCCGGGCGGGAAGGTGTGCTGGTCCCCTGGACGAATCCTCCCGGCAGTCTACACGGTCTAAGGCGCTCCTTCCTGGATGGGAAGGCATGCTAGTCCCCGGCACGAATCCACACGGCGGTCTAGGCGGCCTAAGGCGCTGCTTCCCGGGTGGGAATGTGTGCTGGTCCCCTGGACGAATCCTCCCGGCAGTCTACATGGTCTAAGGTGCTCCTTCCTGGATGGGAAGGCATGCTAGTCCCCGGCACGAATCCGCCCGGCGGTCTAGGCGGCCTAAGGCGCTGCTTCCCGGGCGGGAAGGTGTGGTGGTCCCCTGGACGAATCCTCCCGTCAGTCTACATGGTCTAAGGCGCTCCTTCCTGGATGGGAAGGCATGCTAGTCCCCGGCACAAATCCGCCCGGCGGTCTAGGCGGCCTAAAGCGCTGCTTCCCGGGTGGGAAGGTGTGCTGGTCCCCTGGACGAATCCTCCCGGCAGACTACATGGTCTAAGGTGCTCCTTCCTGGATGGGAAGGCATGCTAGTCCCCGGCACGAATCCGCCCGGCGGGTTTAGGCGGCCTAAGGCGCTGCTTCCCGGGCGGGAAGGTGTGCTGGTCCCCTGGACGAATCCTCCCGGCAGTCTACACGGTCTAAGGCGCTCCTTCCTGGATGGGAAGTCATGCTAGTCCCCGGCACGAATCCGCCCGGCAGTCCAGGCGGCCTAAGGCGCTGCTTCCCGGGTGGGAATGTGTGCTGGTCCCCTGGACGAATCCTCCCGGCAGTCTACATGGTCTAAGGTGCTCCTTCCTGGATGGGAAGGCATGCTAGTCCCCGGCACGAATCCGCCCGGCGGTCTAGGCGGCCTAAGGCGCTGCTTCCCGGGCGGGAAGGTGTGGTGGTCCCCTGGACGAATCCTCCCGTCAGTCTACATGGTCTAAGGCGCTCCTTCCTGGATGGGAAGGCATGCTAGTCCCCGGCACGAATCCGCCCGGCGGTCTAGGCGGCCTAAGGCGCTGCTTCCCGGGTGGGAAGGTGTGCTGGTCCCCTGGACGAATCCTCCCGGCAGTCTACACGGTCTAAGGCGCTCCTTCCTGGATGGGAAGGCATGCTAGTCCCCGGCACGAATCCGCCCGGCGGTCTAGGCGGCCTAAGGCGCTGCTTCCCGGGTGGGAATGTGTGCTGGTCCCCTGGACGAATCCTCCCGGCAGTCTACATGGTCTAAGGTGCCCCTTCCTGGATGGGAAGGCATGCTAGTCCCCGGCACGAATCCGCCCGGCGGTCTAGGCGGCCTAAGGCGCTGCTTCCCGGGCGGGAAGGTGTGCTGGTCCCCTGGACGAATCCTCCCGGCAGTCTACATGGTCTAAGGTGCTCCTTCCTGGATGGGAAGGCATGCTAGTCCCCGGCACGAATCCGCCCGGCGGTCTAGGTGGCCTAAGGCGCTGCTTCCCGGGTGGGAAAGTGTGCTGGTCCCCTGGACGAATCCTCCCGGCAGTCTACACGGTCTAAGGCGCTCCTTCCTGGATGGGAAGTCATGCTAGTCCCCGGCACGAATCCGCCCGGCAGTCTAGGCGGCCTAAGGCGCTGCTTCCCGGGCGGGACGGTGTGCTGGTCCCCTGGACGAATCCTCCCGGCAGTCTACACGGTCTAAGGCGCTCCTTCCTGGATGAGAAGGCATGCTAGTCCCCGGCACGAATCCGCCCCGCGGTCTAGGCGGCCTAAGGCGCTGCTTCCCGGCCGGGAAGGTGTGCTGGTCCCCTGGACGAATCCTCCCGGCAGTCTACACCGTCTAAGGCGCTCCTTCCTGGATGGGAAGGCATGCTAGTCCCCGGCACGAATCCGCCCGGCGGTCTAGACGGCCTAAGGCGCTGCTTCCCGGGCGGGAAGGTGTGCTGGTCCTCTGGACGAATTCTCCCGGCAGTCTACACGGTCTAAGGCGCTCCTTCGTGGATGGGAAGGAATGCTAGTCCCCGGCACGAATCCGCCCGGCGGTCTAGGCGGCCTAAGGCGCTGCTTCCCAGGCGGGAAGGTGTGCTGGTCCCCTGGACGAATCCTCCCGGCAGTCTACACGGTCTAAGGCGCTCCTTCCTGGATGAGAAGGCATGCTAGTCCCCGGCACGAATCCGCCCGGCGGTCTAGGCGGTCTAAGGCGCTGCTTCCCGGGCGGGAAGGTGTGCTGGTCCCCAGGACGAATCCTCCTGGCAGTCTACACGGTCTAAGGCGCTCCTTCCTGGATGGGAAGGCATGCTAGTCCCCGGCACGAATCCGCCCGGCGGTCTAAGCGGCCTAAGGCGCTGCTTCCCGGGCGGGAAGGTGTGCTGGTCCCCTGGACGAATCCTCCCGGCAGTCTACACGGTCTAAGGCGCTCCTTCCAGGATGGGAAGGCATGCTAGTCCCCGGCACGAATCCGCCCGGCGGTCTAGGCGGTCTAAGGCGCTGCTTCCCGGGCGGGAAGGTGTGCTGGTCCCCTGGACGAATCCTCCTGGCAGTCTACACGGTCTAAGGCGCTCCTTCCTGGATGGGAAGGCATGCTAGTCCCCGGCACGAATCCGCCCGGCGGTCTAGGCGGCCGAAGGCGCTGCTTCCCGGGCGGGAAGGTGTGCTGGTCCCCTGGACGAATCCTCCCGGCAGTCTACACGGTCTAAGGCGCTCCTTCCTAGATGGGAAGGCATGATAGTCCCCGGCACGAATCCGCCCGGCGGTCTAGGCGGCCTAAGGCGCTGCTTCCCAGGCGGGAAGGTGTGCTGGTCCCCTGGACGAATCCTCCTGGCAGTCTACACGGTCTAAGGCGCTCCTTCCTGGATGGGAAGGCATGCTAGTCCCCGGCACGAATCCGCCCGGCGGTCTAGACTTCCTAAGGCGCTGCTTCCCGGGCGGGAAGGTGTGCTGGTCCCCTGGACGAATCCTCCCGACAGTCTACACGGTCTAAGGCGCTCCTTCCTGGATGGGAAGGCATGCTAGTCCCCGGCACGAATCCGCCCGGCGGTCTAGGCGGTCTAAGGCGCTGCTTCCCGGGCGGGAAGGTGTGCTGGTCCCCTGGACGAATCCTCCTGGCAGTCTACACGGTCTAAGGCGCTCCTTCCTGGATGGGAAGGCATGCTAGTCCCCGGCACGAATCCGCCCGGCGGTCTAGGCGGTCTAAGGCGCTGCTTCCCGGGCGGGAAGGTGTGCTGGTCCCCTGGACGAATCCTCCTGGCAGTCTACACGGTCTAAGGCGCTCCTTCCTGGATGGGAAGGCATGCTAGTCCCCGGCACGAATCCGCCCGGCGGTCTAGACTTCCTAAGGCGCTGCTTCCCGGGCGGGAAGGTGTGCTGGTCCCCTGGACGAATCCTCCCGACAGTCTACACGGTCTTAGGCGCTCCTTCCTGGATGGGAAGGCATGATAGTCCCCGGCACGAATCCGCCCGGCGGTCTAGGCGGCCTAAGGCGCTGCTTCCCAGGCGGGAAGGTGTGCTGGTCCCCTGGACGAATCCTCCTGGCAGTCTACACGGTCTAAGGCGCTCCTTCCTGGATGGGAAGGCATGCTAGTCCCCGGCACGAATCCGCCCGGCGGTCTAGGCGGTCTAAGGCGCTGCTTCCCGGGCGGGAAGGTGTGCTGGTCCCCTGGACGAATCCTCCTGGCAGTCTACACGGTCTAAGGCGCTCCTTCCTGGATGGGAAGGCATGCTAGTCCCCGGCACGAATCCGCCCGGCGGTCTAGGCGGTCTAAGGCGCTGCTTCCCGGGCGGGAAGGTGTGCTGGTCCCCTGGACGAATCCTCCTGGCAGTCTACACGGTCTAAGGCGCTCCTTCCTGGATGGGAAGGCATGCTAGTCCCCGGCACGAATCCGCCCGGCGGTCTAGACTTCCTAAGGCGCTGCTTCCCGGGCGGGAAGGTGTGCTGGTCCCCTGGACGAATCCTCCCGACAGTCTACACGGTCTTAGGCGCTCCTTCCTGGATGGGAAGGCATGATAGTCCCCGGCACGAATCCGCCCGGCGGTCTAGGCGGCCTAAGGCGCTGCTTCCCAGGCGGGAAGGTGTGCTGGTCCCCTGGACGAATCCTCCTGGCAGTCTACACGGTCTAAGGCGCTCCTTCCTGGATGGGAAGGCATGCTAGTCCCCGGCACGAATCCGCCCGGCGGTCTAGGCGGTCTAAGGCGCTGCTTCCCGGGCGGGAAGGTGTGCTGGTCCCCTGGACGAATCCTCCTGGCAGTCTACACGGTCTAAGGCGCTCCTTCCTGGATGGGAAGGCATGCTAGTCCCCGGCACGAATCCGCCCGGCGGTCTAGGCGGTCTAAGGCGCTGCTTCCCGGGCGGGAAGGTGTGCTGGTCCCCTGGACGAATCCTCCTGGCAGTCTACACGGTCTAAGGCGCTCCTTCCTGGATGGGAAGGCATGCTAGTCCCCGGCACGAATCCGCCCGGCGGTCTAGACTTCCTAAGGCGCTGCTTCCCGGGCGGGAAGGTGTGCTGGTCCCCTGGACGATTCCTCCCGACAGTCTACACGGTCTTAGGCGCTCCTTCCTGGATGGGAAGGCATGATAGTCCCTGGCACGAATCCGCCCGGCGGTCTAGGCGGCCTAAGGCGCTGCTTCCCAGGCGGGAAGGTGTGCTGGTCCCCTGGACGAATCCTCCTGGCAGTCTACACGGTCTAAGGCGCTCCTTCCTGGATGGGAAGGCATGCTAGTCCCCGGCACGAATCCGCCCGGCGGTCTAGGCGGCCTAAGGCGCTGCTTCCCGGGCGGGAAGGTGTGCTGGTCCCCTGGACGAATCCTCCCGGCAGTCTACACGGTCTAAGGCGCTCCTTCCTGGATGGGAAGGCATGCTAGTCCCCGGCACGAATCCGCCCGGCGGTCTAGGCGGCCTAAGGCGCTGCTTCCCGGGTGGGAATGTGTGCTGGTCCCCTGGACGAATCCTCCCGGCAGTCTACATGGTCTAAGGTGCTCCTTCCTGGATGGGAAGGCATGCTAGTCCCCGGCACGAATCCGCCCGGCGGTCTAGGCGGCCTAAGGCGCTGCTTCCCGGGCGGGAAAGTGTGCTGGTCCCCTGGACGAATCCTCCCGGCAGTCTACACGGTCTAAGGCGCTCCTTCCTGGATGGGAAGTCATGCTAGTCCCCGGCACGAATCCGCCCGGCAGTCTAGGCGGCCTAAGGCGCTGCTTCCCGGGCGGGACGGTGTGCTGGTCCCCTGGACGAATCCTCCCGGCAGTCTACACGGTCTAAGGCGCTCCTTCCTGGATGAGAAGGCATGCTAGTCCCCGGCACGAATCCGCCCCGCGGTCTAGGCGGCCTAAGGCGCTGCTTCCCGGCCGGGAAGGTGTGCTGGTCCCCTGGACGAATCCTCCCGGCAGTCTACACCGTCTAAGGCGCTCCTTCCTGGATGGGAAGGCATGCTAGTCCCCGGCACGAATCCGCCCGGCGGTCTAGACGGCCTAAGGCGCTGCTTCCCGGGCGGGAAGGTGTGCTGGTCCTCTGGACGAATTCTCCCGGCAGTCTACACGGTCTAAGGCGCTCCTTCGTGGATGGGAAGGAATGCTAGTCCCCGGCACGAATCCGCCCGGCGGTCTAGGCGGCCTAAGGCGCTGCTTCCCGGGCGGGAAGGTGTGCTGGTCCCCTGGACGAATCCTCCCGGCAGTCTACACGGTCTAAGGCGCTCCTTCCTGGATGAGAAGGCATGCTAGTCCCCGGCACGAATCCGCCCGGCGGTCTAGGCGGTCTAAGGCGCTGCTTCCCGGGCGGGAAGGTGTGCTGGTCCCCAGGACGAATCCTCCTGGCAGTCTACACGGTCTAAGGCGCTCCTTCCTGGATGGGAAGGCATGCTAGTCCCCGGCACGAATCCGCCCGGCGGTCTAAGCGGCCTAAGGCGCTGCTTCCCGGGCGGGAAGGTGTGCTGGTCCCCTGGACGAATCCTCCCGGCAGTCTACACGGTCTAAGGCGCTCCTTCCAGGATGGGAAGGCATGCTAGTCCCCGGCACGAATCCGCCCGGCGGTCTAGGCGGTCTAAGGCGCTGCTTCCCGGGCGGGAAGGTGTGCTGGTCCCCTGGACGAATCCTCCTGGCAGTCTACACGGTCTAAGGCGCTCCTTCCTGGATGGGAAGGCATGCTAGTCCCCGGCACGAATCCGCCCGGCGGTCTAGGCGGCCGAAGGCGCTGCTTCCCGGGCGGGAAGGTGTGCTGGTCCCCTGGACGAATCCTCCCGGCAGTCTACACGGTCTAAGGCGCTCCTTCCTAGATGGGAAGGCATGATAGTCCCCGGCACGAATCCGCCCGGCGGTCTAGGCGGCCTAAGGCGCTGCTTCCCAGGCGGGAAGGTGTGCTGGTCCCCTGGACGAATCCTCCTGGCAGTCTACACGGTCTAAGGCGCTCCTTCCTGGATGGGAAGGCATGCTAGTCCCCGGCACGAATCCGCCCGGCGGTCTAGACTTCCTAAGGCGCTGCTTCCCGGGCGGGAAGGTGTGCTGGTCCCCTGGACGAATCCTCCCGACAGTCTACACGGTCTAAGGCGCTCCTTCCTGGATGGGAAGGCATGCTAGTCCCCGGCACGAATCCGCCCGGCGGTCTAGGCGGTCTAAGGCGCTGCTTCCCGGGCGGGAAGGTGTGCTGGTCCCCTGGACGAATCCTCCTGGCAGTCTACACGGTCTAAGGCGCTCCTTCCTGGATGGGAAGGCATGCTAGTCCCCGGCACGAATCCGCCCGGCGGTCTAGGCGGTCTAAGGCGCTGCTTCCCGGGCGGGAAGGTGTGCTGGTCCCCTGGACGAATCCTCCTGGCAGTCTACACGGTCTAAGGCGCTCCTTCCTGGATGGGAAGGCATGCTAGTCCCCGGCACGAATCCGCCCGGCGGTCTAGACTTCCTAAGGCGCTGCTTCCCGGGCGGGAAGGTGTGCTGGTCCCCTGGACGAATCCTCCCGACAGTCTACACGGTCTTAGGCGCTCCTTCCTGGATGGGAAGGCATGATAGTCCCCGGCACGAATCCGCCCGGCGGTCTAGGCGGCCTAAGGCGCTGCTTCCCAGGCGGGAAGGTGTGCTGGTCCCCTGGACGAATCCTCCTGGCAGTCTACACGGTCTAAGGCGCTCCTTCCTGGATGGGAAGGCATGCTAGTCCCCGGCACGAATCCGCCCGGCGGTCTAGGCGGTCTAAGGCGCTGCTTCCCGGGCGGGAAGGTGTGCTGGTCCCCTGGACGAATCCTCCTGGCAGTCTACACGGTCTAAGGCGCTCCTTCCTGGATGGGAAGGCATGCTAGTCCCCGGCACGAATCCGCCCGGCGGTCTAGGCGGTCTAAGGCGCTGCTTCCCGGGCGGGAAGGTGTGCTGGTCCCCTGGACGAATCCTCCTGGCAGTCTACACGGTCTAAGGCGCTCCTTCCTGGATGGGAAGGCATGCTAGTCCCCGGCACGAATCCGCCCGGCGGTCTAGACTTCCTAAGGCGCTGCTTCCCGGGCGGGAAGGTGTGCTGGTCCCCTGGACGAATCCTCCCGACAGTCTACACGGTCTTAGGCGCTCCTTCCTGGATGGGAAGGCATGATAGTCCCCGGCACGAATCCGCCCGGCGGTCTAGGCGGCCTAAGGCGCTGCTTCCCAGGCGGGAAGGTGTGCTGGTCCCCTGGACGAATCCTCCTGGCAGTCTACACGGTCTAAGGCGCTCCTTCCTGGATGGGAAGGCATGCTAGTCCCCGGCACGAATCCGCCCGGCGGTCTAGGCGGTCTAAGGCGCTGCTTCCCGGGCGGGAAGGTGTGCTGGTCCCCTGGACGAATCCTCCTGGCAGTCTACACGGTCTAAGGCGCTCCTTCCTGGATGGGAAGGCATGCTAGTCCCCGGCACGAATCCGCCCGGCGGTCTAGGCGGTCTAAGGCGCTGCTTCCCGGGCGGGAAGGTGTGCTGGTCCCCTGGACGAATCCTCCTGGCAGTCTACACGGTCTAAGGCGCTCCTTCCTGGATGGGAAGGCATGCTAGTCCCCGGCACGAATCCGCCCGGCGGTCTAGACTTCCTAAGGCGCTGCTTCCCGGGCGGGAAGGTGTGCTGGTCCCCTGGACGATTCCTCCCGACAGTCTACACGGTCTTAGGCGCTCCTTCCTGGATGGGAAGGCATGATAGTCCCCGGCACGAATCCGCCCGGCGGTCTAGGCGGCCTAAGGCGCTGCTTCCCAGGCGGGAAGGTGTGCTGGTCCCCTGGACGAATCCTCCTGGCAGTCTACACGGTCTAAGGCGCTCCTTCCTGGATGGGAAGGCATGCTAGTCCCCGGCACGAATCCGCCCGGCGGTCTAGGCGGTCTAAGGCGCTGCTTCCCGGGCGGGAAGGTGTGCTGGTCCCCTGGACGAATCCTCCTGGCAGTCTACACGGTCTAAGGCGCTCCTTCCTGGATGGGAAGGCATGCTAGTCCCCGGCACGAATCCGCCCGGCGGTCTAGGCGGCCGAAGGCGCTGCTTCCCGGGCGGGAAGGTGTGCTGGTCCCCTGGACGAATCCTCCCGGCAGTCTACACGGTCTAAGGCGCTCCTTCCTGGATGGGAAGGCATGATAGTCCCCGGCACGAATCCGCCCGGCGGTCTAGGCGGCCTAAGGCGCTGCTTCCCAGGCGGGAAGGTGTGCTGGTCCCCTGGACGAATCCTCCTGGCAGTCTACACGGTCTAAGGCGCTCCTTCCTGGATGGGAAGGCATGCTAGTCCCCGGCACGAATCCGCCCGGCGGTCTAGACTTCCTAAGGCGCTGCTTCCCGGGCGGGAAGGTGTGCTGGTCCCCTGGACGAATCCTCCCGACAGTCTACACGGTCTTAGGCGCTCCTTCCTGGATGGGAAGGCATGATAGTCCCCGGCACGAATCCGCCCGGCGGTCTAGGCGGCCTAAGGCGCTGCTTCCCAGGCGGGAAGGTGTGCTGGTCCCCTGGACGAATCCTCCTGGCAGTCTACACGGTCTAAGGCGCTCCTTCCTGGATGGGAAGGCATGCTAGTCCCCAGCACGAATCCGCCCGGCGGTCTAGGCGGCCTAAGGCGCTGCTTCCCGGGCGGGAAGGTGTGCTGGTCCCCAGGACGAATCCTCCTGGCAGTCTACATGGTGTAAGGTGCTGCTTCCCGATTGGGAAGGCGTGCTGGTCCCCAGCACGAATCCACCCAGCGGTCTACGCGATCTAAGGCGCTTCTTCCTGGGTGTGAAGGTGTACTGGTCCCTTGCAGGAATCAGCAAGAGTATGGATGATTTTTAATGTGGTGTTCTATATAATCGTAAGTGTGAAATTCAATATGCATCCACAAAAGACTGAAGGGCCATGCAAAATAACTTCGGAGCCTGCTCCATTCTTCGTACTAATAGCAATATTACAATAGTTTTATATTCTGTAAGAAGCAAACGCCTTCTCCTCCTATAATAACGCTGCATCACTTGTCTGTGTCGATGCTGCTGCACGTTTCACTGCTCGATGACTGACACCGCCTTACCAGAAACGTTATTTATATAGGTTTTACATGTCTCTAACTGCAACATCTGGTTGCGCTTTCCTTATCAGCTGCCTTATTAGTGATGCACTAGTTCTTCAAGCGCCGCAGAGCCAAAGCTGATTATGGCAGCCCCCATCTCTATATATAGAGAGATGTTCTTCTGTTGCCAGTTAATATCATATATATCTTCGATATGCTAGTGTATTATGCACGTGTTAGACGGCTGAGGCCGGAGACGACGGATATAGGAGCTTGTGGACACAGGTTGGTCGTAGCGAGACTGAATATTGTAACCCCAAAATACTCAAAAATAAGTGAAAAATATACCTTTTCAAAAAAATAGATAATAATTCACTTGACTCCTTCCTAAGAGACAATGTCCACTCATTCCAAATTAACAATGTAAGTGTAGACAAGATGTGGCTCGAATTCACAGAAATAATATAAGCTGCAAGTGAGAGATTTATACTAAATACATTAACAAAAGACGGAGCCGATGCTTCTTGGTACACAAAATGTGCCAGAACACTGTTGCAGAAACAACGAAAGAGCATGCAAAATTTAAACATGCGCAACATCTCCAAGACTGGAGATCTTTCACAGAAGCTCGAAATTTAAAGCGGACATCAATACCAGATGCTTATAACATTTTCCACAACGACACTTTTTCTCGAAGCCTGGCAGAATACCAAAGAGTATCTGGTCACATGTAAACTGTGCTAATTCCTAGACACAGCCTCTCTCAAGGATAGCAATGGAGATACCATCGACGACAGCGCTGCCAAAGCAGAGTTACTAAACACAGCCTTTCGAAATTCCTTTACCAATGAAGAAGATGAAGTAAATATTCCATAATTCCAATGAATAAGAGCTGCCAATATCACTAACTTAGAAGTAGACATCCTCCCATTAGTGAAGCATCTTAAATCACGTGATAAAAGCTACCCCTCCGGTACTGACTGTATACCAATTAGGTTTCCTTCAGAGTACTCCAATGCAATAGCGGCATACTTAACTATCATATACTGCCACTAGCTCGACGAAAGATCCGTACCCGAAGACCGCAAAGTAGCGTAAGTCACAACATAATTCAAGAAAGATAATAGGTGTAATCCACTACACTACAAGCCTATATCATTAACGTCGATATGCAGCAGGATTTTGAAATATAGATTGTGTTCGAACATTGTGAATTACCTCGAAGAGAATGGTCTATTGACACACAGTCAACAAGTATCTAGAAAACATCATTCTTCTGAAACAGACGAAGAGCTGAGTGTTACTGACAAGCGATTTCAAGTTGATTCCCTGTTTCTAGATTTCCAGAAGGCTGTCGACGCTGTACCACACAAGCGGCTTGTAGTGAAATTGCGTCCTTAAGGAATATCGTCTCAGTTGTGGGACTGGATTGGTAATTTCCTGTCGGAGAGGTGATGGAAATACATTGAGGAAAACAGATTTCTGGCATTCTGTAAGGTATTGATATAAGCCCTCTGCTACTCCTTATACGTATAAACGATTTATGAGGCAATCTGAGCAGCCGTCTTGGGTTGTTTGCAGATGATGCTGTCGGTTATCATCTAGTAAAGTCATAAGAAGATCGAAACAAATTGCAAAATTATTTAGAAACTGTATGTGTATGGTGCAAAAATTGGCAATTGAGCCTAAATAACGAGAAGTGTGAGATCATTCACATGAGTGTCAAAAGGCATCCTTTAAACTTCGATTACACGATAAATCAGTCAAATCTAAAAGCCATAAATTCAACTAAATACCTAGGAATTACAATTAAGTACACATTGAACTGGAAGGATCATACACAAAATGTTGTGGGTAAGACAAACCAAAGACAGTGTTTTATTGGGAAAACACTTAGAATATGCATCAGATCTACTAAAGAGACTACCTAAGATATGCTTGTCCGTCCTCTTTTCTAATACTGCTGCGTGGTGTGGGATTAACGGAGTACATCGAGAAAGTGCAAAGAAGGGCAGCACGTTTCTTATTATGGAACAATTGGGGATAGAATGTCACTGACCAGAAACAGAATTCGGGGTGGACGTAATTAAAACCAAGACTTTCTTGCGTTGGAATCTTCTCACGAAATTTCAATCTCAATCTATCCCCTCCGAATGCAAAAATATTTTTTTGACGCCTACATATTTATGGAGGAACGCTCATCATAGTAAAAGAAGGTGAATCAGAGCTCGCGTTGGAAGACATAAGTGTTCGTTTCTTCCACGCGCTGCTCTAGAGTGGAATTATAGAGAATTGTTGTTAATGTGGTTCGATGAACGCTGCGCCAGGCACTTAAGTGTGGTTTGCAGAGAGTCCCTGTAGTTATAGATGTAGATGTATATGAGGTAGCAAGTGGGTCATTTTTTACTCATACGCAGTTTAACATAATTTGATATCAGTAAGACCAGTTTTCAGACTAAATAGCCGGTCGTTGTGGCCGTGCGGTTCTAGGCGCTTCAGTATGGAACCGCGTGACCGCTACGGTCGCAGGTTCGAATCCTGCCTCGGGCATGGATGTGTGTGATGTCCTTAGGTTAGTTAGGTTTAAGTAGTTCTAAGTTCTAGGGGACTGATGACCATAGATATTAAGTCCCATAGTGCTCAGAGCCATGTGAACCATTTTTTTGACTAAATATTTTCTAGGCGTGCTTCGGCCTTATTCACGATATGTTTGAGTATATTACGATATTTTAGGACAAAAATAACCCGAAATATGAAGAATTCGGAGGTTGCACGAGACTTTATAACAGCGCAGCCCACAGACTGTTTTGAGTAAGACACCCAGGACAACGCGAAGCGCCAAAAGACACATTCTAGATGACTCGTCACTTTCTGCACTGTGGCTATTTGTCAGCGACCCTATTCTGAAACTGATAAAAAGACACACTACAGAGAAGTTCCACAACATACTTGTTAATAAAGAGTGATCCTAAGCCTGAAAGAACTAGATGCTTTCATTCGATTACTCTACACTCGTGGACCATACGGCGCTCGGGATATTTCATACAAAGACTTGTGGAGCAATATGTGGGGACCTCCTCCAAAGCATCATTTCAAGGAAAATTTTTGCAGGAATACGCAGTCACAGTCATCTTACGTTTGATTTTGTGTCACCATGGAAGTAATCCAAAGAAACTGATAAATTTTGGCTTGCTTCAGATATGGAATCTATTTACTGACAACTGCATTAACTGCTAGAAGCCAGAAAAAAAATTATAATTGACGAGCATTTGTGTCCGTGAAAGTGCTGGTGCCCATTCATACAGCACAAGCCGAGTAAACTTCGTAAGTATGGGATAAAATATTGGCTTTTGTGTGTTGGTGATAAACGCTACTTCCTGAACGGATTCCCTTACCGAGGCTAACATGAAAATCGTGATTTGCGGAAGGGTCTAGGCACCATGTCATTGTGATTTTGGCGCAACCATCCCCCAATAGGAGTCGCGACATCACAACTGACACCTTTTTCCCCTCCATGAAATTGGCGGATGGGCTGATACAAAAAGGAACAAGTTTAATTGGCATTCGTCAGAGATCTCTCAAAGAGGTCCTCCTGCGGCTCGAAATTGAAACGATGCCTTGTATACAACACACTGGTAGAAGTCATGAGACAATCTTCTCACAGTATAACATGGGAAAAAGAAAAAAAAGTCCTTATTCTGAGTATTATGGACGCTGGATGTCAGGTCAATGAAAACACAAAGAAGAAGCTTCCAGATAATGTGAAGTTTTATAATGAAACTAAGTGTGGAATGAATATGGTTGACAAGATGCCTACACTCTGCAGTGTCTGAGCTTGCACCAACCGATGGCCTGTAAGGTCTTTTACAGAATTCTTGACCTTGCCATGATCAATGTTCACGGAATTCTCAAGTAACTTACCGATAAGAAGATTTTACAGCGAGACTTTACCCTCAGAGTAGTAGATGAGCTTCCTGGTTCTTACGGACTGCAGAGAGGAACCAATCTCGCTGTCCACGCACTCGATACCACAAACGGCCAACCTGGAAATAGAAGTGGTTGTCCAATTCAGGTTCCCTGTAAAGAACAAAAGAGGCACAAAACATCACATATTGTTTCACGTTGGACAAGTGTGCGCGCAAAAGCTGCCAAGTGAAAACCCTTGTCGAATCTCTGAACTGGGAGTCCATTACAGCTTTGGCGATTCTCTCCACTCCTTTGTTCCTAAATATTTCCAAATATTTACAGTCCTACAGCGAAAGTATTTGTTCTTATATTCTTCTCCCTCGATTGCAACTGGCAACCAACCACGCTGAATATTTTAGTCACAAGCTGCATTTTAGATTCTTCTACAAATACTCAGTACTTACCTTATTTGTCTGTAAAAGTAAAAATACTATTAGTACTCGTATAAACTGCATGTTTTGACTGTGTGTCAGTCTTTTTATAAAAAAATATCGCTTAACATCTACTTACTTACTTGTTTTAATAATGTTTGATGAAATACCAGGCAATTTCTTCTGTTTAAATAAAAGGAGTTTATTTCTGAAAATTTACTTTTGATATTGTGCTATTAATCGAGAGACCACTTTATCCTTTGGTTACACTTTCAGCGCCTGAATGTATTGTTAACATGGCGAACCAAACCACCACCGAAATACCAACAAAACTTGTTTCCTGCAGTGTGTCAAAAATTACTCATGTGATGTTTAAAGGGGTACGTCGAAATCCGAGATTTCTTCTATTAAAGCCCGGCAAATCCTGCCCCCCTGACTTTCGAAGCTTAAGCATCGAATTAGTAAATTGTTGACTTTTGTAAGTTCATCTGTATCAGTGTCACAGAACGCAGATGGCCATCATCTCACCTCTACAGATACTACGGTTACCACCTGTGTCTCATCTTGATGACAGCTTTTGCTCAAGTATAATGTTTGGCTAAACTTACATAATTGTGGTCAGTGTTTCTGCAGTGCCTGTATTACGGCTATAAAAAGTAGAAAAAGCCGCCTTCAGTTACTAATGGGGATTCTTATCGCAGTATATCATCCATTTTGAGCCACAAGATTCATTTACAGGTCCTTGAACAGTTCACTTTTTTTTCTAAAGTCGTGTTAACGGTGGTCCTGTTTAGCATACATTGGTATATTACAAGATGTCCTTTTATTACATGATATGCTACGAACTATGGATAAAGGGGAACAGGCTGATTCCATATTTCTAGATTTCTTGAAAGCATTTGGAACGGTGCTCGAATGCAGGCTATTAACGAAGGTACGTGCATATGGTGTAGGGTCACAGATGTGCGAGCAGCTCGAAGACTTCTTAAGTAATAGAATCCAGTATGTTATCTCGGCGGCGAGTGTTCATCAGAGACAAGGGTATCGTCAGGAGTGCCCCAGGGGAGTGTGACAGGACCGCCGTGGTTCTCTATTTGCGTAAATGATTTGGTGGACAGGATGGGCAGCAATTGGCAGTTGTTTGCTGATGTTGCTGTGGTATATGGTAAGGCGTCCAAGTTGATTGACTGTAGGGGGATACAAGACGACTTAGACAAAATTTATAATTGGTGTGATGATTGGCAGCTGGCTCCAAATGTAGATAAATGCAAGCCATAGCATTCGGATACAGTATTATTAGTGACCTGCTTGACACAGTCAATTCGTTTAAATATCTAGGCGCAACGTCGAGAAGTCATATGAAATGGAACGAACATGTGAGAACTGTGGTGGGGAAAGCTAATGGTCGAATTCGGTTTATTGGAGGAACCTTTGGAGACTGCATACAGGACGCTAGTGCGACCCATCCTTGAGCATTGCTAGAGTTTTTGGGATCCGTGCCAGGTCGGACTGAAGAAACACATCGAAGCAATTCAGGGGCGGGCTGCTAGATTTGTTACCGGTACGTTATAACAACACGCACTGTTACGGAGATGCTTCGGGATCTCGAAGGGGAATCCATGGAGGAAATGGCGATATTCTTTTCGAGGGACACTACTGAGAAAATTTAGAGAACCGGAATTTGAAGCTGACTCCTGAACGATTCTCCTACCTCCAATATACATTGCGCCTAAGGTACTGACGGCTATAAGGCACAGATAGTATTGGGAACAGAAAGCTGGTTGAAACCAGACGTCAGTGACAACGAAATCCGAAGTTCAGATTCGAGTGTTTATTGTAAGGGTAGGTTAGTCGCCAATGGTGGCAGCGTGTTTGTTGCTGTAGACAATTCGATAAAATCTAGCGAGGTTATCACGGATTCCGAATGTCAATTAATCTGGGTTAAACTGAGTATCAAAGAACGGTCAAAAATGGTGATCGAATGCTTTTATAGAGCACGTGGGTCAAAATCTGTAGTTGTAGAGCGCTTCAGACAGAACTTGCATAATGTCATTAGTAATTTTCCTGTTCATGCCGTTGTAATAGGGAGTGACTTCGACTTGCAAGGTATATATTTGGAATGTTATGCCATAAAAACTGGTGACATGGACAAGGAATTGTGTGGCATTGTTCTGGATGTCTTATCCGTAAATTAACTTGAGCAGATATTTAGAGAAAGTGCGGGTAATGTCTAGACCTTCTTGCAACAAACAGACCTGAACTCATCAAATCAGTTAACGTAGATGAAGGTATCAGTGCTCATAAGGCTGTGACAGCATTTATGACGACGGGTCCTAAAATGAATGTTAAGAAAGGTAGGAAGATATATTTGCTCAGCAAGAGTGACAGCGTAAAAATTTCAGAGTATATCAGCAGTCAGCATCATATATTCGGTGATAAGGACGAAGATGTGGAGAACAAACGAAAAAAATTCAAAGGCATCGTTCTATATGCCCTAGACCAGTATGTTCTGGTTAAGGTTTTAAGGGATAAGAAAGATCCACCATGGTTTAATAGCCGTGTCAGAAAAGCGCTACGTAAACAAAGGGCACTTCATCTCAGATTCAAGGGAAGTTATATCCTAGCTGACAAATAAAAGCTGGATAAATCGAAAATCAGAGTAAGGAGAGCAATAAGAGAAGCGTTCATTGGTCTTCAAAGTAAGACGTAGTCAACCGACCTGAGTAAAAACTCTGAGACATTTTGGTCGCATGTAAGATTATTAAGTGGGTCAAAATAATCTATTCATTCTCTCAGCGACCACACCGGCACCAAAACGGAAGGTAACAGAGAGAAGGCCGAAATACTGAATTCCATCTTCCGAAGTTGTTTCAACACTGCCGTTTAATCAAATAAATACGAGCTTACGGAATATCAGAAAAGACCTGCGATTGGATTCAAGACTTTCTTGCAGATAGAACTCAACAAGTCGCTTTTAACGGAACTAAATCGACAGATGTAGAGGTATGTGTGATACTACCGTTGCTGTTTCAGCACATATAAATGATATAGTAGAAAGCCTCGGGTGCTCTTTAAGACTATTCGCAGATGATGCAGTTGTCCATACCAAAGTAGCAAAGCCAGAAGATGGTAAGAATTTGCAGAACGACCTGCAGGGAATTGATGAATGGAGGAGACTCTGGCAATTGACCCTAAACTTCAATAAATGTAACATATTGCGCATACATAGGAAAAGAAATACACTACTGTCAGCTACACTATTGATGACAACTGGAGACAGCGTGTGCTGTAAAATATCCACGCGTATCCAGAAAGACCTTAAATGGAATGACAATATAAAACAGATTGTGGGGAAAGCAGACATCAGACTCAGATTCATCGGAAGAATCATAAGGAAATGTAGCTCATCCACAAAAGAAGTGGCTTATAAGGCGCTTGTTCGTCCGATTCTTGAGTATTGTTCACCTGTCTGGTATCCCTATCAGGTAGGACTGATTTAGGAGATAGAGATCCAACGAAGAGCGGTGAATTTCGTCACAGGATCGTTTAGCTGGCGAGAGAGCGTTACGGAGATGCTGAACAAACTCCACTTTGACGTTACGGGAGAGGCGTTGTGCGTCACGGCGAGGATTACTATTGAAATTTCGGACAGCATTTTTCAGGAGGAGTCGGACCACATATTACTTAGAACGAAATTTGAATTGTACTAATACTTTCATTGCTTACAGGCGTTGATGTATATCAACGGGAACAGGTGAAAATGTGTGACCTGACCGGGACTCGAACCCGGGATCTCCTGCTTGCATGGGAGACGCTCTATCATCTTAGCCACCGAGGGCGCAGAGGATAGTGCGTCTGCAGTGACTATCTCCCGCACGCCTCCCGCGAGGCCCACACTCTCACCTTGTATGTCCACACACTACATTCGTAGTGTCCCACCCCAATACACTCATTACTCGTGGAAGACCTTCTTACAGAGTCCCCTAAGAGTCCGAAAGAAGTCACCATATCCATGAAAGTATAATATATTACTTACCCCCACATAGATCTCACGTATTGACCACGAGCAGAAAATTAGAAAAATTCGAGCCAATATAGAGGCTTACCGATAGTCATTCTTTCCACGCACTATTCGCAAGTGGAACAGGGTTGGAGGGATCAGATAGTGGTACCGAAAGTACCCTCCACCACACGGCATTAGGTGCCTTGCGGAATATGACGTGGATTTAGATGTAGATGTAAGGACCGATAAGATTACATACGAGAAACTAGGGCTGATAAGGAGGCATACAGACAGTCGTTTTTCCCTCGCTCTATTTGCAAGTGGAACAGGGGGGGGGGGGCGGCGGCGGGAAATCATTAGTTGTCGTACACGGTACGTTCCACCACGCACTGTACGGTGGCTTGCAGAGTATGTATGTTGAACTAGATGTACACGTAGGCAAACTGTGTCTTAAAAACTACAATTTTTACAAACGAAGACAAAAATGAAAATTACCTATTATTACCGGCAGTGGTTACATAGTTTTTAGGATTAAGAATGGAATATTTAAAAATATTTTCATGTACAAGCTCTTCTAGTTTAACAGCATATTTGCACAAATTGAAGCAAATAAAAGAGAATCTAAGCGTAGTTGTGTATCGGTTTTATATATAACGCATATATTGTGAAAAAAAAATTTTTTCTCTATATATCAGATGTGTTATAGCTGTTAAACTAAGATTAACTTTGGAAATTTTTCCTGTTAGACTCTGTTTTTTCGTTTAATATTTTGGTATCTGCACTGAGCGCGACAATGACGCGAACCACCATTGTCTGCGCAAATACAACTACAGTAGCCGATGGAGAATATTAAGCCCGGAGGAAGGGAAGAACTCGCCATTCTAGTACGTGTACTGGAGCGCAAAATTCCTAGCAGCCCATAGATAAGAACTTGGAGAGAAACACAATGCAAACGACAAACAATTCAGCATGCGGAACCCAGAACATAGAGCAATGTGAGAGCCATGTCCGAGGATTTTGAAATCAGTGTAAGAGCTTCCGGATAAGACCTAGTACCACCGACAAGTAAACACCTAGGTCAATAGCTATGCCCTTACGACACTCTGTGCTCCCTCCATGACAGGGTTCCGCACTATTGCAATGCGATACCTACATCATCTCGAAAACCACCGGCCCTCATATTAATTCCCTCCAACAGGTAGTCAACATAGGGCTCGATATCACCTGGCTTCTGTCACACTCTCAATCGCAAGAGATTCTCCGGTGGCAGATCGACATTTTGATACATGTAGCTCTGCCGTAGGGGCAGAAGAATGCTGAGGCCTGTTTAACGGTTGGCTCGCCGGCAGTGGTGTAATCGAGAGCTCATCCATCCTCTTCGCATCGATAGTCACGGGAGTTCTCACCGGTTCACTTGATCTAGCGTCTGATCATTGTGGATGTGTTTCAGACACACCTTTGAAGATGGCGCATGGTTTGTATGCAAAGCAATGCTTTTTTCTTGATTTACAAGTACCATGTGTTAAGTCCTCCTCCATTTAGCCGTGGATGGTTTGAATACAGAGCAGTTTCTGGTGAGTGGCCGCAGGTTTCTTGAACTGTTGCAGATATTTTGTAATTACATAGAAGTGTAGAAAGGTAACCATGCCCATTTTCCGCAAGATTTAGACACAACTGCAAACTAAGTTGAGGCTACAAACTCATTTAATGTAACAGCAATTCACACAGCTAAGTTCTAGGCTTTTAAAGATGTTTTCGCAACATTGTCTGTCAATGAGGTAATGTAAAATCAATAAATGCAATATGCTCAAAGTTCCTGATACTAACCCATATCAAATAGCCATTAAAAAAGTCTTACTCTGGTTGACAATAACGGGGGCATGTCAGTGTATACGAATGAAGATGTGTGCCATGCTGTACTTCTTCCGAAAGACCCGTCATAATGGTTACCTGGAAAGTAGGAAACCTGTTAACGATGATGCTGTTCCTTTGCTGACGGTATATGGAGTTTTACAGTAAATTTTAACACCCTGTCTCAAGAATGGTGTGTACAAACTAGACGTCATTATTGTGAGAATCTGTTCTTGATTTATTTTTGTTATCCTCCTGTAATAAATTTAAAAGATACATTTCTAATAGTTGAGATATTATCGCTCTCTTACTGTGTGTGTATTACCACAAATAAAACGTAGTGCCTCTGTATTAATGGCAATTGAAACACAAAGTTTCATATTAGCACTTAAAATCAGGCATTTTCCTGGGATGGCACTTATCGCAATAATTTTTCCATTTCACCTCATTATTTGTTGTTGTTATGTGGTGTGCATCGAAATTCTGTGATACCACAAAATTTCTCGTTTATTTGGGTACTTATAAGTTGCGTACAAAAAGAGATACATTGGCTTCAGGTTCTTCGGACAAACGTTCAAATGGTTCAAATGGCTCTGAGCACTATGGGAGTTAATATCTGAGGTCATCAGTCCCCTAGAACTTAGATCCACTCAAACCTAACTAACCTAAGGACATCACACACACCATGCCCGAGGCAGGATTCAAATATACGACCGCAACGGTCGCGAGGTTCCAGACTGAAGGGCCTAGCGGCTGGCTTTCGGAAAAACTGTGCATTTGGTACGTAGAACCTTTCAATTCCCACTCTCCAGTTGGTTGTTGATGAGGTCTTCAGTCCAGAGATTAGTGTGATGCAGCTTTCCATGCCACTCCATCCTGTGCAAGCTTCTTCATCTCCCAATATCTACTGAGACCTACATCCTTCTGAATCTGTTTAGTGTATTCATCTCTTGGTTCTCCTCTACGATGTTTACCCTCCACGCTGCTCTCCAATAGTAAAATGGTGATCCCATGATGTCTCAGAATATGTCCTACCAACCGATCCCTTCTTCTAGTCAAGTTGTGCCACAAATTTCTCTTCTCCCCAATTCTATTCAGTACCTCCTCATTAGTTATGTGATCTACCCATCCAATCTTCAGCATTCTTCTGTAGCACCACATTTTGGAAGCTTCTATTCTCTTCTTGTCTGAACTATTTATCGTCCACGTTTCACTTCCATACATGGCTACACTCCATACAAATACTTTCAGAAACGACTTCCTGACACTTAAATTTATACTCGATGTTAACAAATTTCTCCTCTTCAGAAACGATTTCCTTGCCATTGCGTCTACATTTTATATCACCTCTACTTCGGCCATCATCAGTTATTTTGATCCCCAAATATCAAAACTCATTTACTACTTCGAGTGTCTGATTTCCTAATCTAATAGCCTCAGCATCTCCCGATTTAAGTAGGCTACCTTCCATTATCCTCGTTTTGCATTTGTTGATGTTCATCTTATATCCTCCATTCAAGACACCGTCCACTCCGTTCAGCTGCTCTTCCAGGTCCTTTGCTGTTTCTGACAAAATTACAATGTCATCGGTGAACCTCAAAGGTTTTATTTCTTCTTCATGGATTTAAATTCCCAATCGGAATTTTTCTTTTGTTTCCAGTTGGTACATCGCGTAATTTTGTTTGATATCCTACAGCCATCTATCCAAAGTAACCCTACATGATTCTCCTGTCTCTCGTGTTCGAAAATGTGGAGAACTTTAACCCTCATATGTAACGGTTTTTCCTGTTTTTACGGTCTGTTTATTTTACCTCAGTTCTGGAACTGTTGGCAAGAGAATCGCATCGGACTGGTAACAAAAGATCGATGAATGGAATGAAACACATGGAACTCTATAAGACAGAAGAAACAAAAATTGCATGGGAACAAATGATGCCTCAAACAGCATGATGTAATGGAAGAATGGTGACATCACCAGACACGCATTCTTCTCACATGGTACTTCGTTTAGACCGTAACGTTTTCTTCGAGGAGGAATACTGTCGGTGCAAAATAACGCGCAGGAATTTTTATTGGTTCGCGTATTAGGGGTCTTCACGCAGCGAAGCGTCGCAGGTATTGGTAGTTGGGAGGCAGCGTCCGTGTGCCCCCAGGGGTGTCCTTTTTCGAGAGAACGCCGATGGTCGTAAACGCTTGCGCCAAAGCGGGGCGGCGCCATAATAAAAGGTGACGGTTTGGGCGTGTGTAGAGGTGGGTGGCGGCCGCCTTTGACGGCGCGCAGTTCTCGCAGCGCTCGTAAATCTGCGGCACCTGTGGGCGAGCATAGGGGCTGCAGGGCCGCTGCCGCTGCCGCTGCCAGCGTTTCCACCTATCTGCCGGCGAACGGCGCAGCGGCGATAAATCGCCGACACGCCATGTATTACCTTTCGCCGGAAAGTGTTCCCGGTGCACTGTTTCGCCGGGGCGCGTGAAGATAAATCATCATTTAGACGTACTAGCACGCTGCTGATTGAGGCACAAATTCACGTTTTCTGGTGTTACATAACGGTGAATAATGTTTGCTTTATGTGTCCTTTGTGTGATCTATGACTCACCTTTCACTTCATACTCACGCTATCTGAATCTAAAGCAACATGTACGTGTCTACTCGCAATTAATAGTTTAATGCCTGACAGCGTTTTCATTCAACCACTTTCATACTATGTTTCTGCCGTTCAATTCTCAAATACCGCGTGGGAAGAACCAACACTAATATTTTTCCGTGCGAGCTCTAATGTCTCGTTGTGGGTTCGCGTCAACAAAGTATTTTCGTATTAGAGGAAAAAGTTGGTAGTTTAAATTCCATGAAAAAACCTCGCTGCAGCGAAGAAAACGTTTATTTTAATGATTGCCACCCTAATCCGTTTATCATATCTGTGACACTCTGTCCCCCATTTCGCGCTAGTAAAGGCGAGCTGCCCTTCTTTGAAGTTTTTCGATGTCTACCATTAATAAAATTTGGTGCCGATCCCATACAACACAGCAATATTCCAGAGAGGTCTGACAAGTGAGTAGACGTCTTCCATCTCCCATTGGTATCTGCCACTGTTTTTTATAAATTGGAGACGAAGGCCGAGTATACCTCATGTGGGATCTTGCCCACTCCTCTCGTGTAGGATGCCTAAAGGAAGTTGCATTCTCAGAATGCTATACAGCAATTCAAGCAAATAACATTAATAGTTTTATTTCAGCAAAGCAGGCCGGCAATACTTTACTTGAATGTGCAAAAGTGTCGCAAGCGTCGGGCAACATACAACATAAATCCGAGTTCTCGCTATACACAATGTTCAAACAGGCAATGGATATGGATCACTATACACTGATAGTGTAGCGCTCTCTGCCAGGCACTGCTAATACTCTACGAATCCTGTCCACTAATGTCCGGCCTAGGCTGTTTTTTTTTTTTTTTTTACTTTATCGTTATTTTAAAACCTGTACAACAGGCAGGCTGTCAGCAGCACACTACGCTGCTCTTCAGCCATAGAAGACACAAGCAGCAAAAACAGGGAGAAGACACATAAGTCACAGAGCGGTGGGCAAGTAAAACAGGAGACACATAGAGACAATCACGGAGCCGTTCACACTCGTCGATAATCCACACTGCTAGCTGATGAGACGACGCACAACCACTGAAGATGATGATGGCACTGGTGAACGATGGAGGGGACGGTGAACACTAAACACTAAACACTAAACACACAAAACACTGATGGCGGCGACCTCCGGCGCGCGAATGGCCACGTAACGTGTGCGAGTCCGGGGACCTGCCAAGAGGGGTAGAAGGGGGAGGTGGGGGAGAGGGGACAAAAAGGATGCCAATGGCTGAGGAGTCGGGGGCAGGAGGAGAGGAACAGGGGAGGGGAGGCCCGGGGGAGGAGGGGGGGAGAAAAGGAGGAGGGGGGAAAGGGAGAGGAGGGAGGGAGGGTGCCCGGAGGAATAAGTACAGGAGGAGGGCGGGAGGATCAAAGTTGGTAGGAGGGGTAGATGGAAGGGAGGAGGGCATCATCAGGGAGGGGGAGCTGGCGGAAGCCACCTTGGGAGAGGGTAAGGAGGGTGGAGAGATGGAGACCGGGTGGGATGTGCGAATACAGGCGCGGCAGCGGGCGGGGGTGGGAGAGGATCGGGGAGACGAGCGGGTGAGGAGGATCGAGTTTGCGGGAGGTGTACAGGATCCGTATCCTTTCAAGGAAAAGGAGGAGATGGGGGAAGGGGATGAGATCGTAGAGGATCTGCGTGGGGGAGGGGAGACGGATGCGATAGGCGAGGCGGAGACCGGCCTAGGCTGGCACATGTGGAGCTTATATTCACTGCTGCTAGATGCCGCTCCTATCGTGGTGACGCCCTGGTCAGCCCGTTATTGGCCGACGTCTTTTCACCGCCTTCTCCGGTCTTGCGTTCTACTTCTTTGTTCTGGCGTTTGTGGTTACGCCAAAACACGTCTGGCCATAACTTTGTTAAAAAGGGAGCCCCTTAGTGTGGATCATGCCGCGATTTTATCAAGGCGCGAGCCACCCATCGCTCGAAAACTGGACTGTTTCTTAAGAGAACACCGTACGGACGTCTAGCAATCTGCCTCTTGGCTGGTGCTGCCTTCGGTTGTGAATTTCTAGAATTATTTAGAAAGGAACGTTAGTGAACGTAACAGCTGCTTTCGTGAATGGCTGAGCCAATATTCACAAGGAAGTAATTTTGTGCATGTACTCGTTAGGTTTGGCAGTATACTGTAATTCTGTAACAAATATGTCACGTTTATTGAGTGAGGTAGAAATTTTGGAAGCTCAACAGGAAGAAATTGCTCAAAAGCCTACCTTCACGTTTTTCTTGAGAGGATAGTTATAATTTCTGTCATCATTACTTTAAGATTTGTAACCTGTCAAAGAACTGAAGTAAATATGGAAAATAAACCTTAAAGCTTGACTCTGTTAACAGGTCTAACTCTTGAAGGTACATCAATTACATATGTGCCAGTAATGCTTTAAAATACAAAATAAGTGGATCAATATTTCCTACGTGACCGGTCTCTGAAGTGTAGAAACTGCAATGTATGGGTGTTACAAAAATCACGCTGCCGTTGTACTCATCACAAACGCTGTATCTGCTCAGGTTTCAGATCTGCTCAACTGAAAAGGAGACGTGCACTGTAGTGGTGTCGTACGTAATCCCATTTTGTGAATGTTCTTACCGAGAGATGGCGCGGTGACATTCCCAGCTGCACAAGTGGAATTAACGGCTTATAGCAATTGCCTCATTTCTGGATACTTGTTTTCATAGTTCTTTGCATGACAGATTCCTCCCGATCAGCATAAAAAGCAGGTATCTATATTCTTCGTCCAGAAGGAGGGCAAGTTTCACCGATTTATCACCTGATGAAAGATGTGTACCGAGAGCAGTGTCTCGTTAGCGCCACAACATTCCGGCGGCGTCAGTGTTATGAGATGGGACTTGTAAACATCAAGGACATGCCACGACCTGGGTAGGCATAACTTGTTATCACAAGTGCCACGATTTTGGCTGTTGTGTTCTTACGAAAGAATCGTCGGGTCACCACGGTGACTATGCCGCTGACATATAGATAGGTAAAGGAACTCTGTACCGCATTACGCATGAGAAGCTTCGTTATGCCAGTGCTTGTGCACAGTGGTTGCCCAAGCATCTTTCACAGAATCGGAAGACGACGAGAATGGGATGTTTGCCTGACCCATCTATTGAGATACGCAGAGCGAGGAACGGACCTCATTGCTCAGACTGAGGCTTGACGAAACGGGGTGTCATCGCTTCCACCCTGCCACCAAATGCATGACCATGAAGTGTCGGCCGGTATTGAAACTCACCGTGTAAAAAAATAGAAAAGAATAAAGCACTCTGCCCCAAATGTCGGAAAAGTGATGCTCAGTTTCTTATTTGACGAAGAAGAGTCTCTACTACCCCTCCCGCCGGAGGTTCGACTCCTCCCGCAGGTATGGGTGTATGTGTTGTTCCTCACATAAGTTAGTTTAAGCAGTGTGTAAGTCTAGGGACCAATGACCTAAGCAGTTTGGACCCTTAGGGGAAAAAAAAACGAAAGAAAAAAGAAAATACTCTCTACTAATCGTCTGGCTAAGCCGTATTGCCACATGTTCCTGGGGCTCTAACAGGCAAACAGTAACAAGCACAGGCGCATGTTCTCGAATGGGATAGAAATTCTCCACGTCCACGTGTAGCGAAGAAGATACGAGACTGGAATAGAAGGGAGAACCGATAGAGATACTCAAGGTACCCTCCGCCACACACCGTCAGGTGGCTTGCGGAGTATGGGTGTAGATGTACATGTAGATAACGGAGTGCCTTCAAGTATATCATTGGGAGGTACTGGCACATCCCCTTTGCACCGCCGATATCTCCGCATGAGGCACGCTTACCTTCGGCTGCGTGAAACAATGCCTCAAAAGTCATAGATTCCCTGTGAAAAGGAACTGTACACCGTGGAAAACTGGATCCGTCGTCAACTCCGGGTTTCCACTCTCCAGCAATCTACTGTCTTCTTATGCACTGGAATCGGTGTATCGATCTCAGTGACAGTTGTGTGTAGTTGAACTGTTCCACATGAAGTGTAATAACAATAGTGATCTTAAAATTTCATCTAACTGCAGTCTCCCTCTCATAGTGATACCGAAGACCACTGAATCTTGTAATGACACGCCGGCACTGCAGTGCAACATTCCGTAAGCGCGCCGCCTCAGTGAGATACGGTGAGCAACATTATAATTTTATTTTTAATGTTGGTTAATCAATGAATATTAGATGAATTTAAACTGAAAAAAAGAAGAGTAAAAACTGTTTGTTTATGCTTGTTTGTTTTGTTATGCGAGATACGCAGCAAATAAATGAGAACGAAAAGTAGCTTTCCTTCATTGCACGAAGAGATTTTCTTGCCAAATGTAATCTTTCCAGAGTCGACTGCCGTGTAGCGGAAGAAAATGTCTGATGTTGCATTTCTTGGTTAATTGTTATAAGAATGTAGCAATAAATGAAAATAATGTTTGATGAGATACATGGAATCTGTCTGGCAAGTGTATATTGACATATTGTACACGACGTGGCGGACACTGTAATTTGTGGTTAAAGACGGTTGTGAATTCATTGTAAAGAAAATCATTTATGGTGTCGACATTCTTTGTAAAAGTAGACAGCGTACTATGGAATATACTGAAATGTGAGTTAAATAATCTGAAGTGTGAAGTGTACATACTACGTGCTAGTGAAAGTGCAAGATCGCTAACATGTTTTGAAATCGGATATCATTGTATTGAATTTTCACTGATGAATGGTGAAACGCTTTCGGCTTTAACTAGCTTGATGTTCCATTCTTAGTAAGCACGTACATTAACTCTTTGCGCTATAGACGTGCTCTGTAAGTTCACGGCGACATTCGCTTTGCTACCTGTGCTGAGAGACTGCATTCTGGACGCAATGAAATACGTATCTTCTGACTTTAAGAAAACTTCTGGGTGAAAAACACAGATTTTTGCGTAACTTACTGTCTTGTATCTTCGCTCGAAAAAGGTCTAAAATTATTTTCGTTTTTCGTCATAATTATTGTGCTGCATCATATTAAGTAAACTATCGCACTAAATGAAAGGAATTTACAGAGTTAAAACGCACTGCATAAATATTGTGTATGGTTGATTTCACCTAATACAGTGCTGCACGTAAAATGTACATAAGATATCGAAATGTAATTTGAAATTGAGAGCAGTGTGAAATCTCAATTATTTCTCAGGTTTTTGGTTTTTATATCTGTCAAACGGTGCCCATTTCTCTCCCAGCGCCTCAGGAATCATGTTGCAGCAATCGTCATATTTCATAAACGATTCAAGATATCAAAACGAGGATCTTTGCACATGATTGCAAGCAGAGATGCATGTATGCTGTATTAAAAATAATTAAAATCGCTAGGTCACTGACAACTTTGGGAATCAAATATTACAAGACCGAATTTTCCCCGATAAATGGTGATACGCATCCGTCTCTAGCCAGATCGGCGTTTCATTCTTACTAAGCGCGTATCTGGCACTCTCTTATTCGCCGAGATATGGAAGAAACTCGTGTGCATCAGTCATAGGGGCGGCAGAACTGAATGCATAAACACGTCGATAGCGCTTAAAGGGAACCCAGAGCCTTCGTTTAAACACGTCCGCAGCATCTACGGAGTAGCGTAGCATGACGGGTTAACTCACCCCCAGCAGATAAAAGGATAATTGCAGATTATCTTTTCGATGGTGTAATGTATACGAAATGTGGAGCTGAATTCTTATAGGATAGGAGAGGTGATCGGGAAGGTTACTCATTCCTATTGTGTAATGTACCTTCCGGTAGCAAATCTGTACGTAGTTGAAGAGCAAAACAGCCGAGCAATGTTCCGTTATGACGGCTTGAGTGGAAGCCAGGTCGGAATTCCGGAATCGGGATGGGCCCTGGATGTGTCTGTGATCGAGCGCCATTTTGTCCCACTCATTCCAACGGGCAAGCGGCTAGCACTGTTTGAGAGAAATAAAGTTTCGCCGTACAAGGGACTCTTGGTCAGTGTAGCCCCACTTGCAACTTTTAGCACATCCACGAGACTATAGCGTGTCCCCCGAACGCCAGTGACAAAATGCATAGTGGGTGGGTGCAGCAGGATATCGGACTATGAACAACGGGTGACTCGGCTCCATAAGATTGGTTGAAAGGGCCAACTCTGTAATATGCTGACACCTTGTTGGTGCCGCCATTAAAGGACACGTGAAGTTCTAGTGATAAAAACAGGCTGAATTCCGGCTGGTCGGCGTTCGTGAACTATAGTAACTATTCCTTACCATTTGGCTCTACCCGCAACTTTCAGAAAGCGATCATGTAATTCTGCGTAATGAGCGCACCACTTTCTCAAACGAGGATTCCCACTGACCGAGGCAGAAAGCATGTCCCACACTGGCTCATGTGTACTTTCGGCAGCAGCGCGAGGGCAGAAAAGTAGATCGTATGTTTTAGATTCGTTCGACTCGGTATTCGCACTCCGTTCACTGTTGGATTCATATTCTGTAGTTCGACTCTGATTCATTTCATGTTTGATTCTGTTTGAGGTAAACAGTCGAGGATCGACTTCGTAATTCATCACATGCTGCAGCGCCAACTCACTATCTAACTCAGATTCTAAAGTGTAAGTTCACACAGCAGTGAGGTATCAGTTGGACTCACGGTGATATTGATGTGTTTTGGTTGCCTCATTTAACGTTGATCGATCACGCTTCGTACAGTGATGTCTTAACCATGACATTGTTGTTGGGTTTTCATGCATACCTTGCGGCCCTTACTTACCATAACGGCACAGCCATCACCACCGATGTGATCCCGCATTTCGGTTTAGTTAGACACTTCACGAGCTTATTTACCAATGTAATTTCATTTTCTGCTGGGCTACCCATTGCGATCTAATATCATAGACGTAACTGTTTCTATGGACTCAGCTCCTGTCCAGCACTCATCTCCTACACGAGAAACGTCCTGTGTCGTTTTGTGTTCGGATAAGTCTGTCAATAAATTATGAGGATTATGAATTCTTGTTTAATTTCAGTAGACAACAGTCTCCTCTGCTACATTCATGATTTTTAATTTTATATAAGACGCACAGCTACGGTTCATTTGTCAGGGCCACCCATCCATTCCATTTCGTTGCGCACACCTCATTTCCATACATCTGAATCGCAGTGGGGCAATCTGCATATCAAAAGGGGATACACGGGGCAGATCGTCGGCTGGTTCCACACAGGTCTAGCCCTAACCTCAGTGACGTATGCAAGGAAGGAAAGAAATATACGTGCTGGCTTGAGATGCCCAATACATTTTAAATTAACAGTGATCTTCAAATATCAATATAAAGCTATCTGAAATCTGCTAGCCTGAATACGGGGAGTAACACTAAAATGCCTGAAATCCGTGAAGTAGAATCTTTGTTTCCTACAGGAGCAATATGAACTGTGCTAGTGATAGACAGCACAGTAACTGACCCTTCTAAAATTAATGAACGTTACAGGATGTCATTTCTTTGACCACAGTTTTATCGTAAGAGGCATTAACAATCTGTTCAAAAAGTATTAAATTTTTTGGATGACACTAAGATACCACCCGAGATAGTAACAATCACGATCGCGATACGGCTGTGGTAGTATTAAGTTCGTAGATAAACAATTATTACGCTACTGTCCCAAGAAAAAAGAGACATAGCACTGGAACCTTTTAGTTTATATTATTTATAGCTTATTGTATAATAATGTATTCTAACATTGGGACACTATTCCACTAACAGTGTCATTACACGTGGTTTGCAAAAAACATGTAGGTCGGTAAATACATAGGAAGTGTTGGAAGACAGCTAACGTAACTGCTAATATTCACAATTACGAAAATTCGCCATAAGATTCTAGAAAATATTTGGTTTCTGCATACGTTTTTAAACGTGGCAGAAAAATTCCTCTTCAGGAACCAAAGAGGGCTGGAGAAAGTGTAAGAGAGGTGACTTGTCTTGTGTTGGACACACGTTGAGATCCACGTCCAGCCATCCAGATTTAGATTTTTGCGACTCAAATAAATCGTTAAGGAAAATGAATTGACAGTTTTCTTCCAGTTCCTTTCTTTTCACTTCCTCAGCCAGAAATACCGCACCCTCCGTAAAAGCCTCATCAAAAACCGACACGGCTTCATTCTGCAACCATACTGATGCCATATTTTTTCTATTTATGAAAGCCTTCGGTTAAGCTACACACTGTCACCTATAAACAAAACGCGTGTCTATGATTTATACAAACAATTATGCCACCGGACTGAAGACTTCCTAGCAAAAGTATTTTGCATGTCACAACTGATATATTTCTGTAAGCACTATCATTATCGATATGAATACCTTGTGATTATGCATTAATAATATAAGCCAAACAAGTGGTGTGTTTTGGGAAGAACGGAGATGCTTATCAACATGCAACACTGTAAAGGCGAAATCATATGTAAGCACGTGATCAGGCAACAAAAAACTGTGAGATATCTCTACAAGTGTACTCCATGAGCCGCCTTACGATGTGTGTCCGGGGTACGTCTAAAAACATTGTCATTTCCCGCCACCTCTATGTTGAAAATGATGCGGGATAATAACTACTGTCATTAAGACTTCCTGTGAATTCCAATTTCTCTGACTTGGTATTTGTGGTCACATCCAGCACAAATGCAAAAAAGCAGTATCTCACCTGGTTCTCGGCATTTCAGCTATTAATGTCTTCGTTATGAACAACGCATCTTTCCAGCATCTACCATTGGATTTTCTTCAGCATTTCCACAACCCTCTGTGATTTAACTATACTGTGACGATACTCTCCTGCATTTGTTTGACTTTCTGTAACTCTTCCATTAAAACAACATGGAAAGAGTCCAAAACAGATGAGCAAACCTCAAAAATTGATAGTACGACTGTTCTATAAGATAGTTATTTTGTAAATGAATCACGTTCTTCCCCTGAATTTTAGTCTCACATCTGCGTTTCCTACATTCAGTTTATATGATAATTCCACTTGAGTAGATGGTTACTCCTAGTCAGTCCTATGTTTTTACTGTTCCAGTAATTTATCGCCAATAACGTTATTGAATAATAACGGATCTTTCAGATATCTCTTATACCGTTTTGCTTTTGTCAAGTATTCATTGGCTCTCAATGTTTTCAAAAATAACCAATCTGTGAGAAAGATACGTGCCATTGTTTTCATTAGGTCAGAATGTGTGCTCAATGTTAATCTGGGTCCGCACTCCACCTTACCCACTCCTTCCTTATCCAATGGGTATGAAAATCCAGGGACCGACTAATAAGATAACACTGGATGATGCTAGCGTGTGTCACACTACTTGCAATTTTACAGAGATGTCCATCTTCCGTGATTAGAAATCGGTTAACATTGGTGTCCATCGATAATTTCAGTGTGAACAGGGCAGAAAGAAATGCAGCCAAACTCGTTATTAGCTCCTTTTAATACACCGAGGTCTCAAAATTTAAGAGCCGTCTCCTAACATCACGTCGGACCTCCACTTGCCTGGTGTAGATCAGCAGCTCGACATGGTACGAGCGAAACAAGTCGTTGGAAGACCCTTGGAGAAATATTGAGCCACGATGCCTCTACAGGCAACCATAACAGCGAAAGTGTTTCCAGAGCAGTATTCAGTATACCAACACATAAATATTCGTTGCGGTTCATGTCGGACGATCTGAATGGTCAAATTATTCCCTCGAATTGCTTCTGTTCTTCAAACCAATCATGAACAGTTGTGGCCCTGTGTCGGGGCGCAATGTCATCCTCAATTTTTGGGAATATGATGTCCACAAACGGCTGAAATAGGTCTCCAGGAATATAATCATTTCCACTCAATGATTGGCTTGGTTGGGCCAGAAACAAAGTCCATTCCATGTAAACACAGCCCACACCATTTCAGAGCAACGAACAGATTGCAGAATGCCTTCTTGACAACTTGGTTCCATGCCTTCATCGTGTTTGCGCTACCGTCGAACTATACTACCAGCTCTTGCCAACTGAAATCGAGACTCATCTGACCAGGTCACTGTTTCCCAGTGTCCAACCGATAGGGTCACCGGCCCAGGAGAGGTGCTGCAGGCGATGTCGTGCTGTTAGCAAAGGCACTCGCGTCGGTCGTCTGCAGGCATAACCCATTAACGCCAAATTCCGCCTCGCTGTCATAACGGATACGTTCCTCGTACGTCTCACATTGATTTCTGCGGTTATTTCACGCAGTATTGCTTGTGTTCTAACTCTGGCTACCTTATGCAAACGCCGCTGCTCTCGGTCATTAAGTGAAGAAAATCCGGTCACAGCGTCGTCCGTGGTGAGAGGTAATGACTGAAATTTGATACTTTGGCACACTTGCCACTGTGTATCTCGGAATATTGAATTCCCTAACGATTTTTGAAATGGAATGCCCCATGAATCTAGCTCCAACTACCATTCTGCGTTCAAAATCTCTTAATACCCGTCATGCGGCCACGATCACGATGGAAACCCTTTAACATGAGTGACCTGAGTACAGAAAACTCCACCAGTACACTGATATTTTATACCTTGTGTACGCGATACAACCCCATCTGCGTATGTGGATATCGCTATCCCACGACTTTAGTTAGCTCAGTGCATTTTCTAGGTAGGGTAAGGAACAATAAACTCCGACTCATTGAAATAAGAGTTTTCGTACGTGTGAGGCAGTTCTGGGATGAAAGACTTGTACACAGAAGTGGTGCATACTTTCCGTCAAGGCGCCCCTCCTCGCGCCCCTCAGACAAATCGGAACCCTCATGTAACACAATCAGAGGAGTGGCTGTCCTAGTCGTTGGGTTTACAAGCCCAGCAAGGATTTGTCATGGTACGTTCTCAGTGATAGGCAATGAGGAGGACTTATCTTTGATTAATGATGTAGACACGCGGACTTATCTTTGATTAATGATGTAGACACGCTGCGGCGCGGCACGTTACTATTTACAGCCCTGCCAGTGTCCAGCAATGTTCATTCGTCTAGCTAAAACCTGTAGTAGAAAATACTAGACCACTACTGTCTATTGCAGGTTGCAACATACATAGAATTGTCCGGTAAACGGGATGTGGCTAGCTACTGAAATAAAACGATATCGTCCTAACAAGTGACAGGAGCGATGCGAAGGCGCTACGCCTCAACGCCTCTTTCAGATATGATGGCTCCTGGCCCGGAAAGACAGCGCAAAACCTGATGATCATTTACGCCGCCAGGCGACATACTGGTGCCAATAGAAAGTTGACAACCAACAAATTAAGTTGAAAGTTTCAACGCTAGCAGGGGTACCGATGTTTATCAGAACTGTGGAAAGAGTTAGGATGCTTTAAAAGAATTGTCACGGTGGTAGGGGAAGAAGCAAGCATTTGCTCAAGTCTCATAGGCTAACGCCAAGACAGGAGTTCTTATTGACCACTGCTATGTGGCGTATATCTCTACGAAATTCATAAAACGAGTGGAGGAGACAAGGGCTCTCTTTGACCACTATTGTGTAGCGTAGGTTTTTCTGAAGAGAAGTTCATGAAACGACAGGTGGAAGCTCATGTGGAAAATTTTCTCTCTTCTGTTTGGTCAATCAAACAACCACGAGTACTAGATGACTAACACGAGTTTTTGGGGAAATTATTTTTGTTAAGACGCCACAGCTACAGATATGAACAGTAAAGAGAACATTTGGTGTTGGACATCGGTGGAGAGTAGTTGACTTCGTTCAAACTCTAAAATGGCAACTGTAACGAGGAGTATTCTCACTACAGTGCTAGGATATGACTGAATTCAGTATCGGACTGGATTTATGAGCCTTGCTGTCTAGTTAGAGTTGTTTCGGAACTATAGCGGTGATTTTTAACTTTTCTACCAAATTCTATCTCAAGTCGGGACTCAGCTTTCGTTACTGTGAATCTTGAGTTACCATTGACTTGCTCGTTAACTTTCCCGTAGCAAGCATAAAATTCTGATGCGTGACGAACCTCTCCTTAAAACCACTAGTGACGCTATTATCTGTGCCACTTTTACCCTGTGTTTCCCAGTACTCTGAAGACTCACCACATGTGCGCTACTTGCAACTGAGACTGTTTAGTACTTCATATACATCTTGTGATTTTTGAACGAAAACGTCCTCTATGTTTTGTTTTCCCCATGTGTGTAGGTCTTCGTAAAATAAATGTGTAGTAATCTGATTCTGCTTAATATCATTTCGAAAGTTCATTCATCGCCATATCATTTTAAAATAAATTAATGAAGGCCATCACCCAAATTTATAGGTGAGGAGCATTTTTTGTTATGACAACTCTGCGGTAAAAAATGTCTAAAATAAAACATAGCTACCGATCAGTCTACACCCGATAGGATATATTTCTTTATTTTGTGATGATTTAGTAGTAGAAACTAAACAGCAACTCACACTTCCTAGATAATAGTAGGCAACTTTCATTTGACTCACCCTGCCAAGATATCCTCTCTGTCCCCTGACAACAGGCATCTTTCGCTCTTAGCCAAATTATGTGCGATTGTTTACATTTTTTCGCTTTGAAACTATCAGTCCCCATACAAATGGTCGGTCCACTGCATGCCTTTGTAGTGCTACAACGATGAAAATTAATATTACGACGATGTCAAACCTTATTTTCATGATTTAAAGAAGTATTCATGATATTAAAAATGTAATTATAATTTTATTATTTTCATTTTTGTGCTCAGTGTATCAAAGACTTTCTAGTGCACGGAATAAATTAGCATTGTTTGTACTACAAAACTATATATGATTGTTAAGGGTTAAGCATTTAATAATTTGATGTAGGACATTTTGTTGAGTCTGAATTTTGTTCTCGTACTGGTCGGTAGAGAAGGAAAAGTTCCTTAATCGATGTGAAGGTATAAAGGCTGTAAAAAGGAGAGAGGGAGA
Source organism: Schistocerca americana (assembly GCF_021461395.2). NCBI lineage: Eukaryota > Metazoa > Arthropoda > Insecta > Orthoptera > Acrididae > Schistocerca > Schistocerca americana. The sequence continues at coordinate 318,975,803 of NC_060125.1, read as the reverse complement.
AGGTAAATACAAGTTATTCAAAACAAATATCTCTAAAGTGTAACGTCTTGTGATTTCCTATAACTAAAAATTACAAGGTCTAATCTGAGCCTGTCCTGAATAACAGCGAAGAACATTTATGTTATCATATATTTTCTCCGTTTGATCACGGTTGTGATTCGCATGTTTCTTTTTGTTACGCGACGTGTTATGAATATTTACTTATACGCGCAAAAGTGCACACAGCTTTAATCGAGCGTGCGTCTTTCGGAAACGATAACTTTTAATCAGTACAATTGCGCGAATACCGTCTAAATCGAACCGTGTCCGCATAAGTGTTTCCTGGACCAAATAATTCATGTAAAATGTGTGCTCTCCAAAGCGAGTAGCATTGCACTATCGCTGACTCGCAACAATCGAAAGAGTAAAAACAGTGCTTAAATAAAATTGACACCTTTTAATAATTATTATTATCCCATTAAACAAATAAATAGCAATTCAGTGTCTATCCAATCAATAAACAGAGAGGCCAATTCACCTTCCAGCCTTTCGCTATTTCCAGCACGACACCTGAAGATGGGCTTATAACAGTCAGAAACTGGTCGTGTGAAAATAAAGAAATTTACAACAGAGGCGGTATTTTCAACCTCCACTATAATGCTCAGTTGTGGATGTTCTTCTAACAGGACTGTTTGTAGATCTTCTTGGAATGTGCGTGAAAACAATGAGGACGTTAGCTAGCGTCGATTGCGTCAGCGTCTGCCACATTTTCCTCTTTGTTCTCTGGATGACGATCTCGCAGATGAGTTCCTATCATCAGTTTGTTTCTCAGGATAACATATACAATTCCTTTGATGCTCATCTGATTATTGCCAATCGAGTATGTGTAGAATGTAGCTAATAGGCAATTTCTTCGCTTTTGTCTTCCAGTAATTGCGGTTGATCCACTGCAGAGAGATAAATTACAAGCTGGCCGTTCCCAGTATTGTATCCAGCTTCTCTCTATTCCATGGTATGACACTATAGGGGCTCCGACTGTTAGACATAAAATCGTCAGGTTAGGGAAACACAACGATACGTGTTATTTACTATGGCATTCTATGATCGTGAAAACAATATAACGCAGTTACAGGTGGCTGTCACTTGGTTTGACCAACAAACATTCCCCGATCTATGGATCCAAACAGAACAATTGTAAAAAAAAAAAAAAAAAAAAAAAAAAAAAAAAAAAAAAAAAAAAAACAACTTATTAATGGTCAATAACACGGAATGTGCCCACTTCTCGCCTCTACGCCTCTAAGGCGGCTTGAACTCTGTCACTTTCAGTGAGGTGTCTATATGTCTGTGGACGAGTGGCAACCCATTCTTTCTCAAGAGTCGAAATTTGGAGTAGACGGCGTCGTTGGGCGCTAGGGTCTGGAAAGAATTGGGCTTTCTAACTCATCTCAAAGATGTTCCGCTGGGTTCAGCTCGGGTCTCAAGGCCTGCCAGTCCCTCCATTGTCTCAGAATTCTGCTTACTGACAATGTGTATAGTCATGCTGTTACACTTCATTTGAAATGTGCCTCCGCTGTACGCAGGACAAAATACTGTAAAATGTATTCATATCCTGCCACACTGAGCCCTTGAGCCCTTTAGGACCACACCGTGGCTGCGACAAACAACACCACACCGTAGCACCACCTCCTCCTTACTGGACTGCTGGCTATACGCACGAGGATAGGTAACGTTCTCCATTCTTCACCAAATCCCAACCATTCCATCGGATTGCCGTGGGTTATAGTATGATTGATCACGTCAAATTACTCGTTTCCATTCACCCACAGTCCTGTGATGCTGGCCGGTGTGACCGAGAGGTTCTTGGCGCTTCAGTCTTGAACAGAGTGACCGCTACGGTCGCATTCTGCCTCGGGCATGGATGTGTGTGATGTCCTTAGGTTAGATAGGTTTAAGTAGTTCTAAGTTCTAGGGGACCAATGACCTCAGATGTTAAGTCCCGTAGTGCTCAGAGCCATTTGAACCATTAGTCCTGTGACGTTGCTCTTTAACCACCTCAACAGTCGCTTATCAATGACTCCTTCTAAGGAGCTTCTCGACCACGGTACAAATTTTTAATTTCCCTACGCACATCATTTATGCTGTCTTGACTGCTGATAGCACTTTGGAACTCGCGAATGACTCTTTGTGCTGATTTCATGCCACTTTTTACAACCACCCTGTGCAATGCTCGACGATCTTTTCCGTCAGTACGTGAGTTGTCCTTGATCTTGTTTCGGCTTGGTTGTTCATTTGCGTTTCCACTCCACAACCACGCCACCATCAATCGACTTGAATATTTTTAGAATGGTTGCGATATCTTTGATTGATTCGTTACTCCGGTGACATCCAACGATTACTCCAGGTTCGTAATACCTAACTTCTTCTGACCTGCCCACACTGCTGTTGCTGCATCTCTACTGTCGACTCAGTACTCTCCGCCTCCTTCTATACTGCTGGTCCACCTTTCGTGGCATCTAATGGTCCATATCGATTACATGGTGGTGTCTCGGTGCTGTTGAACAGGTAGTGTATATTGTACCTATCTACATCATTAACATCGTTACGGAGTCACGGCAATATGATATGCTGCACGATATGTTATGCGATTCGCGATGTGATACGGAAGCAGCCCGCATTGATGGAGCGCATAAAGTGATTTTAATGGCCCACACTGGGACGACAGGGATAGACTAACGACACATATATATAACGTATCGCTAGGCGCAACTGAACGTACATTTTACTCCATACAACTATGTAAATGAATCACAGCTGCATAGCTATATATTTAATTTCGAAGTAAAGCTTTGCGTAAAAAGTTAGCAACTACAGTTTACAGAGTAACATGTGTTCTCTCTTTCTCTTGCGACTCTAAGGAAACTATACGGTAAAAAAAATCGAACAAACATTGATTTTTCGATTCTGTGTAGTAGTTCAATATTTTCGATGAATTAGATAAGTTGTGCACATTTAGTGTTTTAAGTTAGTTAATTAGCCGTTATACCGGAAACTCCAAAGCTTGAAGACTACCAAAACAGACCCGCCGTGTTCCCATTAGCTCACTGTAATCATTATACGCATTGCCTTTGCTACATAAGCCTGCAGGAAGGTAGCACCTCAACCACGGTGGACGACCATTTGCAATTAATAGCAACTGAAACATTAAAACGCTTTACACCTCAGTTTTGATTTATTCAAAGGATAAAAATCAAATTTCTAGGTACGTTCTTTGTTTCACTAGTCAAAGTCTGATAATTAATTTCTGTTCTTATGATATCATGACACAAATTTTGTGATTTTATACTTATCACAAATTCCACGCACCGTTTTGTGCACCAATTGTTAGTTATAACTAACCACGATTGTCGTTGCCAAGCAGGCACGCTAATCAGTCTTCTACTACTTTCATACGCTAAAGAGACTCGGTGACCAGTCCTTCAATACTAACCTTGGGCACGTTATTGACTGAGGCGATAAGACATGAGAAACGTCACACCGCAATCAAGTTCGCTCAATTCGACGCTTATCGGTACGGCGACTCGTAATCCTGCTGGGATGGAACCATATGCCATATTGTATGCATACGTCAAGGGAATCACGTTTTTGAATCGTTGTGCGATCGACAGGCCGCGCCACTGTCCCTAGAAGAAAGTTCGGCAGTTAACACTCACAGGCTCTGAGCGTGGCGGCGGTACCAGGAAGAGACACTGAGGCGGGTTACTGGATTCTGAACAACTGTAACCTCGGTTGCTGCCGGCTGCAAATCTTTGGAAGTGTGGGACGCGTACCGACGGAGGGAGCGTGTTGTGTGCTTCAGCGATCGGACAATCCTGGAGATGGATGGCTGACCGCGTCGTGTGTCGGCTCCACGGTGGCGTTCTTCGATCGTTCAACAGATATGTCTGGTGAGCTTCCGTTTTGGTTTATCGCATGCGAGTCGGCGGTAACCATAGCTATAATTGCCATTTCCTGTACGAGTAGTGTGTCAGTAATGTAAGTGTTTGGTAGTTTTCAGGTTGTTTGTTCGAGGTTCATGTCAGGGTCCACATCAGACATTTTCTGTCTCTAGACAGGCACTTCGTGTGTACTCTCCTGTAAAACTGCCGAATTTGTCTCGTTATTCAATGCTCCAGTCTGAGTGATATTAGCTGAAAAGCGTCTGATTTTTGGCTGCCCGCATTTCTGTTTTAAGAGGGTACATTTCATGTGTCACGTCCTACATGTACTATTACTGGAGCCCACAATTTCAACTATTGTCTCTTTGGTGTTTATGGTAACAAGTTTGGATCCGTTTATTTACCGTTTCTGAAGGTAGGACGTCTTTATCGTAATTATTCAGACTCTGTCATTGATGATTTCATTTTGAATTTGTAACTATAATCTTACAAGTGGCTGTAATGTTATTCAAAAGGTTGTGTTCTATCTGCTATTAGTCAGGGGTGCGTTAGCCAACCGAACTCGTTACCTTATGGTTTAGTGCTCCTCTCCGTTACTTTCTTAACCCCCGCCCACGTGGCGCGAGTTTGATAAAATTTGTGGTTGGCAGTCGATATTCTTGTTCGGTATCTATATTCAAATTTAGCCACATTACAAACTTCATTGATTAGACTCCGTTAACTTATTTAAAACTTATATACGTGTTTTTCATGTTGGTATAATATTGAGTGACCCGCAGCGGCATTCGATCTATACTAGAGGTCTGGCGGAATTCCTGTACAACATTCTGTACATCTATGTTTGTTAGACTAGTGGGTGTGATTCTTCTGTGATACTTGGGTGAACTCTGCCTTGTTGATATAGCAGGGGTAGCGTCCGAAAACGAAGTCAAGTCAGTGCCGGACCGAGTGGCCAGTCGGATGGAGGTTTATTTCAGTTTTAGTTGCAATCGTCAGGTCCTCTGAAGAGAACGTTATTGTGCCTCATCATTTTAACCCCAAAAAACAGCAAAAGTAAAAGATATTTTGGGAGCGCTTGTACAATGCCATAAATATTGCTCAGCTGTGGTTTCTTGTGATAGACCGACACAAATTCCACGAATGCTACAAAATGAGTCCAGACAGTCCCATCTTTCGGAACAACTTGCATCAGCTACATTGACAAAGTAGGACACGAATTTTTGCCCTCCTATTTCTCTTGCTGAAAAGCTAATGATTACAGTAAAGTAATTTGGTGGAAGTGTGTGAATTACGTTAAAATGCCACTATTATAAGTGTGGAGTCACCCCCAGACACCACACTTGCTAGGTGGTAGCCTTTAAATCGGTCGCGGTCCGTTAGTATACGTCGGACCCGCGTGTCGCCACTATCAGTGATTGCAGACCGATCGCCGCCACACGGCAGGTCTAGTCTAGAGAGACGCCCTAGCACTCGCCCCAGTTGTACAGCCGACTTTGCTAGCGATGGTTTACTGACTACATACGCTCTCTTTTGCAGAGACGGCAGTTTAGCATAGCCTTCAGCTACATCATTTGCTACGACCTAGCAAGGCGCCATATTCAGTTACTGGAATGTATCTGAACAGATAATGTTGTGAGTCATGTACCGTCAAGAGCGACGTTCATTATTAATGGATTAAAGTTAAGTATCAAACTTATTAAGTCCGCTTTCTGAATTCTAATCCTTGTCATGTTCCAGACCCCACGTCAGTATATTTGTGATCGCAGTATAAAATTACAAAATTTGGGTCATGATATCATGAGATCAGAAATTAATGATGAAACACTGACTAGTAATACAAAGAACGTAACTAGAAATTTGATTTCTATCCTTTGAATAAATTAAAACTGACAAGTAAAGCGTTTTAATGTTTCAGTTGTTGTTAACTGCCAATGGTCGTTCACTGAGGTTGAGGCATTACCTTCCTGCATGCTTGTGTAGCAACGGCAATGCGTATAACGATTACACTGAGTTAATGGGAAGACGGCGAGTCCGTTTTGGTAGTCTTCAAGCTTTGTACACTCATGGAAATTGAAATAAGAACACCGTGAATTCATTGTCCCAGGAAGGGGAAACTTTATTGACACATTTCTGGGGTCAGATACATCACATGATCACACTGACAGAACCACAGGCACATAGACACAGGAAACAGAGCATGCACAATGTCGGCACTAGTACAGTGTATATCCACCTTTCGCAGCAATGCAGGCTGCTATTCTCCCATGGAGACGATCGTAGAGATGCTGGATGTAGTCCTGTGGAACGGCTTGCCATGCCATTTCCACCTGGCGCCTCAGTTGGACCAGCGTTCGTGCTGGACGTGCAGACCGCGTGAGACGACGCTTCATCCAGTCCCAAACATGCTCAATGGGGGACAGATCCGGAGATCTTGCTGGCCAGGGTAGTTGACTTACACCTTCTAGAGCACGTTGGGTGGCACAGGATACATGCGGACGTGCATTGTCCTGTTGGAACAGCAAGATCCCTTGCCGGTCTAGGAATGGTAGAACGATCGGTTCGATGACGGTTTGGATGTACCGTGCACTATTCAGTGTCCCCTCGACGATCACCAGTGGTGTACGGCCAGTGTAGGAGATCGCTCCCCACACCATGATGCCGGATGTTGGCCCTGTGTGCCTCGGTCGTATGCAGTCCTGATTGTGGCGCTCACCTGCACGGCGCCAAACACGCATACGACCATCATTGGCACCAAGGCAGAAGCGACACTCATCGCTGAAGACGACACGTCTCCATTGGTCCCTCCATTCACGCCTGTCGCGACACCACTGGAGGCGGGCTGAACGATGTTGGGGCGTGAGAGGAAGACGGCCTAACGGTGTGCGGGACCGTAGCCCAGCTTCATGGAGACGGTTGTGAATGGTCCTCGCCGATACCCCAGGAGCAACAGTGTCCCTAATTTGCTGGGAAGTGGCGGTGCGGTCCCCTACGGCACTGCGTAGGATCCTACGGTCTTGGCGTGCATCCGTGCGTCGCTGCGGTCCGGTCCTAGGTCGACGGGCACGTGCACCTTCCGCCGACCACTGGCGACAACATCGATGTACTGTGGAGACCTCACGCCCCACGTGTTGAGCAATTCGGCCTCCCGCATGCCCACTATACGCCCTCGCTCAAAGTCCGTCAACTGCACATACGGTTCACGTCCACGCTGTCGCGGCATGCTACCAGTGTTAAAGACTGCGATGGAGCTCCGTATGCCACGGCAAACTGGCTGACACTGACGGCGGCGGTGCACAAATGCTGCTCAGCTAGCGCCATTCGACGGCCAACACCGCGGTTCCTGGTGTGTCCGCTGTGCCGTGCGTGTGATCATTGCTTGTACAGCCCTCTCGCAGTGTCCGGAGCAAGTATGGTGGGTCTGACACACCGGTGTCAATGTGTTCTTTTTTCCATTTCCAGGAGTGTATTTTAGGATATAGCGGCTAATTAACGAACTCAAAACACTAAATATGCACAATTTATCTAATTCATAGAAAATATTAAACTAATGCGCAGTCGATTCACTTTAATGTGACTACTACCTGTGTTCTACGTCAAAGCAAATATGTTGTTTATCAGCCGTAGACCGCGTGCTCCTCCTGTCAGTCCGACAACTCCCCCGTGAAGGGTTGCCTAACAGTCGCCCTCGAGTGTGTGTCTTATTGAGACTGTGTATTCATACAAGACGGACTTCACATGTCACGACACAGTCCTGTATGTAAACAATACGTTTGCATGCTGCTTGTTACAGACCCCACTGAAGAAGCACCACCTGCCTTTCCGAGCAGCCATCAGAAAATGGCAAACGTACTTCCACCTATTGGGTATTTAAGGCTAAGCACAGTCTCCAGCACGTCCAGCTTGCCTCCAACTTGAAGAACGGGCTGCGATGTGAAGGGCAGTCTCAATGCCGCCGAAAGCCGAGGCGTGATCCCGACCAAGAGTCGCCCACCAGCGGCCGCCGATCGTGTTCTCTTTGAACATCTGACTGAATGGACCAAGTCCTCGAAATACTTACGGGTCTTCATAGATCAGAAGTTTAAGTGAAAGGAGCACAAGCAAACGATGCAGTATCTTGGCGCGTTATATATACTGCTCAATGAGAGACCTGTCAGTCAACTGGTCTCTATATCTACAGGTTGAGCATCCAGCCCGTCATGGACTGCACCAATGGGGTAAGGCGTTCCGGGACAAAATCCTGCGCCGAGGTGACAGGCGTGCCATACGTCCTTGACAAACGCCAGCGCGTGGGGAGAACACTCTAAATCCAGTCCCGAATTTCCAAGAATCCCCTCATCTGCCTACTCGGGAGGAGAAAGACGAATATGACCGCTGCAAGCGCCCAGTAGCACTACTCCGTCGGTGGGCAGTGCCCTCTGACGGTGTACTAAAAACGCATAAGACATGCGACCAAGCCCAGCCATGTCTCTCACCTCACGACAGCTATAGGCTAATCCCTCAGGTAAATATTACGATAAGCTCGTTGAGGATTTACTGTCACGACCTGACGAAGCGTGCCTACCTGTTCCAGCAGGAGAATGCAGTTTAGTTCAGTTGATCTCGCAGTTCTAAGCCAGAGCCAGGTAACCTCGCAGTCATTCTAACGGACCCCTCCTCGACAAGCCAGGACGCTCTGGTCTGCTTCGTATCGTCGTGGTGCCTACGTCGTTCCACGCTGCGCGTTCGCTCACTGACGCTGCCCTACAGCCATACGGGATGACGCTTCCCACAGACCTGGCATCACATCAATGAAATTTGAAACTTCTCAAGTGATCACGAACGATCTTTTAGTTCTTGTTTCCGGGACAAGTGTCTTTGTGAGCAGGTGCGGTTAATAACGTGTTCTATATTGCAACTTATAACACAGCAAGTAGCCACATATAACGTGTAGGTTCGAAAAAAACCACTCACAGACGGCACGTTGCAGTACTAACAGTGAAAGGTATACAAAGTGTGTCGAAGGTATGTGGAAATCAGAGCAGATGTTGTCTAAATGCGGAAACACAGCGATTATTTGACGTCCAGACAGGCATGAAAGGCATTTCGGGCCAAGGATGGAAGCACTTCCGAAATGGATAAGTTTGTAACCTGTTCGAGTCCTGCCATGATTAAAGTACACCTTGCATACAAAACGGCTGTATCAGAAACCGATACCCAGGCAACAGTGATATACCGCGGGCCATAGATAACAGATGTGTACGGCGCTGCGGAGATGTGTACGGTCGCGTAAAGGTGCGGCTGTTGAGCAACTGTTAGTGAGGATGTACGACGGGGCTACCAAACATATCTCCTCAACGACAGTTCAGCTAAAGTTTACTGATTTGGGCCTCCGGAGCAAGAACCTGGTTCGTGCACGATGGCATCTACCAACAGGACAATGCAATGTGTCACACAACTAGCACTGTACTTTCATGATTCGAAAAGCACCAGAATGAGTTACCGCACTCCACTGGCCACCAACCACCCCCGATATAAGCACAATCGGGAGTCTGTGGGATCATCTCCATCGGGCTGTTCGTGCCATTGATCATCAACTGAGAAATCAAGCGCAGATGGCCATGACATTGGAGCGAGCATGGCTCCACCTTTCTGTCGGTACCTTCCAGAACGTCATATCACGCAGCAGATAGCGCTGCAAAATATTATCATTCAGGCTTTTGACAGTTGAGTCACATAATTGTGGCTCGTCTTGATATCGTCTGCTGTAGAGGCAACAGGAAGAAACAGTACATCATGGAGTTAAAAAACGGCTTCTTATAAGGCTGTGGATGATACAAAATAGGAGATCAGCGTATGGCATCGATGGCTCGATGGCCGCGAGGTCCCATCCGATGAAGTTTGGCTGCCAAGTTCAAGTCTTATTTCAGTCTATGCCACATTGGGCGAATTGCGCACCGGTGATGAGGAAAAAATGATGATGAGGACAACACAATAGCCAGTCCCCGAGCGGAGAAAATCTGCAACCGGGCAGAGAATCGAACCCGGGCCTGCTAGTATGGGAAGCGAACACGTTACCACCCAGTTAAGGTGGCGAACTGTGAATGACACAAATGCACATTAACAACTGTATAATTTACGTGCATTTTGGTTTCATATATGCTCCAAAGTCGTGTTAGTCGTATGTCACAGTGATGATCAGGTCCAGATAATGTACAATTATGTAAAAATTAAAGAGAAAATTTATGGGGGTCAATATAGCATAAGAAACTTACGTTACGATAGTCACTTTTAAAAAGGACTGAAACGTCATCCACGTACCATTGGTAGTTTTCTGTAGCATACCATGGTTTTGAAAGAATTTTTTTTTTTTGCAGGTGATTGCTGAACATTTCAGATAAGTTGACAGTTGGAATAGTGTGGCCATAGGATGCCCCTCTTTAACGTTAATACGTCTTTTCTTAAGCGTGAAACAGTTATGGGTTAGTGACAGCTCTCCATCAAGTGTACCAGGTTGATGATCTGGCCTCTTCATTATCTTATAGAGCAATAAATTTACCTTTAGACTCTGTATACCTTCTTTGATACGGACATTTGGTTAGAAGTTTGCGATGTTTAACGGTAGTAACTTCGTACCATCTGGGATATAATTTCAGCTAACCTCTGTGGCAAGATCATTAACGTTCATTACGCTAAATGGCTCTAAGCACTGTGCTACTTCACGTTCATTACGCTAAATGGTTCTATGCACTATGCTACTTAACATCTGAGGTCATCAGTCCCTTAGACTTAGAACTACTTAAACTTAACTAACCCAAGGACATCACACACATCCATGCCCGAGGCAGGATTCAAACCTGCGACCGTAACAGAAGCGCGATTCGGGGCTGAAGCGCCTAGAACCGCTTGGCCACAGCGGCCGGCTTACGCTAAATGACTTCAAAGGATTTGCGCTTCTTTCAATTTAATGTTCAGCACATTGTTCAGTTCAGAAGATAGGTATTACTGTTAACAATAACATAGAATGGATTTCTCTTCGTTATGTATTTTAATTTGAGAGGTTAGTTGTGGAATATTCCCAGAAGTAATCTCAGAAGTTGATGAATCACGGTGACCTCGAAAAGGCAGTCTGTTTTGAAGGTTGTTTACTCAGTTCACGTTCTAGGCTACTAGCGCCGAGGTCCTGTGTTTGGTAACCACCGAGCGTTGAAGATTTATCTGGAGGGTAACCGTGTGGAACACGGCGCACTAAGCGCAGCCGTGCCGCCTCGGGGGTGCTTGCGTCAGCGAACTACGATGTTCACACACTAGTCACCGAAGCGGCAGGACATCAAAAGGCTATTACCGCAAAGCGAGCAAATCTATATTAGCACCTCCAGAACTACCTGTCACGTAAGAGTTTGTAAAGTTTCGAATACATGAATTAACTCTCTATGACGTCAGGGAGCGCTTGGGGAGGTACCTCGTTCGAAAGGATATGAATGAACTGCCACTTGATGTACTTCAATGGAAGTTAATAATTTTAAGAGACATTGACAGTGTTTGAAATCCTGTCATACGGAAGAAAACTAAAAAATTACTGATAGCGGTTTTCAAAGGCTTGTTAACGGTTCCTCTATAAAACGCCATTCCATTATTTTAAAAAAGCTTCACTTTCACTTATTTGCAACAGTCAGAGAAACATGAAAGATAAAAATTTACCACAGGGTGGTGTGTTCCAAATTTTTGTCGTTTCGAAATGAAAAATTTAACCCTATTGTGGCTATTATCTAACTTTTTAGCGACATTTGTTCTCCACATTACTATTAGTTTCGGAAACAAACAGATCACCATTTCAAAGTGTGGTGCTTCTATCCGGTGATTTTCTTGTGAAATACTGCTTGGACTAAAACGAACAGTGAAAATAATAAGTGGTGCGTACCCACAGTATACTTGTAAACTCGTCGTCAACATGTTAGTCATTGTAACTTCACATTCTCTCCATACAGAGGGTGAAAGCGATGAATGTGTTCAAAGTACCACAGTGGTGTATTATAAGCAATTTGATACGGGACACTTGTGGCTTATGAAGTCGGAAAACTACCACTTACTGGCCTACAAATACCTATGCTACAACGTACGTGCATCATGCGAGGTTCTCGATATTCTTTCGCTTGTTTGACGCCAACTATTAGTCCTAGAAATACATGAATGTGACCTTTTTTTGTGAGAAAGTTAATGTACAATAATTCGGTACCGGGAAACATTTTCACTAGAGGCAGATGATTTTCGAATTATTCAAAAGTATCGCAGAAAAGTGATCTTCAAACATAGCTTCTACCCCATCGGTCAAGAGTTTTAGTATGTTGCTCACGGCATTCCCTCCAAACACGGAAGAACGATTTGACGGCTACTCCAATGATTTCACTTATTCGACTTTTTATGTTCTTCATTGACTGAGGAGTTAGCAGCCGGTTTAGTCTTGCGCTTCCTAATTGTAAAATTGACGTTTCTTCAAATAATAGCATAAGATTAACAAATCAGTTCTTTTGTTTGTCTGCTTCCTACCAAACAACTTGTGCTTGTAAGGATAAGTTTGGATCGAAAGGTGTATGTAATTAGTATTTGCATAATGTTTACGAAAGTCTTTTAACTTGCATTACTGTCAAGGGAAAAATGGTTCAAATGGCTCTGAGCACTATGGGACTCAACTGCTGAGGTCATAAGTCCCCTAGAACTTAGAACTACTTAAACCTAACTAACCTGAGGACAACACACACATCCATGCCCGAGGCAGAATTCGAACCTGCGACTGTAGCGGTCGCGCGGTTCCAGACTGTGGCGCCTGAACCGCTCGGCCACCAGCGGCCGGCCGTCAAGGGAAAGTTTGCTTTATTGATGTTAACGAAATAGGCAGCTTAGAGGATGCCGAAACAGGCCAGTCATGACCGAAAAGGGTCTAATGTGCTACTTAATTCGTGTAGTCGCAAATTATTGTACTGTGGTAGTGTGTAGTGTCAGGAGCAACATACTAAAAATCCTTACGTATTAGTGGCGTGTTGCTATTGAATTTTATTTTCGTACGTTTATCTGGAATAATCTGAAGAACTGTGGAATTTACAGAAAACCTATCCTAGTAAAATATCAAGCTACATTAAATTTCCTACAGAACGTCCTATTGGTTTTTTCTCTTTCGTCAACAGTTTGTGGGAGGAGAGGGAGAGAATATTGAAAACCTTGCGCGACCGCATGCGATGTGGTTTTTGAAGGTCTGTTTCAGTAGTTTCCCAGTTTCATAAAAGACAAGTATCCTGTATTACATTGTTCGTCTCGACTCCCTCTACAACAATGTGGTACGTTGATAACAGTTGTGGTTGACACGCTGCATATACAGCGTGATCAGAAATAGTATGCAACGTTTGTAAGGCTGTAACAGATGTGATACACTGCTGGATATATTCCATGATGCCGGGTGGTAAAGTGAGGTCTGATCGGGAGCCAAAATTTCCTTTAATAGAATATTGCTCATTTTATTACTTCCGCATCCTCACCAACCTCTCTTGATCGATTTTCTTTTCCGGAAATGCTGCAGTTACTGCTGGAAGTTATGAGTACAAATCGAACACCCATCTCTCAATATAATAGGCTTCTCGTTAACAATGCCTCGTACATTGTTCTCTTGTTTACAATAAGTGTGCGTTACAAAGCTATTACACCATGTGGAACTTAGCAAAAGCAATGATAAGGGCAAAGTCCAAACGCTGCCTGCCCGTGCCTATCGGATAAGTGACACTAAGGACATCAAAGACAAACTCAGGGAGCTACACCAAACGTTTTGCGCCAACGATTATGACAAGGTCAGCCGAAAGAAAAGTAGAGGAGAGGGCAAGCAAAACTAGCTTCCACTAGTGGACTTCTCACATGTGAAGGGCGTAAGTGAGCGGGTAGGCAACGTCCTGCGCCGACAGAGTTTCAAACAGATATTATGCTGCAGCCACTGGTTTCACAACATAACACGTCCTACCAAGAATACAGGCAAGAATCTAAATACTGGAGGAATATACGAAATAAGTTGTTAGTGAGGAGCTATCTGGAAAGGAAGACAGGGAGACAAGTTAGCAGACGAGGAGCAGAACGTGAAAGGTAATTGCGATTCGCACAGCACAATAAATAGGCGATAGCGGAACGCCACCCTGACTGTGGACAACCTATTTTGTTCCAGGAAGCTAGTGTCCTTTTGCGTGCGGACACGCCAAAACAAAACCGAAGAGGGGACTGAAATTATTAAGCAGCCTGACAAAGTCAGTAGAGAGGGCGGCTACAAACTGCCGGCGCCTTGGGTGCCGGCTATCCCAGTCCAACTTCCAGCCAGAGGTCGCGGGGCAGAAACCTCTCCGGGCACAGAGGGGACAGCACTGAACAGACAGCTGTAAGGGAACTGTCAGCGCATATCTGCATACACTGGGAAGGAAACGTGCCCACCAGAAACCAAGCGCTGATTTGCAGACCAGCGCCACTTATTGAGAAGCCGGCTAGCTCACGAATAGTTTCTTTTCTACACTCTACATCTACATCTACATCTACATCCAAACTCCGCAAGCCACCAGACGATGTGTGCCGGAGGGTACTTTGAGTACCTCTATCGGTTCCCTCTTCTATTCCAGTGTCGTATTGTTCGTGGAAAGAAAGACTGTCGGTATCCCTCTGTGTGGGCTCTATTCTCTCTCATTTTATCCTCATGATCTCTTCGCGAGATATACGTAGGAGGGAGCAATATACTGCTTGACTCCTCGGTGAAGATATCTTCTAGAAACTTCAACAAAAGCCCGTACCGAGCTACTAAGCGTCTGTCCTGCAGAGTCTTCCGCTGGAATTTATCCATCACCTCCGTAACGCTTTCGCGATTACTAAATGATCCTGTAACGAAGCGCGTTGCTCTCCGTTGGACCTTCTCTATCTCTTCTATCAACCCTATCTGGTACGGATCCCACACTGGTGAGCAATATTCAAGCAGTGGGCGAACAAGTGTACTGTAACCTACTTCCTTTGTTTTCGGATTGCATCTCCTTAGGATTCTTCCAATGAATCTCTGTGTAGCATCTGCTTTACCGACGATCAACTTTAAATGATCATTCCATTTTAAATCACTCCTAATGCCTACTCCCAGATAATTTATGGAATTAACTGCTTGCAGTTGCTGACCTGATACAGTGTAGCTAAATGATAAAGTATCTTTCTTTCCATGTAATCGCAACACATTACACTTGTCTACGTTGAGATTCAATTGCCATTCCCTGCACCATGCGTCAATTCGTTGCAGATCCTCCTGCATTTCTGTACAATTTTCCGTTGTTACAATCTCTCGATATACTAGAGCATCATCCTTAAAAACCCTCAGTGAACATTCGATGATATCCACAAGGTCATTTATGTACATCGTGCATAGCAACGGTCCTACGACACTCACCTGCCACACATTTGAAATCACTCTTACTTCGGAAGACTACTCTCCATTCAGAATGACATGCTGCGTTCTGTTATCTAGGAACTCTTCAATCCCATCACCCTTCTCCCTTCGTCATGAATAGCCTATTGTGACTAGCTTATTATGTTCTAGGGCCAATATCTTTAAAAAAAAACATATTGACAAGGATCGTCTGCAAAAAAAGAGCCCCCTTTCTCCATCAAAATCAATCATACGCTGAGGAAGACCCTTGTAATACGATCAGAGCGTTAGCTTAAAATTTAAGTATGTTATACTATGCTGCAGTGCACCAACCAGAAAAATTTTAATCATCGTGATATTGGCCGGAACACCGTCTCTGTCGGCCTACTTTAATTTCGAACGCAACGTCCTGATTGGCTAACTTCAATGTTAATTAACTCGGAAACGGCACATCGTATCAACTGCTTTCCTTAACAATTTTTTCTCGGCACAATATACCCTGCAATGCCCTTAAAAGCTTTACACGCTCTTTCTGACCGTCCTATAAATACTGTCAACTAATACCACTGCACCGAAAAGCTAAACGAGACTTCTAGGGTAGTTTAAAAGTACTGTGAACAAACTGTGACAGTCATTTCGGTAATACCCCAAAATACGCTGCCTACTCTTTCAATTGCAACAGTAAGAAGGACAGCAAATAACAAAATTTTACTTACTTTGCTTATCAAGTATTGTAAGAGGAATACGTGATGAAAATCGTACGTAGGTTACTTGTTAGTATAAATTTAGTTTACAGACGAGCCACCTGTGGTAAAAACAACGACTCTAGCCCGTCTGAGATATAGTTGAGCTCATAAAGGCACAGTACGAAATCTCTTCGGCTCTTTGATTCGTACTGACGGAGTGTGTAGGGCACGAGAAAAACTTCAACATGCGTAGGTAGGAAAACACAACATTCAATTGCTTTCGAGAAAATCGAGTTCTAAAATTTTAAGTGTGCTTGTGTGCTTTGTATGTTCGCTAATATGCGACGAGTCCGCAGCCGAGCGAGGAATCGTTTAGTTTCATAAGCGCGATGTGTCTGGAGGAATGTCGCTGCCGGTATCACTTCTGTTTCTAAGTTATCTACACAATATTCGATGCTATGATTCGATATACGTGGTAAATCGCGAAATTATGTGACGAACGAGAACCGTTTATCAATATAAACCAAGTTTGGTTTGCAACAGACTCAATTATGCAAAACGATGGACACGCAACACTTCGTCGTTCCTTACATCTGCTGTAAGTCGTGATAATTGTTGTTTTCCGTGTTCATACGATCAGTATCATCGAGGTTCGTCCAGTGCTGCATAGGTTGCACAGTGTATGGAGACAATAATATAAATAAAATGAGTACTTGATTTGATTGACAGTCATCGTGTGTCCTTTTCGGTTTCCAGTCTTCTTAAGAAAAAAAAAACTTTTTTTCCTTTTTTCGTGAAATACTGGGAAGAAAGCATATGAATGATTTGCACAATGATAATAACGTGGGACTGATAAATAAACTACGGCAGTGAGATTCGAGACCGAGACTTCGCGCATATAAAGCTAAGTTCTTACTCGCACAGCTGCGGATCCCGCGGACTCCAGTGGCCCCGCAAAGCATACACCATAAGCATGGGTATAATTTTCAAACTCGATTTTCTTGAAAGAGGTTGAAAGTTGGATCTTCTTCTTTACATATGATAATGTCCTAGCCATACCCTACACACCCTGTGAATATGAATCAAATCGGTGAGGAGAAGTTCGTCCGGTCTCCTTGTGAGCTTGGTTCAGCATCGAGGTAGGTGACGATAGCAAAACCAACACACGGTCTTTCGTTATATTGTTGAAAATTACCTCGTAAGATAAAACGCAGTTTGTGAGGAAGGTAACGCTTGTTGACCAAATTGCTGGCTATGCAATTCTGTTGACCAACTAAAGCAACCAACCCACACCATCACACTAGTTTCTGGGTCCACATGACGATGGCAATCGCAGTCTGGCAACGTCCGTTCTACTCGCAACCTCCACCCATTGTTACGTTCATCTTAATGTAGGTGGCGCCTCTATATACTGTCCAACAAATGCAAAATTTCTAGGAAAGAATACTGATTCTCAGCTGAAGTGGTGTGAACACACAGAGGTACTTGCAAACAGAATGTCATATGCATGTTAATTCCCTTAGATTCCTATCATCAGTGTGTAACATGCAGCGTCTTTTAGTTACATATTATTCATATGTACACTCAATTCTTAGTTATGGCATTCTTTTTGGGGAACAAGCGCACGAAATTTGAACACAATATTCAAACTCCAGAAAAGAGCCATAAGAATAATGACCAAAAATACTAGTCGAGCTCAGTGTAAAGATGTGTTCGAAACACTGTGGATTTTAACTGTTCCATGTGAATACATTTACCAGTCATTTGTACACATAAAAAATAACATTGGTAATTACTGCACAAGTAGCTCTGTCCGTGCAGCAAGCCGGCCGCGGTGGTCTAGCGGTTCTAGGCGTGCAGTCCGGAACCGCGCGACTGCTACGGTCGCAGGTTCGAATCCTGCCTCGGGCATGGATGTGTGTGATGTCTTTAGGTTAGTTTGGTTTAAGTAGTTCTAAGTTCTAGGGGACTGATGACCTCAGATGTTAAGTCCCATAGTGCTCAGAGCCATTTGAGCCATTTTGAACCATGCAACAAGAGACAGACTCAACTTCCATTTATCAAAAAGCAATAAACATAAAACTCAAAACAGCATTCTCAACCCAGGAATAAATCTGTACAATAAAATACCAAAAGAGATTAAAGAATTTGCAAAAAACAAACACTTATTTAAAAAAGGCAGCTAAAAAGTACCTGTTATGTAATACATTTTATACATTGAAGGATTACTTACATAAAACAGAGTAGGGGTTTGATAAAAAATGTTATACAAATAGATAATAATAATAATGATTGTAAGAAATCCAATATTCCACATAACACCTTCACTTTATGTTTTTCTCCTTCTTATTTCCTTTCTAGAAATACTTCCCCCAAAGCTATGCATAGCACAATACTAACAACTCTTCCACTTTCTGAGGTCAGCCGGCCAGAGTGGCCGAGCGGTTAAAGGCGCTACAGTCTGGAACCGCACGACCACTACGGTCGCAGATTCGAATCCTGCCTCGGGCATGGATGTGTGTGATGTCCTTATGTTAGTTAGGTTTAAGTAGTTCTAAGTTCTAGGGGACTTATGACCACAGCAGTTGAGTCCCATAGTGCTCAGAGCCATTTGAACCATTTCTGAGGTCAACATCTCACTCATTATGGAGGGATGCTGTCTCAGTTTTTCAGGATAGCAAATGGGAAGCTGCGGGACAAAAAATGGCCCACATATCATCAGTGTGTGTGTGTGTGTGTGTGTGTGTGTGTGTGTGTGTGTGTGTGTGTGTGTGTAGTCAGTGAAGTGTTATGAAACAATGTGCGTATAGTGTGTGCAGTGACTGATAGCGATATTGAAATCCCTGGACTAGCAGTATAGAGCGGATTAGCCTATATTTGTGGAAACGGGCCAAAATAAGTTACTGTCAGTTGCACTCAACATATAAACTTTATTTGTTAAAACACACAATCACACAAGTAAGAATCAAAAACTAATAAGATTTTAACGAAAGACCTCCTTTGATTTAATTTAGATCGCCTTAAGGAAACATCGAAAATCCAATGCACGAGGCCTAAGCAAGGAATTGAGGTACAGGAGGTCTTCTGGAGGTTTCACTTCTTTAGAAAAAAAACTTTTTTCTTCAATATAAGTAGCCTTAGCCTTAGCTTAAATTTTTCCCATAGAACTCAGGTGAAGGTCACACATTAATCAAGAGCAATGTTACGGCTTAAGTGTTTAATTTAAATAGGCTGAGCACTCGGCCTAAGGCCGCATATCATCAAAACAACTTAACGGCTTAAGGCCTGGGAAAAAGAGCTTTCAATTTGAAAAGGTTCAAGGCCTTATCTTAAAATATTTCATGTAAAACTCTGCTGAAGTCCTCATACTAAAGAATAACAATCTTATGACTTAAGGTCAAGACGCGGACTTTGAAACTTTAATTTAAGAGAGATTAAAACTTGGCTGAAGGCCACACACCATGCGGGAAACAATTTTACGGCTTAAGGCCTAAAGGAAAGAGCTACAAAATTTCAACTAAAATAGGCTAAAGGCCTTATCCTAAAATTCTTCACATAAAACTCGGCTTAAAACCCAAACAGAGAAATTTCCAATTTTTAATTTAAGCTGGAATTCTCGGCTGAAGGCTAGATAGAAACTAGAAAATATTTCTTGAGGCGTAAGGTCTAGACAAAATTTTTCAACTCTTGATTTGAAAAGGCTGAAAACTCGGCTTAAGGCCTATGCACAAGAAATTTTCAGTTTTAATTCTGGAAGGCTGAAACTCGGCTGAAGGCCCCAAACCAAAGAAGAAAGAATTTTCTTTTTACGTCTTAAAGCCTAAGAAGGAAAGCCTTGGAATTTTTATAAGCTAAACTCGGCTGAAGGCCACAGAGAGTTCTTAAGACTAAAAAGGAAATCACTATGTAAAACACAAGGAGCGGCGCTCAGAAGACCCGGGAAGGTAACACTAACACACGTTTAGGTGAGACAGCCAGACCGACAACCTCTTAATCGGAAGGCAACCCAACCGTAGGCCAGCCGATGAACCAACCAAGAAGAGCAGTTTTGCTTCCCCCCACCAGCAAAACGACAAAAAGATGTCTATAGGACAACGTTCTGGGTACTGGTTCCCAATCCAGCAATGTCAGAATAATTGCCCAAAACTACCAACAACACCTCAGCTGTCCAACTACACGCCGTGCTGGACAGCATCAACACGACGAGGAAAATACACTGCCGAAAACTACGTCAACGGCCACAGGGCAGAAGATACCGCTGGTATACTTCATGAATGAAGGAATGAATGAAATGAAGTTAAACCCCACACAGGAAGACGACTGCAATTCTAGCCGACTTCAATGCTCACACGTTGTTGCTCGTGGGAATCTCCCAGAAAGTGACAACCAGGATCAAACGAAGAGATGCGATAGCAGTTGAGGCTTGATAGCAGGTTAAGTGAGCACTCAACTTTAGTGTCCAGGGTCGGTGGGCGACTAACTTCGTAACCCTCATAAGAAGCGCCTCACAACTCCAAGAGCACGTGCACGTCGCCAGCGGCTCTGACCTGACCATAAACCACGGAGACTTCCTCGCTGCTCTGCCCCAACCGACCGACCGCTACACACAGCACACACGGAAAATATAACCGCCCCACGAAAGATAGTACATCAGTACTAGTATCTATACACTGTGCTGCTGCCACTCACGGAGAGAAGACAGCAACGTAATGGTGGTAACCGAAGAAGAAACAAGACACCACTGGACTGCAACCAATGATAAAAAAAGAAGGCATGACGCAAGCCAGCCACGGCTTAAGTATTGTATACCAGGAGTAAATCTAATGATTGTTTCCGACTAGAAGTCTATAAATACATGTGCATACGAATTAGCTTATTTTAAATCGGTCTAAACTTCTAAATACTTTGAAATATCCTATATCCTTGTAATAAGAGAATCATGGATGAATAAAGCTACTACTGCCACTACTACTACTAATACTGTACCAAGAACTAGGAGTCATCTAAAAAGAGACGCGCCACTTCTGTGGCCAGTATTGTCGATGGACGGGCCACTGTCGGCGGGCCTATCTCTGCTACCATGTTAAAGGAAGCTGCAACAGTGATTTCCGTGCTTGACAGTCCGCGGTGTTCTATACTTCGTTGCACTACGTGGATACTTGTCTTGCAATAGACGAGTCCACTTCGTGACTCACTGTGTATGACGTGGCTGTACAATACTCCATGTCCTCTGGAGCGCTAGGAGACTAATCCTGCGCGGTGTTCAATACGACTATCCTGAACCCATCGATTCCATATTCACGTGACAATTTTGTGATCCTGACGAACGCGAAAGCTAAATCCAAAAGCGATACGCAGTATGTCGATAACAAAAGATCCATCCACTGTGTATTTCTGACACTTGCTTTTAAACTTTCTCCTTGTAAGCGACTTAAAGCTGATCTCCTTACAAATAGCAAAATTCAGTCTTCATTTCTAAACAATTAACGCACTGAATATTTAATGAGTTACAGAATGTAGACTGGGTTATTCCGAGGTCGTTTCACAAGTCCTGCACACAGCGCATGCGTGACCGTAACGGTGCCCTGATTAAGTAGAAATTCCTACCAGCTGTGAGCGAGACTTGACACGTCACTGTCGTGTATGCGTTTGCTGGTTCACGTGGCTGTGTCGTGAGTAATTCAGTTTGGAAATGGAAGCTGAAACCGGGCCACGTAGAATTTAGAACGGTGACTAGCGTTCCCTCATTAAAATCCAATCGCTACGTAGAAAGAACCCATTTGAAATTTACGACGCTGCGAGAGATGTGTGTGGGAATAGTGTAATGGATCGCACCACAGTATCACGATAGTCTGATCGTTTCCGTGGAGGTCGGGCAAGCACTGAGGACAGCCCAAGAACTGGAACGCAGCCAGCTGCAACATACTACACCTCTCTGGTTATTATTAATGACATTTTGAGAGAGGTACGACAAAAGCATGTAATTTCATATGAGGCCAGAATCTCTGTCACTTCAGCTTGCAGAATCATGACTGAAAATTTTAAGGTGAGAAAAGTTGCTGTCAGATGGGTTCATCACGATCTGAGTGAAGAGTAGAAAGGAGGTCGTGAAAGTATCACAGAAGAACAGAAGGACCTTAGCACTTGATGAAACCTGGATACAAGATTTTGGGAGGGAACTGAAGTGTATGTCGTCACAATGTAAAACTTCCGACTCTCCACGCCCGAAAAAATTCGGCCGCCACCAATTAAAAGTGAAACTGAAGATGGTCTTTGTGTATGAGAGGGGAGGAGTCATAGTTACAAATAATGTATCCCAGGGGACTTCTATAAACAGGTGTGTACTACAAGCTATTTTCGCAAAAACGTTTTACACCCGAAAACTCGTTAAAGAAGACCATATCTGCTTGCAGCTGGTGTCATCATTTTGCACAATCATCAAGACCGCATACGTCTTACCAGTGAGAGAAACGCTCGACAAATGTGGATAAGAAATGCCATACAGTCCCGATATGAGCCCACCAGATTTTGATTTGTTTCCCAGAAGGAACAACTCCGTGGAAAAGTGTTAATACATTTTATGATGCTTCCAGTTAGGCGACACGAATAATCGGACAGCTCAATAATGATGGTTCCTTATCTGGAATACAGAAGTTCTAAAACTATGCGAAGCTGTCTTAAGTAAGAAATTAGATTATTTGAAGGCTTTTAAAGGTATTTTGTACGATAAATTCGTCCCCTCAGTTCGGTCAAGGAATGTCCAGAACTTTTTACATGATGCTCTTACGACATAATCTGCAAAAATTTCTAATCATTAACTTTTTCACGTATTTACAATTTTAATTACCAGCACTATACAGGGTGGTCCATTGATCGTGACCGGGCCAAATATCTCATTAAATAAGCGTGACTATTATAGCGCCATCTATCACAAAGCGAAAAAAGTGGTCCAACTAAAACATTCATATTTCTTTACGTACTACACGAATATGTAATATCCGTTTGACCTACGGCAGCGCCATCTAGCGGGCCAACCATAGCGCTATCTGGTTTCTCCCTTGAAGCTAGGCGAGGTTTGTTCGTTGTAGTTCTTTCGTTTGATGCTTATTTCGTGAGATATTAGGCCCGGTCACTATCAATGGACCATCCTGTGTATTACGAAGGCCTGTCGTGAATAACAAACTTTTGGGAAACAATTATGTGAAAGTGCGTATAAAATATTTATTTCTCACCTGGTTTTAAGCAACTACTGTTTCATCAGGATGCTAGCGGCGGATAAGGTCAACAGTAAAAATCACAGCCTTCACCTAAGACAATGAATCCAATTTGGCACCACGTAACACTGGTTTCAAAATACCATAATGTCTCTGTTGTCAGCCGACGGTATAGCGAGGCTCATGTTCCCCAATTAAGTCCACAGCTGATCACTGGACCGTGTGTTTCCGTAACACTGGTAGGTTGTAACGTTAACAGTTACTAAACATTATAGGTGTTGCTACATGGGTGTGATTACCTTCTTTGTAAGAGGCATTTACTTATGTAATAATGACGTGATTGTTTGATTCCTACATAGTATAATATTGGTGTATCATATTCTTCGTCATTATCGTGACAGGCTGGCTCCCAAACATTTGTTCAAGAATAAGTATTTTATTGCAAGAAGCTGCCATTTATGAAATTCAATGATCAACGTTAAATATTGAAACACCTACATTGACCTAGGCTTCGACAACTACTATAGGTGCCTTCATCAGAATGAAATTTCACAAAATCGTCAAAATACATTGCTAAAAAGCAATGGTTAGAATTTAGAGCAAATAAGCCTCTCAACGTGTCCCCAGCTAGGAATAACATCAGATTTCACTTTTGATTTGAGTATAACTGCTCTAAATTCTGACCGTTGTTTTTTAGCAATATAATTCTACGATTTATCCAAAAGTCATTCTGATGATGACACACCTGGTAGGTGTCGAAACCTAGGTTAATGTACTTACCAGTTATGTGCAATCGGTTGGCTGCATAATCGTATGTTGAAATAGTATAACGTTGCTGAGTAACTGCCATGTTCAAAACTGTACTGTTTACTGCTGTTGCTCTTTCGTACTGCCATTGTCAAACACTTGCTGAGTCTTCGAATTCTGTGACAGGTATATCAAAGTCTGTGAACTGCCTTGTGCCGTGCGCCAGCTATATCGACGTGTTTGGACGTTAGTATCGACTTAGTGGCTTGCTGGAATATCTGTGGCGGATGGCCGGCCGTCAGAGGTTAGGAAGGTTGCTGCAAAACTAGAGATTATGTTTGGTCTTCGCAGGTCAAGTGAGGGCAGTTGGTGTTAGATTGGAGGTACGCTGTGAATGTAAACAGCTGAGGCGGCGCGTGACCGTGGGTGTAACAGCGTGAATGTGAATGTTTGTACGTTCGGCTGAGCGGTGCTGATGACGGCTGCCCAGGGAGGGAACTGTGTGGTCTGCTGTGGCTTTCCAGATCTAATTATGGTCGTCACCGTGGTCCCTTTGACGACTGTGTCTTCTGGTGAACGACAAATCTGTGAATCTAGTCGGCCTCTAACGATTCAGCATTCTGTTCATCAGTTGTCGTTATTGTGTACACGTAGCCATTAGAGGCACTTCAGGATTTATGTAACTAATCTCTACCTTTACATCATACTCCACACCTAATTTTGTGTGACGGAGGGTAGTTTCGGTACCACTATCTGATCCCTCCAAACCTGCCGGCCGGTGTGGTCGAGCGGTTCTAGGCGCTACAGTCTGGACCGCTACGGTCGCCTATTCGAATCCTGCCTTGGACATCGATGTGTGTGATGTCCTTAGGTTAGTTAGGTTTAAGTAGTTCTAAGTTCTAGGGGACTGATGACCTTAGAACTTCCATAGTGTTCAGAGCCATTTGAACATCCAAACCTGTTCCACTCGCGAATAGCGCGTTGGACGAATTATTGTGGCTAAGCCTCTGTATTGGCTGTAATATCTCGAATTTTCTCCTCATGGTCAATAAGCGAGATGTATGTGGGGGGAACTAATATGTTGTCTGACTCCTCATGAAAAGTGTTGTCTCGAAATGTCAATAGTATATCTCTACGTGATACACAACGCCTCTCCTGTAACGTCCGCCAGTTGAGTCTCTTTAGCATCTCCGTAATGCTCTGTCGCCAGCTAAACGATCCCGTGACGAAACGCCCCGCTCTTCGTTAGCTCTTCTCTATCTCCTCCATCAGTCCTGCATGATAGGGATCCCCAGGTAGATGAACAGTACTCAAGAACCGGGCGAACAAGCGCCTTTTAAGCCACTTCTTTCGTGAATGAGTTACACATTCTTAAGGATTCTTCCGATGAATCTGATGTCTGATTTTCACAGTATGTGTTTTATGTGGTCATTCCACTGAAGGTCGCTCTGGATATTTACGACCAGATATTTTACGTCAGACGCTGTCTCCAGCTGTTTGTCATCAATAGTGTATCTGTACAGAAGTGAATTTCTTCTCCTATCTACACGCAGTATGTTACATTTATTTACGTTCAGGGTCAAAAGCCAGAGCCTGCATCAATCATCAGTTCTCTGCAGGTTGTTCTGCAAATTTTTACTATATCTTCTGGAGTTGCTACTTCGGTAAAGACAACTGCATCATCTGCAAATTGCCTTAGAGAGCATCCGACGCTTTCTACTATATCATTTATAATCAATTTCCAATAGTTTTGTATTAACCCTGTCGTGTATGTAATTCATGTCATAACTTTCAGGCAATCAGGACATTAAATTTCTGAACCATCAAAGCCTTTCCCAAGGCGTTTGCACTTAAACCACTGACTTGTACGTCAGTTGTGGAGATGTAAAACGATTGGTTGGTTCAAATGGTTCTGATCACTATGGGACTTAACATCAGAGGTCATTAGTCCCCTAGAACTTACAACTACTTAAACCTAACTAACCTAAGGACATCACACACATCCATACCCGAGGCAGGATTCGAACCTGCGACCGTAGCGGTCGCGCGTCTCCAGACTGAAGCGCCTAGAACCGCTCTGCCACACTGGCCGGCCAAAAGGATTGGTCTTGCTGCTTGTACATACGCGGCTGTTTACCTGTTGCAGCTGCCGTTATTTGAAAAGATGAATGGTGTGTACCATTTACTATTATTTAAACTGATATTTCTCGTTTAGCCCCTAGGTAGATTTTAAGATACGTTACTTGGTGATTTACATGAGTGAGCTGTGTGGCCCACAGAGGCTGTGTTTTTGTGTGCAGGCACCATATCGTTATTATTATTAAATGTGTTTGCTGTCGACGCCGTTATTTACTTGCATTGGAGCCCGTCTTCCTCCGCGAGACTTGTTAACGTACTATTGACCCTTTTATTTCAAACGTTGTCGACTGTTAATATCGCCTAAAATTTCTTGATCTCGTGTTGTCACCCTTAGGCTGTCTACTAAAATCATAGTGACCGCGTTATTATCAGTAATCTATTACTCAATGGCTTTAACATATCCTGTTGTTACTTACGGTAGTGCGTCTTTTGCTTTTCTCATATTTACAACTGGCAGTTGGCTTTTACTGTGATTAAGCGATTACGAGCTGAAAATTCCCTCTGATATCTCTCTGATTAAGGTAACAGTGCTATGATCCTCGTTACATAGTGCCTCCCAGAGTTTGAACTCTGTACTGTTTCCCTTAAACAGTGTAAACGAACATAGCTTAATGATTTATTGTTTACCTCCTTATATGAAGGACCGTTAGGCCGTCATTATAATTGACTGGTATGTACTGCTACATGTCTGTTCCACTGATTGAAGTGATTTGCGTCACGCCCTACTTCAATTTGATTACTTAAGAAAATACAGGATTTTTCCCAGTGATGTTTATTTTTCAAGTTGTTTCTTCCGTTTCTGAAAAAGGGATGCTGGTCGTTATAACAGTTAACCGTTTGTCGGGAGAACTGTCTACGACTTTACCATCTCTTAATTGAATTACTTAATTTTATGATTTTATTACTGTGATATCAGTTTGCGTGCTTTGGGACCGTGGCAGCAGCGGTACAGCTGCGTTATGCCGACTCGTTTGTTTTGTGCTAGCTTGTATGTGAATATCATTAATTGTCACGGCATGGTATTTAAAACTTGCGAGAGGTTAGTCAGACAGGAGACAGAGTTGTATGGTCGTAACTCTCTCTTTCCAAGCATTTATCTCGACATAGAGGTCTGCTGGTTAATCAGTGTGGCACGTTAATTTTAAGGTGTGGTCAGATACCCCTCCTCTCCCCACCCCATACTCCCCAGGAAGGAATTAGTGTACCCCAACTGTCTGGGTATAGTGTAATCCATGGAAGAGTGCAAATGTGTTCAGATGTCTGCGAGCCTTGTAACAGAGGCGGAACGTGGGGACCAGCCCAGTATTCGTCTAGTGGGATGTGAAGAACCACCTAAAAAGCCCCATCCATCCTGGCTGGCATAACGGCCCTCGTCGTTATTCCTCCAGGCGGATTCGATCCGGGGCCGGCGTGCCTACCCGACCGACTCCAGGAAGCAGAGCATTAGCGCTCTCGGCTACCCTGGCGGGTCCTGTTGTATGATTGTGACTGTTGGAGAAAAATTGTTTGTTGAATCTGTTTCCTAAAATTATAATTATCCTTCTCCCAAATGAGTTATAAAATAACTGCTTCCAAGATTTCGATGCTGATACAGGCGATATAGTAACTGTTTTAAATTTTCAATCTGTATTGTTTTGGGTCATGTGTACTCTAATTAAAGTTGTAACAGAGGGTGTTTAATTATGTTTTTTTAAAATTTAATTTATTATGCTCAGCACATACCCACTTACGTTTCTCACTCACTCCCAGATTTTGCCTGTCGAAAGAGCAATTTTTGTCTCACAATCGTTTAGTGCTTTATGTTTCTAAAATATCGATTTTTCACACACCGGGGTAAGTTAACCAGGATGAAACAAAAGTCTATAGCCCGTAAGCTATAAAAGGAACTGCTTAACACATCTCACGGGAAAGTGAGATAAATATGGAAATTCGTAACGAATTTGGCAAAGTCACCCTTACACAGTCAATGATTTAAAAAAGAGCAAGAAGAGAATAAAGAAAAACGACACTGCTTCAGAGCAGTATGTTCGAGCCAGAGAGAAAACGTAAGAGAACGGCAAAGAGACTTGTTTGGTTAAGTAGTTAAAACTACCTAGGTTTTAGAATCCTCCCAAAAAAGGCCCTTTTGAGCTACAATTAAAATAATAAATGAGTACATTATTGAACTTAATGGTATCGTAACTGATGGGAACGTTTCAAGAAAACATGGGCATAATGTCAACAAATGTTTGCGATGAAGCTAAACGGGTTTTACTGAATATTTCTACAGAATGGTTTCAGTCAGCGTGGTCTGCAATAATTGGACAATACGATGGGAAAGATGTGTTAGACACTGCTGCCTGACGAATAAAACAAGATCCTGTAAGGAACAATCGCGTTCAAAGAAAATGGTAGTCATGGGGACAGTAGTGCGTTATTTGTTGGGCGTATGTGAAAAGACTAACTGGGAAGAGTTTAAACCAATTTTGTTTTGTAAATATAATAATATTAGCACTCGAACATACGATGGAGAAACAATGTGGGAGAAGATCGACATTCTCAACAATTGTAGTTTTTCAGTTTGATAGAGATCTTTACTTGAGAAATATGTGAACTTATAATCACTGATGACAGTTGCTAGACGCTACGATGTTAAAATCTATAGAGCTTCAACTGCTTGCTAAAATAGTGAGGAGAAAGTGAAACAAAACTGGTGGAGAAGGTATATGATGTTATTTCAGCGATTAAAATTGTCAAATTTCTAAACAACTTCGCAGGATGAGCACAGGTATCAGTGTGATGTTTACCTCGCGATGGCCTAATAGCATGCACTGATTTAAGTTAGGAATATTGTCATAAAGTAGTTGTGTCCTCTCGTGAGGCACGTTGGCACACAACTGTTGTCACTGGTCTTTCATATTTTGGATACTGGTAGTGGGATGGAGTTTGTCCCACAAGTACTCGATCGAGGAGAGATGTGAGGATTTAACTACCTCAGAAGTACCTCAAGATGACTCAGACAGTAGTGACGCATGCCATGTGTGTACGAGCATATGTGTTCGGTTCACTAATGGCACCATGTCACTGCTTAATGAAGGTAAAACACTGGCCAAATGAAAACCTACAATGAGGCCACTTCCACGATCTGTCAGTAACTAATGACGCTGTCTCACACGAGTACACGGAATCTCAGTATCCTCCACAGCGATTGTGCATCATCTGGCGCAGTTCACTTCCTACCGTATCTGGTGGCAACAATAACCACGAATAACAATAACGCATTGCTGTCACAGCAAATTGCAACATTAAGCATGTACGTACCTGCCCATGGTGTGAAAGTATTCCAAGTTACAGTGATGTCCCACCACGTGTTCTGGATACTCAACTTTTTCGTCAGGAAGCGCACATACTTGTACCACGAGTGTGTTCCCGAATATTTCTGCATTATTATATTATCCTGCAATCAAATTAGTTGAATGTCTTGGTCGATGATGATATCTGGGTAGCAGACGAAGCTATTTCGGAGATCATTCAGAACTCTGAAGATTGCCTCGATGTAAGCAACTGCAGCGAATTTAACAACGGCCAGCACAGCAGTTCCTGTCTCCGCTACCACTGCAATACGGAACCTGAAGAAAAGTACGAGTTGGTACGCAGATTCCCTTTCGAGCGACGAAATAAATAAAACGATGGATGCTATCGAACAATAAGTCGAAAAGTTGATGCTAAAAAATTACTCTAAAACAACATTGTTGCATGTTTCCAAAAAACAAGGTAGTATAAATATATTTCCAATGTAAACTATATGCTCACAGGAGTAATTTTAACAGAAAATTGAATTGTTCAACTATAATAAAATTTGATGAGGTCAGAAGTAAAACGCGTTATTCGCATCTATTGATTAATACGAAATCCTTTTACCTCTCCTGTAAGGTAGAGCTCCACTGTTGTAATACAGATAATGAAGGATTTGTTTACATAGACTATTATCTGCCGTATGAACTTCTTCTGACACTTGCTACTTATGAACAAACCGATACTGATGTCAGTATCTAAAAGGTACAGATGAAGCCAGTTATCAAAAGTGATATGTTATATAAATGCAGGCATTTTCTTGGTTAATTAAATTTTAAGGCAAATACGTTCAGTACGTCAGAACGCCAGATGTTAAAACGAATTTTTGTCCAACAAGGACCTACTGGCGTGTATGCACGTATTATAAGAATACATATCGATCATTACAGTTTGATACTGACTTCATTGTTTGTTTTGTTTCTAATAATCAAGTGCCCGAATATGGTCCAATGAGACTGAAACTACCGGCACAAGTACTTTACAAAATTCCTTTACACGAAAAATATACTGCTTCTCTCAGTTTCGTGTTACATGCTTTTCAAGTAATATGGAAGCTGCAAGTGACAAACATCGGGAATTTTGACCCAATTATTTTCATGTTTTGGAACGTGTGATATCAACACCTGATGAAAGAAATGTGAATAACCCTCTGAATTATAGACGCATATCCCCAACTTCGATATGCAGTAGAATTTTGGAATGTACACTGTGTTGAAACATTATGAGTTATCTAGAAAAAATGTTTAATTGACAAACAGCAAACACAGATTGACAAAAAACATTTTTTGCGAAACACAACTAGTTCTTTATTCTCACGAAATAATGGGTGCTATTGACAGGAGATGTCAAATTGATTGCTTATTTTTATATTTTCAGAAGGCTTTTGAGAGCGTACCTCACGAGCGACGTCTAATCGAATTGCGACTGGACTCGTGTTTTCTTGTCAGAAAGGTCATCGAGTAAAACGAAAGTAATATCAAACGTTCCCCATGGAAGTGTTATAGGCCCCCTGCTGTTCGTGATATACACAATCGATTTAGGAAACAATCTCAGTAGTACTATATATTGTTTTCAGATGATACTGTCATTTACCGTCTTATAAAGACATCAGATGATTAAATTAAATTGGAAAATGATTTAGACAAGTTACCTGTTTGGTATGAAAAGTGCCAATTTACTCTAAGTAATGAAAAGTGTGAAGTCATCTGCTTGAGGACCAAAAGGAATCAGCTAAATTTCAGTAAGTCACTCAAATCTAAAGGCTGCAAATGCAGCTAATTGCTTAGGAATTACAGTTTTGAATAACTTAAACTGGAACGGGCACATAGATAATATTGTGGGAGAGAAAGCAAACCAAAGACAAAGATTTATTGGCGAAACACTGAGAAAATGCAACAGGTCTACTAGGAATAATACTTACACTAGTCCGCCCTCTTATGGAGTATTGCTATGCGGTGTGGAATCCGCATCACGTAGGATCGGCGGAGGACACACAAAAAAGTCTTAAGAAGGGCAGCACGTTTTGTACTATTGGCAAGTAAGGGTGAGAGTCCATGTATATGACACGTGAAACGGGTTGCGAATCATTAAAACAAAGCCGTTTCCGATGCAGCAGGATCTTCTCATGAAATTTCAATCACCAACACTCTCCTCAGAGGGTCAAAATATTTTTCTGACGCCAACATACATAGGAAGTAATGATCATCACAGTAAAATAAGAGAAATGAGAGGTAGCACAGAAAAATTTCAGTGTTGGTCTATTCTATGCGCTGTTGGAGAATGATACGTTATAGAAATAGACTGGTTCGATGAGCCCTCTGGCAGACACTTTATTGGGAATTGCATAGTAACCATGCAGATGTAGTAGTAGATGTAGTGTACGCATATGCAGAGTCTGTTTCTGTAGCTGGGGGATCACTGACTGCATTGCGAGGGCCGGGGTTCGATTTCAGGTGCCAGCGACAATTTTTCATTGGTGGGAGGACTGGAATGAGGTGGCATCAGCCTCGTGATGCCAACTGAGAGGCCGGTTGGCAGAGCTGTAGCGGCTCCAGGTTTAGCTGACGGATATCACTCTAGTTGATCGGACTCTAGTAGCCAATCTGTGGCCAGAACGGCAGAGCTTATCCTGTTGTCATTACGTAGACGGTAAAATATGTCGGTAATTTGAGCTTGAATAAACCGCGGACAGCTCTTACGTGACGATTTATTAACGACCGCTGACTCTGCGTTAAAGCAGCATCTTTAGGTTCTTCTACATAGGCATTCTTATAACCTATATATTAAAAACTCATTAGGGACAGCCATTAAAAGTATACCTAAGTAAAAGCGCTTACAGTAGTGTCACTTAGATAAGGACACGGAGACCCCCAAAACATTCGTTCTCACATAAACCAAACCCACCAAGAGGGGAAGTCGTCAACAAATAATAACCTGAGAGCTTTAAGAGGAATGGTGCGGGGGATGAGGCACTATGGCAAAAAGAACTGTAGTCATGGTAATAAATATGGTTAAAATGCAATACAAGATGCATAAATAAGGTGCATCAGTGGAACGTATGTCTGAGAACCGTAACGCATTAACGAGCCCCGTTACTACAATGATAAAAGTGAAACCACCAGAAGGGTAAAATTATGTAAGCTTAAAAAAGTGGGAAGCAAAACGTCAATTAAGCTGTGCATCCGCTTGTAAATTGAATGTAGATGAAGGACTAACCGTATTAAAACTTTATGAGGTTATAAGCTTTAAGACATTTACCAAAATCTCATAAGAGCCGAGAATATACATTACATAACGTGTGACCTCATTTGTAAAAGTAAACCCAGAAGCCAGAAGAAGAGATTAATGAACCGCCTAACATAGCTTGAATGTCTAAATATACCAATATACAAATCTGCATAACTTGTAGTTGGTTATCGCATGGGTAAAGCACTGGAAGTGGTCAGCTGTGTACTTAGCTAGCGGAGATCGTCATACTACGAGAGGCGCTAGTGTCCGATGGAAGACAACACGTGATAGGCTGCGCCTAGATTTTGGACTGCGTAGGCTTACTTGGACCTTAACAGTAGAACATTGTATCTAGGAACCAAAAAACACTGTAAAAACAAGATGTGATTTTGATCAGGCCAGCACACTGTATAAGTGGTAACGCTAGAAATATACACAGTGAGGGAAAAGTTAGTAAAACTGAATACAAAAGTCGTGGGATCCGAGGAACTATATTCCATTTTTAGACAATTAAAATTACTTAGAATAATGCAGTGTCTTAGCTGCATCTGGTTATCTGAAGCGGTAAGTGGGAGTGTGTTCTTACTGTGAACTAAACCTCCACAAGGATGTAGAGAATCAGACCTTTCCCCTGACGTGCACAATAGGTATATTGTCGTAGAAGCTTGATAATGTATGTCCCGTTTCGCGAAGGTTTGTGCTTAACACTGACTTCGAGATGGCCAAATGAAAATGTTCACGGGAACATGTATTAAATAACCCATCAGGCCTGCCGATATCTTTCAGAGGACAGCCACAACATTGGCTATAGTAAACAAAGGGCACTTCAAACTTACAAGCTGTCAGTGTGAGTCAGCGTTATTTGATGGATTTCGAATTCATTGTATATATAGGGTGAATTTTAAAATGTAAGTAAATCTTTTATTTCAAAAGATACACAAGGGATAACAGTTTACATTTTATACGTTATTTTGACATAAATTAATTATTCCTTATAGATGATTTGCTTTAAGTTCTGGCCATCTATTTTTATAAACTAGTCGACCACAACGCTGAGGTTGTCGTCGCTGTCTCCAACACGTGAAGGGGTACGGCGTGAATCTCTCTTTGTCTTAATGGCATCCTTTAATTCTTTAATTGAACCTTAGTAAGTGGCTTATTGATGTACACTTTATTCTTGCGAAATCCACGAAGCAAAAAGTCACATAGACTGTGATCTGGAGAGAGGGATATCCAGTTAACACTTCCTCTGTCGAGCATTACTTTCTCCAGAACCTACTTCCTTATTTCGGGCAACTGTGAGCACTGGCACTGTCTTGCCGAAGTAAAACATTTCAACGATTTATGCCACCACGGCGAAGTTCCGGGACAAGCAATTCGAGGAGCGTATTCAACTAACGCTCAGAGCTCACGGTGAGGGCTCTCATACATCGTTCTGCGAAGAAATAAAGCCCTGTGAAACCAAATTTCTCTGCTCCACCCCACGCAGTAACTCCGTCATAATGCAATGGCCGCCGCTGCAGTTGGAGGGGGTGGTTTAGGGACCAGTAACGACAGCTTTGCTTATTGACATTGCTGTTTAGGAATGGTTGAGCAGCATGTAACATTTAAATCACAGTCCCAAGTCCTTCTCCAATCATCTCCCTGATTACTTCAACAAGACGACTCCTTTTCACACAGTCTTCAACTCCTGAACAACTGTAAATTTGTTGGGATCGAAATTAATACTCGGAAAAATGCGTTAACGGATAAATTTGATAAACCAATAAACCGACGTGTCGTCTTCCATATCAGCTGGTGCACTGTTGAATTACATAACGAACAACGTCAACGTTTCAGGCTCACTGCCTCCCAGTTTGTTTTTTCCAATGCACAACCTGTCTTACGAAAGGTCTCAGCACGTAGCAGAATGTTTTTGGGGAATGGAATTGCGCCATTAAGTGAAATGTTGTGATCTAGACAGAACTTCCTCTGACAAGTGGACTGTACGGACTTCCCCTCACTGAGCTAATTCATATCGACAGGACGTGTAGGGCACAAGTAAGACTTCAACATATGAGATATATAGGACGCAGCTCGCAAGTGTTTTCGAGAAAATCGAGTTTGAACATTTTAGTTGTGCTGATATACTTCGTATGGTCGCAGGTATTCCATCAGTCGCCGACCAAACGTTAAGCGCTTAGTTTTATGAGCGCGAGGTTTGAGGATAGAAATTTTCTTCCGGAACTCCTTTTTTTTTCATTTTATTCTCACGTAATTCTAACAACAGAAAGGCGTGATACGCAGCGAAGTTTCCCGATGACCGAGCACCGCATAAGAATGCAACCCAAGTTTGTTTTGCAGTGGACATGTTGGAAAGACCATGGACATTGCAAGGACTTGGCGTTCATTGTAAGTGCTGATGTCGCAGTGATTATTGTTTCCCATGTTTCCATGATCAGTATCATCATGATTCCTATAGGTCTCCGTAGGTTACACATTGCACTCTCCTGAATTATAGATAAAATAACGTAAATAAATTGGCTATATCGATTTTATTTAAAGTTCTTGTTAGCCATTTTTTTAATCTTATTTGGAAAATTCTTTTACCCTTGTTTTTCGGGATAAAGATAATGAAAATAATAAATGAAGCATTCAATAATGTCGGTCTGCATAGTCATAATAAATAATTAGTTGCAAAGGAAAACCAATGTAGGCAGGAATATTCGACCAGTGGACCTCGCGCCCCAGAAACTAACTGCTTAACATACGCGGCTTCGGACTTCTTTAATACTAGCGACAACGCAGTATGTGAGCAGACGTAAAGTGTTCAAACCCGATTTTCTAGAAAACGGTTGAGAACCGTTGACGCCTGTTGAATTCGCGATCGAGTCCTGCACATCCTGTCAATAACGAATCCGATTTTCTCGAAAACTGTCGTGGGCTGTTCAGGCCTGTTGAATTCGCGGTCGTGTCCTGTACATCCTGTCAATAACGTATCACAACTTGAGAGGGGAAGTTCGTACCCTCTCGTTGTGAGGAGTGGTTACAGATTCTGCATTCAAGAAGGTCTGTACGTCGAACGCATCGTGTTTTGCGGTCCTAGTCTCTGTTTCAACTAAACTGCTGCTGAGAGTGGAAAACAATCAATGCCAACGTGTCCCTCTGCAAGGCTGACTCACCCACAACTATTCGACTCAAAAACGTCAGGCAACGTTGACTTACTCTGATGTTCGCTTTCCCTACATATATAAGCAATGCTCTGAGGTATAAAACACACAGATATTCCTTGTCACGAGACTGGCGCCAGTCTTCTCTGAAATCTTACCATAGTACCGAAGCCCATGGTAACCATGGGCCTCGGAGTTGTATTTGTCCAGTTGTTGCTTTCGACGGTACAGTACCGGTGCAGCGATGTGGGACGAACATTACGAGAAGCCAAGCGGCGGTGCCCGCGTCGGTCTAGAGAACGGCGCGGCCGTTGCGCTGCGGCGCCGCTAAACGGACGCCGTGGTCGGTGGTGGGGGAAACCACGGAATGGTGGGGGGAGGCCGCCGCGCGGTGGTGGGGTGGCGGCGGCGGGGCGGCGGCGGCGGAGGGGCACGGCCCGGCGCCAGCAGTCGCCACCCGCCACCCGTGGTCGCCGCCGGCGAGGACGACGCCTGTCCCTGCCTGCGCCGCTCTGCGCCGCGACGCTCCGCGACGTCGCCTCTGCACGTGGCCCTTAACTGCATGCTCGAACACTGTTTCGCTCACTTCGCAGCTCCTCACTGTCCGAGTCGAGACGTCCGACTGTCATTAGGCGACCACTGCGAATTGAGACTTCCCGCTATGTAGAGACTAGAACGGTACCGAGCAGAAAAAACATTTGGTGGGTACCTCTTCACAGGCAGACAGCTACAGCTGTCAACGAAGTATAAGAGAGTACGTACTTTGATGACACACACATAAGAATTTAAACGGTGTAATGTTTTTATTCGGTATGTCTTTGGGATGACAGCAGTAAATTAATGCAGAGGGCTATTTTGGCGAGGTGGCCTGAGTAATTACGCTCTCTTTACTCTGTTCGTCCGAAATCAGGGAATGCAGTAATTTGAGGTCGGATAACGTGGTAATAATTGGGAGTAATTAGGGTTGTACGTACACGTCAGCTGTTAACACCTCGAGGCCGTGGGCTGGCTGGCACACTAGGAAATGCGTGTCAGGGTCACAGGCTGTCCGGCTGGCTATTGTGGCAGGCGTGCTGCCAATGAAAATTGACAACCTCGCCGGCCGGTTGGCGACGGCACTGGTCAGGCTTCCGCGCATCGACCAGCGAGCGGCAAGTCCGGCGCCGCCGTAGCTGCAGCGTAGCGAGATGAGCGCGTGCCCCTTCAGCAGGGCGGCCGCGGCGCGCGCCAGGCCGCGGGCGGCGCCCGGCGCCGGGTCCGCCACCGGCAGCGTCGAGGGCGGCGGCGGCGGCGGCGCTGAGCGGAGGCCCGCTGAGGACGCGCCCGAGGAGGACCAGCAACACGCGCTCAACCTGCGCCACCTTAGCGAGGCCGTCGCCTACCTCACGCACCCGCCGGTGAGTACCGCCAAATGCTGTACTCCGAAGGCAGAAGATCTGTACTGCTTCTGTTTGTCAATTCAGGGGCTTTTTCGTTAATAAGTAGCGACTCCGGTCACGAAAACTGACCACGGCACTGATGGTTGTGTGCTGACTAGATGCCCTTCCAGACAGTGAAACGTCCCCTTAGAAAAATTATAAATGACTGTGCTGATAAACCTCTAACGATATTTGATTTTCAAACAGCTGAGCAAAACTGAACGTACTCAGACAATCCTCTCTTTAATTATGCTGATCATCAATAAACTGACGCACAATATTATTTTTAGCGCAAGGCAATCTGACGTTCAATAATCCCTACAAAAGACTGGCCCTGACTAACAATAACCTACACCTTTCATGAATCACGTACCTCACAAAAATCATCGTTACTCGAATTACCGCAATACAGCGAGAGCCAATACTGCCAGCTATATAAAAGATTCTAACTACTGAAGGCACTAACTACTGATAGGCATAGTTAGCAAATGAAAGATTTTGATAGAGAACAAACAAAGTATTTACCTTAATAGTGTTCAATATATATATATATATATATATATATATATATATATATAACTGATATATATATATATATATATATATATATATATCAGTTCATGACATCCAGTCTTAAAAATTTCCCTTTTCTGACGGACACACGTCCAGATCGTCCGCTCTCAAAACTCCTCCATCTCTCTCCCCTCATCCACCACTGCTGGTGGCTCACCTCCAACTGCACAAAGCTACGCGCTGTTCACATCCAACTGCCCAACACTACACGAGCGAATGTTCCAACAATGAGTCCAACCAGCCACAGACTGCACACAGCACAGTCAGTGATTTTCATATAGAGCTCTAACTGGCGTTACCAAGATAAGAACCTAAAGAGCCTAATTACATAGCCCCCAAGCACCCCACAAAAATTTTACAAATTATTTTGGGCATCGCCCAATACATATTTTTAATTTTTTTATTTGAACTTTAACATATATATCAAGTGCACATAAAAATTGATACTCTGTTGGTCAACATCAAAAATTGTCCACTGTCCATAAGTCATTTATCACAGCAGTAATTACAATGCACAGAGTCTGATCAGTAAAAGAAAATGCACACGGAAGTAGTGGATTTCCATGCAGTCTTGAAGAACATATATATATATATATATATATATATATATATATATATATATATATATAATGACTTTTGAACACTATTAAGGTAAATACATTGTTTGTTCTCTATCAAAATCTTTCATTTGCTAACCATGCCTATCAGTAGTTAGTGCCTTCAATAGTTAGAATTTTTCATTTAGCTGGCAGTATTGGCGCTCGCTGTATTGCAGTAGTTCGCGTAACGAAGGTTTTTGTGAGGTGATTCATGAAAGGTACAGGTTATTGTTAGTCAGGGTCATTCTTTTATAAGGATTATTGAATGTCAGATTGCGTTACGCTAAAAATGAATATTGTGTGTCAGTTTAGTGATGTTTAGAATAAGTAAAGAGAGCAATGTCTGAGTACGTTCAGTTTTGCTCAGCTGTTTGAAAACCTAATAATGCAAGAGGTTTATCAGCACAGTCGTTTATAATTTTTCTAAGGGGACGTTACATTAGCACTTGCGGAAAGTCGCACAGCTTCGGTTATTTACTGACAAAACCTACAATGGGCTTCGAACACCAGATCATCCGGCACCTTCGAAATCCGACCAAGAGGTATAACTTTCCTTGAAAAAAATACTGCCACCAGCCACTTCTTATTATTCTTGTGCCTTTCATCAAGAAACGTTTCGGTCTGTCACCCATGTACGACTGCGCATAGTACGAGGGCTATTCATTTATTAACGTCCGATCGGTCGCGAAATGGAAACCACAGTTAAAATCAGAAATTTAATATAAAAGCAGCCAAAGTTGCAAGGTTCACTTTTAATCACTTGATGACTAGTTTAACGTTTGGATTGATATTCAGATCACCCAGACAGTCAACATATTCCCGAAAATACAGGTATCTGTATCCTCTTTAACTGTTTATTTCCACTTTTTATACGTATAGCTTTGTTTACTCGAAATGTATCTTGACAGAAATCTGTATGCTCTGTAACTGTTCCTTTGCAATGTATTATACGGATATGTTCGCCATCTTTACGTGGTTCTTATATTTTCTGAAATAACATATTGACAATATGGGTGATATGGAAATGGGTCTCAATCCGAAACTATTCATCAGTAAATAAAAGTGAAATTTTCTGGCTTGGCTGTTTTTCTGTTATATTGATTAACACAAGTTGCTCTCCTGCAATTAATCCAGCATGCTCAAAGTTCGTAAAAGCAAAATTTTTTTATTTACAACAGTTAGCGACCGACACCTGCACATACTGGACGCTCCGACTTGGACACTTTATCGTAGCATTTGGCCAACTGTGCAGCACCCTCGTCACAGAACACAGCCGCCTGTACTCTCCGCCAATTATCTACGCTGATCCGCAGCTCTGTTCTGTGCCAGTATGTTGTCTTCATAACCAGCCGGTCACGAGAGCAAAGATGGAAATTGGAGGGAGCCAAGTCCGTACTGTGCAGTGGATAATAAACACTTCACGCTGCTGGAGCATCTTTACGTGCTCACTGCGCGCTCGGAACTGAGAAATGCGGCGCGACGCGACACTGTTGATCACATCTGTGCGAACCTTCATCAGATTTGCACTGTGATTGCCATGTCAATACGAATCAGGCCTTAATAAGCAAACAGCTCCCATATTTTTAAATTAAAGTGTCGCCAAAAAAACAAATACTTTAAGGTAAAACATTGCCTGTGTAATGTTCGTTCCTGCAGCCAATTTTTTGGTCCATGCAGATACCTTTATGTTCTCATTAGGCACTTTTTAACATGTGGTGGATAATGCCCTTGGAGTTTTGAAGATCTTTTGGACCATTACCATACCACTTACTTCTAAATTCAAGTTAAGTAAATGATTGAATTTACCCATTCAATGTCAGAAAAAAAAATACCATTTACATCGTCTCGAGTAATGTTTAATCTGGAAGATTTAAAATATATATGTATAAGCGCCTCAGTCAAAAAGTTCCGACTAAATAAGGTAAACTTCGTACAAAATGCAACCTCGTGTTTATATCCCCAGAATAGCATTCATTACCACTAAAAGAAAACTTCTGTTGGTGAGGTGGTTCAGCATAATGTTCATCTGTAAAACCATAGTTTCCTTATAAGATCATTCACGCCAACTATTCTCCCGAAGCGCCTGCGTACACTGCAAAACGTAGCAGAACATACCGTTACGCTGTCACTGCAGTTCACTCAAAGTACACCGACGAACACAGTAGCCGCTGATGGTTGTCTCGTCCATTTGCTGCAGTTTTCTGTGGGAGAACAGCAGTTCTTAATGAAACTGTCCTTTTAAACCTTGCGGTCATGGTCGTAAGACAATGCAGGTAAACCTTGGTAGTCGTCCCATGACATAGGCCTACTCGTGTCTTCCTGGATACAACGTTTCTGTCCATTAGATTTTGAACGCTGCTTATGCCCTGTGCAAGACAACAGTTCGATTGGTTACAACGTGTACCAGAAGGACTACTTCCGTTTAATTTATTTACTGTTAATAAACGTAAATATGCCACCCGGGAAACTTGGTACCTAAAATTATTTCGTATATGGGGAAGCTCCACCGTTATAAATGCAGTCAATAAAGATATTGTACTGACAATAATATGAACATATTGCGCCAACTAAAGGTAGTTGAAAGCCAAAAACACCGATTAACACAAATAAAGCGGTACAAAAAGTGGCTTACTGCTGTATTTCTTTCTATACTTTAATTCGTAACTACGGTGCTCAGTCACCATCAACATGGATAAATTAAAATGTATTACGTCTGCAGGATGAAGATGGTCAGGAAGCCTGCTAAGAGGTGACAGTATGGGGCATCCTGAAGGGAAAAATTAAAGATGCATATCGCTGTCGTATCTGTACCTATTTGAAATTCAAGACACTCCTCTTTTTGATCCTATCATTGTTTACACCAAGCATTCTACTTTGTCAAGTTTTGGAGTGTATATTGCAAGGAGCAATTGAATCACTGAGAGCTATTAATTTAGAGTCATCTACATCTTCCTCCTCCGTGACAGCTTCAATTACCAGCATCCGTGTAACGTCGGTGAATAGCAAGTTTATATCGCTTTCTCCATCCGTCATTGTACATGTATCCAGCTATCTATGCACATGCGTACTACGGAAAGTCGGTAACTGATTACTGACAAAGTTTTGCACCTGAAACGTGTGCCAAATCTCTTTGTTACTGCCTGAGGGAAATTAAATGTTTAGAAATTTGAGGAAAAAATGGTTGCAACAATAAAATTGTTAAATAAAACAAGTTATTTATGATGTACTCTTGTCTCCTTTGTATTCTACATATATTTAAAATGACTAACACCTGAGCCTACACTAATGACTACGATGAACTCTGCTGAATACACTTTATATTGTTTACATTCCGAAGTTTAGCGACGTCTTGTTACATTGGGTTGCTTCACTGTTCATCGAAGGCAGAAGTCCGCTGACACTTAATTTATACAACATGTGGAAAAGCTTCACTACCACTCCTCAGTTTAACAAGCAGATTGGAAAGAATATCTTTGACGTAAGCTTTTAAGTATAAGATATAATGAGTTCGCGGCTTTTATTCCTATTGTGACAGAAACTCTTTATTTTCTAAATGTTACAAATGTCAGACAAAATGAACCTGTGTAGCGTACAGTATTCTTTGGAAGATACAATGGTACGGTTACATCTCTGAATGAAAGTTCACTCCACACACAAAAACCTTTTAGGCACAACTTCGTTCCAAAGAAGACGTATGAGAATTTTTAACAACACTATACAGAAGACGGTTTCATCATTTTACCGTCCTCTTTGTGTCATACTGTGTATCATCGGATCAAGTGATTTCTCCTAAGATGCTCACATCATTCTGG
Organism: Schistocerca americana; assembly: GCF_021461395.2. NCBI lineage: Eukaryota > Metazoa > Arthropoda > Insecta > Orthoptera > Acrididae > Schistocerca > Schistocerca americana. The sequence goes on along the minus strand of NC_060125.1, from coordinate 318,933,590 downwards.
TACCACGTTTTGAGGCCACACAAAATGCTACAATTTAGCACGTAGAATGCGGCAAACTCTAGGACTTCCAAGCAACGCTCAATCATTCTTTCTTTGGCAGGTTGCGCGGTATACGTCCAAAAGTTTCGCCTCTAAAGCCAAGATGCTAGAGATTGTTTCCACATGATGCCTTTCAGATATCTTGTTGTACGAATCACACATTGTGCCTGAGATTTCGAACCTATTGCGAAATCGTGAAACCACACAGCAAATTGAGTTTCATTGCGTTAAAGTGCACCGTACTCTCGTTCCGTTGCAGCTGTGTTTCTGTGATACTGTCAAGGCCACTTTAAATTTTCTGCTGTTAGACCAAAAATTACATAACAATTGACTAATTTAGCAACCGCGATTTTTAGGCATTAAGGTATATATGCATGTTTAGACATGATACGTACTTTTAGGTATTGCACTCTTTAACATTTCCTCTCGAATACTACGGATCTCTTCGTCTCATCAGTTATGCTGAACTTTAATCTCTAAAAGACTGATGGCTTCATTATCAGAGATTGCAAAAAAATTATGAGAATCAGTACATAATACAAGGTGGTGCACAGAAACGGATACATTTAAATCTGATATTCGCAGCACTGTAGACGTTCAGAAAACGGGGAGAAGACGCCAAACTGTCAAGTGGCAATTTAGGACAGTTCATCTCAATGGCGCAATGGAACGATGCAGATCTCGCGGTCGTCGTGAGTGCCTATTCGTTACATGATAGCGTAACAGCTGCACAGAGTTTAGGCGCTATTAAGAGACCCCTCTGCCTGCAGTCAGTTTCCTTCATCGCTCACGATCAAAACGTGGGGTCGCGATTTCGAGAGAATGGTTCGGCTGTGAAAGGAAGTCTAGACGGCTTGTGTTGTACCCAAGAAAAAACTGACGCTGTGCACGCTGCAGCGGCAAGGAATCGTCATAAAAATTACCTTCGTTCGAACAGGCCTGGGAACCGACCGGCCGTCGGGTCATCGTGAGCCGATAGCGCCCCTAGATGCGGATATGGTGGTGCATGTGGGCAGCATATCGCTCCTCCGGTCGTTGTCAGCTTTCGTGACCAGAAGTCATCATTATACAGTGTGAAAAACTGTTTCTACATTGAGGGTCCTAATTAGTAGCCATCCAACAGGATTCCGACTGTTCACGAACTGAAACCTAATGATACTCTTCGTACAAGATTGTGAAAACCTGTTGGCTAAAAGCACTGAGGTAAATAAGTTCAGTGAAAATATTCCGATGTTAGATGAATCCCATTTACTCTTAAGTGGATAAGTAAATAAGCAGAACGTGCGTTACTAGGCACGAATAAATACTGCTCCGCTTCACCAGTGTCAGAGTTAGTGTATGGCGTGCGGTGTCGTGTAGTGTGGTGGAATGATACGTCCTTACTTGAAGGAAGCTCTGCTGTCAGCGTGATGTCTGAAAGTTGTATCAACAGACAGAGACATACACTCCTGGAAATTGAAATAAGAACACCGTGAATTCATTGTCCCAGGAAGGGGAAACTTTATTGACACATTCCTGGGGTCAGATACATCACATGATCACACTGACAGAACCACAGGCACATAGACACAGGCAACAGAGCATGCACAATGTCGGCACTAGTACAGTGTATATCCACCTTTCGCAGCAATGCAGGCTGCTATTCTCCCATGGAGACGATCGTAGAGATGCTGGATGTAGTCCTGTGGAACGGCTTGCCATGCCATTTCCACCTGGCGCCTCAGTTGGACCAGCGTTCGTGCTGGACGTGCAGACCGCGTGAGACGACGCTTCATCCAGTCCCAAACATGCTCAATGGGGGACAGATCCGGAGATCTTGCTGGCCAGGGTAGTTGACTTACACCTTCTAGAGCACGTTGGGTGGCACGGGATACATGCGGACGTGCATTGTCCTGTTGGAACAGCAAGTTCCCTTGCCGGTCTAGGAATGGTAGAACGATGGGTTCGATGACGGTTTGGATGTACCGTGCACTATTCAGTGTCCCCTCGACGATCACCAGTGGTGTACGGCCAGTGTAGGAGATCGCTCCCCACACCATAATGCCGGGTGTTGCCCCTGAGTGCCTCGGTCGTATGCAGTCCTGATTGTGGCGCTCACCTGCACGGTGCCAAACACGCATACGACCATCATTGGCACCAAGGCAGAAGCGACTCTCATCGCTGAAGACGACACGTCTCCATTCGTCCCTCCATTCACGCCTGTCGCGACACCACTGGAGGCGGGCTGCACGATGTTGGGGCGTGAGCGGAAGACGGCCTAACGGTGTGCGGGACCAGCTTCATGGAGACGGTTGCGAATGGTCCTCGCCGATACCCCAGGAGCAACAGTGTCCCTAATTTGCTGGGAAGTGGCGGTGCGGTCCCCTACGGCTCTGCGTAGGATCCTACGGTCTTGGCGTGCATCCGTGCGTCGCTGCGGTCCGGTCCCAGGTCGACGGGCACGTGCACCTTCCGCCGACCACTGGCGACAACATCGATGTACTGTGGAGACCTCACGCCCCACGTGTTGAGCAATTCGGCGGTACGTCCACCCGGCCTCCCGCATGCCCACTATACGCCCTCGCTCAAAGTCCGTCAACTGCACATACGGTTCACGTCCACGCTGTCGCGGCATGCTACCAGTGTTAAAGACTGCGATGGAGCTCCGTATGCCACGGCAAACTGGCTGACACTGACGGCGGCGTTGCACAAATGCTGCGCAGCTAGCGCCATTCGACGGCCAACACCGCGGTTCCTGGTGTGTCCGCTGTGCCGTGCGTGTGATCATTGCTTGTACAGCCCTCTCGCAGTGTCCGGAGCAAGTGTGGTGGGTCTGACACACCGGTGTCAATGTGTTCTTTTTTCCATTTCCAGGAGTGTATTTGGTTCCAAGGCTTCAGTTCTCTTCCAGATAACGGCATTCGGCACACCTCCTTCCAACAGAATGCAGCCACACCGCACATTATCCTACTGTCTACGGCTGTTTTGCTACCGCACAAGTTGAGTACTTCTGACACAGCTTGGCCTCCCCTGTCTCCCCTGTTTAAAGTAAAATTTCTCCATTTCTTTACGCCAAAAATTGGATGGTCAAAGCGGAGAAACAAACACTTTCCCAAGCCTTAAACTTGGCTGCCACTTCAGCAACTGCAAACCTGGAGATATTATTGGAACCCTTGACCTACTTTTCGCCAATTTTAAAATTTTCTACTTCATAAGGCATAGTGAATCTTGTTACATCAGATGTTGATTAAGCACGATGAATAAATCCCAAATGGCTCTTGTCATATTCGACATCCATCTTATGAAAACAGATAATCACAAGCCATGTCTTACGATGCACCGGCCTCGGTGGCCTAGCGGTTCTAGGAGCTTCATTCCCGAACAGCGCGACTGCTACGGTCGCAGGTTCGAATCCTACCTCGGGTATGGATGTGTGTGATGTCCTTAGGTTAGTTACGTTTAAGTAGTTCTAAGTTCTAGGGGAGTGATGGCTTCATAGTGCTCAGAGCGATTTGAATCATTTGAACTTACGATGCAGTTCCGTAATATTACAGGTGTGCAGATCACGACGCAAATGTAGCGGCCCATTACCTTAAGGCTCCTGTCGACGTAAACGTTGACTTGTATACAATGAAGCACAGCAATGCCATCTGGTTTGCAGCAGTATACATATGACAAAAAGCACAAGTCGAAGTTGACATTGAACTGTCGAAACCTAGGTCAAGATTTCCAATAAAGCTTTATATGCAATTTGTTGGCTGAATTTTTTTCAGCTTCTCCAAGTTCACTTTCCGATCAAGTTGGCGTTCACGTGAAGTGATGGACTTGCATTCGGAAGGACGTCTTTTCAAACACTGTGGTCGCAGGTTCGAATCCTGCCTCGGGCATGGATGTGTGTGATGTCCTTAGGTTAGTTAGGTTTAAGTAGTTCTATGTTCTAGGGGACTGATGACCACAGAAATTAAGTCCCATAGTGCTCAGAGCCATTTGAACCATTTTCAAACACTGTCCGGCCATCCAGATTTAAGTTTACCATGGTTTCAGTACATCGTTCGAGGTAAACACCGGTACGGTTCCTTTGCAAAGGACACGGACTTTTTCCTACTCCTTATTGCTGCTATTCAAGCTTGTGCTCCGTCTCTAATGATCTTGTCGTTGATCGAACACAAAACACTTGTCAGCCATAAGTTTTTTAAGAAATACTCACCCCGCGTCCTGTAGCCTGCCGCCTGAATATTCAGTGCTGTTATATTCCCCCATTGTAATGAAGACTCCTGTTCCCAGCTTGCAGCTAGAGCACGGTGACGTGAAAACAACAGCCATGACGTTGCGTTGCCGCTGCCGCACGCTGGTCACGCACAGCTGTCTGCGAAGCCACAAGCTGCAGCGGGCGGGCGCACTGCCCACGCGTCACTCCATGCCACGTCCCCCTTCTGTCAGCCTTGTACGTGCTCCAGCAACGGACGTCTCTGCAGCGCCAACTTGGGCCAACACTGTGCGGACAGACACGGCAGCGGACACCAATGTAGAACAGGACGCAAAGGAGTTTTATACTTGGAGTAGTAGCTCAGTCTTTGAGGGATAAAATTTTATTCGCTGGTAGAGCAGATTCCAGGGCCCCGCTTCGAACCTATCTTCAGGAGTGGGGTCTCCTCCCAGTTGAGGCAGGCGTTCTCTGTGACTACGGAAAAATTCGATTTGCTGGACGCACCTTGCTCCCAAAAGACCAGATTTTAAACCGCTCTTTTTTTTGCGTCACCTTACACAGGACATTGTGAACACTTTCTAGTAAAGATCGCCATCAGTCCACAACACCAATCGAAGATCACTATCCACAAAACATTTCTCGTAGGTACAACGAAGAGAATACAATAACAGGGCACACTGCCCGTTTGCACTCAATTAGCATGGTAATGTCGACGCAGACAGTATGAAACCGATTCCACATTAGGGGTGGGAAAAACCGACCGGTTAAAACCATAACTGGTATTTTAGTTCGGAATAAAAAATGGTTCAAATGGCTCTGAGCACTATGAGACTTAACATCTATGGTCATCACTCCCCTAGAACTTAGAGCTACTTAAACCTAACTAACCTAAGGACAGCACACAACACCCAGTCATCACGAGGCAGAGATAATTCCTGACCCCGTCGGGAATCGAACCCGGGCGTGGGAAGCGAGAACGCTACCGCACGACCACGAGCTGCGGACAGTTCGGAATAACCCGTAAGTTTCGGTGTTTGATCTCGGTTGTAATAGGTTTATTTTTTTTTTTTTTTTACTAATAACCGAGCCTTTATTATTTTTTGCTACCAATCGGGTAAAGACCCGAAATAGGAATTAGCCATAGCAGCAGTGGTAAAAATTTTGGTATTGTAATAAACCATTTTGTAGAGGAAGTAACTTTAATTCGTGAAATTTCCACTATTTTGAAATATTGCGTTGTTATAAAAATGGGGAAACTGATCAGCGCTATTTTGATAATGCTGATAGAGACGAGCAGTAAATACATGGCGTAAGAGTAGGGGTACAGCACTCCTGAGACAATGCGGAACCTGTTACCACGTGGCGGGACCTATTGGATGGTAGGCCTGTACATGCAGTGTAGGAGATTTGCCCTATTTGTCCTGTATGGAAGTTTCTCGCTGTCGTTGTACTCTGCATTACAGAGCTGCACCACCTCTAGCCTAGAAGTATTTAATATGTGGGGTACAAATGAAGTACAATGCTCCTTTTTCTTTAATGGACTGAGAACAGGAGGAACCTCAACAAACCTGCGACATCATAAGAGGAAATTTAAAACTTGAAAGTTCATTCATAGTTTACAATAGCTGATAGTAGCTTATCTGTTGTCGTGTCTACATAATATGCGTTTAACCGTTTGTAGCACTTGGAAACGGACAGTTTAACACGAAAAATAGGGTTCCCAATCTCAGTTTCCACCCCTTTACACACTCTGTTCGTAATCCCCAAACATTGATATGCTTCCTGATTACAACATGATTTTTGAGTAGGGTTTTAAAAAAATAGAGTAACTTGGAGAACTCAGCTGTTCTTTTCTTTTTTTTTTTTTTAAGCACTTATCACTTTTCGTGGAAAGCACGAACGGTGGACGGACAAAGGTTTGTTTTATTTGTCTGTTTAATTTAAAATTTTGATCCTACATATGATGTCCGCAGCTCGTGGTCGTGCAGTAGCGTTCTCGCTTCCCGCGCCCGGGTTCCCGGGTTCGATTCCCGGAGGGGTCAGGGATTTTTTCTGCCTCCTGATGACTGGGTGTTATGTGATGTCCTTAGGTTAGTTAGGTTTAAGTAGTTCTAAGGGACTGATGACCGTAGATGTTAAGTCCCATAGTGCTCAGAGCTATTTTTTTAACCTATGTATCACGAAGCTTCAATCTTTCCTCGAGTTCTGCCTCGGGCAGAGGCAGTTTCAGGTACGTTTTTACAGTTTGACGATAATTTATGGATTTGTAGTTTTAGCTTGACGATGTACACTATGGAAAAACGGTAGTTGCAGTTATTCTGAAGAATGTTGGGTTATCCCGACTGAAACCTAGATAAATTCTAGGTAAACGGTGCAACTAAGGCTGTTGATTATTACAATTAAAATTAATTTTAATTTTCAGTGGTTTTAACATGCAGGTTATTCTGGCGTTGAGAAACATCGACATAACCAAAAACCGGTTGTCTCAACGATAACCACCATCCCTACTCCATGTGATCAATTTGACCTCTTGGAGTACCTCACTAACAGTAATACTCCCCTTGCCTCTGTCCATCGTGATGCGCTGGAACAGTGCGCAAGAGGAAACGTGGAATAGAATCTGGATTTATAGAGCCGGGTTGCTCTCACAGACGAATTGCCTGACGCCTGATGATTGCTGCAGGAGTGACAGAGGCGGCCTGGTAACCACAACATATTTCAGGGATACAGACAACGGGGTGAGTCAACTTTCTGGGCCGATATCATGTAAGGATGTCTGAGGCATCTCACTGCGGTCGAGCGTAATCTGAGGGCTACGGCCGCGCCGAGTGGTCGCGCGGTTTGTTACGTCATGTCACAGACTGCGCTGCCACTCCCGCCGGAGGTTCGAGTCCTCCCCCGGGAATGGCTATGTGTGTTGTTCTTAGCATAAGTTAGTTTAATTAGTGTGTAAGTCTAGGGACCGACGACCTCAGTCGGTCGCTGTGACCGAGCGGTTCTAGGCGCTTTTGCTACCCTTGCACGTTCGAATCCTGCCTCGGGCATGGATGTGTGTGGTGTCCTTAGGTTATATAGGTTTAAGTAGTTGTAATTCTAGGCGACTGATGGCCTCAGATGTTAAGTCCCATTGTGCTTAGAGCCATTTGAACCATTCGACGACCTCAAGAGGTTGGTCCCTTACAAATTCACACACATTTGAGGGCTACGCTTTATCAGGACGTGTTCCCCATTCCCCACTCATTTTTCTAGAGGGCGCAGCACCAACACAATGCGCAGACCTCAAAACGACTTCTTCCAGATGACGAAATTCAGCAAAATGGATTGGCACGCAGTGTCTGCAAAATGCGTGACCATGCTTTGTATAGAATGAAGCTTGCATGTATCATCGCAGGACGCTTTCTCACTCATTCGATGCCCTCAGGCTATCCTCCATCGAAGACTTTGGCAAGCTTGAGCAGCAACTTCTAGGCTATCGTTATGACAGCGTACCACTGAGGAGTTCTGCACGTCAACGGAATGGATCAATACTGTAGCGATCATTACTCAGTATCAGACTTTCAGTTCATAGATGCGATGCGATGTGCACCGTGAAACAAAACAATCTTGATTAGGTTTATTGTTTTGCTCTTATTTCACACTAAACCTGTTTTCATGATATCAGAATGTTTATTTTTTCCTTCCCTGTTCCCCATGAATCTATGCTCATTCAAGTTCACCAAAATACAGGAACTTTAAAACTATTTTTGAGCAGTTTGTTAAGAACAAGACAACAAGCCTTAAACTTTTTGAAAGAACTTGTTTGAGCGAACACGGAAATGAAAGTAAACGAACATCGGTAAATGGAAACGCTGACGTGGAAATGGAACGATTATGTTTCCACCTAAAGTATCACACGGAAACGGCTAGAAACTTGTCACTAGATATAAACGCCTTACCCCAAATGGAGGAGAGAAGGTACTACATTCCGTTGAACCAAACCGGGATGTCCGCAACTGGAGTACCAGCGGTTAGCGTTGCTGCCTAAGGATCATGGGGTCCCGGGTTCGATTCCAGGCACCGGCGGGATTTTCTCCCCTCCGGAACTGGATGTTTGTGTTGTTCTCATTATTTCAACATCGTTCGAAAAAGTGTCAATAGTGACCTGTGAAAAACCAAACCTCATCTTCTTCATCACTCAATCGGGACAGAGAGGATTGAACTCTCTTCCGTGCACTTATAAACGTTTATTTCTCTTAGGATATTTCTTTATGTTACAGATGGCTTGTACTACACTATTCATAGTGGTTAGACTGCTGCAAACGAGATTTACCATCACAAGTGGCGCGTGTTAACTGATCCACTATCCAGTGGCATTGCTTGATATTTGCTACATACACTACTGGCCATTAAAATAGCTACACCATGAAGATGACGTGCTACAGACGCAAAATTTAACCGACAGGAAGAAGATGCTGTGATATGTAAATCATTAGCTTTTCAGAGCATTCACACAAGTTAGGCGCCGGTGGCGACAACTACAAAGTGCTGACATGAGGGAAGTTTACAACCAATTTCTCATACACAAACAGCAGTTGACCGGCGTTGTCTGGGGAAACGCTGTTGTGATGCCTCCTGTAAGGAGGAGAAATGCGTACCATCACGTTTCCGACTTTGATAAAGGTCGGATTGTAGCCTATCGCGACTGCGGTTTATCGTATCGCGACATTGCTGATCGCGTTGGTCTAGATCCAATGATTGTTAGCAAAATATGCAGTCGGTGGGTTCAGGGGTGTAATACGGAACGCCGTCCCGGATCCCAACGACCTCGTATCACTAGAAGTCGAGATGACAGGCATCTTATCCGCATGGCTGTAACGGATCGTACAGCCGATTCTCGATCCCTGAGTCAACAGATGGGAACGTTTGCAAGACAACAACCATTTGCATGAACAGTTCGACGAAGTTTGTAACAGCATGGACTATCAGCTAGGAGACCATGGCTGCGGTTACCCTTGACGCTGCATTACATACAGGAAGGTGTACAAAACGACGAACCTGGGTGCACGAATGGAAAAACGTCATTGTTTCGGATGAATCCAGGTTCTGTTTACAGCATCATGATGGTCGCATCCGCGTTTGGCGACATCGCGGTGAACGCACATTGGAAGCGTGTATTTGTCATCGCCAAACTGGCGTATCACCCGGCGTGATGGTATAGGGTGCCACTGGTTACACGACTCGGTCACCTCTTGTTCGCGTTGACGGCACTTTGAACAGTGGACTATACATTTCAGATGTGTTACGACCCGTGGCTCTACCCTTCATTCGATCCCTGCGAAACCCTACATTTCAGCAGGATAACGCACGACCGCATGTTGCAGGTCCTGTACGGGCCTTTCTAGATACAGAAAATGTTCTACTACTGCCCTGGCCAGCATATTCTCCAGATCTCTCAGCAACTGAAAACGTCTGGTCAATGGTGGCCGACCAACTGGCTCGCCACAATACGCCAGTCACTACTCTTGATGAACTGTGGTATCGTGTTGAAGCTGCATGGGCAGCTGTACCTGTACACGTCTTCTAAGCTCTGTTCCACTCAATTCCCAGGCGTATCAAGGCCGTTATTACGGCCAGAGGTGGTTGTTCAGGGTACTGATTTCTCAGGATCTATGCACCCAAACTGCGTGAAAATGTAATCACATGTCAGTTCTAGTATAATATATTTGTCCAATGAATACCCGTTTGTCATCTGCATTTCTTCTTGGTGTAGCAATTTTAATGGCCAGTAATGTATATGCGTGGCTTATGAGAAGTTGCGTGGCCCTTGTACCCCATTTTCTGTGATCTCCCTAGACAGACCGCTAGTAGAACTTGGGAACTCACGAGACGTTCGTTCATTTGATGTCATGCTATCTTTTTATTACCATCCTCAGCCCTACTGTCGTTGCCCGGCAGTACATGAGGGCAGCTGGTCTTGGCTTACTGGTACGTTTCCCTCTTCACGATCACATTACCAATAGTCGACATGCACAGCTTTAGATGGGGTGAGATGGCTATCATGGATCTGTTAGTCAAGTGACATCCAATAGTTGTCCAAGTCGGAAGTCACTAAACAATCCAGTCCGATCAACTCAGATGTTACTGCTTCTGTACTGGCAGCACAACATCCCTTGATTCCTTCTGTATTCGTAAGTCCACCTGTCTTGGTACAATGTAGTCAGTTTTGCGTGACATAGTGGTGTCTAGATGCTTTTGATCAGAAGTGTCCACACGCACCCATTGTAAAAGGGCAAATATGCATCGAAATTGTCGTTACCAGATGCTCACAGCCCACAGAATGTCCAAAGAAAGTAACGATCCCTGAGCAAGGTCCTAGTAACTTCAAGAATTTGGGTTACTGCTGAAGGCTTCATAAACTGGATGAGACTGCCTGTCCATGGCAGCACCACTTCATCTAATGAGCTCCTCTGGCCCAGCGGTTAAGCCCAAGACACACGCTTGTGGGGAAGCTGTCACGAGAACCAGGCGAACAGACCTTACGTTTCCCAAGTTGGGGTTCATTTTGAAGCTGCGATATGCCGATGAAAAAAGATCTTGTCGGTAACAAACAGGCCGGCGTAAGAATTACACTTAAAGTTTGTGACACCATTCATTCGACGCAAGTTTGTTGGAAAATTGGAAATTTGTGGTAAGATCTTATGGGACGAAACTGCTAAGGTCATCGGTCCCTAAGCTTACCCACTACTTAATCTAACTTAGACTAACTTACGCTAAGGACAACACACACACCCATGCACGAGGGAGGACTCGAACCTCCGACGGTGGGGGGGAGAGCTGCCCGGACCGTGACAAAACGCCTGACCGCGCGGCTACCCCGCGCGGCGCAAGTTTGTTGCCCGCCGTAAATGTTACTTCAGTTTCCTGGATAACAGTGCCATTTGTAATAACGGAAAAATGCATTTTTTAGCTTCTCCGTATTTACCCGGTAGACAAAGGAAACCTTAACATTTTAGTTGAAATAATGTGCAGCTCCCTCTGAATTTCTCTCGTAAATACGTCAAGACATACGTCGAAGGAAAAGTATACTACAAAAAAGTAATAAGTATGCGTGATAATGAAATGAGAACTAATTTCTTCAGTAGGATGTCGTGAGCGTCACAAAATAAGGTGAAATTTAATCACAAAGACCACCTGGTCCAACCCCGGAGTTGCAAAAGTACATAAAATAACAATTCACATTTCAAAGTAACGTAATAAATCTGGAAGCTCTGTTCCGTGAGAAGACTGCTCACAGGGAATATCCTTTCACTTAGCTCACTGTTACAGTATGGAAAAAAACATGATAACTCGGTCATAGCAGGGCTCAGTAAAGCGACGAACACTTCCTAAATCAGAAGCTGCTTCAGGTCAGTGAGCGTCAACTAGGATTGCTGAAAACTGAATAGCAGATTTAATTTTTAAGCGCTCTTATTGCCTCAAATTACATTTTCTGTAATAAATACTACAAATTTCCGCTTGCAGCAAACATATAACGTTGACGTCGCCAGAGAAGGGATGACGGACGACTCTCGAAAATTCCTGACGAGCTCTGGGCGATTATAGCGGATTCTCGCCATCAGGAAGTCGGAGGTGAGAACTTCTGCTGTCTTCATTCGTTGGCTGCTGTTTCATGGAAATGCATATTAGAGTGAACGGGATGCGTTTTAAGACTGATGCTGTTTGAGAATCATAAAAATTGAGTGCACATGTAAAACACGAAACAAAGCATTATTACAAAGAATTGGTGATGAATGGAGTATGCGGAAGATCTCTGACAAAAGAAGGGACACCTTAGAGGGACAAAAGGTATTGCATCCTGAAATAGTTAATTTGGCGCTGAAGGAGCAGAAGAGTCGTTATACAGTAAGGGCAGCCGAAGAATAGAGTACTGACATTCATTTATACAGAATGTGCGATGAAGTACTTACGTATGGAAGAAAAGATTAGCGCGAGGTACGGAAAGATGGAGGGCATCGACAAGCCAGTCGAAAGATGGATGATAAAATATAACAAAAAAAAAGTACGATTCATTACTGAGCATCTCCAAGCTAATGGTATCGGGCGAATTTCGCTTCGCTCAACATTAAATCGATCTTCATTTGTCACTATTATCAGTCCATTTTCTGAACCCACTAAACTGTTCAGCTGGGAGGCATGCCGTTTACGGAAAACTTCCAGATTTGTATTGACAGTCGACCCCATCTTAAGGAAACGGCAGTTCCATTATCTGAATGAGGACTTAGAGGCTTCTCGAAGCTATAATTGGTCTTCCTTCTACAGCACATGATAATTTGACTGGTAGTGCGTACGATGTGATACAAGAGATCTACAAAAATATGGATACACAACCAAAACACATTACCATGCCTAATACTGTGTAGAAAAACCATTGATTACAAAACAGCTTCCAGTCATCAGTAGTATTGGATTGGATAAATTCTGGTCCTTTATGATTTTCAAGGGAATCTTACTTCATTTTCCTGCAAAATAGTTTTGAGTTCTGATAATGAGGATGGAAGTGATATCAATCACGTACATTTCTTTCTAAATTAGTACTCATAAGCTCAATAATACTTAATTCTTGAGTCTATGATGGTCAGCACAGATGCGATATTTCATCCCCGTGCTCAAGAAACAATTTCTGGACGATGCGAGCAGTATTAACAGCAGCCTTCTCGTCTTGGAACACAGCATCAACACTGTGGAACAAGCTTCGTCTCATGAGGTGAAACAGGTTAACCAAAATGGCCACATAATCCTTGGGCAGTAAAGCGTACTTGAGGGTATCATTGGGGTCACTGGAATATAAGACATGGCTAATTAAATCATCATCGAACCCCAACGCGTATCACTCTTGGGATACAAACTCGACCAGTAGTTGATAACAGTGTGCAACGAAACCCATCCTACCAAGTGAGTTCCTTGCACTGCTTCACAGTCCAGGGATGGTTTTGGAATTGCAATTTCTAGCTTATGGAGTTCTGTTTGTGTTATTTTTGTGCTGAGAGGTTTCGCAGGTACGACATTCGGCTCTGCAGTGGTTCTTGCAACAGTCGTCCTCTTATTTTTCGTCAAAATCCTTCTCAATGACCACACTTTCAGCCGCGTTGTGACTCAGCGTATGATGGTTTTGGCTTTCATTGTTCCATTGGTTACAGAAGTACTTACCACGCGAGTACCAACAATTTTTCCAGGTTCGAATTCACTTAGCTTCGACATAATACAATGCTTGTCACAACTACACACAGCATTGTTCTCACCACGACTGACTCTCGCAACGTGTTGAGGACATTTCATGGGTGCCGATCGTTGTTAATAACAACACTGTAACCTCAGGCTTGACTAGAATCTGCATTTATGTTCAAACACTTCTTTCATTTTTGAAAATATTGTTAAATTTTACAAACATATTTTTCTACGTAATGTGAAATGAGTATAACGCCTAGTTAGATATATGAAAGGGCTTGACGGATGTCACCAGGTTAAATAAAACGATAAATAAAAATAAACAAATAAATTTATACTCTACAGGTTCCGTTCTTGGTTAAATACAACAGTGAATCTAGCTGGCTTCGCTAGCGTCTGATTTTAAATTCTAGCGTTTATTTCTTGCTGTATTTCCATATTTATATACAGCTCCTATAGTTTCATGTACGAAAATGCCACCCAATGCAGCATTTCGATGTACTTGGGCATTATCTTCGATGGAAATGGCTTCCGCACGAACACCATCTTCTAAAGGGTTAACTATATGGCTGCATTAAGGCTACTCCGTATTTCTCTATTCCTGTGACACCAACGAGGATGAAAACTTTCATACACCTTGCATAATGCCTCCGAATGCCAGAACGCTCAACAATTACCATCAGTTTTCGGACTGAAACAGGTGTTATTAGGAAGAGAACAGTCTTTCATGCATTAATGGTTAAATTTCGATGTCTGCAGACTTCACAAAAAACGATTCCTGTGCAGTTGTCTACATCGGACATACAGTGTTCGTTTGGTATACAGGGCAACACGTATAACCGCTAAATTTTATTCGTTAGTTCAATGGATGTCATGGCAGAATTAAGGCCAAAATCGATTTGCTCTACGATGGAGTAGGGTAGGCATGCCTAATTCCGTGACCCTTTTTTAACTAATGTTCTACAATATTCATAAATAAAGAAGGGTCTTTCAAAAAACAGCTGAGGAACACGGACTTAACGTTCTAGAACACTTTTTTTTCATTTTAATAATGTTCTTAAGTTTTAGAAACATAGTGAGAATTCATAAAAATGAATTCTGTGACAGTGTCTCCAATAGTGAAACAGGCCCTTACATTAGCGATAGTTGCATACTAATTCCAAGACATGGGCCAGTGGTTAGAGTTACTAACAGTAGATCGCGGGGTTATGCGTTCGATTCGCGACTGGGTCGTATGTTTTCTTATCTCAAGGACTAGGTATTTGTGTTGTTCTCACAATATTATCTAACCTTCATCGACGCGCAATCCGACGAAGTGGCGTCAAACAGAAAGACTTGCACCAGGAGGCCCAACCAACCCCAAGAACGATCTCCCGGTCAATAATACCTTACGATCATTTCATATTTCCGTGGCCAAGTACATTGAACATAAAATACATAAAATTACCTCTTTCAAACAAAAATTGTGTGCTACTACATGGTGTTAATACTGCTAACACATTAATATGATGAGAAAGGCTTAAATGGCAAAATCCACAAAAAGTAGAAAAAAAGGAAACAGATTTTTAGAAAAATAAGAGAGGAAGGTAAGGGAATCAACACAAAAGGAGAAATGTGAATCTGAAAATAATGAACAGATATAAAACGTCTTCGTGATAATGGCCCCCTTATTTGTTGTAGCACTGAAGACAGGAACAGCACTTTATACACTTTGCTCCGATGCGATTCTTTGTGTCATATTTATAGTCCAAAGTGCACACAGAACAT
This sequence comes from Schistocerca americana, assembly GCF_021461395.2. Classification (NCBI taxonomy): domain Eukaryota; kingdom Metazoa; phylum Arthropoda; class Insecta; order Orthoptera; family Acrididae; genus Schistocerca; species Schistocerca americana. The sequence continues at coordinate 318,918,394 of NC_060125.1, read as the reverse complement.
GTAGTGTTGTCATGAGATTTGGTGTCTCTTCCCCCGTGCCTTCTTCCATTTTTTCTCTATGGATTTTTACAAGATGGACTAGATTCAGGATTAGCATTGCTTGTAGTTGTGGATAGGGCATGAACTTGTTCAGGCTCTGATTATCTACAAGGGCTCCTCGCTGGAGACGGTTCACGTACAGGAGGTCTGAATAACTTCAGCAATTGGCTTATCGGACACTGGAGGTTGTGGAGGGGCCTTCTTGAACTCGCATTAAACTATTTGACAACAGAATGATTAAAGAGTTCATGAAAATCGTAACTGTTTGGAGCCTTTCCAGGATACCTCCTCCTATACGAATCGGGTCCAGTCTCCCAGTAACATTTCAGTGCTATGTAGTTAATTATATGTAGCGTCTGCAGTAGATGCGTCGCATGTGACGGGAACATAATTAAAAGATGTCAGTTTCTTCAGCCTTTTGTATTGCTTCTAGAGCAAAATGTGAACCATGAGAATCTATCAGCAGCTTTGCGGCAGTTGGAAGGTATCTGATAATGATGTTCAGTTTGTGGGGCGCTCAACTGCGCGGTTGTCAGCACCCCCACAAAGTCCCAATTGTTTCCACAGCCGATTTTCTACATTGTCCGATCTAGCCACTGTCACGAATGATGATGATTATGATGACTAAATGATGAGGACAACGCAAACACCCAGTCTTTGGGCAGAGAAAATCCCCAACCCAGCCGGGAATCGAACCCGGGACCCCGTGATCCAGAGGCAGCAACACTAACCACTAGACCATGGCTGGCAGCAAGTTATCTGATGAAATGCAGCGCCCATTATACGAAAACGTCGCTGGATATTCAACGTTTTGGAGTAACTCTATGATGGTGTCACGGTGTGCATCAACTTTGAATGCTGTGATATTCTACAAACATTTAAATATTACTGGAGGTGGTCGAGACTTCTTAGGAACGTTGCCACACTCAAGAACTGTTGTTGTTGTTCCTCTTTCGGTGTAAGCTCGTCTGTAGATATATTTTTTCATGGTGCTTGTCGCAATTTTTGACCCAGCTGTGAAGAACATGATCCCAGTTTCATCAAAATACCGTGTATGATTAGAGGAATACCTCAAATCGTGTCCACCAATGACATTTTTAAGACAGTCCTAAAATCCTTCAATTAATACGGAATTTGTAGAAGATGAGCGATACATAGATAAATTTTCAGGTGTTCGCGATGTATGACTCAATCGGCTCTTGAAACAAGGACACTACTTTATTCCACCATGTTACTTTACAGAACTGAACCTTACTGTTGCGCTGTGCTTTTCTCTCAGTTTGTGAGCGGTAGGTGCTTCAGTCCGGAACCGTGCGACTGCTACGGTCGCATGTTCGAATCCTGCCTCGGGCATGGATGTGTGTGATGTCCTTAGGTTGGTTAGGTTTAAGTAGTTCTAAGTTCTAGGGGACTGATGACCGCCGATGTTAAGTTCCACAGTGCTCAGAGCCATTTGAACTATTTCCAGTTTGTGAGCAAGTTTTCTTGTGTGCATAAAAGCGAGTACAAATCCGATTGCCTGTATTTTAGACGTGTATGGTGTGACTTGTTGTTCAACCTCCGAAGATAGAACAATTGGTTTGTGATGCAGTTGAGGTCCTCAGTAGCTTTAACTTTTTCTCTTTGAGTGGTGCAAGGTATTAAAGAAAACTTCGAAGCATTGTAAGTGACCCAGTTTTCCTGTAAAATTTTCCGTACTTAGTTCAAGCATGTTTCATCACATGGTTCTACGTACCCTTTTCGATTTTTATTTTTTTATTCACTTTTCCCATTGATGACAGCAGATCACAATCTACAAGTAACAATACAGAAGTTACTCTGTATTCTATCATACTGGATAGTTCCCTCCGAAAGTAAATACATAAAAGCCTTAAACTCATTGTTGTATAGTAGCATATATTTGGCAACCTTATCCGCCATTTCAGTACCATAAGAATTAATGATAATTGTACAGAGTGTCACAAAATGACCCCAACCAACTTCAAGAGATTGTAGAGGGTACCTAAAGGAGAAAATGAAGGCTAGGGAGCCGTGCACGGGAACGTCGTTCAGAGACGCTACAGAGCGGCGAAGTTATAGGCACCAGTGCCTTCGGCTGCAAATGTGTCTTCGTACGCTGACGGCCAGTAGACGGAACGTCCCGCCATGTTGTTCGTAATTCAGTGATCGCAACTAAAATCCATACCGCCAGTGGAGAAGATAGAAACAACAGTCAGCTACAAGCTTCTTTGGCTCGGTGAGTGACGGTTTCGGACATACGTTTCCAGCGACAAATCCGTGTCAAAAAGCGTCATCCATCAACGCAACATGCCATAGCTTTCAGAGGAGACTAAGTTTGTCGGGGCAGCAGATAGCTCGTTCTTCTGCAGTAACGATCGTGCCGATCAGACGCGATCATGAGAAAGTAACAGTACTGCGACACGTTCCGCCTATGGTTGGCCAGGGTACAGAGTCACATTTGCTCCCGAAGGCGTGGTCTAGCAGTTGTCGCCAGCACATATAACTTCGACACACTGTAGCTTCGTTGGAAGGCGTTTCCGCGCACTGATTCCTATCCCCAGTTCTTTCCCCAAGTGACCCTCTACAATCCTTCGAAGTTGGTTGGTATCGTTTTGTAACTCCCTGTACATTTGCTTGTCCACACACTTCACGGAATGTATATTCTCGTGTAGCAGCACTATCACGAACTATTTTATTTAATCATCAGTTTTGTTTATATTTTCTATGGAAATGGAGGTTAAGTGAGTGACCATATGTAGTAAATGCGAAAATAAAATGTGGAATGTGAAAGTTGTTCCAGCACTGTGTAGGCACGAAATTATTATAATAATGACATGCATTGGTTCCGTGTAAGATTGTCTATCAAACATTGTTAAGTTTCTGCATTTATAATTACCTCTCAAATAGTATTTCTTCAGTGTTTTACCAACGTTCACTCCACAACAAGTGTTGTAGTCATACGCTTTGGCACAGGGAGATGGTGTTTTGAAAAGCAAGGATCTTACATAGCCTGTTGGATATTCGAAAGTTTAGCAGATGAACACCGTGGCAGGCTGCAACGCCAAGTATTCCGGTATTACGGGGTATCACGGAATTAGGTGTAAGAGTGCTCGGATTAGAAAGGGTGTAAGGGAGGGATGTAGTTTTCCACCCTTACTGTTCAATCGATACATCGAAGAAGCAATTACGGAAGTAAAAGAAAGATGCAAAAGAGGAATTAGAACTCAAGATAAAACGATATCAATGATAAGATTCGTTGATGGCATTGTTATCCTCAATGGCCGTTATGAAGAATTACTGGATCTCCTGAACTGAATGAACAGTCTAATGAGTACCGAAGATGGACTGAGAGTAAATCGTAGAAAGACGAAATTAATGAAAAGTAACAGTAAAGAGAAGAGCGAGAAACTTCAATCAGGACTGGTGGTCACGAAGTAGATGAAGTTAAGAAATTCTGTTGCCTATGCAGCAAATTAACCCGTAACGGTCGAAGCAAGGAGGACATTGAAAGCAGACTAGTAATGTCAAAAAGAGCGTTCCTAGCGAAATGTACTAGAATCAAATTTTGCGGATGAAAATTCTGCGAATGTAAGTATGGAGCACAGAATTGTACTGTAGTAAAACACGAACTGTGAGAAAACTGGAAAAGAAGAGCATCGAAAATTTGGTTGACTGATAAGATAAGGAATGAGGATGTTCTCCGGAGAATCAGCGAGGATAGCAGTATAGGAAATACACTGAGAAGAACAAGGGATAGGGTAGTAGGACATGTGTTAAGACATCAGGGAATAAGTTCCATGGTAATGGAGGCGGCTGTAGAGTATAAAGACTGTACAGGTAAACAGAGATTGGAATACACCCAGTGAATTATCCACGACGTACGTTGCAATTGCTACTCTGAGATGATGAAGTTTTCACAAGAGAGGATAAAAAAAAGGTTAAGTTCTTAATATCGCTTTGCCAACCTCAACAAAATAGCACTCTCCACTCGTTCTAGTTGTGAAACTCCACTAGTGGTCTTCGTACGAAATATTCTCAGTATTATAAATAGAAGAAACTCGGTTAACTGTTTTTAGACTTTGGATTCAGTACCACAGTAATGGATTTAAGAGAAAATTCATTTCCTTGGAATATAACACCTGTACCAAACTGTTCCTGAAGATACGGAGGAAGTTATCCTCGATGGATAAAAGAAACTTCACCCAAACAGGCCACGAAGACCCAACGGTACCGCCCGCCCGCCGTGTCATCCTCAGCTCAGAAACATTCCTGTATGCGGATATGGAGGGACATGTGGTCAGCACACCGCTCTCCCCGTTCTATTTCAGTTTAGGAAGCCGCTACTTTTCAGTCAAGTAACTTCTCAGTTTGCATCAAGGGACGAGAGCACCCCATTTTGCCAACAGCGCTCGGCATACCGGATGGTGACTCGTGCAAGTGTTAGCCCAGCCCGACTCCGATTAACTTTTGTGATCTGACAGGAACCGGTGTTATCACTTCGGTAAGGCCGTTGGCTCGTTGGAGAGTAATCACACAAGGGAGTATAATTGGATCTTTGATGTTCGTGTTTTACATTTATGATATGAGAAGAAATTTTAAAGGCAATCTCCATATATTTGCGGATAATCTCTTTGTGTGAGAGAAGCTGTCTGATAAAAAGTGTAGTAATATCCAGTTATAAGCTGACAAAATACCAGACTGATGCAAAGTCTTACAATTAGCTCTTTATGTGAATAAATGTCGAGTTGTGCATTTTACGAAATGTGCGAGCGTTTTATCTCTTTATTGCCGTATCAATTACTCATGAGAAAATATTTGGGAATAACAGTGTTTAGACATTTGATTAGACATATGTAAGGTAAATGACATTGCTAGGATACAAGGAACGGCAGTTTCCGTACAAAAGAAGTTGCATACAACACACTTGACTAGCTCAATCATTGCTCAGGTATGTGGGACCCATATCAGGACGGAATAATGCGGGCTTAGGGCGTATACACTAGGCACGCTCTTGTTTATCTTTGTGATAGTGCCCGTTATGTACAATGACAGCCACGCTGACACCAGTGTTGCAGGATGGCCACTCCAAACACAATAGTGGCACTCCTGGGGAGCAGTGGGATAGGATCTCCAGTATCGCTGCAAACACAGAGTCAGGAACGCCTACTCAAAACATTTATTATTATTCCATGCTTGCATACAGGAGGTTGGCGACTGCGACCCAGGAGTCTGAAATAACTAGTGCACAGCGAGTGAATGCCCTGAGGCAGCGGAACTCTATGGTAATTACAATAAATTTAGGTACGCACGGAGGTCCGTGCGGCAGAGAAACTTGGAGTAAATACTAATGTGTTAACGGCAGAAAATAAAATTAGTTCCAATTCTGGCCACCAGCTGCAAATATGGTGTTGTACACTGTTTGTATGACGCTATGACATGCACTTTGCCGTTTGACGAGAGACCGTGCGCTGTTAGTGAAACTGCTTTATAAAAGTGGCTGCAATTACAGTGCTCCACTGTGAAATTACCACAGACTGAAAGGTCTGAGGAGAGACACGATGTCATCAGGTAATTTAAAGAAGATGATGATGCAATTCGAAAGCCACGGGTGAGCTTGGTGTGGCACGTAGAAGAGGAAGGCGTCCTATCCCTGTGGAAGTTAGTGACGAGATTGCTGTTGCTGTAACTGACCATGCAGCACATGTCCTGAGTGGACTGAGTGCTCGTGCAGTTTCAGGACAACTTTTCATCCCACGGTCAACAGTACGGAAACATGGCTTTCTGTTTTACACTGGTAACCGTACAAGATCTAGACGTTGCAGCAACTGAAATCTCGTGATCCTCAGCAACTTTCAGAATTGGCTCTTCGGTTACTGGCACAGATTATAGGTGATGGCATGTGGTCGAGCAGAACTCCATGGTGTGACGAGGCATATTTTACACTGCAGACCGCAGTGAATACACAGAACTGCCGAATTTGAGGCACTGTTAAAGTGCGAGTTGCACATGGAGAGCCATTGCACTAGCCGTATGAGACTTAGTGGTGTGGATTCACTTGGATATTCATTCTTGATGTGTTCTTCTTTGAAGAGAATACATCCACAGGACCTGTCAGGTTTATCATGAAGTCCATACGTTATCGGAAAGTAAATGTACAGCCTGTGCTTCCTGCTTCGTAAGAGAGTAACTGTGTGGGAACCATTTTTATCATGCAGGACAACACCTCATGCGTAAAGCAACCTTCCCCTGACGTATTATTACCAGAGGTTTTCCAACGGCAGGGCCTGTAGTATCACCAGATTTGAATAGATGTGTCTACTGGGTGTGTTGATATTCAAAACAACGCGTTTACCAGGGACACTTCGGGCTCTACTTAATCTGAAGGCCAGTATATATCAAGCCGTTTCTCAGATTCCACCAGAGCTCTTGCGAGCGACTGTTGATAACCTCGTTTTAAGGGAAGCAATTTTGTGATCGACACCTCTGGTGATCATACTGAACAAATTATGTAGGCGACGGTTAATATTAAAATGATTATTATGCCTTTCTCACTTGTTTGCCCTTCTGTCCCGACGTCCTATTGCTAATGCATTACATGTGGAAATATGTCTATATGTCTTTCTTGCACCCACAACGCCGGATTGATACATCGTGGTCAAAATAGGAACAAATTTTTTTCAGCCTAAATTGATTCCACATCAGCGAGTTAGAATAACTACCAAGTTTCGTTGCCATAAGTTAGTTGGAGCCCACACCGGGCCTCTATGGGTAGTTGCACTTCAGTTATTACCCTCCGATATAACAAGGACTGGCAGCATGGCGCACTTCCTAACTCAAGCAACCGCGGTTAGACAATAGTGATGGTATACACTAGCTGAAACTGGCAGACATCTCGACCCAGGACTCTAAGACACTGGCTGAGGGCCGGCCGAAGTGGCCGTGCGGTTAAAGGCGCTGCAGTCTGGAACCGCAAGACCGCTACGGTCGCAGGATCGAATCCTGCTTCGGGCATGGATGTTTGTGATGTCCTTAGGTTAGTTAGGTTTGACTAGTTCTAAGTTCTAGGGGACTAATGACCTCAGCAGTTGATTCCCATAGTTCTCAGAGCCATTTGACCCATTTGAACACTGGCTGAGGTGTCAGGCGTTGACACACAATTGGTGGCTCCACCTCAGCAAATCCAGGTAGAAGCCAGGAACCTTCATGGCTAGCTGATAATTCCTAGACTAGTTCTTGAGGCCGCTCGATAACGTTGCACCTGCTACATCACACATTTTTCCGATGACTGCCGCGGAGACTGTACCGGTCGAATGCACGGCGCCGATGGCCTGCCGCTGCAGCCAGGGTGTTATCACAGTAGCTAGGTTCCCACCACGCATTCGGCTGTAGAAATGCCACTTTCTCCCGCAAGATACAGCAGTCCTCTGCACCACTAACTGCAGATAACTACCGTAGCACTATTGTAGCGCCTAGCTGCTGTAGTATGTCGTTAGCTGGCTCACGGACCACTTGGCTGATTGCATAGGCCTGCCGAGAGCTGATGCGGCAATATAAATGAGTCAAAATATGTGCGACATTACCAGGCATAGAATAATAGAATATCTTTCTTTTCTCTTACTTCCAAATAATTTATGTATGAAATTAATATAATAATCACACAAATACGTATCTTAGTGAAATGCTGACATCCGGTGGCGCTTCACTCTCGCCGCGCATAGAAGCTCTCTTAGACAATTATCTGGTGCCAGGTACCAAATGCGAAGCTTGCACCTCCTTTCAGTCGTTGATTGATCAAAAATTGGCAGACTTTTTCTATTATTTACAGCTTCAAAACATATGAATGTATACAACCAATGAAACTTCTACGACTAATCAGCATATTTTTGTAGTTACTTAAATTGTTGACGCAAAGTTCTTAATTTTAGCACCAATGTTTCTGGACTCCTGTGTCGAAATTCACGAGTTTTCCAAATACGTAGTGTGGTTAGAAACTCTCTGGAAATCTTGCAGGGGTGTTGCAGAGTAGGTTAAGCTTAGAAATAATTGCTAAAAAATTACGATAAGTTGCGCTGTTTCCGAGTTAGTTGGCGTTGGTGTTAGGCAATCAGACAGTTGCCTGCCAGAAACTTTGTCGTCAAACGTGTACTTTGTTTGGTATCCTAAAGCTGAACAGGAGAACGATATAATAATTAGAGAGGGGACAGTAGTAATGATCGAACCCGAGTCAAAGGCTGAGCACTCTCGTGTGCATTCATATAGCTACTGTAACAATTGACACTAATTATTACATTGGTAGACCGCTTAAATTTGCGCGAGCAACAGCCTGATTCATTGACTTGAATGGCACTTAAATCAGAAACGGTGCAACGTATCGAATTTGGTTTTCTCAAAAATTGTTTCTCAGCACAACCTATTCTCTAACACTCTTGCAAGCGTTTCAGACAATTCGTGGCCACCTTATATACTCATTTTCTGCACAGCTGGTAGAGCATTTTTGAAGCTATTATTTACTGACATGAAAAAAATACAGTTTTTCCGCAAGACAGCTGTTAGCTTCCAGTAGTTTCGTGGAAGTAACAGGCAGCTAAAAAAATTATCTCCTGTGAACGAACTAAATATGAAGACCTCGTACTTCCTACGAGTCGTAAGTCCCCTCAGAAGTGAAAGACGTCACGAAAGGAACAATTGACCCCTGTGTGCCCTGTCCCGTGACCAAACAAATGAGATATATGAAAGAAAACACATTCAGTTAGGAAATCAAAGTAAACAACATGTCTTCATTAGGGAAATACTGAGTTTATGATTCAAATGGCTCTGAGCACTATGGGACTTAACCTCTAAGTTCATCAGTCCCCTAGAACTTAGAACTACTTAAACCTAACTAACCTAAGAACATCACACACATCCATGCCGAAGGCAGGATTCGAACCTGCGACGTAGCCGTCGCTGGCGAGAGAGTGTTAAAGATATTTTGAAGTATCTTAAACGGCAGACAGTCAAAGAACAGCACGATTAATTTTCCAATCACCCCATTTAGCAAACTTGGAGAACCGTCCCTCAACGCAGAAACTACAAATACTTTCAGCCTCCAACATAGATATTCCGCATCAATTTTGAACGGCAGAAACAGGCTAATAATTAATTGCACAGAGGTGAGGAAACTGCTATTCTTCTCCATGAACGACACGGCAAGGAATTTCAAAATGTGGTAGTATAGGAAATGCTCTTTACCACACAGTTCGCATTGATTCTCTACGCACGAGTATAGCTTTAGATATTGACCTTCCTCTGGATTATAACAGAGACTAACTAACTACGTGACGTTGTCCTGCTACGAACATATTCTCACCTTATATTATTCCATCTCCTCCATCCCGTCCATCTCCTCCCTCAGCAGCCCTCTGTCCTCATCTCCTCCACCCAACCCCCTCCTCTCTGTCCACAACTGCAACCGCCTCCCACCTCCGTCCTATGCTCTTCCCTCCTCTCTCTGTCCATCTGTAGCTACTGACTCTGTCCATCTCCTGCTACCCCTCTAATTTCACGTTCTCCTACCCATCTCTTTGTCTATCCCCACCTCCCACCATCTCTGTCCATCTCCTCCTTCTCCCTCAAAATGTACGTACATAATTTTTATAAAACGTTAGGTATTCCGTCTCTCAATAGAGCTACCATATATGGAAATAGTCGTTCGGGCATATTCTATTTCTCAGACCACATCAATTTCTGAACTCTTACGAGAAGTCCGAGGGCACTACCCTACAACGGAGGCACGAACATTTTTGTATCATCATCATAAAGTTGGAGCAATGTGTTACTGTCCACTCACAATGAAACAGCAAATCCACCAAGTAATCATAGATCTGATGTACAATTTTTTTTTCTTATTAGGAAGCACGCCATATCCATAACCGATGCAGAATAAATAATTGCATATATTGCCAATTTTGAACGTAACATAGACATTTATAAAAGAAAGACTGCAATTAGATAAATTCTGCAGGCACTACTTTGACGACTTCAAATGATGCGTATGATAGTAGAAGTACCCTTAAGAATTCCCTTCATTACTGTAAAACACTTACTGGTGACGATGGTCCAGCAATAAAATAAAATATAAGGTGAATAATAGGGAAACAATAGATTCCTACTTCATGTAATTAGTTATGAACAACAACATAGCTTGCGAGATATTCACTTCTAAACGGGTACTACATCTTCACTGAAGAAACCATGCAAATATCACAAGTGCACTACGAAATATCTCCCACGATCACGCGCAAACTGCTCCACTCTCCAAGACTTTACCGCGAATGTTCGTAGGTCGCGCCGTACTGTTCAGGACTCACCCATTTCCTCTCCCATACTGTCCAGAACTCCGCTGTCCTCTTTCGAAACGATGCTCCTCCCCCACTTTCATACAGTGTATCCACGTGTCCTTTTTGGAACGATCGCCGTGATTGGCTAGAGCGCTCCCGCCCTATCTCCAAGCCAACGCACACTCACAAACATAATGAAACACATTCGAAATACTGGATTTACACTTAAATAACTTGAAATTAAATAAATATTCCTACGGCTGGACCATAAACACGCTCTAACACACATTATTAAATACATAAATAAATTAAATAAACATATATCAAAGAAATAGAATATAAGTAACGCAGTAGTCTTATGTCTCTGTGCTTTCTAAAACACTGTAAATAAATCTTCTACTTGAATTGTATATATCGGGTGCAAACAAAGACATAGATGAATCAATATATGTATAAGCATGCTGCTACCGTTTTTCTCGTGTAACTGTGGAGTACTTATGGCCTGACGCGATTAATAGTAATCGGCCACTTTGACCTCCAATAACTCATGTACTGTTCGAGTTACAGGCCTGCAATTGATACCAATTTAGGCTTACACTAATAGCTTTTTAAAGAGATGTCGATCGACAAAAATCAGATGAACCGCTTAGATTTTGGAAGTAATTTTCTGGGTGTTACTTGTATAATTTACAGTCAGATACTTAACGTGAAACTAATGAAGGTATTGAAAATCTGATTACACCATCGGATTCATCGTGCAAATAATGGTAAGGTACATGTTTATTTTTGAAGGTATCACGATTCCTCTGGCTATTATTAATTTCCACATGAGCTGTGTAATGTCTGCCGCTATGGTTTCACAAAGTCCGCCATCTTTGGCACTCCGCGGCTTACAAATCTCCTTCATCGACACAAAGCCCAATCCGCGACACAGCGTTAACATGGAATTCCCGGCCACGTGGTCGGCCTCGACCACGCACTGGGGCTACCCATTCAGGGAGCCACAACTCGCCCGTTACCACACATGCTTATCCTCCCACCTCAAATTCACATCTTTGCTCGACTTCGCTTACATTTAATACAATATGAAAATACTTGGTCTGTGTCAGCAAATAGCTGGTTCTCATCACTTTACTGACTAACTCTATAGCTTTCAGATATTTATAAAGGATGTTGTAAGTTTTAGTTATTGATAACTTATGAAATCACCTGTGAAACGGTTTTTGTGTCTGTCTCGTAAGTGTGGCTCTCTTGCCAGGTAAGCCGCGCGGGATTAGCCGATCGGTCTAAGGCGCTGCAGTTATGAACTGTGCGGCTGGTCCCGGTGGAGGTTCGAATCCTCCCTCAGGCATGGGTGTGTGTGTTTGACCTTAGGATAATTTAGGTTAAGTAGTGTGTAAGTTTAGGGACTGATGACCTTAGCAGTTAAGTGCCATAAGATTTCACACACATTTGAACATTTTTGTCAAGTAACATTAAACGAGAAGATACAAAGCAGGGCAGTGGTTTTTTGTCACAGATCCGTTTAGACAGCGCGAGAGATTAGCGCAAATGATCAGCTAGTAACTCTGCAAAAGAGGTCTTCCGCAATGCGGTAAGGACTACTGGTAAAATTCCGAAATCGTACTTTGCAGCAATAGGTAACGGTAGAAGGGTTGTTGAGACCAGCCACAAGCTCATGCCAACTCACTGCTAGCAGGATGCTTTAGGATATCTACCGTATGACGCCGTCCATAGAGAAGACTATCCTAAAGAAACAAGAGAGAAATGGTTTATAAAAAGATGTTTCTTCGTTCAAGGTCTAAATTATTTAAAGATGACAGTAACGAACATCTCTTTATTCAAAATTAATTTAATCCCAAATACCTGGGAATCATGTAAAATACTTTCAGGATGTGTACTGCTTAAATGATAAAATTGTCAGCAGTTGTAGACGGTGGAGCACGTGGAAAAGAAAAGAAAATAAGAAATACATACAATTTAAATATTTTGTCTACGACAACATGATATATATGGGGAAGCAGGGTCTGCTTTCAGGTCACGAAATTTCGTTGAATTAATCACATAGATTTCATACACCACCTTAGGAGCGGATTAATTTTTCTAGTGACTACTTCTTACCAGAAGTTTCTCACCTACCCAAAAACAAGTAAAGTGGTCTTATAATTACGTGGAGTAGGGAAACGTGCTGGGTACGAATCACTATTTTTAGTAATGTGGGAAGGTGTTTAGGTCTGCCGCCCCACGCAGAAGTGAAAGACTTACAAGTGTGGCTTACTTTGTTGCGCAATGAAGTCCACGTAGGGAACCCGTTAACTCTTCTGCCAATTTAAGCATGGAAAAACAAATACCGTTCCGAAAACCAATTCCTGAGAACGTTGCCACTTCAGTTAGATTCGTTTTCTCTACGTGTGCATCATTTCTTTATCGTGCTGAAATTGATTAACGATGAACCGCTACACTCCCACTATCATACAAACGGCGAGTTAAGCATATCTTGAGAGATGATAACCGATAACCGTTTGATAAAATCGATTTTGCTATCAGCCTAATGTTTTCTGTAGAAATAAGGTCTTAATTAAATCATAGGTACAGTTGAGACTCTGTCTCCTGCTTTCATATTTCTTACACTACGATAAATTTTGTACTGCGCTAAATCATGCGACGAGCATAGCACCATACAGAGTAGTCCAAATGAATCTAAATTTGGAGGGTTCGGAGCAATGTATGTCAGTAGTATGCAAATCAACACAAGCCACGTATTAGGTTTCGTTGCTTCCTGTTCACGCGTGGAGTGTGGAGGTTCGTTTGTTTAAAAACCTTTATGAACGCAGTAAAATCTTATTTTCCAACCGCCATGTCAGTGATACGTAGGGGTTCTTTGTACATTCCTCGATTGCACACAAAATACTTGTACTTCAAACTTTGTTAGTGGGATTACTCGAGATAGCTGGCGTTTATTTTCAAGCGTTTGTGGATTCACGTTATTTAGCATATCCGTGAAGCTCACTCAAAGGTCACAAAGGTCAGACAAACCTCAGTCATTAGTGCTGCCTTTATTTGTATACGTTCAGAATACCATGCCAGTACTATTAGGCCTCCACCATTTGAGCAGTCTCCTAGCTTCGATCATAAGGGGTGTTTATGATTAGCCTCCGCTTCAGATTGATTATATATTTGCAATATCCTACCAACGAATGGAAGACTTTTATCGACTTTGCGTGCGACTGAGCCTATGAGAACATTCCAGTTAGTAACCTTATAAATTCCTACGAGTTGACTCTTTCAAATTGTGATTCGTTGATATTGAAGTCATAGCTTACTACGTTCCTTCCTTTTCTGAAGTGCACGCTATTACATTCCTCTAATATGAAGCAGCGATAAGGATTTCCGAAAAATAAGAGAGGGTACACATGGGCTCCGCAGCACCAGTGTTACGACAACTAGAGTCAATGGAGATGCGTCAAAGAAAGTGGCCGGCGAGTGACAGTATGGCATGTAGAATTAAAATTTATTTATTTAATCTAGTATGATTAGGGCTATCAGAGCTTTCGTACATTGAACCAAGTGTTTTAGACATTCTACATTACATAAAGGGGGTTGGACAAAACTATGGGCCCGAGCGAGGTGGCGCAGTGGTTAGACACTGGACTCGCATTCGGGAGGACGATGGTTCAATCCCGCGTCCGGCCATCCTGATTTAGGTTCTCCGTGATTTCCCTAAGTCACTCCAGGCAACTGCCGGGATGGTTCCTCTGAAAGGGCACGGCCGAATTCCTTCCCCATCCTTCCCTAATCCGATGAGACCGATGACCTCGCTGTCTGGTCTCCTTCCCCAAACAACCCAACCCCAAAACTATGGAAACACTGTGTGAAATACAAGCATGAAAGTAAATGCACATGCTAGCCAACAATGTTCTGTGTTGTTGTGAGTACATTGCGTCGGACCTAAGTGAATACGAACGTGGCAAAATATTGGTCCTCCAATGGTCAGTGCTTCTATAACCAAAGGAGCCGAAGTATTTAGTGTTCAAGGAACACCGCATGCAGGAAAAGCAGAAAAACTTCATCCGCTAAAACACAACGCAGACGATCGGGGTAGACGGTCATTTGAGAGGGCTGCGACGAGATTATGACGGGAAACAAGAATGCCGTACTCGCGAACTATGTCAGTAGCAAAAGGACACTATAGTAGCTAGATGAGCAGGAAATTGCAGGGCGAACTGGAATCCAGCAGTGATGCAAATGCCAATAATAGCGAAACTTGGGCCGGACGGGATGGCCGAGCGGTTCTAGACGCTACAGTCTGGAAACGCGCGTCCACTACGGTCGCAGATTCGAATCCTGCCTCGGGCATGGATGTGTGTGATGTCTTTAGGTTAGTTAGGTTTAAGTAGTTCTAAGTTCTAGGGAACTGATGACCTCAGCAGTTAAGTCCCATAGTGCTCAGAGCCATGGTTTTTGTAAATTTTTGGGGAACATTATTAGGGTGGCAGAACGAGGTGCTTCAGCTTCGGAAATCTAGAGTGTATCGAATTGTGCGCAGACTACAGGATAACTTGTTCCAAGTGCGGACACCAGGAACAAAGAAGGGATTTGCGAATGTTTTTGTTTTACAAATAAGCACCGCTATGGTAGCAAATTACTGACACTTGGTTTTTCGGTTATGATGAGATGACACTCATTTAGTCTCTGATTCGAGGTACTGAAGAGCTCGCCCACTGAGGAGCCGATGAAGCAGACATATCGCAGGGTGGTCACGTAACGTGTATGGCCGCAACCAACGTTAACTGTATGCATGAACCACTGATGCTGTCATATAGACAAACGTTTCAGAACTAACACACACAAGCATTCATGGTTAGTTATAAGCGTCTGGTGTTTTCATTACTCGCGCCGTGTTGAACTGCAGTGCTGTAGTGGAGGTTCGTAGAGCGAGTGAGTAGGCAAGTTTACGTTTCACATCCCTTAGAAATATATTCCGAAACATTTTGTGACACAAAGCGGTACTTTCTGGCCAGTTGAAATACTCATCAAAAGTTCAGCGACCTATGTACGCTCAATATTATTGGCTAAATGACACAGTGTCGATATATTTCGCGAAAAGTGCAACGCCAAGGATGAGGGGGGGGGGGGGGGGGTTGCGAGCTCTCTTCCACACGAATCAACATCCGCGCCTACTGCTCCTAGAGCTGGAATCGGCTCATGGCAGCGTAGAGGCTCTGGGCTAGCTGATGCAGAAGTGCTACGGTTCTCCAGGGAGTCAGCGTGGCTTCGATTCATCCTATTCTTAGCGCCGTATTTAGTTTTCAAAACTTATTTCATCTGCTAATATTTGTAAGCTGTGTCTACAAAATTCTTAGGTTCTGTATGTAGATATTCACTGAGGAACAAACGCTTACTCATGAGCAACACCATAAGGTTTTCGTATATGGAACCTGTGAACTGTTCCAGGAATCGGAGGTATGCTTCTTTGTCGTCTTTGGAAGAATTCCGTTTGCTGGTAGGCAACTTGATATATTCGTAGTCGTGTTTGTGAGTTGCTGAGGCTGGCGAAAGCGTATCAGCACTGTTTGTGTCCCATGAAGGTGTTCATCTTAAAAGCCCGTTCACCTTTCGGATAGTGTAGTTTCGTTTGTCGATGTAGTCTTCGCAAGCTTCTATGTCGGCCTCGCTCTCTGTGTCACCTTGCAAATCCAGTACTGAGTCGTTGAGTGTGATCAGCTCTTCAGTTTCGTGCAGGTTGTCCTGACAGGGTCCAATTTCCTCTGCCGGTGTAGAAACACCGAATGTGTTTATCCGGCTCACGATACGCGTTGTGTTGGAGAATACAGCTGTGCACTTACGTCGCAGCTGGGAGGGATTCACAGCTGCGTCCGTCATGAGAGACGGTTTATTCTTACCGCCGCAGGTGTGCGTGTACACAAGTCACCCTGTTAACGAGTATGTGCTGTCGCTAAGAGACGGCGCTTTAGTCCAGTTTCCCCGTTTGCAGCCCTCAGAAATATTCGCTGTGTGCTAGCAGATTGCGCTGCTCTCTGTTAGTGCAAAGAGCCCCCTTTGTAGCATACAGCAATACGCCATCTGCGCAGTATTGTTCTTCCACCACGATGTATGCACCAAGTAATGCCGTAAACAAAAACAATCAATCCGTAATTTTGATGTGAGTGTAGTACACAATTGCCGTGGCTTGTCTATGTGAGCCGAGTGTCGTGTGGTTAGATTTATGTCGCTCGTAATCTTCTCCTTCGCCATGGAATCCTCTTGAACTTGTATCCCCACTTCATCTCTTCATATAATCTCTATTTCAAGCGCCAAAATATTGCTACCCACCAGTATTTCAAACGAATTCAACACGGCAACATCGCCTCACACATTTATTCACAGCATCCATTACTGTTGCGTTCTACATTTGCGTCACACACGTGTGCTGCAGATTGGACCAAAAATGGTTCAAATGGCTCTGAGCACTATTTGACATAACATCTGAGGTCATCAGTCCCCTAGAACTTAGAACTACTTAGACCTAACTAACCTGAGGACATCACACACATCCATGCCCGAGGCAGGATTCGAACCTGCGACCGTAGCGGTAGCGCGATTCCAGACTAAAGCGCCTAGAACCGCTCGGCCACACCGTCCGGCGCAGATGGGACAGTCAACTGTTTTCTGTAAGACATCAGCAGATGTCGTAACAGTCCCTTATCCCCTAACAAACAGATGGAAGTCCAAGACATCGTGTTTTGGTCTTTTACTACCATTTTACTTAAAGGTATGAGTGGGAACAGTTGTTCTTCCGAGAAACACATAGGTAGAGGTACGAGGAGTTGCATTCATGGCCGACACAGGATGTGTCAGGCCTTTACGATCATGGGAAAGTAGAAGAAATAGATTTACTAGCTGATATAGTTGTGATACCTTGGGGACAGTTGGTACAATGCCCATAATGGAGAGAACATTTATATTTTTTCACGAGATCGTTAAATTCTTATATTTATTACATAAGTAACATTCAATGTGATACCTTTATTTTCTAATTCGACATTAAAACTTGACAAAGCACCGTGAAAGTCACAACTTGTGAAAAATATATACATCGACTTCCTCAAACACGTTTTGTGCTTCGAAACACCTTCATTTGCAACTGTAAGGGGTGACATTTAAATAACAAACACTTGGGTATCAGACTAAAATGTCTCCTTCGAAAATCTGTATGTATTTTCCAGCCGGAAATTCTTCAGTGATGGCTTAGAAATAAAATATATGAATTCACGGCACGAAACAATGGTAATAGCACAATGCTTACAACACCGTTACACTTTGTGTTATCGTTGTATGATTTCTGTTGTTGAGGGTGTTCGAACACAAACCGCTGGCAGCGTGTAGTCTTCCGACGGCTGCCAGTGTGTACAATAACGAATACTGTGTGCGGAGGACGTCGCGTTCAACAGCATTAGTCATCAGGTTTTGGAATGTGAATGACAGCAGTAGGCAATTGGAGCCAAGGATGTGTGGTTTAGAATATAGTAAAACATTCGGGTTAAAGGTGCATCCGAATATTAGTTGCCAGACATGAGGATGTTCTCACTGGGAGAGGAAAGATTTTAGCATCAAACGCAGATCACGACCTGACGAGATCGGTTGGCCTAGTGTGCTCAGAGATGAAGACCACATCTTACGCATCAAATCATACCATACTGAACGGAGCTTTCATGACGAATACGAAGTGTAAGTAAATTACACATCCTATTCATAAAGCATCCAAGACCATCATACCCAAAAACTGATGCTATGCAACCACATACGTTGGATAAATGTTGAATAGTATGTAGCTGCAGTTAGGGGTACCACTTTTGGGTGTTTCCTCTTTATTGACATTACATCGGGTCGTTCTTTGCTAGTTATTTTCGTAAACATCAATCGCTTCGAAATTCATGTCATGACACCTTCGACAAAAAGAGACCATAGCTTAAATCCGTCTTCGAAAATATCTGTGTATGGATCATTTACGGCTAAAGGGAGAGTACCTAATATTTTCACTTCATACTGTAGCTCAGTCAGGCACTATAGCCATTATTAATGTCGCATGCTACGTTACTAAAAAGTAATATTGGGCATACCTGATGATATGGCGCAGCCTTTCTGGCGTATCATATGAAGGCAGGATGGAGATTCGGTTCACTGCTCAAGCTATTCTTAGAAGGCTTCTGGTTCTAAAGTATGAGCACCTGTCGTACGATGTAAATACCATATAATACAATTACTTATAGCTTCATGTTTTGAAGAATCAAACAGATGTTTCTGTCTCACGCAGAATTACTCGTAAAAATTCAAGTATTCGGATAAGGTAATCCATTGTCAATTGTCTAAGTGTTATAAACTGTAAGTGCTATCAAGTTTACAAAAATTTATTGACCGGCACCTTGTCTAAATTACTTTCTTTTATTAAGTACTTGAAGTGACGCGTAGCACCAATGAGGAACGTTTTCGTAGCCCCCATGATTTTCATTCATACAGCAATGGCTGAAATCCAGACTGCCCCAAATGTGATTTAGCATGTAATTATAAAATGTCATTCAGTTTCTGAATGGATTCAGAGGATTGTTTTAGAACTACACATCATGAATTTTAGATTAATATCCCGCCCCTTAAAGGAAGTTTCAGTATATTGTCTTTAATGGATTACTGGGACTTTTGCAACTGGTGTACGTATTTCAAGATAAGTAAACTAAGTCCGTTACACTTAGTATTCTTCTAGAAAACTATGCCAATTTCACAACAGCACAAAGTAAATTCAGCTGCAAATGTTAATAGCACTCAAACGATTCTGCTTGGCGGGCAATGTCTGCTGAAGGAGCTGCGGAATTAAAATTAAAGTAATTAATTCGTTTCTGCATCTGTTATACAGACCATTAAGAAAATTTAATGAAGCCCATCGTTGGCTATACGACGTTTTAGCTCCTTTGCTGCTTCCAAAGTAATATTAACTTTTCCCCAGGTCAGTAGTGAAAAGAGAGAATTCCTGTAGCTTTTTCTCGCCTCGTAAATTTTGCTTTGAAGCCACTAAAACATTCGTGCGATGTACGGCCTTTACTGCAGAACTTAAAGTGTGAGTTTGTGTCATGTATACGATTCAACGTATGTGTAGTACTTGAAACATTGGTGAGAATGTGTTTCATTCATCGGAGTGACTATCTGTGAAGGAGAAGGACTGATCCACCGAAAGTGAGTTCTCCTTTTAGTAGATTCTGTGCAACAGTTGTATCAGACACATAAAACTTACTAACTTATTATAAAATTTATTGAGCAGGATTTTGACTTAGGGAAGGTTGTGGGAATTACACTCATGTGGGTAATCTCACACAGGCTGATTTACGCAGTTTCAATGGCGAAAGCTGTTCCCAGTCGGTGCTACACCCTGCCGACAGGAGTAACAACTACTACACAGCTTAAGCCAACCATTTTCCAGTGGCATTGTTGGAGCAGTGAAGTATTGTTTATTTTCGTCATGTCTCGTATATTTTCGGTCAGCTGTATTTTGCAAGGTAAGTGCTACTATAAGTTGCTTTAATGTAATTCTTGCATATCTACTACTAACCCTAAATTAAACCTTTAATTTAATTGTAGACTTGTCCCGCTATTTGAATTAGGTGCCGAGTTATGCTTAGGTTAGTCATCGAACTTACGGTGGGTTAATGCCACACTGCTTTTGAAGTGCTTTGTATTCCCCCTTGCAGGTTGTATTTTCAATACTAACGAGTCTTTTTTTTTTTTTTAGTTTCACATGTGTGGATATTACAAAAGAAAAACCCAGAGAGCAAAACGGACGCAAGAGGAACTTTGTAAGGCTCTTGATGCCATCAAATCTGGAAGAAAAGTAATTCATGTAGCAACTCTGCGAACGAGAATGAAGGTTAAAACTTGTAAGAAACCTAACATTTTCGACAGAACAGGAAAATGAGATTAGGGATCATGTTATTACAATGGCCAAGCTGTTCTATGGCATTACATGCATCCAGCTGCGAAAGATCGCATTTGAGTATGCAGAGGCTAACAACATTGCAAACAATTTTGATAAGTCATCTAGGTCAGCTGTAAAGGATTGGCTAGCTCTATTTTTCAAAAGAAATCCAAGTATTAGCATGAGAAAACTTGAAGCAACTAGCATTAACAGAATACAGGCACTTAATGAAGAAGAGGTTAATGCATATTTTAAAAATTTAGAACATGTCTTTGAAAAATATAAATTTAAACAGGGGCGAGTCTTCAACATCGATGAAACGGGCATAAATACCGTAAATAATCCGGAGACAATGTTGGCTTCTAAAGGTGATAAACAAATAGGTGGGGCCACGTCTTGGGAAAAGGGGAAAAACGTGACTATGATATGTTTTTTCAGTACTACTGGTACCTACATCCCCCCTATGTTAATCTTCCCCAGGAAGAGGATGTCAAATCTCTTAAGTAAAGATGGACCAGTTTGAGCAATATATGGTTGTTCGTCAATCGCTGGTCCAATGAGTCATTATTTTTCGGATGGATCCAACATTTTCAGAACAATGTAAAATCAACTATTGATTACACTGCGCTGCTCATTTTAGATAGTCACAGCAGCCACGTTTCACTTGATATTTATGAATTTTGTAAAAAACATTCTATTGTCATCGGAACCGTACCTCCACACACTTCTCACAAGCTTCTACCACTCGATGTTACATTCCATTCTTCTTTGAAATCAGCCTTCAATCGTGAATGTGACATGTATATGAAGTCACAGGTGTATCAAAAAATTACCCATATGAGTTAGCAGAACTTTTTAATAAGGCATATATTAAGGTCGCTACCATGGACAAAGGGCAGTCAGGGTTTAAGGCATGTGGGATTTGCCCTTTCAATCCAAACAAATTTCAGCATGACGACTTCCATCAATGTGAGATCTTCAGAGGTGTTGTCCTAGAAGATGAAGAGGTTCCGAGTGCCACAAATGGAAATGAAGTGGTTGCATCTACAAACGAGCCACATATCCCCAAAAGGAGTCAAGAACAGATTCCTGGATCTTCAGCAGAAGATGTTCCACTTCTGGTAGGCCTAGAAGAGGTCACAACAACATAAACTAAAAGTGCATGTGTCAAGCTCATTAATGTATTTGACATATCTCCTGTTCCAAAACAAAAACAAGTTCTTCGTAAGACGAAACAAGCCAAGGGAAAGCTAATGCAGGTATCAATAAAGAAACAATAAGTAGCCATGAAAAAGATAGCTGAAGGAAACAAGAAAAGAAATCTTAAGGATAAAGCAGATTAAGTGCAGATATCTGCAACTTAAAAAAGTCTTGAAGGAGAAACAGACATTATATAAGAAGAAACACCACGGAGAAAGTGAAAGTAGCTGCAAAGATGACCTAAATCTGGACTTGCAGTACATTTGTGATGACGATGAAGTGGATGATATTGATCCATTGGCGATTTCAGATGACGTCTGTTTAGGTTGTGGAGAGTTTGGGAAAGATGGAGAACTATGGCACCGATGTATTTCTTGTAGCAGATGGAGTCATGAAGAATGTAGTGGCTGGAACATTCCAAAATGTTACAAGTGCGATCTTTGAAAATGAACCCTTTTCACATCAGTAAAAATGTAAAAAATGAAAATTATAAGAGATGTTTGTGAAATTACAGTATTTTGTTCTTAAATATACTGTTTACTATTTGTAGTAACTAATAAGCAAATAAAAATAGCAGGTATTGTAAATTCTTATTGTTTGTTTTACGTGTTATTACCCAGTACTTCGAGTGTCATTAACCTCAGGGGTGGGGAATACCACTCATTTGCATTTTTCTTATTTTAATGTTCAAAATTAAGGTACTGCTTATAACTATTTACAAACGATTGGAATATGTGGAGAAATATTCATTGTATGGTATGTACTTATTTATGTAGGTTTTAATGACGTAACGAATGGTTCACATCGATTTTTCCTTAGGTGCGTGTATTTCGTCCACTCTCCCCCAGCGTTGACTTAGTTTATAGACCTCTGAGCAAATGAGTACCGATTTTTGTCCCTATACAGAGGAATCAGTGCCATTTCTTTCAAAGAATGTGACATTTGTTTACTATTTAAGACTTTTTGGCTTCTTCTGGTAGACTGACCATAGTTACGTGAATGATCCTTCCAAAATTCTGAAATCACCAACACCAAACATTGGTTCTTATGCCTGGTGCCCTACACTTGGTTTCCCCGTTGTGCACTATAACACCTGAGCTACGGTAGCTGTTTTGACTGTGAAGATATGAACATTTTGACGCCATCACACAGTAAGATCAGTACTTCTCTCTCTTTCCCCTCAGTGTATTTTTCAAAGGATAATATTTCGACGTCGTCCTATAATGTTCTCGTGCCTTTAGGAATGTTCTCAAACGTCAACAAATGTTTCCGAATTATCTAAAATACTGTCAAAAGTTGTAGAACGAAACTTGTAAACGACACATATCACTCTGATACGCAGCCGGAAAAATCGTGTTAACCGATGCGTTCCATAACGTAGCAAACACAAAGGTGCAAATCATCGAAAATACGTATCCACTGACATAGGGAGACTACAAACACAGTGTGTAGTTTGGGAGGTGCCGGAAGTGGAGAAGAGTTTGTACCTCTTTAACTCTGGCGAATTTTTCATGAGAACAAGACATGCACTGGTCCCCCTGCTAACCTACCACCTAATTGATTATGTGCACAGCGGTAACGAAAGGAATTGATGGTGGACCCTGCTAGTTGGTAAAATACACAGGGCACACTCATAATAATTTAATAAAAATCATTATCTGCTAAGTAAAGAAAAAGTGAATTTTATGATCATAAATGACAGGAAATGGGATTCTGCATCTCTCTATGAAATGATATGCGGATTAAATATTACAATGTGAATTATTATAAAACTTAACACAAAAGTACTTGATTGTCAATACAAAAGGTAGACTAAAGGGTAGATCATACTGTACTATTACGAGAATACAATAGGCTCCTGCTCTCATTGATGCAATATATCGACGATAATGGCTGGAGGTCCTGTTGAATCAAATATTACTCCCACAACTATAATGCAGTATTGCGATTAGTAGTGAGAACTCGAATGGGATCACATGGTGAAACACGCAAGGTGGACTTGTAACCAAGGGAGCGCGCGTGCTGCTGAGGACTTCAGCATTAAAATGATAGGTCCTACAATGCCGGAGCCGCAAAATACTTTACCAGTCCTGAAACCTGCAGCACGTTGTCGTTAGGCAGCATTCTCATGATGCAGGCGCCGACTTCTGCTGTGCAGCAACTCTGTTTCAACCCCTGGCCTCGAGGGCTGTCCGAGAATTGTAAGTTCTGCCGAAAAAGTGCGACTAAATCGCAAGAACGTCCGACTCCGACGAAGATCAGATCCCAAAAGCCCTGCGCCCTCCCAGCGCATGAGCGGAGCCTACGTTGCTCAACTCCCCAATATCCTCGAAGAACCGCGAATCAGCATTCAGTTCTGATTCCAAAATTCCGCCACACTATCTCACAATACCATTCGCGCCAATAGCGACTGTTCCCTCCAATTTCAAGTAGGGTCTTATGACGTCAACTGGCCTCAGTATAACTTGATCAATCGTGACTCTGCTATCTAGATGGTGGCACTGAACTTGCTGTTTGACCGGCTACGAAAACAACATGCCTAGACCACCAGCCATCTGGCAGCAGACAGTCGCGCCCAGCAGGGCACAGTCCGCAAGTATTCTCAGAATCATGAAGACAACAAGAGTCAGTCGGCCCCAGCAGTAAACACATAAACTGTGGCTACGATAAGATGGCTCGCAGCTCGTTTCGCCCTGCGTACAACAGGTGAAACTCGAACGAGGTCAGTCGCGCCGCCAGCCGCTCAAGGCCATTGAAGTAGGACCCTCTCAGCATTCGCAGAAAGTACTGCACCCCCCCCCCCCCCCCCCACCCTTCGCGGAAACGCATTGTGCCGCATCCTTCAGTGCTCACCTCGCAACAGGCCACCCAGGGAAGTAACAGAGGAAGCTAAAAGCAAAACCACACACAGTTCCCAACATGCATAGCAATCAAGTGAAAAGTACTTTGACCTCTCAGTACAAATATTCTCATTAGAATAACTTATTAATAAAATTAATGAAAATGAGAGGCGACATGCAAAAGAGGGCATGAAACGTCTCATTACCCTCCAGTGACTTTAGATTATTTTCGGTAGTGGTTGACTCATTTGACAGAGGAAGCGTGTCAATCCATCAAAAAGAATCTGTCTGAAAAGTTCAAGAATGTCACAATTGTCAGATTAAATTTAAAATTGATGATAAATTGAAAGGTGGAATTTTTCTTATGACTTTACTAACATCTTACTCACATTGACGAATAAGTCACACCCAACACAGCTTTGCCCTCAGGAAACCCACTGTCGTTCATAGACATACTCGCAGTCATACTAACGTTGAAAACATGTCAGAAGGCAATTTCGAAGCTGCAGTAAAATGTTGATCTACTGGACCTACAAACTTCCCATTAAGTTAACATTTAAGGATTAGCTACTGGTGCCAACTCAAACACACACATACTTCTCTGCATCAAGCCATAAAGACAAACAATATTTGTATGCTACATAGGTGAAACATTTAACCACATTCATGCCTTTTCCCTGAAGAGAAAGGATTATAATTTTACACAGCAATTGATTGACTGATAATCCATTCCCCACTAACCAGAACTGTAACCGCTGATATCCCGCTCACATACCCACAACAAACAAAAATACTCTCATGTAACTGTAGCACATTTGGCCTTATCTGGACCGAGAAATTGCAATACAGGATACTACTCTTAGAGTGCCTCCAACACTCGCGGAGTCATCTGATAGAGGTTGAAGCAAGGATAGCAGATCGATCAGTTCGGCCGATTGCTCGGAACTGCTCTCTGTGGGAAAGGAGATAACCATGGCAGACTGCAGTCCAGCAATACCCAGCGTGGAACTGCTTTGGGCATGCAGTCCATCCTATTATAGTGAGTTACGCGAACTCGTATTATGTACAACATTTTGTAACTATTGGCACATACACAAGATATTTGTACACGTAGTGACAACTGACAGGCAGCAACGTAAGTGAGATAGTGAGATATAGTGTACAAAAAAAAAAGACAAATTTCGTAAGTATATCTGTATGACTGAAGATTATCTAACATATTTGCATCACAAAGAAAAACTTGTTCCAAACTGACTTGGATATTGGGAACAAGGACGTCTTGAACACTAGCATATATATGAAAAAAGAAGACTGGAAGCTATAAAACAAAACAACATACATGTAGTTGTCATTGTATTTCCAGTTTTTAGTCTCTGAAATAAAGTTTGGAGGCCAAAAACAAAATAAGAACAATGTTTTCACTAGGGGCACGAATTTTACTGTGTTCACACAGTTGTCTGAGCGAAAAGAAGAAAGAAAAAACAGTTGACCACATCATCCTTCACAGACTAACATCACATAACGAATCACTCAACGTATGGACATTGCCGCACTCGTCTGTGGAGCGGGGTTGTGGTTCCTTGCTTGGAGAAAGGAGCGCCGGCTGGGAGGAGTGCGACTAATGGTGTGGGCCACTAATCTATTCGTTCTCGGAACCAGGCTCGGAAATGGCATCCAGAGGTATCTACAGTCATCCTTCCCTCTCTGTAGTGGTGTTGTCAGTCGACAGGAAGCTCATAGGGTGGCAGGACAGCCTATTGTTGATTTGCAGTAATGTGCGGTACGATGGCAAACACATGTACTGGCTATGATTGTCATTGAGGACCGCAAGATTCGGGACAGATCCATAGGACTGAAAGTTGATTGTCCAAAGACAGTAACACTTGGCCTTATCTGGACCGAGAAATTGCAATACAGGATACTGCTCTGAGAGGGTCTCCAACTTTCGTGGAGTCATCTGATGGAGGTTGAAACAAGGATAGCAGATCGATCAATTCTGTCGATTGCTCGGAACTGCTCTCTGTAGGACAGGGGATTATCATGACAGACTGCAGTCCAGCGATACCCAGTATGGAACTGCTTTGGGCATGCAGTCCAGCCTATTAAAGTGAGTTATGCAAACTCGTGCTGGAACTGTAAACGGCGTTTGTCATAAGTGCGGCTCAAGAGTTCTTCACTCTGACGCTTCTTGCCGCCATATTAGAGCATGCCTTCGTCGTCTGGCACCTCTTCTACATCGGAGTCCCCATTTCTGGGTCTCCGCTGTGCGGTGCCGTGCTGCCTCCATGGAAAGCCGTTAACAGGATCGCCTGCCCCGGTGGGATTCCGAGCGTTGTGTTCGGCCTCAGCTAACCCACAGCTGTACGCTAGGTGAGCCGCCGCCTTAATTTCACTGCGCTGAACAGATATGTGGCGAGCGCCTCTGAGCCCTCGGGTAGAGGGTGGATGTTCCATAACTGACAGCTGCCTCCCTCAGGCATCTAGCTGCCGTTCGGGCCGGTTTACTCCACACCGACCACTCTATATCGGCACTTCTCATCCAGCAGTCACTCGCTGTTCGCAGTACCTACACAATACTTGAATACTTTTATAACATGTGCCTCCTCAATTTTATTTACAAATAGAGCATTAAGAATTCCTTACAATCGTCTCTGATATTATTTTGTACATTCAAAAACGAAGTTATTAGCAATGAATTTTTACATGAATAGAACTGTTAGACTAATACAGTATAAAATGTCTTATACTCTGTTGACAGAATTTGAAAAAGTATTAATCATAAAGAGAAGTGACTTAACCTATGGGCATATAGTTAACACTAGTGTGTGTGTAATTATTGACTCATTAAGATAAAGAAAACCTGAAGTACGCTACCCAGAACGCTTAACGAGCCCCAACTATGGCCTATCCGTCACTAGAGCATGCTCACAACTACTGATGACAATTTAACTTCACTAACTACGCTATAGACAGGCGCCAATGCAAATCCCTCGCTGTCTCTGATCCCAGAGGCCGCGATGGATCCCAGAAACTGCTCAAGACATGGCAGCCGCACACAAATACACAATGAACACGTATTAGGCGAAATGAAATTAGCTGCAATTACCATAGTAATGGAAACTAATAAAAATAATATAGGTAACTTATCGACTACACCCGATTACCAAACATACCTCGATGGATATTGCTGACTCTGACGTCGCCATTACGCTGAGTCAGTCGCTGCCCATCTCAGATGCAACTGGATATACTGAAAGTTACGGTGGAAAATTTACACACAAAAAAAACCACAGTAGACTTCGCAAGTTACAATGTTAAAACTCTACCTCTGTAAACAAGTTCTTCTAAATATCCTCTTTCCAGACTACTCTTGTATGCTAGGTCCGACATCAAGACACCTATTACTGGACTTGTTTTAATGCAGATTGAACTAATAATACACATAAAGGTTTTCCCAAACCTTAGAAAGGTATTTCTCGAGAAGCAAATTGTGAAAACTGCGTGCAGCATAAAATAAAAACGGTTCAACACAGTAACTTGTACCTTTAACTCCCAAAAAGTAAATACTTTTCTTGGGATCTTATACCTGAAGTATGTGAAGTTTGTTAAGCCATAAAGAGAGGAAAAAACCCAAAATGTCGAACTAAAAGTTCGGGTTAGCACCATATCGTTACCTTTAAGGTCATTTCATTGCTGTTAAGCTATTATAAATTTAATGAAATATTGACTGATGTTATCCAATTTTTGATTTTAGAAAATTCCTGAGGGGCTATACTGCAAGCATTCTGCGTACTTCAAACTCGTAGGCCCTTTATCAAACCATAATTACGGGCACCTTTTCTGTACTGAAAATCTAAAGTAAAGTTCAACATACGATCAGTCATGATACCCCTACAGAT
Organism: Schistocerca americana; assembly: GCF_021461395.2. Lineage (NCBI taxonomy): Eukaryota > Metazoa > Arthropoda > Insecta > Orthoptera > Acrididae > Schistocerca > Schistocerca americana. The sequence continues at coordinate 318,890,136 of NC_060125.1, read as the reverse complement.
CTGTTGTATATCTTTTCATAGTCTCAAGAAACAATTTCCAAACTTTGCTTATTGTTTCTTCATTTGAATGAGTATCTGGCCTTAATAAATTCTTCTCAGTATTTAAGGCATGTGAATTCAAACAAACTTCCTCAGCTTCACAAGGCTATCCCTGCCATCGTCATCAGGAGTAAAACTACTGTACTTAGGGTCGGGGTGAGAGAGGACAAAGGAGTGCATGGCAGGGAGTTGGGATGTGGGAAGAAGAGGTAACCAAGTGGGGGTCAAAAGGGGTGGCGGTGGGCAGTGGTAGTTTGGTGAAGGGGGCAGGAGGAGGATCGACATTAGGTCATTTGGTGGTTCTTAATGAGGGTGGCCTGGGAAGTATGGTGAGAGATAGGTTGGAGTAGGAGATGGCAGGAGGTAGTCCCTGCTTTGCGTGCAGAGGTGTCAACATAAGATGGTGTAAGCGAATCGTCTGGAGTGGCTACTGTGGCCCAGAGGGCTATGACCTGGGTGGATGAGAGAGGGGCTCAGGTTGTAGGGCGACTGGGCTGGGGCAGAAACTCATGAGGGTGGGTGGCAGATGCAAGAGTAGACTCATATATGTTAGGATTTAACACAGGAGTGAGATGGAAGAGGAAGAAACTGAAATGAATTAAAGCTGGGCATAAGGAAGGGCTAGGGAAGATATACACGAAGTGATAGTGGATGCAGAGGAAGGGGGGGTGTAGATGATGATGGTGGCTCGTGTTTCCATGTCTAAATGGAGATGAGTCTACCGGCAACATGCGTCGCTGGCATAGGAAATGAAAACGGCGAGTGGGGAGACAGCAGGCTAAGATGAAGATGAAGACAGAGAAACAGCATGGTGACACTAAGGCGATGGGAATGGCGACGGCGGGCAGCAGTGGTGAGCAGCTAGTAGCAGACCCCATAAGGGCAGCGGAAGGCTGGTAGCAGCATAATCCACTGCTCTTCATCCAAGTGACATTGCATGTAATAAAAAGATGAAGCGATGCATATAAGGCAATTAAAATAGAGACAGAAGAACATAATAGGGAGTACAAAGGGGGATAAAATATATGGAGACATTCATTGCGGGACAGTTAAAAATGTCCACATAAAGGTGAGAAACACAGTTGGCAGTGTGCAGAAATCACACATAAACAAAAGTTGGCCACAGTATTAAAACACACAAGAACGACGACACTTAAAAACCACTGAACAAGGTGGAGCCCCCGACGACCAACAGCAAAAACTGCCAGGAGGAACCTGCCAAGGGAGGGGAGGCCTGGGAGGAGGGAAAAGAGGGGCCAGGAGGGGCCAGTGGGGGAGGGAAATTGGAGGTCTGTGATGAAAGGAAAGGGGGTCGGTGGACGCACCAAGAGGTGGGAGACAGGTTGTGTAGGAGAGAGAGAGGTAGAGGGAAGTCAAGCCAGGAGGGAGCAATGAGACACGGAAGGGGGCACTGGAAAGCGAGGAAGCATCGGAGAAGGGAAAAAAACACTCAAGGGGAGAGTAAATGAGGTGAAAGAGAAACGTGAGGAGAGGGGTGAAAGGTGGGGTTAGAACTGGTAGGAGGGGCAAAAATCCATGCAAAACTCGTCATCCAGGAGGGGTATGCAATGGAAGATACTTTGGTAAAGGAGGTGGAAGCGTGGAGATAGGGAGAGCGCAGGACACAATCGTAAAGGCACAGCAACAGGCTGGGGGTAGAGAGAATAAGAGAATTTAGAGGGTGGGGGAGGATGGAATCTGGCGATGATGTACAGGGTGCAAATGTGTTCAAGGAACACAAGGGGACAGAGCTGAGGTCAAAGAGGATCCTTGGGTGAGGGGGGGGGGGGCGGGGGTGAGGCAGATATGGAAAATACTGAGTGCATGTCATTCAAGGATTTGGAGGGCCTTATAGGGTTATACAGGCTGGGGGAAATCCAGGTGATGTTGGCATAACAAAGGATGGAACAGATAAAGGATTTTTAGTTGTGAAGGATTGTGGAAGGATGCCTTCCACATGTCAGGCCAGACAGTATTTTTGGGAGGTGGATACTATTGTGGGCATTATGTTGAATCGTAAAGGGATAGGGAATCCAAGTGAAGTTGTAGTCGAGGATGAGGTCAATGTATTTCAGGGTAGGAATCAGGTGGATATGACAACCATAAATAGTGAGGTACAAATCGTTGAGCCAGAAGGAAGGGTGGTACAACCTATGATAAGTGCCTGTGTCTGGGAAGGGTTGAAACAAAGGAGCCACTGGTTACAACAGCCACTGAACTGTTTGAGGTGGGTTTGAAGGGGATGGTGGTACCGCTGAAGGAAAGGACAGAGGGCCAGGAAGGCAGCATCATCAGCAAATTGGATGAAATGAACAGGCTCAGGAGTTTTGGGCATATCTGCAGTATACTGGAGATAGAGGAGACGGGAAAGGATGGAGTCTTGGGGCACACTCAAGGGAGTTAGAATGTACAGGAGTTCCTATTGAGGATAGTGACATAGGAGGGGGTGTGGGAGAGGAGGGAAGCTACAGGATGGACGAAATTGATGGCGTATGTTCAGCCCGCTGCATCTACAGTGACTTCTCATGCGTGTCATTACAGAATCCCCCTCCTCCATCGACCATGTCCTCACTCAGGGAACCCTTACTAATAACAGCTGCCACCTTGTAATTCCTTTCTGCTCCACTCTCCAGTCCTAACAGTACCAAAAGTGCCTGGTCATCGAAGATCACCTTACCTCCACCTGTAGAAATCCTCCTATTCACCCCAACTGCCAAGTCTGTCATTTCCTCAAACGGTGTCTCAACTTCTACCTCTGATCTTTACTGCAAAATACACTCCTGGAAATTGAAATAAGAACACCGTGAATTCATTGTCCCAGGAAGGGGAAACTTTATTGACACATTCCTGGGGTCAGATACATCACATGATCACACTGACAGAACCACAGGCACATAGACACAGGCAACAGAGCATGCACAATGTCGGCACTAGTACAGTGTATATCCACCTTTCGCAGCAATGCAGGCTGCTATTCTCCCATGGAGACGATCGTAGAGATGCTGCATGTAGTCCTGTGGAACGGCTTGCCATGCCATTTCCACCTGGCGCCTCAGTTGGACCAGCGTTCGTGCTGGACGTGCAGACCGCGAGAGACGACGCTTCATCCAGTCCCAAACATGCTCAATGGGGGACAGATCCGGAGATCTTGCTGGCCAGGGTAGTTGACTTACACCTTCTAGAGCACGTTGGGTGGCACGGGATACATGCGGACGTGCATTGTCCTGTTGGAACAGCAAGTTCCCTTGCCGGTCTAGGAATGGTAGAACGATGGGTTCGATGACGGTTGGATGTACCGTGCACTATTCAGTGTCCCCTCGACGATCACCAGTGGTGTACGGCCAGTGTAGGAGATCACTCCCCACACCATGATGCCGGGTGTTGGCCCTGTGTGCCTCGGTCGTATGCAGTCCTGATTGTGGCGCTCACCTGCACGGCGCCAAACACGCATACGACCATCATTGGCACCAAGGCAGAAGCGACTCTCATCGCTGAAGACGACACGTCTCCATTCGTCCCTCCATTCACGCCTGTCGCGACACCACTGGAGGCGGGCTGCACGATGTTGGGGCGTGAGCGGAAGACGGCCTAACAGTGTGCGGGACCGTAGCCCAGCTTCATGGAGACGGTTGCGAATGGTCCTCGCCAATACCCCAGGAGCAACAGTGTCCCTAATTTGCTGGGAAGTGGCGGTGCGGTCCCCTACGGCACTGCGTAGGATCCTACGGTCTTGGCGTGCATCCGTGCGTCGCTGCGGTCCGGTCCCAGGTCGACGGGCACGTGCACCTTCCGCCGACCACTGGCGACAACATCGATGTAATGTGGAGACCTCAGGCCCCACGTGTTGAGCAATTCGGCGGTACGTCCACCCGGCCTCCCGCATGCCCACTATACGCCCTCGCTCAAAGTCCGTCAACTGCACATACGGTTCACGTCCACGATGTCGCGGCATGCTACCAGTGTTAAAGACTGCAATGGAGCTCCGTATGCCACGGCAAACTGGCTGACACTGACGGCGGCGGTGCACAAATGCTGCGCAGCTAGCGCCATTCGACGGCGAACACCGCGGTTCCTGGTGTGTCCGCTGTGCCGTGCGTGTGATCATTGCTTGTACAGCCCTCTCGCAGTGTCCGGAGCAAGTATGGTGGGTCTGACACACCGGTGTCAATATGTTCTTTTTTCATTTCCAGGAGTGTATATAATGCAGCCCACCCCACGTATTCCTCTAAATATTATGCAAAAACTTCTCCCAAAAAGCAAAGCTCACCATCCCTGTTCATCCAACTGATCAAACACCTCATCTAACCATTCCCTCCACCCACCCACCCACAGTCTGTACCATAGAATCGTCATTCAATTCATCCACTCAATCCAACGCCCATACAACATCCAATACATCTCCCATACCATCTGTTCCGTTTTACACCTGATCACCTACGTCACTTACTACCACAATCAAGCCCATTTCGTCCTTACCTGTCTCAAGACACTCGTCAAGCCTCTCTTGCACCCCCCGTCTCCTTCCTCGTACTCTCTCACCATTCTAAAACAATGGCAGTATCATTTCATTTATCGAAACATCCTCTCCATCCCTACCAACAAGCCTGTCTTCATAAATACGATGTCCTAGCACCAAGTTCACACCCTCATCTTTAATGAAATCGTCCTCAAACTTCATGACACCTGCACTTCGCCCTATGTCGTTCACCATACATATGATCCCTGGTCCTTAGCGCGAGGTGGGGTCAATATTGGGCACATTAAGCATATCCCCATTTGGCCACAACTACTGTTCTTTAACACTACCGAACACCTTATCCTTAGCATCTTTTTCCCCACTCTCACCATGACTTTTGCCACTATGTACATCACTCCTGTTGCTCCCACACCTTACAACTTCCTCTTCCGTGGTGACTGCACCTTCTCCACGTACGTGATTTCTGCAGACTTTAACATCCATAGCCATGACCCTGTCACCCCTCTGGCAGGGGCATCAATTCCTTTCACTCCACCTAAGTGATGTTGTCCTCCTCCCTCAGTATGCCTGTCCCTAAAGTAACACCACCCCTCATATCATCCTAACTTCCCACAATCTCCTTAAGTGTATCACTGTGGAAGTCCTAGATGCCACTGACTGTTACTACCTCCCAGTCCTTTGCTCCTCACTTTCCCCAAGCTCCACCGCCTGTCGATCCTCCCAAGGTTGTATACGACTACCGCCATGCCTACCAGAATGCCTACTGGGAGTCCATTGACACCCTGGTGGAAGTCAAAGTCCCTCTTTCTACTATCCTGACGACATCGCTCATGCCTCATTCTTCCTCCAGCAAACCATCACTGATGCTATGGTGGCCCACATTCCCACCAAACCTATCCAGCCCACCATCCTACACTTTCTCCATGAGCTGTCCTCCTCCTTTGTTAATCCCACCAGCTCTACTGTTTCATCCTCTGCACTTGTGACTGGGATACATCCTTCCACCACAAAGACACGTTCAAAATCTTCTGACAGCAAAGAAATGCTGGGGTTGGTGCCATACATGCACAACTCAACGCCATCCACCCTGTCAACTCCTCCAAGTACTGATCCGCCTTCCACCTCCTTCCTGATGGCGGAAGGTAGCGATCCTGCCCTGCACTACCCACTCCTCCATGACAACTTCCCCATCCCTGACAACTTCAGTAAGGCTAACCATGTAGCTTCCCACCTCACTGAAGCATTCTCCATATCTGATGACCCTCAATTCAGTTACTCATTCTCAACTGATGCCCTTGACTGCGCGAATACCACTGTCCCACCACTTGCTCCTAGCTTCTGGCACTTGGACCAGCTACTGCCCTCAGAAATGAACACACCAGTCACAGCACAAGACATTAAATTCAACTTCCACTCCAAATGCAACACTACCACTTGACACAACTGCATCACCTATCATGACCTAAAGGAGTGCCCTCTCTCCTTTCTCACAGCCCTTGCCACCATGTACAACATCACTGGGTTTTACCCTGTCCTGTGGAAGAACGCCCACATCCTGTTGTTCCATAAACCCAGCAAACCCACTTCTGACACCTATGAATCACTTGCATGTTCAGTAATGTCTTCAAGTGCATCCTCTCCTACCGTATCCATCACCACCTAACTCAACACCACTTCCTTCCTCTTACCCACTGTGGTTCCCAGCCTCCCTCTGCTGACAACCAGCTCCTTAATCCTGCCCGTCTTCTCTTCCTCCACCTTAATTACCATCACCCTGCTAATTTTGTTTCCTGTGATTTCCAGAACACTGACGACCATGTAGAGCATTGTGGGTCTTTTTCATGCCCTGGGCCTATACTCTTCCTAACAAATTTATCCATCTGATTGCCTCCTTCCTTTCCAACATTCCTTCTGATGTCACCATTAAAAGTACCAAACCCTATGCCTTTTGCCCCATCACAGGTGTGTCCCAGGGCTCCATCCTTTCTCCTCTTATTAATCTCCTGTACACTACTGATATTCCCAAACCACCCGCAACTGTCCATCTCCTCCAATATGCTGATTACACTGCTTTCCTTGATATCTATACTACCCTTCAATGGTCCCAGTGATCCCTCTAAACTTACGTAGACAAGATAACCACTTGATGAAACTAGTGACTCCATCGACTCAGTTCTAGCAAAACCGAGGCTATCATTACAGAAGGTTCATCCTGTTCCTTCTGGCTCCACGGTTTCTACCTCACCATCTATGGCCGTCCTATCCAACTTACCCCCACTTTGAAATACCTTGGCCTCATCCTTGACTGTCACCTCGCATGGTCTCCCCATCTCCTTACCATAAATGAAAAGCCCACAATAGACTCCACCTCCAGTATCAGCTGGACATGGGGATTGCATCCCTCCACCATGATAGATACAAATCCTTGATATGTGCCATCCAGTGTAGCCTGGAGCTCTGGCCCTCATAATTCTATAAAGTTCTCCAAATTCTTGAATGCAAGGCACTCTGCCTCATTTTTTGTATCTTCCCTTTCCCACATCTCTTCTCCTTTTCTCTGAACACATTCAGTATCCTCTACACCAGCGGCCAAGTGGCAACCTTTATCCCCCCCTCCTCCCAATGCCTGTTGTCCGCTTTCCTCTCCAGTCCCAACCAACTGCCGTGCCTCTGCCAGTTTTTCCCAACCTCTCTCCATCTCCACACCTGCCATCTCCCCTCCCAAAGAAACATCCAGCATCTTTCCATTCCGAATGATGTGCTTACCCCTTTACCCTTTCTTCCAACTCTAACCCTTCTCTTGTTCTTCCCTGCACTCCAATACTCCCTCTCCTTCCCCTCCCCCTCTGCTGCTTCCTCGCTCCTTCCCCCCATTCATCTTACTGCTGCTTTTCCAGTCCTTGGACTCCTATCTGGTTTGTCCCTCCCAACCCTCCCAGTCTACCACCCCTTTTTGTGCTACTGGCTACCCTCATTCAGCCCCTTCCTGCCCCCTCCTCCATCGACCCGCTTCTCTCTTTCCTCAGACCTCCTCACTGACCACCTCTCCATTGGAAGGTGCTTCCAATTTTAATCCAGTTACTCTCCGTTGGTTTTTGGTGCTCACCGTGTATGTTACATAAGTGGAGAGTGCGTTCAGTGTTACAGTCCCATACTGTGAACCCTATTCGTGCCACCAGTGTTCATGTGCTACGTCTTCGTCGAGTGTCATTTTAATTATATGTGAATTTTACGTAAAAGTGCCTCATCAAAGTAACCCTCTTCTTGTATATTTTAACCCCAGTTGTTTCCCCCTCTCAGGTAAAACTTCATCTTTTATCCCCATATTTCTTGTGTGCACCTTTCTCCTGTAATATTTTATACAATTTCTAGGCCGAAGAGCGGCGAATTGTGCTGCTGGCAGCACACCCCTACCCACAAGGGGTACGGGTGTTAAACAACAATAAAGGAAAGAAAAAACAGCCACGCCAGTCCATAGTTTATTCCTGACGATGATGGCGCAGATAGCCATCGAAAAATCGAGAATTTAATTCGAAGTGAAAAACGTGAACAATTAATTCAAACATGCTGTCGCGAAAGACTTCAAGGAAAGCTGGCCTTCATTTTACGTGGTCGTTCTACGTGAAATCTCTCCGTATGCATAAACCTAGACGTTTTATGGAAGTAACTGCTTCCGGTGAGCGTTCCGAAATTTTGTAATAATACATTAAGGGGTCTTTGTGTCTATGTATTCAAATGTGTTACATTTGTTTACGTTGGAGGTAAGTGGTTACTAATTGCACACAGCGTCTGCAGATCTATCTGCATTTCGCTACAGTTTTCTAGCGTCGCGACTTTTTGTACATAATAACATTATCCACGGAAAACCTTACGGAATTTTCAACGCTGTCTACTAGTTAATTTATATACAGTGGTGGAAAGAATGCGCAACAGCAAAAAGAATTAAAGTGGAACAATGAAACTTCGGAAATACATTCTTCTTGGTACGTTATTTAACCGATTAATATTGCAAGAGCACATGTTAATTTAAATGAAAAGTAAGCCACTTCTAATATGAAATGCTTAACCATTAAATAACCGGTGGTGTTAGCATAATGTTAGACGCAAGCGAGCATACATTGTGTTCTACAGGTACCGGATATCAGTTTGTGGCGTGTAGTTCTCTGCACTTGGTCGGTCAATACAGGGACTATTAATGCTGATTGTCGATGCCGCTGGAGCTACCGTCCGATGACGTTCCATATGTACTAGTCTGTAGACAGATCTCCTGTTCGAGCAGGACAAGGCAACATGTCAACATTATGCGTTACAATAGCAGTATGTGGGCGACCGTTATCCTGTTGGAAACATGCGCTTGAATGCTGTTCATGAATGAAAGCACACCAACACCAGTCTGATGTATATTTATGCAGCCAATATACGTGGGATATCCACGAGAGCGATCCAGCAGTCACACCAAGTCACACCGCAGCCCATAACTCCAAGTGTAGGTCCAGTGTGTCTAGCACACAGCCAGGTTGGTTGCAGGTCCTTAACTGGCCTCTTTCTAACCAACACACGACCACCACTTTCATCAGAAAACACAACAGACCTACACGCTGCCATTCGATGAGCTCTCTATTTACCCTGCTGAAGTCGTAGATGGCGTCGGTTTGGCGCCAGTGAAATGCACGCTACAGGGCTTCTTGCTAGAAGCTGACATTGAGGTAATTTTTTTTGTAACAGTTCATTGTGTCACAGTGATGACAACTACTGCTGAAATTGGTGCTGCAGATGCAGTACGAAGTCCCACAGCCATACACCGGAAACGATGGTCTCGTCTCTCGGTAGTGAATTGTGGCCGTTTGGAGCCCGGTCTTCTTGCGACCGTACATTCTCGTGACCACCGCTGCCAAGAGTCATGTAAAGTGGCTACATTCCTGCAAAGTCTCTCTGCAGTATCGCAGAAAGGACATCCAGTTTCTCTTAGCACTACTGCAAGACCTCGTTCGAACTCACCGGTCATTGACTAACGTCAGATCACAACGTTCAATCTCAAAGGTAACAAACGCTCACGACCGGTATAGCGTCTATGCGGCGTGCACAGCGTAGCAGCGCCAGTCTTAGGCGACTGGAACGAAATTGGGATAGACTTCATCTTTTAGATGTTGAAATACGCCTAGCAGCTATTATTTATGTAGCACAAAACTTCTTGGTGTTGCGATATTTCCTCCGTCAGTGTGTATCGTGAAAGGTAATGTTGCTACAACACTCCCCTGGGGCACTTTTACATCTTAAGAGTTCTCTCGTTCAGAATGAAATATTCTATTCTGTTTGCTACTCTTCAGTCCAATCACACAGCTGGTACGATACTCCATATGCCTTATTCATTAGGTGGCAATGCGGAACGGTATCTACCTGGGCTCCTCTGCCTATTTCCTTCTGTTTCTCGTTGACGGAAAGAGCGGGCTGGATTTCATAAGATCTTTGTTTCCGTAATCCGTTTTGGTTACTAAAGAGGAGATTTTCGGTCTACACATCCTTTTGTAACCATAGAACCATCTGTGTAGAGTCGAATCAATTGGGCCAATGTCATTCTTCGTAATTCAAAACTCCACAATTTGAAATATTGTTAGGCTACTGACTATCATGTTCATGCATGTAAAGAACTGTGATGGTTCCAAGATAATCCACGGTTTTCAGCAGCATAATGTAAATACAGCAAAGAGAGAAAAAATTCACAAATGGTTAATTTAATTTATCCTTAGGTAGATGGAAGCGAGGTTGCGCGTTTAATTTAACAATTTAGGCGAATAAACCGTGTCAGCCACGTATAACATGTTAACCAACTTAAAAGCTGGTCACATTTATTAGAACAGGTCTTTCTGCATTGTGACAATATGAATCGTTGCTGATTTATTAATAGAAGCTTTTATCTATTAACGCTGAGGTTAAGTTTAGAGTATTTCATTTTTGCTAGTAGGGGTAGTTTTAGGTCATACGGAACTATATCTTTATCAGTTCCAATGCCCTAATTCAAGTCACTCGAACGTTTTCAGATAATGTGAATATCACTACTAGAGATGTTTTCCTTATCCAGTTAATATTTTGTAAGACATTGCTCGACTAGGATTGCAGTTACTTTGCTGCAAATCGAACTGCTCAGTGGCATCATTTCGTCGGTTCGTTGCTGGTCTGAGCTACCATGATCAGGTGTGGCTGGCGTTGGTAATACCTGGGGGGGGGGGGGGGGGGGGGATGGTCGTCGGTCGTCGTCTCCCACCGTTCTGGCCAACGTGTGTCAGCAGCAGCAGCATCTGTTACTTGGTTCTTCAAAGACGGTGACCTTTGAAGTTCCCTTCACCAGTCTCGCTATTTGCATGATGCGTGAAAGATAAATACTCGTATATGTACTTAAAACTGTTTACAGAAGAAGGCTGGTCACGGCAATAAATCGTCGCGTCTCGAACGGAACTGAAGCTTATCGCATTAGTAAATTATTCACTATACACACAAAAAAATCAACTTATTTCTACGAGATCACACACATGATTGCGGAAGGAAAACCATTAAAAAATATTTTAATCAAGTGACAGATCTACGGCGATATTAGCAGGTGTTTGCCAAGAAGACTGTGATTTGTAGCCAGGCTGCCCACTCAGTAAAATAGGAATTTGGGCCTCTGGATACCAGTTCATATGCCTGGCTCATGACTACGACGCGATCGAGCGACACAACGTTGTGCCTAATGCAACCGATCTTTGTTCGTGAGAACCGGGCTACCTAGCGAGTCTGGTTGTCGAGATTTAGGTTTCCGTGGTTCCCCTATATCCGTTTACGGAACAGCTCCGTTGTTTCCCTGTATCGTTTCACAGAACCGTTTCCTAGGAAGTACGCGACCGGTTTCCTTGACATTCCGTGTATCTCAAATGGACGTCTATTGAAAGCAATTTTAAAAAGTGATCATTTCTTCTCTGTATTTGAAAATCATATGTAGTTCGGCTTGTTTGATATTTCAACTCATCTGAGGACCAAAACATCACTAGATTTATTTTAGGATCGAGGAAATCTATGGAGCAGTTCAGGTCTATTGGTATGACCATCTGAGAGCAACGCGCGGCTATTACAGCACGCTTAGATGATGATGATGATGACGATAATATTTGGTTTTTAGGGCCTCAATTGCGTGCTTATCAGCGCCTGTACAATCCCTGACCCAAATGTTGTCAGTTTGATACGATAGATTATACAGGAGAAACAGGGCTTAGTCAGCCCTCGGTAACAGCACCTTAGTGACAGGTGGAGTGAAGACGAACGCCTGCAATATTACGATAAACTTGTTGAGCGAGATATTTTGGTATAAAATTTAGAACAAAAAGTTGAAAATTAGCAGTGTTATTACTTGGAGAGGAACCTGGATACCAAATACTTTGAAGAACATTGAAAAGCTTCTTCTCTGAAAAAATGAAAATGTATAACTTAAGCAAAAAATTTAATTTGTTGTATGTATTCTTTAAAGGTTATTTTAATGGTATTGCTGAGACATAATTTTAGAAGAGTGCACACAGAGTAAACAAAAAGGTTTCTCATGCAAACAGTATGCTACCATTGAACTAAAATTATTAATTTTTATTGTATTGTTCACAATGCAGCTGTACACATCTCCTTGTTTCTTTGTGTCGTTCGTTATCACTCTAAATAAAAGTTAAGGAATAGATACCTGAATATTTATTATGCAAACTTAGTTCAAAATTAGAAATACCCCTGTGATTGCAAAATGAAATAAATCAACAGATTCTAAAAATCTGAGAAGCACCTGTGCATTGAAATAAAGTTACATGTGCCCTACGTAACCCGTATTTTACATTTAGGACCATTAAGAACTTCTCATATTCGCTTTGCCAATTGTTTTACAACTTTGCTCGATATTCGTTCTATTTTTGAATTTAGCATGTTTTAGAAAGTTGCTCTTTACTTTGATCCCATGACGATGTTTCACGCTAAGAAATGTATTTTGCGTATATCACTTGATGAGCAGTATTTATTTTCGCGGACTGTATATTTTCGTAATAGAAACGGAACTAAAATTATCTCACGAAATCCTAACAACGTACGCGAGACAACTATTGGAAGATGGAAAAAATGTTTTTTCCACCTGTGATGATATTCAGAGAAATGAATACTTCTTCTTACGCTGGCAATTAATATATTAATGCCTTGTCATGACTGATTAAAGACGGGTACATTACAGTTTGACTAAAGGAGCGACCGAGGTAAGATTATACTGACATAAAAATGCTCCAGAGAATGGAAGTCAGTCTGTCAGCTGGAGAAATCAAGGCAACATTTCCCTGAGATACGCGTAGTGTAATAATTGGACACTATTCGAATGAGTGGAAAATGTTACTGAACCGTGTAATTCTTTCTTGTCATATAAAATACTCAAGGAACTGATAGAAAAGTAAGACTGCTGGATGAAGTTCTTTAATGAAGACGGTACAAGCAGTATCACATCTGCCACTGCCATGCTCATAATTGCGAGGAGCCTACGAAACTGATAGCACTCGTACAGTGGTGGTAGTAACATACTCTTTTCATTGACGTAGAGAAATAGTTCAGTGCAACAATGAAGAGTTTAGGTGTGAAATATTTTCCGTTAAGAATGACAAAGTGTTCCCTTTGGAAGACTTACATTAGCTTTAGAACACTGAAATTAGAGCTCCGTGTACTGATAAAATTAAAATTGTTCATTCTTCATTGAAAACTCACGTCAGTTATCTTTTAATATATACACGACATAGAATACTTTAGTAAACAATCGGTGGAAAACGATTACGGTCAAACAAACTGTAGTTTCCACAGTTGGCTCTCAGTCTATGAGTAGCATGTACCACCTTTTCTAGGATTTACAGTAAATGAAACATGGACGAAATCGATAAAAACGTAATTGCAGCTATGCCAGCAGCGTTCAGTGAAGTAGAAAACAAGATTTAAGCCTCCAAGTTGAGAGATTCTATAGCAAGTTGCATTAGGATGCAGTCATTTTTCCAGTTGCTTGTAGAGTACGCTCACGCCAAACAAAAGAAGGCATAATAAAAGCAGAAATACAGATTCCGTCTTCAGAATTCAGACTACACACTTTTGTGCAACTAAAGCTTACTTCAGCAACGAGAGTTATCTAAGGATCTGATGCTACCAGACATTAGTGAGTGAGTGCAGAAAACATATCTTTTTTTTACGATTTCGTCTCCAAAGTCTGCTACTATCCGTAATGGCAAAACTACAGAGCTTACAGTATTAGAGTCAATAGTTTAGAATAATCTCTTTCAGTCATTGATATTTACATATACGTTATTTCCAACGGTGTATTCTACTCTTGTGTAGTAAATAATGATATGTAACGTGTTTCACTCTTTTTTTAAAAAAAGTTCAGTGACATTTCTTTGGCCAAAAACCTATTAATCCTTCTCAAAAGACTTTCATTTACGCTACCTAGTGTTGTAGTCTCCCCGTCAGGTTTGAATTTAATGCCTGCACCATCAGTAATGAGAACAATATCCGAATTTTGGACATAAGATGACATAATTTTATATAACAAGGCAAGAGCGGCTCCATCATCTGTCCCTGTGGCACACCTGTAGCGATTATTAGACACCTGAAAACACTTTTGGTTCTAAATGTGACACACTCCGTTGCTTTAGTTACGTTGGTTGGTGACCATTCATTTGAAATCATATTTTTTTAACATCACTAAAACAATAGAGTGTGATTCAGTGGCTCAATGGGTAAGAAAATGGCATTAATTACTTTACACATGGAATTTCAATTCTAAAATCCACTGCTACTACCAGTATGCACCTTACAGCTTCTCTACTTCAGCTATTGTCGGTTATTTTGCAGCTCAAATAGAAAAACGGACCTATCATTTTCAGTGCCTCGCTTCCCATCCATTTCTATCACAAACAGTTTATGTAATTCGACTGCATTCCGTTACCATTGTTTTATGTTTGTCACATAACATCATTTCAAGAAGTAGCTAGTTCTGCTCTTCCAAATCCTTTGGCATTTGAAACTGAATCCCTATGTCATGTGGGACCTCAACGTATTTATTTATTCTTCCAGAACTCTAATTCCCTTTCCATGTATCTGTTTGCTTCCTTTTACTGATTACTCACTGTACAACATTGGGGATAGGATACATCCCTTCTCACTCCCTTCCTCACCACTACTTCCCTTTCATATCCATAGACGCTTTTAAGGGCAGTATGATTTTTGTAGAATTTGTAAATAGCTTCTGCTCCCTGCATTTCACCGCTACTGCCATCGAATTCCTGAAGAATGTAGTCCTGTCAAAAATGACACAAGCTTTCTCCAAATCTGCAGACGCTCTTAATGTTAGGTTTGGCTTTCTTCAACCTATTTTCTAGGATCGTCGCATCAGCATTGCTAAGACTTTGATATTTACTCAACCCAAACTGATCTTTCCAGAGGCAGGCCTCTACCAGCCTTTCCATTCTTCTGTAAGCATTCATTGTCAGTATTTTGCAACCATGAATTAATAAATTGATAGCTTCTTAATATTTACACTTGTCAACAGCAACTTTTTATAAATTTTGAATATTTTGAATTATTCCATTCTGTTTGAAAACAGAGAATATTTCGCCAGTGTCAAACATCTTGCACACTCATTGAAACGCTTTTTCCATGAATAACTATTGTCGATAGACTGATAGCTATATACACTCCTGGAAATTGAAATAATAACACCGTGAATTCATTGTCACAGGAAGGGGAAACTTTATTGACACATTCCTGGGGTCAGATACATCACATGATCACACTGACAGAACCACAGGCACATAGACACAGGCAACAGAGCATGCACAATGTCGGCACTAGTACAGTGTATATCCACCTTTCGCAGCAATGCAGGCTGCTATTCTCCCATGGAGACGATCGTAGAGATGCTGGATGTAGTCCTGTGGAACGGCTTGCCATGCCATTTCCACCTGGCGCCTCAGTTGGACCAGCGTTCGTGCTGGACGTGCAGACCGCGTGAGACGACGCTTCATCCAGTCCCAAACATGATCAATGGGGGACAGATCCGGAGATCTTGCTGGCCAGGGTAGTTGACTTACACCTTCTAGAGCACGTTGGGTGGCACGGGATACATGCGGACGTGCATTGTCCTGTTGGAACAGCAAGTTCCCTTGCCGGTCTAGGAATGGTAGAACGATGGGTTCGATGACGGTTTGGATGTACCGCGCACTATTCAGTGTCCCCTCGACGATCACCAGTGGTGTACGGCCAGTGTAGGAGATCGCTCCCCACACCATGATGCTGGGTGTTGGCCCTGTGTGCCTCGGTCGTATGCAGTCCTGATTGTGGCGCTCACCTGCACGGCGCCAAACACGCATACGACCATCATTGGCACCATGGCAGAAGCAACTCTCATCGCTGAAGACGACACGTCTCCATTCGTCCCTCCATTCACGCCTGTCGCGACACCACTGGAGGCGGGCTGCACGATGTTGGGGCGTGAGCGGAAGACGGCCTAACGGTGTGTGGGACCGTAGCCCAGCTTCATGGAGACGGTTGCGAATGGTCCTCGCCGATACCCCAGGAGCAACAGTGTCCCTAATTTGCTGGGAAGTGGCGGTGCGGTCCCCTACGGCACTGCGTAGGATCCTACGGTCTTGGCGTGCATCCGTGCGTCGCTGCGGTCCGGTCCCAGGTCGACGGGCACGTGCACCTTCCGCCGATCACTGGCGACAACATCGATGTACTGTGGAGACCTCACGCCCCACGTGTTGAGCAATTCGGCGGTACGTCCACCCGGCCTCCCGCAGCCCACTATACGCCCTCGCTCAAAGTCCGTCAACTGCACATACGGTTCACGTCCACGCTGTCGCGGCATGCTACCAGTGTTAAAGACTGCGATGGAGCTCCGTATGCCACGGCAAACTGGCTGACACTGACGGCGGCGGTGCACAAATGCTGCGTAGCTAGCGCCATTCGACGGCCTACACTGCGGTTCCTGGTGTGTCCGCTGTGCCGTGCGTGTGATCATTGCTTGTACAGCCCTCTCGCAGTGTCCGGAGCAAGTATGGTGGGTCTGACGCACCGGTGTCAATGTGTTCTTTTTTCCATTTCCAGTAGTGTATATATTCCTGGGCTCTAGCTCGTCTCAAAGATAAACGATGGAACAGCGGCAGAGGAGCTGAATGCGACAGTAAATCGACGTGTCGTTTATCAAATAATGACGCAATGGTCACCCAGTGAGATCAAGAGCTGTCGAGCCATAAGATTTGTGAAAGTCTCTGTATCCCGTTACCCGGAGAAAAACTGATGTACCTGTTTCTGAACCGCAAGTAATGTGACAGCAAAAAGTTTGTGGCCTAAGACTAACGACACCACGCTTTACTAAATAAGAATTGCTCCTTACAACACTCTCCTTGCCTGATCTGTGATTGTAACAGAAAAACGGTGCACGTGAGTGTTGTTGGAAATGTGCTGATCCGTAACATCTAGCTATTGTTTTCTGTAATCCACTAACCATGCTTCATCAGAGATGTCCCTTCGCTGCAGTGGAAGCGCTCGGTCGAGGCCTCGTATAGATGTGGCCGCGGTAATTGTGATAACTGGAAGAAAGCGTAACTATTCTGCAGTAAAAAGCACACAGTTTCTTTTTGTTCAGTGGGTGCCTTTTATTAATTCACTTATAGGCACCATGTTGTCTGATTGTTTATTGATGAAAAATCCTTTCATGATATTCATTTTTTCTATAAAAGTGTGAATTTACATGGAACGCATCAATCACTGAACCAGTAGATTTATAACTCTTGACGGTGCAAAAGTGCTCATGGAAGTTTATTTTTAACCATTGTTTGAACAGACATCGTTAGTCGTTTTGCTTCTACAGTCATCATATGACTGAAGCCTAACAGGCAAGTGGGAATTGTTCACGAACTTCAAAAGCTATGACAGAGTGAGTGTTAAGAATAAATACACATCCACTGAATAGGTGGAATTTGGTATGAAACATTTCCTATAGCCTGTTTTCGTTGTATTTATCTCGTTATTATAAAATCTTTGCAAGACAAAAGCAGATTTCAATTATTTTTTCTGTGTCTCAGTATATTCCGCTACTTCAATTATTTTTTCTAGTATCACGCTGTCACGCTGGGGCTTTCCTTAAGCAGGCGGCAGAACCAATTTAGTGTGTCATCTGCAGAAATTTAATTACAGTTTTCTCGAGACGGTCAGTATTAAAATATCAGATTACAGACTGGAAGGCGTGCAACTCTAGCCTTAATTCCCACGGCCTCTAAAATGAAAGAGTCCCCCTCCTGCGGCTGTTAACAACAAGTACAAATTACGTAACAGGAGAAATTCCCACTCGAGGAAGAATGAAAAAAATAAAGGCGACAGGATGCAGTTTCTCCACTTTCGTACTTCAGTTTACCACAAATGAGTTGCAATTAGGGTGACAGAAAGGAAAATTAATAACTTCCTAAGTACCATATACAGTCCCATTACGTCAGAAAATATCATTACAAAAATTTCTACCCCGAAATTTCAGCTTTGTTATGTGAGCAATCGTTAATGTTCCCTTTCCGAGAATCAGGTTAACATATGAATGCAAGGAGACTTCTTAAAATGCTTGTTTCAGTTGAATAACCCCTGAATTGCCATAAATTAATATTTACTTTGTATACGACGTCGCAAACTTCTTTTGCAGAAATAATTCGTAATTCCAAGCCGTAAACTGCTTCATTTTTAGGGCTCATTCATGTTCACAACATTCGCTACAAAAGAGTTGCATGCTATCAGTTAATGGTTACGTCGGACGGATATGAGTTGTTTAATATTTCCCTAGGAACTGTGGACACCAGCTACTTTTAATACTTCATTCTTCTGTCAGAATTACGACTGATGACATATTCTGTGTTTCCCATTTATGAAGAACGAGACCCATTATAAATCTCGCAGATACACACAACTGTACTGTTTCCTAATTGTTGGTCAACCGGTTTCAGTCGTTAACAGAT
The DNA here is from genome assembly GCF_021461395.2 of Schistocerca americana. Classification (NCBI taxonomy): domain Eukaryota; kingdom Metazoa; phylum Arthropoda; class Insecta; order Orthoptera; family Acrididae; genus Schistocerca; species Schistocerca americana. Next base: position 318,871,590 of record NC_060125.1, on the reverse strand, counting down.
CATTTTCTGATGTATGCATACAAAAGAAAATAAGTGCTTCATCAGAAAGGAAATCGTAAATGTAGTAAATAGCTCACACAAATTAGAACTTCGAAATCGTAATCAAATAAGATACAACTCATAATTATAGCAGATCATTATAGCATTAAACTCAAATATAAGAGGAAGTAAAGCGTCTAGTAAACTGAAATACAAGTGCAAGTACAGCGTCTCGTAATTTGTTGACGAAGTGCTCGACAAAACTGAATTAACAAGCGATCAGTAGCACTGAACACCTTGTCAAAGTTGACGAATAGGTAGGAACGTATCCTGTACGGTACCAAAGAACAAATTTATACTGTCAGATCTCGGGTGACAATCGATATATGGTACCTTATCACTGGTGGCGATAAATAATTTTTTAGGTTGCTTACACCACAGCAAATTACAGCTTGGCATAAATAATGTATAATTTCATTTTAATCGGCACACATAAACAATAAAATACCAAGTTGAAACGCGAGGACATCATTGTTTCAAGGTATCGTTAAAGCAATTGATACAATACCCTTAGCAGCTTGAATTGTAATAATAATAATTATAAAAGGTGGCAATTTTATTTACACACTGTCTTTTAAATAGATATGATGGTATCTGATACTCAAGTACTAATGCAAAGAAACGTAATGATGTTAAATGCTTTAAATTCTCGCAATGATTTAATCTTTAAAACTTAATAATTCTCTTCCTGTTAATATTTAATTAATTAACTTACGTCGTTCAGATTTCTTAACGCTGACGGCGTTAAAATTTAAAGTTATTCAGTCCCTGTTTTGTTTTCATTCAATTGTTGCGAGCCAGCGATGGTGCAATGCTGTTCGCTTTCAAGTCTACACATTTTTAAACATCAGGTCGTGCAAACACTTTTGTGATCACGGTTGCGATTTAGACGGTATTCGCCTAATTGTACTGATTAAGACTTATCGTTTCCGAAAGATGGAGGTTCGATTAAAGCTGTGTGCACTATTGCGCGTATAATGAAAATATTCCTAACACGTCGCGTAACAAAAAGTAACATGCGAATCACAACCGTGGTCAGACGAAGAAAATATGTGATGACATAAGTGTATTTCGCTGTTATTCGGGACAGGTTTAGATAAATCACCGCAATTTTCAGTCTTTAGAAATCACAAGACGATACACTTTAGAGATATTTGTTTTGAATAACTTGTATTTACCTTTTCTTATACAATATGGTGATTGTCTGCAAGGATTATCTCTCCCTCTCCTTTTTACAGCCTTTATACATTCACATTACATACATCGATTAAGAAACTTTTATTTCTCTACCGACCAGTACGAGAACAAAATCCGTCCTGACCAATTGTCTTACATAGAATCAGTTCTCACTTAACAGTCATATATAGTTTTGTAGTACAAACAATTCTAGTTTATTGCGTGCACTAGAAAGTCTTTGATTCGCTGAGCACAAAAATTAAAATAATAAAATTATAATTACGTTTTTAATATCGTCAGTTCATCTTTAGATCATGAAAATAAGGATTGACATCGTCGTAATATTATTTTTCATCGTTGTAGCACTATAAGCTGTTAGGTTGAGTTTCTTTGCGAAATTCTGAAATACTTGAACGTCCAATTTCTTTCATTTGGAACATTTTCTCGTAAAAATTTTATATTGATTAAACTGTAGAATTACACGAGCATAGAAAACATGGAAGCAAGTTTTCTGAGAATGAAAACTGTGTCCAAGTAGGCTGTATCGTTTTTATCATTTATGCGATTGGCTAATTTGAACCATTGGTCGTTTTACCGCGAGTGTAATACGTTCAAATACTGTTACATTGGTTTGTACATCAATAGGTAAACTACTGGCACCGTATTCACAGGCACATTGCATTCATTAGCCTCATATTCGGTTATCTTATAAAAAGTAGTTGATCGAAACTCATGCATCATAGCACATGTAACATTGGAAATTACAGTACACAGTTCAGACTATAAAAGATTGTGACAGACCTTTTAATGACGTGTGACCTTCAGCCTATAAAACAAACCATGTCGTATACCTCGTATCCCAAGCTACTTTCATGTCTTAAGCTCCCAGCTTCATTTTACACTACAATATATAGGTGGTACATGTGGGCAGGAATGCACCAAACTTCTGTGCGTATGTCGCTCAAAAACAATACGCCATTGTATATGGGTACGTCTATTATCCGACACAAACAGAAAGGTGTCATAGCGTAGTCACAGCTGTTATGATACAACCAAAATTGCTTAGAAACCTATCTGTTAAGGGACGATAACATTAGGTAAACTATATTGTGTTCATTAGTCTCATATGCGTTATCTTATTAAAAATATTTAATCGAAACTCATACATCATAGCACATGTAACATTGGGAATTACAGTACACAGTTCAGACTATATAAGATTATGACAGCCCTTTTAATGACGTGTGCTCTTCAGCCTATAAAACAAACCAATACTGAAGTAGTAACAAATATACGTCCTATGGTACATGAGACCCAGTAACAGATTAAGCATATACTAGGAGACTTTTCTCTCCGCTTTACATTTTGTACGGCGTTGTTGTAAACTTAGAAACGATAGCTTAAACGACGTCAGTAGAGATATTCCACAATATATTTTGTTATAACTTTTGTAACCTACAGGTGGTACGTGAAGCTGAAGGAGACATTTACACAACTTAACATGAAATGGAAGTAATAGCTACAGTTCTCCAGAAAATATTCTCATTTGGAGGTTACGCTTATTCTTGTAGTACTAACCGATTTCATAGGTGATGTTTCATGTGACATTTTAAAAGTTATGTAAACATCACTAGATAATATGCCAGATATCCTTATGTGGCATGTTAATCACACCAAAACTAAATAATTACTGTAATAAATTATCAATAGACGTAATTGACGTCATACGTATAGGATCCTTGTCCCTCGAGATACACTACTTTCTTATCAGAAATTCTTTCTTAATCCCCTTTTCTTACTCTGCTGAAGAATATTTTATCGAAATATTGCCAAAATATGGCAGGAAAAAAGTTGTTTGAATTTGTAGTAAGAACAGAGAAGCATGCGGTGTCATTTCATGAAGCCAGGTAGAAAGCCAAGATATAGTGAGAGTTGATAATTTGATTATTTAGAAGACGAAAGAAATTTGTAATCACCGGTAGAAAAATGCTTTGGCGTTTCGTAAGTCTACTAGGAATGCATATTGTGATGAGAGGAAGAGTAGAGAAACTGATCATTCAGATTTCTTAGTGTATAATGATGAGTACAGGAATTGGAAATGACAGATTACAGATCTCTCCAAACGTTGAGAGCAGCAGGTCTGCAGTAATATGCTCTGCACATTACTGCCTCGTTTGATGATAAAAGGCATCAGAAAATTAACGTACTTTTTATACATCTATTCATTGATGTCAACCTACATATACATCAAACAGCTTGTAACACATTTTCTGAGTTATGGAGTTTGCGGTGAAGAACCAGTCACAATATGAACTTAATTGTCGCATTGGTAAGAATCTGTCTGGAACAAAAACAGGCTCCGCGTCCTACAACATGCTCTTAACATAACAGACACAAGGAAAATTTGGAGCAACAAAAAATTTGGTCTTCTCCCTTGCATCTTAATGCTGTCTGCAAACGAGGGAAATAGTTTTGATCAACTTGAAATCATTCCCAAGTAACAATGCCTCCTGCCCCAGAGACAAATTTCTGTAAAGATATAATATTTGTGGTTGTCCCATATTTATTAACTACAGATGAAGGTAAAAGTAATGCTCCAACTATGTAAATGTCCACAATGTACATAAATTTCCATTGATAAAACGTATCTTACTAGTAAAAGTAATTAACTGATTAAACGTAGCACATTATGGCATCACGAATTTTCACAAATGTGTTTTATGTAATACAGGAAAATGCGATATGTTCGTATTCATAGTATTAGGCAAATTCGTACATAGCTATACGTCCCAAAAATTGGAACAGAAAACGCCATATTTAAAAGCAACGGGAAGTAGCAAGGGGCGTAACGAGGTTGAATTTAACGATCCTTCGTAAGCTATTTGAGACAGCTTCATCCCATTTCCGCTGTCACGGGAGGCTCGCAGGCGCCAGGTGGATTTCTCCAGCGGTAGCTCATTATCCCACGCCTCCCGCCAGACGTCCCAAACTGACACACCGGTCTGAGCGACGCCATAGAGCTAATGGCATACAGGGAGGACGGCGCCAGCTGCAGTCTCCTTTGGGTGTCACCTAAACGCCTTCCTTTGCCTGTTTCGGTATGTAGCCAGTGTCTCCAGAGACGTATAAATGAATGTATGAACCAAGTATCAGTGTCGTATGCAATGAAGATCTCTCAGACAGTGGAATGTAGACCAAAGAGCAAATCGCATTACGTTGCGCTATGCTGACCCAGTGATCAGCAGTACCGTATCCTCTTATGTAAACCAGGCATGGGCAACCACAGGTGACCTGCGGGCCATGGTCAACTACTTCCTTAAGCTCGTGAGATGGCTCATCACGACACGCGACAGTAGCGCCCCTAACGTTGAAGTTTATGGAGTAATGCACCAATATGTAAGGCATTCCTTTCGCGAAATGGCACTCCAACAAAGTATGACTTGAAACTCGCGTTTTTGCAGTTATATCCATTTTGGGTTCACTTTTTCTTCAGATATTTACGTTTATTTATGCGTCGTGAACGTTGTTTCAATACTTGCTTATTACAACCACTGCCTTAACCCTAGGATGCTTATACAGGGCATCCAAGTCCCCTGTATGTCTTCAGTTTTCAAAAAAAAAATTCTGTAATTTTTTGTTTGATTTCAAACTCCTTTTCAGCACTCTTTCACTAACACTGTGACATTCCTCCTATCAAGTCTGAACTAGATACCTTTTTAAGTTTTTTGTATAATTCAATTTGTTTCCCCATACACCGTGAATGCATAAGCAGGGCTTCAGAAGCCCTCACACATTTATAAATGTTCTTTAGCCTATTTCGTCTTAAACATTTGTTTGGGAGCAGTTATTAATTCAACAAAAACTGTAGTGGTATATCCAGCAACAGGAGTGCCAACAGCAGCAGTAACTGTAGTAGTAATAGTATAACTAAATAAATAATACACACTACTTTCACATATTGGCGATGCCGGTGTATTATTGATGTTTTTGAAGTCAAATGTTCTATTCTTGAATAGTACAGTTATCCTGTGCTGCTCTTGTCAGCATTATTGTTACTGTAGTTTGTCTGTTGCTGCAAGGCCCATATTGTTGAGAATATGACTCATTTAGTGCTGCACAAGCTGCTGTTCGAGAGACACGCCTTTTGCTATGGCTTCGACACGCAAAGCAAGGGAGCCAGTACGTGCAAATACAGCTAATTTTGAAAGTGTTGTGGCTCAGTTGCTTGAAGATGATTCTTGCGAGGAAGGAAATATTTTTGAAGATGCAAGTAGTGAAGAATCAGCCAAAGAACCTGCAGATGTGAATATTGAGGTAGATGACAGTCCTTCCGATAACATTACTTCATAAGAGTCTGAAAATGAAGGACCATCACAAAAAGGTATAGGAGACCACACATACAGTAGTCGGAATGGAACGATTTGGAAATTAGATCCTCCTGCAACTTTTCGTACGCCTGTCCATAATATCGTAAAGAAGGCACCTGGTCCAGCCCGTGGTTTGAAAACCTGTAAACCTAAGGATGCCTGGGACTAATTCATCTCCAAGAAAATACTAGAGGAAATCATCAACTGCACAAATATTGAAGGCAGAAGAGTGGATGCTTTTCGTGGCAAAACGTGGAAAATCGTTTCACTTGCTGAAATGGAGGGTTTTTTGGTCTTTTACTCCTTTCTGGTGTTGAGAAGAGTTGGGATGTCCCTGTTAGAGAATTATTCTTGGATGAAGAGGCAAATCCCACAAATAAGGCCACAATGTCAGTAAATAGATTGGAGTGTACAAGGAGAATAATTAGATTTGATGACAGGCGTACCCGGGAAGCTCGATCTGCAGCTGTTCGCTCTGTATGGGAACTATTTCTTGACAAGTGTAGAAATAGAATGATTCCTAATGATTCGCTCACAGTTGACGAACAGCTAGTCCCATTCCGTGTAAGATGCAACTTCACCCAGTATATGCCCTCTAAACCAGCCAAGTATGGCATAAAAATATTTTCGTTATGTGATGCTACATCTGCCTATGCTTTAGACGGAATTGTTAACACGGGAAGGAAGCCCCATGAACCTATTCAGAAAAATCTTGGATTGAATGTGGTGAAAGATATTGCTGAAAGCGTTGCAGGATCATCAAATAATATTACTGTTGACAACTTCTATACGAGTGAGCAGCTAGCAAAAGAGTTGCTTCAAAAGCAAATTACAGTGGTGGGAACAACCAACCAAAGTAAACCAGAAATTCCTAATGAAATGAAACCATCTGCCTCAAGAGCGATTCATTCCGCTTTGTTTGCATTTAGAGGTGACGTTACAATGGTGAGTTATGTTCCCAAAAAGAAAAAGTCTGTATTTCTCATTAGCACAATGCATCATGACAGAAACATTGATGAAAGTCATGCAAAAATGAAACCAGATATAATAAAGTTCTGTAACTCTACGAAGGGTGGAGTAGATCAAATGGACTAGAAAATTCGTTATTACACTTGCAAGAGACAAACAAGTAGATGGCCATTTGCATTGTGGATGAATATGATGGACGTCGCAGCAATGAACAGTGAAATTTTATTTTCCGCCCAAATCTGACATACCATAGTGGAAAGAGTGATAAAAGGCGTTTGTTCCTAAGAGATTTAGCAAAGGAAATGGTAAGACCACTAATGGAAATCGTATTCAGATCCCTAATCTTCCAAAGCAAACCATTGATGCCATGCAAAGATGTGGTGTTCGAAAAGATGTCATATTGCCGAACCAAGTACCCGTTTCAGGAAAAAGGAGAAGATGCAATTATTGTCCATATCATAAACACAGGAAAAGTGCTATGACGTGCATTAAGTGTAAAACCAACGTTTGTAAGGAACATAGTGGCGTTCTTTGTGCTTCTTGTTTGTCACATGTTGAAAACTAAGAAAAATGCAATTTTATGTGAACAATGAATAATAACTTTTAGTCAAAATATTTCCTATACACATAATATTGTGAATAATGACTACGTTTTAATTGAAGAAACTGACTGTAAAAAATCTTACAAAATGTAAACTGCAACTTGTAAGTGAATTAATAAAATTATTTGTATATGTTGTATGTAAATGGATGTAACTAATAAAAATTATCTCTTAGCGTTTTTTTAAAAAATTAATAAAATATTAATCAGGCCAACCAGATCATGTTACTGTATGTTAGGGATCTTTCAATATGACAATAAATTTGACAGAAATAAATTTAACTCAAAAGAATGATTATACAAAAAGAGGAAAATTTTAAACTAGGGCATGGCCATGGAGGCCCAGCATATGCATTAATGTGTGTTTTCGGCACCATGCATCCTAGGGTTAAAAGCTTCCTTTGTATAATTCTGTAACTCAGTTAATATTGAAACAATGTACATGACACGTAAATAAATATAAACATCATGAAGTATCACAATGGAAATATAGACACTTGTAATAGCACTTGGTTGCAGTTAATTCCATCTAATTTAGATTTCAACCGTTGCAGTATTATAATATACCGACGATTGACAAGAACGTTAATACTGCAAACAAGAGTAGATCAAAATACGGCTGTGAGACAGTCAGCCGCTGTCAGCAAGCATTTAGGAGTAACTTTGTGGTTTTTGGCCACAGATAGATCATCACAGTGTTTGAGATTAAATGTGTTAAAATACAGAATCACTATTAACGACCTATTTTAAAACATTTGTCCAAAAACACTTTTGATAACCGACAGCATAGGCAGCGTTTGTTTCTATAACACTAAATAAATTAAGTCATCTTTACCTTTTGTTCATTTTTAGATCAAAAGCTTAAATCGCTTGAACATAACATATATCGTCTGTATTATATAAAATCCAAGAGGGATAAATTCAAACAACAGAATGGAGAATACCGGAAAATGCATCACAAGCACAGTGCAATACGAGCACTTCACTGCCTCTCCAAAGAAGTTCTTCCATAGCTGTCCGGCCAGCAAGACGCCGGTTGCCCACCTGTGCTGTAAACACTAAATTCATTCATTAATCCGGTGCTGAAGCGTACTAGTGACAGCTACTTTGCAGCGAAGGAAAATCCTTCTATTGACCAACTGATCTGAGCTAAAATTTTGAAACACAGCGAAAATATAACTGAAGGACTATACGATAAGGCTTCTTTTGGTATTCATCACACTGACTTCACATTTGAGAAGCCTCTTAAAATATTACGTTCTCTTCTCACCTAGTAGTTTTTAAATGTATTCGGTCTCAAGCAACCTTTCACGGACAATGGAACTTCTCTTATCGGTTTCCTACTAACATAATTTGTATTTGTTACTGAAATCTATGTCCTGTCAACAATACTGATGCAGCCATCGCTTTCCAAAACTTTATTCTCCTCTCTTTCTTCGTAATCCTAGAAAACCTCTTTAGGATTGTTTCATATATAGTGTCGTAGTTATGCAATTAATGATATATATTGTGATCAATGTCATTAGTTATTTCGCACTCTGTATCTTGGAAATGATCAACTTGATCACAGGGTGTGTTCACATAGTCAGTTTTGTTCACTTGTTGCCTCTGGCAGTAGTGTCTTGATCTCTTATGTGAAGATTTTCACACTGAGCATGGAGCAGTTGTGTTAAGGTTAATAAACAGATTTATGAAGATTAACTTCTGTGTAGTGAATAATACAAACAGTGTTCTACGTACTTAACGTTAGTTTACTCATTCCAGCGGTGATATAGATCCGTGACTTTCGATTGAATTACTTGAAGAAACACAGAATTTTTCGAGTCTGTATTTAGGTGCGTTATTTTATTTACATTCATTCCTTTTTTCCCATGCATTTCCATTCTCTAACTAAATTATCGTCATGAATTTTAAATTTAGGATAAACTCAGATTTACCCCCTGGGTACACATTTTATTCACATGAAACACTGTTTCCTTTCTATATTACTGTGCTATAGTATAAACTTCTGATCACAACCACAAGCTGTAGAGTAATATCCCTGTCATAATAAGACAAACTAGGCATCAACTGACGATACGAAACACCAATTGCTATTACTCAATGCGAAGTTCTTGAAAATATTATCTTCTCATTTATATTACAACTTTCAGTGTTCATAATGAGCATCAAATAATAATAATATTTTGCTGAATATAATCTTTATTCTATTGCAGCAAATTATGAATATTCTCTATATGATCAATATGTTTAATTTTATAGTGCACTAGATTTGTTATAGAGGCTACTCTGATTCCCCACAAAAAGAATCGCGATTTCCATATTAGTGGATTCCAATGATCCTACAACGTGCACTAATAATCGTTGCACTAGCGAATGGAAATCTATACGGAATCATAAGCATACCCACTGATTCCTCCAAGTAAACAGCAGCCACTACAGAGCCACAAATTATAATCTTCCATGACCTGCGTTATACATAGATATGAATGACATCACTAGTTTGAAGCACAGTGCAGAAATTACAAAGCCATGCTCTCGTCTCATGGTTGTGATATTGAGTCCGAACACTGTTTTAATGCAAGTCACCACGCTAGTCTACCCAGAACAGTCATCTTAATCTCTGCATTGATATTGCAACCCACATCCATTTAAAACTGCTTGCTACAATAAAACCATGACATCCCCTACAACGTATAGTGACTATTGTCAAGGTACTATTCTTTGATCCTTCATAATATGTCCCATTAGCTGTTCTATTCTTTTAGTCAAATTATACCATGAAATTCTTTTCTCAACAGTTCGATTCATCATATCTTCATTAGTTATTAGATCTACCTGTCTAATCTTCAGTATTGTTTTGTAGCACCACATTTTGAAAGCTTCTATTCTCTTGTTGTCTGAACTGTTTATTGGTTATGTTTCAATTACATACCAGGCTACACTGTGGATAAATACCTTCAAGAAAAGCTTCCTGACATTTGAATTTATATTAAATGTAAAGAAGTACCTCTTTCCAGAGGTGCATTTCTTGCTATTGCCAGTCTGTATCTTTATGTAGTATACATCCACCGTTTCACATACGACAGCCGCTGCCATATTTTGAGTTCGGCTTTTAGGTTATGAATCACTTTTTCATACCACGACTTACTTTTATTTCTATTATTAGTTCATGACGCACCTTCTGGAAATCCAGGGTATTCATAAACTGTTGGTTAATCCAGAACATCTGAAAGCTGATTTAAAATAGTGACTGACACCTTCGTAATATGACAAGAGCTATAAGAATTGTCACATAACAACTGAGATTAGGCTTCACTTGTGAATATAAATACACCACGATGTCCAGTCATCTAGTTTTCAAAGCTGCTTTGCTGACCAACATTACATTTTATTTGACCAATTTTAGGTCAAAATGCATTAATGTTGGCATAGCACCAGACACTGTGCTTCCTTTTGTAATTGAGATTGAGAATGTATGATACTTTGGGAATATTTGGTACAATCATATGGAGTGGAGACGCTTGTTTGAAAATCTGTTATACATCGAGAGCCGACTCATCACTGAATACAACCAACACAAAGCCAGTATCCACGTTTTTTCCACCAGCAGCAGCGGCGGCAACAGCAGAAGCAGTCAGTTAAATTATATTCTCAAAATTGCGTGCAATAGCATTGTGAAACGTATAAAGTTCATGTGTACGTCACGTTGGACAACTGTATTCCTACACGTGAATAATATCACACACATGCTAAATTTAACATGTACAAAATCAATAATTTTGCAAATATTGTTCTACAGTGAATGATTTTGAAGAAGGAGGAATCACGATATGTCAAAATTTTGTATGTATGAGAAGTATAAAAACTAGCTTCATTGTTAGTAAGTCACATCTGTGCATATTCCAATCATGCATATTACTATACATCCACGATATTCCCCTGTATTTAATTCATACTCCTCAGAAACATTATATTTTAAAACGAACAAGGTGTTCTGACTTAACGAATGTGGGTGCAACGCAAAGTCAACCTTTACAGCTTCATGGGAAAGTGAATACCAGCACAATTCAAATATTTGTAAATATGAGACTTGGGCTATTTATTCATAAAATCTACATGTAGCTAAATATTTATCCCTCAAACGTGGAAGGACCAAGAAAAGCTCTTATCGTCATCATTCTGCAAATGTCCTTCGGATCATCAGTCTTGGCTAACACTCAGCAGTAGAGCAATGACATTGTTATTTCTTATGTACCAGTATCGACGTTACAAATAGAACGTTGATGAACTGAACTCGCGACTTGCGTGATATATTTACTTCACCAAATGTCGTAACTAAATCATTTGTAATCGATGGTTTATCAGTTGCTATTTGTATATTAATAATAAGTTCATATTAGTTTCAGTGACACTAAATACCCTGTAGACTGGTTTTAATCTCAAATCTATAATCAGTCATAACAGTGTTATTAATTCCTAATGTCAAGGAGTTTCAATACAAGCGCTGAACGCTTCATTCAAATAATATCGCAGCACGTTATCTCCATAAATAATACTGTAAAACTTGAATGATAAATGCGTGAATTGACACGATATGCTGATTTATTACACAATATTAATCACTTCCTAACAGAGCCGTGAGGAAGAAGCTTTCCCAGGTGTTGGGGGAAATTATAAATTATATGCTTCGTACCTGTCCATAGCCCATTAGTCCATAGTCCACCAGTTATTACGATTGAAATTGTCTGTCTGTGTTCACTTTCTACATAGTGTTAACTTCAGGTTATCTAATTAAAAGTCACTTCTGTCTAATATATGCAAGTTCTCTATCTGTATTCTAAATAACATAATATTTGAAGTCAAAGTATCGTTTCACTGCGTCATAGCAGATCGCAATAACCAATTCTGAAAAAACAATCTAATTGCACCTACGTATACGAGCATTCAAAAGTATGACCTGCTTCGGCTAACTCTCGTAACATAGTGAAATGGATTGAATTATGCTTAGCCATTACTCACGAATCTCAAAGAGTACTTACATGGAGTATTCTTTGGGAACGTTGGTTCTACTTTGCGAATTTTAATTATAATGATTTTGAATTTTCAGTTTGATTTTACTGGAATCATATCTTTCTTTTGTATATTAATAAATTATTAAGTATTAGATATTTTATTCAATTACTCTTTAATATCCAAATAATAGTGTTAACTGGAAACTTGTTTGCTTGTTCATTTTCATGGAATTTGGAATTTGTTTTGATTGAATCTTTGGCAATTTTGGAGCTAATTTTTGATTATCATTTCTCGTCTGAGGAAGTGTCATTACACAGATCAATAATGGTCCATTTACTAGTTATGACACTAGAAAGACGGATATGTCAAGAACCTCCACACATTGGATCAAAAACGTGTCAGTGAACATTGACCCATAGGATAGGAACTAGGGCTGTTCTGGGCTGTCTTTCCTGGATCTCAGAAAATCTGATCTCGTTCATATTTAATACCAAAATCTCATACCATTCAGGAAATGGTGTAGCTTGAAATATTACACAACTTAGCCTCCTGCAAATGGATTTTACATTTCTAGATAAGGAAAGTTTGACATTCTATGGCGGAATATTGTAGATAGAAATCTCAGATTACCAAACACTTTGAAATCCGTTTAAGTACATAATCTGACCTAAATAACCGATCAATTTTTGATGTTGGCCTCAAAGATCCTGCCTCTAAATGCCCCCAGATTACAGAAAACGGTAGTGCTGTCGCATGATGCTGGTGCATCTGATTGTTATCCTTATTTTTAAAATTGCAGACTGTGGAGCTGATGCTGGCCAGCTGAAAAGAATTACATGCTAATCCGCCTCTGGAAACACTGGCAGATGGCAGTGATGGCGGTGATGTCAATCAGGTGATTATTGGTATGAGGCCTTCTACCAGCTGTGGTGCTGTCCAGAATGAGCAGCCTAGTGACACGCTTTCCACCTTTAATGGCTGTTATGTCTCTGTAATAATTGGAACGGTATAAATGAATTCAACGTCAGTCACGGCATATTGGTCGGATCCAAACAACAGCCTAATAAATTACCATCTTCAGAGCAGGCTATGATGCTCTTATGTGTTGTTCGATACTAGCAAATGCATCCCCAGTGATCGCTGGAGCTTTGGAATCCACAACGAAAAAAGTTGTAGTGTGATACACATTTTACATAAATGTGTTGAAAACTTTAACTTGGCGCTACAGCAATTATCGCAGGAAATTAGAAAAAAGGTTCTGAAATTCAAATATATTTCTCGATAAGCAAACAGGTGATCCCTCTCATATAATGTAGGTTTTTATGGCCTTCGTCTTCCTCAGTTAGAACTTTCGGACTGAGAGGCTGTGGTCAATGTATAAAACTATTTACTGATGTATCCTCACGAACTGCTTGAGATGTCTTCCGAGGTAAAACACAATACGCTGATGAAATTATAATAGAAATAGCCTGAATGTTACGCACAGCGGGGCCATCTAACAGTACTTTGTCTCAAGCGGAAAGAAGGGCCTCAGGGAGATAAATTAAGATAGGAGCATCATTGTACTTAGAGCTGCCACAGCGTTAATGAAGAGCGGAAGTTACTACATGAAGATTAGTGACCTTTGGCATCCCACTACTTATAAAAAGCTTCGGAAAGACCCTACAACGAAAGCCTTAAGAACCAGCAATGAACTGGTAAAATGGTCTACCTTCTCTTCGGACAATAAGAAACAACTCTGCCGAACGGAAGCTTATGCACCCTGTGTATAAGGCCTACCAAACGTAGATAAGGCAAGAATTCGTCCTAGACCGATAGTGAGTGCCATAGGCTCTTCAACCCATAAGGCGGCCCGATATCTCGCCTCCTTGTTGCAACCATGTATTGGTAGAACTGGCAGATCCATAAAAATCTCATTACATTTTACTGAAAAATTGAAGAAGATTAACAACAGCTCCAGTGATATTCTTGTCAGTTTTGATGTAGTGGCCCTGTTTACCATGGACCCCGTGATCGAAACTATTTCGTACTTGGTAGACATGTTTTCGACTTACATACTGTTTTGTTTTAGACACTACCTTACCACAACTAATTTCCAGTACGACATGGAATTTTACTAAGAAAATGACGGGGTTGCCATGAGCAGCCATCTTAGCCCAGCTGTTGCTAATTTATTTATGGCTTTCTTCGACAGCGGGCGCCGTAGGCGCCCAGTAAAAGACCAGCTACGAGGAACCGCTATGTGGACGATACCTTTGAACCATAGTCTCACAGTGAAGAGAAGCTGGATGTCTTCTTAGTGCATCTCGGTGGTACTGATCAAATGATACAGTTAACGATGGAGAAAAAGAGCAATGTTCGACATAATTTTCTGGATGTATTGGTAATTAAACGGGCGGACGGAGTTCTGGGTTATAAGGTATACATAAAGGGCAATAACCATAGACTTACACAAACTGTAAATGAAAGAACTTCGGTAAGCTTATTTATCGAATGATTATGTAAGATTATCTAAGGAGTTAGTTAAAATATAACATTAGAGTCTCAATCTATGGTAACTAAATAACTTGATACATCACACACTGAACGATACTTTCACAAGGTATGGAACCATCGTCCTACACAAAATAAGAGGTGTCATTAGAAATCTGGTAGTCAAAGCCATCAATATCTTATTTGCTGCATAAATTAAGTCGCTTACGGTCGATCTTCAAGAAAAACTGGATATACTAGTAAGGAAACTGGTGAAGTACACCTTCAAAGCAGAAAGGTATACGGAAGTACTCAGCACAAACTGCCACCACGTAGAAAAGTTTCTCTCCTCTTCATCAATAAAATAATGCATCGTATTGGTAATCTTTTGCCCAAGCATGGGAGCAAAAGAACCTTTAGACCCA
Source organism: Schistocerca americana (assembly GCF_021461395.2). Lineage (NCBI taxonomy): Eukaryota > Metazoa > Arthropoda > Insecta > Orthoptera > Acrididae > Schistocerca > Schistocerca americana. The sequence goes on along the minus strand of NC_060125.1, from coordinate 318,856,525 downwards.
TTAAGAAGACTGATGAACATTTAAGAACTGCAAAAGATGCACGGGACCTCCTACTGCACCTGGGATGTGTAAAATTCCTTACGGCTTCGGACAAGTGTGTACTAGGACCTCGTAAGAAAGGGTGAACATCCCCACAGCTGAACACAAAAGGATCTGCCGTCTAGGACACACCGAAGACTCGGCCGTCAAAGAGTATGTTCCTCGAGATGGGAATCACGAAATAAAATTCGTTGACATGAGCGTTTCAGCAAGTACAATGCATCATCACGTACGCATGTATAGAGAAGTCATCTATATTTATAAACACTTTAACAGCTTGAATAGAAAAAAAGAAGGTTCCAAGTTAGATAGTGAATGGATGTGAACTTTGCGCCAAATGAATGATAGTCGAGTATTAGTAATCGAGAATGATGACGCCATCCAGAGATAGTCACACAGTCGGCATCACGTGATGTATGGTAGTGCCCTCCAAGCACTCTGTAAATACGACAGCCTCTCTAACCTTAATGGCAGCAGAAGCTTTACCTCGGAAGTTGCGCCCCCCACCCCTCCCAGTTGGAGATGAAACGTGAGGAAGCAGTTTTATACATCTATCGCAGCCTATCCGCCAGAGAGTTTTAACTGAAGAAGCCTTCTTTCTGTTTTGATTTCTTTGACAACCCATTTAAATCTAAAGGAACACAAAGAGGATAAGAACAAAACCAAATTTAGCGTTCATAGTGGAGTACAGTGTGATACAAACTGAAACACAGGGAGGTACATAGTCAGACGTTACACTCACTGGAATCGTATACTAAGATTTATTTCCTTATTTATCCGTATAAAAATCCTTCACAGAAGCACAATCTGCGAAAATAATACGATAAACGCATAACATCAATCTTCGTCAAAATATCGTTCTCGTCATCTGCAGAATTGTCAGGGGCTTTGTAAATCATTCGCTCCAGACGTTTCACCTCCTCGCTGCGCACTTTGAACGCGAAATTAACACAAAAACACGCAATACGCACAAATTAGTGAGACTGGAACGTCACCTAACGCTTACGATACAAGAGAGGATCATAGAAGTTCGAAAACAACGAATTTTTCCAGCGATACCGATACTACAACCTAGCAACAATACGAAGCCTGCAGACATGAAAGACGTTTTGCGGGAGATGTAAATATACGTCTGACACCGCGGGAAATCACTATGACTGACGTGACGCAATATTACGTCCGCCGCACATTTCCATTTCCCGAAAGCTCCGCAATATTACGGCAGTCACACGCTAAATCTTAAGAAATTTACAAAATGCATGCACAGCGTTTCATATTCATTGACGTTGTTGGGGTTTGGGTCTGCGTGACATGTGTGGTGCTGTTTGAAACTATAACATAAGTAGAAAGATCCCTTAGATTGTGAATAAAAATATCAGCTAAGATAATATTTTTCACTACTTACGAACTTTCGCCATCCATCGCAGCCGCATTGCCATTAGCCTTATTTTAGTCATAACTTTGCTTACTTGTGTTCTTAAAAGTAATAGAGCATCCTCAGCTGCTTCTTCATCTAATATCCCACTCAGGGACTCCTGATCAAATGCATCATCTCTAACTCTTAAAACATAATGTGCAACACACACAACTGACACCTAAGTAATTTGCAGTGTAAATGAAATGACAGACTTTCAGAGCCCTTGGTCTCATAAAGAAAAAAAAACGATTTTATGTACATAGACTCGGAGGGCGAGTGCCAATTTTTACCAAGGCGGGGAATCGAACTCAGGTCTGTTGTTTACAGGGAGTTGCGTTAACCACTAAGTCACCTTGGCACATATTTCACATAACTGCACGAATTGCCCTGGCACCTCTCCCACCTTGATCAAAACTCCCATCGTCTCAGTTTTCCTTAAATTCCTTCTTAACACGAACTGAATAGTCGAGGATCTCCATGTTCTGGCATTGCACCTTAGCATAGAACGTAATTGTAGGATCCAGCTGAAACCAATTCGGTCTATACACATAAAATCGTATCTGTGTGAGATCAGTAAATCCTCCGAAATCGTGTCATTTCATTTGCATGAGTACTAGCACGTGGGTGTCAGGCTGAATCTTCCTTTTGCGTTCGGCGCAGAGGTGCTATTCCAGAACAAGGAGAGCCTCGGCAATTCTGTTCGTCTCTAAGGGAGAGTTTAAAGTTGACTGCGATCGTATTCGAATTAGGATCGAGGGGAGACACGAGCTGGGGAAATCCGTACGGCTGCGTGAAGAGGTGTCCCAAAGTCGATTAGTCGCTAACGCACCTGCCTAGTATGTAGGACACCCAGTTCTATTCGAGGGATTGATGTAAAATTTTCACTCACCCTTTCGGTCTATTTAAATAAAATTCACTGTATATACACTGAAGTGACAAGTCATGGGATACCTCCCTGTATTGTGTCGGACATCCTTTTGGCCAGTATAGTGCAGTAACTCGATCTGGCACAGACTCAACAAGACGTTAGAAGACCGCTGCAGAAATATTGAGCCATGTTGCGTCTGTAGTTGTCCATATTTGCGAAAGTATTGCCGGTGTAGGATTTTGTGCATGAGGTGATCTTCCGATTATGTCCCATAAATGTTGGATGGGGTTCATGTCGCGCGATCGGAGTGACCAGATCATTCACTCGAATTCTCCAGAATTTCTTCAAAAACCAAACAACTGTGGTTAGGTGACATAACGCATTGTCATCCTTAAAAATTCAATCGTTGTTCGGGATCATGAAGTAGATTAATGGTTGCAAATCATCTCGGTGTAGCCGAGCAATACCATTTCCAGGCAATGATCGGTTCTCTCCTCATGAACACAGCCCACAAGTTTTTTGACCTCCACCATCTTGCACACTGCCTTGTCGACAACATGCGTCCATGACGTTGTGCAGCCTGTGCCCCACTCGAATCCTATCATCAACTTTTACTGACCTAAATCAATGTTTTTCAGTCTTAAGTGGTCCAACCTTATGGTCACGAGCCCAGGAGAGGCGCTGCAGGCGAAGCTGTGCTCTTAGCAAAGACACACGAATCGGTCGTCTGCTGCAGTATGGTTAATGGGCTACATTAACCCCAGATTTCGCCGCATCGCCCGAACGGATAGGTACATCGTAGGTCCCACGTTGATTTCTGCGGTTATTTCACGCAGTGGTTGCTTGTCAGCTAGCACTGACAACTCTATGTAGAAGCCGCTGCACTCAGTCGTTAAGTGAAGACTGTCAGCCACTACGTTGTCCGTGGAAAGAAGTAATGATTGAAAATTGGTATTCCCAGTACACTGTTGACACTGTGGATCTCGGAATATTGAATTCCCTAACGATTTGCGAAATGGAATGTCCCATTACTCTATATTTTACTATCATCCCGGGTTCAAAGTCTGTTAATTCACGCCGTGCAACCATAATCATGTTGAAAACATCTTCACATGAATCATCCGTGTACAAATGACTGCTCTGCCAATGCACTGCTCCTTTATATATCATATAAGCGATACTGCCGCCATCTGCGTACGTGCATGCCCCTATCTCATGACCTTCTTCATCAGTGTATCATACGCATACGAGACTCACAAAAAAGTATTGGCAGTACTCAAATGCATTGCGCTCCCTGTCCGTCTCATATCGTGCTCCATCATAGCGCCTGCCAGTCTCATTCTCTGCAGCCACATTATGACTTATTTACATGCTGATTACGCCGTTACATCTCATCTGTTTGCAGCACCACTATGGTTGTACTGCCACTACTCGCCGCTCATCTGTTGATGCAGCCCCTCTAGCATTCCTGAAACATATGCTGCAACATATAGAAGGAATACGTAGATGACAGACGCACATGCACATGCATATCAGAAACATGCAGAAAAGCTGATAGGAAAATGTGATTTATATACTTACAAGGTACACCATTCCCTCAACAGCCTGATCATAAGCAGGTGCTTGCAGTGGAGAGGCAGTCTCTAACGTGGGTCTAAAAACACCATCCGGCATTACAACTGCGACATATATGGAACAAATCATTACATAACGATTTAATTGTTAGCGATGTATTATTACAGTCTCTAAAGTGCTCTTACGCGCACCGAAGCCAAAATTTAAACCTAGGTTATTTTCTCTTCTAAATTCATTTACGAATTTCGCATTAAGTTAAACAAAAACTTATAATCTTATTCAATTCGTATGTCTATTCAAATTCAAACACTATCACCAACGAATAACAACAGCGTATCAGTTTTAAGCTTGATTTAGATCTCTAAGGAAAGCTTCAAACTGTACGTTAAAGTGAAATAGTCAGTGTTTAGTTAGCTAATAACACGATCTAGCACGTCTCAAACTGAAGCTGGGACGAATATTGAAACCTTAATTGCCGAGAGAATGTTGTGTTTATCGCATGAAATTGGGTGGTGATGGTGTGCAACATTTTCATTAAAACTTTAGTAACTCGGTGGATCAGCTAAATGAGCTAGTGCTACTGCGGCTGCGGTTAGCAGGCGAATACTTGGGGCAGACAGTTATTTGTAGTTCCAACTCCGCCGGCACAATTCGCAGGACCACACAGTCACACTTTGTGTGTGTGTCTGAGAGAGAGAGAGAGAGAGAGAGAGAGAGAAAGAGAAAGAGAGAGAGAGAGAGAGAGAGACAGAGAAAGAGACCCCGGAAAACAAAGATAGATAAACCATTATTTTAAGAAAAACAGTAGTTGCAGCGCAATGAAGCAGCCCAAATTTCTGATTGCAGCTAACTATGCATTTTTTGGGGCAGTGATCAGATTACATATATCTATAAGCAGGTAAACAACGATTGCTTGATGTGAGTTCAGTCGCGATATGCACTTTCATTCCCCACTCTTAGAATTTTGTCAACTACTGCTGCGAGACAATAATTATTGTGTCGGTAAGGCACAAGAAAACATATAGAATTATGCCCTGTTAGCTGTGAAATAATTTAACTACGTCGAATTCTTCCATAGGAGTATCATCCACCACTTCTAGTAGAGTATAAGAACAAATAAACGTGAGAACCAAAGAATAATTAGACTTGCGTTCTCAGGCAAAGAAGTTTCTGGCCAGAATAATATAGAGAAATTACAATAGCCGGCCGGTGTGGCCGAGCGGTTCTAGGCGCTTCAGCCTAGAACCGTGCAACCGCTACGATCGCAGGTTCGAATCCTGCCTTGGGCATGGATGTGTGTGATGTCCTTAGGTTAGTTAGGTTTAAGTAGTTCTGAGTTCTAGGGGACTGATGACCTCAGAAGTTAAGTCCCATAGTGCTCAGAGCCATTTGAACCATTTTTGAATTACAATAATATAAAGGAATTATAAAATAAGTATTATAAGTATAGAAGACGAGGACTAAAAAGAGTACTCAAGAGAATGTACGTCTGGAGTACAGCACTTTATGAAAGTGAATCATGAACAGTGGTAAGTCCGGAAAATCAGACAATCGAACGTTCGAAATGTGGTATTACATAACAATGCTGGAATCTAAGTGGACTGACGGCACTGAAAGAGTAGTTTCTCTGCAAATGGGCAGGGAAGGGATACATATCAAAAACAGTAAGAGAAAGTGGAGGTACAATGACAGGACGTTTGTTAAGACATCCGTGAATAACTCTGTGGTACTAATGCAGTGGTTCCACACTTTCTGAGAACATTACATCGTAACGGCGTCAGGTGTGATTCAGCTTCCCACACAAAGTTTTGTGCGTAATTCGACCGCAGACTGTAAAAAATTAGCATGACTAATTTTAAAATGACTAATTATATATGAAATGTAGTTAATGTACAAACAAATGAAACTATCACGTTTCCTACGTTTTTAAGTACACCAAAATGTGAGTATTAGGGTATTTGGTTCTGCTTATTTATAAAGATCTTTTCCTGTGTACTTGGTTTCGTGTCTATCATTGCACGTGAGACTTCAATTTTCTTTGGTACCGTATTCGAAAATCTACTTTCACTCTCGTAATTCGTGGCGAATGAAATCGGTATTCCTAAAAGATCTTAAGCAATAATACATCTTCATGACTATTCTGCAAATGACACTCACACCGAAGCGCCAAAGAAACTGATACAGGCAAGCATATTCGAATACACAGATATGTTAACCGGCAGAATAGAGAGCTGCGGGCGGCAACGCCTAAATGAGTCAACAAGTGTCTGGGGCAGTTGTTTGATCGGTCACTGCCGCTAAAATGGCAGGTTATCAAGATCTTAGACAGTTTGAACGTGGTGCTATAGCCGGCGCACGAGCCATTGTACACAGCATCTCTGAGTTACGATGAAGTGGAAATTTTCCCCTCACGACCATTTCACTAGTGTGCCGTGAATATCGGGAATCCGGTAAAACATCAAATCTCCGACATAGCTGCGATTGGAAAATGATCCTGCAAGAACGTGACCAACGACAACTGAAGAAACGGTTAAATTTGACAGAAATGCAACCCTTCGAAAATTTGCGGCACATTTCAATGGTGGAACATGTGTCAGCGTGTGAATCATTCATCATCGACATGGCCTTCCGGAGCCTACGGCCCACTCATGTCCCCTTGATGAGTGCACGACCCAAAGTCTTACACCTCGTCTGAGCCCGTCAACACCGAAGCTACACTGTTGATGACTGGAAACATGTTGCCTGGTCGGACGAGTCTCGTTTCAAATTGTATCGAGTGGATAGACCTGTACGGGTACGGAGACAACTTCATGAATCCATGGACCCTGCTTGTCAGCAGGGGACTGTTGAAGTTGGTGGAGGCTCTGTAATAGTGAGAGGCGTTTGTAGTTCGAGTGATATGGGACTCCCGCTACATCTAGATACGACTCTGATATGTGACAAGTACGTAAGCATCGTGTCTGATAACCTGCATCCATTCATATCCATTGTGCATTCCATCGGCCTTGGGCAACTCTAGCAGGAAAATGCGACACCTCTCAAGTCCAGAACTCCTACTGATTGGCTCCAGACACACTCTGTGAGTTTAAACACCTACGCCGACCACCGAACTCCCCACACGTGAACATTATTAAGCATATCTGGAATGCCATGCAACGTACTGTTCAGAATAGGTGTCCAGCCCGTCGTAGTCTTACGAATTTAACAGCCCTGCAGGTTTCGTGGTGTCAATTACCTCCAGCACTACTTGAGATCTTAGTCGAGTTCATGGCACTTCGTGTTACGGCACTTCTGCGTACTCACAGGGCTCCTACACGATATTAGCATGGTGTACCAGTTTCTTTGGCTTTTGAATGTAAGTGCATGGTAGAGAGCTACGAGTACTAACGGCAGACTGTTCGCTAGAACCGTTGTGTGAAAACCTGGTTATAGTGTATAGTTTATTGTACTTTGACTGGAATTTCACTACCTAAAAATATTCTTCATCCATTCCAACTTGTCGTAGAATCCGTTATCGATGTTTGCTAAGTTGTAGAAAGTATCGAGGAAAGGACTACGTATTATTACATTAAAAGTAAGAGAAAAACTAGATGGCTACGAATCCAAGGTAATTATAGGTATGGAAACAACGAAAGTAAGGCAAATTAAAAGGGTCAAATTTAAAGGTGACATATTGCTTAAGAAAAGAATCATGTGATCATCTTCTAACGGAAATTTATTATCGTTATTTGTAGCCTAAGATCACCCAGTTAGTTTCAATGCCGATTTCGAGTCCTTAGCAAGTCATCATCAGATAATATAGTAAGGTAATCCAACCATCCTATTATTACGGTTTAAGAAGTCGAAATCGGTAATGGAACTATCTGTGTGACTCATGGCTGAAAAGTATATCAGAAGAAATTCATTTTTAAAAGAAACGGAAACGTAATGATGAACTTGATTTCTATCACAACGACGGTAAAATTTAACGGTAATTTAAGCTGATCACGAAAAAAGTATAGTAACATAGTCACTACTAGTAATTATCCCAGTACGTTGAGCAGTAATTTCACCAAGCAAAATGACTTGAGATCTATCAACCAGTCACCAGTAATAAGAAAATATTCTCTCCTGGACACATTATTACAGAACTATTTTCCCCCAAACACACTCAGAGAAGGGCTAACACGTAAGTTCTATCCTCGGCCTGTTCAGTATTATGCACAGAGATCCTTCAGAGGCGTTTGGACATGTTATATTTAAACAACTAATCCTTTCACCAGAAGATGGTGTGAGAATCCTTTCGCGTGGTTTACACTCACGATGCTGGAAGCTCAGTGATTCAGACCTCTAATGATTCGAGCAAATAATTTTTCATACTTCATCTTCTTCCATGTTCGGTGTCATTTGTATTATTTTCCAATAAGATCACCTAAAGACATATTTTATTTATGTAATAAATCAATTAATGTAAAGGCATTGTCTTATCGAGTTAATGATACATAACAGTAGCAGGACGATAGACAATGTCTGAGTTCTACACCTCGAGTTTAGTTAACTGGAGGAATTAGCAGACAAATGTCGAGCGTAATTAACTGGATCGACGCAAACCAGCTGTAATCATTAGATAAATTCCGATGACAGAGCTGGCGTGTTTGAGTAGCAGGACAAAACTGTGCAGGTCGCCTGGCGCTAATTCGAAGAATTCGGTTTTCCCCGCGACTTAAACCAACTTGTTACGTCAGAGCGGCTTAAGTGGTGGAAGCCCAACGTGGAAGGCCGAGTGTTGTACCGCTAAGCCTCGCAAAGTGACCGAGTCAGCTGGTCTGGCGGCACAAGTGCTGCCTCTGCCCAACGAGCCCCCTCCCCCACCAGCACGTACTCACACCACCCCACTGCATCTGCAACACGACACAGCGCAGACAGAGAACGCTGATCAGGTGTAACTCATCACGCTACGTCGCCAAACATCGATGTCTGTACGCATTTTCTAATACAATTAAATCGATACCCGAGGAGATATTTACGTCTAACTGCTTTCCTACTTTCTTCCGGTCGCTCTACAATTTGCATCCTGACACAATGACGCAACTTATGGTGTAATGTTATGCGTGCGTGATTGTGTTTATGTGTGTGTGTGTGTGTGTGTGTGTGTGTGTGTGCGTGTGTGTGAAAGAGAGAGAAATAGACAGAAAGGGAGGGGATTATTATCTGCGTCCTTGTAACAATAATAGATGAAACAAGAGGTTGAAAACTTACAAGAAAACTTACACGCGCAAAAGGCACTAGGATATAACAAATGTGCAGATAAGTAAATGTTAGAAACTAGATCCCACACATGATCAGTGGACACTTGTTTGCCAAAATAGAAATGTATCTTTGTCCACAACTCCTCTGCCTCTCTCTCTCTCTCTCTCTCTCTCTCTCTCTCGCTCCCTTTGTCGGCGTCACACACACACACACACACACACACACACACACACACACATATGCACACAGACACACTCTGTTTCATCTCTTCCTTACAGCCCTTTCTCCTCCTCATTATCGAACTACTCGCCCTTCCTTACCTTTGTATTCATTGTTCAGTACATATTTAAAGGAAGACATATGAACGTACTAAAGGGACATAGAGCACATACGAAAACTACAGAGCGTGAGAATGTTTTTGAGAAAAAGTGAAAAGTAGAACTAGCAGACTGGTTGGCTACAATACCTAAAGACACTAGAGCCACAGACAAACCTTCAACAAATAAATATTTATGGTGTAATATTTTGGTTTGTTTTATGTCAACAAATATGTTGTGCCTCAGGCCAAAGTGTAATTTTGCCAAAAACATCAGTGCAAAACGCAGAAAGGTTTGGAAATTGCAAAAGCAGATGCACCTATGGGCGTAAGCGGAAATAGAAATTCTGCAAGGTAAAAATCACACTTGAATCTCTTTTGTAAATAAGTTTGATTCCAAGCCACTTGCGATATTTTAGATGTACGGATCGAAACGCATATACTAAAATAAATACATATTTTAGTAGCGTCAAAGGATGATCTAAAATACCTTAAATAAGTCAAATTTACACATTGTCATAAATATAAAGTCACTTGGTCTCTCAGGCTGTAAAATAAGTCATTGTACCTCAGCAATCTTAAAACTTGCTTACAAACGAAAATGCTAAAATCAGAAAGCAGGAAATACGATCTCATTTGCTGCTTGCAAAAAATAAATGTTGATAGCACATTAAAATCTATTATTTTATTCATTGCTGTAATTTTCAGCAACTGTAGTATATATTTTTCAGAAGAAAATTTAGTCGTCAATCGCAAATTTACTTTTATCGTGCATTACCGGTTTCGTCAAACTAATTTGTCATCTTCAGAAGCTTAGTTTTGTTACAGCAGATGCAGCCCCTGTGTTTCCAATCATCACATACAATATGTGCGTTTCTGGACATATCATGGCATTAAACTTCTATGAAGAAGATATGGATGTCTGCTATACCAATACTGCGCTTCTGACAAATTCATTTTTCGCAACCGGTAAAGCATAATAAATATATTTGCAACTGACGACTAAATTTTCTCCCGGAAAACATTAAAAGCTTCTCACTGAAACTCTGCTAACGCTGTCGGACGTTTCATAGACTCTTAATATCTGTACTACATTTGTCTCTTTGCTGAATTACCGGCTGATCTGCCTCTTGTCCAAATACAAAAGGCTACACTTTAAAATGTGGTGTGCTAAAACTTCTATATCACATTATGAGCACATTGATAGTCTCATCGTCAGCGAAGGAATCAGAGTGTATGTTGGGTCATTCCTGTAGGGGTGTTAAAACTTGATTCACCCCAGAGGCCAAGCGCTGTGCGAGGCCCTGCACCGTCTATTTTTGTGGCGTAAAACTAACCGTTAGCGGTTCTAAAATGAAAACAATAATACTGTCTAGGATTAAGTGTACATACTTGTTTGGTATTTTTAAAGCACTGGCAAAACAGAGCATTCAAACAATATTTCTGTGTATATACGGACGTTTATTGAAAGCATTCGACGTAAATCTGTTTCGTTAAATAACATTTTACGCATTACAAACTAGCGGAAGAGTTTTGTTTATATGTTCTATTCCACTATGGTCTCCTGTGTAGCATTTCGAACTAGCGCTGCAGTATTGATGACAGAGATGATTTGCTTCACATTGTTAGTAAAGGACACATAAAAGTCGTTTATCCACACACTTACGTGTCAAACGGCGTAGTTTCGTTGGCTGCTACGCAAAATAATCGGAAAAATCAAAACAGTCCGAAATTTTGTTTCCCTGAACTGACGTAAGTGATAATTACTTCCTCCCAGCGGTTTTTTCCGACGCTATTCTACGTTCCTTTACTAACTTTTAGGTCATACATATTGCACTCTACTCTCTTGGTAAGTTTTCATGCCAAGTCATAAAATTTTTTGTAAGGTTTCCATACACTGTTTAATAATCAACTCATACGACAGTGTGCTGATTCTTATCGATACAATATCGTAGTATTAGAGTTCCAGATTCCCTACTAAGCACGATGGAGATCAGGACTTCCCATGGGGTGTGTAGCAATTTTTTATTGTGTGACATACTAGTATGGAATTTCTCGCGAACTTATTTCTGATCCATATGTCTACACTTCATGAGATAGCAGTGTGATGCATTTTACTCTGTAACGTGAAAGCAGTTTATCATCAGTTTTGGGACAATGTATACATGTCGTCACAAGCAAAGGCACGTAGCTAGCCGATAATTCGAGCGGTGGTAAATACCCGGAATAGTGGTGACTTTACTTATGCACATAGTGAAAACGAAGGTACTAGCACCTAGCCTACAGGAAACCTCCATAGTATACACTGCCTAAGTAAGTAGTGTAGCAAAACTTTTACTTCGCTTTCACGATACGGAACTTATTATTCGTAAACAACGATTTTGCCTTCATGTATGAATAGCACTAATGAGAGTTAACTATGACGAGTAGACCCACTAATGAAGAAAGTCGTCGATTAGTCTAATATATATTTGTCTCACTGAAATGTACAATGCACATCCACATCAGAGCTGAGACCGCTGTTCCCCAAGACATGTGATTGTTGTTCTTCAGAAATCAGAAAGATGTAATCACAACGACGGTTTTCAATCAGACTTTGCCGGACATTTAAAACAGATAAGGTTGATCTTCATCTGAAAGTTAAAAACATGAAGAGCAAGGATAAAATTCACACACACACACACACACACACACACACACACACACACAGAGAGAGAGAGAGAGAGAGAGAGAGAGAGAGGTTCTAAAGTTTATGTTGCATCTGTCCGTATTGTAGTGTTGGACGACAAACAAAAGCTGCTAATTTGGCGCAGAGTGTTACACTTTATGTACGTTTTTGAGGGACACTATTCCTCTGATCAGAAATGTCAAGCAAACTTTCACCAACTGACAACCAAAACGACTAGTGGAATGGGAGACATCGTTTGAATATATGCAGTCGGCTGCGGAAACCTCATAGAACGAGTAGATTGAGACCCAACTGAGAAATTCATTCTTCCCTTGTTTAGACGAGGGACCCCAAAATTTTCCGAATTCCTGTCTGCTGCATCTTATACAATATTTCAGAGTAATTTCCTTGAATGTATTTCCAAATTTCAGTAGGACCTCTACTTGATTCGTTCAAACTGTGTACGCAACAGCTATCATTAGACAAGTACATAATTAATGCTACAATACTCAAGCGCCACAAATTAAATAGCATTATCGAGCTACATTCTTGTTTCTACAAAGACGTAATTCTTACGAGGTAGTATATACATTATTAAATGAAAGAAATAGTTGATTTTGTACTTAGAACGACAATGAAAGTGGGTTTGACTGTCAGAGGATCCAGGTTTTCACAAAGTTCGTTGTTTTGAAGATGAAATATCATTAACGTTGGAGGCAATTCCTACTTCAGTTCCGTTAGACATTGTGTGCAATGAACACTTTTTTACGTTGTTGCCACAGAATGTATACTAGAGACCGGAACTTTGGCTCAATGCCTTTTTAAATGTGTTAAATCTATCTTGAATTTGAACATGAATCTGTACGCTACTGTTTTATGTTAAATATAAATGCTCAGCTGCCATAATAACTGTGTTTTGCTTTACCATTGTAAACATCTGTGAATGTTGCTGTAATAAAAGATAAACATTACGTAAGATCTTTAACTATCGATTGTGTTTACTTGACTTCCTATCACCTCCTCCAAAACGAGCGTTACTGTTCCAAATTGCTTTCTCTTTCAGATTTTATTGTCTCGTTTCTTTGCAAGGTTGCTAGTAAAAACCAGAAATTCATTGTTCCTTTACGCAGTCAGTTGCAAAGTTGCATTAAAACTTTCGGATTTGACGTTTTTTCTACTGAGCGTAAAATCCATCTGTGCAAAATATGCGTGCAGTCCGTGGACTAAGAAAAGAAAAATATCGTATCGAGGCCTGTCAGTACAACCAAACACATACATACTCTTTCCAAGGATACTGGAGAAGATTTCTTAGCTTCCAATGGGAAATGCAACATCGAATCGAAAAACGTAGTTTTCCTTTCGACTTGTGTAAACCTTTTACTGATTTTGGAGAAGCATGTGTATCCTGTGAGTCAAGTTTGTGGAAATGTTTCTGTAGTTAATACTTCGACCAGGTAATGAAAATTTTAGAAATGAAATAAAAAAAAAAAAACATCGAGTGTCAATCGTTGTGTCAGCTGATCCGTTAACTCATTCTGTTGTCAACGTCATTGTTGGACATTTAGTTACTTCGGAAAGTGGATCTATAAAAGCATTCCTGCTACGAACAGAGTGTCTTCAAAAAGTGATCTATTGAAGCAATGTCCAAAAACGTGAATCTCATCGCTGGGAATAGAATTGTCACTCCGACGCGTATTTTATTATACCAAGAAAATACAGTAATGGGACAAAAGACGACGTATTGATAACGAAACATTCCTAACCAATGAACATGGTTCTTCAAGTGCAGATCAAACGCTTGACAGACGTATTTCTTGTGCCGATAACCCGCAGGGTAGGCAGTCCCCACCTAACGATCCTGGCCGCTGTCGAAGCACTAATACGAGGCGCATCGAGCCTTATCCCAGAATCGACTACATGAGTTTGGTGCGGCCGTGGAATGAAGTCCGAGAAAAGTTTTGCGCCATAAATACAGCACTGAAACTGAATTCCGTCCGAACACGCTATGAAGGCCCAACGGTACCGACCGACAGCCGTGTTACCCTCGACCGATAAACGTCACTGGATGCTGATATGGAGGGTCATGTGTCAGCACTTTGCTCTCCTGGCCGTTGTCAGTTTTCGAGGCCGGAGTCGCTACTCCTCCATCAGGTAGCTCCTCAATTGGCCTCACAAGGGGTGCCAAAAGCTCTCAGCAGAGCGGCCGGTCACCCATCAAAGTGATAGCCCAGCCCGAAAGCGCATAACTTCGGTCATCTGACGGGAACTGGTGATACCACTGAGGCAAGGCCCTTGACATTAACAACCACACTGTGGTGTTATAACATCCGCTCACCAAGTGGAGCACAAACTCAAAAAGAAACCGTAGAAAGTAACGGCAGTGCATCGACGTACCTATTCGTACCATGTTGCTGGACGGCAGTGCTGGTGTTGTCAGATGTCCGATTTTCGAGGAATACTTGTTCACTTAAAAAATGATCGAGTACATTGTCATTCCGAAATGAGATTCTAACGGCGGTAACCTGGGTAATAGAACTGATCAACAGCCCATCTTCCGCTACGTGCAGTACTTGTCGATACAATAAAAGCAGTCGATATTCAATACACCACATAAACTAATTACATGATACGGAGAAATTCGAAACTGTAATTTCGAATTCCATATAGTTTTAATAACGCCAGTAAAAACATTTGTCCACTTATGCGCAAAATACTTGTTCAAACATGAATTAACATAAATAAAACAAATTTTATTAATTTTCAAAAATGTTAGTTATTTGTTGTATTTATTAGAAATTTACTTGTCCAGTTTTCAAATGTTCCAATGTGTGTGAAATCTTATGGGACTTAACCGCTAAGGTCATCAGTCCCTAAGCTTACACACTACTTAACCTAAATATTATAAGGACAAACACACACTCCCATGCCCGAGGGATGACCCGAAACTCCGCCGGTTCTGAAATGGTTCAAATGGTTCTGAGCACTATGGGACTTAACTTCTGAGGTCATCAGTCCCCTAGAACTTAGAACTACTTAAACTTAACTAACCTAAGGACATCACACACACCCATGCCCGAAGCAGGATTCGAACCTGCGACAGTAGCGGTAGCGCGGTTCCAGACTGTAGCACCTACATCCGCTCGGCCACCCCGGCCGGTGAACCTCCGCCGGGACCAGCCGCATAGTCCATGACTGCAGCGCCCTTGACCGCTCGGCTAATCCCGCGCGGCTATCCTATTTTAATTCGATCTGAAGAAATAGATATTAATACTGTCAATTATAAATTAAAAAAAAAAACAAGCTTTAAAGGGAACATTATTGGTAAGAAACTCATCTGTTATGTAAAAGCATTTTTTATAGAGGTATTATCTTTGTTCTTCTTGGTGAGCTTCTAGCGAGATGATGCTGTTGTATGAAGTTGACAGGAAGTGAAAGGTGTAAGTTTATTTAATAAAGCAGCCAAATAGCCATATACAGTTACTCTGCTTAACATTTTACATTTAAATTTTACATTTTTGCACATTCATTTATCGATTTCCCTCTTTTACTGCACATTTCTATGTGATATCGTTCACAGGCTTCGTTACACAGTTCACATACACATGTTGTGGTTGGGTCGTGATAAGTTACCTTTTGCAGGCTAGATGATGAAAGCCGTGAATAGAAAGTCTAGTTTCGACATGTCACTGTTCGAAGTTTGGTGCTGCCCATGAGCGGTTCGTCATTGCTTCGGTGCCATAGAACTACGGCCATATGTTTTCTCGTTTGTCCTCCATGATCTTCAGTTGCTTTCTGGAAGCCCTGGTGTGTGGCATCATATATCGAAGTCTGATGTCTTCAATTAGGAATGTCTCTCTCGCTAGCAGGTACACTAGTCTAGATCTTGTTGTCTTTGAGAGACCCAGTGCTCTTTTTACATAGGTCGATATTACCTTTTCTAGTGTTTCTAGATTTTTTATGGCAGGTGGTCCCATATAACCTCCATCCCATAGGCCAGGATTGGCAAGATTTTTGTGTTGAATAATTTCATGGCTGTTTCTAGAGGTGTAAGTTGACCTTTGTTTCACGCATTTGTAGTGTTCTGACTGTAGTTGTTTATTTGACGGTAATCATTTGGACCCTATGGAAGGAACATGTCAACAGTGAATACGAACAGTGGCGACATTTTTACCTGTGTTACAACTGAACGAACCCAGTATCTTTCTGCGTTCCATTAGCAATATTTAGTACCTCAAGACTGCTTTACCGACAATGTGAATAAAACGTATTCTAAGTCAAAAAACAAGATAACTTAAAATAATTACTTTGAATTTTCCCATAGCATTTGATAAACCACTGTTGATAAACCTCTGTTCTTCTACTACTTAACAACTTGAAGAAAATCAACCCGAACCATCTCATGTTGAAAAACGTGATTAGGAGAGATATTCTGAGTGTTTTATATTTCGTTTATTTTGTGGTGGCTGTAGTAAATAAATAAAGATAGGAAACGATGAGCTAGGCACTCACGATAATCCTTTCGAAAACACTTAGGTGCACGGTTTTCATTCTCATGTTATTGCCATTCAGCCGCTTCTGCGTGACCGATGTTTCAATTTCACTCCAAACCCCTGCCTCCTCTTCTCCACTGACTGACCGCGACTCCTCCTGCCATGCTAATTAATTCGTAGCCGTAGATGTAAAAAGTTGTAACACTTCTATAGTCGTGTGTCCGCTGTATCCATCTACTTTGAAATAATTCTAAAAATAACAACAAGTTGTATTTTAAACTTGTTTCTATTGCACTTTGCACTTATACATAAACAGACGTAATTTTCATTTCTTAGTCTGATTTGCTTTTACGGAAATCTGTGTAATCTAGTAACATACCATCGAAAAGTATTATGGAAAGTACTAAACAAGAATTTAAAAAAAACTAACCATCCTTTATTCTCAAATTTGGAAATGTGCTTCTGAATATAATGCAGCCAATAACTTACAGTCTTGTTCAATAAAATATTCAGGAATGGGAAAGTGAGCCAAGTTACATACATGAAATGCAAAGTGATTTAGAACAAGTCATGCAAATAGACAGCTGGTACTTATTGCACAGGTGTACAATCTTTGATCTTTTATTAGGATGGCAAAAATGGTTCAAATGGCTCTGAGCACTATGGGACTTAACATCTGTGGTCATCAGTCCCCTGGAACTTAGAACTACTTAAACCTAACTAACCTAAGGACATCACACACATCCAAGCCCGAGGCAGGATTCGAACCTGCGACCGTAGCAGTCGCGCGGTTCCGGACTGAGCTCCTAGAACCGCTAGACCACCGCGTCCGGCTATTAGGATGACAAATTGACTTTTTTTTCTCGTATTTAACTTCAATTTAACCATGCTTTGTTCGTTTTCAGTTGCTGCTAGTTGAAGTTTAAGTTCTGTGCCAATCTTTGTCTGGTGTTGTATGGAAGGTCTTCTGTTATAGCATTTCTCATTCACGTACGGTTCACACAAAAGCTTTGCGAGGCCTCTCAAAAACAGAATCTTTTCAACCTCTCTGTCCTTTCATGTCACTGGTGGGTGATATACGCATGTAGTGCACTCATATCCAAGGACCTATATAAAACAGTCAACGGCGAATGGTGAGTTCTGGGACTCATGAAACTACAGAACACATTTGGTCGGCAGAATCAACACCGCCTTTCGCGCGGTTATAATTATAATTAAGTTTATAATTTATCTCATCTACAGCGTTATTGTGATAGATGGAAGACACGTATCAGGCCTGGTGGTGTGCAAAATCGCTTGACTGGAAAATAAGAGATCGCAGGATAGAATCCCGCACGGGCCTTGGATTTTTCAGTCTGCGTTTTAACTCAGCGTTCACCTCTCAACGATGTGAGGAATTGCCAGAAACGACACGTGGGTTCGGATTCCACGTTCAGCTGTAGGTCCCCCTTCCCCGGTTGACAACTGGGTTAGTTTAGGGAGACGCAAGTCGACGAAGTGGCATACAGTAGAAAGACTTGCGACCGGCCTGTAATACACACAACATTATTATTAATTCATTTAGAACGTGTTCACTTTCAGTCAATTAGGAGTTCGAGTCATGATTACTGCTTATCACAAACTCTTCGTCATTGTCTGAAAACACATTTCCTGATTAGTGGTTCGAAGATGATTACGCGCAGGTGTTTGATAGCTGTATAGTTCATCGTTCTGCCGTTGCTCTAATACGCCATACTGATTTCTAGGGATACTATGTAGGTCTGCCATTAAAGGGACTTGAAATAATGTTATTGTATCGAGCTGACTTTTGTCGACATTGTTTTATTACCATTCTAAATTTGTGATTCTGATGAGCAGAAAACTATGTCTCACAGCATTTGTGCCAGTGTAACAACTACGTTCATAATGTTTTACAAGAAAATACATGAGACTAAAAAATTCTGTCTTCCCCACCCCGCTTGTTTTCAGTACCACCAGCCCATAAGTGCTGATTTCCTTGATATTTTATAAGGTAATACTAGTCAATAATGCAACTCGCGAAAGAAGTCCATCCATGATAAAGAGGCTTATTCTAAGCTCTTACTTTTTCTTTGTTTTATTAAGAACGCTGCAGGGTACGAGAATTTTCCGAAGCATCAACATAGGAGCCCTGAAAATCCTCAGCCGTTACATCAAGAGCCTTTACACGCAGTGGAGCACTAGTGTGGTACGGAATTAGTGCAACATAAATTACTCGACCGATCTGCTTCCACCGAATCGCTGGATCTCCGGCAAAAACGGAGACATCGCTTGCGTCGTTTGTATTTTTTGTTAGCTAATGTTCATTGAATCATAATACATCTGTGACTGGAATTCGTCGTTTATTCATTATTTCCGTCATTGTTGCATATATTTTTATTATTTTATTATAAATGTTATTTTGTTAATAATATTATTTTTGCGCAACTGTGTCGGGAAAACTTGATAACTATTAAATAAAATGAGATGCTAGTCTTTTATGCCAACACAGTGTCGCAACTCCACAAAGCAAATTCATTTCAAGCAAAATCCTAAACCTGGTAAACGGCAAGCGATTTTCTGAGATGTCAAACGATGCCGCACGAATTGCTGCGCTTAGGTATGATTGATTACGTAGAGAGCCTGTAACGGCAAAATTGATTACCCGAACAGTTGGATACGTCTCGTACCCAATCTGGGAACAAAGTGTCCAAGAAGCCTGAAACATGCGACTTTCTTGAGCAGTCCATCAGCGAGCTATAAATTTTCAATGGGAGAATTATGAACGACCGAAGGTAGCTAGCTTTCCAATACCATGTATCCAGAGTTAATACAGAAGGTAGTAGTCCATTCAGAATAGATTGAAATATGTCTCAGTTAAACTCCCCTTTGTTAACGCAAGCTGTCTGAACCAACTTAATTGTATAGAACTCGTAATGTTTCCAAACGGTCGATAAAACACAACCTCATATCTCAGTAGAAAAGAAACATTATAAAATGAAGGAAACTACTTAAGGTAGTTTCTATGCGTGTTCCTTCATGTGGTTCTAAAATCAGTCACTAGAGGGAAACACCGACCGTAAAACATCAAGTGTTCCTAAGCACATTATCCTCGATCTGCAACTCTCTCCCATATCATAAAATAAGCCAGTTGTCCCTTTTGACAAACCGGCCGGAGTGGCCGTACGTTTCTAGGCGCTACAGTCTGGAACCGAGCGACCGCTACGGTTGTGTGATGTCCTTTGGCTAGTTAGTTTTAAGTAGTTCTAAGTTCTAGGCGACTGATGACCTCGGAAGTTAAGTCGCATAGTGCTCAGAGCCATTTTAACTAGCCTTTTGACAAGATCAGCAAGAACTACTCTTTTGAATACCAGTTTGCTACATTAATTTATGATTTCCAGCAATGAGTAGATGCGAGCGAACAGGTAAATTGTCCACGTGTTTTACTGCAAAGAGAACGTTCAGCAGAACGGACAATAACGTTGGGATTTGCCTCAAGGAAGCATCACGGGATCTGCAATGCTCTCAACACACGCAAACGACTTATGAGATAACATCATCAGCAGCATCCTATTATCCGTTCAAAATTCTATTGTCTATAGAGAAATGTGTCTGGCACGATCGTGAGGAAGTGCAAAAAATCTTGAACTAAATATTACCTTCGTTTAATGAGTGACTGCTCCCGTCAAATGTGGCTACAACTAAGGTAATGCCAGTAACATAAATAAGTCGATAATATCCAATTGCAAGATTGGTAGGAACATCTCGAGGGCGTTTAAGTATTTAGGGGTAACAGTAGGTAGCTGTATGAAATGTGGCAACGTCAAAATAAGGACAGGAGAATGAGAGAAGTTAATTAGTTGGAAGGATTGTAGGAATGTGGAGATCATGAATAAAAAATCGACATAGGGAGAGCATGTGCCCATTTTTCCCAGCGTTCGAAGTCCTTATGAAGTCGGCATGACAAGGATGGAACGGGTTCAGAGATGCGATCGGGAATCTTAAACGGGAATATCTGGAGCAAGGTGTTGGAATTGCCACAAATGTCGGTCTGATACGTTCAGTGAACTTGTATTCCAGGAAACCTTTTCTACCATTTTGCTGCCTACATAGTATATCTCACGTGCGCATCATGAGAATAAGATATAGGAGATTCACAATACGTGACTGGAATAGGACAGAAGTTGACTATCATTAGTGTGAAGTACTCACTCTCAGGTTCAGCACGGTTGTTTCTGCATTATATATATTGTCCAGTCACTCAAATATAACCACCATATATTTTCAACGCCAACATGCAATAATCACTCACTGAGGGGAGTTAGCAGCAGTAGCAGTGGAGGGTATATAAAGCGTGTCGGGGTGGGATGCCGACAACACCGCTGTCGTTGTCGGAATGCGCAACGGAGCCATTTATCTGACATACAAAAGGGCATGATCATTGGTTTTCGGGACAAGGCTGGAAGCATTACGGAAACGTCTAAGTTTGTAAACTATTCGTGTGTCACTGTATTTAAAATATTCCATGCATGACAAAATGACGCTACCCAAACCCGGCGTCGAGGCAACTGTGATGCACCACGAACCATAGATGATGTGGACTAACGACTGCTGCGGTGATGCGTATGGGCAAATAGACGTGCAATTGTTGACCGACTGACCACTCAGATGAACCAAGGGCCAACAAAGAGTGTTTCCTGACGAGCGTTCAGCGGATGATGGTACGTAGAGACCACCGCAGCAAGCACCTGGGTCATGCAGCCATGCTGACTCGTATTCGGCAGCGAGAAAGGCTGGAAATTACACGTATGTACCGTAATTGGACATCCACTGAGTGGCGGCAGGTCACTTTTCTGTTGAATCACGTGTTAAGCTCCATAGGACAAAACGGCCCCGTCGTGTACGCGCACGGAACATCTGCAGACAAACACTCTGTAGTAATCGCCGGATGAGTCCAGCCCGGAGGAGAGGCCGTTATGTTTTGGGTAATGAATTGGCCATTCCGTAAGTCATATTGACATTCTGGAACACACATTAGGTCAACGTAAGTTGAGGGTCATGACCACCCCTAAATGCAGTTAGTTTCTCCTCAGCACGATGGCATTTACGCACAGAATAGCGCAATGTATCCACAGCTCACAGTGAATGTGCACGGTTCTGAGAGCACCAGGATGACTTTACCGTATTACGCTGCCCACCAAACTTCGCAGCATTAAACACCGTCGAGAATTCGTGGGATCAACTGCACCGGGCAGTAGGCGACCGAGAAACCTGGCGCAGCTTTCTCACATGTCGGAAAAAACCACTCATTTTACGTTTGACAACAACAAGCTATAAATCAAGAGAACCACGGCACTGGAGTCGGCATGTTGGCACGTCCTTGTGGGTACCTTCCGGAACCTCACTGGCTTTCTTCCTGCACGTCTCGCAACAGCCTGCGCTGCAGAAGTAGGTTATTCAGGCTACTGAAAGGTGGCCACATTAATGTGACTTGACAGTGTAAGTACTCTACTGGCCATTAAAATTGCTACCCCACGAAGATGACGTGCTACAGACGCGAAATTTTACCGACAGGAAGAAGATGCTGTGATATGAAAATGATTAGCTTTCCAGATCTTTCACCCAACGTGCTGACATGAGGAAGGTTTCCAACCAATTTCTTGTACACAAACAGCAGTTGACCGCCGTTGCCTGGTGAAACGTTATTGTGATGCCTCGTGTAAGGTGGAGAAATGCGTACCATCACGTTTCCGACTTTGATAAAGGTCGGATTGTAGCCTATCGCGATTGCGGTTTATCGTATCGCAACATTGCTGCTCGCGTTGGTCGAGATCCAATGACTGTTAGCAGAATATGGTATCGGTGGGTTCAGGAGGGTAATACGGAACGCCGTGCTGGATCCCAACGGCATCGTATCAGTAGCAGTCGAGATGACAGGCATCTTACCCGCTTGGCTGTAATGGATCGTGCAGCCGCGTCTCGATCCTTGAGTCAACAGATGGGGACGTTTGCAAGACAACAACCATCTGCACGAACAGTTCGACGACGTTGGCAGCATGGACTATCAGCTCGGAGACCATGGCTGCGGTTGCCCTTGACGCTGCATCATAGACAGGAGCGCCTGCGATGGTGTACTCAACGACAAGCCTGGGTGCACGAATGGCAAAATGTCATTTTTTCGGATGAATCCAGGTTCTGTTTACAGAATCATGAAGGTCGCATCCGTGTTTGGCGACATCGCGGTGAACGCACATTGGAAGCGTGTATTCGTCATCGCCATACTGACGTATCACATGGCGTGATGGTATGGGGTGCCATTGGTTACACGTCTCGGTCACCTCTTATTCGCATTGACGGCACTTTGAACAGTGAACGTTACATTTCAGATGTGTTACGGTCCCTGGCTCTACCCTTCATTCGATCCCTGCGAAATCTTACATATCAGCAGTTTAATGCACGACCGCATGTTATATGTTCTGTACGGACCTTTCTGGATACAGAAAATGTTCGACTGCTGCCCTGGCCAGCACATTCTCCAGATGTCTCGCCAACTGAAAACGTCTGGTGAATGGTGGCCGAGGAACTGGCTCGTCACAATATGCCAGTCACTACTCTTCATGAACTGTGGTATCCTGTTGAAGCTGCATGGGCAGCTGTACCTGTACACGCCATTCAAGCTCTGTTTGACTCAATGCCGAGGAGTATCAAGGCCGTTATTACAACCAGAGGTGGTTGTTCTGGGTACTGATTTCTCAGGATCTATGCACCCAAATTGCGTGAAAATGTAATATCTCGGTTCTTGTATAATATATTTCTCCAATGAATACCCGTTTATCATCTGCATTTCTTCTTGGTGTAGCAATTTTAATGGCCAGTAGTGCAGATGTCCGTCATAACGTCTCTAACATGTATGCCTATGATTATATGGCAGATTGAAGCACGCGACAAAGGTTGCACTTTGCCTCTCAAGACCTTAGGAACCTTATCTACCTGCCGAATGCAGCGTGAGATTCTAGTCAGTTATTTACAATATATAGAAGCCTATCACAGCGTCAACTTTGCCGTAGTCTACATCTAGCGGTTGACGTAGTTCCACTTCCACATGTCATAAATATTAATTAACTTAAAGAATAAAAACGATAATGCAAAATTAAAAGAGGATCTTAATTCCCTGTCGCACTCAGAAAAACGCGTGCACAAATTTCAAGAAACACCAAAGCTACCAATGCCGTCTCCAGAAAGGAACACCAAAATTGCAGGATATGTTGAGAATGTCTGTCTTCCTAAGCATGGTATCATAGCATATTTTCTATTTTGTTTTTTTGTTTTGTTTTTTTGCGATACCATATTCCTAGTTTTGACCGACTGATGTAAATTCAAATCATAATTAGAAATTAAAATTACATTTCCAAAATGGACTTTACAGCTTTGATCACAACGTGTGTTTCAGAGATGGGGATAAGTGAAAAGGTACGGTTTGCGACATATTTTTCACAAACACACACACACACACCATTTTTCGTTTTACAACCCCACATTTTTTTGTTCGGACTTTGTGGAGGACACACTGTGAGTTCATATCACAGCAGCAACTCCAGTCGCTAATGAGAACATTCTGGGCCGGACAAGGGAGGAACGAGAATATCGGATATACCTGTGTCCTGCGCGCTACAGTGGCGCCACAGCTACTGAAACAGTAGAAACCATACTGCAAACCGCACCTTCCTTTCTATCCCCAATTTCAGAAATATAAGCTCATCATTATTGTTCATATTTTTAAACAAAAAGCTATATTACCATCCATTCGGATACAGAATATCCTCTTGCCTCTACTGGTCTCATCCCGGTGCTTCGCTTGTCCATAACGGTCTATGACGTAACCAAAGAGACATGATACTACACAAAGGAAACACCACGAGCAAAATGAGTCAATCTGAGCTATGCTTGGTGAAAGCAAAAGAAACGCCCATGGCACATGATAGTGCGAGCAAAAATTACAAAATAAATTTCAACTGTTAGTGGTTAATTATAGCGAAAAGAAATAATATCTCTAGGTGTACCGCACTGTCACTTTACATACATCGTCTCTCGACTGTTTCACTAGCTTTTACATAAATACTGCAACCTGAGACAGCCAGTAACGCTACATTTACCAGTAGAAGACAGGCTCTGTAAAATTTAATTTGGGATTTGTGGTTAAAAAAAAATGGTTCAAATGGCTCTGAGCACTATGGGACTTAACATCAATGGTCATCAGTCCCCTAGAACTTAAAACTACTAAAACCTAACTAACCTAAGGACTTCACGCAACACCCAGTCATCACGAGGCAGAGAAAATCCCTGACCCCGCCGGGAATCGAACCCGGGAACTCGGGCGCGGGAAGCGAGAACGCTACCGCACGACCAAGAGCTGCGGGCATGGAATTTGTCTTCATGACTAGATAAAACATTTGAAGAATGGTAAAGATTTCACAGATGGACGAAGTAAAGAAAGTTTAGGTTTTATTTCACGTTCAAAAAGAAAAAAAAAGTGCTCCTCAGTAGAATGGAAACAGGGGGTAAAATAAACGGTTCACATATTTATGTGAAATTAAACACGTGATAGTAAAGAAAATTCACGTTTAATTTCAAGTTCAAAAAGAAAAAAAATGTGTTGCTGAGGACAATAGAAACCTAGGGTAAAATAAACAGTTCACGTACTTACGTCAAATGGAACCGTGAAAGTTCTTTCTGTGCTAATGTGTAACTCAAATGTAGAAAATCACTAACAGATACTTTTTTAAACAGCATCTACTCACATGAAATGAGAAATATTCGTATTTTTATTGTTCCTTTGCGCACAGATACACACTGCGGAAACTAGAAGCATCATTTCTAAAATAAATTTGCCAATTACTTACAAGTTCGCATACGTAATCTCCCGCTTTCAAAACAGCCGACGAAGGCCTTCACAAAACATAGCGGCTAGTGGAACAGCACGGTACCACAGGCAGTGCTAAATAAAGTGCATTTTGTTTACGAATCAGTCCCAACGTTTCATTGTTGTTCCAGTTCTGAGTGACTGTGATTTACAATCAGCTTAGCTGCGAGTGTTGTTTGGAAGGTTAGAAAGTCTAGTATTCATATATTCTACGGATTGCGGTTAGAAGTGGGTCCGTGTCGAATACAAGCGGAGATTCAGAAAGGGAGCGTCGATTAAAAGACAAGCACGTCAATTTATATGCAGATAATCTAATAACGATATACCTTTAACATTTGTCCGTAGTCGACAGAGTGGCAGATGCGCTGCTAACTCTGGAAAGCTAACAAAGAGATCTGTCGCGTGACGGATATTAGAAATCAGTTACCAAGTAAACAAATGCCATGCGGGAATTTTGCATTGTATTAAGCAGTTTTGTTTACAAGCAGTACAAGCTTTTGTAGTACTGGCTTCGGCTGCATAACTTTCTCGGGGACCAAGGTTTTATTGGAACGAGTGGACAAAATGCTATGTAGGCGTAACTTCACGGGCTGGTAGCAGCGAGTCTGGATAGTGTACTACGTTTTCATGAAAAATTTGTTTAGTATGTGACTAAGATGATCCGTGGTGCATACACATGACGAGGAACTAAAAGATTAATTTTTTTCTTACCAACAAACGTCTTACTTCTCCTCATGCTGGTTCTGTGAAACGTTTTGTGCCGCTAATATATTGATTCTTCAATTTTTAAAATATCTGTAGATCAACAAAAATAATTGAATGCTTTTACATTTCAAGATGCGGTTGTTATCACCCATCAGTTCGGATAATGTCCTTTGTAAGCAAAGAACAAGGAAATATGAAATTGTAGACTGGTTGAAGGCGAATTACATAGGCTTTGTTCAGAATGTGCGTTACGATGAACTTATAGAATATATGAAAATGTAGAAACTACGGATTAGGCGATGTGAATCCGACTTGTCACCACAGAATCACTACTACGAACTTACACGACTTTCGTCGTACTATGGCCACCTTACTGACGTTGCAATAGTTACATCCTAGATAAGAGCGAATTTTGTGGGAAATAAAACTTTTGTGTTGCGATACACATTAACTGGTGGAAGATTTCGTCACGAGTATCGGTACGGGTGGGGACGAACATCGTGAATCGTTTACAGAACGAGATCAATAGGTAGAACAGAGAAGAAGGCTCAAGAAAACATCACCAAATACAGCGGTAGTTTCGAATCAAGAGTGTAGCAGCGGTGAAGCTAGCGATGCCGCTGTGGCCGTAGCAGTACAGTATCAGTCAAAATTCCATGATTTCTGTATTTCTGTTCTCCAGCACGATTATTGATGCTAACGTCTCAACGTCTCACTTGTATTTTACACATGATACTTCATCATTTTTCATTATTCTGTGAATATCGGAAAATCCTCTTCCCACCTTTGTCTCTCCCTGTGTGTGTTTGTGTGTGTGTGTGTGTGTGTAAACGTGGGACCATTTCGGCTATATCTCAGAGCTCTTTCCTCGAAGGACAAAAGTCCCTGTATGACATCTCCGGGTTTTCAAAGACCACGTTGTTCTAAAGTCCTGCGACGAAGATAGCGATAAGTGCTAGTCGGAGAAGAGAACGCTTTAAGATTGGTTCAAATTTTTTCCAATGCTGTAACATGGTTACCCTAGGGCTATCTATAAGTAGACATTTGTTCTTGACTAATTTCTCGCCGCTCCATCTATTAGATCTTACAGTTTTCTGGCTTTATTTTTATACAACCTACAAACGTTGTGTAGACAACGTCGTGCAAAGTTTAACAGTTGACTATGTTGCCGTCCTTGCCTTTCAAGTTTACCTCCTATCACCACGCTAGCTATTTCTAGAGTACAATTTAAGACAGAAGCTACTGAAGGAAATTTTACACTTGAAAAACTATCCTACTGTCGAAATTGGAATCGTGGTGATAGGAAATTAAACTTACTTGCAATGGCAAAAATAGTATCCTTCAGAAAGTAACATGTTCAATATTGCAATATACACAATTAATGCACAGTGGGGAACATGTAATAACCAATAGGAACTCGATTCGACGATACGTGTTTAAACTTTTACTAACGGAAAATACAATAACAATTACAGTCCAGAAGGCGAGAGGTAACGGAGTTGCAGGCAACGTGCCTCTGATCCAATATCTATCGCTATATTCTGAGAGTCTCCTTTACGTCATGCAGTGAAGGATTAAGGTGATGTTAATGGATTTCCATCCGTTGTTTGTAGCGTTAAGCCTAGCGGTTAATCCTCAGGAAAGAGCAGATTACCTGCGCGAATTGGGTTTCACTCAGGGCCTGTAGCGCCTTCACCGGCAGCAACACGAACCCTACACTATAAAGGTCCCCACCGTCAGGTCTCGAAAGCTGTACCGGAGACAGCCGAGCTCCAAGATAACGATGACGTAATACCCAGTATTGTTTTCCCAATGCATCTTTTCTGATTGTGGCTGAAATAGAATTAAAAACTTGCTTATCACTTAACTAATGCTTACCATCAGGGTTTCCTTTTTAGCTACCTCAGTCGGTATAAACGGATACCTGATGCGATCACTTCCTTGTCCGCCTGTCTATCTGTCCGTCTCTTAAGATCCTTTTTTCTCACAGACGGGTTTACGTATGAAGCTAAAATTTACATCACGTACAGAGCTCTATGATCCATTGGCGTTGTAGCAAATTTAAGCTCCTAAGTTAATGCACTCAAAAGATACAGTCATGATCTCAGATATTTTGATATTCCCAAACTGAATCATCAACACCTATAGGGTACTTCACGTTCACCGAGAATCATGAAATTTGGCACGTAGCCAGGTTTCACAGTATAAGCAGAGCAAAGAATCAGAAAAATGTCAATGTTTAAATATATCACATAATAAAAACTTTTAGTTGTGTGAATTGTTATCCGCCTGTCTGTCAGGTGGTCTGTTAAAACCTTTTTTCTCAGTAATTGCTAGTCATGCCTGCATCAATTTAGATAGCAGGTCAGAATCGTCCAGATCTTCGGTTCCTGGGATGGGTAAACTACCACTATAGGAAATTAAGTTTGTCCGGAACCCTACGTGCGCACTTATGCTGATTTTTTTTATCATTACTTGACAAATTTAAAGCTGACTAGGCAACCTCAGATTCAAGCTTTATTTAAGCACTTAAATTCTGATATAACTTCGGAATGACAGTTTCAGTGAACCGTTATCGCCATTGTTTCCTGCCCCTCTGTAATACTAGATCTATGAGCCTGATCCATTTCACCATATGCTGTACTCTTGTATCAGGCCCTTTATAAAACAAACGTGCCTAATAAATTTGGTTCCCCTAAAAAACTTGCGAATTTCACTCACAGAGGGAACTGGCCATTCTCAGTCCTTGCGGACGTCGCCTCTTCGGCGTATTACTGGCAGATCCGCAGAGCGGTAGGCTTCTCAGCAGAGGAGGTGGGGAGGAGGGTAGGAGGGAGGTATAATCCTCGGTCCGAGGTCGGATCCAATCCCGTCCCCTCGTCGCATTGTGGCGAAGTTCTAAGACTCGCCAGCAACCGCCCTTGCATCCGCTCAAAGGAGCTCATAGCCCGACAGTAACCAGGTTCCAAGGTGCATCGACTTTAGGGTACGCTTAATAGCACTTGCTGATGGTACAGACGTTCATCAGACTATAATGAATGCTAAGACCCTTTTGTGAAAGTCCTGAAGGAGATAATGAATATCGAATCTAAAGAGCCATCTGATAATAACAGTGCTGCGTACGACACTGCCATTAATGCTGTTGCAAAGGATATATTGAATTCATGTGCTCTGAACATGTCTCTGCGGTAGTGCCAGACTGTCGTAAGGGAAATCGTCGGCACAATGCAAACTTAGCACTACAAGTGTCTAGTCAACTTCTGTCAACGAGATGTAACTATAAGGATGTACTCAACCAGAAAATTGCTCTGAACAACACATTTTTTACTGGACATGATCCTAACGTAGCTGCTGTGGGCTTATCTTCCTTTGACGAACCCATTTTGTTACAGGGGGCCTATAGTCTGACGGTGATCACAAAATACGATAAAACTTCTATTTTTTTAAGACACAAATTATTTACATGGGTTGAATTAGGCCATGAACCCACCAAACTAAAGAGTAAACCATTGATGTGTGGATTTGAAATAAGAGATTTATCCGTTTTTATAATTTCTTTTGAAATAAAATAAATCACTGGCAGTGTAAAATAAATCTTCACAATTTTTGTTTTAAAATTTTTTATGATTCTTTAATCAGCCATAGTTACGAACTTGAAATACTTCACATGTCTGATAAGACAGATGATGGAATTAAAAAACATGTTACATTATTAGCACTAGTTAGCCTATATCGCTTAAGTGTTCCATAATGATCGCTGTTTGAAATATATCATTTCAATTACAAACGAGTTGATGACAATGTGGTCTCTTAAATCACCTCCGTACCTAAAATCTAGATTACCGAGCGTCCTTAAACGTTCACGAGTGCTCAATATCACCTAAGCAGAATCCATCATTTCCTTTTTACATTCGTCTAACATTTACTACAGATGGCCATGCGCTAAATGTATTCTTCATGACGTAATTTAAATCCTCATTACGACGGAGCCACTAACATAAAGTAACTGGCATTCTCATCAGAATCATCAAATCGGAATGGAGTATATGCGAAAAAAAATTGAGTAACAACACATACGAGGATGGCAAACGGCTACTGGGACTTATCAGGTCTTATTGGAAATAGAGAATGACTGAAGGTGAAAACTTGTACAGCTTTGTAAATTGTGTAAATGTGAGAGTTTCGTATCACAGTACTTCTGCAAAAATGAGGCATGTTTCTCCTGAAAACCACACACGGTACTTTATTTCATATAGCATTTATGCTATAGTGACAGATCTGAATTTCACTAGTACATAAAATACCGAAAATTAACTTACTGTCAGCCTCAGATCATTAAAATCGGAATTATGTAAACTTCGCTGCATTCAGCATTGCATCCGAGCCTGTGGATGGTCTTGGTGTACGTCTTGCTGCCTCTGTCGCGCCATTCATCAGTGCGGAGAGCTGAGCACATACCTATGTCGGCTGATGACGGCTTTGCCCATCGCTCCTTGTTAGGCCCTCGACAGCTGGGCGGGTCGTATATACAATGGAGCTGCCTACACATCCTGACTCCTTTCAGTCCCACATGGAAACTCAACAGCGTGTCCTCCAAGAGCTAGAATTAAGATTCAGTGAAATATCATGAGAAAACTGGACTGAAGTTTCCTTACGAGAAGACACAGTATACGGAAGAACACATCGCGTTAAAATTTCCCGAGGGAAGGAAAAAATAGTAAAGTAAGATTAAATAGTTAAAGCACCAGAACGAAAAAGAGAAAGTAACTAAGAAAGACTTGTGAACATTCAAAGGACGTACACACCACTTAGAACAGTTACAACAACACAAATCTCTATCGTAAAAGACGAAACTACGACATTCTACTGGTAACGCACTTGTTACGGACATAAATACTTTTTGTATCTGAAACTTATAAAGAGTGATAGATTTAAAATCAATAACTTCGAAAATAAAACGGAGAGTTCTGAGAAAAATCTATGAGCCAAGATTCTAAAACGGAAATCTTAAAAGGAAAACCAAAGTAAATCTTTTGAGTTACAAAAAAAGTCGTAGCCGTATGATTATAATTTTGTGGTCACTTAAATGGAAGGAATAATGGCCTCACGAATAAAACGTGATCGTAGCTCTATCGATGAAGAAACGGAACACCATAAAAACTAAAGGAAATAGGAATACAAAGCGAAATTATACAATGTGGGACATAAATCAGAGTCTTAATCAACAATTTCAAAAGTTATGAGAAGCCACCTCTACGAGATGTAGGATGCGCAAAAATGAGAAACGTAGCAAACAGATAATGGGATTTCAGTGGGAAA
Source organism: Schistocerca americana (assembly GCF_021461395.2). Classification (NCBI taxonomy): domain Eukaryota; kingdom Metazoa; phylum Arthropoda; class Insecta; order Orthoptera; family Acrididae; genus Schistocerca; species Schistocerca americana. The sequence goes on along the minus strand of NC_060125.1, from coordinate 318,824,982 downwards.
AGAAGAAAATTAGTGCTACCTACTCTCTACAGAGCCCTTCAGTTAAGCAGAAAGAACTAGAACATTAATGACGGCGACTCATGTATAATAGAAACATTACAGAGCGTATTCCAGGAACAGTAGTAGTTCAGAGTAAAGGTTGAGTTCGAATAAAACAGTATATCTCCATACGTTTTCATTACATTTGTGTGTATACAACACCAAATGTCTGAGGCTCTAGGCATTTATTTCCGATGCGTTCAAAATCTATAAGAAGTTTTAATCACAATGATTCATCTAGCCACTGTACAACAAAACCAGGTCCCACTCTAAATGAAGCACATACGCCTTCCTATACCACTTACGTCCTTTCGTTTAATTTCTGTCCGTGAAGTAAGCTGGCAGCTTATGTTTTGTCGCTCGACGTTTGATCGTAGGCTCCGTTGTATTCGCTGGCTGTTAAGGAAGTGTAGGCGAAGATTTATTGGTTATAAGATCTTTAAATGCATCCACGTGAATTTGTGCAATGGTAAAAGGTAACAAAAGGAATAAAGTGCACACCGTCTGTAAAAAATAAATTTAGAAAATTTGTTTGAATTTTCGGAGTCACATTGTTTATTACATCTAATACTTTCGTCTATTCTCCATTAGCAAATTTCGTTGATGTACTTCGTGTTAAATCTATTGTAACACTTAAAACCTTCAGACACTGGCCTACTCTTAAACGAACTTTCCTACTTATGGGTAATTACCAAAAATATGATGCAGAGATTAAGTGAATGTAAACGTAATCACGGCGAATGCCGAGCTGACTCCATTAAAAAAAGTTGTGGACCATGGGTGTCCGCAAACAGTTTTCGGGATGGAGAGTGAAGGAGGCAGGTAGGCCAGACTGAAATAGTTATTTTTTCATTTAAATGAGTACGTCACCTTCGAGTCAGTTTCTAGGGGCGGGCGGGCATTAGCCCCTTATCATCCACCTCCCGATCGCTCCCACTTGCAATCATCTATGACATGGACGATGTCTCTTTCTATCTTTGTATCACAAGGACTTTGAAAACGTCTTCAAAAGGACGATTAGCTCGAAATTTTGCTCATTCGTTCCACATACGTTTTATCAATTCTTCATACATTTTTCCTTCAGCAAAATCCTGCATGTGAAAAGAACGTAATGCGTCTTATTTTTTCGGTGTTCAGAAGATTATACAAGTAATAGATGGGGAAACGCGTTTCCCAGAAAATTTGTTTCTGTAATGTGAACACATTAGATACTTCCCTCTTTAAACCCGAAGAATGTGGTTCTGAAGAATCAACCTATTTTAAATTCCACACAGCTTTTGTTCTCAATGAAAATATTGGGGAGGTCCCGCACATAAATTTGTCTCTTGCATATTGTCATACAATGAATTCTCGTAGGTGTGTATTAATCGTGAGCTGTTCGTAAAAACAAATATTGTACAGTCGTTTCCAAAGTCTCATTTTTTTGGCAAAATATTACGTGTACAATTATAAATGACGCACGAGCGCCTGAACAGAACCGTAAATTCGCGAAGTTTGTGTTTGGCACCTTACCTATATTTTATGAATGTCCCTCTGGTCACACGGCACACGTCCAAGCGTTAGTCAAGGTCGTCCCACACTGCATGCAGCACCATCCTCTCAAAAATTATTACACCATCAGTGGTGCGTTCTCAAAGCTGCTTCAGTGTTCTCGGTAGCGGGGATACATAAATATATACCACGAAATGAAGAAGTCACAAACGTTAGATGAGGCAACTGGGAGGCCAAGGGAACAGAGCCACATCATGTTAACCACTAATCCCTACACAGAGGTGCGGAAGCTCGTCATTTATGTAGCAACTAACATCGATGTTCCAAAGAGGGGCCTGAATATCAGTTTGGAGGCGAAAGGTTCATCCTGAAGTGCTTCCGGCATTGTGATGCAAAATGGAAGACGCCGACCGTAATCTTCCGTTCTTAACTCATCAGCACATGTGTGGGGTAATAAATATCCAGCTGTAGCTTTGGTACGTCGGTGGATAAATTCAACAACTATGAAACATCTTTCAACCAACAGTCCTTCCTTGTAACAATCTGAAAGGTCCCCAGTTTCACGCATTGTCTTCTTGAGTGTTTTCTAGTGCCTATATGAAAAATAAAGTATCCACTCTAGACAATGAACTTTATAAACAGATTGCAGGTCTGAACGTGATAATAACATGGAATCCTATGCAGAACATTGAGAAAAGGAATATAAGACAAATAAAGAGTCTCAGAGCCATAAGTGACCACGTTTCAGAGAGAGACCATAGCATAAATACTGTGCAAGAGGTAGACAGTGATAATGTAGAGAATGTGGCTGCAATGCGTCATGCAGGCAACAAAGGAAAGGAAAAAATCTGCAGCACCAAGAAAAACTCATTCGCACGTATTAGATCTTCTATGAGGTCCTTCACTAGAGTGGAAGAGCCAACATCGATGAAACATGATCTTCTGGATGATGTCACACGCGTCCTCGTAAAAAAGGATGAGAAAACCAACACCAACTGCTAGACTTGGTGCAGGTTAATGTATACGGAACAGTAATTTTCAGTTTATGGAAAATGTTTTGGATATGATTCTGAGTGGATGTAAAAGACAAACTCTGCAGAATACATAGTCTTCGTGAGACTTCATTATTGTCGTTACGAGAAGTGAGTGTTTACATTTTAAAAATCATTAAATAAGCCTTTAAAGTACTCAGATGTAGCGTTCTGTATACATTCATTCTAACTTAAAATGTAACCGCTCCGCGCACTTTTTTTTTTTTTTTTTTTTAAATATACCGGAAACTTCCCTCACTCTCTGCACCGATGCATCCGGCAAACTTGGTCGACCGTTACTTTTCTGTTTACGGAGACCACCTGCGACCCAAAATTGTCGACTCTAACACACAGTGCACTACTTATATGCGGTTCTATTCCATAATTCCTTCCAAAAATGGTTTCACTCTTGTAAAAGATAAGCATCCCACATATTCCAACACTCAATAACACTTTTCTTGCTTTGTCACCATTTTGTCGAACACGAACTGGCGGACAAGTTGCAAATTCGGTTGGTTTGTGGTGCTATTCATGCATCAGTCATATTTGTGCAAGTAATACGTTGGAATATGTAGAACTTGGCAAACGAGTGAATCGCTTATATTAGCTCTTAACGTAAGCACACCTCCTCATGAAATGTATTTGCAGAAAATCAGCTAAACTGATGTGTCAGCTACATCTGGCTTTTCAAGTAGTTTTAATTTAGGGAGTAACGGCTTGTTTGAAGTAATATAAAATCCTGTCGCGGAGAGGGCAGTGTACAAAATAATGAAGGTCTCCTGTGTCATAACACCGCCTCATCGTGACTTTATTCCAGCATCGAAGATGTAAATGAACGTTTTCCTTTACGGAACACTGTAATTCGACATATTTAAACAAGTAATTAAACTTCATCCCATGACGGTGTGACAAATTGATGGTGTGAACTGAAGATACCCTATACTACGTTCATCGTAAGAAAAAAACCGATGTAAACAAACACAAACGGGATGATTGATCAGCAGACGCAGCACGCGTATGTTGGTGTTATTTCAATCTTCCATGAAGGTCCTGCTGATGGATTACGTTTCTTACCACAGTGTTGCAGTAAATGAAACTTCAAGAAATTCTAATAACCGGCATTCACATTTTTCTTAATCATACATTAGCTATGTATTTTTTATTTCCCAATTCATGTACAGCTGCAGTCTCTGTACATTTGTGTCTGTCGTGCTGTTAATACGTAGTGTGAAAATGGCCGACGGACTACCTGCTCCGTATTGACAGCATCGAACACAGTTAAAAAGAGGCGAGAAACAGCTTGTTTTCAAAGTTATCCACAAATTTACAGATAAAAATCGTCTCTGACGTTCTTACTGAAGCTACCAAGTCTCCCATTGGTCTTCAGTTTCTTCGTTCAATTTGGAACACCTACATGGAAATGGAAGAGGATGTAGATGAAGATGAAATGGGAGATATGATACTGCGTGAAGAGTTTGACAGAGCACTGAAAGACCTGAGTCGAAACAAGGCCCCCGGAGTAGACAACATTCCATTGGAACTACTGACGGCCTTGGGAGAGCCAGTCCTGACAAAACTCTACCATCTGGTGAGCAAGATGTATGAAACAGGCGAAATACCCTCAGACTTCAAGAAGAATATAATAATTCCAATCCCAAAGAAAGCAGGTGTTGACAGATGTGAAAATTACCGAACAATCAGTTTAATAAGCCACAGCTGCCAAATACTAACACAAATTCTTTACAGACGAATGGAAAAACTGGTAGAAGCCGACCTCGGGGAAGATCAGTTTGGATTCCGTAAAAATACTGGAACACGTGAGGCAAGACTCACCTTACGACTTATCTTAGAAGAAAGATTAAGAAAAGGCAAACCTACGTTTCTAGCATTTGTAGACTTAGAGAAAGCTTTTGACAATGTTGACCGGAATACTCCCGTTCAAATTCTAAAGGTGGCAGGGGTAAAATACCGGGAGTGAAAAGCTATTTACAACTTGTACAAAAACCAGATGGCAGTTATAAGAGTCGAGGGACATGAATTGAAGCAGTGGTTGGGAAGGGAGTGAGAGAGGTTTGTAGCCACTCCCCGATGTTGTTCAATCTGTATATTGAGCAAGCAGTAAAGGAAACAAAAGAAAAATTCGGAGTAGGTATTAAAATTCACGGAGAAGAAATAAAAACTTTGAGGTTCGCCGATGACATTGTAATTCTGTCAGAGACAGCAAAGGACTTGGAAGAGCAGTTGAATGGAATGGACAGTGTCTTGAAAGGAGGATATAAGATGAACATCAACAAAAGCAAAACGAGGATAATGGAATGTAGTCTAATTAAGTCGGGTGATGCTAAGGGAATTAGATTAGGAAATGAGGCACTTAAAGTAGCAAAGGAGTTTTGCTATTTGGGGAGCAAAATAACTGATGATGGTCGATGTAGAGAGGATATAAAATGTAGGCTGGCAATGGCTAGGAAAGCGTTTCTGAAGAAGAGAAATTTGTTAACATCCAGTATTGATTTAAGTGTCAGGAAGTCATTTCTGAAAGTTTTCATATGGAGTGTAGCCATGTATGAAAGTGAAACATGGACGATAAATAGTTTGGACAAGAAGAGAATAGAAGCTTTCGAAATGTGGTGCTACAGAAGAATGCTGAAGATTAGATGGGTAGATCACATAACTAATGAGGAAGTATTGAATAGGATTGGGAAGAAGAGAAGTTTGTGGCACAACTTGACCAGAAGAAGGGATCGGTTGGTAGGACATGTTCTGAGGCATCAAGAGATCACCAATTTAGTATTGGAGGGCAGCGTGGAGGGTAAAAATCGTAGAGGGAGACCAAGAGATGAATACACTAAGCAGATTCAGAAGGATGTAGGTTGCAGTAGGTACTGGGAGATGAAAAAGCTTGCACAGGATAGAGTAGCATGGACAGCTGCATCAAACCAGTTTCAGGACTGAAGACCACAACAAGAACAACATGATTTCAATGAAATAATCATCAGATATGTGCTAAGTAACAAATATAAAATCAATTTTTATGAAGAATACTTGCCTTCTTGTTTGTAATTACGTATTGTACGCAAAATTCCAGTTTTTGCTGCAAATATAAATTTTTTGTTAGCGATATGTTACAACAGACTGTCTATAAAGCTCGTTTAAATTAAGAAAACATAAAAAATGAAATATTTCGTAGAAAAACGGAAAATCAAATTTATTTACTAGATGCATGTCCATTGTTCTATACCACAGATGTAGTATCACATGTGGCAGAGTGATAATCGTCGTAGAATCATGGAAAAAAATAATTTCCGTGATATTGTATTCTTACAGATCCACCGCACCACTGCAATACGAACCCAACAGAGCTGATCTATATCAATGATAAGGGCTTTGTCATGAAAAATAACAAGATTTCAGCTGCTAGATGAACTAAGGTACGTATCTTAATCACACGTCATTTCCGGACGCTGGCGGGATACAGAATGGCACGTCATAAGAGGAGGAGAAAATGTGGCACTTGGATGGCTTCATGGATTATCTTGCTGATCGAATCGATGTTTACGCAGCAGACGACTGTTCCGGTACTGAAATATGTTCATCGGATATGAATGTCTAGGGAATTCAGAGACTGGCAGACGACTGGCTGTAAGTAATACCTTCAGTGGTTTCACTATTTAACTATATGATGAAAGTTTGACAGTACATCTTACAGTCACACATAGCTGTCGCAGCGAAACTGTGTTTAGGGCTGTCAGAAGTTTTTTAAATTATGATAATATGTTAGCTAAGAACGAGAGGGTGTATTGCTTTCCGTCTGTTTCCCTAAGAAGCATGTCGTGTTGTTGTTCTGCCGAATTTTATTTCGTTCTCTTTAAAAATTAAATAGCATTCGAGACTATGTTGTTTCTGAGCTCGTCTCGTTTTACGTCTTAGCCGCAACTGCTCACATCCCTGCAGGTTAGTCTGACCAACTGGCTGACCAGTGTTGTCAAAGTTCAATGCGCCGGTAAATTGTTCAGTCAATGTGTGCGTAACATACAGGATACAACGTATCCCTGTTATCGTACTTGACTGTACTCGAGACAGCTTCACTTCCGGTCCACGTGAAACGAAATCCAATGAGATTCCAACTAAAGCGGAAAAATACATAGTGTACTGTAGCATCACATTTATTCTTATTATGAATGCACTATAGACAAGAGGACTAACTTCACAAATAAAGCTACAAGAAGGAAATGAAGAAAAAGCTAAAATATCCAAAATAATAAATCACGTTCAATTTTACATTAATTATCAGTTCTGCAATTTTCTCTGAAATCAGGGTACATAAATTCGTATGTGTAACATTCTTTGCAACTGTTCCATAGTACCGTTCTCTAAAATACACAAACTACAGCCCATTGCTCTGTTATTGGTTATCTTGCCAATTAGATACGAGCTAATTATATGTTTCGTATTTAGAGGTTAACTAAATGTACTTCAGAAGCAAAATTCATGTGCATTTTACTCATGAGTTTCGAAAGAAAGGGATATAACAGTCAAATTTCTTAATCTTCAGAAGTAGTAAAGAGAAAACAATATCAGTGCTTTTTAACTTGGATTACAGTTGAGCACGCGCTATATTTTTCTGGTGCTCCTTAAACGTACTATTTTATGATCTTGTTAACTTAAAAAATGCGTGCTTGCAGGAACAACAAGTTTGCAAATGTTAAGGAATTCACCTATAAATTTGGAAACCCGGGAGATGTTTGTCTTTGGTCGGGTAGTACGTTTGCTTAAAGTTGGTAAGATTTAAGTCTTGCCACCCTTTGTCTCGCGTTGACAGCTGTAAGTTGCTGTGACTAGTGTGTAACCAGTTAAGTTCACTGTAATGCCAGTGTCTTACGAAGCTGATCGAAGAATAAGCTTAACTGTTTTTAGTAGCATACTTACTATACATGTAACAAGGTATACCCCTCTTATTCTGCCTTTATGATTATTTCCCAACCGAGTGGAACCTTTATACCTCATCATCATCATCATCGTATACTATCGTTATATGTGCAATTTGGTGGTATTTCCTGCAGTTCATTTCACTCCTACCATTTCGTAGCATGGTGTTCTGGACTCTTCTCTTGATTTTTTCTCCAGCATGTTTCCTTCCAAGATGTTTTTTTCCCTTTATGAAGCTGTTATTTCGAATTAATTTATTTAGTTTTTCTTCCCTGCATCACGTTAATCTACGTATTTTCTCTTCACTTTCTGCATTCATCTCAGAAACTTCTTAATTTTAAATCTGTTCTTATTACGCGAAAGTAATATAACAGGTATTATGAGTGTAATATTAAGTGTATAAATTGGAAATAATTTCTAAAACAATGAAGAAATAACAATGTAATAAGCACAAGGATTAGCAACAAAATTGCAGTTCGTGAGTTATGTGAAATACTGAGATGTATTCGATAAAAATTAGGACGCTTTAAGAGGTGAGTGTCACTGAACAATCTGAGAGAGGAAGAAATAAAGAAAAGAAAAATTGTCCTGTCCGCTATATATTCTTTTGAATGCACGAGAATGTTATGCAGAACTCCAACAACCACCAAGGGAGCACGCGCGGAAGAAACGACTCGTGCATCGGTGAAAGACGCATTTTAAGGATCTGTTGTCTGTTTGCTACAGGAAGTGCGTCTTACTTTCCCCAGCTCTAGCATAGCGCAAATTAATACTACTATTGATTTGTGCCCATACACAGTCAGTCAGTTTCAGGGAGAGCCATTTTCTCTTAGAATACGAATGCTGTGTGTGACAAGATACCCTACCCCACTCTCTATAGAGCTCTCTATGACCTTTGTGTTCATTGTGTAGGTCTGAAACATTGTAACAAAAAAATAAATGAAATATACACATCTAGATGTCGTACATCTCATTAATTACACGTTATTTATAAGTGTACAGTAAGGAAGTCATTGTTTTATATTCCATTTTTATACAATTAGTTTATGTTGAATACTACCCATTCTCTAAACTATAATGAACCTCTAGTGTGTTTACTATAAGTGTATCGAATTATGTTTTAACTGGTAATGTGTACGCTGGAAAACAGCCTCAAAACTGTAGATACCACTATGTAATGTATGATGACCTGTAATATACAACTTAACTCTGGATCCAATGTTTTCATGGATAACGATCTTAAGTAACAGAGGGAAGTGATTTTCCATAACGCGCTTAAACAATAAATTTTAGTTCGTAAATTCTTTTGTAGCCTTGTATATCTGTCGGGATACTAATGAGTGTGGCACAGATAAAATGTAATTATTTACAAATTTACTGAGTGAAGCTTTGTCAGACATCGTCTAGTAATAAGTCACCATGATATATAAGCTTACAGTTTTATGGAATCAAACGCTGTTCGTTCTGAGGGATAATGTAAAGCTTTCGATTAAGAAAATCATTACCTGTAAAGGTCAATGTAATACAATTAGAGGTAACCACATTTGTTCTTATTACAAAATTTCCTTATCAGTCCACTACAGCCGGCCTCTGTGACTGAGCGGTTCTAGGCACTTCAGTCCGGAACCGCACGGGTGCTACGGTCGCAGGTTCGAATCCTGCCTCGGGCATGGACGTGTGTGACGTCCTTAGGGTAGTTAGGTTTAATTAGTTCTAAATTCTAGGGGACTGATGACCTCAGGTGTTACGTCCCATAGTGCTCAGAGCCTTTTGAACCATTTTGTCCAATACAACTGCAATGAAGCCAAATTAATTGTGCTTGATTTGTGAAGCTGTTACGATTATAGTGTAAGAATCCAAAGGTGTTTGAAACACAACTGTAACGGGTCGTTAACTACTGTCAACGTAAAATAATGGTCCTTATGATCAATAATATTATCATGATAAAAAGTATTACCAATATGAATGGAAATACCAACATAGCGAAGCTACTAGCATGATCAGTGAAGTACACTAAGAAATACCGGGGAGGATTTTAGTATTTACCTTCCTTTACATCGTTGTATTCGTTCGTTCTTTGTCACTCAGATGCTCGCTGCGCTCTCAGAGCTAAACGTGTACCGTTTATAATTTAAATAGTAACCAAAACTTCACACCGATCATCTCTTTGCCGACGGCATAGTAGCACCGATGCTGCAGCATTTCATCCCACAGGGAACACACTCATAATTACTAAACAGTTGGAATATCGCAGGCGTGTGCGTTCGGATGGGAAAATTTGTACTGCTATTCAAAACACACTTGAGTTATCCCCGTAACGAAATCTGCTGATTTTGGACGTCCTTACACAGCTAGTGCAGGTAGATCTCTTTCGAAACTACCATGTATTTGACACATCCACTTCCTACTTATCATCGGTTTCATTGGAAATGAACTAGGATTACAGCAGCGCAGAGGGTATCGCGAAAGCTTTAAGCCTGTTTGCAACAGGTACCACAGCTTAGATGCTGCCCATTTCTTGTATGGGAAAAGAATGAATAACCCGAGATCTCTTTTTATGTTCTGGGCCGCACAAATCTCTGTATAATAAATTGTGATGCAGCGACATTGGGAAAAACTTCGTAAACGCCATTGCCATTGAAAGAGTTCGTTAGGAGGTTTATACCACAAGCTGGTGTATTGGTATTTTTGTCAAATATTCTTCACTCATTTTTCTTCATTTATGTAGGCCAGCAGACAGTAAAATTATACATTTTACGCATTTATTTCCCATATTTTATATGCAAATGTTCACTCATTGCACAATAAATATAACGCGAAAGAAGTTCGGAGATTTGAACACTGTACTACAAGTCCAAATAACCTTACTAATGTGTATTTCACTCTCTTATGCTCTCACAGAGTCTGCAAAATCATCTTACATTAAGCCTGCACCTCTTTAGTGTTTGGCGACATTTATTTTGTGAAACTGAACGTTAAAATATTATTGGGCGAGGTGATGCTCAGGGACACTTTACAGTGTGGCTGAAGAGGGAGACGAATATTGACGCAAAGAAACAGACGAAGATGAGTATCGTAATAATGAACATAATACAGAGGATGTGATTGAAAAAGGAACTCTGCTAAAGTTCAGTCATATCATCATATCACCACCTTCTCTCTCTGGAATTAAGATAATTATATATTTTCTTAAAAATAAAAGCTCATATGGATCTGATGGAGTCCAACAGAATACTAAAGACTCGTTACCACGTAATGAGCCTTGTTTTACCTGAAGTATTCCACAGCGGCTATCTCGCGGAAACCCCTCGTCGTTATCTGGTCCACCTGAAATCTCCAAACTTTACTCGCTACGCAAATCGTTCGGTACAACTGTGTTGTATGCTGTTTGATGAGTCTGGATGGTAGGTCCAACAATTGAGTAAGTTAAATTTTATTAATGCTAAGATAATCTTTCGCACTATAATTCCAAACTCCACCTCCGAGCGATCTACGACTCGTAATATCTGTACCGCCATAATTGACTAACTTTGGTATGGAGATATACACACGCTGAAAACTTGATGTTAGTTATAGGATTTTACTTTGTGCAAAAAACTATTTTAACATTTACTATGTACTGTAATGGCATCCCACAACAGTGCAATCTGTCTCCTCTTCTCATATGTCCAATCTCTCTATTTTCTTCACAACGAGTACCTAAAACAAAATCTTTGGTTCGGTAAGACACCGAAATGCGTTCATAGCACGGAAGGACCGATTTTCGCAGTCGATATGGCGTTCACTACAATATCAATTCGTGGCAACACGGGCGACACTTCGGTTGTAGTCAATCATGCATACGTACAGCAACAATAAAAATGGTGTACAGTCCTTTTAGCTGTATCGCCGACTGATCTTCTGCGAATGTCGTTACCCTAAACGAAACAGCGAAATAATCAATTCTACAAATCTACAGTTGCTACACCAATGATAACTGCACACGTGGCGACGAAATAATAAGTAGAACGAAAGTTCAAATATTTTACGTGTGCAATTCTATGAGAACTTAAACTGGAAAAAGGACATTTTATAACATATAAAACAACTGAGTTGAGCCATATTTGCACTTAACAGCATTATAATCTTGGAGAGAGACCAATCAGTAAGTGGATATATTTAGCATTCTTTATTCAATAAGTCATTTGGAATAATGTTGTGAGGAAACTCATCTTTAACCATAGCAGTACTAATGCATTTTCCATAACACGTAACCGGGGGAGGATCAGGTATTTTGTGCCCACCACCAAAAGAAACGTAAAAAAATAGTTGATTTTTTTCACATTTACTAACACACTCTTTAAATAGGTATTAATTTGTAAGTATGGTACAGAACCTGAAAATGTCATTAAGCACAATATGAGTATCTCCAATGCATTCTCTGCAATGTTTACACCGAGTGAAAGGGTACTTTATGACCAGCACAAAAATAAAAAATAAAAAATGTGAACTTCGTTAATTGTCCTCGAATTACATTTACAGTATACTTTTAAAACTACGCTTATGTGTAAGAAGGGACTGAAAATATGAATATGACATGTCTTGGAAAAGTCACATTTACTGTCAAGACTTGCATTTTTTTGTTCAAGTTTCAATGAAAAATTTAAGTCAGTTACGAAAACAGATATAAGAAGTCATTAGAAACAGTAAACATATTCCTCAAAACCTTAAATATAAAATACCAGACTAGATTATGATATCTTAAAAATGGGAAGGGGGCAAAGAGTCCCCCCATCCCCCCCCCCCCCAACCCCTGGTATTTCTTGGATTTGTAAGTAGGGTACAGAACCTGAAAATGTCATTAAGCACAATGTGAGAAACTCCAATCCGTTTCCCGTAAAGTTTACACCGAGTGGAGTGATCCTTTACGACCAGCACAAAAAATTAAAAAATATGTGAACTTCGTTAATTGTACTTGATTTAAGACTACACGTATGTGTAAGAAGGGACCTAAATCTGAAAATATGAATACGATGTTTGTTGCGAAAAGTCACAGTTACTATCAAGACATATATTTTTTTACGTTTTACTGGAAAATTGAAGGCAGTTACGGAAACAGATGTAAGAAATCGTTGATTACAGTAAAGATATGTTTCAAAACTTTAAAATATAAGATACTACACTAGATTATGATATTTTCAAAACGGGAAGGTGGCAGAGAGTCCGGCCGGCCATTGTGGCCGAGCGGTTCTAGGCGCTTCAGTCTGGAACCGCGCTGCTGCTACGGTCGCAGGTTCGAATCCTGCCTCAAGCATGGATGTGTGTGATGTCCTTAGGTTAATTAGGTCTAAGTAGTTCTAAGTCCAGGGGAATGATGACCTCAGATGTTAAGTCCCATTTTGCTCAGGGCCATTTTTGAGCAAATAGCCCCCCTCCCCCCTTGGTATTTTTTGTATTTAAGAATAAACTGAAAGTCTTCATGGCTCAAAAACGTGCAGAAAAAATAATATGTGGCGCTCACCCACGATCATCTTGTAGACGTCTGTTTTCGGAGTTTGCCACACTGACTATTGCTTCACAGGATACTTATTCCCTCACGAAGTTTGCTATAAATACTCGACTGCAGCTTTTAGGAACAATGATGAACATAATTACAATATCAGAAGGAAAAAATATACTCATTATTGCACTTCAAAGTTGTGAATACAAAAAGCGGTGCACAATGATGCAACTAAAATTTTGGAACATTTACCGAGTGGTATAAAATATCTGGCGGACGGGGAAGTATAATTCGAAAACAAACCGCAAATAATTTATGTTTGGAAACTCTTACTATTCCGTAGAAGAACTGTGTAGGAATTACTAACTTACATCTATGCATTTAATAACACTAAAGAAAATCAGTTAATTTGCCACGTGAATGTAAATGACTTGTTCCGAATTATTACGATTCATCGTACAAACGATCAATGGAATTAAGTAACTCAAGAAGCTAACATTGTGGATTTGCAATGTAGCTACATAGAAAAATACATATTAGCTGTGATAAATTCTAAGTGAAATCAACGTTTAGTTAACTAATCATTTGAACATGAAGCTACTAGAGCAGTTCGTAATTCTATGAAGGGACACACTTCGTCATACTTTAATTTTAAAAGATTAACCTAAGTAGAAACTAACCGTGTATCCCGATGAGGTCTTGAATCATATTTCATTTACTTCCAGCCTGTATACATTTTACCAGGTTCTCCTAGTAAATTTCAAAGAAATCGGAACACCACACTATTGATACAGATACTTTGTTTACCTCTTCAGCCGAGGAAGGCAAATAGCACAAATTTTTAGTTTTCCAAACAATTCTTCCTGTCTTTAAGGCTCTTCTTGTATGTGTGGTATTCTTCTGATGGTGTCACTTATCTCTCCGTGGCAGCCGTTCGACAGAAAGTTTACGTTTCATGAGAGGCTCGACAAGGTCTCTAGAGCAGGGCCGGCCAAATGCTGCACAGTGTGCAGACGTGCGGAAGTGCTCCACATGTGCGCACGTGTGCGACAGCGACATCTGTTATTAGACATATGTCCTAAATTAACGGCGGCGGCTCCACTTCCCTGTTTATGTGGTAAAAGCAAGAGCGCAACATACCCAGTCTCGTCTACCCCTGGTAACCGTAACCTTAACAGAGAAGTACTGAGAAATGGCAGGTACAGTGAAAAAGCAAAGGACGGGAGATCTATGTTCTCAGTCGTTTAAAAATGACTGGGAACAGCAGTTCTTTTTTGTAGCCGTTGGTGAAAACTCACGGTATTTGCTATGCCGCCGAATAATAGGCGGCCAGCGTAAGTTTTCAATTGAAACACACTACAATACATATCACAAAGACGAGTGTAGTGTACTCAAGAGTGTAGAACGGCAAGCAAAATTAAATGTCCTTAAGAAAATGGATGAGACACATCAACTAGATTATCATTTCTCATGACCAGTGATAAACTTATTTGGATTTGTTCCTTTCATTATTAAAAATTATTGTTTACTAACTGTGCATTAGTGCCTCATTCTGCTCCATGGTACATTACTATAAGGAAAGTTGGTCATTAAACCGATTGCTCCAATGTATACTTACATTTAGGGTTTTCTTTTAATGTGTGAAGGGCTACGCCGAGCTGAAGTCGATAAAACGTAACATTCACCTAATTGCCGGTTATTATGCAGATTTCAGACGGAGCTGATGAAATATGTAGCAATAATGGTATTGAAATAACAAGTGATCATCGAGAGGTCAGTTAGACAGAAATTATGTGGGTGTAACTGAGGGCACCGAGAATAAGTTACAGGAAACCTTGTATTAGTTTAATGTTATTTGAAATCGTGAATAAGGTTCGTTGGAAGTCGCTAAGTGCTCTCTTTCTTAAATACTAGATCAAAAACATTACTCGTATATACGTGCCGTCAGTCAAGCTGCCTTAATGAAAACCCACGGTTGTTAACTGTATTACTTGTCTTACTGGGTTAAACTGTTAAAATAAAAGTAGACGTCTCAATGAGTAGACTGTGACAGTATTTTAAATTTTTAATACGCGAAATACCTTCCCAAGATTGGCTTGCAAGCTGTGGAAAGAGCACTAGAATGGGCCGGTACAGAGTATCCCAGCAAGTGGATAAAGCGACATCTGTGGGTAGAAACAAGCGCTACATGAACACTGACGGCTGTGGCGTGCACGCTGTGACCCGGAAGTTGCACTTGTGCAGGAGCACCGCACGCGTGCAGAATTTCTGGCCGGCCCTGCTCTAGAGCCTTCACAAAGGTCAGTCCCGTCATCACTTCTGCGTTAGGATGGGCACCATCTACTAAAGTGAAGAAAACGGGAAACGAGAATTTTCTTCAGCGAGTTGATGAATAAAATGCGTAACTTTCATCGGAGGATATTTTGTCGTGTAATAGAACCTGATGATCTCTGATTTTCCTGAGATAGGATCATTGTTTACTGCGTGGTACATAGAAGACGGTGAGACTGCAGCTTTGTTCTTTTGATCCATACGGGAAACCAGTGTCATGTCTACAATAAAGCCGCTTACAAATGTATTTACACCTCGCTGTTTACTGGCTAAAATTTGTTGTAGGACTTACTTTTCGTTTGTTTTCAGTGTACCGACGTATGTGGGAGCGTTTCTTGAAAGTTCATTGACTACCTCTGCTGATTCATCTCTAACATTTATCCGAGTATTGTCAACAGGTTTGACTAACAGAAGAACAACCTGTGTGAGAATACTGAGACCCTTCACGTTTAACGAAAAAGTGTGACCATCGCTATCGCTACCTTTCCAGATTAAATCCATACATTATACAAGCGTATTGAGCGTACGTGGATCACATACTACCGGGAAACTGTATTTCTAAATCATACTTGACCAGTTTTTTTGGCATATATATTTACTACATTTTTAATCTACTCCTTTCAGGGAAAGGTGCTGGCATTTCATAAAGACCCACTGTAACACATTTAGAGGAGCAAAGGTGATTATTTTCAGTTAATCGCACAAAGGTTTGTGGAACTGCTGTTGGCATGTCTACTTTAATTCTTTCCTTCCGACCATATAAGTCGGCAAATCGTAACGCATATAATAAAAACCTTCCTTTACTAACAACGTATCTGAAAACAGGTCTGCCGTTCCGCAGCCTACAGACAACCAGTTCAGTGACATCAACATCTTGTAAATATGGTAAGCGATCTTTAACGAACAGACTGTGCACTAAGCTTAGATAGTGCATAGAATAAATTCGTCAAGAATACCCCAGATAAAGAACAGATTTTGTACTTCCATAACAGCAAGGTTTTCTCTGAGACTTACCACGGTCTGTCGCAGTCCAGGCAGCTGCAAGACGATGTTGAGTTGCCTTAGTATTACGTTAGTTGCCGGCTGCTGTTTTCTCCATAGAAAAGAAGTAAGCTTCTGCATAGACATAACCTGTCACAACTTACTCACTATCACTTTCCTGTAAAATGAATCAATTAAGGTGTCACAACCCGTCCAATTAGAGTTGAAGCCCCATGAAGTCCTTAGAGAAAGGGTTAATCATCTGGGTGTCAGTGTCGGACATTGTCGAGGGAGTCACTGCGTTGCTGATACCATTGCAAACTGTCGATATCAGCCACGAAATACCTGGCGATCAACGCATCAAGGGAAGGGGTAATTTCGTTGACGCCCTTTATGTCACTCCGGGAGACCTTTTCGGGTCGATTTTGAATAGCAGTGTGTCGAAATGTTTTCCTAGGCCACCCGTAAGAAGATCGCGTTACTTCAACACTGCGTGTCGTGGTTCTGACCTCAAAAAAAGAGGTGATAAGTGGGTAACACGGCGTATGACCACCATTCCATAGTACGACACGTCCACTGTGGCATTTTGTAGAAATATGGTGAAATTTAGTACCAATGTGACATCATTAATCCAGCTTACAACCTCTCTTGAACACCCTGGAGTCTGAAACATTGCCAAGGCCTAGAAGGACGTCGCAGGGCACCACGCTTTTGCTCCATTACAGAAAAAATCTGTAGACACCTTCGAGATAAGTTTCAAGCATCTGCATTGCAGTGGGAGACAATTATGGAGTTTCATAAAAGTAACACTTTAATTGTGTTGCGCGGTGTAGTACCAAGTATAAAATATCAGCATCGGTATATTTAAAAGGGTGCTAATTTTCTGTGGACAGGAGAATATTTAGAAGTAACGGATGACCAAACTACTCTGCGATACATGAGCCACTTAAACTGCAACTACGTGAGACACTCGTGGTCTGGTGCGTCTGTCGGGTCAAACGCAAATATCGCGGGCCTGGCCCATGCTACGTCGGTTGCGACTTGCGATGTGTCCCTACTGACACAGCACAGGCTAGGCTCGTACTATATTATTATTATCTATTTGTATCACACTCTGTTACATGATATTTCGGCATTCGCTAGTGTGCCACCGACAGTCACAGTGGTCACTTCATACGTACTGTAAGGCAAAAATGCAGGCGATTAATTACCGAGGATGATACCGCGGGCGAAAATCGGCTACTGGTCTCTGGATTTGAAAAGAAATACGAAATAGTCCAAAAATCTGGTATTATAGACTCATTGATAGCTTGAAAATGGCAGCCTTACATGAGGTAGGACTAAACAAAAGAGAAGGAGATACATTTAATGTAATATTTGGTAACACGTTCTGAGAAAATACTGTATTCTAGACTAACCGCTACACAAAAAAAAAAAAAACCGAGATACAATTACTGTAATATTTGGTAGCATGTTCTAAGAGAATATTGTACCCGAGACTAACTGGTACGCAGGATAAATACGAACCAGTCCTAACAGAATACGAAGAATTGACATTTGATTTCCTGTGGATTGTAATGATATGAAAAGATATTTTCCCTTGTCCATAATGATGGCGCAGTTAAAAAAAAATCCAAATGAACTGGTGAAAGAGGGTTGTTACAGAATCGCCCATACTTAGACACACAATGCCGTTGAAAAGACACCTGCAAATTACAAGATGTTTGCGAACATCTAGTTACCAATACAGATAAATTAGGCAAAAATAAGACCTATGACCAAGGATTTGGAACAAATATTTAAAGAAAAGTGTACAATGAAACAGAATATAACTATCGATGAAATTTAATGGAAGCATATCTTAATACGGTTCAATCGATCAGAAGGGGCACGATACATAATTAAATTTTACGAATTATATGAGTCAGATTCAGTTAATTGCTATGACTTTAAAACATATGCAGGCCATCATAAGGCAAACTGTGATGACAGTTCCTCCGAAAGCGATGTCAACGAGCTATCACAGTCAGTGTTGCACAAAGGACGTACTTGACACTAAAATACAATTGTAAAAAGAAAATGTCATTGGCACACTACGTGCCAAAACATTTATGTAAACTAAAATTAAAGAAGGGCGAATACAGGACGAGTAGCTGCAACCGAACAATCGCTATAAAATAGAAATGATTACACAAAGATCCAACCATACATCAAAACAAAGTTGTGTGATCGACTACATCATGGGAATGATTGGAATTGTTTGGCAAGACTAAGTACTAGCATGCGTCTCAATCACAAAAAAAAATATGAAAGCACATGGATTTTCTTTTGTCTTTTCAATACTGATCTTTTCAAGTAGTGCATTTTGTGCCAGAAAAAAAAGTAACAGTAAAAAACGCAGTCACGTTGATTACATGATTAAAATAACTGAATCATCAGTGGAGAATACCAAAACCAGATTATATGGGACGAAAAGGAGTATCGTACGGAAATTTACCAGAGGGACTGCACGTGAAACATTGGGCCCATTTTCCTAAGCTTATGGACCCAAAAGCGTAAAAAACAAGATCATCAAGAATGAATAATTTACACGAAAAACGAAAAATAAGAAAAGTAGTTAAACAGCTCGGAAGTGCAGGAGATACATAGTTCCATTACAGGTACCCGTACGTTTCTATCGATATAAATTCGTGTGGTTGCTTTTTGTAAAAATGCAACCTTTGTGAATTTTGAATGTATTCAGAAATTAGAGGTAAACGATATTGATTTCTATTATATTGTATTGAATGATAAAAAATCTATCATGGTATTTCTAACAGAATTATTACATGAGGTAGTCGCAAAATTAAAGCAGTAGGATCTAACACATTTACTTGTGTACCGTAAGTCATGTGCGATTCTCACAGCGTCGGACCGGACTGCCGAACCGTGGGATGGCTCGAAGGGCGGGTGATTGTGTTACATTTTTTGCCCAGGCCGTTGGAAGTTAAATAGAAAGTAGAGGGGTTAAAATCGCTCACCTGATACTCATATTTAGGGAAGGTGTCCTGACAACAGAGAAAACCTTAAAAGTCCATCTCGTTACTAAGTCAGCACTCAGGACGTCATATAAAAAACATTCAATTAAAATATGCCGTACCGACAGTTGTGTTCAGCATGTTCCTTATGACGTAAGAGAAATCAGTGCGTCAATGGACAATGTACCCTCTGAGTCTACTACTTCTTCAGCTTATCAATGTCAGAAGGAGGTAAGCCATAGTCGCACTGAAGGTTTCATTAACCCCAACTATAGCTCCGCACTGCCAGCCTCGGTACCTGACACCAACAAATGGTCTGCCAGGTTACGTAATAATCTGTAGTGGAACTGAACAGCGAGCAGGAGGTGGATGGGTGCAGGTCTCCTTGGCAACTGCATAAGCGCGTTCATTCGTCCGAAACTGTATGTGGCTTAGAACACAGCAAAGTATTTCTTATTTCTTTCCTTGTCTTTGCGGTAGTAGGAGAGCATCTTGAAAATCTTACACCATCGAATCCGATTGGAAGGGCGCTTTGCAAGTCAGAGTAGATGAGAAATTTCTTGTCACGATACCGTCTAAACAAATGGTTCAAATGGCTCTGAGCACTATGGGACTCAACTGCTGAGGTCATTAGTCCCCTAGAATTTAGAACTAGTTAAACCTAACTAACCTAAGGACAACACACACATCCATGCCCGAGGCAGGATTCGAACCGGCGACCGTAGCGGTCCCGCGGTTCCAGACTGCAGCGCCTAGAAACCAACGGCCACTTCGGCCGGCCCGATATCGTCTACTCAGGTACATTACCCCCAGGTTAGCAAACAATTAGGCATAAAACTGGTCTGGAAGCCCTATCCTAAGGGCGAAAGCGGGGGGAACACGACAAAGCAGCCGATAATATGCCCCTGCTTATATCGATTCGTGTAAATGCTAATAAAACCACATTGTCGATTTAAAATAGCGACTTACAATAATGTAAAATTCGATTTCGAAAATATATTCTGGGGTACAATGCTTCTCGTAACTATTCACTTCAAAAAGCAACCTCTACCACTTTAGAACGCAGTAGAAACCCAAGCTCCACCCATTGCGTTGTATCTCAATAGCCTCCATCGGCAATAACTCATATCTCTCCCTCGCACGGATCCCAATGGGAGCCGGCCGAAGTGGTCGTGTGGTTAAAGGCGCTGCAGTCTGGAACCGCAAGACCGCTACGGTCGCAGGTTCGAAACCTGCCTCGGGCATGGATGTTTGTGATGTCCTTAGGTTAGTTAGGTTTAACTAGTTCTAAGTTCTAGGGGACTAATGACCTCAGCAGTTGAGTAACATAGTGCTCAGAGCCATTTGAACCATTTGATCCCAATGGCCTCGTTGTCTGAAAACGGTTATTGGACAGACGTTCCAATGGTAGACAGTGTGAGGGAACGTTTCTCAGGGATGAACTTCACCAGTTTATAGACTGTATATTTTTACGTCATTTTGTAAGCAACTACCTGAGTTAATGTCTAACAACTCGTTTTCCTTTTGTGTTGCGTGGACGTGGAGAATGTAATTCCACCTGGTCAGTAAATTAAGTAAATCACACAGTTTTGTTACTAATCCCGCAAACTTTGTAAGATTAGACTATACATCCGTTCACTTACCCCTGTAATCATCAGCAACCAAGTTATTGCTCATGAAAGTGTGGGAACATGACTGAAAGTACGATGTAGCCTGCATTGCTTCACAGATGTCACATTCAGTTTAGTTCTCGCATTGTGCGTCAGACCAATAGAGGACAAGCATCTTTAATTCTGTTGCACAGTGCCAAGAAATTAATGGCAGACGCCGCGATTTACGCGCTATCTTATCAAGCATTACGGTATGCCAACTCACATTTAAAATCACACTACATACACGTTTGTAACACATACCCTCAAAACGCACACACTCACAAAACAAAACAAAAAAATGCAACTTTAGGAGCATTAATTTAAAAGACAGGGGTAGTTTAAATTAAAAAAAATGCCCATAACTAATGGAGGGTCAACAAAGCTACACTGAAGGTTAATGACACACTTCCAGCAGTTTTATATACTCAGGGGAAACTAAGAAAAGCAAGAGAAAGAATATAGTTTCATAATGAAACAAACTGCTAAATTCCGTTATATGCGGAGAGCGCACAGCAGTACAACTTATCTGTTGAAATGGAGGCGGGGGCTTATGATGTTACAGCTAAAGATATTACAGCAGCTCTGTTCGTTCTAGTTCCACGGCGATGTATGCTGGTTATGTGGCAAGGGTATCTGCAGTGAAGTTTAACTGGTCACTGGCTGAAAGGCTAATTGCTGGTGACAATTCACAGGTTAAGTTCTCGTTCCAGTACCAGCTACAGAGTTCGTGACCATTTGAGACCGCGATGTAACTATTCGTCACGTTTGTATATGATTACCACATTATCAAATTCGCAGTTAGTAAAACCGCTCTTGCACCTGATCCTCAATTGTAATTATGTTCACAGTGACAGCTACGGCTTCAAGCACTCGGCTGTTCGTTAAGGAGACAAATATAATATAGTTTTATGAATCGCTGACTCTCGTGACGCAGTTAAATGAAACAAACAGTTTTATCCACACGGTAACAATAACTATGATGTGTACTCGCGAAAGCTTTGTCAGTATCGGTTGAGGCACAGTCCATTTAGTAATATTCACACCGTATGATCTCTGTTCATGAGAATCACTTCAATTTTGATTCCACACTGCTATGGTAATCCGAATCTTCAGTCATTAAGTTCACGATTGACTGCCTCGACAAGTTTTATCGATCTCAAGTCAACAACGCGATTCTCGCCATACTTCCGTACACAAACACTTAGTTATTCTCCCTTACTGCATATCGCTGTTCCACTGTCAATCTCGATATCGCTGTCTGTGCTTCCATGTCTACGATTTGCATTGCAGTTCTTCAGATCACAGTTAATATTTGTAATATTGCAACAAATGCAGAAAAAATAAAGAAAAGATTTTTATAGTTTTTCTACGTTCAAGTAATAAAAAAGGAAACAAAAATTAACTGCAGTTACGTTCGTAACGTTCTTTTAAAAGTTTTGTGTTTTTGTTTGCCAATCAATATGCAATGGGAAATGTTTGTCTTACGCAAATTTTCTGTGTGATTCGTTGTTCAACAGTATGTGTCCTTACTCAATTTCACTGTAATAAAAAAAAAAAAATTAAACAACTTAATGTGGAAAACCGGTATGCAATACCTAAAATGAAATCAGTCCCTCTGAAATTTACCCAGTCTTGTGAGCACCCAGTTCAATGGCCCAGTACAAAAAAACTGACAAAATTCCATGCGAAAATAAACAAGCAAATAAATTTTCCTTAGTTCTAGAGTCGCAACGGATGTAATCTTGGTATTCTGTTCTCTCCACAGTAGGCATAGAAAATATTCAATCCTGGCGAAGCGAAATGCAAAGCCGGACGCAAAACAGCTTCATACAATTGATATCAGTAGTTTAGCTGAAAAATGAACAACCTTGCAAATGTTCAGTGAAAATACTGGATATGGCCTCAGCGCTGTGCAATGCTGCCCGCATTGGAACTGTTAAAAACATTAATACTTTTCGAATTCTAGCACACTGATATTTTTCTGATTCTGATTGAAAAATCATTTCTTTTAGACACTATTCATGGGATTTAAATAAACACGACATCGGAGAGGTTTAGGCACTGATAAGGGGTATGCTAAGACCGAATGCTTCAGTTCGAAAATTGTATTCAAAATAAAGTTTCTCTTTCACAAAACGTGGTATGAAGCATTCTACATTAACTTTAAAATCAGTGAACTTCTCAACTGTTCTACAATTCTCACACACTGTCGTAATTAAAGGCACTTGGATCGCTACATGACAAAAAGTCTTACATCGTTTGACAAAATAGATTGCAAAATTTAGTTTCCCTGTATCAGGATTACAAAACATACAAAATATCACAAATCTGGTATACCTAACCAACCTATACATTAAATGTGATGGTTCCCACATTCAAGGGTCAGTACTGTACAAATTAGCGAACCCACATTGCTTGGCTATATACTTAAAAATAAATACAGAAAATTTCATTATCTTACAAATTTGTTCCAGTTGCTTTACCTTTGAGTTGCAGTATCATTCATTACTCCATTTTATAAAATCTATATTACGGTTGTCCATAGACCAGTAACTAAATTCTCACTCACTTCCACTAGCTTTAAGCCTTGCATCCTACCTATAACAGAGTGCAACGAACGGCAACTGCTCCTGCGCTCCTACTTACAATCGATTCTGCCACTTAGGCATCATCTTTGGTTCAGTGGTGTCAAAAATTCAATCTCTTCTGCATATGGTAACATTTTCAGATTGTTTTTCATGAATTATATTACAAAATCGGGCTCCACGTACAACTGGACCCCTCACACGTTTTAAAATTATTACCAAACACAGCTATGCTTCACCACCAAAGATATGAATACTTAGTTTATGAAAGGAAAAGATATGACAGAAAAAAGATAACCTATCACTCTCGGCAACGGAGATGGATGCTGGCGGTTGTGGGACAGTCCTATTTCCTTGGAGAACCATAAGGAGAATACATGGAATTTACAGTGTAGGGTCACCAGCCTCTGCACACTAGCCAGAAACTGGACTTTTCGATAAGTGCTGTTGGTGTACCATACTAGCATTTTGAGGTATTAAGGCGTCGTTGATCCATAAGCCTGGGTATGGTATTCAAGCACGGTCCACAAGAAGGCCTCATAAAACTGGAGACATGCCCTGCCTGTTTCCCAAGACCTATGACTCACGCCTGTGGGAATGTTTAAAGTCTTGAGACATTTTAATTTCAATTCCTTAACAGATGGCAGCCTCAGTAGCCTCTTATCAAATATAAGAGATATTTTTCAACATATTGAATGAATACGTTCATATATGGAGAACCCTGCAGAAGCTAATTCAGAAAGGGATGACAGTGTTCCATCTACGAGTACATAACAAAGAGGCACAAACGAAGTTACACGTGGTATTTGAGGGGGTCGAAGTTTTCCATAGCTCTCGATCAGATTCTGTCATTTCAAAAGCACTACACGAACGAACCAAAAACGGTTGGTTCGAGTGTAAATTTAGGCCACAAAACAACAGTCAATAACTTGAGAACAAATGAAATATGCTACATCAGATTGAAATTTCACTTATCTTTTTAGCTGTTGAATATTGCGCTCCTGCATGGGAAAACAGCGCACGTACAGACGAGAGAGATGTACTTATGAATGAGGCCATGAGGACCGCTACTGGCACTGTCAAGTTAACTTCTGTTCAATGATTACCTACACTACCCCATATTGTTCCCAAGGTTTCAAAATAAAAGTACCCACTGTGCAAATTCTTAAGAATATGGTCTCACAGGAATCTATTTGTAGGTGGTTCTGTAGAACTGACAAGCCATACACCTAAAGCCCCGTAAACAATTTTCGGTAGATCGTTAGGTCACATACGTTTTTTATTTCACCGAGAAGTAGAAAGAACACTGGAGCGAAAATCAATCTCAGATCGCCTACTCATTTCAAAACCCACCGACGAATGAGAGAAACACAACCGCCCCCGAACAGGACGGAGAAAATATGGACACCTTGAGGAAGTGAGGTTACTCTGAAAGTGCTGTGTGCGAGAATGGAATAGAGGAACAGAGAATAGGATGTATTGAGATGAACTGTCCACTTCATGTTTTCCGAACAGACTGAAAGGGTTGCATCTATTAACAGCGAATGCTGCGATCTAATTTTTAGATTTAAACATAAACCTCAATACTTATTGTATACTTGCTTTTAGCTCGCGGCTATCCATATGTGACATGTTTTTCACATGGACATATATATGTGTCACATACATAACATATTTCACATATATCTGTACACATAATTCATCCGCATGTCTAGCGAATGTTTCATCTAATTTCAAAGGAAACATGTAATTCTACCAGAAACGATTGTCGTTTCGAGAAAATGGACCGGCGTTGGAAAATGATTTTCCGCTGTTTTACACCATGCAATTCTAGGGACAATGCAAAGTGTGTGCGTTATATTGCGCCGTGTGGCATGATCTTTCGCGCTGAAACACGCAGACAAAATTACTGTAACGCTGCAGTGCTTATTCTCAGGATGTGTTTGAAGCACTGAACAACGCAAATGAGACACAGATAGCGGTTCATACTTTTAATGAATACTAAGGCTACTAATTACAACAAGGAAATACCAACGGAGCGTTTCTAAATGTCACCCTTCTCATCTTCAATCCCACCGTTAATGGTAGCAGGGCTACTTTACTCCTACACTTCTTTTTACTCAAATAAACAGTCATAAATGTACCAAATTAGGTTGAATTGTCTCCAGTCGTTCGTGAGCTATTCTTTTATGACACATCTTTTAACTCAAAATCCTCACCCATATGTTCGTTGGCGGCGTGGTACTGTCACAGAAAATTTTTATCCACAGCAAGTGACATGTTCGCCAGCTTTGGTAGAAATTCATTGAAGCATTTCAGAAATATGCTGAAATGTCACTGTTTTAGCACCATTTTCCCCTTCCCCATCCTTACCCCTAAACTACAGGGGTGAAATATCATCATTACGCTCACCAATTAATCTAGCGACCTCGAATGCTATTGCATTGATACCAATATCAGTCGTTTTATATGACAAGTATTATCACCCATTTCCCGACCACCACATGTAGAAATGGTTTGGGGATATTACGACTAAAATATTTTTATACAAATAATTATCCAAATAACGAATCACGTATGCAAAAAATTTGATTGAAATTTTTTCAGACGTTATTTTCACCTCCACCACTATGCATGATTGTTATCGCCACAGAAACCTTGGCGGGAGGGAGCACAACAACTCACCAAATATTTCATCGTAATAAGATTAATAATATAGGAACGCATAAACGATGAAAGAAACTACACTATTGGAAATCAAAATTGCTACATCAAGAAGATGACGCGAAATTTAACCGACAGGAAGAAGATGCTGTGATATGAAAATGAGTAGCTTTTCAGAGCATTCACACAAGGTTGGCACCGGAAGCGACACCTACAACGTGCTGACATGAGGAAAGTTTCCAACCCATTTCTCGTACACAAACAGCAGTTGACCGGCGTTGCCCGGTGAAACGTTGTTGTGATGCCTCGTCTAATGAGGAGAAATGCGTACCATCACGTTTCCGACTTTGATAAAGGTCGGATTGCAGCTTATCGCGATTACGGTTGATCGTATCGCGACATTGCTGCTCGCGTTGTTCGAGATCCAATGAGTGTTAGCAGAATATGGAATCGGTGGGTTCAGGAGGGTAATACGGAACGCCGTGCTGGATCCCAACGGCCTCGTATCACTAGCAGTCGAGATGACAGGCATCTTATCCGCATGGCTGTAACGGATCGTACAGCCGATTCTCGATCCCTGAGTCAACAGATGGGAACGTTTGCAAGACAACAACCATTTGCATGAACAGTTCGACGAAGTTTGTAACAGCATGGACTATCAGCTAGGAGACCATGGCTGCGGTTACCCTCGACGCTGCATTACATACAGGAAGGTGTACAAAACGACGAACCTGGGTGCACGAATGGAAAAACGTCATTGTTTCGGATGAATCCAGGTTCTGTTTACAGCATCATGATGGTCGCATCCGCGTTTGGCGACATCGCGGTGAACGCACATTGGAAGCGTGTATTCCTCACCGCCGTACTGGCGTATCACCTGGCGTGATGGTATGGGGTCCCATTGGTTATACGTTACGGTCATCTCTTGTTCGCATTGACGCCACTTTGAACACTGGACGTTACATTTCAGATGTGTTACGACCCGTGGCTATACCCTTCATTCGATCCCTGCGAAACCCTACATTTCAGCAGGATAATGCACGACCGCATGTAGCAGGTCCTGTACGGGCCTTTCTGGATACAGAAAATGTTCGACTGCTGCCCTGGCCAGCACATTCTCCAGATCTCTCACGAATTGAAAACGTCTCGTCAATGGTGGCCAATCAACTGGCTCGTCACAATACGCCAGTCACTACTCTTGATGAACTATGGTATCGTGTTGAAGCTGCATGGGCAGCTGTACCTGTACACGCCATTGAAACTCTGTTTGCCTGAATGCCCAGGCGTATCAATGCCGTTATTACGGGCTGAGGTTGTTGTTCTGGGTACTGATTTCTCAGGATCTATGCACCCAAACTGCGTGAAAATGTAATCGCATGTCAGTTCTAGTATTATATGTTAGTCCAATGAATACCCGTTTATCACCTGCATTTCTTCTTGGTGTACCAATTTTAATGGCCAGTAGTGTAGTATTAATTTTTATGTGTTAGATATATGTGTGTATGGTTTCTAAGACAATAAGATATGCACTATTAAAACGCGATCCTGAACCCCCAAAGCAGTACCAGTTGAAGGATGGTGGCAACAGAGACCCTGTTTTTGATATTTCGCGTAGTTATTGAGCATATTTGAAAACTTAAAATTATGTCATAAACTGCTCCTGGGGACTAACCTTATCTCTTTCCAGGCTGATATACGTCAATTCCCATGCATTATGATCAGGTCAAAATACAGACAAAATTCTTATGGTGATAGTTTTTTCGAACTCTCACTAGCACAACTGAGCTAGGTAGGTTTAATCACAGTCCATATAATATGTATTGTGTTGTTCAAGAAGTGCGTCTGTTTACTATTCTTTCAAGAATTTTGAATACAACGGTATGACAAGTGTGATATAAACATAAATATGTTGCAAAATAACCTACTCTCACACAAACCCAGACACAAGCTGGCCTGGAGGTTCTAGGCGCTACACTCTGGAACCGCGCGACCGCTACGGTCGCAGGTTTGAATCCTGCCTCGGGCATTGATGTGTGTGATGCTTTTAGGTTAGTTAGGTTTAAGTAGTTCTAAGTTATAGATGACTGATGACCTCAGCTGTTAAGTCCGAGCCGGCCGCGGTGGTCTAGCGGTTCAAGCACTCAGTCCGGAAACGCGCGACTGCTACGGTCGCAGGTTCGAATCCTGCCTCGGGCATGGATGTGTGTGATGTCCTTAGGTTAGTTAGGTTTAAGTAGTTCTAAGTTCTAGGGGACTGATGACCACAGATGTTAAGTCCCATATGGCTCAGAGCCATTTGAACCATTTTTGTTAAGTCCGATAGTGAGCAGA
The DNA here is from genome assembly GCF_021461395.2 of Schistocerca americana. Classification (NCBI taxonomy): domain Eukaryota; kingdom Metazoa; phylum Arthropoda; class Insecta; order Orthoptera; family Acrididae; genus Schistocerca; species Schistocerca americana. Next base: position 318,796,455 of record NC_060125.1, on the reverse strand, counting down.
GCCATTTGACCCAGTTCAAGGGATATGACGTCATAAACATTTAGATGCGTGAAAATTGCTTTTGCTTAAAATGGCATGGTATAAAACCTCAACTGCAGGGATGACGTTTTAGTTTATTACTTTTTTATTGATAACCCTATTTGCATCACGCCCAGTAAACAACATCTACATATATCAGTTAATGTACCCACTAAATTGTAGCAACGTACGGCACATAGTGCAGAATATATGACGTCATAAACACTGATATGCGAGAAAAACTTTCGCTTAAAATGGAGAGCAAATTACACACATAATATTCAACGAGGGTTTCACAATGAGAATACCTGATGACTTCCAACACTCTTAGTACAGTTTCAAACCTTTCCAAAGTTTTTTTTTTTTTTTTTGGCTTACATGATTCGAAGCAAATATTTAACACGTGATCGCGTTTATAAAGTGATGATTGAAGCTGTTTTACACATATGAGTTAGATTCTGTAAAGAGTTGGGCGGTGGCGTTGGCGGTGGGGAAGGGGGGGGGGGGGGGGAGGGAGGGAGGGTGTTAGGGAGGGAGTCACAAAGTATAACGGGCAATCACATAGTTTCCGTTTGAAGACAATACAGTCCAGAATCGGTATGACAGTCTGGTAAATTCACTCCAAGAACTGAGGCAATCATCCCAACGACGCACCAGGTTAAAGATAACTGTGCGGTAAAACTTTGCGTCCGGGTGCGTGAAGAAATATGTAACCGCCCGCTGCACAAAGCGTGATAATGGGTACAGATCAGAAAGTCTTTCGACTTCTACGCTACAGCGTTTGCCAAATTGGCTCACGTTTGGGGTTGAGGTTTTCGACAAACATGAGGCCACATACACATTCATCACTTTCCATCTTGAGCCCAGAAGAAAAAAATTAAAAAAAATGGGTGGTGACGTCGCGCCATAGTTTACGTGCCACATTTACCTCAAGCACGTCGAAACTACACCTCTGCTATATGTCGATTATTGTACATCAGCATCGGCATCGCACTAGGTTGCATATACGCTGCAGCAACGGCCACAGACGGAAGCTTTTTGATTGCTCCTTATATATTTAGTAATCATAACAGGCTTAACTTGCCGATGCCTGCAGTCACTCATATTTCTAACCCGCTTAAAATTCTAGGGCCCACAAATGCATTCCAGCTCGACTGTAGATGGTGGGGAAATAAATACGCTTATGGCAAAGGGGAAGCTCCGCAGACGCAGGCCTGCGGCGTCGCCGCCCCGATAGCAGCCACATCCGTTATCCCGAGCGTGTGCCCCTTCCACGTCCCACCGTCGCTACATCCGTTACTCTGACTCTCCCCTCCACGCCACATCCGTTACGCTGCTTCCCCTCCCCCTCCATCCCACCCTCCTTCTCATACACCGACTCGAGCACGAACGCTCGCGATTTCGCTCGCAGACGCCGGGATTTATGCGCAGTATCCGGCGTGCTTATCGCCTCTGTCGTCAGAGTTATTGACGGTCTGCGCCGAAGGCGTCGTTTCCCGGGATCTCTTTCATGAGTGAAAATCTGGCTCATGAGTGAAACTCTCACTGTCGCTGAAGCAGAACATTCAGCAATGCACCCCACCCATCCCCCTCCCACTCCATGCAGCCTAAACTGATGGTCGAGATAAACATTATTCTATTTATTTTTTTAAGATTATCTGTGATACAAGTGTTACACAGAGGGTTGCAAAACAAATCTCGATAGCGATTCATTTTGGACAGTGCAGATTTATAATTAAAGTGTAGAATGAATACTGACGTAGAAGGGTTTGAAATGATTCAAAAAATAGGCTAACGTAGGTTAAAATATCTAGGACCCGTTACTCACTGTTTCCACTTTGTACTGTAAGCTGTTGAAAATTAAACTGGGAAAGAGTATACAATATTAGGTAGTGTTATCCAAATGTAAATCATTTTATGTGTATTTCACACATCGTGAATGCTCCTAATTCTGTTAAGATGATTTCCTGGTGATGCTAAACTGTACAGCAAATATTATTTCTCTTGTCATTGATGTATTTATTATCTCTATTCGCTGCTAATGCCAACGGCCTTGCCGCAGTGTTAACACCGGTTCCCGTCAGACCACCGAAGTTAAGCGCTATCTAGCTGGGCTAGTACATGGATAGGTGACCGTCCGGTCTTCCGACTCGGACTCGTAAACCGACATACGGCCGGGAGAGCGATGTGATGACCACATGCCCCTCCGTATCCGCATCCAGTGACGCCTATGGACTGAGGATGACACGGCGGCCGGTCTGTACCGTTGGCCCTTCCAAGGCCTGTTTGGACGGCGTTGATTAGTTATTCGCTGCTGATAGTTTGCAACAATTCTTCACTATAAAATTAATGAAACACTAATAAATCGAGTTTGTGTATGGTTATTATTGGGAACCATGGACCTGCAGATGTGTAATGCATGATGCACAATTACCAGCATACTCACGGATTGTTCTCTCTTACACTAAGCTAGAGTGATTTCCGGAATAGTAGATCGACTCGTTAGTATCAAGTTCCACATTTCTTACTTAAATTCGTCTTAGTTTCATGTATGTGGTTACCCATTTCTTAATTTCGACAGTAGCTGGCCACTCGTTGTCCTTGACGAATTACACTGTATCCATCGAGCGGCAGGTTTCCATTGTTGGTTGTACTGTTACACTCTCTCAGGAAACTGTAGAGATTATTACTTTCCGTGTAATGAAACCGTGAAGTAGAGACTACCTTAGACGGCACCTACACTACATAACTCGTAAACTCTGGCAGCACCACACACAAGCAAGTGTGGTGTGACAGACAGCTATGAGCGCTGAAGTGGAACTTACATGTCTAGAGTTTCCACCTTATAATTGCAATTTGGCTTACACGTGCATTCCACTAGCTTCGTTCGTCTGCCTGCGTATAGTTGGAGTAACAGTTTCAGCACTTGTTCCGTTGTTAAAAATCAAATCGTGTTGTGTAGTTACGGGTTTTGAGCCTAGAGAATAAGTTTTAGTAGCAGTATTCACTCGTTACTGGGGTCTGTCAGACTCTAGCTTCACTGCAAATATTTCTAATTTCCTTTTCTAACACTGTCGCTAAGTGTCTATGAAATGCCTTAAACGAATCGCATAAGCTACGATTGTTCTCCGTTGTAAGATATGAGATGCGTTATTGTTTGCACTCATTACTTGTGAAGCTGATGACTTCTTAATGTAACCTTACAGATATAAGAAAAGAATCACGCTTTAGGAGTGTGAGAGTGAGCTATTCACATGCATGCCACGTTTGCATTAATAACAACTACTTTGCTATTTACTTCATCTTAACCTGAACTGGAGTGAAACGAAAACGTTATTTAGTTATCCCAGTTGATAAAATACGATGGCAGCTGAACTTGACCCTAATGAACATCTGGGAAAATTTTGTTTGAAAGTCTGTATATAAGGAAATGGTAACAGGCCGTAAGACGTGTGAAATGAGCAAGTCAGCATCAGGGGCTCTCCAAACATTATTGGCTCAGAGGAAGTTAGATACCGATGGATTATCTGGCCCGTTTCCAAACTCGCGTGCGGGCTACCAATACACAAACTATGTGCAGACTCATTTACGCGTTAATCAAGGTTTAACCCGATGAATCGTACGGCGTCTCAAATTACAATTAAAGGACTTCCGATGATATTCGGGACTTCCGGGCCTTGCAGAGTGCTGGTCAGAGGCAACGCTGGTGCTTATGATACCACAACGACTTGTTACTATCTAAATTCGTCCTTTACTGAGAGAGTAAACTAAGATTTCCCCCGCGCTCTGGTCGCTTAGCACCATGCTGACCATATCCGTAGGGACACTTCTTTTCCTGGTTTAAGTTATGCGTTTAATACAGTAGTGCTAGAGGTACACAAGCACACTCCCCTCCTGCCTCCTTGATGTTCGCCGTTAAGAAAAACAGTGCTCTGTTGAAATCGTAGTCGTTAAACGACCTCCTACCGAAACAGGTGAACGCTGTGCAGATCCGATCCGGTTTGAAGCACTCGCTCGCCCATTAAAAGACTTAACGCAATAAAATCCTGGGAGGCGGCTGACATCACGAATGTGTATTAGGATCGTAGGACAGAAAGGCAGAGAGACGAATAAAATCATGGGGAATCTCCATCGCAGATTCGTGGAATCGCCTCAGATTCTTCGGTTCAAGATGCCGGTCAACTTACTCGTCAAGACTCCTCACGCCAGCGTATGTTTAGGGTGCATTTGTATCAAACTAACCCTTGCAGAAGGGTGCTGATGTCCGACGAACATGGTGGTTTGCTTCGTGCACCAAACGGGAGGGAATTCTTTCATGTGTGCTTGTTAACTAAGGAAGAGTGGTCTCTATCATTTGTCTCATGGAATTTTATGTTCTCTTGTGATGTGAGCTACGGTGTTACCCGTACCAGCCTACATCGTAATCATGTATGTGTTAACACTACATGTATCAGAGCTACGGTTTGGTAGTTTCAGAGCACAACTTAAATGACGTAGGAAATGGTACTGTTACCGCTATTATTGGTGGAAATGGTAGAGAACGGAACAAAAATGAATGTGTAAGAGCAAAAATGGGAGCTGACGATTTCTTTTTGTTTGTTTGTCGGCTCTGCACAGAATTAGAAACACACATTATTCAGTTTTAGTCCATTATGTATTTTACGTGCTCACAGAATATAATTTGCAGTTTAAATATAATAACAATTAGTTGATCGTGTAAATTCTGTGATTTTGAGTAAACAAAGCAATTAATTCAATTAATTTTGAAGGAAGTAAAGTTAACAAGCACACACACACACACACACACACACACACACACACAGGGTGTTTCACTGAATGAGTTTGCCTCCGTGGGTTACGAAGTAATAGGCGACGGAAATATTTGTTGCGGTAGGTCACCATAAGAAACGTTACACTACCTGCGGAGCTATGAACATAGTTTATTGTGTTATTATCCAAAGAGTTACTGCAAAAAGGTACAACTTTTTAAATGGAACAATAGTTGTTTCTATCATGCCCTGGAATCAGTAACACCAACTGTGTATACATCAATTTAAATTACGTTCCTGTCACCTTTAGTTTGGAAGCCACAACCCATCAAAGTTTCAGGGGGCAGATACCACACACGCTGCGCAAAACGCAATGCACCTTCTAAATGTGGTGCATCCGAGTTGTAACGTTGCCGGTGTTACGGAGCGAGAAGCTTCCTCGATGCGCTGTTAGACTGCCGACTGTCGCCGCACACTTCTGTGTACCGGACAGTTCGAGCCTCACAAACAAATGGGGTTCAATATACCACAGTTACTGACATCGGATAAAGATGGCATACACGAACAACGAGTACGTTGACATGTTGCTGATTCTAGGCGAGTGCCGACACGATGCCACTAAAGCAGTCATGGCGTATGCCGTGAGATATCCTAGGCGAAGAGCTCCGGCAGCCATTACGTTCTTACGTGCAAACAACGACTTCGGGAAACAGGCAGCTTGGTAACTCCCAGCAGAATGCAAGAAGTGAGGAGGCGGAGGTGTTTGTTTTAGCTACAGTACACCACGATCCTCATGTCAGCTTACGAACCGTTGCTGCGGTCGCTGATTTCAATCTCACATCCATGTGGCGTATAGTACACGGCCACAGGTTTCACTCGTACCGCCTGTCACCGACCCAGGAGCTGCATGGGAACGATTTCCGTGCGAGAGTTACACTCTGTGAATGGATCATGCGTAATTTCACGCTGGAGTCTTTACAAGGTGTTATGTTCTCTGATGAGTCCACGTTCAGAAATTATGGTGCAGTGAATCGCCATAACGTGCACTACTGGGCCGCAGACAATCCTCGGCGGGTACGACCTGTCGAGTGTCAACGTAGGTGGTCTATTAATGTATGGTGTGGAATCCTTAGGGATAAAATCATTGGTACACACTACTTCCCAAGTACACTGTCTGGTATGTTATATCGCTCGTCCATAGCCGACAGTTTGGGTGGTCTCCTTGTAGATGTGTGTCTACACACGAGAGTCCATATGTGAATGCAGCACGATGGTCACACAGCCAATTCTGCACGTGCTGTTGTGGAAGAACTGAACCACAGGTTTGCAGGAAGGTGGTGGTGGCCCCATAGTGCTCATTCATGGCCCGCGAGGTCGCCTGATTTACATTTCTTTTGTGGGAACATTTAACGGATCGTGTTTATGTCACTGAGCCCACATCCTCGGACGATCTAAAACGGCGCATCGAGGACGCATGTTGTTCCGTGACACCAGCGATGTTACATCTCGTCGGCAGATCCCTTAGAAGGTGCATTGCATTGTGCATTCGGGAACATGAACACAAGTTTGAACATCTCATTTAAATCAACTTCCCACCGCCATAACATCCATCACCTATCATACAGCCATGTATTATGTACAGCGTCTGCTATCTGCCCCTGAAACTTTGAAGGGTTGTAGCTCCCACACCAAAAGTGATAGGAATGTAATTTATATTGATGTATACACAGCTGGTGTTACTGATTCCAGTGCATGATAGAAACAACTATTCTTCCATTTAAAAATTGTATATTTTTACTGTAACTCTTTGGATAGTAACACAATAAACTCCGTTCATAGCTCCGCAGGCAGTGTAACGGTTCTGATGTTGAACTATCGCAATAAATATTTCCGTCGCCTATTACTTGGTGACATACAGAGGCAAACACATTTAATGAAACACCCTATATATATATATAGTTCCAAATAGAACGTTCTTCATCATGATCAAAGGCAAGAACCTCCTGTAGTCCTGAGAAATGCAGAAGTTGTTTATGAATAACAGAAACACGTTACATATAAACTGAATGAAGTATTGAAATGATGTTTCTCGTATTTTTGCTTTGCGTTTCTTACTTTATAAGTTTTTTTTCTTTTTGCTGAGAAAATGCGTTTTCTATCGCTATTCATAAATCTGTATTGTTTTCTTTATTTTTACCGGAACATCTCTATGTTTCACATTCTAAAGCAACATTTTTCGAATAAAACCTGAATTAAACATTGACAATTTCAATTTGGCTATGAAAACTGTTTATTGCTAAGGGACTGATAGGAGGATACCTATGTACAACAAAAATGATCCGTAGCTTACCAGGCCGTTTACACATGCTCACTCAGCATCTAAACGGTTCATCGCATCCAGCTATTAGGGGAATCTAGGAAGTCAATGATTTCACACGTAGTGAAAACGATCGTTACGAGGTAACGCCCGATAGTATGGAACACACACAACGTACAGCTAACGTAGGCACGACCTCAAATGCCTAAAGCTACTTCTGAACTATCGGAGTTTACGCTTACTTATTGTAGTCTAGAGTAGCCCACGGCAGTCTTACAACTTTAATTACAGTGTTTGAGCGTTGTTCTGATTCTAATCTGAGGATTTGGTCCTTGCCTTCCTGTTGGCACTCCACAAAGACCATGGGCGCGACGAGGCCGGCAGGCGGTCATCGATGGGATCTCTTCTTGGATCATCAGCCAACCAGCTCGCATCGTCTGGAGAGACAGCGGTCTCACGCGAAGCTCCGTCATGTGCCATGATGCCGCCGAGCTGGACACTTCAGCTGACCTTGCCATCAACAGACGGTTGTTTTCGATATGTACCGATCAGCTTTAACTTTTGCGAAGAAATATATTAAGAGAGATTTTTGTGTGTCTTATGCGATTGATGATTCGTTTGTGAAGATCAGGAGTCTGGATTTTGTACACAGACGCTTAGTTCGCCATGAGATAGCGCTTATTGCTTCATGCAATTTTGTTTAATTCGCTGCTTGCCAGTGGGAGAGATTTGTTCAGATTGTTATTCGCCGTTAGTAGCATGTAGGAAATATCTGTATATTGTTTATTTCGTTTTCAATGAAGTTCCGGGATTGCCGCTGGATTACGTCAAATTCTCGCCACTATATTTCGGTTGACAACCATTCAGCGATCGTCAAGTGAGTGTTTTGCATTGGAGACTAATAGAACAATATTCTAGGAGGGCACAAAACTCGACATAGAACGCTCATGTCGTGGACGCCTTTGCGCATGAGACTTTTGCTGATTTTTGGTATATGCTTACCGATGTCAACTCCAGGGCGAAATACTCAACTGTAGATGAATGAATAGCGAATAGCTTGTCAACCGAAATATGATGACAAGAAGTCGACGTAATCTGACTGCAATCAAAAACTTCACAAAATGCGCTTTGTGCTGAGAGAGCTTCAGGAGTAACATGTTTATTGCGTTGTTGCACAGATGGTGTAACGTTAATTTTACTTATTTACACTTCATATGAAGGGCTTAATTCAATAGTGGTACAATTCCACTTTTATTCATTCTGAGATACAGAGTCCTAAAGATAAATGAGCGCTGAAAAATCTGCAGTTGAGATACCAGAAGTACTCAAGTATATATACCTGAATATTTCTGGTATAACAACAGATTTTTCAGCGCTCATTTAACTTTAGGACTCTGTATCTTAGAATGAACAAAAATGGACTTGTACCACTATAGAAATAAACCCTTCATATGATGGTTAATAATTATTACAATACGCAACTGATTTGAGGGTTTGGGGATTTTGTGGTGGAGATACTATTGGGCAGGTAAGAGCATGAAACTTGATTGTGTTATAAAATTGTAAAAAATCGTCCAACTTGCAAAGAAGTTTGTCTTTATTAAGTGATGACTACTTTCGGACCTTTTCAGTCCATTTTCAAGTTATTCACATACGTCACACAACATTGTTTTCTGTATATTGTATGATGGACGACGTAGATAATTTTCTCGCAGAAGTGTGGAAACAACGAGAACGTTCTACCGCGGCCGCGGCCTCGCTCAGCGCTTGAGAGACGCGTGTGGGCGCAGCACAGTAGGGCAGGCGGCTGGATCGCCTCCCCGCTTGTCACAGCCACATCCGTCGTCGCGGAACGAATGGGGACTAGCTCGCGCGTCCGCTCGCTTAAGTGGCACCATCGATCACCTCCTCTGGACTGTGGAGGCTGACAAATTACAAAGCTAACAGTTCACTGGCGATATGGTAAGTGCCCCATAATTTAACACGAGGTCCCACTCTAGTTTCCGGCATTTGCAAGAGTGAACAGCAGAGCCTTTACGGAGATGGGCTAAACGCTTTATTAGTTTGAACCTAAGTCGAAGGTCCTTCCCAAAAATCGTGCAGCGAAAATTAGGAATGCCTTTTCTGCACGATCTTGGAAATAGTCTTGTACATGACATATATATAATAAGGTCATCGATCACAAATTTTTATGTTTTATTAAACCGTACGATTCATTTTGGACACAGTGGGCTCATCATTAGAGGCCTAAATGCGTTCTATGCTTGAATAAAAGATGAATATTTGTGACTGCAGTCGTTATTTTTCCTGCTTCCTATGAATTGAATACTGTCGCGTTCCTGGCTGTGAAATATGGATAAAACATCCGGTACATTTTCGTATCATAAGAGCTTCAACGGTAGTTTTCTTTCCTTAGTCCAACACAGAACAGCGAGGTTGCTAGTATCTAAAACTTAATCGTACATGAGATATAAATGAAACCGTCTTCCACTGCTGAGGTTCCATTTAGGTAGCGTATTATTGAGCTCATGGCTCCCTTATTTAAGGTACGGACAGGCTCAGATCACCTCTAAATAAAGAGTAACGTATAGCGTTCAACAGTGAGTGGCGACGTCGAAAGAAGATCATTAAGATATCCAATTCGACGCAGTCATTATTTAAACTTCAAACTCGCTGTTTTTCGTTGTCTGAAGAACACATCTGACAGAGAAGCTGACAGTAAGTATAGTTTGGACCACTCATTTGTGCAGTACTGGGTTACATTTGAGAATGTACTTCTAACTGCCTTTTCATTAAGGCAGTCCTACAGAGACCTAAAATCTGGGGAAACTTCTTTTACTGAAAGCTAACGTTACATGTGAGGGTACTCTGTTCGTAGTCCCCAATAATATTGGATTCTGTCTTCAATGGATAAAAAAAGTGGGGTGTTTCTAATGTCAATTATAGTCACTAGCATAATGTACTTAATGGAAGCGAGTCGCAAAAACCTGAAAATACAGAATCAAACCGCAGTAGCGGAATTAACAGTAACATGTGACAACTGTGGTTAGAAGTCTGCTGTTTCATTTAACTGATGTATATTACAGTATAATAATTTTGTTTAAGAGTGACAATATTTTGAACAGTTTTTGTGAAAGAGTGAAATAACAATCTGTTCTATTTTCCCTCCTTAAATAAAATGGTGCGGCTTACAATACAGGACCAGTACGGTAATACATAATACTGTTTAACATTTCGTGCTACCAATTTCCTGTTTTAATCTTCAGAAATGTAACATTTCCGGCATGAAAGGCAAGGACGTAGTAGCAAGAATTTAGTCGAAGGGAGGCTCTGATTTGTTAAAGAGGAAATGGCTCAGGTTTTCATTTATTCGGGAAAGAAACTGGTATATATTTATTTTATGTACGTAATTTCCTTTCAGGAGGGCTTCATACAAATAGTAGATGGTCTATAAAATTAAGCAAGAAAATTTGTTCTTAAATAATATTACTTACATTCTGTAGCAAATATTTTGCTGAAATGTAAAGTGCTATTAAAGGGCAGCTTTCGCAGAGTGGACTGATAGTCAGGGGCTTACTGTTAGCCAATAAAGAGATTCTAATAATACTTTTTACACAAACATACACTTTTTTAAGTCAGTCGTGTCTGTTGCTGGAGTGTAGTGAGAGCCGTTTGCGATATCCCGTATTTTGAAAAGTTTCCACACTGACTTGTTTGTGCCATTCAACCACTTTAGTTGCTAGGTACGATGTTATTATGTTTGGTTTGTGTGATGATGTGCCCCTGTAGTGCATTGCGACCTCCTAGTAAGTTTGTGACAGCCCAAGCAGGAGGTCCTGAGTGGACTATGGCGTTCACCAATGAAAAAAAAGCCGACGTATCATGGCGTATGGAGAGTGTAGGAAGAATGTACTTCGTTCAGCTGTGGTGTATGTGGCAAGATATCACAATAAAGTTCAACCATCCCGGCAGTTATCTATTAACTTCTTCAAATCTATTACATGAAAGTGTTGGCGTAGACAATGTAAGAGTAGCATCAAGTGACGACAGAAGAGGGGAAATTAGTGTTCCTGCTGCTGTTGCATTTGATCCTCACGTTAGCTGACGCGCAATCCCATGAGGAAGAGGCAGGAGTCAGGCAAGTATCCTGTCAATTCTCCATCGACATAGGTTCCATCCCTATCACATGTCTCTCAATCAACAGTTGCATCGAAATGATTATGAGAATCGTGTTAACTTCCTTGCACTGGCATTAAGCCTGGATACTCTATATGTATCATATGTCTTGTTTAGTGGCCAAGCAACATTTCCCAGTCATGGGCAGGTAAACCACCGAAACTTGCACTGTTGGTCTGTTGACAAGGCCCATTCGCTCCATCACAAACATCAGCGTCCATGGATTGTAAGCGTGTGGTATGGTATGGGGTAGTGAACCATCAGTTCATATGTCCGTTTTTCATAAGAGAACACTGAATTCACACATGCACTCAGCCTCCTAACAGAAAATCTTGCTGTATGGTAGAAGACATTCTCTGCAGACTAGGATGAACCTATGGTACCAACATGATGGCTGTTTAGCCCTTAGTGCTTGAAGTACTACATTATGTCTTCATGAATTGCTTCCAAATCCTTGGTTTGGACCCAGAGGACTTTTGCCTTGACCGGCTCGTATCCCGGACTAGACGCCTGTAGGCTTTTTTTTGTAGGGTAGGTGAAAGACGCTGTCGTCAAGGATACACCAACTACATGCGATGGTATTCAACGATTATTGCTGCAGCCTGCTCGGAAATCTCCACTGAAACCCTTAGAGGTGTGCAGCTGTCATTTCAACCAAACGCCGGCCGGAGTGACCGAGCGGTTCCAGGCACTACAGTCTGGAACCGCTCGACTGCAACGGTCGCAGGTTCGAATCCTGCCTCGAGCATGGATGGGTGTGATGTCATTAGGTTAGTTAGGTTTAGGTAGTTCTAAATTCTATGGGACTGATGACCTCAGAAGTTAAGTCCCATAGTGCTCAGAGCCACTTGAACCATTTTTTTTATCCAAACTGGAAGAATGGATTGCGGCTGCCGGTGGTCATTTTGAACACAACCTGTGATAGTAAATTGTATCATTACTGGTCAGAATCCACATAACGAGTGTATGCACTTGTGTTGTTCTTCAGTGTGTGGTACCACAGTGATTGCGTAAGAATCGGTGCGGAAACTTTTCACTACACGATATCTCGTAAACGACTCACACTGGAATCTTGCAACAAATACCACTGATATTATAATGTACCTTATAAGTTACCGTACTTTTGGTCTGTTAATGTCAATAGGCCTTGTTCCATTTGAAAAAGTGTCTCTTGGCAAAAAATACGCTTACTAAGTATTATTACAAGCTGTTGATTGGCTAACAATAGTAGCAACTCCCTACCTATTCATTCTGTGAAAGCCACAAATCAATAGCACTTTCAATTTCAACAATATCTGGAGTGCAAGGCTGAGGTGATTCACCCTATATATACGAGAAGTACCCAGATGCACAATAAACATTTATTTATTAGGCAATGTGGTAACTTCACTGTATTGCTGAACGAACTGAATCGCTTATATAATGTATTGCATTTTTCATAACAAAACACAGCTTAGTCTTCTAATGGAAGTTTCACTATCGCAGAGCATAAGAATCTTAAAGCTGGGTTAAATTACTTGTAAAGTTAAGGGTTCAAACTTCTTTCGCAATAGGCATCTCTCTCATACTACGATCTTGTATTTAAATTCCAAACATATCTGAAACCAAATCAGACTCCTTCAACAAAACAGAATATCCCACGTTCCTCACTTCAGCCTCGAATTAAGTACCTTTCATTTTATTGAAATTCTTCAGCTTTCTTAAGTGATAAAGAACTTGTTTTTAAATTGTTATTGCAACAGTCAGCTCAAACTATAGCAATCAAAGTTATTTATAAAGAAAAAAGAACTGAATACGCAAATACCATCAGCTACATTTCTTGGATCTTAACATCGATTGACGCATTGATTTCAACTAGACTTGGGACGTATGAGTTTGCATTTTTTTATGCTAATAAACTCCTCTGTAATGCACAATATACAAGTGTGACAGTTATTGAACTATATGGAAAAAAAGTAAATTAGTTACAAACTACGACGTGCACACACTTCATTCAATACGTCAAGGACACTATAGATACTGGGATTAGGTTATGACATGCTAGATATGCCTGCCATCATTGGTGATGATGTGGTGTAGAGAAATAACGAAATTCTTCATTGCCCGTGGAAGTGTCGGAACATCGATGCTGTCGATGACCTCCTGAATGGATGTTTTCAGCTCGGCAATGGTTTTAGGGTTATTGCTGTACATCTTGTCTTTAATATTGCCCCAAAAGAAGGAGTGGCATGTGTTCAGATCCGGAGAATAAGGTGGCCAATCGAGGCCTGTACCAGTGGCCTTTGGGTACCCCGGAACCGGAATGCGGTCCCCAAAGTGCTCCAGATTGCTTCGAGGGGGTCGAGCTCCGTCTTGTATGAACCACATGTTGTCGATATCAGGGTCACTCTGAATAATGTGGATGAAATTATCTTTCAAAACCTTCACGTACCGTTCGGTAGTCACCGTGCCATAATGTAATATCGCGGCGATTGTTCCGTGACTGGGCTTTGCACACCACACAGTCACCCGTTCAGGGTGAAGAAACTTCTAGATCCCGAATGTGGATTCTCAGTCCCCCACATGAGTAGATTTTGCTTTTTAACGAACCCATATAAATGAAAGTAGGCTTCGTCGCTGCCAACTCAATCAGTTTCAACGTCTTAACGCAAACCGTTCAGAAGTTATCGAGATTGTATTTCATATAGTTCAATAATTGTTACCCTGTAGTTTATTTGCAAGTACGTTAGAGTCGTGGCAGTTGGACTCACTGTTCCAAGGATATTACGAATATCCTTGGCCAAAGTAGGAATCGTCGTTCCAAATGCGAACCACCTTTATGCACAACAGACATAGTACAAAATGATGATGGCAAGTTACCTTCTAATGTAAATACCGCTGAAGTACGCACAACGGCAAAACTTTACGCTAGACAGAGTCACAGTTGTTCACTGTCTGGCAGAGAAATAGTTAACGCTTTCACAAATAAAGGTCAATACTGTTATGGAACTGACGAAAAAATAAGTTTTTGTCTAATCATTTCTAGAACTTAAAAGCAATACAGTTTGAAGAAAACGCTTCAGTTATTACAGTTTTACAAGAGGGTAGTAAACAGATTATGGAGAAAAGTGGTGGGAGGGGGGGGGGGGGCGGGAGCTGGCCGATCCAGGACCTAGTTGGCTCGGATAAATTCAAGCAAACTGCTGAAAAAATATTTTAGAGCTATAAATACTGCCATCCATCATCTACCCCTCCCGCTCTCCACGAAGTCCTCCCAATGGTTTCGTATCAGGACTAGTTTTCAGAAAATTTCCATTTCCGCTGTAATATGTCTCATTAAGTCTACTGACTCTGACAGCCAAAAGATATTCGTGGAAACATAACTCTCCTTTGAAAATTTGGCAGGTAATGCAGGTGACTCGATGTCTACCTTCCCATGTTACTTCTACAGTTCTGAGCCTTGACTTTCATCATGTACTCCCAGTTTTATGCAGTCTACGGCAATTTCCTCTCCAGATTCAACCTCTTCACCTCAGTACCCGTGGTCTAGGGGTAGCGTCTTTTATTCATAATCAAAACGTCTTCGATCCCGGGTTCGATCCCCGCCACTGCCAAAATTTTGATAAATAATCAGCATTGGCGGCCGAAGACTTCCGGCATAAGAAGTCAGCCTCATTCTGCCAACGGCCTTGTCAAAGAGGGCGGAGGAGCGGATAGAGGCTCAGGGCACTCTCTTGTCGTAGGGGTGGGAAATTTCCCCTAAAGGCGGAAGAATCAGCAATGATCAACGACATGAGGAAGCAGAAGGCAATGGAAACCACTGCATTAAAGACACGTAACGTGTATCAACAGGACATGTGGCTTGTAATTGAAGAAGTGTCATGATGATCTCTCCATTGGCAAAAGATTCTGGAATAGTCCCCCATTCGGATCTCCGGGAGGGGACTGCCAAGAGGGAGGTTACCATGAGAAAAAGATTGAATAAGCAACGAAAGGATAACGTTCTACGAGTCGGGGCGTGGAATGTCAGAACCTTGAATGTGGTAGGGAAACTAGTAAATCTGAAAAGGGAAATGCAAAGGCTCAGTCTAGATATAGTAGGGGTCACTGAAGTGAAGTGGAAGGGAGACAAGGATTTCTGGTCAGATGAGTATCGGGTAATATCAACAGCAGCAGAAAATGGTATAACAGGTGTAGGATTCGTTATTAATAGGAAGGTAGGGCAGAGGGTGTGTTACTGTGAACAGTTCAGTGACCGGGTTGTTCTAATCAGAATCGACAGCAGACCAACACCGACAACGACACTTCAGGTATACATGCCGACGTCACAAGCTGAAGATGAACAGATAGAGAAAGTGTATGAGAATATTGAAAGGGTAATGCAGTATGTAAAGGGGGACGACTGGAATGCAGTTGTAGGGGAAGAAGTAGAAGAAAAGGTTACAGGAGAATATGGGCTTGGAACAAGGAATGAAAGAGGAGAAAGACTAATGGAGTTCTGTAACAAGTTTCAGCTAGTAATAGCGAATACCCTGTTCAAGAATCACAAGAGGAGGAGGTATACTTGGAAAAGGGCGGGAGATACGGGAAGATATCAATTAGATTACATCATGGTCAGACAGAGATTCCGAAATCAGATACTGGATTGTAAGGCGTACCCAGGAGCAGATATAGACTCAGATCACAATATAGTAGTGATGAAGAGTAGGCTGAAGTTCAAGACATTAGTCAGGAAGAATCAATACGCAAGGAAGTGGGATACGGAAGTACTAAGGAATGACGAGATACGTTTGAAGTTCTCTAACGCTGTAGATACAGCAATAAGGAATAGCGCTGTAGGCAGTACAGTTGAAGAGGAATGGACATCTCTAAAAAGGGCCATCACAGAAGTTGGGAAGGAAAACATAGGTACAAAGAAGGTATCTGCGAAGAAACCATGGGTAACAGAAGAAATACTTCAGTTGATTGATGAAACGAGGAAGTACAAGCATGTTCCGGGAAAATCAGGAAGACAGAAGTACAAGTCGCTTATGAATGAAATAAATAGGAAGTGCAGGGAAGCTAAGACGAAATGGCTGCAGGAAAAATGTGAAGACATCGAAAAAGATATGATTGTCGGAAGGACAGACTCAGCATACAGGAAAGTCAAAACAACCTTTGGTGACATTAAAAGCAACGGTGGTAACATTAAGAGTGCAACGAGATTTGCATTGTTAAATGCAGAAGAGAGAGCAGATAGGTGGAAAGAATACATTGAAAGCCTCTATGAGGGTGAAGATTTGTCTTATGTGATGAAGAAGAAACAGGAGTCGATTTAGAA
Organism: Schistocerca americana; assembly: GCF_021461395.2. Taxonomy (NCBI): domain Eukaryota; kingdom Metazoa; phylum Arthropoda; class Insecta; order Orthoptera; family Acrididae; genus Schistocerca; species Schistocerca americana. Next base: position 318,779,876 of record NC_060125.1, on the reverse strand, counting down.
GAGATAGGGGATCCGGTATTAGAATCGGAATTTAAAAGAGCTTTGGAGGACTTACGGTCAAATAAGGCAGAAGGGATAGATAACATTCCATCAGAATTTCTAAAATGATTGGGGGAAGTGGCAACAAAACGACTATTCACGTTGGTGTGTAGAATATATGAGTCTGGTGTTATACCATCTGACTTTCTGAAAAGCATCATCCACACAATTCCGAAGACGGCAAGAGTGCGAGAATTATCGCACAATCAGCTTAACAGCTCATGCATCGAAGCTGCTGACAAGAATAATATACAGAAGAATGGAAAAGAAAATTGAGAATGCGCTAGGTGACGATCAGTTTGGCTTTAGGAAAAGTAAAGGGACGAGAGAGGCAATTCTGACGTTACGGCTAATAATGGAAGCAAGGCTAAAGAAAAATCAAGACACTTTCATAGGATTTGCCGACCTGGAAAAAGCGTTCGACAATATAAAATTGTGCAAGCTGTTCGAGATTCTGAAAAAAGTAGGGGTAAGCTATAGGGAGTGACGGGTCATACACAATATGTACAATAACCAAGAGGGAATAATAAGAGTGGACGATCAAGAGCGAAGTGCTCGTATTAAGAAGGGTGTAAGACAAGGCTGTAATCTTTCGCCCCTACTCTTCAATCTGTACATCGAGGAAGCAATGATGGAAATAAAAGAATGGTTCAGGAGTGGAATTAAAATACAAGGTGAAAGGATATCAATGATATGATTCGCTGATGGCATTGCTATCCTGAGTGAAAGTGAGGAAGAATTAAATGATCTGCTGAACGGAATGAACAGTCTAATGAGTACACAGTATTGTTTGAGAGTAAATCGGGGAGAGACGAAGGTAATGAGAAGTAGTAGAAATGAGAACAGCGAGAAACTTAACATCAGGATTGATGGTCACGAAGTCAATGAAGTTAAGGAATTCTACTACCTAGGCAGTAAAATAACCAATCACGGACGGAGCAAGGAGGACATCAAAAGCAGACTCGCTATGGCACAAAAGGCATTTCTGGCCAAGGGAAGTCTACTAATATCAAATACCGGCCTTAATTTGAGGAAGAAATTTCTGAGGAAGTACGTCTGGAGTACAGCATTGCATGGTAGTGAAACATGGACTGTGGGAAAACCGGAACAGAAGAGAATCGAAGCATTTGAGATGCGGTGCTATAGACGAATGTTGAAAATCAGGTGGACTGATAGGGTAAGGAATGAGGAGGTTCTACTCAGAATCGGAGAGGAAAGAAATATGTGGAAAACACTGATAAGGAGAAGGGACAGGATGATAGGACATCTGCTAAGACATGAGGGAATGACTTCCATGGTACTAGAGGGAGCTGTAGAGGGCAAAAACTGTAGAGGAAGACAGAGATTGGAATACGGCAAGCAAATAATAGGTTGCAAGTGCTACTCTGAGATGAAGAGGTTAGCACAGGAAAGGAATTCGTGGCGGGCCGCATCAAACCAGTCAGTAGACTGATGACCAAAAAAAAAAAAAAAAAGCATTTGCATTCTATGTCCTCCATTATTTGCTGGATATTTTCCAATCTCTATCTTCCTCCGAAGTTTTTACGCTCTACAACTCCCTCTAGTACCATAGAACTTGTTCCTTGAAGTCTGAACCCTTGGCCTATTATGACATCTTGTCACTGATTTCATATCATCCTTTCCTCTCCGGTTCTCCTGAAAACCTCCTCATGTCTTACCTTGTCAGTGCATCTAATTTTCAGCATTCGTCTATGGCACTACGTCTCAAATGGTTCGGTTCCCTTCTGTTCGCCGGCCGGAGTGGCCGTGCGGTTCTCGGCGCTACAGTCTGGAGCAGAGCGTCCGCTCCGGTCGCAGGTTCGAATCCTGGCTCGGGTATGGATGTGTGTGATGTCCTTAGGTTAGTTAGGTTTAATTAGTTCTATGTTCTAGGCGACTGATGACCTCAGAAGGTAAGTCGCATAGTGCTCAGAGCCATTTGGACTATCTGAACCCGTCTGCTCCCGTTCTCCCCAGTCCATGTTTCACTACCATACAATGCCGTGCCCCTAACGTACATTCACATAAATTTCTTCCTCAAATTAAAGCCTGTGTTTGATATTAGTAGACCTCTCACAGCAAGGAATGACCCTTTTGGCCTGTGCCTGTCTGCTTTTTATTTCCTCCTTGCTTTATATGTCATGAAATATTTTGCTGCCTAGACAGCAGAATCCTTTAACTTCATGTATTTTGTGATCACCGATTATGGTGTAACGTTCCTCTATGTTCTCATTTCTGCTACTTCTCGTTACATTCTTCTTTCTTCGATTTACTCTCAATTCAATTTCTGTAAAAAAAAAAAGCATTTGCATTCTATGTCCTCCATTATTTGCTGGATATTTTCCAATCTCTATCTTCCTCCGAAGTTTTTACGCTCTACAACTCCCTCTAGTACCATAGAACTTGTTCCTTGAAGTCTGAACCCTTGGCCTATTATGACATCTTGTCACTGATTTCATATCATCCTTTCCTCTCCGGTTCTCCTGAAAACCTCCTCATGTCTTACCTTGTCAGTGCATCTAATTTTCAGCATTCGTCTATGGCACTACGTCTCAAATGGTTCGGTTCCCTTCTGTTCGCCGGCCGGAGTGGCCGTGCGGTTCTCGGCGCTACAGTCTGGAGCAGAGCGTCCGCTCCGGTCGCAGGTTCGAATCCTGGCTCGGGTATGGATGTGTGTGATGTCCTTAGGTTAGTTAGGTTTAATTAGTTCTATGTTCTAGGCGACTGATGACCTCAGAAGGTAAGTCGCATAGTGCTCAGAGCCATTTGGACTATCTGAACCCGTCTGCTCCCGTTCTCCCCAGTCCATGTTTCACTACCATACAATGCCGTGCCCCTAACGTACATTCACATAAATTTCTTCCTCAAATTAAAGCCTGTGTTTGATATTAGTAGACCTCTCACAGCAAGGAATGACCCTTTTGGCCTGTGCCTGTCTGCTTTTTATTTCCTCCTTGCTTTATATGTCATGAAATATTTTGCTGCCTAGACAGCAGAATCCTTTAACTTCATGTATTTTGTGATCACCGATTATGGTGTAACGTTCCTCTATGTTCTCATTTCTGCTACTTCTCGTTACATTCTTCTTTCTTCGATTTACTCTCAATTCAATTTCTGTATTTATTAGACGTTTCATTCCATTCAACAGATCCTACGAAAGGGTCTCAGTTTTTCTTCAGTCTTGCTTCAACTACCAGCCGCAACGTCAGAAATGCCTCTCTGGTGCCTTAACGTTTCATGAAGCAAAACTATTCGTCATCTAACACAACCTCAATTTTCTTTTCCATTCCTATGTATATCATTTTTCTCAACAATTTAGGTGCATAAGCTGTTAAGCTGACTGTGAGATAATTGTCATACTTGTCGGTTCTTGCCATCTTCGTAATTGAGTGGATGATGTTTCTCCGAAAGTCTGGTGGTATATCGCCTGTGTCACACATTCTACACACTAACTTGAATAGTAGTTTTTTTGCAACTTCCCCAAAGATTTACTAATATCAATGTAATGTTATCGATCTCTTCCACCTTACTCGATCTTAAACCATCCAATGCTACCAAAGCTATTCTGCGTTTTGATTTCAATATTCCTTTTTTTTTTGAGTGGGGAGGGGTAACAGTCTTCTGACTGCTTTGGTGCGGCCCGCCAAGACATCCTCTCCCTTGAGAACCTCTTCATCTCAGAGTAGCACTTAAAATGTCCTCAGTTACTTGATGGGAGCATTCCAGTCTCTGTCTTCATCTGTAGTTTTTGCCCTCTATAGCTCCCTATAGTACCATGGATGTAATTCCCTGATACCTCAACGTCCCATAATCCTGTCCTTCTCCTTGACAGTGTTTTCCACATGTTCCTCTCCTCTCCGACCCTGCATAGGAACTCCACCTTCCATACCTTACCAGTCCACCTAATTTTCAATATTCGTCTGTAGCATCACCTCTCAAATGCTTCGATTCTCTTCTGTTCCGGTTTTCCCGCAGTCCATGTTTCACTACCATACAATGCTGTATTCCAGACGTACAGACCCAACAATTTCTTCCTCAAATTAAGGCGTATGTTTGATATTAGTAGACTTCTCTTGCCCAGGAATGCACATTTTGCCATTGCTAGTCTGCTTTTGACGTCCTACTTGCTCCATCTGTCATTCGTTATTTTACTGCTTAAGTAGCAAAATTCCTTACCTTTATCTACTTCATGACCATCAGTCCTGATGTTAAGTTTCTCGCAGTTCTTCTTTCTACAACTTCTCAATACTTTCATCTTTCTTGGATTTACTCTCAGTCCATATTCTGTAGTCATTGGATTGGTCATACCATTCAGCATATCACGTAATTCTACCTCACTTTCACTCAGAATAGCAATGTGTCATTGATTTCCTTTCATCTTGAATTTTTATTCCACTTCTGAACCTTCCTTTTATTTCCATCATTGCGTCCTCGATGAACAGATTGAACAGTAGAGATGAAAGACTACATCCCTGTCTTACACCCTTTTTAATCCGAGTACTTCGTGCTTAGTCGTCCACACTTACTATTCCCTCTCGTATGTTACCCATCTCTTCCTATAGCCTACCCCTATTATTTTCAGAATTTCGAACATCTTGCACCATTTCACGTTCTCGAACGCTTTTTCCAGGTCAACAGAGCCTATGAACATGTCTTGATTTGTCTTTAGTCTTGCTTCCATTATCATCCGCAACGTCTGAATTGCCTCTTTCTGCCTTTACCTTTCTTAAAGCCAAAATGAACTTCATCTAGCACATCCTCAATTTTCTTTTCAGTTACTCTGTACATTATTCTTGTCAGCAACTTGGAGGCATCAGCTCTTAAGCTTATAGTGCGATAATTCTCGCACTCGTCAGCTCTCGCACTCTTCGGAATTGTGTCGATGATATTTTCCCCAAAGTCAGATGGCATGTCGCTAGACTTTTACATTCTACATACCCACGTGAATAGTCATGTTGTTGCCACTTCCCCAAATGATTTTAGAAATTCTGATGGAATGTTGTCTGTCCCTTCTGCCTTATTTGATCATAAGTCCTCCAAAGCTATTTTAAATTCAGATTCGAATATTGGAGCCCCTAACTCTTCTAAATCGACTGCCGTTTCTTCTGCTATCATATAAGATAAACCTTTCCCCTCATAGAGGATTTCAATGTACTTTTTCCACCAATCCCCTCTCTCCTCTGCATCTAACAGTGGAATTCCCGTTGCACTCTTTATGCTATCACCCTTGCTTTTAATGCCACCGAAACCTGGATTGACTGTCCTGTACGCTAATTATCTCCTTCCGACAATCATTTGCGTTTCGATTTCTTCACATTTTTATGTAGCCATTTCGTTTTAGCTTCTCCGCACTTCTTATTTATTTCGTTCCTCAACGACTTATATTTCTGTATTACTGAGTTTCCTGGAACATTTTTGTACGTCCTCCTTTCATCGATCAGCTGAAGTATTTCTTCTGTTACGTGTGTTTCTCTGCAGGTACTTCCTTTGTACCTATGTTTTTCTCTCCAATTTCTGTGACTGCCCTTTTCAGAGATATCCATTCCTCTTCAGCTCTACCGCCTACTGAGCTATTCCTTATTGTTGTATCTATAGCCTTTGAAAATTTCGAGCTTATCTCGTTATTCCTTAGTACTTCAGTAAGCCAATTCATTGCGCATTGATTCTTCTTGACTAATGTCTTGAACTTCAGCCTACTCTTCATTACTACTATATTTGTGATCTGGGTCTATGTCTGCTGGTGGGTACCCCTTACAATCCAGTATCTGATTTCGGATCTCCGTCTGACCATGATGTAATATAACTGAAGTCTTCCCGTATCACTCGGCCTTTTCCAAGTATGCCTCCTCCTCTTGTTATTCATGAACAGAGTATTCGCTATTAGTAACCGAAATTTACCACAGCATTTAGTTACTCTTTCTCCTCTCTCGCTTCTTGTCCCAATCCCATATTCTCCTGCAACATTCCTTCTACTCCTTCCCCTACACAGTATTCCATTCCCCCATGACTATTAGATTTTCATCTCCCTTTACGTACTGTACCACGCTTTCTGTACGCTCATATACCTTCTTTATCTCTTCATCCGCTATCTAGCAGGGGGTAAAGTTTTTGATTAGTGATCAAAACCTCCGCGGTTCCGGGTTCGAATCCCGTTAGTGCTGTAATTTTGATTAATAGCCAGTACTGGCGGCCAAAGACTTCCAGCATAAGAAGTCACCCCATTCTGCCAACGGCCTTGTCAAAGAGGGCGGGGGAGTGGTAAAACATTGAGGGCACTCTCTTGTCCTAGGAGTGGGAAACGGCCCATAAATCGGAATGATCAGCAGTGAGCAATAGCACGAGGATGCATAAGGTAATGAAAACCATTGCATTAAAGACAAGTAACGTGTGAGCACAGGACATGTGACCTGAAACGAGAAAAGAGGGTGGAGTAGTGGAAAGACGTTGAGGGCACTCTCTTGTCCTAGGAGTGGAAAACTGCCCATAAAGCGGAAGAATCAGCAGTGAACAATTGCACGAGGATGCATAAGGTAGTGGAAACCATTGCATTAAAGACAAGTAACGTGTGTCCACAGGACATGTGACCTGAAATGAAAAAGTTTCTAGATGATCTCTCAATTGGCCAAAAGTTCCGCAATAGTCCTCTATTCGGATCTTCGGGTGGGGGACTGCCAAGGGAGAGGTGACCATGAGGAAAATATTGATTAATCAACGAAAGGATAACGTTCTACGAGTTGGAGCGTCAAATGTTAGAAGCTTGAACGTGTCAAGGAGACTAGAAAATCTGAAAAGAGAAATGCAGAGGCTCAATTTAGATGTAGTAGGGATCATTAAAATGAAGAAGTCAATGATTTCTGGTGATGAGTATAGGGTAATATCAACAGTAGTAGAAAATGGTATAACTGGAGTAGGATTCCTTATGAATAGGAGGTTAGGGCAGAGACTGTATTCCTGTGAACACTCCAGTGATAGGGTTGTTCTTCTAAGAACCGACCGCAAACCATCACCGACAACGATAGTTCAGGTACACATGCTGACGTCGCAAGCTGAAGATGAAGAGATTCTAATATAGGATCAAGTATCTCTCCCGGGCCGAGCGGTTCTAGGCGCTTCAGTCTGGAACCGCGCTGCTGCTACGGTACCAGGTTCGAATCCTGCCTCGGGCATGGATGTGTGTGATGTCCTTAGGTAGGTTAGGTTTAAGTAGTTTTTAGTTCCAGGGGACTGATAACCTCAGATGTTATGTCCCATAGTGGTCAGAGCCATTTGAACCATTTTTTTAATCTCTTCCGGTCTTCTTCTACCATGTCAACAGACAAGTCCTCCCCCTCATTGAGGCCTTCAGAGTACTCTTTCCACCTCTCATATATGATCTCCTATATGCACATAACTGTGGAATTCCCGTTGCATGCTTAATGTTACCGCCCTAGCTTTTACTTTCGTCACATGTTTTGTCTGTTCTGTACTGTTAGTCAGTTTTCAGACATTAATTTTTTTTTTATTTCTTCACGTTTTTGATACAGCCATTTCAGTTTAGTTTGTCTGCACTTCCTATTTATTTATTTCCTGTGTGTCCTATTTCTCTCTCCTGAATTTCCCTAAACGTATCTGTGTTTCCTCCTTCCGTCGTACAGCTAAAGTATATCTTTTGTTACCATGGTTTCTTCGCAGTTAGCTGGTCTTTCCTTTCCAGCTTCTGTGACCGATCTTCCTAGATATATCTGTTCCTCTTCAGGTGAAATGCTTGCTGAACTGTTCATTATCACAGTATCAGTAGCCTCGGAAAACTTCAAGCATACCTCTTCGTTCCTTAGTGTATCTGTATTCGACATATTTCCGCATTGGTTCTTCCTGACTTGTTGCTCACACTTCAATCTACTCTTCACAATTAGTAAATTCTTATGTGAGTCCATATCTGCTCCTGGAGATGTCTTAAAATCCGATAACTGTTCCCGGAACCTCTGTCTGACCATAGTGTAATCCAATTAATTTTACCATAGCTTCCTGCCTTGTCGAAATATACCTTCTCCTCTTACGATTCTTGAACAGAGTACTCATATTCACTATTACCAGCTGAAATTAATTGCGGAGTTCAATTATCCTTTCTCCTTTCTCATTCCCTCTAACAAGCCCTTATTGTCCCGTAATTGTTTCTTCTACTCCCTCCCCTACAGCGGAATTCTAATCCCCCATGACAATTATAATTACATACCCATTTACATACTGAAATACCTAGTCAGTATTCTCATATACTTCCTCTATCTCATTATATTCTTCTTGCGTCATCTATAATGATTTATTGTTGTCGATGTATATTTTCTATCGGATTCTAATGAGAGCAATGATATCACTGAACTGTTCACAGTAACACATTCTCTGGACTACCTTCCTGTTTATAACGAATCTTACTCTCCTTACACGATTTTCTGTTGTTGTTGATATTCCCTATGGTAATCTGACCAGAAAACCTTGTCTTCTTTCCATTTACTTAATTGACGCCGACTGCATTAGATTGAGCCTTAGCATTTCCCTTTTCAAGTTTTATAACTTCTCTACGACGTTCAAACTTCTGACATTCCACACCCCGACTCGTAGAACGTTATCTTTCCGTTCATTATGCTGTCTTCTTGTCATGGTCACCTAGCACTTGGCACTCCCCTCCAGGAAATCTGAAGGGGGCTAGTTCGGAATCTATGACCGATGAATTGAACATGATGAAACTTTTGACAGTTAGTAGTCACATGTCCTCCAGATACACTTTATGTGCCTTTAGCGTGGTTTCCACTGCCTTCTGCAACATCATGCCGTTGATCATTGCTGATTCGACTGCTTTTAGGGGCAGTTTCCCACACCAAGGCCAAAGAGTGCCCTGAACATCTATCCACTCCTCCATCCTTTTTTATAAGACTGTTTTATACCTGCAAACCAGCGGGCAGAAATTACCGCGTATTCTAATTTAACAATGTTGCTATGTCATTAACCAGTTGCAAGACGTAAACAGTAAGATCTATTGGAGAGGAGCTTTGATTATTGACTAATAAGTATGCTATTGTTCAAATGCTCGTAAAAAGGCAGGGAAGACTGTATGGTCCTTCCGGGGCGTGTACCCTGAATAGCCAATGTTAGGAGTTATGAATATACGTTAGCCATTAGGGAAGTGGGGAAAATCTAGGTAAATATGACCACCTGTGGACAATGGTGGGAACCGTGTAAGGGACTGGTGACTACCAAAAGGTGAATGGTAGCCAGCTTGCGAGATTGGTGGCCACCCAGATGGGGAATGGCAGTCAGATGGTTCAAATGGCTCTGAGCACTATGGGACTTAACTCCTGAGGTCATCAGTGCCCTAGAACGTAGAACTACTGAAAGCTAACTAACCTAAGGACATCACACACATCCATGCCAGAAGCAGGATTCGAACCTGCGACCGTTGCGGTCGCGTAGTACCGGACTGTAGCGCTTAGAACCGCTCGGCCACTCTGGCCGGCCAATGGTAGTCAGCTTTGGAGATTGGTAGCCACCCAAATGGGGAATGGTGAACAGATAGGAGAATGGTAGCCATCTGGTAGGGAAATGGTAGTCACCTGGAGGGAATAGTGGCCACTATGGGTGATGGTGGCCATCCAAATGGGGAACAGTCGCCACCCAATGGGAGAATGGTGTCCGTACACCTGTAGGGGGGATGATGGCCAACTATAGGGGGAATTGTGGCCACCCATGTGGTAGTGGGGGGAGGAGGGGATGGTGGCTACGCGAAGGGGGAATAGTGGATAATCGAAAAGGTAATAGAGAGAAAGGGTAAATCATTGCTTAGCATGAGACAGAAGACAACAGAGTGAAATGATGAGAGTGGTGTTTAAGGAATGTTGGTTTTGATAGATGAAGTACAGAGATATATGTGTGTACTCATGTAATGCATATATTTGACTTTTGCAATTATTTTAACGTTATGATAAAGGTATTTATGTACAGATAAATAACTGATTACTTTGACTTGGCTTCACTTTAATGTTAAGTCAGAGGGCACAGGGAGAAGTGATTACTTAATCACAGGTGTGGTTAAGGAGTGTAACATTTGTAGTTTTGCTTACGAAATAAAGAGAGAACGCAGTAAGCGCATAATTTTCTACATATAGAAACAAGTCATTTTACGTATAAAACACACATCTTTGACTTTAGAATAATTTTAATACTATACTAGAGGAATGCATGTTTAAGTAAATTACACGAAACTTTGAATCTGGCTTCAATTTAATACTGAGCCAGAAGTATGTGACTGTTCCAGAAATAGCGGATATATCTTTCACTTTTTTAAAAAAGATCTACATAATTTTCTTTACCAAATACCCGATGCATCATGTTAATACCACGCTCTGATAGTTTGGAAATGGTAAAGGAATGTGGGAGCATAAAGTACACAATGAGTATGTACATAAGGGATGTAACCTGAGACCAATTTTATGCCACAAATAATTGTTTTGGAATTTCAAGTTTATGTTGCGTAATTTCTTACTGCATATCCCACACACCATATTAATATCACGCTCTGATTGGTTGGGAAGAGGAGGGCATAAAGCACCCAGTTGGTCTATTCCCATCATCTCCTGCTATGATTTGCTAGCATAGTTGGGCTATTTTCTAATACTACATTGTGAAGAAGCTGGGCTGTAAAGCACAATAATTATATCTTTCCATCATCTTGCAGTTTTAATACTGCGTTGGAGGCAAGGGGTACAGTGCTGTGTGATTCGTTTGAGTTTGGGGCAGTTTCTTTCTTAACATTTTCCAGTAAGGCAGTTGGACTGTTTACACCGGATTGGCTGGAGGTAGGGGGAGGGGGAAATGGATGGGCAGATAGTGCTTTTCTTTTCCAGTTATTGACTGAGTGATTTATGAAGTCATGGCTTGAAGTCCATCGATGACCTCATCCACATCTTTCACGTTATGACCGTGAAAAGGTCAAAGAGGGGCAGAATAACAAGGTACTATGTCTGTAAGGATTTTAGTTGCCCTAAAGAATTTGTAGACAGAATATTCTATATATATATATATATATATATATATATATATATATATATATATATATATATATATACTTTGAAGGTCTTGTGGATTGTAGATAAGAACAGATTAGCTTGCAGGACGATAGTCTTTTCTTTCTTGAGCTCACTTTATGTTTGACAGAGGTCTCCTGAAATTTTTCCCTCTGTCCTTTCTTCCAGTCAAGGTTGAACAGTCCTCTTACCAGCTTTGCTTGCAAATCGAGATTGTTGTCTCACCAAGGCACATTTCTCTCAGTAAACTTACTGGTGATTGGCCTTTTTTCCTGTGCAAATATGAGTCATAATGGCAGATATCACTGCGTCTTCTATTTTCTAAAAATGTTCTGGTTTACTTATTGAAGTTCTGACTTCAAATATGTGTGCATTTGGACAGAAAAAGCGGTTAAGACGACTGCTCGTGTAAAGCGGGAAATCCAAGTTCGAGTTCCGGTCTGGGACAACGTTTCAGTCGTCATTCCCTGAAACAGCTGATGGTTGTTTATATCAGCAATTTCCAATACATTCCATGTACTTATTAACGACTGTAGTCACCGCAGTGTCTCTTATGCGTGTGCGTATGAAAACTACGTCGTTTGTCTTAACAACATAGACTCTGCAATATTGTAATCTGCACGTGGTCAGATAAGGATGGCTCCATTGCCACATGCCATTGTCTGTAAAAATCTCCCGGTCAGAGTTGATGCGAAAGTTATGTCAATTAATTTTGTTACAAAAGTTAGGTTCTAACCCCTGTTCAAGATTTCATGTTGTTTTCTAGTAGAAATTCTGCTGTTGAGGTAGCGGCTTCTGCCCATCAAACGTCCACCTACGGTCTTTCCAGATGACGACTCAGGTAGGCAGTGGCCCCCTTACTGTGTTGGGTTTACCTACAACTGGCAGCCCTCTTACTTAACGCCATGGTCACTTCTGATGTCTTTGATTACTCTGACATAAACCTGTGAGATCGTAAGTACAATTTCGGAAGCAGATTCCACGTGTTCCAACATTAATGCTTGAGTGCCCGAGATCTCATCAAGTGACTCAGTTTTTGTTTTACCATCCGTGTTCTGTATATTGGTCCCATGCAAATTGGGGATCCGTTTAGTCGACACCACGAAACCCCACTCAGTTCAATACTAATTACTTACAAAGGTCATCCGGTATTTCAAAGTCCCTGAGACTATTAACCCTTTTAGTGCCAAATACGATCTGATCGTGATCCAGATTTTCGGCGAAAAATGCCAGTAACGATCTGATCGTGATGCCTTTCTCATTCATTTTTTCCACGCTTGAAGGCAAAGTTGTTAGTATTTCCTAGCGAATGAGAAAGCATTCAAACATTACTACTGTTCCAGTTCGAGTAATAGTATACAGTGTAACCTCCACGCACATGCTGTGCTTTAAACTTTAAGTATCCTGTTGAAATCTAACCAAAATAAGTGGCTATGATGTTCAAGTGGATTCTGGTTGAACGAAATTCAAACTGTGGTTCCTACAACGTGGTTTTCGCTTTTCGTGGTTTCCTTAAGTTTCCTACAGCGAATGTACCGATTCCTGTCCCTTATCGAATTTAATTAATACTTTCTCGCTAGTGAAATCGATCTCAGTGACGCGTTTCAATGATAGTCTCCTTATTCTTTCTTCAAATTCAGAGATCGTAAGCCTTATTGCACGTAATTGGTCGAAAGTATTCTATTGACTATATAATTGCAACGGCTGTGCCTTCACAGTTTTATATTTTTCCTGTAGCTCGATTTTAGTACTTCCGTGTACACACTTATTTTGCGACCTGGTGATAACTGATATGTTAAGCGAAACAAGAATTGGAGCCAGAGGTGAATTACCCACGAACTCTTTCAACACCAAAAGAGTTGCTTTTTTACATATTCACAATCGATAATTCCAAATCAGTCATGTGTAGCAACTGGAACACAGCATAGTAAATGCTAGTAGATGATAATGTTTATGCGACGACAAGATTCATTGCATGATTTGGATCCTGTACGCTTCAGATTGTCTTTTTAGGGAGTTGTCGGCTATAGAGCTACGCTTCTGTGTCGGAGTTTTCTGTATGTGATATGAAAGCATACGGCAGAAAAAGCTGCCGCTTAACATATCGATAATGGTCGGCAGGGATGTGGCTCGCAGACAGAATGTTGCGTCTTCTAGTGACTGTATCGCTTTGTATTATAGCATCTACGTGGGCTCCATAGTTGTCAAATGTTCTCTTAAAGCCGATTGCCTAATTAGCTTAAAAGTAAAATTTAAATGAAGATTAGTATTGCATAGCTTGCAGATTCAACCTACCACTGCAAAAATGACATGGATTCTGGAGGCTCTGGTGCAAATACACATTTAATTAGCTTGTTTCGGTAGTACAGGGAGCTTCAGTTAATCGGACACAGCACGTAATACGATGTATAAAACTGCCGATACGTTCACGGTAGTCTTACCACGCGACATACTAAATTTTATTATACCCATTGATTAGCAGTGTCTTATGAAAATGATCTTATTACTCGTTTTCGTGCAGGGAAATGAAAATGTTAAGGGCAATACCGGATAATTACAATTAAATTACAGCTACTCACATAAGTCCAACGTGGGTTATAATTATCATATGGGAGCAAACGTGGTAGATTTTCAAATGCACTAATGCGAAACGGATTTTCACTGGAAAACAATTAGTTCCAGTGCAAAACAGGCCCGTGCAGCATCTCGACGACGTCTCCGGTGCTGATTTGAACAAACAGAGTAGACGTTGGTTGATAATAACATCAACGTCATGTACTCCAATGTAGTCTACAATCATCGCATGGCAGTGAAACATAGCAAATATTCCAATGCGTTAAGGTGAAATCGATTTACGATTGAAGAAAACTAGTTCCAATTTTGGCCACCAGATGCTAATCTGGCGCAGTAAGTGCAAGAAAGAGTATAAAAATGTTTCCATCAGTAATGGATTACGAAAGGGATATAGGTAGAAAAGATCAAACAAGGGAGAATGACATGACTACATCTATGAGTAGCTGCACTTTAATTATAATCACATGGTACCAAAAAGTACAGTTCTGAGAAGTACTACCATCACTGACAGTAGAATGTTTGTACGACGCTGGGTTAATAACAATAAAATCTAGGAGGCAATGCTAGGAAAAGACGAGTAAATAGGTTTCCCTAATTTGAGCAAAGCGATGCAGCTGCAAGAAGTTTTAATGCTGTTCTAATTCCGAGGATATACAAAAGGTCAATGAATCAATGCGAAAAAAATAAAATAGACTCCAAACATACAGGTAAGCTATGCAGCACGAAACGTATTCACAGAGTGGAAATAAACAAGATTCTGGATCAGCAGGTGGAAAAGAACAAAAGGAACGGTAAAGCTGCTCGACACCCACGTAATACCGTCTTTAATTACTCTATAATTACTCTGCTGCACAAGGAAAGGAGGAAGATAGAACAAAAAAATCTGCAACCCAGATATCTCATTTCGATGACGCACAAGAATTTTTACAAAAATAATTAATCATGTTAAGAACACTTTAACTTTTAACCAAGCTGAGGGATAATCTGGTTTGAGAAGCAACCAACTGTAGTCCTCAAACGCAATTATAGAATAGAACAAAGAGGATGAATTAAGAGTTTTCCTGGGATAAATACATTCCTGGAAATTGAAATAAGAACACCGTGAATTCATTGTCCCAGGAAGGGGAAACTTTATTGACACATTCCTGGGGTCAGATACATCACATGATCACACTGACAGAACCACAGGCACATAGACACAGGCAACAGAGCATGCACAATGTCGGCACTAGTACAGTGTATATCCACCTTTCGCAGCAATGCAGGCTGCTATTCTCCCATGGAGACGATCGTTGAGATGCTGGATGTAGTCCTGTGGAACGGCTTGCCATGCCATTTCCACCTGGCGCCTCAGTTGGACCAGCGTTCGTGCTGGACGTGCAGACCGCGTGAGACGACGCTTCATCCAGTCCCAAACATGCTCAATGGGGGACAGATCCGGAGATCTTGCTGGCCAGGGTAGTTGACTTACACCTTCTAGAGCACGTTGGGTGGCACGGAATACATGCGGACGTGCATTGTCCTGTTGGAACAGCAAGTTCCCTCGCCGGTCTAGGAATGGTAGAACGATGGGTTCGAAGACGGTATGGATGTACCGTGCACTATTCAGTGTCCCCTCGACGATCACCAGTGGTGTACGGCCAGTGTAGGAGATCGCTCCCCACACCATGATGCCGGGTGTTGGCCCTGCGTGCCTCGGTCGTATGCAGTCCTGATTGTGGCGCTCACCTGCACGGCGCCAAACACGCATACGACCATCATTGGCACCAAGGCAGAAGCGACTCTCATCGCTGAAGACGACACGTCTCCATTCGTCCCTCCATTCACGCCTGTCGCGACACCACTGGAGGCGGGCTGCACGATGTTGGGGCGTGAGCGGAAGACGGCCTAACGGTGTGCGGGACCGTAGCCCAGCTTCATGGAGACGGTTGCGAATGGTCCTCGCCGATACCCCAGGAGCAACAGTGTCCCTAATTTGCTGGGAAGTGGCGGTGCGGTCCCCTACGGCACTGCGTAGGATCCTACGGTCTTGGCGTGCATCCGTGCGTCGCTGCGGTCCGGTCCCAGGTCGACGGGCACGTGCACCTTCCGCCGACCACTGGCGACAACATCGATGTAATGTGGAGACCTCACGCCCCACGTGTTGAGCAATTCGGCGGTACGTTCACCCGGCCTCCCGCATGCCCACTATACGCCCTCGCTCAAAGTCCGTCAACTGCACATACGGTTCACGTCCACGCTGTCGCAGCATGTTACCAGTGTTAAAGACTGCGATGGAGCTCCGTATGCCACGGCAAACTGGCTGACACTGACGGCGGCGGTGCACAAATGCTGCGCAGATAGCGCCATTCGACGGCCAACACCGCGGTTCCTGGTGTGTCCGCTGTGCCGTGCGTGTGATCATTGCTTGTACAGCCCTCTCGCAGTGTCCGGAGCAAGTATGGTGGGTCTGACACACCGGTGTCAATGTGTTCTTTTTTCCATTTCCAGGAGTGTACATTTTTTTAGAAAGATTTTGAGTGGATTCCAAATATTTGCTAAGAGTTCTCGATTAAAAAATTCGTTGGTTCAACCTATTTCAGTACACTGAAGTTTATATACGACAGTACTGCAGCCTCCGTAAAATGTCATCAGGAGAATGAGAAATTCACGGTCGAGAGACAAGCCACAGAAAATGGTTCCATATCATCTGACATTTTTTTCATTCAGCTTTAAGGAAGCATTTGTGATGTGATAGCGATTCCCCATTGATCACCGAGTTAGATTGACCACTGGCTCTGAGACGCTGAATTTTTACCATACTCGAAAGCAGAAACATTGACATACATTCGTTATAACTGAAAATTGGATGCCAGGACATATCTCAAGAATGAGTATTTCATTCTGTAATGGAGTGTTGAATGTTATGAATTTTTCTGGGAAATTAAAGCAGTCAGCCTTCCCAAAACTCGGAATTGAAAGACGGCAGGTCCTTTCGACTCCCCAGTCTCCTATCTTATCTGATCAGTGGAACTGATAATCACATGCTCTATGGTCAGTGAGATTACTAGAAAGGGGTTACAGCGGCTGTAACGGTGAATTCAATCGTATCTAGATGCAAGCAGTTACTTAAGGTGAAGAACACCAAAAGCGAGTCATCCACAGGGCTGCAGCATGTGAGACTGAATGGTGACAGTTATGATCAGAATACGACAGGATACAGGTATAGGCAAAGTACGGAATACGCCGCCGCAAAAGACATAGCCGATGTCATGGGGAGCCACTGCCCACAGGGACTGAAGAGCCGACCGTGCAGCCAGAGGAAAAACAGTGCTCACGACTTGTTTTGCCAAGTTGCGTAGAAATGTGTGATCGGAAAGGACACTCGAGCAGCGAAAAAATCTCTCGGGAACAATGCTGGTGGCTGGACACTAGGTGGCCGAAATGCTGTGACTTTTCTTCTTCTTCTTCTTCCTATTTTCTTTTAAAAGGTCGTATAGATACACAGGGCTGTGTTATTTCTTGTAAAATAACACTGTCTTTATTAAATAACAGTCCGTGACATCATAAATAGTCAGAGCGGACACTTGCCAATGTGGTGCCAGTGTAGTAACAGTTTTTCTCCATCTGACGGAGAAAGGGAGTAAGGTATGTGAAGCGATGCGGAATTGGTACAGGAGTGTTTTCCGAGTTTAGATTTCGCGGTTTTAATTTATATGGTGTAGCTTTCCGCGGTCTTGTAGAAAGTGTGAGGAACAAGGAATTCAGTGTCGAACCGCTGAGGAGAGCAGACGAGATTCAGTGGCATCCCAGGGAGGAAACTAGGTTTCGTACTCGGAGTCTGGGTGCGTAGGTGATGAGCAGGTGAAGATATCCACTGACCGATTCGATGCTGAGGTACCATGGACACTGCAACTTGAGTTTCCTACACGTATATGGTGAACATTTCGCAACGCTGGCACTAACAATCTATAGAGTGAATTCTCTTACTTCCCGCCGGAGCTGTCGCAGTTGTCCGATCCGAGTGCACTGTAGTAGTTTGTTTCCCGGTTTAGTTCGCAATCTCTGTCATTCGTATTAATCAGTCAGATGAAGACGACAATGTGCAGTCATCACTGATGGTCCAACTTCCTCTGCAAATTGCATTATTTTACGAATATGAGATTGAGTGTAGCCAATATGTTATGTACTCAATTTAACTCATGCTCTTTTGAATAAATTTGTTGTGATGTTTAATTCCATCTAACATTCAAGTTCAGGAGATTCTGTCATCATCATTAACTAATTTACTTACTTATGTGGGGTGTGACCGGATTAATCTTGCAGTAAGAAACACAATTAATAGGATCATTCTCGTAGACAAGATAAATGCAAACAGTCACTTTTTATAATTCTGTTTATTTACGTAAATCGCGCCGACACCGTTTTCTAACTGACTGGTTCATCATCAGACGGATTGTTTACACTAAGATACATTTTTGTTGTAGTTTACATATCAGTTGCACACAAAACGGTAGAAACACACTGTGTCGTCTTGAATATCATTATGCAGGTCCTCGTTCTCGCGTTAGCAGGAGACCTTCTGTAAAGTTTGGAAGGTAGGAGCCGAGGTACTGTCAGAAGTAAAGCTGTGAGTACGGGGTGTCAGTCGTGCTTGGGTAGCCCAAATGGTAGAGCACTTGCCCACGAAAGGCAAAGGTCCCGAGATCGAGTCACGCTCCGGCACGCAGTTTTAATGTGCCAGGAAGTTTCATATCAGTGCACACTCCGCTGCAGAGTGAAAATCTCACTCTGGAAGCTCAGCTTGTTCTGCAAGACGTGCAGCAACATCTCTGGCCAGCAAATCTCCGGACGTGTTTCCAGTCGAGCACGTGTGTGATATGATGGGATAAGAAGTGATTGATGCATCCCTTCAACCAACACCTGTTACAGAATTACATGAACAGGTGGAGTAGGCGATGAGTAAGATATGTCAAGACAATATTCGCCATCTGTACGATTGACTGGATACCAGAGTCAGCGCCTGCGTTCTCGCCTGAGGACGCTACACCACCTAAGAATGTGGGTATTTCAGCAGAGGTTGATACCTTGTACCTTAGAAATGCTCGTGCTATTGATCTGTAAATGTATTGCAATGATTTAATGTACTACATATGCACTGTTGCAACAATGAATCTTGAGTGAACTGGAGAGCTCTGAAAGAGTGTACTAATTTTTTTCCGTCACTGCATTTTGATAACTATAGTAATGGTCCTTTCGAGGTAGTTTGAAATTCTGTTTCCTATTAGCGCACTTAGTTTCTTAAAAATAATTATTCAGATAAGAATGAAGTGGGCAGCGAAAGATCTGTGGGCAACAGATTGGCAAATGTAGTCACTGAAACGGTCGGGCTCTGTGGCTAAGTTGGCGGGACGGCAGCTGCAGATTATCTGTCAGCAGACAGGTGAGCTCTGAGCATCCCCTCTGGGACTGGCAGTTCCTGTCGGCGCCGCACGACATGCGCCCAATTAATGGAGGCACCCAGCATGCGCGCACATCCCGTGGAATGTTCGCCTGCTGCGTTCTGCCTCCCAACCACTCCCAACGCTTTCTTTCGTTGCTCCCATTTATCAACGATGACTTTCTCTATTCTACCTCTTCCTGTCTTTCTCTCTCTCTCTCTCGCTGTCTCCCTCTTTCTCTGTGCATCTGGATGGGGCGGAGGGAGAGGACGGCGGGGGGGGGGGGGGGTGTAGAAGGTGGAAGAAGTAGAGAAAGGGATAGGGGCAGAGGGAGAGAGAGAGAGAGAGAGAGAGACATGCGTACCTAATTAAAAAGTTTATCGAGATCGCCGGAAAAACTTTGTGTCACTGTGCAGAGTACACTGTATCTCGAACATGCCTGCAGGCCAGTAAAGGAATCTTTTCTACGCTTACAAGAGTATATACAGGGTGAATGGGAACTTCATCTACAAAAATTTAGAAATTTAGTGAGAAATATAGCCACTGACCAAGAATGAAGTGCTCGGATTAAAAAGGTTGTAAGACAGGGATACAGTATTTCGCCACTATTGTTCAGTCTCTATCCCGAATGAGCAGTGACGAAATTAAAACCAAGGTTCACTGGTGTGATTGAAATCCAGGGTGAAAAGATATCAATGATTTGATTGCCGGCTTTTTTAATGGAATGATGTGTCTAATCAGTACTGAATAAGGGTTAAGAGTAAACTGGAAAAGTCACCAAAGTAATAAGAAACAAGAGAAATGAGAGTATCGAAAAAGGTAACATCAAATGAATGATCGTGACGTAGAGAAGTCAAAGAATTCTGCTATCCTGGAAGCAAACGAACGCATGATGGACGATGATGATGATGATTGGTTTGTGGGACGCTCAACTGCGTGGTTATTAGCACCCATACAAATTCCCAACCCTTGCTCAGTCCAAATTCGCCCAATTCATGAATGACGCCGCAGTCGTGAAAATATTGTCAATACTGTATTCAATATCCTGCAAGTTACGTTATCACTCTGCTGCGTACCAGCAATCAATAAATGAAATGAAATTCATAATAAGTATTGTTAAGAGCTAGTTATAAGTTAATGACCGATCTAGTTATAAGTTAATGACATTTTTAAACAGAAGCCACTGGAAACTAACTCAAATTTGCATTACGAGTACAGGGAAAATTGTTAAGACATTAAAGAATGTCAGATCATTGGCAAATGCCACGTGTTTCATGGTAAGACGCCTTCTGTTTCAATGTAAAAGATGGTACATGACTGAGGAAGAATGTCTCAACTGTTCACAGGCACCGTAGTTAGTTTTAAAAATGGGTAAAATTTCACGCACAATAAAACTCTGTAACTGAAGAATTAACAAGTCTCTACAAATAGTTTTGATGTATTGCACAACACTTAAAATTGTAGAACTCGTAATATTTACAAATACTGCACAAAGCGTAACCTCATCCCTCACAACAACAATAGTTGAAAATGGCGAAAACTGTTTCTGGTGGCCTCTATTGAACGTCCCTTTAGGTGATTCCAAAATCGGTCACTAGACTAAAACAGCGAACAGGACACATCACGTGTTCCTAGTTAAGGTATCCTGCAGATACAACACTGTGCCCTGTACATAACATGTTGATAGAGTTTATTTTGTCAGTGTTACAGAAAGCATTGTGTATCAGGCACGAGGAACTCATAATTATATACAATCAGACAAGTGTACTGCAAGTTTCTGCCTTGCGTCATTTGTTAATTCTATTCCAAATCAATGATATAACACTTTCATTTTCGGAATATCAAAATTTTATCCCTTTGACAGATGACAACAAGAATAACAATGAGAAGTAACACCAGTCCTCTCACTGCAAAGTCCGGTAGTTAGAAATTTGAAACCATCAAGACGTTATTCAAAGCAATACAATTACCACACTCTTCTGATTCAGTTAAGTACTATACAGCAGTCCATTAGCTACAAGCATAAGGTACGCCACCAATGAAATACAACAGATAGGGAGTGTCAAATGTTTGGTATAGGACATAGACTACAGCATTACTCGCAAAATTTATAACCCAGAATTAACGAAACTTTTTATTACAACTTCACTTGCATTAAGTATGATTACTACTACAGGTGACTTAAAAATGAGTAACCTATTCTGTTCTGCATATTCCACTCAAAAATGAGTTATAGACAAATTTTTTGAATGGATAAACTTAGAGGACTTTCGTTTCAAGATTACAGTATTGTGTTACAAAAATTATATCTGGTGGTAGTTGTAGAAGATTCTGAGGAGACGTTTTCAAAGACATCAGTTGTTTGTCAACTGCTTCACATTACGTACCATTCTGTTATTACCAATATTCCTCTCTTCTGAAGAAACAGAACAAAGCACGAATCCCAATGTAGAACCAAACATTATCTACACAAATTAGGAGGGGTTTACATTTGTGTTTAAAGGAGCCAGAAAGTTGTGTATACATGTATTCAACAGCCTGTCAGAGGATGTTAAAAGTCTAATGTGTAATACGACGGAGGTTAATACTGATTTAAAGAGCAGAACGTTTGGGCAAATCTTTCTAGTCAATTGAC
Organism: Schistocerca americana; assembly: GCF_021461395.2. Lineage (NCBI taxonomy): Eukaryota > Metazoa > Arthropoda > Insecta > Orthoptera > Acrididae > Schistocerca > Schistocerca americana. Next base: position 318,758,154 of record NC_060125.1, on the reverse strand, counting down.
GAGTTTCTTTACAGAAATACTTCAAATTAGTTATTTTTAGACTGCACGGGCTATTTTCATTCTAATTACCAAGTTAGCTGTGTTCCGGCCGGGTGGGTAGATCCACCACCCTCTATTTGTGAGAAATGGCAAAGCGGAGCGATTTCCCATTAGTGTTACCACATAGAGCATTCGAAATAAGGAAAATATCACCTTGACAGCTTTGCCGCATTTGACATTTAGGCACTCAAAAGACAAGTGTGTTTTCGATTGTTTCAATTTAATTTTTGTGCAAATTGCATCACCAATGAAACGATTGCAAAACAGAAGGTAAGTGATTTTGTAGTGCATTTAGTGACCTATTCAGTGTTTGTATCGTTTTTGTTGGAAATTTCTTGTAAATTGTTTCTATGTGTATGAAATGATAAATGACACCATTTATCCGACCGCTAAATGGTGGGGTACATCCGACCGCACATTTTTTATCATTTATGTGTATGGAATTATGGAATTATTTATTTATGGAAAAAAGGGAATTTTTGTTAATTTCTAGGATAATGGTATGAAATTACAAACGAAAAACGATAAAAAGTAATCAAAACGATATTCGCCGAGCAGTTGCTGCAATGCAAATGGGAATGTCTTTACGACCGCTCGTGACTTTGACATTCCGAGATCGACATTGCTGTTGCACCGCCGTACAGTTAAATCCTCTTTTTTCAGTTAGATTAACATTCATTTAACTTTCAGTACATTTAGTCCTCTAAACATTGTTATTTTTTTAATACAATTGGTTCATTTATGTAAACAACATAACTGCTTACAATTATTTCCCAAAAAAACCTTTCATTTTGAACTATTTCTGTACAAAACCAGCCAAACAAATAGGGGTCGGATTTACCCCACCATTTCTGAAAATGTCAAAAATGGACGTTTCTTAAAATACGGATATTGCGAAAACTATTGATGGTATAACAAAAATATTTTTCAGACAGTTGCTCATTTATATTACCTATAATACAGTTAAGATCCACCCTCGGATAAGCGTTTTATGGGAAAAAACAAAAATACTAGGTCGAATTTACCCCACATTCATTTAACTTTCAGTACATTTAGTACTCTAAACATTGTTATTTTTTGAATACATTTGGTTCATTTATGTAAAAAACATAACTGCTTACAATTATTTCCCAAAAATACCTTTCATTTACAACAATTTCTGTACAAAATTAGCCAAACAAATAGGGGTCGGATATATATATATATATATATATATATAAGCTTGTGTGCTTGTATATATACATTACACACACGCTTCTAAACCTCTGGACCGACTCCAACCAAAGTTGGTGTACATGTCACTTACTTTCTGTAAATCATCCACCTTCGCCTATCAAAGGGGTGGGCGGATGTGGAAGAGCAATATAGCCCAAGACGTGCGAATTCCGGAGCATTAGTCATCCAGTGTTTTAGAATGAGAACACTTAGAATCCTGGAACAAACTTCACTCACTATCTCATTGCTTGCGCAACATTTTCTCGCTGATGACACCATCAAAATGATGAAACGAAAAAGATTTATTTATTATAACATTTTCAATGTTCATTCTGAAAAATTGCGCATCAGGCATGACGTTTCAATTTGTTACTTCTTTGATACTAACAGTATTGACAACACATTTCGCAGACGGTGGTCACATGTATCACTGGATATACCTGCAGTTACATCATTTTACGCCACATAGTTTAGGCGACACGGCATTTTAAGTGCTAAGTTGCGTAAAATGAAAGAGCAGGCTGAAATTCATAAGCGATGCACATGAAATGTCTTGACAATTATTTGCTCTGACTCCACCGTTCGTTCGTTCCTGAGCATTAAAAGGTCTCAGTGCACACATTTAAATAACGACAAAACTAACTGGCGTTTACTGTGCAAGAAATTAAATCAAAACTGTTACTCAAAAACCACAATCAAAGTCAAACTGTGCATTGCTGAAAAAAATTGAAACATTGAAATTACTTAGCGACACTATAAAACACACACTGCTCACTGACCCATTAAAAACCTCAATTACAGAGAATTTGGTTAGAATTAGCGCAATGGAGACGTGAGATGAGAAAAGAAAGAACCAACAAAATATGAAAAGAATCTCACCTGAAAAAATTACAGGATATTCCGCAGCAACAGTACAGCAACATGAAATCGTGCTAGCTAAAATAAGCCAAAGTAAAACTAAAATACTACCTACTTGAAATGAAAATACTAATGCGTTCATTACAGTGACAATGCTGTATTTTATACTCTTATTTCACAAGAACACAAAACTCACAGGAAACCAACTTCACTATCTACACAAAAGTCTTACGAGGTAATGTTTCTACGATTATGCAAATTGAAACCAAATCAACTAATATGACCTAAACCGATGTGGAAAGATAGACTGCTCTGTTGGAAGAATTGCTAACAATATCAGTACGCGCCAGCAAAAATTATTTCCTTACGAACACGTCCATAATGTGGATCTATTCTTTCTATTCCATAAATTTTGCGTCTGTATTCTTCCATCAAATTAATAATTCCTAACAAAATTCTTTAGAAAAGCCTTCCACCAATACGCACTAAGCTAAATGTTCAGCCAACACTAGACTAATCTTCGCTTTACTACTGCATCAAAAGTACACAAGTTCAGAGACACTACCCCACTATTCTAATATTGGCACTATTCCACAGATGTCACCCGCGACTACTTCGCTCTCACAAAATGAAATTTCCAGTCATTCGGAAAATATCCGCAAAGAAACGTCCAGTCTACCTACATATGTCCACCTTTTAGTGTTCAAATACGTGTGAAATACATTCAGTATATGTGAAATCTCTTTGACATGTGCATATGGGGGAAGGGCCATGGGTACGAAGATCATCCTAAACCTTTGCAAAGATTTCAACGAAATTTGGTGCGCATATTAGTTACAATGTGGAAAGAAATACTGTGGGATTAAGAACCGCCAGCCTCCTATTCGGGTGAGTGTCGTAACATGGAGAGAAAACGGGGAATGAAGAGATGGCCAGACTGCGAAAGGGAAAGAGGTGATGGGCCCCGATAAAGGGAAGGAGGAGATGGACAGAGAGAAGGGGAGGAGGAAACAAACATGGCCAGGGAAAAGGAGGGGATGAACAGAGATAGGACATAGTGAGGAAGGGATAGCCACAGAGAGAGGGATGGAGGAGATGAGCAGAGGGGAGGAGGAAGTGGACAGAAGAGGAGAAGAGGAGAAGTCAGGAAAAGGGGGAGAAGGATATGGACATACAGAGGAGGAAAAGATGGCCAGAATGGGAAGGAGCAAATTTGTCAGAAACGGTTTGGAGGAGGAGGTGGGGTGAGAAACGGGTGGGTGGTGATGGACAGAGAACGGGGTGGGGGGAGGGGGGGGAGCTTTATGGGGAGAGAAATGGAGGAGATGTATGGTGAGAGAGTGAAGGAGGTGACGGACAGAGAGAGAGAGAGAGAAGGAGGAGAGGGACTAATAGTTAATAGGAATTAATACATACTAGGGCAATACTGGGCACTCAGCTAGTGGCTATATAAATCAGCGGTTCTAGACCATAATCTTGTGACACCATCCACTTACTGGTGCTTCATTGGGACTAAAATCTATTATGTGGTTTGTAGTATTTGAGAAGAACCTAACATTTACAGCTTGCTGTATAAGAAAGGTTTCATTGATAGGTTTTCCTCTTGGTTTTGTAATGCAGTGTTTTTCAACCTTTTTATTACGTGACCTCTTTCCAAGTAAAAATAATCTGGTTGCCCCCAGAACCATACTAAAAGTATGTCAGCGATTTCAAAGGCAACGTATTTAATTTTCTTTCTATTCATACTAAACTGATCGAAAAAACGAGTACAATGTGAAAAGAGGTCGCGGTGCTCTGCGGGCAGAGATATAATTATATTCTTTGCCGCGATAGAGGCTTTAGGGTGAGAAAGGGTCAGCGGGGGCATAGTTGCGCGTTTTCGGTCACTACAATCAGATGTTCGAGTACTCCAGCAAGTAGGTATGTGATTATTTTCTTCACGCAACGCTCTGAGCGAGCACATAATGGGCAAGTATCTTAAAAGATCTCCACGTCTGATACCGGTGGCAGTGGCGGAACCGAATCAAAATCGAAAAAAATGGATAACAATTATCTGAAGTATGGTTTTATGATCATTAACAACAGACCTCATTATTTAATTTGCGGTGTGGTATTGTCACATGAGAATATGGAACCATCAAAGCTTCTGACTCACGTCCCAACTAAACATTCCAAGGAAGCTGGGAAACTGCTGGATTTCTTCGAAAGGTAACTGAAAACACTTAACCAGAAAACTACTATGATTCTGGTAATAAAATAGTAATGTTATTTGTCTATTTAAAATAGCATTAATGTTTCTTTTTTATTGGTTTTTCTTATTTAAAAATGTTTTTCATCTGGTTTTAGGTATCAAGTGTCAACGATAAAGCGTTACTACACTCATGGTCATAAATTAAGGATAACTGCATAGTGTGGTGCCACACAACGTGGCACTACACAAAACTGGCGCTGATAGCATAGGCACATAGGGAACACACACGACGTTGATCTGTAAGCCCACGGTATTGGTGATAAGTTGAGAAAACCGTCCCGAAACACATGTGCTACAAAACGCCACTGTCTCCTGCGCATGTACCCCGACATCAATATAGGATGTGATCACCATGCACACGTACACAGCCCGCACAACTGGTTGGCGTACTCTAGATCAGGTGTTGGAGCAGATGGTAGGATGTAGCCTCCCATTCTTGCACCAGCCTGAGTTCCTGAAGCGTAATGGGGGTTTGAAGACGTGCAGCGATACGTCGACCGAGAGCATCACTGACGTGCTCGATTGGGTTTAGGTCTGGAGAACCAACAGGCCACTCCAATCGCCTGAAATCTTCTGTTTCAAGGTACTCCTACACGATAGCAGCTCGGTGGGGCAGTGCGTTATCATCCATCAGGATGAAGGTGGGACACACTGCACCTCTGAAAAGGCGGACATACTGCTGCAAAATGACGTCCCGATACACTTGACCTGTGACAGTTCCTCCGTCAAAGACATGCAGGGGTGTACGTGCACCAATCATAATTCCACCCCTGTGAGGTGAAGTATGTAACGTTTATTGTACGGAATAGAGCCTATATGACGTTTTGTAAAAGAAAAGGAACGGTCACGTTTTGAATAAAGTCTATTGTTACAGCTCATGTCTGCGTTGGAATTTTTTTATTCCAATTGGGAGCACATCCGAAACTATCCTGATGACCTGCGCCTCGCCTTCCTCGTACCAACTACGCAGCAACGTATCGACGATCTTGCTTTAACCTTTTATGGGAACAAAATTAATTATTCAGCCGCTGTCATTGTTCTTGAAGAATTGTGGTATTACAAGCCTAATCTGCAACAGTTAATTAATCAGTTTAGAGAATCGTATAGGGAGTTTTCATTTATGCCTAATGGTATAAGATGTGCTCAACGCTATTTTGATTTTCGTCAGGGTAGATACAGACCTCTGTGGTACACATATTAGAGCCTCAATAGTTATCACACAGTCCTTCTCAGACACACAGCCGTAGGCCATCCTAGGAAATGGCCTCACGTCCAGTGAGGTCTCCCTGTCAGTGACCTCCATACAGGTCCCTTTCAAGGACATTAAGGGTTGGTATCTGATTCCTGGTTCACGCCAGATGAAAACCCGATGAGAATCACTATTCAGACTATACCTGGACTCGTCCGTGAACATAACCTGGCACCACTGTTCCAATAACCATGTACTGTGTTCTTGACACCAGGCTGTACGGGCTCTCCCGTGACCAGGGGTCAGTGGAATGCTCCTTGCAGGTCTTCGGGCGAATAAACCATGTCTGTTCAGTCGTCTGTAGACTGTGAGTCTGGAGACAACTGTTCCAGTGGCTGCGGTAAGGTCCCGAGCAAGGCTACCTGCAGTACTCTGTGGCCGTCTGCGGGCACTGATGGTGAGATATTGGTCTTCTTGTGGTGTTGTACACTGTGGACGTCCAGTACTGTAGCGCCTGCACAAATTACCTGTCTGCTGGAATCGTTGCGATAATCTTCAGACAAACTTTGTGCCACACGGAGGGCTCGTGCTACGACCTGTTATGTCAGATCAGCCTCCAGTCGCCCTAGTAATTTACCCTCATAACGTCGTCAATATGTGTTCTTTGTGCGATTTTCAACATACAGTCACCATTAGCACGTCTGAAAACGTCTGCACACTTACCCTCTACACCGTACTCTAACAAGCACCAACACACCTCTGCGTATGTGGACTGCTGCCGACGCCACCGTGAGGAGACATCAGGTCGAATGCACTGCATGGACATACCCGCAGGTGATTTAAATCCACAAACCACCAGAGCGTTGTTTCACCATGTATCAGCATTATCCTTAATTTGTAAGCATGAGTTTAGTTAGCTACCGATTCGCATTCCGAGTCGCTAAGGGAGGGAAGCCGCATACAGATGTACAGCATCTTATTTTGCCAGCAACCCTGGACATTGGTAAAATCATGTTAGGTAAGCAAGAGACACACAAGCTGAAAAGCATACCACTTTCTGATAATACCACTGAACGTAGAATAAGCGATATGACAGGTGACATTCGAGAACAGTCAGTCGAAAAATTAAAGAAGAGCCCATATTTTGTATTGCAGTTTGATGAATCTACTGATGTTTCAGATCGTGCTCAATTTATAGTATCTGTGCGCTTTGATGCAGATGAAAGTATCACGGAAGACATTTTATTTCGCAAAGCACTCCCAGCGAACACTACGGGCCATTGTTTGTATGACATGTTTATAAAAAGCACTCGCAACTAAGAGATTGATTACACAAACTGGATCGCTGTTTGTAGTGATGGTGCTAAAGCCATCACAGGCAGTAAAAGTGGGCTCGTTGCGAAATTAAAATCAATAACGACAAATTTTTCGTGGACTCACTGATTTCTTCATCGACAAGCTCTGGCAGTCATGATTTTAACTTGTGATTTGCATGATGTGCTTAAATAGGTGATCAAAAGTGTAGACTCTATTAAAGGTAAAGCGTTGCAAACTCGACTGTTTAGGATGGATTCGCTCCATCAAATTTTCCTTTATCGCACAGAGGTCTGCTGGTTTTCCTAAGGAAAGCTATTGACATAAGTTCTGGAACTAAAGGGGAATTGTTAATGTTCTTACAAGATTCTAAATCTGGATGTGAGAATTATTATTATTATTATTATTATTATGACGAACGAAGTACATTAGACGCTCCAACAAAGACAACGCCGCCGACAATTCCGCTGTACTGTTAGCGACACTCCTCGCGTTGCAATTGTTGTAACCGATACCTCCGCTCGGGTCTCCTCGAGGATGCTGCCAAATCCTCTGTGGCGTTGTTGCAAGCAAGACTCATGTTACTCCATGGCCTTGAAATAGCTCTGTATAACTTCCATTTTAAATATGTCATCTTTAACCAACACGAATTCAATAAAACTGCGCATTAACCAATACGTACGCAGATGTTTCATTAAGCTAGCTGCCTTGTGTGACTATGACTCATTTTGAAGAGCAGGTAAAAACAAAAGTCTTTAGACGACTTATTATAAAAAACTTTTTTAACATTTTTTTCTGAATGGAATGTGAAGTACCTGCGCTAGCAGAATAGAAGTGACGAAAACACGACTTCGAAAACAATTTATTGGACTCACCAAAGTGAAACAGTAATACACTCTCCAAAAGAACAACAGAATCGATCCCAACTGCAGACCGTCCCAAATATTAACCAACAAATAATAATAGCAAAGACCCGACTCTTTACGGGAAGAGATCACAGTAAAACAATTCTACAAAGTCAACATGTTCGTCGATTATATCAAGTCTGCAAGAGACTGGCCAGCCAGAAGAGGTGTCTGGCTGTGGCTGCCAGGGCGGCATCTATGTATACTTCCACGTGGTGCATCGAACTACCCTTTGCCGGCAGTGCGACGTCATATAAAGCCCGTTTGGCTGATATATCTGCCGGAATTATTTGAAATCACGTTCCTAGCATATCAAAAATACACATATCAAAAAAAGGTAGTGCGTTACCCTAGTTCCCAGAACTCCTGAACGTAGACGTTGACTGTGGATATTGTATCACAGACACAGTCCCTTTGACTGTTCAGAAATGTTACTAAACCCGCCCAAAGATATTAACAATCATTCATGAGCAGCGCCTGTTGGACGGATTAGACGGAGGGGGACCGACAGCCAATCAGTTCCAGTCATTCCACCAGGAACGAGGTACACAGCTGGTGTTGTCTGTAGTTCAACACTGACTATACGGTCAATACAGCGGTTCGATCACGTCCGCATTGTTACTTTGTGCCAGTAATGGTTCTCAACAAGAGAAGTGTCTCGGAGTGGCTCAAAATGATGTTTTTCGGGTGCAGAGGAGATACAGAGAGACAGGAACTGTCGATAACATGCCTCACTCAGGCTGTCCAAGGACTGCTACTGCAGTGGATGACAGCTACCTACGGATTATGACCCGGAGAAACCCTGACAGTAACGCCACCATGTTGAAGAATGCTTTTCATGTGCTTTTCGTTCTGCCACAAGACGCCGTGTTATGACTCAAACTGTGCGCAATAGGCTGCATGATGTGCGATTTTACTCCCGTCGTCCATAGCGAGGTCCATCTTTGCAACCACGACACCATGCAGAGCGGTACACTTGGACCCAACAACATGCAGCATGAAATGCTCAGGATTGGCATCAAGTTACCTTCACCAATAAGTGTCGCATATGCCTTTAAGTGAACAATCGTCAGAGATGTGTTTGGTGGCAATCCGGTCAGGCTGAACGCCTTAGACACACGGTCCAGCGAGTGCATCCGCTGTTTTGGGTAACGTTATGTGAGGACGACGTACGCCGCTGGTGGTCGCGGAGGACGCCGTAACGGCTGTACGAGACATGAATTCCATCCTCCAACCGATAGTGCAACAATTTCGGCGGCATATTGGCGATGAATTCGTTTTAATGGACGACAATTGGCACCCCTATCATGCACATCTTGTGAATGACTTCCTTCAGGTCAACGACATCCTAGAGTGGCCAACATGTTCTCCAGACATGAACCCTATCGAACATTGAAAAGGGCTGTTTATGGACGACGTGACCCACCAACTACTCTGAGAGATCTATGCCTAATGGCCGTTGAGGAGTGAGACAATTTGCACCAACAGAGCCTTGATGAATTTGTGAATTGTATGCGACGACGAATACAGGCATATATCTAAGAATAAGGACGTGGTACTGGGTATTAGAGGAATCAGTATGTACAGCAACCTGGACCACCAAATCTGAAGGTCTCGCTGTATGTGTGGTTTTCATGAGCAATTAAAAGGGTGGAAATTATGGTTATATTGATATTTATTCCAGTTTTCTGTACAGGTTCCGGAACCCTCGGAACCGAGGTGATGCATAAATTTTTGATGTGTGTAGTTTCTGCACTATCTGCGATCTCTTGTGAAACTGTTCTGCAGGCTCTGCGAATGGGTAGCGGTCCCTGGCGGCCGTTGGTGGAGACCTGGTGTTGTGTTGTGGCCGCCGGTAAATATTTGTGTTGACAACACAGACGACATGGGTTTGCCTGGTGAATATACCCCCTTTGATGCAGGCATCCCGTGTTATTCGGACGTGAACTGGGATGTCGATGCAGTAGGTGCTACTATGTATGAAATGGGCGGCCACAGCAGAATGCATTAACCATATTTTACTTTAATTCCAACAGAGAAATATGTTTCGCATGACGAGTGTTTTGCAGTGCAGGTAAGACTCAGAAGTGAATTATCCTTGTTACATGAAGTCCCACTCTATAATAGAATTGTAAACAAAAAGATGTTTTTTTACAATTACTCACTGGATCTTCTTCATTTAATTATCGATCGGTTCTTGAACACAGTATTACGGTATTGCTTTTATTCATCGTTAACATGGTGTATTTGTTACAAAACAATCTACATTATGTTCAATTCAGAATTAATGTTAAACAAGGAATTACGTAAATTTAGTAAAAAATCAATACCATTTTCCATAGGCCCATGTTTTTGTACCACAGAACCCCTAGTTTTGAGACCTGTAGCAGGATGGTTATTTTAATTACTTTCATTCAGTTTCAAATGAAGACAACAATTCTTTTTAATTAATTGTGAGAATATGTAGTGCATATTTTTACAAATAATCGCACTACTTTTCTGTAAGTGTTTTTCAGCGATTTGATAACGCAATATCAGAAAAAGAATGATTCACTTCAGGGCAATCACCACGATTAACCACACGAAAAAATGAGAAATTAACCAGGTGATCAGCAATGATGATTTTGTGGGAATCCTGATGAAGCCACAGAAGTAGGAAAATAGAAACAACGTGAACATGAAGTGTTTGAATTAAAGTCCAAATTGAGCTCAGGTATCCTAGATCCACTCGATAGACAATTCTGTACTTCGTGCCTTGTCTCAACGCTGCCAATCCTAGCGATCAATTGTTTGGTTTGAAGCTTGTTGCTGAAATTCATTCTAGTAACTGTGGTGCCAAATCTTGCACTTGAGATGTGTGCGTGTTGTTGCAGCCATTTTGTATCAAATTGGAACGAGTCCTTCTCATCCCGTACGGTAAGTCTCCCCTGACCTACGGTTCTGGGTGACTTTACCGAAATCTACCCTTTTCCTTGACCTCTCGAGTCTTTTCCTTCACCCTTCTTCCTTCCCCTTCAACCCTTCTGCCTGAAGAAGAAGCCACTGGCTCCGAAAGGTTGGCAATCACAACAGTCTTTTATGTGAGTATTCTGCTGCCGCTTGCAGAGTAGATTTTTTATTAATAAAATCAAAAAATTTCGAGGTGAGCATCTTTTAAATATGCTTTCTTAGATTGTTCTCGTTCCCTGTGATATTTTTTATCACAGCAGATGAGTGGCACGTAAACTATGTTGTCAGTATTACACAAGACGCTCCCACCGCACCGCCGTTCCAGACTAGAAGTTGATGTGGTCCTTTCCCTCTCCTTGGAAACCTTTCAAAGGTAAATACTATCTGTACAAGACTTGCCACCATAGTTCCATTCTGCAGAAGTGGGAAGAGACTGATAGATGTCGTGTTGCTTCTCATCGCTGCAAGTGCTTGCGTATTTGAAATCTTTAACAGGTTTAAATTAAATTCGTATTCATTATTGTAAATAAGGACCAGATTGGAACATGAGTGAATTTGAAAGGTGCTTTCACAAAACCTTGTCACTTACGTGTGACATTTATACCACAGCAGATGACTGTCATGAAACATACGTTACCAGCCATGCTGCAACTGCTTTCTCCTGCGACCAAGACCCCCTGAGCTCAGAGATTGAAAAACACTGCTGTAAGCATACGTGTAGCTTGGTCAAATAAAACACGACATCTAGTATCATAAACTTATTATTTAAATCTGATATTGCCTCATCACGAAGGAATAAAATGTATTTTCTGGGGATAATCCTTCTACCGGTGAAATACTGCGGGCAAATTAAGTGTGTTGAGATGTTTATAAATGTATCGCATAGAGATTTCTCAGAAATCTTCGTTGACGCTAACAGAAAACTAATGAGAGTTTTAGCTGTTGCGAAACTGACGTCACCTGCAAGACCCATTGCACGGTCGGGCCACTACAGCGTCATTTGACGATTGCCCATTGAGTCCGTATATTTCAGTGACATAATAAATGCTTCATTTTCCTCATTACTTATTTTCTTTAGTCACTGATACGTTAATTGGCTTTGAATACCCACTCTTAATCATTTTTCGTATTTGCTTGTACCAGTAACGAAAAATGGTTCAAATGGCTCTGAGCACTATGCGACTTAACTTCTGAGGTCATCAGTCGCCTAGAACTTAGAACTAATTAAACCTAACTAACCTAAGGACATCACACACATCCATGCCCGAGGCAGGATTCAAACCTGCGACCGTAGTGGTCACGCGGTTCCAGACTGTAGCGCCTAGAACCGCACGGCCACACCGGCCGGCTTGTACCAGTAACGCTGCTAGCCATTCACATGCAGCTGTAGTATAACAAATGATGTTACTAGTTGGCTTTACTAGTCTGTTCCGCTTATCCGATGTTTCTGAAATTTTTAAACGACTATGTAACTTATATTTTATAATGTAAGCTGACGTTTATGCAAAAGTATTTAGCATTTTTGTATTACTAAAGGATAATGACTGAACCACATTGTCTGTGAGTTAACAATACCGCACATCTGACTGTGTTGATTTGCCGCATTAATTCAGAAGAGTGTGGAGGCCCAGCCATTTTTTTTATTGCTTGTTCTGTATCTCTTCGTGCTGGAGAGAAAATGCTGAGCAATACTAATGCGCAGAATTAGAAAATATTTCATGGGGGTTGTTGTGGTAATACGTACGAAGCAAAAATCATCACACACAACATGAAATATCTTTAAACAACGATGTTAATAAGGTATTAGTTGTCGTATCTCTTGTTTTTAAATTCAGAAGTACCGTAAGCTCTATTTAAGTTAATATCATAGGAACTGTTTCCATTTGATTTGTACGTTTTCAGAAATAGTAAGAATAGTTAGTCAGCTATGTTTCCGTAACGCTGTGACCAAATAGTATTGTAGTTACATAAGGCATAAAATACGTGCTGTGTAACGACAGTATCGACGACCATCCTGGTTTAAGCCTTATGAATGCAATAACAATATCGCATATTGACAGGCAAAATTTGTTTCGTCTTCTGGTTCACGGCCACGATTTATTTTCAATTTTGGTCTGAATTACTTTAATAGTACCTTTCTCGTAAGGCATACATCTCAAACGTCTCTCCTAATCTCATTTCTGATTTTATTTACGGTCTCAGATCATTTAGCAGCTCGTATCAAGTTCATTTATGCATATAAATATGTCTTTCCTGTTTATTATTTAGCTCAGTGACTCATAAGAAACAATATTTTTTCTGTTTTTGAATTTCATTCTGTTTTAATTTATAAATTAATCTTTCACGTGCAGCGGAGAGCGTGCGCTAGTGAAATTTCCTGAAATTTTAAAACTACGTGTTGCCGAAATAGAGAGTGTAGAGGCCATACATCAGTCGGTGAATGCCCTGTTCTTGAAAGTCAAGGGCTCTGTTTCGATTTCCGGAGTACACAGTTTCACATTCGCGGGAAGTTTCCTCACTGGGTTACTTTCATTTGCGCCCTATGTTTATGTTAACCCCCCATTTGGTATGCTTCCCTTCTGACCTTCGGCATTATAGTTTTGCTATGCTCCTTCATATCATTTTGGCACAAGTGTAATGACAGTTCCCTAGTCGATTAATCTTCATTGTTAAATCCGATCTTGCTCTCTGTCCATGATTTGCTCGGCTTAGGAAAGTTTTTCCTTCTCCTACCAGTGAAACTGTATTTGCAGGGTGTGAACAGGTTACGGAACCGTTGATCGCAATAAAAGTCACACTCTGGCACGCACACGTTTCGGACACCACAGCAGCTGTAGTGCGCAGCGAACTTCGTGCACTGCACTGTGCGCAAAGCAACCTGAAATGAAGTTAATTAAACAAAGCACGGACTTGTTAAGTAAACACCGACAGGAGCAGGGGATCAGGAGACACGTGACTTCCTTCTAAGAACGAAGCGAACTGTCATTTAATGCATAGCTACCAGTGCGAGTGCACACCTACCAGTGCTCGTCCCATTTACTATTACACGTGTTTCCACTCACTGTGTCGTTCCATCTCCTAGTTGGCGCCACAGCCCCTCCCTACCAAGCTCACGTGTCGTCCGGCCGGGTGAAATTTCTCAGAGCCCGTTTTTCACGCAGCTCCGAGAATTGCCTCGGGCCGGAATTAGTTTGTAATTTAATGTACGAAATAAGTAAGATGTTCTGGCTACCACGAACCTCTATTCCCCAAAATGTCCTTACAGAGAAAGGGCATTAAACATTCCTGTAACCAGGTTTTTGGGAAGTGTGAGCAAATTATTCGCACGAAATTTCACGCACTCTTGCCAAGAAAAAGCCACTTCTTTCGCCTTAATAGTAATATAACTGAAAAATTTATTTCGAAGGTATTCGTAGGAGGGTATACTCATACGACGTACTTTTCCGAGCTGAAGCGCACGTTAAATCAAAGGAAATTTGCGTGTTGCAGAATTCGCGGTCTTTCAGCATATATTACTTTTATCTGATGAATATATAATGTTGTCTGCATCTAAGTACCGGAAAAACTACACAATTAAACACGTTCAAAGAAAATTCTACACAACTAAGGAGTTTACATGTTAATTATATATGTCATCAAGAGCAATTTTATTCGTTCTTATTGATTTCCATTTGTTAATATGTCTATTTCGAAGAAATATCTTGTATTAAATTTATAAATTGGCCTATGGTTCCTCTTCGAAAAAGGTTCAAATGGCTCTGAGCACTATATAACTTAACTTCTGAGGTCATCAGTCCCCTAGAACTTAGAACTAGTTAAACCTAACTAACGTAAGGACATCACACACGGCAATTCCCGAGGCAGGATTTGAGCCTGCGACCGTAGCGCCTAGAACCGCTCGGCCACTCTGGCCGGCGTTCCTCTTCATCTTAGTCCATTGAGTACTTTATGCTCTACACAGCAGCCTACAAATTTCGAGATTCTTATGGAACTAATGCAGTTATAGCCTAAAGGAAACGATAAATTGCATTTGTTAGCCCACGATACAGCACACACACGTTTCCAAGCCATTCAGTGCATAAGGATTACAAATGCTGGATGAATCATTGCTGTCCAGACTTGCCTCCAGTCGAGAACGCGTGGGATGTGCTGGGACGAGAAGTGACTAGCGGGATTCGTCTACCCTCAGCTCTCACGGAACTACATGAACAGGTCGAGCAGGCCTGGCATAAGGTAACCCAGGACAGTTTTGGCTCGCTGTACGATCGACTGGTTTCCAAAGTCGGCGCCTGTATTGCCATCCGTGGAGGTTACACCAAGTACTAATATAATCGTTAGAGCGTGGGTCGATATCATGAACCTTAGAACCGTTTGCGCTATCGATCCCTAAGTGTAATCAATTCATGTACTGAAGATGCAATGTTGCAACAATAAACCTTCAGTGAGTTGGAAGCCTCTGAAGTGGTGAACCAGTATTTTTCCTGCAGTGTAGAATGTTTCCCTACTCATTACTGCTTCCTTCCTATATCACGCATCCACAGAGCCACCCGAAATCAGTTAATTGTCAATTCTCCATTGGGGAATGGATCTTGAGCGTTACTTTCATCAAAACCCTTCACGTTTGATAGATTTCGTACCACTATCCCCAATCTAGCGTGTTGTGACGCTGATAGAGATGCAACACCGAAGTTATGTGAATGCAGTACCTCCTATCGCGATTTCACCAGTTCAGTATGACGTGCTTCGACGAGACCACAGCTGTCCTCAGACAGACAGCTGTTCCTTCGTGTCTGTCACGACACGCAACCTGAGCCAGCAATCATTTGGACTGGGATACCTGTCGCCACAACTTAGACGGCACGCAAGAACACCCGGGGGATCGATGTTGCGTGGCTGCAGCGGCGGAGCTCAGCCAAAGCCGGACACCACTCGCTGGTCGTTTGTCAGGCTGCGAAACAGCCTGTCTTCTCCGCGGTTGCTCACACCGCGTTGTATCAAGCCCGAAGGATCGTGAGAGGAAACCTGGAAAACATGCGCATTCTGTCCTGCGCAGGAAATGAGTAAGTGATTTCTGACGTATCACACAGAGCCCAAGGTGTTCCTTAACGCAAATCTGTTTAGTCACGCGTTTTGTGGTAGTATTATTCATTATCATCTTTTTTATCACCTCATATCTTTTCTACTGATTACGAGCTGTCATGAGCAAAACATATCTGTGCTGCCCATACATTCTCATTTATGAAGGTAACAAAAGGAGGAGGAAAGACCAAATGGTGAATATTAGAGTCTCTTATTCTATGGGACAGAGATCGAGGAACAGGTAAACATAAGTTCGCGTAGTGGACATTACTGGAATCCAAATCCATCCAGGAAAAGCAACAAAAAAACCATATCAGCAGAAAGGGAATTCATTGCAGAGAATATAAAAGATCTGATGACTGTGACAGACTGTGATTTATTTCTTACCAATACCTGGAAAGAATACGACTACCTGGTACACAGGTCTGGAAAGAATACGGCTACCTGGTATAGAGCTTTTTGAATATCTCTCAATTGAACTGCTCTATACACCGAAAACGTTTTTCTTTGGCTGTATCCGTCAGTTTTTGTACAAAGATAGGAAAAAACATAACAGGTAGTGAAGATTTCTCTGTGCTTATTGACTAGTAATTCATAGACAGTATACTGCCTACGATCATCTTCAAGGACCTTTCCATATCGTCTGAAAAACCACACCTCTTAAACACATTATGACGTTAAATCACATGTGCGCATATATATATATATATATATATATATATATATATATATGTGTGTGTGTGTGTGTGTGTGTGTGTGTGTGTGCGGTGTTCATGTGCGTGACTGGGAAGGTGGGTGGCTGGGTGGCCGATGTGTGTCCTTCTGTGTGTATGGATGCATGTTTGTATGTAACTGTGATTCCCCGGTTTTCGTATATTAATTTACAGAACAGATGACTTCTTTCGATTGCATCTGTCACATTTTTCTCTAATACTTCTACAGGATTTTGTTAATTCATCTTCTAAAAAATCTAATATTTTCCAGTTTTTCACTATCCGTGTTTTGACATTCGTTGAAATTTGTGTCTGACATCCATCTGTAGCTTTATTCGCAAATTTATCTGCAAAAGCTTTTCTGCTCTATTACAGTATCTATTTTGTTTCATTTCAGTTGCTCTGTATCTGATATAGAGTTGTGGAAGTGGGTTGGTCGGGCAGAGGGGTTCACAATGACAATATTCTCAAATATATCATACTCTTCGCCGATATATTCGCGGCAGAATGCTAATAATAGAAACCGTAATGACAGAGACCATCATACAATGTTGATATAATGAAGAAAAATGCGGCTAAGTTCTGAAAAATATGAATATTAATATTTTTTATTGAATGTAGTGCACTCACGTGTGTTTGACATTTCACTAAATTAAGGCATTCGCACTACTTCGATCTAAATTCAAGCAACTTGCCCTGTATGCTGCCTTTTTCATTTTGTGCCCGTTACTTGTGCCATCACGAAACCCTAATTTTATGCTGATCTTGCATGTAGTAATCACAGATCCGATCGTAGTAGCTGGTTTCTATCAATCTAACACCTATGGTGAAACCGTTTCATCACATTTTGAACTATTATCGGCCGACTACGGCTGTTCAAGGCGACGACACAAATACTTACGTACAAAATTACACCACTCAAAATTTTGTAAAACAAAATAGTACGGCACTTAATATACAGGTTTCCTTGTGTTCTACGGATACGTCTTCCGTATATGTTTGGAGAATGAAGTGAAATCAGTGCAACTGTTTTTACACACTGATTCTACCTTCTATATGTAAGGAGCAGTCAAATGAAAACCAAGCAGATGAAGTACAAGTGAGTAAACTGTTTATTATTTCGCAGTTAATTGCCGTAACTGTTAATACATATTTAGCAATTGCGACAGAATACTATCAATGCCGTCATTGAAAAATTTTGCCTGTCGCCTACGGAAGCATAATTGTACCCAGGAGTGCATCTCTTAGTGCGAAGCAAATCGACTATCACAAATGTCTTTCATCATCGCATCGAAAATATGGAAGAGATGAGGAGTGTTTGGAGGATGTGTAAGAGCTTTCGAAGCAAACTTCTGCAGCGTAAGTTAGTCGAAACAATCTTAAAATATGAATACCCTCTAACATTTTTCAATGAAAGCATTGACCGCCTTGTCTCACTGTAGGATGAATGTATTAACAGTTAGAGCTACTACTTCCGAAATAATAAACCGTTTATTTAATCATTACCATTTGACTCCTTTTCATTGGAATGCCCCTTATAAAACTATAAAGGATATGCACAGAAAAGAGGAAATTTGAGAACGATAATATCCTTGACGAATCTGTAAGGGAAAGTGATTGTAATGAAATACGAGGAATCACATTTTCGAGGGAGAACTAAAAAGAATTGAAATAAAAAGCTGTATTAAATACAGTGTGAAGCACAATAGTGTCCTGTTGTAATAACAAGTTTTACCCAGAGCAGAAGTAAGCAGTGACGAATGACGCAGCAGATGGTGCAAAAATTTTGTAACAGCAAAGACAGAGCTTAAGAGAGCCTTTCCTAGCATCACCGCGTAAAGTAGTGACATGTGTTACTATAGGGATATGAAAACGAACAACGCGAATGGTTCTTCGAGATCTGTAGCTAAATAGAGGAAATAATTAGCGATAAAAATATTTTTAGGCAATGGTATGAGCCATTAGACAGTGGAACGGATCCAGTAATTATGAAACGTATCATGAAATGGTTCTAATGGAAACGCACTCAATGAAATTTTCAAGGCTAGCTTAGTAAGCTGAGCTTCAAAAACTGGAGAACTCCCTTCATTCCCCAGTGTGGATCGGTGTGAAATTAAGCTGTATATGAAACTCCTATTTGTAAGAAAGGGAGATTTCCTAGACAGTTTCTGTTATTGTACTACTGGTCAGTAAGCTGAGCTTCAAAAACTGGAGAACTCCCTTCATTCCCCAGTGTGGATCGGTGTGAAATTAAGCTGTATATGAAACTCCTATTTGTAAGAAAGGGAGATTTCCTTCACAGTTTCAGTTATTGTGCTACTGGTAAGTAAGCTGAGCTTCAAAAACTGGAGAACTCCCTTCATTCCCCAGTGTGGATCGGTGTGAAATTAAGCTGTATATGAAACTCCTATTTGTAAGAAAGGGAGATTTCCTAGACAGTTTCAGTTATTGTACTACTGGTCAGTAAGCTGAGCTTCAAAAACTGGAGAACTCCCTTCATTCCCCTGTGTGGATCGGTGTGAAAAAAAGCTGTATATGAAACTCCTATTTGTAAGAAATGGAGATTTCCTAGACAGTTTCAGTTATTGTACTACTGGTCAGTAAGCTGAGCTTCAAAAACTGGAGAACTCCCTTCATTCCCCAGTGTGGATCGGTGTGAACTTAAGCTGTATATGAAACTCCTATTTGTAAGAAAGGGAGATTTCCTAGACAGTTATCGGTTATTGTACCACTGGTCAGTAAGCTGAGCTTCAAAAACTGGAGAACTCCCTTCATTCCCCAGTGTGGATCGGTGTGAAAAAAAGCTGTATATGAAACTCCTATTTGTAAGAAAGGGAGATTTCCTAGACAGTTTCAGTTATTGTACTAATGGTCACGTTCCGTATGGATCATAGGACGAAAATACTATGAATGAGTGTAGGGACAAAAGAGTATACAGAAGATTGGTGACAAATGGCTCATTTTTGTACTGACAGATGTTTTAAAAACCACACACAGGAGAAAATAAACAACCGTGGGAAATTATATTTGCACAATGAGCAAAAGCAGCGAGAAACCTTGATATTCAAATAATTTGCCATTAAGATGATCCCAGTATCTATAATGTGCTTTTTGGATGCATTTCGAAACATAGAAATAGAGATACTAATAAACAAAGATAGAGTTCTTTAACACTGTAAGCTAAACAACAATAATAGTAATAAAGCGAAAGACACAGGTCCTTATAATACTAAAACTGATTGTATTACAATTGTATTCGGCGACTAGGTATACAAGCATCTCGGCAAACGGGAACAATCAGAAATAAAGCCCCTATCCAACATGAAATTACGCGGAAGATGTTTTCAGTCGAACAATCAACCATAGAAAAAGAAAAGAAAAATGTTAAAGTAATCGGTTTAACTTAATTTTGTGGCTTCTTAACTTTTCGATGAAAGATAATGATCTCTGGACCATTATATTTGTTTATGCCAAGATCGAATTCTACATTGAGTGGATTACATTAGGTAAAAGCTGGGAATGATGCGATAATAAGCTGGAAAAATATCATGGGATGATGCTGTAATACAATATGAAATAAGTGTATTATTAAAAGTAAAAAGACAGTGATGATAAGAGAAACATAAAACATCACAAACTTGGATATAATTGATGCTATAAAACACAGATCTTCCAAAAGTGTCAAGGAAGAGTGTGTAAAATTATCTAAATGTCAAAGTTATGCTATAAGGAAAGTGACGCAGTCAGCCAGTGCAGATATCAGCCCCCTCAGTACAGACACGTTCACAAAATACGCAAAAAACTTCAGACACATAAATCACAAAAATTAAAATCAAATGTGGATATAATCAACATACGGCATCAGTACATTTGAAGTATTACGCAACCACATTAGAATTTATAGATATTAACGTCAAACTTACAAGCAGTATTGAGCATTTTTTGACCTACGAGCAACAAAAGACCAGTATTGCAGACTGTCTGCCTGATTGTTTTAATCAGATAATTTACATTCCTCTCATGCATTATCTCATAAGGCTAGATTTACAATTGTAAGGCTTGATACAGCACGTTACCAACGGAACTGCAAACTAATGATAGTATTGTGAAGGATTCGAAGTTGTTACAATAATGTTCCACATTGTATCATAGAAGGCTGAGCTACGAATCTAGTGCTAGTGTGTTTATACGAGTTTCGAAGAGTTGACCCCATAAGCCAACCATTCGCCGAGTGTTAACTGACATCATGCGTTTGAAGTAGAAGTTGCGAAACAAGTCATTTTATGCTTTTAGAGTCTTATCCAGAACAACTGTTTCCAACATATGTAAGCGCAGTAACGGCCAGCTTGTTTATCAGCTTACTGTGGTGTTACGTGGCGCACTCATGTGGCTGTTACCAGTCACCACCTTAGATAAGATGTCTTTGAAGGCATCTATACGATGTTGGCACAAACTATTATACATCGATTATCAAAGGTATCATTAGTTTTCGATTTCTCTAGATGCATTTCGGGCTACCCCATCATCAGATCTTTAACATAGACATACAGTATCTCGTCACTTGTACACATTCATGTACAACATAAGCTTGCGTAAAACCTTTTGCGACGAAGACAAGTGTGTAATTATTAGTATTACTTTCTTTGTTTCCGTAAACTGTTACATTTTTGGGGATATGAATATTGGATATTACTTGCAGATGTAGGTAAACAACTACATTATTTTATGTCCAGTGGAAACATGATTTCGTAAATACAGTGGGAATAGAATGAAGTTTTTTTTAGAGTGGTGTTATAATCTCTTAGCTTCCCGTGAAAAAGTGTCAGTATTTAATGTGTATCGACCGTGTGTAATGGAGTCTCAATCTGGTAGCACAGGATTATTGTGGTAGGTACCTAGCATGAGGCACACTTGTGCAGACTTGCTTCTGGCTACAGTAAACTATGCAAAACAGACTAGTGATTGATGCTAAATGAAACTGATACATGGGTATCGATTGCAACTGTCAATCGGTGGTGTAGTTGTATCGAAGCGGCTCAAGTCAGAGGTCATACTCGTTTCGAGCATAGGAAAAGCTCTTTGCCCGCGCGCTTGACTATGAAGCTGTGGGCGGGCAACGGAAGAGGTTTCCTGTAAGAAGGTTTGACGAATAACCTGTGGTGTACGCGGCCGCGCTTCGGCATTCGGTATACCGCAGTTGTTTTGATGCATCGAAGAGTGGCGAAAGCGGGCCAGTGAGATGCCTGTGTTTGACTGGCAGTGCACCACAAGTCTCTGAGCACTATGGGACTTAACATCAATGGTCATCAGTCCCCTAGAACTTAGAACTACTTAAACCTAACAAACCTAAGGACATCACACAACACCCAGCCATCACGAGGCAGAGAAAATCCCTGACCCCACCGGGAATCGAACCCGGGAACCCGGGCGCGGGAAGCGAGAACGCTACCGCACGACCACGAGCTGCGGACGCACCACAAGTGTTTGAATAGTTACTGTGTTCTACTTGACCCATCACGTTAACTGGGTTTCGAAAATTTTGTTTGCTCATGCTTTGAGAAGTGTGGCGGATGCTGTCTTTCATGCTCCAGTGAGGATTAACGTTTCTTTCTGTTATCCATTGTAGAAGCAGAAAGGTTTGTTTGTAGACAAAGAGATGGTCTGAGTGTGATGCTTGCTAAATGTTATTAGTTGATGGTTTGTGTTTACCGAGGGTAGGTTCCTATGCTGAAAGGAACGGCATAAGTAGTATAATTCTGGTTCCCGAGTACAGGAAAGGTGGCTGTCAGCTCAAGATTCTGTAAGTGTTCACGTATTCTAGTTTCATCATTTCCAAGAGTAAAGTTGTGGGTTATTCTGTTGGATGATAAGTACTTAAGGCTCAAAGTGAAGTGGTTAAATATTGAGAGGAACAAAAAGTTTAAACTCGTTAATGAAAAAAACCCTAAGCTCTAATTTTGGTGTTAAATCTTAAGGGAACCGACAGTTGTAGTGTTGGTCACTGCTGAGATTGTTGATTTCAAACTGAAGTTATCTTCTTGTTACGTACGTAACAGGCTTGAGGAAGACTGGCCTTTTGACAGTCCGTCACGCTGACCATTCAGCTACCGGGGGCGGACATACCATTGTAGTGATACTTACTGTCTAGTTGCGTGCACTAATGACTGTTTGTTTTGTCTTAGGTTGAAGGTAACACAGAGGGTGGCCACTTCGCAGTTCTGGAGCTATATGCATTGGCTTAATATATATATATATATGTGCGTGTGTGTGTGGCAAGTACCTCGAAGTGATTAAAGAAATCATGCTAGTTTTGGTGAGAACGTATGTGACTTAGTGCCACCAATCAGTAATGTTAAATTTTTTGATTTGTTTGATTAAAACGGTCCATGATCCGAAATCACGATGTAAATAATCGTGTTGAAATCTCTAAGTACCAAACCATGTTCCATAAATGACGTTGATAAATGTTTTGTAAGTCTATCGTCTAGAGGCTTTCCACTCAAAGATCACTGCATCCAAGCTACCACACTCTGAAGATTTTAAAAGGGTCGTTAGTTCCGAAGTAATTCCATCTGCTTCACCAATCCCAACAGAACACCCCCCCCCCTCCCACCGGGTTCCTAACAGAAACCAGAATAGAGATATGGCAGACAACATCCGCGCACCATATTCATTACGATCCTTAAATGCAACTATACTAATGGCTTATTCAACAAATACAAGCACCAGGGTGTTGGTATACCATTAGATATCTCTTGTGTTATACCCAATCTCCTTGGACTGAACTACCAACTGTTCTTTTTGCTTTTCAGAATGAAGACCTGCAGGCAGCGCTCAACGCGTTGATAACCAGCTCTGAAGAGGACAGGCTGCGCTTTGCACCTCTGTAAGTACTCACATTCCACGTAATAAGCTTTTCTTGATGCAGCCTGCAAGATTTTTTTGTGGCAACGTACACTTTTACACTCAATTCAATGACAGGTATCTACTGTAAACTAACAAATGCGTCACCCTTCAATACATAGGGATTAAGTAACAATTCTCAATTAAGGAAACACGTTATCCCCGAATTCCAGATCTGCGAATTAAAATTTGAAGTACCATAACATTTTCTCTACTTTCCGCTGAATTCGTTGCGACAGACATCTGTATCATACGACGACCTCCTCCTGCATAATCCATAGCGTTGACAGTCGGAAACGACGATGTGCTATCATTGTAAACGATTTTGTGCGTTTGTAGTACCTGCTAGTAAAATATCAATACAGCGTCAGTCACCATAGTCAGTTGCTACTTGTGGCGACGAAGGGAGTCTTGTTACTACCTCAGGTGTATATCAACTTAATACAGCACGAAAACTTTGCGAACTAACTCCATGAATGTGTTCGCGTTACACTGCGTTTCTAATCCTGCCCAAATATTTCTCTTAAAAGCGGAGTGTGAGATGGTTTGATAATCCCTGACGAATTAAAAATCACACAACCTTGAGTTTCATGGGCAGTGCTCTCGCCAACTGAGCTACTAAAGCACCACTTTCAGTCTGCCCTGCAGCGTCGCTTCTTCCGCTACCTCTCTGAAACTTTTCCAACTACACAGAAGCTCTGCTGTATATCTTGCTAGACGTAAGGGAGCTTGAATCAGTTCTCGTTGTTGATGAAGAGAGAACGGTAGTATCATTAGTGCACTGTAATGGAAGCGACACGAGACCAATTTGAGACTGGAAACTTAAGTTTTTCACTTCTGCGTGTGACTTTCGAGTGAAGTTAAAGGAACGTACCTATTTACTGGCCTGAACTTGTACGCTTTTATGCCTCCAAAACAGTTTTTGAGGGAAGTTTTAATTTTCTGTCTTCATTAACGTCCTGTTTTCATCTCAAGAAATCTATTGCGGAAGGACTCGTTTGCTAGTGGAAGCGTACAGACTATATGCTCTGTCTGAAGCAACATGTGGAGACTCGTTTCTGCTATTCAAATACGATGTGACAAAATGTCCTGATCGGTGTGATGTGTCATGTGCTGCTACAGTCGTGACTGACAGTAAATGCTGAACGCTACGAAACACAGTTACTCAGTTTGAATTGTGCACTTAAACACAAACGCCTGCAATGTATTCAGAGGATTGTCAAACCACATGTTGTAAACCGAGTAAAGGAAACAAAAGGACTATCGATGGGATTTCTTATCCCACTCGCCATGTTCAACGTACATCGCCCTTCCGAATACTACACTCCTGGAAATTGAAATAAGAACACCGTGAATTCATTGTCCCAGGAAGGGGAAACTTTATTGACACATTCCTGGGGTCCGATACATCACATGATCACACTGACAGAACCACAGGTACATAGACACAGGCAACAGAGCATGCACAATGTCGGCACTAGTACAGTGTATATCCACCTTTCGCAGCAATGCAGGCTGCTATTCTCCCATGGAGACGATCGTAGAGATGCTGGATGTAGTCCTGTGGAACGGCTTGCCATGCCATTTCCACCTGGCGCCTCAGTTGAACCAGCGTTCGTGCTGGACGTGCGGACCGCGTGAGACGACGCTTCATCCAGTCCCAAACATGCTCAATGGGGGACAGATCCGGAGATCTTGCTGGCCAGGGTAGTTGACTTACACCT
This sequence comes from Schistocerca americana, assembly GCF_021461395.2. Lineage (NCBI taxonomy): Eukaryota > Metazoa > Arthropoda > Insecta > Orthoptera > Acrididae > Schistocerca > Schistocerca americana. The sequence continues at coordinate 318,733,015 of NC_060125.1, read as the reverse complement.
TCTAGAGCACGTTGGGTGGCACGGGTTACATGCGGACGTGCATTGTCCAGTTGGAACAGCAAGTTCCCTTGCCGGTCTAGGAATGGTAGAACGATGGGTTCGATGACGGTTTGGATGTACCGTGCACTATTCAGTGTCCCCTCGACGATCACCAGTGGTGTACGGCCAGTGTAGGAGATCGCTCCCCACACCATGATGCCGGGTGTTGGCCCTGTGTGCCTCGGTCGTATGCAGTCCTGATTGTGGCGCTCACCTGCACGGCGCCAAACACGCATACGACCATCATTGGCACCAAGGCAGAAGCGACTCTCATCGCTGAAGACGACACGTCTCCATTCGTCCCTCCATTCACGCCTGTCGCGACACCACTGGAGGCGGGCTGCACGATGTTGGGGCGTGAGCGGAAGACGGCCTAACGGCGTGCGGGACCGTAGCCCAGCTTCATGGAGACGGTTGCGAATGGTCCTCGCCGATACCCCAGGAGCAACAGTGTCCCTAATTTGCTGGGAAGTGGCGGTGCGGTCCCCTACGGCACTGCGTAGGATCCTACGGTCTTGGCGTGCATCCGTGCGTCGCTGCGGTCCGGTCCCAGGTCGACGGGCAGGTGCACCTTCCGCCGACCACTGGCGACAACATCGATGTACTGTGGAGACCTCACGCCCCACGTGTTGAGCAATTCGGCGGTACGTCCACCCGGCCTCCCGCATGCCCACTATACGGCCTCGCTCAAAGTCCGTCAACTGCACATACGGTAACGTCCACGCTGTCGCAGCATGCTACCAGTGTTAAAGACTGCGATGGAGCTCCGTATGCCACGGCAAACTGGCTGACACTGACGGTGGCGGTGCACAAATGCTGCGCAGCTAGCGCCATTCGACGGCCAACACCGCGGTTCCTGGTGTGTCCGCTGTGCCGTGCGTGTGATCATTGCTTGTACAGCCCTCTCGCAGTGTCCGGAGCAAGTATGGTGGGTCTGACACACCGGTGTCAATGTGTACTTTTTTCCATTTCCAGGAGTGTATTTGTTTCACTCATTGCAGCATAAACTTTAATACAGTATTTCATATCTCTCAGCGATCTCGAAAATTATCCCCATGAGTGGATCACCCCAAAAGAGGTTGCATTTTTTATCGCAGGATCCTTTTTTTATGTGAAAACTGGGAGAGGATTTAGCTGCTGAAGGTCATTACTTTCAGTAAATTATCTGATACAGTCGTTTTAAGAAAAGTAAATTGGTCTTCTGTCCATCAAACAATGCGAATATATTCAATTACTCAGAATCGTAATAAAAGGACAGTTCTAAATAATGGTTCAGTCTCGGCCTAGGGAATCGTGTCCTGAGTGAATTCCACGCAGTAGTGGACAACATGCCCTCTTAAAATTTCCTGGAATATTTATTCTGGAACAGTCTCAAAACTATGACTAAGTTATCTCTGCGCAACATCTTTTTTAATTCCAAGACTTCTAATTCAGCAGGGGCTGCATGAGAGTTTCTGTGAAGCGGGTTAGGTTGGAGAAAGTTTGTAGCAGAAGTTGTAACGGAGGGCAGTGTGTCGTACATGAATGACGCATTCAGTAAGACCACTGTCCCTGAAAGACAAGTTCTGCGTTCGTGTCCACATCTGGCCCACGGTTTTAATCTAAGACTTGAATGTTTCACATTAATGTAATATAATATCAAGTGAAACATCAAAAACTTACTGTGAAAGTAGAGTGGTAATCCCAGTACGACGACTTTGTTACTAAAAACAGTATCATACAAAACTGGCTACTACTCTTCGTCATTCCTGCATTGTCATAACTGTGACAATGTGATGTACTGCGGAGAAGTAGGGAGAGGGTTAAAAGTGGTGGTCTGAAACACTACATTGCAAAGTGCTTTGTAATCTGTTAGAAAACTGGAAATGAACGTTAGCGAGAATTTGAGACGTGGTGTTTAGTAGATGATGCTGAGAAACAAATGCTCTGATTAGTTAATAATTGAGTGTCTCTGTAGAAACCACAATGAGAGAAATAAATGGGAATAGGTTAAAAATAAGAACAAGGACGGGCAAATATTTTCTGAAACGATTTGTTTAAAAGTAAGAAATAAAATATTAAAGAAAAATTTGATGTACCTTTCCAGGGCGCTCGAAATCAAGTGCTACAAATAAGGCACATGTTTTATTTCTTACTTCTAGACAAATTATTTTCCAAAACATTTGACCGGTTGTTCAGATTTATGTGGCATAATAAGGTATACGGTTCTTGGCGGTATAAAAAATTTAAGCTCCTAAGTCTACGCAATCTAAAGATACGGTCACTTAAGTCGCTTATTTAGATACGGGCAAAATTCACTCATTAGAACCCCAGGGTATTTCCCACTGACATATAACCGTAAAATTTGGCGAGCTGGAAGGTTTGGCTTGTAAAAAATGGCTCTCAGCACTATGGGACTTAACATCTATGGTCATCAGTCCCCTAGAACTTAGAACTACTTAAACCTAACTAACCTAAGAACAGCACACAACACCCAGCCATCACGAGGCAGAGAAAATTCCTGACCCCGCCGGGAATCGAACCCGGGAACCCGGGCGTGGGAAGCGAGAACGCTACCGCACGACCACGAGATGCGGGCAGCTGGAAGGTTTCGCAGTGTACAGATAATTGTTAATTGTAATTATATGACACCAAAAACTTATTTCCAGGATGGAGTAATGACCGTATTAAGAAAAGAATAGTAGCTGCTCACCACATACCGGAGATGCCGAGTAGGACATAGACGCAACAAAAAGACTGTCAGACAAAGCTTTCGACCAAACAGGCCATCATTAGAATAGGCAAAACACACACACACACACACACACACACACACACACACACACACACACACACACACACGCACGCACGCACGCACGGACACACACAAAATACTCTCTGGCTGCTAAGGCCCGACTGTGAGCAACAATGTATATTGGGAGAAGCAAAGTAGGTGAAAGTAGGTGTTGGAGTAAGGAAGAGGCTGGGGCGGGGAGGGGAATGGATAGCCGGATGGGAATGCGGGACAGTGTATTGATGACCTCCATTTGTTCAGATATCGCCAGTCCTTAACCCTCACCAACATAGTCCTGCAAACGCATGCCAATAAGGCCCAAACCTCCACGCAAAACCTCCTCCCCATCTGTAAAATTCTTCTGCCACGCAATCACAAATTACTGGGTCCCATATGAAACACTGAAACTGTTACCTCCCGCGAACTAGATTATTATGCACAACGTCACCTCAAAACACTCTCTGTCCTGTCCACTTCCTTCTTCCACATTGGACTACCGCTATCCACCACCTCTACATCAATCTACAAATCTCTGGCACAGCCACTCGTACCTGACAAATTCTGCCTTGTAGATCTACTACGTTTACCCAACGAACTCCCTGCCTTCACCATATAGAGTGCAGACCCTAAACGGATCAGAAAACCTTTAGCCTCACAGAAGTATCAGTTCTTCCCAGAGCCCTCACTTTTTTCCCCACCACCTAATTCAGTCATGCAGGTCTTGTTAAAGACCTTCTTTTCATCCCCAGGTCCCTAAACCGAAAACTTTTCGGCACTAACCTTGCCAATCGCACTCAACCAAAGACCAATGTTGAAACCTGCCTGACACGGTTCACTGTACCATCCAACCATGATCCATTCCCCCCCCCCTCTCCCCCCTCCCAGTGCCTTCAAATCACTCCCTGTTAGTTTTCCAGAATTTCTTAACATCAGGCCTTACCTCACCGTCATTCCCTCATTCCCTAAATCCATCAACATGAAAGCTAACATTAGATCTGTAGGAAGAACAGCAATCAAGCACCTAAAACTGATCCCAATTTTATAATCCTACCTTCTGACAAAGGCTCCACTACTGTTGTTTTAAACTAATTGCCAATCAGTTGTCAGTTTCATTCAGCCACAAACCCTGCCAAAGTGACCCTATTCCAGAAATCCAGCAAGATCTCCAGCCTCTTCTGAAATCTTTAGCCCCGTCCCAGAGCCTCTCACTGGAGTCCATTCCTCTCCTCATCCTAACCATTCACGGGATTTCCTCTACATTCTTCATAGTCCATAAACCCAGCCACCCAGGTTGCATCTTTGTGGCTAATTACTGTGCCTCCATTGAGATAATCTCTGGTCTCATAGACCAACACCTTCAGGCTGTTGTCTGCAACCTACTTTCCTATACAAAAGATATCAACCATTTCTTCCACCAACTCTATACAGCACCTGTTCTTTTACTTCATAGTGCCCTGCTAATAACTACTTATCCATCCCCCTAACGACAGTAGCCTTTCTGCAGTTGCATACTACCTTTCCCAACGCCTTCATGCACTCCAAATTTACAACTTCATTCCTAGTCGCCATGACCATCTACATTTTCGTCCTTAATTACTTCTCCTTTGAAAGGGTCACTTACAAATAAGTCCAGGATATGGGTATGGACTGTCACATCGCACCATCCTACGTCAACCTCTTCTTGGATCATCTAGAGGAATCGTCTCTAGCTCATAATCCCAAGCTCAAGTCCTGATTCACTGATGACATGTTCATGATCTGGGTCAAGGGCGAGGACCCCTATCCTCATTCCTCCTGAACCTCAACACCGTCTCCTACACCCGCCTCACTTGGTCCTCCCAACAAGCCTCATTCCTCAGTGTTGACCTCCATCTAAAGATTGTTAAATCAGTACGTCTCCTGTTGTGGTTGCCAGGAGAGCCAACAATGTGTTACTAGAGGAGGCCGAAATGCATACGCTTTAGCTCACGCAGGTGGCGCGAGGACTGGAACAGGACAAGGAAATTAGAATTTAGAAAAATGGACGTAGCTGGTGGCATACTTAAGTTTAATCCATTAATGATGAACATCGCTCTTGATGGTACATGATTCACAATATCAATAGTAACTCAATATGGCGGCATGTTAGGTCGTAGCAAATGACGTAGCTGAAGGCTATGCTAAACTATCGTCTCGGCAAACGAGAGCGTATTTTGTCAGTGAACCATCGCTAGCAAAGTCGGTTGTACAACTATGGCGAGTACTATACCTGCCGTGTGGTGGCGCTCGGTCTGCAATCACTGATAGTGGCGACACGCGGGTCCGACGTATACCACCGGACCGCGGCCGATTTAAAGGCTACTACCTACCAAGTGTGGTGTCTGGCAGTGACACCACATTCCTCCCACGCAAATCGGCGTACGGTTGTGTCATAAGGCTTCCGCCCGCCGTGGGGAGGACCCCACGTTGACGTATGCGACGAGGTGGGGAGCCTAACAAAAGGCGAGGCTGTGCCACCCGCAACCTGCCATTCGGACCGCGGGGAGCTAGGAAATGCCTGAAAACCTGCTCCTGGGTGCACGCCAACATGCGGTGTATGCGCCCGTAGAGAGACAGGAGGGGCCGAAGGGTCGACCTCCATCGGGCCGGGGCACCCGACGGACGAAGACGACATATGGTCCGGAGCGGGCAAGAGTCACGCTGGTCACGGGGAGCGATCGGCGGCGCGTGACCCTGGGAGGCGCCCGGCGGCTGCAGCGAAGCGTCCACTGCGGGCGTCGCCGGCGGGATAACAGGCGGCAGCGGCGGCGGTGGCGGCGGCGTGTCGTCATGGGGCAAAATGGAAGGCAGCGTCGGTAACACCTGGGGATGAGGCGAGCCAGTAGATGGGTGACCAGGGCGTTGACCGGACGGCCCGTCGCTGAAAGCAGACGGGGAGCGGCTGATCCCGTGCGACGACAGAGGCGCAGCTGATTGAGATGCCGACGCACCTCACCAGAGGCCCCTAAAACCAGGTACATAGCGCGGCCGAGGCAGCGAAAAATGCGCCCTTCGAGCCAACGCCGTGAACCTCGATAGTGGCGATAGTAGACAACGTCGCCTGGAGCAAAAGCAGGTGTCTGCCGCTGCACAGGAACCTGATGCGGCGGATGTAGCAAAGACATCAAGGTTCGATGATGACCATAGAGCAACTCAGCCGGCGAGCGACCATCTCGGGACCGAAAACGATACGAGGACAAAAAGCACAATAACGCGTCCTCCCGAGAATGCGACTCTTTCAACTTCAACATCTGTTACTTGAAACTCCTGACCAATCGTTCAGCGGCACAGTTTGACTGTGGCGAAAACGGCGCGGACGTCAGATGTTGAATACCATTGGTCTTGCAGAATTACTGAAATTCTGCCGACATCAATTGTGGGCCATTGTCGGAAACAATAGTCTGTGGAAGACCTTCAATGCAAAAGATAGCAAATAACGCTGGATGGTGGCAGATGACGTCGTGGAAGACATCATGACAACAAAAGGAAAATTACCGAATGAATATCCATAACCACCCATCGAGCATTCCAGAATGGACCAGCAAAATCGATGTGTAAGCGTTCCCAAGGGGAAGTGGCCTTTGGCCATGCAAAGAATTTCCGCGGTGGTGCTGATTGTTGTTCGGCACACGCCATGCAAGAAGAGCAGATATCCGTAATCGCGGCATCGATTCCGAACCAAGTACAGCGCTGAGGAGCAAGTTGTTTCGTTCTCACTATACCCCAATGTCCTTGGTGGAGAAGATGTAAGACAGAAGACTGTAACGAACATGGGACCACGACTATGGACTGATCATTATCAGAACGCAACAGCAAAACACCACGTCGAACAAAAAGTCTCTCCTTGTGAGCTAAAAATCGGCGAACGAACGGATCCCCGATCCGTGACTTTGACAAGGGCTATTGCGTAGCAACCAAAAGCAGAACGGTAGCAAGGACAGGGTCGGGAGCTGTGGCTGTAGCTACACGACGAAAATCAATCGGAAAAGATTCGACCACGTCCTCGGTTTCCACATCAATGAACATGCAAGCAAGTTCGGAGGAATCGATTGCCCTATCCTCAGCAACAGACAAGCGGGACAACGCATCGGCGTTTCCGTGCTTAGCAATGGACCGATACAAGATATCGTAGCGGTACTGCGAGAGGAAAATAGACCAGCGAATGAATTTCTGCGCTGTACGTGGAGGTACAGGCTTGGTCGGATGAAAAAGCGATGTCAAAGGTTTGTGGTCTGTGATTATGGTAAAGTGACGACCATACAAGAAATCATGAAACTTTGTAACACCAAATACGAGAGCCAATGCTTCTTTCTCGATCTGTGAATAATTTCTTTACGTAGACGAGAGCAATTTGGACGAAAAGGCAATAGGGCGATCGTGCGATCCATCTTTGTGCGCAACCACAGCACCGATCCCGAAATCCGATGCATCCACCATCAACAAATGGGGCTTATGGGGATCGAATGGCGTAAGGAAAGTATTGGAAAGCAACGTCGATTTCAACTGGCGAAAGGCGCCTTCGCATTCCGTCATCCAGACGAACGGAACGCCTTTACGGCGTAAGCGATGAAGCGGAACTGAAATGGAAGAGGCATGTGGCACATATCTGTTATAGTAATTTATTTTTCCCAGCACACTCTGTAGCTCCTTCAAATTCTGCGGCGAAGGCAAGTCTTGTATGTCAGGAAGGTGCGTGGGACTGGGGTGTATGCCTTGGGCATTGAGGGCATGACCCAGTCATGGCAAATCACGAGCAAAAAACACACATTTGTCCTTTCGCAAGCGAAGACCATTTTGTCGCAAGACCTGAAATAATGTTCTGAGATTGGCCAAATGTTCTTCTTCCGTCCTTCCGGAGATCAGAATATCGTCCAGATAGTTTGCTGCAGTATGGACCGGCGCACAAACAGTTTGTAGATATTGCTGAAACAACGCAGGGGCGGATGCACACCCGAATGGCAGTCGTTTGAATTGATACAACCCAAGATGCGTGTTAACCACCAAAACGCGCTGGGATTCTTCGTCCACCGGTATTTGCAAGTACGCATCTGCTAGGTCCAACTTCGAAAAATATTTACCCGGGCACAGTTTGTCAAAAAGGTCTTCCGGGCGGGGTGAAGGAAAAAGTTGCAATCACAAGTTGTGGATTCACTGTTGCCTTGAAGTCCACACAGAGTCTCAATTTTCCGGAAGATTTTGGCAAAATTACTAAGGGTGATGCCCAGAGAGAAGCCTGCACACGTTCAATTACACCTTGTGATTCCAAATCGTGTAATGTTTTTGTGACCTCATCACGCAATGCGTGGGGAACATTGCGCGCTCCGAAAAATTTCAGTTGCGCGTTTACTTTCAGTTCCCAATGTGCTTTATAGTTCTTAGCGCAACCGAGGCCCGGTGCAAAAATGTCTGCAAATTAATCACATAGACGAGAAACACTGTCTGAAGGCACATTCTGGTTCACTGAGAGGACCTGATTCACTATAGACAAGTTAAACAACTGAAATAAATCGAAACCAAACAAGTTCACTGCAAAAGAAGAACGAAGGATGTAAAATGACACAAGTTTTGTTTGTCCGTTGTATGTTGCAGGAAGACTGCACTGTCCTAACACAGGGATATCTTGACCTGCAGCATGCAACGGAGGTGTGCCCAGCTGTTTGTACGTGTCTTGATTTATCAGTGAAACTGCAGCTCCGGTATCGAGCTGGAATGGTATCAGTTTGCCATTAATGTCCAAGTCTACAAAAAGTTTAATGTCCTGCTGACGACAAGAGCGACTGTCTCGTGCAACGTGAACTGACACTGGTACAAAATCACTTGCGACTCCACGGGATTTCTGGCGATGTCGACGCACACTATTTGTGGGACGAACACAGTCAGTGTTAGAGAGAGTGGCACTGGGTGAGGTGGAATGAACTACATGAATTTCCATGGGTGCAGTCTCGCGAGCCTGAGTATCCTTGGTTCGATTCCGATTCCGGCGCGAAGCAAAGGGCCTGGAATGGTTTTGAGCTTCCGATCTGAGCTTTTTCTGGCAAACACTCTGAACACGTCCTTTTTTATTACAGAAAAAGCAAATAGCTTGGCGTGACGGGCAAGTCTCACACGAATGTGTAGTAGCTCACCGCAGGCATGATTTGAGCACTGCATTTGCTTGCCAGGGCGGCATATGTGGCTGAGAACCTGGCGGTAGCGGCGCGGCCGGGCGCGAGGACTGTTTACTGCAGCTCACCCAGCGGGGCGGTTAACCTGACACACGGGTGGCGAAGTTTCAAATGATTCCTGAGCAAAGTCAAGTGTGTCCTGCCGATCCAATATGTCCATCACTTGTTGAAGGGAGGGATTGACTAGTTTCAAAATCTGTTCCCTTATACGAACATCAGAAATGTTCTGTGCAATTGCATCACGTACCATAGTATCTGAATAAGGGAGTCTACATTGACACTTAAAAGAACACTCCTTAGTAAGGCCTTGCCAGGTTACAACCCACTCCCGATTAGTCTGACCTGCTGTACATTTTGTACGAAAGAAGGTATACCGTTTCGCAACTACATTGACTGATTCTTTGAAATATGCATCTAATGCAGACAAAATTTCTTCATAGGACAGAGTTGTTACGTCACATCGGGGAAATAATTTGACTATCACACAGTACGTGTTCACCCCGACTGATGATAACAAAAAAGGCTGCCGCTCGTTACCTTGAATTCTGTAGGCAACAAGATGGAATCCAAATTGGCGTGACCACTCCATCCATCTTTCCAGTGCAGCATCAAAAGGTCGAAAAGTTGGTGCAACTGCGTGTTGTGCCTGCGTTAGCGGTGGAGGGGCTGCTGCCGCATCATTTTGCATCACACATTGACCCTGGATGAGCTGTCCAAGGGCTTCCAGTAAGGCCTGCGTCTGCTGATTCTGTAAGCGATAAAATCGGACAGTACATTTGGAGATTGTGGCGAAGCCGTTACACCAATAAATCAGGGCAATATCGATAAGAACGCGGTTTTGCCTCGTCACCATTGTTGTGGTTGGCAGGAAAGCCAACACCATGTTACTAGACGAGGCCAAAATGCACGCATTTTAGCTCACGCAGGCTGGCGTGAGGTCTGGAACAGGACAAGAAAATTAGAATTTAGAAAAACGGATGTAGCTGGTGGCATACTTAACTATAATCCATTAATGATGAACGTCGCTCTTGACAGTACATGATTCACAATATCAATAGTAACTGAATATGGCGCCTTGCTAGGTCCTAGCAAATGACGTAGCTGAAGGCTATGCTAAACTGTCGTCTCGGCAAATGAGAGCGTATTTTGTCAGTGAACCATCGCTACCTAAGTCGGTTGTACAACTGGGCCGAGTGCTAGGAAGTCTCTCTAGACCTGCCATGTGGCGGCGCTCGGTCTGCAATCACTGATAGTGGCGACACGCGGGTCCGACGTATACTACCAGACCGCGGCCGATTTGAAGGCTACCACCTAGCAAGTGTGGTGTCTGGCGGTGATACCACATCTACCATATCAAATCTACGAACCACTATCAATATTTCCACTTTGACAGCTGACACCCATTCCATAGAAAGATACCTGTCCATACAGCCGAGTGACCAGTGGCTGTCATATCTTTAGTGACCAGTAGTCGCTCTGAAAATATGTCGAGGGTTTCACTGAGGCCTTCAGAGACCGTAATTATCATACAAACCTTATACAATAACAGATTTCCCATCCCTTATCTCTTGTCACAGCCAAATATTCCAGCAAGAGCATAAGCATCTTAAGATGTTCTGGTATATATGAGGCACTAATTTGGTAGTTTCTCACCTTAAATCTGCGATCGTCCGTACATTTCCGACCATATGTATGTGGGTGCTGGCTGGGAGTTCCGTTCAGCATTATTTCTACAGAAATTCCCAGCTCTTTACCATTGCATCCACATCTAGACTCATATACTTACTCAATATATCGTTTTGTTTCATTCACACAATGCAGCTGCCAATCTATTTTCAGTGTTGTACACGAGATGCATACTGGGATGGAGAGCCTAAGCATTCCGCAAAATCATGGTGGGAATAATGCACGTTACACAATATAGTAGCATACGCGCTTCACATATATCAAATAAATTAAATAATTACTGATAATGTCGATATAGCGCACATTCGTTAATATTAGAACAGTCTACATCTACAGATTATAAACTCTGTGAATCACTATCCAGTCCACGAAAACTGGTTGAGGACCAACCGATGTGATCGTTACCCGAGAGGTTTCTTTTCCTGGAATTCATATATTTCGTACTGGGTAACACGAAGCAACAATCCTGAATGTCTGAAAACACCTCCCCTGATAAGCTCAAACATTAAGACACCTGGTGGCGATGGATGATGAATAGTGGCGTTGAGGCACGTGACGCGATAACAAAAGTATGTAATTGGGGCAGACACAGACGGGGGATCACCTAGCGAACATATGACCTCTGCAGCAGACCACCCATACATGATCATTTACTGACCCAACAAAATCGTAAGTTACGATTACAGTGGGCGCGGGACCATTGGAATTTGACCCTCGATCAATGGAAACGTTTCAGATCTTCTGGTGAATCACTTTTGGTCCAGTCAGTAGATGGTCCTCTCCCCGAACACCGTAAACAGTCTCGAAACGTGCAGCGCGCTGTGGACGCTGGCTGGTGTGGACAGTGTTATGCGATGAGAGACATTTCTGGCGCTTGCATGGGACCTGCGTCAGTAATCGGAGACAAGCTGACCTTTAGAACCACCTGCATCCCTTTATGCTGGATGTCTACCCCGACGGAGGTGTCGTTCGTCAGCAGTATAATTGTCCGTGTCTCGGAGCCAGAATCGTGCTACAGTGTTTTGAAGAGCATGGTAGTGAACTCTCGTTGATGTCTCGGCAACGCCTGATGTAAATCCAGTGGAACCCATCTCGGTCGCTATCGGACACCACCAATACGTATGCAAATCAAATACCCATTATTTATGCAAATGTTATGAACTGTTCGTAGACACATAATGCCCCCTCCACAAACCTACCTGCAAACTATCGGATCCCTGATACGCATTATATGTGATGTATTTCTTTCCAAAGACAAACAAACAAACTGTTAAGCAGGTGGTCAAAATGTTTTTTTCCTCATAAGTGTATTTCTTAACCTTATTCCCCCACCATAAAGCCTGATTGAGAGTGGGACCCAATAATCTGTCTTAATTTTCGTTGACGCTAGAAGTAAAATTCAAGCCAGTTTTTTCAAAGTTCTCTTATGGTCACGTAATAAACTGGAAATCTAGTAGAGAAAAGATTTCTCAGAAACTGAAGCTGATCAAAGTGGTATCTTTTCGTGATCATTCTCTACACCGGTAAAGGTTGTTTCAAAACGTACTTTAAGGATATGAAAAGGCTAAATGTCCCTGTTCAAGAGGGACCTACGTTCGCTGTGGATAGAAAAATTCCATACACTTACATGAATATGTTTTATGCTGGACTTCCAAATGTTTTAATTCATGTAAAGTCAGAAGGATACTAGAAATTAATGATAAAACAAATGATCTGTATAATTTGTTGAAGACTTGTTATTATGAAAACTATTAACACAGCATCACCTAATTTATTATTATTTAACGATAGTTCTGCTGTTGACATTCTACTGCAAGGGATGAAATTTCTGCACTGTAGCCATAATTACGTAGAAATGTTGTATCAAAATAGAATTTCCCCCTGAGACAAATAAAACACATTCTACAGCTTTTTAACTGCCAGCAAAAAATACCTGCAATTTTAAAGTACACAGTGGCATTGGTGTTGTGCCAAGGTATGTAAACTAATGATTATCGATATGGACAAATGAAAATGATTCTGGATTTTGATACTCGCGACAAAACTCCGTTTCGAGAACTGTCATGTGTGAAAGAGTATGCACTACACGCTGCTCCATTGTTAATAGTGGTGTTTCCTCACCCGCGAACATATTCGGAGCAACTTGGTACGTTGTTTGGAAAAATTCTTACATAAGAATGCACAATTAAATCTTCTTCAGTCAGTCGAATTTGCTGTTTTCTTAATTTCATCAAAACTCTCAGTTCTGAACACGTGAGGTAATTCTGTAACTCGCACAGTCCTAGCGGATACTTGTCGCTGAGGCTGATGGGAGCGACAGTAAATGGGAAACTGCTTTACGGTCCTTCTACCAGCCACTGTGCCTACTGTCAGCTAGGACTGCGCGAATAGCACATATTTGATGTTCTTTCCTGTAGTGCGTTCGAAACTGATGTGTGCGTGAATGGAGGGCACATCTGGCAGTATCGGGTCATTACCGGCCTCTCGTCGGCTCACGCCATCTTCAGGGGTGGGGGCAGGGGGTAGTATGGTTCAGTCCTCGTTTCTCTGTCAGGTAGCCGCATCGCAATTAAGCGTTTTGGTATTGTATCGCACGTTCGGGATACGTGTACACTTTACTTCTAACGGGTGATGTAAAGCAACATCACTCGTCATTATCAATAAATGGTACAACGTTGTAACACATACTAGCTACGGCATCTGTGACTATTACGCTTCGACTCACATAACGCAACCATACACACACTTACAGTTTTTCTTTTATTCTGGGTCAATCATTAGCATTACCCCAGAAATGAATAAAAAGTAACGCTATTTCCCCAGTTCTATACACGGTTTTGGGAGTTCTTGCCGTGAAGATAAGGTAAATTTCGATGCTGATGCCGCGCGGGATTAGCCGAGCGGTCTTAGGCGCTGCAGTCATGGACTGTGCGGCTGGTCCCGGCGGAGGTTCGAGTCCTCCTTCGGGCATGTGTGTGTGTGTGTTTGTCATTAGGATAATTTACATTTCCTACATTTCCTACATCGCATTAGGCATGGTAATGTGTTGTACTTTTGGAGTTTTCGTATTTTTGTCCCATTCCCGTATGTTATTGTGCTATCCCAGCTAACCAGATTGGGAATCACAATGGCCCTTTTTTTTTTTTAATCAGTTATTCACTGCTAGGAAGAGGACAGGCTGCCGTAGAACTATGTTTTCTTCAGCAGGATACCCTAGTAGGTATGGTGCACGGGCTATTCTCAACTGGGAACAACAGAAAGGGATACCGAGTTCCTGGATTCACCAAGTAATCTACAACGAACATTCGATAATTATATAATTTAATGATCCGTGTTATCTAACATTCCATATTTTACAGACAAAGTGTCAATTCAGAAGAATAATTGTGACTGAAAGAATTCAAGCAAGGTTCGATACATAGGTCAGCGATATGACGTCATAAACAGCATGAAACAATGCCGCATCACGCGTGACCTTTAAATTCAGTAACTAGAGATAGTAATACCATTCATGATACATTTCGCAGACAGCATCTCCGTACATCGCTGAATGTACACACCAAAGTAAATCATTGTACAACAAATAGTGCAGAAGAAATAAACATTCAGTTAGGTGAAAATGGAACTGCAGAGTAAAATTTGTTATAGATACTGGTGAATAATGTGTACAAGTAAGTGTGAAATACGTTAAATTAATGTTTAATGTATGTGACAAGTGGCTTCGTGGCGAAAGCCACAGGTAAAAATCTCTTCGTAAACCCAAGTGTCGACTGCAACCAAACTTGGTACACACATTACTTACTACCTGGAAAGAAATTTAGGTAGCTAGATACATGTTTCACAGATCATTTGAAAGTTTCTTTTATAGAAATGATGTGGGACTAGTAGGTTAGCAGGTTACGTATTCATATGTAGTGTTATCACTAATGAACACATTATTATTTCTAGTCCTACTAAGGCAAATGATTTTTTTACGCTGTCCACTAGTTTTAAGCAGAAATTCGTCAATAGAATAGTATAAGTTGTACAGGAGAAATGATTTTATGTTATAATGAAAACTTGCTTCACCACCTGTCAGACGTTTAATGGGAAAAGATCAATAAAGTCGCCGCTACATGTTGGACTCCTTTCTGAGCCACTGACAGGTTTCACAATGAGTAATAAAAGTCATTTTTCCCTCTAGTGTTGTAGGTGTGGATGGAATTCATCATCGAATATTTGTGTTACGTCGGCGCAGTCAAAAAGCCTAGCTGCTTGAAGAGGTACATACGTGAGATACGTCGGTGAACGTCACATATCATTCTTACTACACGTTTTGTGCAATAATTACTTACTTTCTGTGTGAGAAGTTATTCCAGAAACTTATTCAGTGAGACATTATTGAGTATAAATACGAAATATATGTCAGGAGGCTGATAGGTTTGTTTCCAAGATTAGCGGTTATACGAAACTGTAAAACAGAAAAAATTAATTATTTGAGAAGCTTAGTATTCTGTTTCTTCCCGTTCAAATTTTCCATCAACATGCAAACTAAAAATTTGGAGTGTTCTACCCTATCTATTGAGTTGCTCTTGTGCTACATCAGTTGTTGTCGTGACTGTTTATTGTACAGAACTGGATGTAATGCGGTTTTCAAAATTTAGGGGGCATACATTTTCAAAGGACCACTTAATAATTCCTTGGAAATTTTTATTTACCAACTATTCTGTTGCTTTCTCTCAAATGGGAGTTATTATAACACTAGCATCGTCTGCTATTTAGCTATTACGCTTGTTGAATGGTAAGTGAAAGGCCATTAATTTAGGTAGGGAATAGGATGGACTTAGAATAGAACCCCCTGGGACCCCCCTTGTGATTTTTTTCCCAGTCACTATGATTTTCTACCATTCCGATATTGCCTAAATTATTTAGCACAAGCTTTTGCGTTATGTTTGTTAGGTACGATTTAAACGAGCTGTGCATAAAGCCAGAAATTCTTATAACCAGTGTTTTTAAAAGCGTAACATGATGTACACAATCAATCGCCAAGGCAAGATCACAAAAAGTACCAACTGGCCATGTATTGTTATTTAAGGCGTGTACTGTTTCATGAGTAACTGTATATCATTCTCTGTCAAGTAACCCTTCTGGAATGCAAACTACGATTGTGAAGTAAACTGTTTCCAATTAACTGTGCAGCTACTCTGAGTATATTACTTTTTCAATGTTTTGAAAAATGTTACTAAGGACATTGCTTATTAAGTTGGAACAAATTTTACTGGATCTTTTTTGAAACTCCATCAGTTCTAAAAAAACCTTTGCTGTTCATAATTTTTATGATTGTATTAATTTCAGTGAAGAATGCTGGAGTTACGTGTGGTTGCGTAATGGTTTGTGGAATAACATTTTTAATGTATTCTCCTGCTTCTTCAACTGAACCACATAATCCCTTATTTGGTGCTACCTTTACAAAGTGATTGTTAAACGTAAATGCCGCTTGTGAATCATCAGTCACAACATTGTGATTTAGTTTAATTGTTATGGTATGACTGGCTGTCCGGTCTCCTGTTTGACAATGTGACAAATAGTATCCGTCTTATTACCTGTGTTACTTGTTTCTGTTAGGACACATACACTTCTGGACACTTTAAGACTTTCCCTAACACATTACAGTGTTCTTCCGTACTGTTAAGTAATGTCAGATCCTTCCTTACTCTGGCTTCACATAAATTTCCCTTTTCCTCTTACTTTAGATTTTAAATCCCTTTACTATCCACAGCTTACTTCTTTTCAACAGCTCTTTTGAATTATTTATTAGGGAAGCAGCTTTAAAAAACTGTCACGACGTATTATCGAATGTATTTAATTTATCATTATCATCTGTTTCCACATACACGTCATCCCACATCACCCCTAGAGAGAAGGACTCGAGAGAGAAGCGGAGGGCGATGGATTTTGAGGGGGGGGGGCAGTGGAATGGAATGTTGGAAATGATCAGAGGGGGAAGAATCTCATGAACAGAGGGGTGAGTGACAGTTGTACTGAGAGAAGGATAGGAGGAAGTGGATAGAGTTAGGAGAGATGGAGGTGGACGGAAACAGAGGGAAATCGAATCTGGACTAATTGAAAATAGTATTAAATATATACCTGTGCAACACTGGGTGCTGAGCTAGTCACTCCATAAAACCCTATCCTGTTCAAAACTTTATCTGGGTGTTTTTTCTGACTTCTGCTACTCCCTTCCTCTGTTTGGTAACAGACATGTTTTATTTCCGATGTTAGCAGGGCAGCAATAGTTTCTTTATCCCCATCACGCTGATCCAAATATACTGGGTGGTTATAATTGAACTTTCCCTATTTAGCACGTTATAAAATGTAAACTAATAACCGTTTGAGTACCAAACTTGGTAGCATTAATATCCAGAGAACGGCGTGCATGATTTCCACGCGTCACAGTGCCACCGTCCAGCACCAGGTGCCTTGACCAGTCATCATGACATCATGATTCATAGACTCACACACCTGGCCAGTCGCAGTACGCTTGTTGACGTGTCAACATGAGCTTCGACAAAAGGAGCAGGGCATTCATTATTGGTAAAGCTCTGTTATCAAAACAACAACAATGCTGCAGCTGCACTTTGAAAATATCACCAGCTGAAAAAATTACAGAACTGGATGTCGCTCCAGGAAGAGGACGACGACCGGTTGCGCCACAAATGGTTGATGAAATCACTGTTGCTATGGCAGACAACGCATCGCGCAGTCCTTGATCGTCAGGCAGTTGACAGTTGACAGTTGAACAGCCCGTGGTCTACTGTATAGAAAATGCTTTGAACCATTCTCAAATGGTATCTGTACAAGATCCATATTGTACAGCAGCTTGCGCTACAGGACGCACAACGACGTTTTGACTTCGCTCTCCACTTTCTTTTAAGGATTTAAGTTGACTAGTGTTGGCCCTTGACCATCCTGTAGACAGATGAAGCTCAATTTTTCGGACGGAAGAGGTGAACTCAAGAGCTGCCGAGTGTCCTGATCATCACCTCCAGTCACTGTGAATGAAGTTCCTCTGTATGGTGAACGTATCACCCCATGGTGTGGCTTCACTGCTACGTTCATCATTGGCCCATTCTTTTTGGAACAGGTTGGCGCTCAGGAACCAAAGTCATGCTGTGTGACTGGCCAGCGTTACTGCGATATGCTTCGACAGCATGTCATTATAGGAGAGAGCCGCACTGAACTCAATAGTTTTCTTGCAAGATGGACCTTACCGCAAACCGCTCGTGAAGTTTATCTGCTTCCCGAAACACATTTTTGAAACATCTAATTATCCGTCGATCATTTCCAAATGCTTGGCCGGCACTATCACCTGATCATCCTTCCTGTGACATAGTTGTGCAGCAACCATCAGGTAGAGGAACATTCACACACGTGCTGATGTGAAGCGCAGCAAGTCAAGAGAGGGAGCTAGCATACCTACGGACATGCTTCATTCTGCTGTGCAGAATGCAATTCTCCGCTTTCAGACTCTCATGGACACTGCTGGGTGCCATATATAACGCCTTTTGGAGCAGTAATAGTACCGGTATTGTTGCAACCTGTTGTGACCGCGACCGGAACGGAGTGGCTCATGCACGAACAAACAAACGGAAAGAACGGACACGAAACAACGACGGACTATGGAGAAAGACCTTACGACGACCACACCCAAGACGCAACGGTGACTGAGACAACCAAACGAATCAACGACGTCCACGATTAACGAGATCAAAGTACAATAAACACGCAGTCTCGCCGATGCGATGTGTCGAGACTCACGCAACGATTAGACGCGGTGGCAGAGCGATTTTTTTTTTCTTTATTGTATTTCAATTTCCCATCGGGGCAGGCTGGCACCCGAAAGACATAGAACAAACAATAGAAGACATTAAAAAATAACAAAGGAGAGAATATGGTGAACATAGATATAAAAAAGGGGAACATCGTGGAAGGCATTAGACAAAAAACGGAGAGACTGTAAAATGGAGATATAAAAACTGTTTAAAAGTAGCACACACAAAAAGCCACACACTGCGACAATTAAAAGAACACAAGGCACAGTAAGGCACAGTATGACTTGAGCATAAAAGGTATTGACGGATGGCGTAGCACATAACAAACACTGACGGCGAACCTCAAGGCAGTGCACAATTAAAATCACACCTCTTGACGCACAGGAGAAACAGCACTAAACACAACACTGATGTGGCACACTGACGATGATCAAAACGGAGGATCTGCCAGGTGCAAGGAGATGAGGGAGACCGGAAGAAGGGAGGAAGAGGAAGAGATGGCGGAGATGTGAGGGGGGCGCGCTGAAGAGGGCCAGGTAGGAAGGGATGTGGGAAGGAAAGAGGCAAGTATGGGGTGCAGGGTCTCAGGGGAGGGGGACGGAAGGAGGAAAATCAGCTCTGGGAGAAGGAGGGAAGAGGAAAAAGGGGCCCTGGGGAGGGGGGGAACAAGGCCAGGTTATAGTTGGAAGGATGGTTAGATGTCACGGAGAAGTTCGTGAGCCGGGAGGGGCAGGCGTTGGAAATTGCCCTGATGAAGGAGATGGAGGGTGTGGAGGTGGAGAGAGGGAGGGGTACAGCGATAGAGGCGCGGCAACGGGCGGGGGGTGGAGAGGAATGAGGAAACCAGAGGGTGGGGGTGATCAAACCTGCAAACAATGTAAAGGATGCAGAGATGTTGGAGGAACAGGAGGAGGTGGGGGAAGGGGATCAGTTCATACAGGAGCCATGTGGGGGAAGGAAGGTGGATACGGAAGGCAAGGTGGAGCGCATGGCGTTCAAGGATTTGGAGGGCCTTGTAAAAGTGGGTGGGGGCGGAGATCCAGACAATGCTGGCATAACAGAGGATAGGACGTATGAGGGATTTGTAGGTATGGAGGATGGTAGAAGATGCAATTCCCATGTCTGGCCAGACAGAAGTTTCAGAAGGCGGAGGCGGGAATGGGCTTTCTGCTGGACGGTTTGGAGATGAGGGTTCCAGGTGAGGTGTAGGTCGAGGGTGAGGCCAAAGTATTTCTGGGTGGGGGTGAGCTGGATGGGACGACCATAGAGGGTGAGGTAGAAATCATGGAGGCGAAAGGAGCGAGTGGTGTGGCCTAAGATGATTGCCTGGGTTTTGGAGGGGTTGAGACGGAGGAACCACTGGTTTCACCAAGTGGTGAACTGGTTAAGGTGGGTTTGGAGGGTACGTTGAGACTGTTGAAGGGTGGGATAGAGAGCCAGGAAGGTGGTGTCATCAGCATACTGGAGAAGGTGGACTGGTTGGCTTGGGCATATCAGCCGTATACAAGAGATAAAGGAGAGGGGAAAGGACAGAACCCTGGCGGACGCCAGCTGTGGGATGCAAGATACGGGAGTTGGTGTTGTGGAGGGTGACATAGGAAGGACGATGCGAGAGGAAGGAAGCGACCAGGCGGACAAAATTGATATACAGGACGTAGGTTTGGAGTTTAAAGAGGAGACCGGGATGCCATACACGGTCACAGGCATTTTGGAGGTCAAGGGAGGCAGAGCGAGAGGCTGGCTCTTACATACTCCATCGGGGGGCGCCGCTGTTGGCTGCTGGAATCGCTATTCCACTGTGGCGCACTCACACTACATGCAGGCCAGTACGCGCGAACCGCCACAGCTCACGGTGCGATGATGCAGTGATCTCTAGGGGTCTTGAACGTCCATGACGTCTGGTTGGGATTCAAATTCCGCGGCGCGCGGTACCAGAGGTACGTAACGGTATGATGTACCGTAGCAGCATATTATAGATGTTTCAACTGAATTTATTCTGCATTATTTCTCTTCTCCTTGTCCTTGACACTTATGCTATCAAGTTTGCCACTCGTACAGTAATTAGTTTCCGAGTTATAACGTGTTAAATAGGGAAAGATTAATTATAACCACCCGGTATTAAATCCACTGTGACTTCAAATGCATTGTGGTCTTTTGGTTCTTTCACTAATTTATTACGATTATTGAAATGCATAACTTTTACCCCATACCACAGCTTCCGACTGTCTGTACAGAGCTGTAGACTTCTTTGCATGTAGGTTACGTTCTGATTTATCGGTATCTGACGTGCATTGTTTGGGACCATGTCCGCCTCTACATCCAATTCGTTTTTCCTCTGCTCGATTGCATGTACTAGGAGGAGAATGCAACATATGACACATCTGGCAGTGTATGTGCGTGATTCGAGGAGCTCCAGGTCGTGTGTACTGTTCTGCCGTGGTCGCACACGTAGGAAAAGAAATCCACTACTGTAGATCTACACTACTGATGATATATAGCTAGAAACAGTATGTAGTGTAAAATGTCTAGGAACGATTATTCGCCGGCCGCGGTGGTCTCGTGGTTCTAGGTGCTCAGTTCGGAACCGCGCGACTGCTACGGTCGCAGGTTCGAATCCTGCCTCACGCATACATGTGTGTGATGTCCTTAGGTTAGTTAGGTTCAAGTAGTTTTAAGTTCTAGGGGACTGATGACCACAGATGTTAAGTCCCATAGTGCTCAGAGCCATTTGAACCATTTGAACGATTATTCAGAGAAACCTCAAATTGAATGACTACGTACGAGGGCTGTTCAGAAAATAAGGTCCAAGAGATCGTGAAAAGGAAACGACAATGAAACTTCGATGGAATTTTACATATATGTGTTGGGCTGTGTCTGAATTGTGACTGTCGATATCGTCACGTCGCTCTTTTCAGTTTTATGCACACAGTGAGCAGGTAAAGACGTCTAGAACAATGACGTCTGCTGCCAAGTATGGGTTCCCACAGCGACGTTTCACCGGATGTCACCCAACCTCAGATAATGTAACCTGTCATGCATTTCCTGCTTCATGACAACACTCGGCAGCACACCACCGGGCCACTGAGGACCCCCTGCAGCGTTCTCGATGGGAAGTGTTTGAGCACACACCATACAGCCAAACTTGGCTCCATCATCTCTGCTCACATGAACCGCCGGTTATGAAGACAACATTTTGGGACAGGCAACTGACTGCAGGTCAGCGTAGGGAAGTGGTAGAAAGCACAGGTGGATGCGCTCTAGACAAGAGTGTTGGAAAGTTGGTACAACGGTACGACAAATGACAAAGTCGGGGAGGCGACTACGTAGGGAAGTAGTGGGAATGCGCAGAAAACTGTTACAAATGAGACATTTTTGACTGGCGCTGTTGATTGCCCACTTCGCGACCAGACAGACCTCACTTTCGAAATAGTCTTCGCAAAACAAAAAGTTAGAAAAGCAGATGACAGACTGAGGTTACTAGGAAGAATCTTAAGGAAATTTAACTCATCCGAGAAATATGTGGCTTACACGGAGCTTTTTAGACCGATGGTTTAGTGTTGTTCATCAATGAGGGAGGACAGGAGGAAGAAATAGAGAAGATGTAACAAAGAGCGGCCCATTTCATCACGGGATCGTTTCTTCTCCTCGATACCGTTGAAGCGAAACACAACAAACTTCGGTGGCAGACTCTAGTAGAGAGGTACTGTGCATCACAAAAAGGTTTACTATTGAAATATTAAGAGAATTCTTTCCGGGAAGAGTCGCACAAAATTTACCTTCTCCGACATACATTTCGCGGAAGACCACATCGAGCAAATTGGAGCTTACACAGTGGGTTACAAACAATCATTCTTGGCACGCACCATTCATGAATGGAACAAAATAATTGCGGATCAGTTATTGATACCCGATGTAACCCCCGCCACACACCGTCAGGTGGCTTTCGGGATACTGATACAGGTTTGGATGACGATTTTAACGTCATTCAACTGGAGTGAAGGACTCTGAATATATTAGGGTGGATTTTGTTAATGTAGCCATCTCTTAGTTCTCTCTCTCTACAGTAATGAACTGTAGGGATGCTGATTATATCTTAGTCATATTACCAGCCCTCAGCTTTATGATTTTTGTAGGAGGCAGGTTGCTGTTGGGTGTACTGCTGGCAGCAGAGCTGTAGGCAGGAAGGAGGTAATGCGAGCTACTGCTACCGCTGCTGTTGCTGAGGCTTTTCACTGCCGCTCGTTAGCCCGGGCTCCCCGTGGCTCGGTAAACACCTCGCCCGCTCCTTGCCTGAATGGCCTGATACTTCAGAGGAGCAAGGTGGCGTAATGGCCTACTTCCTCCGAGGCTTCGCCTAAAAGTGAAAGGCATTTCCTTCACTTCCCCTTCACACTCGCATCTTATTTCTTTTTATGAATATTCTTCCCTCGCAGCGTTTGCTCTCAGTATCGACTCCTGAAGCTCATACTTTTCCAACAGCATACGTTCTTCACACATGCGGATGGACATCTGCAAGTGGTAAGACGCAGATCCTCGCAATGCACTGGTCACATTCACTTGTGTTGTAGTCTTCAACCAAATAACTACCTTCGGCCGTACTCCATAAGTGTATACCCTGTGCAAGTCACTTCATCTCTGTGTGACTGCTCCAACACGCGACCCTTTGAACTTGCTTTCTGTATTTCAGTCTTGGTAACCCTCTATAATTTCCCGCTCACCCCCTCCCACTCCCGTCCTGCCCCTCATAAATCTCGCAGATACCAAACTGAGGCTCTCTTGCTGTTTCAGGATGTGTCCTATCTACCAATACCTTCTTTTAGTGACGTTGTGCGAGAAAAGTATGCCGGCCGGCGTGGCCGAGCGATTCTAGGCACTTCAGTCTGGAACCGCGTGACCTCTATGGTCGCTGGCTCGATTCCTGCCTCGGGCATGGATGTGTGTGATGTGCTTAGGTTAGTTAGGTTTAAGTAGTTCTAAGTTCTAGGGGACTGATGAGCTCAGATGTTAAGTCCCATAGTGCTCAGAGCCATATTTTGAGAAGAATAGTTCTTTCGCAGTTCAGCTGAGTACCTCCTCATTAATTATTCTAAAAATGGCTCTGAGCGCTATGGGACTTGACATCTGAGCTCATCAGTCCCCTAGAACTAAGAACTACTTAAACCTAACTAACCTAAGGCCATCACACACATCCATGCTCGAGGCAGGATTCGAACCTGCGATCGTAGCGGTCACGCGATTCCGGACTGAAGCGCCTAGAACCGCTCGGCCACAACGGCCGGCTCATTAATTATTCTGTTTACCCATCTAATCCTCAGAATCGTTCTGCAGCTTTACATATCAAAAGCCTGAATTTTTTGACTGAACAGTTTTTATCGTCAACGTTTCACTTCTACATATCATCGTAAAAATTAAATTGATGTTTGGTGTTAATAAACTACTCCTTTTCAGACACTTTTTCCTTCCTACAGGCAGTCTACATTTTGTTTGAACTCTATTACAAGGCCCGAATTTTTTTTCTGAACAGTTTTTATCGTTAACGTTTCTCTTCTACATATCATCGTAAAAATTAAATTGATGTTTGGTGTTAATAAACTACTCCTTTTCATACACTTTTTCCTTCCTGCAGGCAGTCTGCATTTTATTTCAACTCTATTACAGTCATCAGTTATGTTGCTGCCTTGCTCAAAGTACAAATCAAAAAACATCTGGGATACGCTACAACTATGTCCCAATCTTAACTACTGTCTCCCATCATGTCCCTGACTCTTGTAAATGCAGTCTGGTTTGCGTAAAAGCTGCAGATGTCTTTCCCTCCCAGTATTTTGGAAGCAACATCTACAAAATTTCAAAGGGCGTAGGTAAGTCAACATTGTCGTAAATTTTCCATGGTATACAAATGCTCATATGCTTCAAACATAGTTTCCACTTTCTTTAACCTATCTTCAAACATTTGTCACAGTGTCAATACTGCACCGCGTGTTCGTACTGTCCACCGAGACCACGCGTAATCTCCCTCGAATTCGGACTATATCAGTTTTTCCTTTCGTCTGCAAATAAATAATTTCAGTATTTTACAGCACTAACTAAACTAGTAGTTAGGTAATATTTATAGTGCAGCACCTTCATTATTTGGAACATATCTTGCACGTTAAATGGAATGGTTTTGTCACAGCTGACACTCCAAAGGATCTCAATAATTCTGTGCGAGTATCATCTACTACAGGCTGACTAGGAGTGGTTACTGTTCAAGTATGGATGAAGGATGTGTATGAGTAATGAGCGTCTTCTGCAGTACACGCACACATATGTCTATTCTTGAACATAATGGTCTATAATTATAAAAATTTATTTTATCTGACAAATATTCACAGAACGTATCTAGTGCTGGCCGGTGCTGTGTCCTTTAAAAATGTAGGACACTTTTATTAGACTTCCTGTACACAATGTATATCCCAATTAATAGGGAAACTGCCGTTGGTGAAATTATACGAGAATACACGCATAAACATTGTAGTAAACATTGGTCAGCCTACTAGCCGCTTGTAAGACAAGTGAGAATGTATGGCTACACACCGCCACAGACTTCAGTACGAAATATGGACTTAGTATACATATATCTAAAAGCTAAATTCTTCGATTATATACGCGGTTACCGGGTCTCTAATGTCACAAGTGACCAATGTCTGGTGAAAGGGATAGCTGTGTGATTGTGAACAAGTACATTTTCCTGCTGATATTATATGTCACGTAGGCCAATGCAGTCCATGAACAGCGCCTCTACCTGACTCAACTCTCTGAATGTTTCTTATTGGGTCGTTTGAAGACTGAAATCTACGACAACGTAGTTCATTGTGTTGAACGACTGGAGCAGTGAATTGTACTGGCTATTCAAGATTGACGAGGAGATTCGGGGGTGTTTTGTTGTTGTTGTTGTTAAGATAATCCAGGGGTAAATTTTGTGCCGAAGTTAATGGAATGTCTAAGGCAGAGAAGATCCACACTATTAAATGGAGTATCTGAACTTACAGATATTCCTGTTCACTGACAACACTAAAATATTGGGATGGGAGATTCATCATATATTGTCGTGGTTCTAAATGCACAGGTCATGTCAAAGTAGTCTCGTATTCAGGATATATGTGTTCGGAAGCAGATTCAGAAATCGTCACTCGCAGTTCTAGGCAAGATCCTAATGGAGGGGGTTTGCCTCTGCTCTTCAAGACTGTTACGGAGTCTCTGTTCGTGATGAGTGAGTGTACCGCGTAGTGTGTTGCTAAGGATGAATGGAAGGGAGACAGTGATGGCATATATACACGTCTTGTCTCGAATAGCACCAAGCGGACCGCCAAGCTTAAAGCCCCATCCAAGAGACGGATCATCATCAACACATGCCGTTGCTTGGAATTTATTCCCGGACAATGGGCAAAGACTAGTGATCTGGATCCTTACGCCATCACTTCTCTTTCTGCCCAGATATTGGCAGTAAAAACGTTTTTCCCCATCAGGATTCGAAGCACCTAACGAGTCGAGCGCTACCACACAGGCGAGAGTTGTTGACCTCGACTATAGAGGCTAAAGGTACAACTATTCGACGAAAAAACTGGTGAACGAGTACTGGAGTAAGTGTTTTCAGCAGCCGCCAAAGCTCCCTGATATAGCTCCGTCGTAAGTTTCTCTGAAAAGTATGTTTTTCTTTCTTTACTTCTTAATGGTGACCAGTTTCGGACACCTGTGCCCATTTTCAAAACCAATCTACGTGGGAAATTAACTTGACGTGACAATCTTAAGCATATGAGGCACATATTTGAAGTACAGTTACAGTACACTAATATTCGTGTAACGTACAGTAATTTGTCATAGATATTTAGTATTACGAGTTGCCTTACTAGATACATACTGTATCGTGACAATACAGGCGATAGCCTATGTTCAAAACCTGTCCCTGCAGTGATGATCAAAGCGGCACTATCACCGACTCAACAACAGGAAATAGACAACAAAGGACTGCATTAGGGAACTGATGTGTGGATTCACGAATAGTTACCACGTAAAACCCTGGAGGTCGCTGACAGCGGCGCGCGTCGAAGATAAAGTGTTTGTTGATTAAACCACACAAACTTCTTCTTTCCTTTATCTAAGCCTTACAAGGGTAACAGATGATTACAATCTGTTTGGGCCAATAGTACACACTTCATAGAAGGAGTTGTTATTCTCTCCAAGAAACGTTAGTATCTACAGGTTCTGCTTAAATGTGGTGATAAACTCATTATAACTACAATTTACTTCCTTCTTGAATACTTTAGCTGGTTCTTTGATTTTATCCCTGTAAATTTCTAAGTCTTTGAGGAGGACATACGAAACGTGGGAATATCTGCACGTTTTTCCTGAGGGCCTGTAGTTGGAAATTCTTGTTGAATTAATAACTTACAGGAATAAAAACAAGGTACCACATAACCTACTCAACGAGCAAGTACATTTTATTTAAAAGTGAACATAAACAGTCGAAACCGCAATAAACTTCTTCTTTTATATGATGTTACCGGTTTCGGTCTATTTTAGATCATCTTCAGACATCACACCATTATGGTAAATAGTGGCTGTGAACAGAGCGGGCGCTACGACTCCACGAACGCTAGCTGCTGAGTATCAGTAGCAGCATTCGTTTAGTCGTAGCGCCTGCTTCATTCACAGCCACAACCTAGGTGTGAGGTATGAAGATGGTCTAAAACAGACTGAGACGGGTAACCTCATATTAAAAAAAAGATGTTTATTGCGAATGTGACTCTTAATGTCCATTATTAAGTAACAAAAAAATAGCCCGCTCTACTCCAAGAGAAATGTTCTCAAAAATTACTAAGCACTTTGTAGATGAACGGATTTTCCACCCTGGTTAAGCAGAAACTGTAGTTACTAACATCTTGGATAGAGAATGAACTCAGGATAGTAATAGTGGTGGCCCAAACAGGTCCGAAGTTGCTTGATATACGTCGTTGCCGGTAAATCTTGCACAGCTGGGGCATACTGCACAGTCGGCCGGACTCCTGAGGCTGAGGGGATGTGTCCCAGATATTCTACTTGAGGAAGAGGAACTGACACTTCTCCAAGTTACAATGAAGATTTTCACTCTGGAGGACGGAGAAAATAGCGTCTAGGTTATCAGACAGGTTGTGTGCGGACCGTCCCACAACGATGATTTCATCTAGGCAGTTGTCTGTGCCCGACACGTCCTACACAAGGTGTTACAAATATCGCTGAAATTTCACTGCGGTACCGGAAATCCCAAAGGTGAGGCATTTGTAACGGAAGAGACCGGAAGGTATGTTGATTAACAGCAAATCGTGCGACGCCTGATCTAGCACAAGCTGCAGATATGCGTCTTTTAGTTAAATTCTTGCGACGATCTTGCTCCCAGTCAGTAGGGTAAGAATCTCGCTCGTATGTTGGATAGGTAAGAATCCACAATGGATTGTGCGTTAATCATGGCCACCTGTGTCCAAATACGTTGTCGCCATTGCTACTCCACCACGCGGAAATGGTTGATAAGAAATAATAAAACATAAGTAAACAAAAACAACGGTTTGCTACAATCACAGTAGAGAGATTTAAAAACAACGGAAACCTCTTCTCAATAAAAAATAGTAGAACTTCTGAGACACTATCAGGCATACGCCTGAAACACGCAGTAAGTAAACGTAGAGGGACCTGAAGACGTGGTCCCTTACAATCCGTAGCATTCGTCATAGTTAACCCACAGGTACTTCTCTGGATATCGCTTGGAACTCGGAAGCCCACTGCAGTGCCTTCCGACCGGGCTCTGGCTGACGGACACTGCTAAGAGCCGTCGCATGAATTAGCCCAGAGTGAACTGCCAACCTGCGGGCTTGCGCCACCCTATACAGCTGGGACGCGGAGGAATTCGTGCGGACACAATTCTGCACACCTGACATGGTTGGAGGAAATAGGTCCATGTCACGGAGGATCTCTGGTGGCACTTGTCCTACTGTCTGTCGTCCTTGTTGTTATGTATCCCAGTGATGCTCCAGTGTGTTACGGGGTTGCCGATGGCGTAAGGCGCACGACGGGTTCATACCGGTACCAACAAAGTTTATTTCAATGATCATGTTCGTTTTCTGCCAACTAACAAGGAATACATCACAGTTTACCATTATATTTATTACGCCACATCTGTTGCGATTCTGCACTGGTAGGAAGCTAGGATCTGGAAATAGTAAGGTGCTGACAGTAAATAAAATAATTACAAAAATAATTCTTTGTTTACTACGGAGTACAAAAAAAAAAAAACTAACTAAAACTGTTACGACACGGGTGAACTTTTCATTTACAAGGATCAGTAAACTGAAAACAAATATTATTTGCTGACAAACGTACAAAAATGTAACAAATATTTTACCAACGGTTCCTGTAATAAACTGTAGTAAACAGCTGACACACAAGGGGCTATAGACGTATCTGAAGCACATAGTGAAATCATAAATACAGAATTATTTTTAGAGGTAACAGTTGCGCCTGTTAGTGAAGCAGACTCGACATTACAAAAAAAATTATCAATGCACATCACAGAAAATCTTTAAAGCCTAAAATTCAAATATTACAACAAATTATACACGTCTATGTCACAAATAATTAACAGTTAATCCAGAGTTTTAAAAGAAAAAGTTTGGCTCACGTCTGTGAATTAGTCAAAGTAGAATGTGTTACAGTCAGTATTAAAACAAACTGTATAAAACTATGCACATCTCTGAAGCAAACAGAGCTGGATAATATTTTAAAAAATTGATTACCATTGTCCACGAAGTGACAGAGCGGAAGCAGTAATGTAAACAAGCTTTTTACTTGTTAACAAGAGCTTTAATTTTGGGCTCACGGCTGTTATTCGATTGAGAACAGATTCTTCATTGTTAGATTTTCATGGAAAGTGAATGACAGACCATACACAAACTCCTTAAATACTGTAATGACATGTGAACAAGCAGTCGAAAGTAATTCTATGGGCCGCAAGTACAAAATTAAAGAAAAAGTTCAGTGACGCTACTTTTTAGGTTAACAAACATGTATATAATACAATAGTGCAAATGAAAGTAAAATAAAATTTTGACTTACTGTAAATAGATACAAGAGACTTGCACTAGACTGCAAACTTGGAATTTACGAAATGGAGTTACTGCGTACTTTCGAAAACACAGTACAGAAGCAGTATGTATTCGAAAACATATACTCAGAACGCAAATCAGATAGCAAGTGAAAGGCCGCACAGGCGTCCTGCAAAACACTGGGGGAATAGATCACAAGAGTTAAACTCGAGAAGAAGTGTTTATGTTCAGGAAAACTAAATTATTAAATTTAGAAATGCTTGCACCAAATGTTCAAGGCAGGAATTACAGTCAAACGATCGTTAGACTCAATATAATTGAGGATGCTGATCCCCCTTCAATGTCTTGGCCAAAATACTCCCAGTGAAATGACTCGGCAAGAGCAACGAACGATAACGATGACACAGTAGAGGTTTGTCTAATATATCCACAAGTAGGTCCCTGTGACTGTGACCATAAAGTTGGTTTCTACAGCATAGTTTTTTACATTATGTTACAGTACGATACTCAGAAAACATCTGTCAACAGACTCTGGCCGTGAAAGCCTATGAAATTAAATCTGAAGACTGTCTGAATCAATTCCTTTGCGAGAACAATATGTCTTCACATCATAGTGGTGGCTGTAGTGTAAGAGATCATTATAGATAGACTAAATGTAAGCGTAGGCTTCCGCGGCCGTTGTCTTCTTCAATAAAATTCTTCAGGGTATCAGACCGCATCGTCATAATTTAAAATGCGCCAACGTTTCGGCCAGCGTTGCAGCTAGCCTTCATCAGGGCCTTACGTTAACTGCTAAATGAACACACTTGATTCCTTAAATAGCTGCACGAGAAAACCGTGTCGTTACTTGATTGGCTGTAAAAGGAGGAGGAAGAGGGGTGAAAGGTATACTTTATTGGTGTTTCCTTTATTATCTGTCATTGGCTGAAATAGCTGTTTTCTATTGGTCATTATATTAATCCACCCCATTGGAGGAGACGGACGAATAGCGAACAGGTGATGGCTGTGACGTCACACTGTTTCCATGCTGTCCAGAAGCCGGCTGCGGCGTGCCATTGCTTTGTGTGCTCGCGACCACTACTGCGGCTCTCCGCGTGTCTGCATGGGCCGCAACGGCTCTGCCGCCGCTCCGTAGCCCTGCTATTGCAGGCAGCCAAGACCTCGGAAGCTTGTATCCGTCCTCTCTATTCATGTTGGCGGGTCTTTTGGCTATTTCTATCGCCTCTCTCATCTTTCTTTTGAAAGTGAGAGGCTGTTTCGCCAGGACGCGGGCTCCTTGAAAAAATATTGGTTTCCTGCACTCGTCTCGGTGTCCCGCCACTGCTGACTTAGTGTGTTGTTTCAGGCGGATATATCTTTCATGTTCCGAGAGCCTTGTGCTAATCGGACGTCCCGTCTCACCTATGTAGACTAATCCACACGCACAACCAATTTCATACACGCCAGCTGTGTGTAGTTTGTCAACTGCCTCCTCCCACCATCACCCCACGCAGAAGAAGTCCGCCCTGCACACGCTAACGAAGAGAGCGTACAGGATAAGCGACGAAGAACATCTGAAGACAGAACTTGAACGCCTCAGGTCCATCTTCGGAACTAATGGCTATGGGAAGCAGATGATAGACAGCACCATGTCGACAAGGGAGAAGACTAATAGGGAAGAGGAGAAGGAGGCACACAGCATTGCTGTGTTACCATATGTACAAGGGGTCACCGAACGTATTGGCAAAATTCTACGAAAAGCCGATATCAAACCAATTTTCCGAAGCAGAAACAAAATATCAGACATGCTCGCCTCTACCAAGGATGCAGTTGACAAACTACACACAGCTGGCGTGTATGAAATTGGTTGTGCGTGTGGATTAGTCTACATAGGTGAGACGGGACGTTCGATTAGCACAAGGCTCTCGGAACATGAAAGATATATCCGCCTGAAACAACACACTAAGTCAGCAGTGGCGGGACACCGAGACGAGTGCGGGAAACCAATATTTTTTCAAGAAGCCCGCGTCCTGGCGAAACAGCCTCTCACTTTCAAAAGAAAGATGAGAGAGGCGATAGAAATAGCCAAAAGACCCGTCAACATGAATAGAGAGGACGGATACAAGCTTCAGAGGTCTTGGCTGCCTGCAATAGCAGGGCTACGGAGCGGCGGCAGAGCCGTGGCGGCCCATGCAGACACGCGGAGAGCCGCAGTAGTGGTCGCGA
Organism: Schistocerca americana; assembly: GCF_021461395.2. Lineage (NCBI taxonomy): Eukaryota > Metazoa > Arthropoda > Insecta > Orthoptera > Acrididae > Schistocerca > Schistocerca americana. Next base: position 318,701,208 of record NC_060125.1, on the reverse strand, counting down.
GCACACAAAGCAATGGCACGCCGCAGCCGGCTTCTGGACAGCTTAGAAACAGTGTGACGTCACAGCCATCACCTGTTCGCTATTCGTCCGTCTCCTCCAATGGGGTGGATTAATATAAAGACCAATAGAAAACAGCTATTTCAGCCAATGACAGATAATAAAGGAAACACCAATAAAGTATACCTTTCACCCCTCCTCCTCCTCCTTTTACAGCCAATCAAGTAACGACACGGTTTTCTCGTGCAGCTATTTAAGGAATCAAGTGTGTTCATTTAGCAGTTAACGTAAGGCCCTGATGAAGGCTAGCTGCAACGCTGGCCGAAACGTTGGCGCATTTTAAATTATGACGATGCGGTCTGATACCCTGAAGAATTTTATTGATAGATAGACTAATCCATCACCTGGTTACCATCCCTAAGATGTTGTTTCATGTCGTTTAACCGAACACTCTCGTCTTCTTTTCAACTAAGTTGCCAGCGTGGGACTCTATCCCAGGACGGCAGAGACACACGCTGACTACTGGTGAACATGAACCATCCCAACTGCTTGGCACCGAAGCATGCTCCCGAGAGTGTCAGCCACGTGGTGATTTACGTGAAAACGAGAGGCAAAAACTCTACCTAGTGGAAATTCCTACTAAAGGGGCTAACTAACACCAAGGTCAAAGCCGTGCTACCGGTTTCCAGTCTGAATAATTAGTGTTCATGGTAAAATTTAAATTTCTCATACACGAGCATGACAGACAAGGTCTCCACGTCACCTTACAAGTACTTCGGCAGGAGACAGGGTCGTCTAATCGTAGGCGAGTGGCTTACGCTCACTTTCACACTAATAGAATAATACAGCCCCTATCCATGAATTAAAAGCATCGTTTTGCAAATTGTATTCGTGGTCAAAGTCAGGAATGGCTAAAGCAGACGCTGTAGCCAAGGCCACCTTCAAGGCATCGAATGTGGACTTAAGGGTGCCGGCCCAACGAAATTTATCCCCTTTTCGTGCGAAACTTATTAAATGTGATCGCCAGGTGGGCACAATCAGCGACAAATTTCCGAAAAAATTAACTAACCTAATGAGTCCGGCTACACCCTTCTTGACTTTATGTGGCGGAAACTCTTAGATAGCTTTAGTACGGTCTTGAACGATATTTATTCCATTGTCCGACTTGATATGTCCAAGAATGAAATTTACTTGCGGGCTAAACTTATTGGAGTGTTTGACCGTCAGCCTGACTTCACATAAGCACGACAAAACATGGAATAGATGATCAGTGACACGGTAAGGTTTCCAGTGAAATTCGTACTGTATATTACAACATCATATAAATAATTGTAAACACACTTGAATTTGATCTCCCCCAGTACTGAATACCATAAATGCAACAATACTGCTGTTTCAGTGACTAACGCAAAAGGAACATGATTATATTCGAACAATTTCCAGTCAGTGTAAAAATGTCACTAGGGGCTTTGAATCTTTCTGCAGTGGGACGTAATGTCTAGTACAGTGAAATATCAAGCTTCCAAACACAATTTATATTATTATTATTTTTATAATTCTATTCTACATTTTGACTGATTAAGGGGCGGTAATAAGGTACTGGTTGATAACCCTCACCACTGGCCTTATATTCTAGAAAAAGAGGGAGACGTAGGAGAGACTGATAGCCTAATCACACCATCATCCAACAATTAATTCCAGTAACCAAATCGATATCAGGGTGCGAGCAAAAGTCAGAGTTATTACCATTCCATTTGTTTTGAGAAAAATCACGGCATATATTTTTTCGAAAGAGCTGCTAAACATACATTTTACATGCAGCTGAGCATGCAATAGAAAATATGGGAGAGACAGGAAAAAGTACATGTAGAACACGAATATCACAAGTAATAGAGGAAATACACGACTATCTTAAAAATTAAAAGAGTGAGATGCGTAACTGGGAGAAGGGTGGATATGCATCTTCATTTGACAGTCACAGTGGAACATTCGGTGGACTACTGTAGGAGGAGTGGCTGTAATGTAATTAAAACCGTTTCTAATGACAAAAGGTTTCAGTACGTTACTGTTGTGGTCTTCGGTCGGGTTATGTGGATCGCTACTGTTGTTGTATTAGCTACATACTGTGTGCTCACATGGTGTGTAGAACGACCGGTAGATATATATAGTCACACGTATTTGCCTTCAGACAGCTGGGGGCTATGGTCCAGCAAGTCAGAACTTAATACCGTAGATTGGGGTTCAACATCCAAGTGAGGTACAATTATGTTTTCAGTTTCGAAGGTCTTTACCTTATTTTCAACCCTAGTGTACTTTATTTGGTGAATTTTTGCTTTCCGAAGGCTAGACCGTGACTTAGTGTCGCATTTGCAATCACAATAAACAGTATTTCTAGCGCCTAAAGGAACGGCTTCATTCAATTTCAACGAATGTTGTTTCAAGTCATCTTTTCACTTCTACCGCTACTGTTCTTCTTAATTTTTATTACTCAAGGAAACTATGGTGTAAGAAGACATGTATGTGTAATAACCCGTTCTGTTATAAGAAGGGTCCTAATGTCTCTAATCTAATCAGATTAAATACATAATTTTTACTAGTAGAATGCATCATTCGAGCAGTATCTTCCTGTTAGTTGGGGAAAAGAGTTAGTCGGTCGAGATGTATATTTTACTGCCTGGTAATTAAATAGTGTGTTTGAAAATCATACCCTGCAACCAAATGGTTGGAAACTGCATTATAATAACATCAATGACTACGACAGAAAATAAAAACTTCCCTAAAATTGATGATAGAGATATTTTCCTAGCATATGAACGCCGTACCTTTGTCTGTCGTCATGAACATCGAAATATAACCCATTTGAATCTGAATACTGAGCATTTTGGTTTAATTCTGGAATTTTTATGTGCTTAACATACATAACGAGCAATGGGTGTAACTACATTCCACCTCACTTCAATTTATGGAACTTCAGTGGTACTCATTTTTCTATGGTGTGAAAACATTCTACATGGAAACTAAATTGCAGTGAAATAGACTGACAGGAGATCTCCTGGGAACAGCGAGATCTAGGCCCACGTTATTGCGTACTACTTCCATGATCCAGTAAAGTCACAGGCGGCATTTATCGATAGTCCACTGAACAGTGCAATCACATGTTAGTTACCAGGGATAATCGCTTGCAGTCCGTCTGTGGGCTTACGCTGCAGGAGACTGTCAAACGGGAGACAATCAGTTGCCACGTTGTTTCGCTACGCAAAGCAGTAATCCTGTTGTCTAGGTTTCTGTGATCGCTCAGCACCAGATAGCGCCGAACAGATATTCGGAGGTACTTGAGCGAGGGATGTGGTGCAGCAAGCAGTGCAATAGACTCACTCTGAGCGCCGATGGATTCGATTCACTGTCGGGGCTAAATTTCTTCTGTTTTGCGCTATGCTCCTTCGTTGATTAAGGCAATCAACGAAATGATTCCTTTGGAAAGAAAACGGAGAACTACTTTACCCATCATTCCCCAACTCAAGCTTGTACTCCGTCTGTAACGGCCTCGTCTTCAATAAACTTCGTTCTTTTGTAGTTTCTGTCAGGGACTGATTCTAGTAATTTATCGTCAGGAAAAATAATCACGGGGTTTCCTTCTAATTTACATACGTTAACGGGCAGGCTCAAATCCATCCACCAAGCCTTCCTCCATCCAGATAAAATTTCTATCTGCCCTGTGTACGCACTGCTCTGTAACAGCAGTTGCCACGATTTTCGAAGCAAAATTGTGATTGTTTACGAAACTGACTCTCCTAAACCGAATAAGGTCGTGATTGTATAGGTAAAACTACCTAGGATTAACACATACAGATATAAAATTGAAATGAGTGTCTTTCAATCGTTGGTGTATCCTTGTCAATCCTTAAACAACTTGGATAAACAATATAAACGAGCTTGAAATGGAGGAAAATGTGCCTTGACAGCAAACCGTTGTTTTTCTCGCCGCGTGACTCGCTACAGAATTCGAGTATGTTCGATCTAATGTGTGTTGATTACATGTTTGTCAACTTACGTTACTCTTTAGACTAAAAGCTGGATTATTAATTTCACTTACGTTTACAAGTATGGCTGTAAAGTTAGAATACTCGCATACTGAAGAGAGAATATTAGGCGAAATTTTTGTAAGTTTCGTATGATCATGCTTTTCTTAGATGTATCGACAATATTTAGTTTAACTACGCAGCCCTACCTATAGCATACTTTTCTACTTGACTAGTAGCTCCCATCACTTCTAACGATGCTCCGAATTAAGATCGACTTAATGGATTATGTTCGACAAGAAGCCTTCATTCCAATCGTATATGTATTCCGGTATTTCGTAACCATGCGCTTACTCTCCTAGTCGACGACACGTAAGTGAATCGAAACGCTTCCATAAGTCAAGAAACACCTTATCGTATGCCCCTCTGCCTACAGCCTTCTGGATAAGTGACCGAACGCAGAAAGAAGACTTTCATATGAGTTTGCTATCAGAATACGTGTTGATTCATAGGGAGGAGTTTTCGGCCTAAAAAAATGACTTGATTTTTAAATATATTCCACACTTGTACAGTGAGATAGGTGTGTAGTTTGTCGGATGTTTGTGATGCTAGTCTTGTAGGATGTTTCCCAGAGGACTGGGAAAATTCCTTACATCAGTGGTCTATGAAAGTTTGTTCCATGTATTCAATTACGTTGTAATGGGCAGACCACCATGGATATTTCTCTATCAATAGCATTCAGTTGTTTTCAATTTTCTATTGATTTATTTCTGTATTTTTGTCAGTCACGCGACTCTGAGATGGTTGCTATCAGAAATAGTTTTTTTTATATTTTGTGGTGAGGCAACTTCGCAAGACAGAATATACTCTTGGTATTCATAACTTTTTTCCATTTCACTGCCCTGATAATCGACGAGCGTCTTGACAGACAACTTTTGATCGTTGTCTGACATTATATATCACTTTGAGGCAACTCAGAAGGCTAGATTTGTTTTCGTACTCGCGGAACGCTTCTTTACATTTTATTTGCAGTGATTGCATCTTGTTTCTCAACATGGACTTTGCACCGGTTGAATCTGTATGTCAGGACGGTGTACGCGAAATTCTATGTGATGTACAATATCACGCTGACTTCAACTTACCGCAAAGCAAGTATCCAGGCAGGTATGGATCCTAAAGAACTGGAACAACGACTGCTGATCAGAGACATTTGAAATGATTCTATCAACAGTGTAATGAGCTGTTCTGGACATCACGAAAAATGTGCAAGAACTTGGAAAATAGGTTATACTTTTAGTCATGGCAATGAGTGTATCTCGTTCTATAGAAGAAATTGTCTGCATATGTTTACGACAGTGCCAATCTATGTGGTCCCAACACAGATTGTACAGCATTATTAGTAGGACAGTAACGCCCGACGCATCGTCGATGGCAATACTCACTCGCACTGAGACACTGGGAAGTCAGGAAATGGCTGCAATTGAATATGATGAATTATCTGAAAGCAAATGATATATCACCTTTACGTAATGAACAATCACCCCAGATCGCAAGTTCTCTTTATTTTTTTATGGTATGAGGTGCCCGTCTCGGCCGTATGTAGGCCATCTTCAGACCAGCGAGGTCTCTGAAATAATAAAGTAGGCCGAGACGTCTGGCACACTATTTAAACCTGGGAAGTTTCATATCAACGCACTCTCATCTGCATTCTGATCTCATCTCAAATAACTTTAAATAAGCAACAAAAGCTGATGCAGAAGCTATTGTAAATTCAAAAAGAACATTTCGTCAACTGATGGCTAGCATATAATCTTTTTTTTTTTTTTTTTTTTTTTTTTTTCATCAGTCTTCTGCCTAGTTTGGGGCGACCCGCCACGATTTACTCTTCTGCGTGAACTCTTCATCTCAGAGCAGCACATGCAACCCACTTCCTCGATTATTTGCTCTATACATTCCAACTCTATCTTCCTTTACAGTTCCCTCTTCTAGTACCATGGAAGATATTCCCTGTTAATGTAACATATGTCCTATCATTCAATCCGTTCTTTATGTCGGTGTTTTCCATATATTCCTTTTCTCCTTGACTCTTTGGAGATCTTCTTCATTCCTTACCTTACGAGTTCATTTAATTTTCAACATTCTTCTGGAGCACGATATTTCGAACGTGTCCGACACATCCTGTAACTTTCACTGAGGATAGCAATGTCATCAGCGAATCTTATTGTTATCCGGTCACCGTGAATTTTAATATCACTCTTGAATCTTCCATTTTCATCATTGTTTATTCGATGTATACATTGAACAGTAGGAGCGAAATACTACATTCCTGTCTTACACACTTTTCAATTCGAGCACTTCGTTCCTGGTTTTCCAGGCTTTTTGTTGCTCCTTGGCTGTTGTGTATATGGTATATCACCCGTATTTCCCTTTAGCTTACCCCTATTTTCCTCAGAATTTCCAACATCGTGCACAGTTTCTCATTGTCGAAAGCTATTTACATATCAACAAATTCTATAAAGTGTCTTGTTTTCGCTTCAGATTTGCTTCCTTTATCTATCGCAGCGACAGAGCTGCGTCACTGATGATTTTACCTTTCCTAAAGAAAAACTAGCCTTCATCTAACAGATATTAAATTTTGTTTCCCATTATTCTGTAAATTATTCTTGTCGGGGAGATGGATGCATGAACTGTTAAACTGATAGCGCGATTAATCTTGCATTTGTCGTCTCTTGCTATGTTCGAAACTGTGAGTTAATTTTTCTCCGAAAGTCTGATATATCGCCAGTCTTATAATTTCTACATACCAACGCCAAGAGTTGCTTTGTGGCCAGTTCTCCAGTGATTTTAGAAATTCCGATAGGCTTTCTCAGTTTTCCATTATTTATCTTAAGATTTCTAAAGTTCTTTTAAATACATTCCTATGCTGTATCCTCCATCTCTTCCCCATCGACTCCTGTTTCTTCCTCCATCACGTCATTAGACAAGTTCTCCCCTTCGTAGAGGCCTTTAGTGTATCCTTTCCAGCGATCCGCTCTCTTCACTACAGATACCAGTGTAGCTCTCATAGCGCTCTTAATGTTACACCACTTGCTTTCAACTTCACCGAAGGTTGTTCGGAATTTTCTGTACCCTGAGTTAGTCTTTCCGACAGTCATTTCTTTTTCGATTCGTTCTCATTGGTCATGCAACCACCTTACCTGAGCTTCCCAGTACTTCCTGTTTCTTGGATTCGTAAGCGATTTGTAGTTCCGTATTCCTGAATTACCCTGATCGTCTCTGTGCTTCCTTCTTTCGTCGACCATGTGAAGTATATCTTCTGTTACCTGTGGTTTCTTCACAATTACGTTCGTTATATGTATATTTTCTTTCCAATATCAGAGATAGATTTTTTAGAGGCGTCGTCTCCTTTTCAACTGATCTGTCGACTGATATATTCACTACCGCAACATCTAAAGCCTAAGAGAACTTCAAGCATCTCTTCATTCCTTTATATGTCCGTAACCCACTCCTTTGAGCATTGATTCTTCTTTATAATCTCCTATTACAGCCCACTCTTCATATTTACTACATTCTAATCACACTCTATATCTGCTTCTGGGGACTTCTACAATAAAATATCTCATTTCGGAATCTCTGCCTTACCATGATGTAATCTAACTGAATTCTCCCCGAAACTCCCAGACTTTTCCAAGTATACCTCCTCCTCTTATGATTCTTGAACACAATATTCGCTATCACTAGCTGAAGTTCAGTGCATTACTAAATTAAGTTTTCTCCTCTCGTCTGTACTAACGAGCTCTTCTCCCGTAGCCCTTTCCTTCTACTCCTCCCCTTACAACCGTATTACAATCCCCCATGCTATTAGTTTCATGTCCCTTTGCGTACTGAATTACGCGTTCAGAATCCTCATATACTTTCCCTGCCTCATTATCTTCTGCTTCAGACCTCAGCATTCATACCAAAATTAACGTTGACGGTGTTGTTGTGCTGTCAGTTCAGATGAAAACAACCCTGTCACTGAACTGGTTACAACAACTCACTCTCTGCCCTATGATCCCTTTCATAACGAATCCTACCCCCGTTATACCATTTTATGTTGCGTTGCTGTTGCCCTATACTCGTCTGATAAGAAATTCTTGCCTTCTTTCCATTTCACTTGACCGACCAGCACTGTATCTAGACTGAAGCTTAATACTTCTGGTTCCTGATTTTCTAGCTTTTCACATTTTGTATGCGCATAAGGACAGCGACATGTTTACAATTAAAGTTTATTATCTGAAAACTTTTTGTAAAGTAGTAATAACTTTTAAAAACAGTATTTAAAAAAGTTGGAACTGACTTATAACAGGAAGTTCATTGAGTTAATAGGTCATCAGTTGTTCATAATAATAGGTCAAAACCAGGCGTTGAGATATGAAGGAGAAAGACATTGCTATTGTTTTAGACTATACAGGCGTGTCTTATTTGTAAAACATAAAGAGTGTTTAAGAAGATGTGCATAAAAATAAAACAGTGTGCCAAAAGCATACTCAAAATTGAAGTATGTTTCTAAAAGTCGTAAAAGCATAAGGATCAGTAGAAAAATTAAGGGAGAGGAGTCCTAAAAGCATCATAATACATCGTAAAAATGTTTCTTCTCAAAATAGTTTGTTTGCTCAGAACGCTTTGAGGTAGATTTTTGTGTCGATAGTAAATCTCTATTTCTTCCAAAGCGCCTAATAAAATACCTTTACTACTGCGATACGAAAAGCTTACATGGTCCCCGGTGAGTGTTTACTTTGTGACCGTTGTTGTCCAAATAAGGATTTATTGCATGCAGTTCCAGTAATATACTCCTTCAAACTAATATTAAAATAACGGTCAGTTACCCTGTGTGCTGCGTATCACAACCACCACACATAATTTGTAAACATCCGAGCGGTAATATCTGTCGCAGTGACTGCGTACAGTATGTTTCAGTTTTGTTTGAAGGGAATGCCTAGTAATGTAACTTATTTTAAGGCTTTCATTATTATATCACCTACATACTTCATCTAATACGTGACCCGTATTTGTCCTACTGATAAGACTCAGATTTCTACGGTGAATATAGTGGAAGCTCTTTTTTTCATTCTATTGAAAACGTCGTCAATCTCACGACGTCTGTAATCGTTAGCGTTTGGTATTTGTTTCAAGATGAAAGTTTCCATTTGTTTCTCATTAGGTTCTAGAGGTACCTTCAACATACTGCGAATCGTAGTACTGAAAAATATTTTGTTATAATTCTGTGGATCGCTAGATCTGGCATTAATTACGGCATCATTTATCTGAAAATACGAAAATAATGCCCTACTTTACACTTAGTAATAGTTAATTCAAGGAAATTGATTCTCTTGTCGTATTCATGCTCGATTGGGAGTTCTCAATAAGTTACTCTCGTGTTACTGAAGGTAAATTCCCAACTATCGATTTCGTCTTTCCAACCTGTGTGCTATATTAGAGTGTCGTCCACCTAACCTTCATTCCAGATTTTCTCCGAAAACTGTAGATTCAATATGATTCACAAATATATCAGGTAACGTTGCCTCAAGCTATTTTCTGACAGCTAGCCCATCATTTTAGCGACGTATCTTACTGTTGAATGAAAAACAGTTAACTTCCAGCAAATTTTCAACCATGTCGACGAATTCTACCAGGCTACTCTTTATTAAGGTCTGTGGAAGCACAATGTGGTCGAAGTTTACACGTGATCGGCAGATCTAGTCCTTGTCAGAGATTAGACATAACTATCAATTATCTGTCAAAGATAAAGCTTATCTACCAATTCTTTAACACAACAGCCCATATACCACTATTTCATGGCTTTTTCTTTTCTGTTGAAATTATCCCCAAACTTATATACGAAGAGTGTTTTTTTCTGAATTCTGGTTGGCTTATTCCCCTTCTTGTGCGTACAGAACCTAATAATTCAAGATAATCTCTTTTCAGTGTGACGGCTTTACGCCATCTTAGTAGAAGGGCCTGTATGCCACCAAATATATGGAAGATTTGTATCAACAACAAGGCGACACTAACTCCAAATTCTTCGTACAGAAAAGAATTTAAGGAGTGTGTATAGCATTTCTTTGACTTGGCCCTCTCAGTACCACGTTTAAGCGTTGACACCAGCTGGTTCGAGGTGGTTCGAGCTGGCGGCTGTCCCAGCAGTGGCAGCGTCTGGGGGTGAAAACTGAAAATGACGCACGTAATATCGGTCCAGTGAGATGACGATATTCTATGGAAAAACCAATTAGACACTTATATGCATCAAATGCAGACAATATCGCTGTAGTTGAGGACAACTTGGCTAAATTTGTAAGGAAATTAAGACAGACGAGGGCATCCACAGCAATCTCAACCAAATCACGAAGTAAAATTTGGGCGCTTGTTCTTACGTAATGTAAACTAGAAGGACAAAAGGAGGAAGTTCGTAAAGAGAATCACAGACTGCGAAAAGAACTGGCTGTTGCCAATGCCCCAGATGCACAGGACAGAATCTGACACTTGGAGGCATAAGTAACAGACTTTAAAGAACAGAACAATGGACTTTGAACGGAAACCAAGTTCATTCCACTATCTCTTGCGGCCGGGGCAATATTTAAACCGAGAAGTAAGGTTGAAAAATGCACTCTATAAGCTAAAGCCAAACGAACTAGCATTCTTTAGTTTAGTCAACAAATAATCAACCTGTAAAGGCTGCAACAGAAACCCTAACAAAGACTATCAACTCCATTAAAGGTATGACCAAAATCAAGGCCACCCGGTCGACATAAAACAGTGATTCTGGAAGCGGAGTCACTGGAGGATAAAAGGAAAATCATAGCAAAAACTGCACAGCTAAACAATATCACAAGTGAAAAATCCAGAGAATTTACACCAGTTCTGGGCGTCTGTCACGTATCTGCTACACTAACACATAAAGACTTTCTCGAAGAATTTTACAAAATAAACTTGGGCAAACATATTTCGAAAGAAGAATTCAACGAAGAGATAGCAAGAATATTCAAAACAGGACCAACGGGGCACTGTAAAGTTAGTAACATCATTGGGGTTTACCCCTGGGTTCACCTACTTTCAATCAAAAATGTTCAAATGTGTGTGAAATCTTAACTGCTAAGGTCATCAGTCCTTAAGCTTACACACTACTTAACCTAAATTAACCTAAGGACAAACACACACATCCATGCCTGAGGGAGGACTCGAACCTCCGCCGGGACCAGGGAACCTACAAAATATTTCGCTTTCTGTCACATTGGTAATAACAGTTTGGCTCAACAATATCTTAGAGAGAGATTTCTTGGCGGACCATCCGCCTCTGAACACCGCTTGCGTCTGAGTTCTGTGTGACCCGTTTGCTGCCTACCGGCGAGGGCTGAGGCACTGCGCTGCCTTCTGCCGGCAACGTCTGCTCCACTCCTCACTCTAGACGATGTGAAATGCTTTAATGTTGTTGAATGGAGACCCATAAAACCTGTCTACGATTTGTGTTTCACACTCTATTGCAACGGAGGCACTAAATCGTTTTTATTTGGTGAGTATTTTATTACACTAGTATGCAATACATCAATGTGGCACAGAATTAATTTCATTGTGATCCAGTGCGCTACAATTAAAGTGTCATATCCTGATCTTTTTCCTTTCACAAGAGATTGTTCAAATAATCTATTTTTTTCATGGATTCATACGTGTTAGTCAAGGCACAGAGAGTAAATGCAGTGTAATGTGTTTGGTTCCTTTCTTTGATTCCCTCTGGTAAATGGATGCAATTCATAGTGTCAATACCTTTCAGAACCTGCTACATAGCTACTCAAGCATATTGCTTGTCTATACATTAATTGGTGGAGAAGTGAACGCTGTTCAGAAGTGATATTTAAAATATTCAATTAGATTTAAGGCGACAAAATTGCCCATATTTGAAGCTACCCAGAGGAAAAGTAAGTCTCTAGAGCCTCTGTTAGTAAATGTCTGGAGAGAGTTCCTAACTGCTGCTGTGGAAATTTAGCATGGAGGCCCTACAGTAATCAACAGATTCATTCCCTTCATACTTATCACCCTGGCATGTGAGTCTTATGTGAAGAACAAGATTGAAATTCGTATCGTTGACGGTCGATTCGAATTTCTTCACAAACGCTTGTATTGTGAAGCAGCTTGACAGTCAGAAAGCCAAGATCTGTGACCATTAACACAACTTACTGGGTCGAGTTACCAGGAGGACTTGAAGTGTAAACGTTTTTCTTCCGATTTAGTTATACAATTTTTTCTGGAAATACGTAGCTCCATAAAATAAATCAGAAAAGAAGCTCGCACACGCTGGCTCCTACCACGGTTAGAACTGACGATTCATTGAGCCATTGCGACACGTGACACGGGCTGTACCACAGGGCTACGGACACACCGCTGCAAACACTCCTCTCTCACCATGGTATTTGTCGCTCAGCCTCATAACACATCGTGAAAGATATTAAAAGTTGTCACTTATGTGAAGAACAGCATTTTTTTACCCAAAAGTAGAGTTTTCAGTCTCAGTGTATTAGTTTACATGAGGATTTTATAGCACGAGTCATTCAAATGGAAAGGGAATATCAAGCGAAATTAGCGAGTCAATTCAGTACCATACGTCGAAGTGATTGCACTGTCACAATGTTCCCACATGTTTGTGACGGTGTTGCCAATTCTCTGCTGTGCTAGGAACAGCTCTGTAGCGGTATGTGAGGAGAATCCCATGCTCATGTCATAGCAGGATACGGGGAGGAGGCGTGTGGTTTGCTTAATATGCAGCGTTTTATCCTACCAGTTTTGTCAAACATTCAGGTGTATAACCTTCCATAACAATTACAGTTTCCCACAAAATATATACAAATAAAACACTTACCTTGTTACTTTGTGACAAATGACTATTTCAGTACAATGAAAAGTTTTTGGAAATAAACTTTGCCCACCTGTCACTAAAAGTAAGATAACAAACACTATGCACCTCGAAATCGATTGCATCTATGTGCAGTCTTGTGATCATACAGGTAGAATTTCATGAATTAAACGAGAATGTAGAAAAACGTTGGTGCGGATGGATGCTGTAAGAAACATAGTTAACTAATTATTCTGTGCCATGTAATAATCAACACCATGACGCCGGCCAAATTGGCGTCTCGGTGTATTTTGATTATAATACGTTAGCCTTCTTGCGACCTCATTCTAATACCTCGTGGGAGCAGGCATAATTTATTGCTTTTTGAACACCGAGTAGTAACACACAAAGATAGTAGATGGAAGGATACAAAGAAACAATCAGACTCACACAAGGAAAAGGGGGACGAAATGTCTCCCACTGGAAGGTCATGTTGTTCTATTTAAATGATTACAAAATCAGCTAAAACGAACCGTGAGGCTGTCAGTATAAGCAAATTACTGTTGTCACAATGATATTGCAATGCCCAGGGCCTGTAATGATAAAGGGCCCGTTTAGGTCAAGCTTATTGTATACAGAAGTGGAAGAGGGGGCACCACTAAATTCTACAATCCGCATGCATTGCATACACACAGAAATTACTGTTACGGTGTACTATTGGAGACCAATGAGTGAATTGCATATTTTCCGGTGAAAAAGAGCACTGGCAAACAGTCTTCGCTACATTAGGTTATTTAAACTGGTGTCACTCTGAGCTAGAATTTATGGTCAGCGACTAAGTATAAGGTCAAACAGTCGGATGCGGGTTTTGCAACTGTGAAATACTTTCCTACATTACAGAAGTGAATATTAAATCTGAACTAATAATGCGAAAATGTTGAACTTGGATAGCTTACAATGAAAATCTTTCTGTTTATTGCAAAGGAGAACAATTGATTTTCTAAAACATTCTCTGCCATACACAACTTGAAACACGTCACGCCGACCAAATCTTGTGGAAGAACTGACAGCGACGTATAACGGCAGGCGCAAGTAAATTAAGAAAGGCAGTGCGTTTTTGTTATCAAGTAACGTCTTCATCAATTACACTAGTTTTAATGTAATCTGCAAATAATTGCTGATGTTTGATATTAACATGAAAATGACACCGTAGACAGGCAAAGAACCTCTTCTTGGGCAACTACTTCTATAATCACCAAAACGCATTAAATGATCTTCAAGCACATGCGTTTCAGTAACGGTATGAAGAAAATGATAGTAACAATGATGGTAAAAATCGAATTATCCGGTGACTTCACAGTGGATTTTCTCGAGCTAAGAAATTTGCTGAATTAGTGAATATTTCAGAATGACTTTACATCGAGGCTATGATGTCTAAAAGAGTCCTTACATCCTGCTGACATGAGAATAGCATAATCTCCACGTTAGAAGATTGCTTCTACTTAAACATTTAATAAATTCGCATATTTTCCACCGTGACTAATTCTGTAAGCTAAGCACATCATCCATTACAGCACAGTCCTGGGGCTTAGAAATGTGACCACAATGGTCTGGTGGAACGAACTATCACGGGTGCAATGCGTGGGTTCAGGTATTTACATTTAAGAGGCACAAACAGATTTACTTTGCCTCTGGCAACCTCAAGACAAAGACGTTATAATCCAGAATCCGCATTAAACATTACGTTCCTTCATTACCAATTGGGCAGAGCCAGATTACGATGGGAAATGACGTAGGCGGAAGTCATGGTAAACAGAAATACTGTCTCCAGTTAACTTACTTACATTAGAAAAGTTTATTTTATTTGATGAAACGATAGCCATTTAAGGAACAGGGCTCTTATTTTTCTTGTACTTGATTGAACTCGAGACGATGAAAAATTTGGTGCTGGACTGTGATTCAAATTCGTATCTCTTCTTCCGAGGATCTGAATCTCTCGGAACAGTATAGTTCAATCATTTCGTTCCTTTTGCCAAGACTGCAATCTTCTATAGGTCTCCTCCAAAGGTAAGTATGTGGGTCCGAATCCTGATCCAGTACAAAAATATCCATAATTTCATTTCAAGCCCTGTCACGTGCTTACCAGTCTGCTAGTGAAAATTAACGTGCTCTTTTAATGTCTGTTCAGGTGTTGCCAACAATCGCAATAGGTGTCGTTATTTCTGGTAAAACACGCACAGATCTTACTGTTGATGAGTAAGCAAGTGTTACGTAAGGTATGTTCGTGGATGATAAAGAAGGACGGTAGGTGTGCGGTTCGATTGTCGCTCAGGCACAAAAATTTGTATCCTTATTTTAGATTCAAACATCTAGCAGTTGGTAAGAAAAACCGATACGTAACATTTGATTTTACTTAGTTAACAATCCGATTGCGTGCTGGGTTCGTATCTCTGTCACAGAACTTCACATCATGCACTTCATCTTTAAATGCATGAACACTTTGATCCTTCTGAATGAAGGTATATCACACATCTTTCGTTGTTAGTTAACAGGGACCAGAGGGCCTTTACAGCAGTCCCGGTTTCTTAGAAAACTGTCGTCTTTTTTTTTAAGTTTAGATTTGGTTACTGATATTGGGGAAAATTTCTGTAATTCGTGCCTCTTCGTGACTAGCAGCAATATGATATAATTAGATTAGATTATATTAATACTTGTTCCATAGATCATGAATATGACATTCCGTAATGATGTAGAACGTGTCATTTTAATGAAAGATTTCTTTACATACCATGATTCAGTTTCTTTGCAACATTTTTTTACTCTCTCTCTCTCTCATTCTTTTTTATTTTTATCTCTCTCCCTCACTCTCTCTCTCTCTCTTTTCTGTCTCTCTCTCTCTCTCACTCTCTCTCTCTCTCTCTCTCTCTCTCTCTCTCTCACTCACATAAAGTTTTTTTTTTACTTTTATTTGTTTGTTGTGCTCGACTATCGGCGAGGCACGGAAACGTTCGTCAATGATTTTCTTAGTTTTGAGTACACTTACGAAAGATATATAAAAACAACTATGAGAGTTACTGATTTATGAAGCTTAGTTTGCAGTCAGTTGTGAGTATTATTAGTAACTACGCTCCAGTCCCTAAACCCAGGTACAGAAATGTGAATCGGACGGATTACGTAATCCAGGCTGTAGCAGCCGCGTCTTTGAGACGTCAGCTATGGTCACCTGCCAGCCCACTGTAGGATCACATCGCTTCGTCTTCTTCCTGCTGGTAATGTAACTGAGATTTGCCAACAAGGCAAGGTATATTTGGCAACTCTGTGATCGACGAGTTACTTCCTGGTGTGCACGGAATTAAGCCTCAAAATTCACTTGATTTTTCCTGTCATTTCCATTGAATGATCGGAGTTATTATTAACGCTTGAGCTGTGACAAAAGATTGTAAATTTACGGTTTTCTGCATAGGAAAGACATTGCACGTGAAAATCGCATCTAATCTCGTCCTTTAAATAGCGGTTTACGAGTTCTAGCCACTACTGGTCTCGAAAGAGGAGACCTAGACGCATGGCTCTTCCCTAGCTCTGTGGAAACGTGCTAACCTGAGAGAAAGCGTCTGTTACGGTTTGCGGTTCCAGTCTTGCTGACTGTAGCGTTTCATTACCTTCTGTGAAAGAGCTACAAGCAGTCAGATCACACATCGATAAGGAAATCGCAAGAAAATTCTTTCGGCTCATAGTGCAATGGTGAAACACTTACAATTCTGCACAACTGGTAACGCCTCTTTCTGCTGCTGACAAACAAATTTTGGTTTTCTAGGAATACATAACTTTATTTATGAAATGCCACATTTGCATACCACTTGAGTATGACACAGCATACCAATCAAACACAGACCCAATCGAAATCTAAGTGATTAGTATTTTACTAATTCGTGACGATAGAGGCACGCTTGTGTACAGATACTCAGTTTTATTGAAACAGACTTTCGTCGTAAGGTTATCGTGGATAGTTTTATTTCATTTCTTATTACACAGTGCACAATTTTCGTACGGTTTCTTTCAGTGTTGTTAGAACACTAGTTACCATGAGAGAGAAATTAATCATCAACAATATATGCGAATTCTCTGATGTTATCTATAACAGTCTGACTATGCACATGCAGTTTATTGATTACATGCACGTAGAAAACTTGTTCTGAGTTAAAGCTGTCAAATAAGGTTTTATGAAGATTAAAATGCCACTGCCACACGACAGCTAATGTAGAAAATACTTTTCTGACGTATTTTGGCACGATGCGCTCTCCCAATACACAGTACAAACGTTTCGAGATGCATCTGCAGCCTGGCCATGTATTAAATCTGAAAAGAACAAAATGTCGCAGAAGTTAGCTTATTTTCCACATGCGACTATTTTGGGTTGAGAAGTGAAGGGAATTATGTTCAAAGTTCCATTACATGGATAACTTCAGCAGAAAGCAGTATGGCGTTTTAAAAAATGTAGCAGTGAATGTTCCCAAACTCACGACGTCTTATCAACAGTGAAGGACGCTTACCGTTACGCTACTAGCTGACAGATAGCTATATCACCTCCAGAACTCAGCAACAATTCCTCCAGATCTTGCGCATTGCACAGTGCTGTGAGATAATGCATATGGCCGGATATAGACTTCTGAGAGACAGATAGTTACAGCTTTTCTTTTGCACTGCACGACGTTTTTAACAAACAGATAGCGCAATAGAGTTGAACAAGTCGAAAGGAGCACTTCCTGTTTAAAAAATAGAGTCGAAAGTACGCACTGGGTAGCCGAGGCAGCTAGTTCATGGCGATTCGGTCAACCAAGTAAATGAATGTACTGAACGTGCTACAAACCACTACAGGGAGTCTGTGTGTCAGAATTCTCATCCACTGTGGCGCAACATTGTTATGATGGAAAAATGAGTAATAGGGAAGAGAATTTGGTGGTCTCTTGGATTGATGCTATGGTCTGGGTTCGATTCCAAGTTCTGCTCATGATTTTTGATAAGGAGAGACAGATTCTGTTCTCTTCTGGCTACGCCAAGTGAAGAAGGTATAATGGCATTGTGGACTGACATTCATGTTAAACATGATATTCCTTCTCTACCAAGTAGACGTTAGGTTGAACCACAATATAATCAGGAGTCGCGACACGTAGAAACTCTATCAACAGTAACCTTTCTTATACTAGTTATTTATTTCTAGTGACGAAACAAACGCTATGTAGGGTCACAGGACACTTATTCCATCTGTTATTTGAGCCTCTGTATGTCGACAAAATTGGTTCTGATCTGGGAATGCAACTCAGACCGCCCTTAACGCGGAATCTGATCCCTTCGTGACAATATAGCTCGACTGCAATTTGTTGTTTGTTCAAAACTGCAGATTCTTCAACATCTCCACATATTGCGCGTGAAAGGGTTCGAATCCTGGCATGGCACTAAAGCTTTCATTATGTACTATGAAGCTCTAGCATGAGACACCTATCTGCTGGTGGGTAATAATTTTGATTTTTAATGTATTTTCATTTGTTGTCAACACTAACGGTATCTGACGTTTTTGAGTCCCAGTGAGATACAGTACTGTTTGCGAAATCATTGTAAATTCAAAGATGTTATTCCTAGCTGCTGGTGGAGAAAAATTCGGTAGCTGACGTCTCTTTGTGTGCAGTCAACAACGATATGTGTGGGGCTCGATTCCCAGTCAGTACTGCCGGCCTTTGTGGCCGTGCGGTTCTAGGCACTTCAGTCTGGAACCGCGTGACCGCTACGGTCGCAGGTTCG
This sequence comes from Schistocerca americana, assembly GCF_021461395.2. Classification (NCBI taxonomy): domain Eukaryota; kingdom Metazoa; phylum Arthropoda; class Insecta; order Orthoptera; family Acrididae; genus Schistocerca; species Schistocerca americana. The sequence continues at coordinate 318,682,533 of NC_060125.1, read as the reverse complement.
AATCCTGCCTCGGGCATGGATATGTGTGATGTCCTTATGTTAGTTAGGTTTAATTAGTTCTAAGTTCTAGGCAACTGATGACCTCAGACGTTAAGTCGCATAGTGTTCAGAGCCATTTGAGCCAGTCAGCACTGAACTCTTCGTCATATTATTTCTAGTTCAAACATGCTCACACGTCGCTGCTGGTGTAACAAACCCACTTATAACGTTCGTTTTCTCTAGAATAAACAGCGATAGGTGCCAGGTTGGAGTCCTGGGAAAGAAGAAATTAATGTTTCGTCTCGTCATTTCAGTTAAAACATCTAGCTACTGCCGAGAAAATCCGATATGTCAAAGTTGATTGTGCTTCGATGACAATCCAATTAGATTCTGGGTTCGAATCCCTGTCCAACACAGCCGGCCGCAGTGGCCGTGCGGTTAAAGGCGCTGCAGTCTGGAACCGCAAGACCGCTACGGTCGCAGGTTCGAATCCTGCCTCGGGCATGTATGTTTGTGATGTCCTTAGGTTAGTTAGGTTTCACTAGTTCTAAGTTCTAGGGGACTAATGACCTCAGCAGTTGAGTCCCATAGTGCTCAGAGCCATTTGAACCATTTGAACCTGTCCAACACAAAGCTTTACCTCTCGGCATTTCATGTAAGTTACTTGTGAAGATGCAATATTTAACATCTCTCGTAGTTCGTTAACGAGGACCATAGATTCTGGGTAGGAATTCGCGTCCGTTAACAATGTTTACGTTATGTAATTTAAAGATGATATTTGCTAACTGATACTGTCTAAAATCGAGGTATATCACTCTCTGTATGCCTAGTCAGGAATGACTGTTATTTTCCGTCAGTCACGAAGTCTTTGCTTAGTCTGCATGACCTGGGTTTGAATCCATATGCAGAACGAGACGGTTCGCCGAGTCATTTGAAGTTCATACATATTCTCAACTAGCTGCTCGTGAATAACTTAAATTTTTTATGTCATTTTGTGTTAAATGATAAGTACGGTATGTTATATTGAACAGGAAATCATGAATACGACGAACTTACTACGTGAATTACCTATCTGACGTAATAATGAGAGTGGTAACATTTCATGTATGTCATTTATTGTAATAAATGTGAGTTTATAAGCCTGAAGAACCGTCTTATCTGTGATAAGATGTTCCCTGATATTTGTCGCACCTTGGTATTACTTTACGTCTTGTGTTATTGCGATGCAGAGCAGTGTATTCTAGTGGTGACTTGTTGGAACCATTTTGAATAGTCAAACGACTGTACCGAGGGGCGATTAGAGGACCTGCTAGACAGCTGCACTGCGTGGGTTGCATTCGAATCAGGCGATATGCAAATGCAGGTCGTTCGGATACTTTTGAGCACGACTGTACACTTAAGCAATTTCGAAACTGAGATGTATTTCAAACTGCTCTACGGTTGGTAACACGAATTAATCACACAGAATGAAATAAAGTATGTTACCCAACTACTGATCGCATGTTCCTAGTAACAGAAAGCCTTCCAACTGACAAGCGAGTGCTTTGTGGACTATTGGGTGTGGTAGACAAACGAAGCGCAGAAGTTTTGGACCTAAACAGCGTTACAAGGACTTAGTAAGAGCACATTGGCGAGTCGAGTTTATTTTGTATTCAGAGAAACTGGACCTAAGGGCTATGCATACAGAAGATAACCTCGTCGTGAAGATCGTACAAATTAATTGGATGAGGAGCAGAACGGATAGTACAGAACTAAGAAGTTGATGGAAAATTAATTAGGGAGTTAGCAGGTTTCTCTAGGTGTAAGAAACTACTCATTCCCGCCAAAGGAAAAATAATGACGAACATTATAAACGAGTGCCGTCTGGTGGTCAATAAGGCAGGGCAAGCAGCGACGTACCGTGGAAATGCGGTAGGTGTCAGTAACATAGACACTTCATTAGCAAACGGAACATCATCAACAGATATCATTGACTGCCAAGTGCATGACAGAGCAACACACAGCGATCACAATTCAATTATTATACACACTGCTGCACCCATAAACACAAACACAACAACTCAATATCACTCGCGACTGCTGCTGGAAAGGGTAAACTGGCAGATACTAAAAGATGCTATTGAAATATTTCCCTAGAACACCACCCGAAGAATTATTTGTTACAGAGCACACGTATTGATTGACATACTACAGAGTTCAAATCGCTGCAATCTCACAATCAGTGCCATACGTAAATAAAATATACAGTGGTCGACATTATTAACAAAACTAAGGAAGGGCTCAACAAGCAAAAGACGATACTAGCAACGAGCGAAGACAACGCACGAAAAAGAAGTCAGGCTGCAGCAATACCTTGAAGTCAAACGATGATACAAATAAGAATTACAAAAAAACAAGGCAGGACCGTTGGGACAGTTTTGTCAGAACCAGCTTACAGAATAAGAGGAGAGCATTTCAAAATAAAAACTGAAGGAATAAAAACACCAACGCTAATATCAACATTAAACCGACAGAACGGTACAATTACACAGGGCTGGAGATGCTCCTCTGGGTACCCGCTGAACAAGCTACAGCTACCAAACGGTGACTCTACACATGACCATCATCACCACACTGACCTACGCAGACAAACGGACATTAAATACATAAGTGGTGGAATCAGTTCTCCTTTCGTTCTTGAGGAGATTGCGTTGGCAACAAGGATTACCAAAGAATCAGAAGAAAAGGACTCAACAGACCCAAACTCATACTGATTTATCTGTCTACTGAATTTAGTAGGCAAGGTCCAGGAAACGTTACTGTGTGACAGACTACAGTCAAAAAGATAGCTTCTGAGCCTCAATCCACATCAGTATGGGTTCAGACCGCGTAAGTCTATCGACGATGCAGAAATAGATCATTACATATAGCCCGGAGCAGACAAGAGAAATATGTGGTAGCAATATTATTTGATAAATATATAGCGTTTTTTAAAAACTGGTGGCGTAAGCTATTCACAAGGTAGAGACAAATGCAAATACTAACAGCTTTATATAACAGATTCCTTGAATACTGCAAAGGGAGAGTTGTAGAATGGCGAACGGGCCACCAAAGAGTTGACAAGGAAATCACCAAAGGGTACAGGCAGGAATATTGTGGGACACTGCTACTGAGCCGCTTACATATGACCCAGGCAGAGATCATAAAGCAGACAGTAGAGGACGCTGAACATTTACTCGCAGTGGTATCGGGAAGACACTTAGAACAAAAGCCTACGCTGCTCCTCGTAGACATGAATGAATGGTGTAACAACAAATAAATAACAACCGCAGCTAAAAAAAGTGTACTTAATATTGAAAGGCGAACTTAAAAGAAACCCCAGCATCAAGCTAAATAATACAACCTGGCAACGCAAAAGAGTGACGAGATATCTAGGTTTACATACTGCCGACAAACTGGAGTTAACTGAACTTACAACCGACAAAGCAATTAAAATAATGCATAAATTAGCAAGACTAAACACAACAATATACAGACTACCCATAAAGACAATAGTGACATATCATATCGCATTCTTCGAATCCATAGTATGCTTTACAACGAGCATCTAGGAGTGTCAACTCCGGCTTACGACATATAAACTCATTGTGAGATGTGCGCAAAGAATTGTTCTGTTTGGATGTCGGAGGGGTTCAGCCCAACTTCGGTGGAGGCGCTATACATGGTGATTGGAGTTTGTCCCATCGACATCACCATCCGTCAAATTGTAGCAGCGTCGTGTTTGAAGATAGTCAGGATATAACAGGAAGGCGCCAACTACACCACTGGCGAAATAATGTCTAGTAGAGAGAATGGGATTTGACACAGGATGGGCGTCGCGTCCGCACCTTTTTCCCAAACATCAAAAAATGAATGAGGTTAAAACATATAGATCCTGCAGGTGGCATGGTCCATTTTCTCACTAGTGATGGTTCATTGGGTTTGTCTCAGCCTAACACTCACGTACAATTGTGGAGAACTAGGAACCCCTGAACATGTCCCTTTACAGTGTGACAGACTCACAACACGACTCCGAATTATGACAACATAATGCAAATTCTACGTCAGCTAGACCATTGTAACACAAACGGCTTAACTGATAATGAGTCATGTACGTTACACGAATTATACAAACAAGGACAAACACATACACAAATAAGAGCAAACACACAAATACGATAACAGGATACTTGTAGGACGTCGTGTTACGACTCAAACTGTCCGCAATAGTTTCATGATGTGCAATTTCACTCCCGACGTCCAGGGCGAGTTCCATCTTTGTTACCACGACAGCATGCAGCGTGGTACAGATGGGTCCACCAACATGCCGAATGGTTCAGGATTGGCATCAGGTTCTCTTCACCGATGAGTGCCGCATATGCCTTCAACCAGACAATCATCGAAAACGTGTTTGGTGGCAACCCGGTCGGGCTGAACGCCTTAGACACTGTCCAGCGAGTGCAGCAAGATGGAGGTTCCCTGGCGTTTTGGGATGGCATTATGTAGGGCCGACGTACGCCGCTGGTGGCCATGGAAGGCGCGGTAACGGCTGTACAATACGTGAATGCTATCCTCCGACTGATAGTGGAACCACATCGGAAGCATATTGGCAAGGCCCTCGTCTTCATGGACGACAGTTCGTGCCCCCATCGTGTACATCTTGTGAATAACTTCCTTCAGAATAACGACATCGCTCGACTAGAGTGGCCAGCATGTCTTCCAGACATGTACCCATCGAACATGCCTGTGATAGGTTGAATAGGGCTGTTTATAGACGACTTGACCCACCAACCACTATGAGGGATCTACGCCGAATCGCCGTTGAGGAGTGCGGCAATGTGGACCAACAGTGCCTTGATGAGCTTGTGGATAGTATGCCACGGCGAATACAGGCGTGCGTCATTGGAAGAGGACGTGCTACTGGGTATTAGAGGTACCGGTGTGCACAGCAATCTTGACCACCATCTCAGAAATTCTCCCTATATGGCGGTACAGCATGCAATGTGTGGTTTTCCTGAGCATGATGTTGATCTCCATCCCAATTTTCTGTACAGGTTTGGGAAGTCTTGGAACCGAGGTGATGCAAAACGTGTTTTGATGTGTGTATAAGAGTTATACAACACACGTCTGTACACACAAAATTTATCAAATGTGTGTAAAAGGTAATTTGCACGCTACCTCGAATGTAACAGGGTCAGTGAAAAGTCGAGCCCTCATACCCGAGACTGCTAGGTGGTGGTACCTCTAATACAAAGAATGTACCTTCCTATTATCCTTTATTCCTCCTTCGTAAATGGAAGATCCTTGTTATCTAAGAAAATTTTTTCCCAATTGATTATATACCATGAAGTAATTATATGTCACAACATCTTTCTGCGTTCCTAAACTCGTATCTTCTGTTCATAAACCCATAATTTTAAGATTTTAATTTATTAAGTCCATGTCGATTTAAAGCTGTAGTATTGTTAATCCTTATTACAAGCAAGAAATACCAAATAAGTTTCAAATTCTCTGCGTGTAAAATTTCATATTTTGAAAATACGACCTTTCTTAGTCAACAAACAAGTTGGTAAATAATAAATAAATAAATATCCGCGCGTTACAACACTGCAGGAGTCACAGCTGTGTGCGGTCGACCGGGACGCAGGAGCTCGGACAGGTTTGCGCGACTTCTTTGCGATAATGAAGGACACCTGGCCCAAACACTCACTGTGTTCTTATTATTTTTTTCACTTCCTGGTCCCCGTAGACATGCTGCTAGCGCCCATAATTATCTGCCAGCTCTGGGTTTCCGCAAAAGAAAAATAATAATAATAATTAAAACTCTCTGCTTGGGACGCACCTCCGTTATAGACGCCAATTTTAAGGCTGCGTATAGTGCCGGCACCTATCAGGCATTCAAGAGACTACATGGGCTGCAGCAGGAGTACTCCACGATGATCCACAACAAATTCTGCATTATTTAAGCTGAAACTGACCGAGAAAAAATGTGATACATTACTCAGTGAACGCCCCACTTAGTTCGACTGTTTATCTATATGGCCGTGGGCAATAGTTCGTCATTGTAGAGACGACACGTCCTTTTTCCTCTGTAGTTATGACGCTATCCGACGTCTCACATGTCAGTCGGTTAGAGTCAGTGGAACATGGTGCACCTCTGAAGGTGTTCAGCGCAGCTCTGGATGAATTGTTACAAACGCAAAAGTGAGATGGAGGATGGCCATTCTCGTACAAGCCGGAATATTAATCATTTCTGAATGGACAGTTTGACGTCGCTGTGGTACCGATCATCTTAAAGTGGTAAGGTATAAAAATAAGTGGTAATCAGTGCGTGTTAGGCCATTCTCATTAGAGTACAGTGACAAGAAAGTGAAACCAATGTCTACTCAACACTGTCTACTCAAATGGTTTTGCGTAGCCTTTTTAGAATTTTAAGTACCTAGTGTGGGCACAACTTCCAGCAGTGTAAGCATTCTTTAAGCACTCGAAGAAACTCATTACGTAAGGTTGACATCGGAGAGCACCTGTTTTCTCGAGAATTTGCAGCAGCTGTCTGCAATATGTCTTCAGTAATGAAAGATGACCACCCACTTCACATTTCATCATGAAAACCAGTACGGGTATCATTAAACGTTCTAGTACACTTTATTTCCATTCCATCACTCATAGCGTTTCGTCCACGAACTTTACTAATCTACAGACGGATTTCGTACTCTTTCACGTCGCATGTAGAAAGCCATTCACTGCTCCCAAATAAATGGAAACACGGACTAATGCTTCCGTTGTGGCGTCTGTGGGAAGCTTATAGGTGCAGATATACGGCACTCAGGTGGAGATCGCCAACTGAAACACTTCACCGGCCATGACCTTAGACGTAGTAACTTACAAAACGTGTCTCTTACCTACCTGTACATTTTACGGAATAATGCCTCCGTCGGTTTTTTCCTCTCTTTTTGTGAAGGCTGAATTCAGGAACTGCTGTGGTGATTTTATATGGTTTTCATTAATAGAGAGAATCACGAGGAAATTTCCTGTACATAACTTAATACCGCTGTGTCATGAAAGTCATCCGGCCGTAGATATTTAGTGCTACCCGTGCTTTCTTCGGACAACAACCAAATTGTCAAGTCATTGAAGGAAGCGTTTGACATACGATTACACGACGTCCAGATACTGATGACTCTATACCTCTGAGTGTCTATACATGAAGTGCACTCGGGTCCTGGAGATAACGTATTGAATGGCCGATACTGGTTGTGGAAATAGAACAACTTATCATGCTGTACGAATGTTTGGCGAAGAAATGGACAGAGACATGTGGAGGAAGAGATAGAGGAGGAGGAAATCAACAGACAGAGGAAGTGGAGGGGGAGGAGGGGGATGTGGACAGAGAGATAGGGAGGAAGAGATGTACAGAGAGGGCGTGAGGGATGAGACGGACAGAGAGAGAAGGAAGAAGGAGATGGACTAATAGAAGACTGGAATAAATACATACCCACTATATATATGCATCAAGTATGACTGCTCATTATCACCTGCGACAAGTGTCCTCATCAGGTATGACGCATAGCGTAACGTCATTTAAAGGCTTTGCTTGAAACTAGAACTCTGTCGCTGCAGTCTCTAGTGCCCTAGATTACAAAATTTCGCCTGACTTGGAAGGCCCAGAGCGGAGAGCGTGTGTCACGATGTAGACACGCGACTGCTCATGCTAATTAAGTGCTCCCGCACGCGTGACAGTGCAAAGGAACTGCTCCGCAGGAACACGGCTACTAGTCTGGGGAGATTTTTCATACAGTCCGTAGCTGCATAAGTGTCTAGATAACGTTGTAACGAAACAGATAAGGTTGTCCAGTTATCTCTATCACCAGCATGGGGAAAAGGATGGGTTATAAAGATGGAGAGCAGGTCGGTGAAGAATAGTGGCTACGAATCAAAATCAGTGAAGCGCATTTGATTCTTATTATTCAAAGCCATCTTAACCTTGTTTATTAATGTCTGTATCATAGACCGGACGTTCCCAACATGGTACTTACAGCCGAACGACTGAGTTTACAAACAACACAGTTATGTTCGTCACGACACTCTTTCCTGAATGCGGCTGACGACAATGTAGTGACTGATCTGGCTGAAGAAAGACTGTTCTTCATCCCACATTTTGCGAAGGAAGCTATTATTACACTAACAGCAAGCTTTCAGGCGTATGTTCAGAAAACAATTTTCTTTTCTGATCTGAAAATCCTCCAGCCACGTTGAATCTTTCTTCCTCAATGCCTACATGTGTCTGTTCCCCAGTGTAGCGCGGGAATGTAGCTGATGAGGAACAAGACAAGGCATTTGAGACGCGTACATGGCGAGGGACAGAAAGACTAATTGGGATGCGGCAACAAGTTACCAGGTGTTGAAAACAATGATGTCACCAAAATACTGCTTGTAAGAAAATAAGGAAAAGTAACTGGATAGAACATATCGTTTTGTTGTTGTGGTATTCAGTACGAAGCCTGGTTTCATGCAGATCTCAATGCTGCCATACACTCTGAAAATCCCTTCATCTCAGAATAACTACTTCAGCTTACATCCTCCTGAATCTACTTACTATATTGATCTCTTGGTCTCCCACATCAACGTTTCCCTCTTACGCTTCCCTCCAGTAATAAACTGGTAATCCCTTGATATAATGTGTCCTATCATCCGGTTCTTGCTTCTAGTCAGGTTGTGCCACGAACTTCTTTTCTCCCCAGTTCTCTTCAATACCTCCTCATTAGTTCAGTATTATTCTATAGCACCACATTTCGAAAGCTTCTATTCTCTTCCTGTACAACATTAGTCTTGAACGAACTGCAACATAAACCTGAACAAGGTGGGACTGACGTACTAGGACATGCATTGATACTATGAAATAGTGCATTGGTAATCGATAGACACTAGCCGAAATCTAGATTTGCGTAATGAAATCTGAAACAGAAGGTCGACTGACTGCTGTATCCCACCATTTGAAATTCATATCACAATCGTTGAGTGCACACACATTCCTAATGGAAGGTAGCTTGATGAGGTTACAGGAAATTGTATTAGTCATCACTATTTGCTCATTTCGTCTACATGATCATGTTAATGACACTTGACAAGACCATGCTTTCCAAATTGTCCACTAGTGGTGTATGGTGGCTATTATTAAACTGTCTGCCGGCCGATGTGGCCGTGCGGTTAAAGGCGCTTCAGTCTGGAACCACGTGACCGCTACGGTCGCAGGTTCGAATCCTGCCTCGGGCATGGATGTGTGTGATGTCCTTAGGTTAGTTAGGTTTAAGTAATTCTAAGTTCTAGGGGACTGATGACCACAGATGTTAAGTCCCATAGTGCTCAGAGCCATTTGAACCATTTTTATTAAACTGCATGAAAATAAACGTAAATTAGTTGAAAAGTACGGCGTGCACACATGTAAACGTCACTGCAGATACTCGTATTTAGGTTATGACATGCTCGATATCCCTGCCATCATGCCATGAGGCGCAGACGAATAGCAAAATTCTGCATAACCTGCCGAAATGTCGGAAAATCGATGCTGTCGATGAACTCTTGAATGGCTGTTTTCAGCTGAGCAATGGGCGTGTGGTTACAGCTGTACACCTATTCTTTATGTAAAGCCTCACAAAAAGGTGTCGCAAGTATTCATATCCAGAGAATATGGCGGCCAATAGAGGCCCATGCCTGTGGGATCTGGGTACACCAGAGCCAGAATGCGGTCCCCAGTGTGCTCTTCCAGGACATCAGACATTCTCCTGCTTCGATGGCGTCGAGTTCCGTCTTGCACGAACCACATATTGTCGAAATCAGGGTCACTTTGGATAATGAGGATGAAATCATTTTCCAAAACGTTCACGTACCGCTCGGTAGTCACCTTGCTATCAAGGAATATCTCACCGATTATTCCGTGACTGGACATTGCATACCACACAGTCACTCGTTGAGGGTGAAGAGATCTCTCGAACGTGAAATGCGGATTCTCACGCCAGTTTCGGTTATTGACGAACCCATCCAAATTAAAGTGGGCTTCGTCGCTAAATCGAACCATACTAATTCTCATCATGCCCCGAGACCAATTGTGCTGTTTGAACGGCCTAACGCAAATCGTTGAGAAGTAATGACAATTTTATTTCATATAGTTCAATAATCGTCACCCTGTACGTATACGCTGGGCTTCTAAGAGCCGTTATGTCCATTTTCTCTGCTGTTGTAGCAGATATTTGCAGTTTGCATCTGCAGCCAGTCCAAACCAATTTTGTTCATGGCATCCATCGCATCTATCATGCGAAAACCAATTCCGAGGGATATCGTCGGTTTGTTTCGCGTTACCGATCAAGTGGTTTTTAAAGTGAATTACACGTGTCCATTCGACAGGAATAGAGAGTCCCAAAGCATACTGTGTTTTATCGATAAAAAGGAAAAGTAAAAAACGAAGAATTACCAACTGCAACAGTGCCGTTCTGGTTCGCGCTGGCTGTTACCAACAATGAGAATTGGTATTTTTTACGACCTGTCTAAGGCAATTGGCTGTGTGAATCTCAATATTGTCCTAGACAAATTGAAGGTTTATTGGACTGATGGTAGAAACCAACCAGTGAATAATGTCACGTCTAACCAAGAGAATGGAGAATTTTTTACTTAACAATTCAACGGCTGTAGTCTAGGGATGTTATTGTGACTGGGGAGAGGTCACGCATAGATTTCCGCAAGTGTGAAACGTTGATCCGCTTTTATGTCTAATATTTAAACGAACTTCCATGTCATATAAAATATGCAGAATTATTAACTCTTTTTGCAGATGGCATTATCAGTCCAAGCATATAGACAGCAACAGAGGAAATGTAAAGCCATTTTGTTAAAAGTATTATTGACTGGTCTCTTGGTAATGAACTCGTCCTCAATTTGAAAAAGAGACAACATATTCAGTTATCCACATCTATGGGTACTACCGAATTATGGTAAGTGTAACACATGGTGAGAAAATGATAATTAAGTGGAAACTTCAAAACTGGTACGTGTCCATATTAATGAGTATTTGAAATGGGTAAAGCACATTTTAAAACTCACATTTGCATCATAATCAATGTAAATCTTGGGGGAGAGATATCAGTAAGTAATATTTTCATTCAATAATGTCATATGGTTGCTCTTTTCGGGACATCCACGACTGTTATACATTGTAACGATAGAATCCGCTATAGCTGCAAAAATTATTTGTATGAAACAGAAATTACTTCTCGGTTTCGGGACGTATGTCCTATCTTCAGGTGCATATTAAAACGTGTTTCCACAAAGCATGCCATAAAACCTAGCTGACCTGAAATTGAAGGGGGGACTCTCTTGCATGCCATGTACCAAGAATGAACAATTTTAACATATTTCAACCTATTTTAAAGTTAGTTATTCATCTTCTGTAGGTAAATACTTTAATATGTTCCTGAAGTTGCGACATATTTCATGAAACGGAGAAGTACTTTCCGTATTAGAAATAAATAGTTTCTTCATCAGGAGAACCTGTGGTTTAGTTGTAGCGTCGTTGATTTGAAATCAAAGAGTCCTCGGTCTCTAGTTCGAACCTCACCACCGCTTAAATTCTGAATAGAAAACGTAAACAATGGCGGCTGATACCTTCAGGCATAGGTAGTCACATTCATTCAGCCAACGGTCTTGTCAAAGGGGATGGAGGAGTGGACAGAGGTTCAGGGAAAAGGGAAATGTTAAGATTCGATCTATTTATAGTGTGGGTCAGTGAAGTAAAATGGAAAGAAGACAAAGATGTCTGTTGGATGAGTATAGTGTAATATCAAAAACAGAAGAAAAAGGTAAAGCGAGAGTGGTATTACTTATAAATAGGGACAGGGTAGAGAGTGAGTTACTGGGAATAGTTCAGTGATAGGGTCGTTTTCATCAGAGGAGGCAGAAAACCAACTCCTACGACCGTAGCTCATGTATAGATGTTGACGTCGCAAACTGAAAAGGAAGATGCAGAGAAAGTATGCGAGGGTATTAAATGAGTCATTAATCCAATACGTAAAGGGAAATGAAAATATAATAGTCATTAGGGACTGGAATACGGTTGCAGGGGAAGGAGTAGAAGAAAGGGTTACGGGAGAATACGGGCTTGGCACGAGGAATGATAGACAAGGAAGACTGAGTTCAATCTGTGCGTCGATGAACCAATGATGGAAGTAAATGAAACGTTCAGGTGTGTGGAATTAAAATTCAGGGTGAAAGGATATCAATGATACGATTTGCTGATGACGATGCTATTTTGAGGAAAATGAAGAGTAATTGCATGGTATTCTGAACCGAATGAACAATATAATAAATACAGACTATGGATTAAGAGTACATCGAAGAATGTCAAAAGTAATGAGAAGTAACAGAAATGAGAACAGCGAGAAACTTAACATCGAGTCTGATGGTCGCGAAGTAGACGAAGTTATGGAATTCTGTTATCGAGACATCAAAATAACCAATGACGGACGGAACAAGGAGGACTTCAAAAGTAGACAAGCACTGTCAAAAAGAGCATTCCTAATCAAGAGAAGTGTACTAGTAAAAAAAAAAAGGGTCTTAATTTGAGGAAAAAACTTCTGAGAATGTACATCTGGAGCACAGCATTGTATGGTGAAACATGAACTGTGGAAGAACCGGGGAAGAAGACAATCGCAGCATTTGAGATGTGGTGCTACAGGTGAATGTGGAAAGTTAGGTGGACTGATGATGTAAGGAATGTGGAGGTTCTGCGGAGAATCAGAGTGGAAAGCAATATGAGGAAAACATTGGCAAGGAGAAGGGACAGGATGTTAGGATATCTGTTACGACATCAGGGAATGACTTCCATGGTGCTAGAGGGAGCTGTAGGGAGTAGAAACTGCAGAGGAAGACAGAGATTATAATACATCCAGAAAATAACTGAGATCGACTGGAAAGAACCTGAAGCGTTCCGCCGATACTCGTAGTTGCAAGGCTTCAAGGGGACGTTCGTAAGGGCTACCCATTGAAATAGCGCAATTCACGAGAGATGCCCCGATTACTACGGTAACTATAGCGACGTACATTCGAGAGAAGGCAAGGTGCTCTATTACTGGGTGGATGCGCTACGCAACGCAGTCTCGCCTTGCACCAGAAATCTCCGGCACCACCGCTGTCACCCTGGTAATCTTACCATCGTTGAGAATTCAGATTTCGTCTATGACTATCGATAGCCCTTTCACAGCCACCAATAATGTGTGAATCTTTATTGTTTATTATTTTGTGGTAGGCTGGGATACGGCGTCATTGGTGCTTCATGATATAAGAACAAATTTAAAGGAGCAATGACGACTTTTAACAGAGAGAACAATGTCTTGAAGCTGTAAGTTGGCTTCTCTTCCATAGCACGAAATTATATTCCACGACTGTATTTACTAATAATTTACTCTAGAAAGCAAGAAAGTTGTATGATTTCTGAGATAACCGCTGTTTGATTATAAAAGAAATATTGTCAGATGTGCAGCTGTAAGGATCAATTATTCTGCAATGTGTCTGACGGATGCAAGAAGAAGACCTCACTACAATTACCTGGCGACATAGATGATAAAATTTAGGAAGCCATCACGCCACGTAAATACCTAATGAATAGACGGTGGGAACTAAATTTAATGCGTACTGATGATGGGAAAGTGTTGAGCGTCTCTTAATGAAATTGCACGGTGGGTATTTAAATGATCTTCTCTTGAGGGGTGTGACTGTGTTTCAGGTCTTAATACAAACGATTTTAACAAGTAATCATAACCACTTAAACAGTTGACACTTGTAGACCTGCTGAGGACATACGAGTGGAAATTTTTTTGAAGAAAACATTTTTCTTGATGAGACATTGGTTAAATTTAGAGATTACATATTTGAGGTAGTATGTGCAACAACTGTCCAATAACTTCATCGTATATCTCGTGTTGAAGAAGTGAGAAACGATAACGGTGATTATAGTAAATAAGGAGATATGCTTAAGCAGCAATTCCAGCAGGATGGTGAAATTCATTTTCTACCACTACACTAGCTTAAGATCTTTTTTCGACGAATAAAATGTATATTACTCAAGTTTGCAGAATGTTTGGGCCTGTACATGTTAGGGATCCTACCCTATATCCATCTCACACCCTGTTACTCTAGAAACCCATGTGTCACATATTCAGCCCATCTATCTCCATACGTACACGCAAACGTCGCTTGTTTTAAATTATTCAAGCAATACCTGCAGGATTATTTCACTATCTGTCACACAGTGTGACCGATGAACAAAGCGGAACATTCAGTGGTGCAATTTTTACGTGCAAGAGAAGAGCCCTACTTCGAACTATGGTGAAAAATGTACTGGGGCAAGTACGTTGGGGCAATGAGAACCAGGTTAAATTACATACTAACAGAACGATCTCCTCATTCTTAGCCAACCGTTACAATTACGTAAAACAATTTCTCAATGACCTGAATCCACTACTCGCAAAATTTTGATTCCTTTATTGTTTATTATGTTTTCCTGCCTCTAGATCCGAAACAACTTTTTCTTGAAATCTCATGAAGTTGAGTGCTACAGAAGTTTCTTTGATGTAGATTTTCTTAGACTGTGAAGCTGTTTGCTTGTAAATTTTCTACAATATTCTGTCCTTTACGTAATGGTTATTCCTGTGAAGATTGGTAGATGGATCTCAGTTGTTCTTCATTCACTTAACTACTATGCACATTAAAAATTCATCCTTTGAATTTTTGAATTTTATAATTAACCGTAGTTTAATTTGATTATTTCTGTAGTAATGTCTCAATTTGGCATATGTCACTCTCTGCCTTCGACAGGTGGCACATGTTTCCTTTTTTCGTGGCAGCAATGTAAGCCACTAGGCCGATGAATCAGATGTTGTTCACTGCAAGGTATACGTATCATACGCTGCAAGATTTTAATTTTTGACTTGAGCATATCTGCTCGTAATTTTGACTATTGCCTGCTCGCAGTGTAAGTTTAAGCAAGTAACCTTTATTTTAAGGCATTTTCATCTTTATAAATGTTTCCTTGTAAACTTATTTTTCTAAGTATTTTACACGGTTGTTAAAATTTGTTTTTGATGAAGACGTTCTTAGAGGTGTTGAAACCTAGCTCAGTGCATTAAAAAATATTAGGATCCTGGTGGCTGTCGTATTTCTCCGTTGATACTGTCACCAGTTACGGTGGGCGGTTTTGTTTCACCTCGAAGTTTTAAAGTGATAGCGACGTGGTAAAGTATTAACTAAATTTACGATTGTTGAACGTCTCCATGACTGATTTGTGCCCATCATCCATCAATTGGCGAAGCAGTTTGCCACTGGTGATCCCAACGTCAACAAGATATTAAAATCTATCCCTTCGATGTTTCTTTAGATACGCGAACGCTTAAGTGCTTATAACGTAAATTATGACACATGCAGTGGTCGCAATTTTGTAAATGTCAAACACAAATACAAATCCTACGATTTGCAACGTACATGTAGGCCTTTAACTCACTCTACGAATAATGTAAGCTGCACAATGCCACAATTGGAAAAGCCAACAGACAATTATTTTCTCTGCAGAAGTAGGTAGGTCAGTAATACTCTGTAATGAAATATTTCCAACTCGCTGTGCAGTTCTCTGTTTATGACAGTAAACAAAATGAAATTAACAGATACCCGCCGTCGCCAATATGTTTCATTTTTTATGGACTAAATGCATTACTGCAAATATGCTTTCGTTTTTATCATGAGTCAACAGCCAGGGGGCGCAGTACTGGGAAAGTAAACAGACGGCGTCCAGCATTGTCATTTAAAATTTATTGAAAAAATAAGCAATTATGCTCTGGGCAGACTCGTAATCACATTTTGCAAAAGAACACTGTTTTCATTCGTTTTGACGCAGTGACATTACCTGACAGTGGACTGTGATAATTTCTTTCCTGCAAAAGAGCAAAAGGGATTACGACTGTCAACCTACTGCTACGTGAAATGCTCCATTTACAGCTCCTAAAAGGGAACTTTCCTGGAATTACTTTCAATGTTTGTTTCATGATTGGCAGAATTCAGAAGTTTTCATAGACAAAAGTGTGTTGGTGTTAATGACATGAAACCCATACATATTCCGGATTAAAAATGTGTTTAACAACACCGTTATCCAATAATAGTTTTCCGTACAGAAGGCGGGCACTTTTTGCCACAGTCTTTTGATGACATGTTTTTCAAAGTTGTTACTGTTGTGGTCTTCACTACGAAGACTGGTTTTATGCAGCTTCCCAAGCTTCTTTATCCTGTCCAAGCCTCTTCGCCTCCGAAAAGCTGTTGCAACATACGTCCTTCTAATCTGCTTACCTGTTCATCCCTTGATCTCCTTCTACGATATTTACCCTCCACATTGTCTTCCTATATTATACTGGTGATCCGTTGGTGTCTCATAAACTGTCCTATGAGCCGATCTCTTCATTTCGTAAAGATGCGCCACTGACTTCTTGTCTCCGCAGTTCTCTTCGGTACCTCGCAATTAGTTTCTCGGTCTGCCTATCTAGTCTTCAGCATTCTTCTGTAGCATCAGAGTTTAAAAGATTATAGTCTTGTGAATCGAAATAACCAGCAACCAGTTGCACAAAAGGAATTTTATTTCCTTTTCCGGTTTCAGGTACTTAGTACTATTATTCAGAAGTTTCTGACACCGGTTAAGGAAATAAAATTTCTTTTGTATAACTGGTTGTTGATTGCTTAGATGAGTGCAACTATAGTTATTAAAGATGGATAAATTGCTAATCTTCTGTTTTCTCCTTGACGATACTATATCGTTCATGTTTCACTTCCATACATGGCTACATTACACAACATACCTTCAGAAACAACTTCCTAACACTTAAATTTCTCTTCTTAAAATGTGGTTTTTTTGTCATTACCAGTCGACATTTTATATCCTCTCTACTTCAGTCATCAGCAGTTGCATTTCTTCCCAAACAAAAAAAAAAACTCATCTGCTGCTTTAGGTGTCTTGTTTCCTAATAGATATCCTTCGGCATAACCTGACTTCATTCAACTACGTTCCATTATCCCTTACTTCGGTTTTGTTTATGTTCTTCTTATATCCCCCTTTCAAGACATTATCCATTCCGTTCAACTCCTCTTCCACGTCATTTGCCATCTCTGAGAGAATTGACATTGGCAAACCTCAAACTTTTTATTTCTTCTCCCTGAACTTTAATTCTTCTCCAAATTTTGCTTTGTCTTTCTTTACTGCTTGCTCATTTTATGGACTAAATAACATCGTGTGTAGGCTACAACCCTGTCACTCCCTTCTCAACCGGTGTATGGTTCCCTTAACAAAAAGGTTAGATATTACTAACTGCTAGTGATCAGATTATCCAAGCAGCTGTCAGTATGTCCATTTAATCAGTGACAGCCTACGTAAAGGAATACTCTTAAACGCCATTTTATACTTTGGTAAGTAGGAGGCTTAAGAGAAGCGCCTTTAATGGCTCATCGATGACAGCCGCAACTCGCACTGGGGAGAATGATTTGGATGTTTGGATGTGGACATGATGTAGCATTTTACCTGTTAAAAGCATCATTAACACACTTGTCCAAAGGTATTTAGAGATACACCACAGAACTTAAATCTAGGTGGATGACCTTAGTTTCCTCGTCATCCACTTTTATCCAATCCCTCTGTACTAACCAGAGCGTAACTTCGCTACGTGAAGTTAACAGAAATGGAGCACGAAGTCTAATGGGTAACTTCGCTACGTGAAGTTAACAGAAATGGAGCACGAAGTCTAATGGGTAACGTGGTTCTACAACATTAGCCATATCTTTCTACATCTACATCTACATTTATACTCCGAGAGCTACCCAACGGTGTGTGGCGGAGGGCACTTTACGTGCCACTGTCATTACCTCCCTTTCCTGTTCCAGTCGCGTATGGTTCGCGGGAAGAACGACAGTCTGAAAGCCTCCGTGCGCGCTCTAGTCTCTCTAATTTTACATTCGTGATCTAATCGGGAGGTATAAGTAGGGGGAAGCAATATATTCGATACCTCATCCAGAAACGCACCCTCTCGAAACCTGGCGAGCAAGCTACACCGCGATGCAGAGCGCCTCTCTTGCAGAGTCTGCCACTTGAGTTTGTTAAACATCTCCGTAACGCTATCACGGTTACCAAATAACCCTGTGACGAAACGCACCGCTCTTCTTTGGATCTTCTCTATCTCCTCCGTCAACCCGATCTGGTACGGATCCCACACTGATGAGCAATACTCAAGTATAGGTCGAACGAGTGTTTTGTAAGCCACTTCCTTTGTTGATGGACTAAATTTTCTAAGGACTATCCCAATGAATCTCAACCTGGTACCCGACTTGCAAACAATTAATTTTATATGATCATTCCACTTCAAATCGTTCCGCACGCATACTCCCAGATATTTTACAGAAGTAACTGCTACCAGTGTTTGTTCCGCTATCATATAATCATACAATAAAGGATCCTTCTTTCTATGTATTCGCAATACATTACATTTGTCTATGTTAAGGGTCATTTGCCACTCCCTGCACCAAGTGCCTATCCGCTGCAGATCTTCCTGCATTTCGCTACAATTTTCTGATGCTGTAACTTCTCTGTATACTACAGCATCATCCGCGAAAAGCCGCATGGGACTTCCGACACTATCTACTAGGTCATTTATATATACTGTGAAAAGCAATGGTCCCATAACACTCCCCTGTGGCACGCCAGAGGTTACTTTAACGTCCGTAGACGTCTGTCCATTGATAACAACATGCTGTGTTCTGTTTGCTAAAAACTCTTCAATCCAGCCACACAGTAGGTCTGATATTCCGTAGGCTCTTACTTTGTTTATCAGGCGACAGTGCAGAACTGTATCGAACGCCTTCCGGAAGTCAAGAAAAATAGCATCTACCTGGGAGCCTGTATCTAATATTTTCTGGGTCTCATTAACAAATAAAGCGAGTTGGGTCTCACACGATCGCTGTTTCCGGAATCCATGTTGATTCCTACATAGAAGATTCTGGGTTTCCAAAAACGACATGATACTCGAGCAAAAAACAAGTTCTAAAATTCTACAACAGATCGACGTCAGAGATATAGGTCTATAGTTTTGCGCATCTGCTCGACGACCCTTCTTGAAGACTGGGACTACCTGTGCTCTTTTCCAGTCATTTGGAACCTTCCATTCCTCTAGAGACTTGCGGTACACGGCTGTTAGAAGGGGGCAAGTTCTTTCGCGTACTCTGTGTAGAATCGAATTGGTATCCCGTTAGGTCCAGTGGACTTTCCTCTGTTGAGTGATTCCAGTTGCTTTTCTATTCCTTGGACACTTATTTCGATGTCAGCCATTTTTTCGTTTGTGCGAGGATTTAGAGAAGGAACTGCAGTGCGGTCTTCCTCTGTGAAACAGCTTTGGAAAAAGGTGTTTAGTATTTCAGGTTTACGCGTGTAATCCTCTGTTTCAATGCCATCATCATCCCGGAGTGTCTGGATATGCTGTTTCGAGCCACTTACTGATTTAACGTAAAACCAGAACTTCCTAGGATTTTATGTCAAGTCGGTACATAGAATTTTACTTTCGAATTCACTAAACGCTTCACGCATAGCCCTGCTTACGCTAACTTTGACATCGTTCAGCTTCTGTTTGTCTGAGAGGTTTTGGCTACGTTTAAACTTAGAGTGAAGCTCTCTTTGCTTTCGCAGTAGTTTCCTAACTTTGTTGTTGTACCACGATGGGTTTTTCCCGTCCCTCACAGTTTTACTCGGCACGTACGTGTCTGAAACGCATTTTCCGATTGCCTTGAACTTTTTCCATAAACACTCAACATTGTCAGTGCCGGAACAGAAATTTTCGTATTGATCTGTTAGGTAGTCTGAAATCTGCCTTCTATTACTCTTGCTAAACAGATAAACCTTCCTTCCTTTTTTTATATTCCTACCAATTTCCATATTCAGGGATGCTGCAACGGCCTTATGGTCACTGATTCCCTGTTCTGTACATACAGAGTCGAAAAGTTCCGCTCTGTTTGTTTTCAGTAGGTCCAAGATGTTATCTCCACGAGCCGGTGCTCTGTTTAATTGCTCGAGGTAATTTTCGGATAGTGCACTCAGTATAATGTCACTCGATGCTCTGTCCCTACCACCCGTCCTAAACATCTGAGTGTCCCAGTCTATATCTGGTAAATTGAAATCTCCACCTAAGACTATACCATGCTGAGAAAATTTATGTGAAATGTATTCCAAATTTTCTATCAGTTGTTCTGCCACTAATGCTGCTGAGTCGGGAGGTCGGTAAAAGGAGCCAATTATTAACCTAGCTCGGTTGTTGAGTGTAACCTCCACCCATAATAATTCACAGGAACTATCCACTTCTATTTCACTACAGAATAAACTACTACTAACAGCCACGAACACTCCACCACCGGTTGCATGCAATCTATCCTTTCTAAACACCGTCTGTAACTTTGTAAAAATTTCGGCAGAATTTATCTCTGGCTTCAACCAGCTTTCTGTACCTATAACGATTTCGGCTTCGGTGCTTTCTATCAGCGCTTGAAGTTCCGGTAGTTTACCAACGCAGCTTCGACAGTTTACAATTACAATACCGATTGCTGCTTGGTCCCCGCATGTCCTGACTTTGCCCTGCACCCGTTGAGGCTGTTGCCCTTTCTGTACTTGCCCAACGCCATCTAACCTAAAAACCGCCCAGCCCACGCCACACAACCCCTGCTACCCGTGTAGCCGCTTGTTGCGTGTAGGGGACTCCTGACCTATCCAGCGGAACCCGAAAGCCCACCACCCTATGGCGCAAGTCGAGGAACCTGCAGCCCACACGGTCGCAGAACCATCTCAGCCTCTGATTCAGACCCTCCACTCGGCTCTGTACCAAAGGTCCGCACTCAGTCCTGTCGACGATGCTGCAGATGGTGAGCTCTGCTTTCATCCCTCTAGCGAGACTGGCAGTCTTCACCAAATCAGATAGCCGCCGGAAGCCAGAGAGGATTTCCTCGGATCCATAGCGACACACATCATTGGTGCCGACATGAGCGACCACCTGCAGATGGGTGCACCCTGTATCCTTCATGGCATCCGGAAGGACCCTTTCCACATCTGGTGTATGCACATGGAGTGCACATTGGTTTTCTTCCCCTCTCTTGCTACCATATCCCTAAGGGGCCCCATTACGCGCCTGACGTTGGAGCTCCCAACTACCAGTAAGCCCACCCTCTGCGACCGCCCGGATCTTGCAGACTGAGGGGCAACCTCTGGAACAGGACAAGCAGCCATGTCAGGCCGAAGATCAGTATCAGCCTGAGACAGAGCCTGAAACCGGTTCGTCAGACAAACTGGAGAGGCCTTCGGTTCAGCCCTCCAGAATGTCTTTCGCCCCCTCCCACACCTTGAGACGACCTCCCACTCTACCACAGGTGAGGGATCAGCCTCAATGCGGGCAGTATCCCGGGCAACCACATTCGTAGTCCGATCGGGGGATGCGTGGGACGAGCTGACCGTCCCCGACAAACCCCCATCCGGAACCCCACAGTGATGCCCATTGGCAACAGCCTCAAGCTGTGTGACCGAAGCCAACACTGCCTGATGCTGGGAGCGAAGGGATGCCAACTCAGCCTGCATCCGAACACAGCAGTTGCAGTCCCTATCTATGCTAAAAACTGTTGTGCAAAGAACGTCTGAACTAATCTACAGAGAGCGCAAACAAACCGACACAAAATTTAAGCGGTTATTATAATACAAGATTGCCTAGTAAATGCAGTAATGCTACTACTTGCGCACTGCTGACACACTGATCGGCGGCGGAAGGAGACTACGCGATTTTGCACTATTCAGGTACTAAAACGCGATGCTACAACTCTCAAATACTATAATACGCCAGAAAATTATGAATTAAACAATGCAAGTACCAAAAACACGCAAAGAAATTAAGAATTAAACTATGTAGCAAATGAGTGAGCTAGGAGTATACGACTTGCTGCTGCAGCTGCTTATCCAACGACAGCAGGGAGCACTCTGGATCCATACCGGCATTTGACTTACCATAGCTACTGCACAACAATATGAAGATCGTTGGATAGAGTGTTGCACCCAAAAATTGCTGGCAGAGAGTTACGGCTTCCACTAATTACTAAGCTATATTCACTATTCTCTTAGTTCTCGTAAACGAATAATAAAAACAAATTATTAACAAAATTGGATCAAGAACCTGTATACGCCATCATCACGTCTGTGTATGTGTGTGTGTGTGTGTGGGTGTGTGCACACGCACTTTTTATCAGAAGTCACTTTTGATAATCATTTGACCAAAGTAAGTAGTGACATGCAGCCGCTTGTGTAACTGCGGTAAAAGTAAATCTGTTTCATATGTGTAGTTCAGGTGAGTACCCTGGTCTTTCCAATCGTGAATGGGGTCATGGACCCTGTGTGCACTGTCCAGTCTGTTGACGTATCTCGAACGGTCGCTTCTAGCTTAGATCGTGCTCACAATGACACTTCACGGCAGGAAGGGGGTGGCCAACTACTCCAGCGCTGGACCGCTACCTAAAAATTACCGTTCGTATGTAGCCTGGAAAAGTGGAGAATCGAAGCGTTTGAGACGTGGTATGGGTGAAGCATGTTGAGAATTAGGTGGTCTCATTAGAAGAGGTCCTCCGTAGAATCGTCGAGGAGAAGACTTTGTGGGAGATATTGTCAAGAAGAAGCGACAGGATGGCAGAACATGCCATGATATGACGAAAATGTTTCTCAGCGATCTACTTTACGTAAGTCTAACTGTGAATTTTGGTTATTTAAAGTCAGAAAACCCGTTCTACTTCTCAATATAACTAAGGTAACCACGTCACAGTTTGGTAACAAACCCAAAAGAATATAAAATACGAAAACAGCAATCCCGTTAATGATTTCACTAACGATATAGAAACAGGGTATACTTTGGCTCAATTACGAATGATAAGCGAAACAAATACGCACTTGATCATAAATATGGCTCAGTATGTCGTCCTACTGAATGTAAACCCAGTTTACGCAGCTGACAGCTGTCGAATTCAAAGTTTCCGCTGACAGCATGCCTTGCCCCAGCAACCTTGCTATGATTGGACGTCGCTCGGAATCTAATAGCAGACGCCACAACCTACACGGCGTGCCACATACCATAACAACAAAAAATTCAATTTTACATTATAACGCACTGCACACACATATTAAAATTATCCCTCCATAAGATAGTGTAACATATGCTGTAACAATTACATTAAAACAAAAGAGAATCATGGAGATAACAGATGGTAATGACTATTGTTACTGATGGAATTCAAAGCCGACGTCTCGTATCGAATACTATTCTTGACCCGAATCAACAATGTCTCCACAGATTCCAAACACACTTCACAGATATTACATTTATTTTTAAGGGGAGGAATATATTAGCAAAAGTTTATCACAAAAGAGAAAGAAATTCCCACTGAAACTGTTCCAAGTGCTTTCAATCTTCATAAGGGAAGAACGCTACGCGTTGTAGTTAGCTATGCGTGGTCTTTTCGTTGTGATGTAGACGGCAGCTGGTTGATGCTCGCGGCGGAGTTATTTTATCTCCATCACTTGTAACAGTGCAGTGGCTACAGTATGTTGCTTAAAATCTATTTCTGCTGACAATAATATTACCCTTCGCTGCACTACTCTTATCAAAGGTTGATCGAGCGTGATACTTACTGTGCAGATCCAGATTCGTGTGTGCACGCCAGTAGCGTCTATTACGCACGCGAATCTGTTGTCAATGTCCTGTACGCAGTTTAAAAAATATATAAAATTCACTTTGCGTCGCCGGTCGTGAATTTACAGTCCTTCCGCTTTTAGCAATCACGATCGTGAATTCACAGTGCTGGCGAAAACAGTACCACACACAGTCAATAGGCTGAAAATCTCCACGTCGGTAGTTAATGTCTCAACGCTCGGGGCACTTCATTAAGTTGCAGACAAAATAAGTATTTTAGAGTTAAATCACTTAGTACAACTCTGTTGTGTGGAAACAGTTCGTTTCTAACAACAACTGTTGTCCATTGGGTTATGCATTTTAACTGCTGTTTATAGTATTCATCGAAGCGCACAGTTTTCATTTTGTTTTGTACCGTCCACCTCGAAATTTAGTTTATACAGTGATCTAAAAATAGGAACATGGCCGTAAATTTTTGTGTGTTTTTGTCAAGCATCATTACACAACACAAACGCGAATATCCAACACCAGTGCACACCCTCTCATTATCGATGTTCGACTGCCACTCTCGATGCCACCACCGCAGCACAGGTCATGTAACAGTGCTGCATATTACATGTAGTTTCACGTGATGCATATCACAAAAGCTTTACAGGGAAGATCAAATGTATGACGAAATTGTGCATACTCACTTAACAAGAAATCCGCGTAGCCGTATAAATACGGAAAACATAGTCATATTTCATACTGTAAAGCAAAACAAAAAAGCATTTTAGACCATTAAGAATATGTGTAGAGAGTAACAGAAGAAAAAATTTATGTATCGTAATCGGCAGTATCTTCGCAATTAACAGTACTCGCGGACTGAGCCTTAAGCCTGTTCCGAATGGCTGCTGCATACAAGTCAGTGTGAAGAGTTATCTACTGGCGTGGGACATGTGGTCTGAATGTTGCTGATCCCTCCAGCCGTTATTTCCATTACATGAATCCTGGTGACAGTCCTGCTTCTATATTCAAGCAGCTCCTTATCTGACCTCACGAGGCTGAGTGGACAGTACTCTTGACATCCCTATCTTAGAAAAAAATTTAAAGAGGTACCATCTGTTTCCTTGCGTGTTGTTTCACTTTTCAGACGCTGTACAACCAAGACTCTCTTGGTATGGATTGTAAAAATCCTTGATAGGATTCCAGATGTATATGGCACAAGATGTCTACGAACAGGTCGAGCAGTTCCCACAGATCACAGGATGGTGGTTTACGTGCACGCAACTGGCGACCGATATCTGTTCCTATGGATACATATCAGATACATTTGTTGGCCACGACATAATATTGCCCCTCAAACCACTGTAGCACGACTCTGACCTTGCAGCACGTGCAGCTATCCTGCTGGAATATGTCGTTGCCATAGGTGGAGACTTAAAAGCATGAAGCGATGAAGGTGGTCGACAACAATGTTCACGTAGTTCACTGTTGTCATCATGCCTTCGATTACCACCACGGGTGCAATGGAAGCCCAGTTCCGCGAACACCATAGCACAATTCTGCCCTCACCAGCCTCCATGTCTGGCGCGGAGCATGTTTCGTGCAGCCATACGCATGGATGACGGTGTGTAAGGACCTAACCATTGACCTGGTGTAACAATAAATGCGATTCATTCGGCAGGCGACACACTGATCCACGGTGAAAACTCAGTGATGCTGCAACCACTGAGGATGTCATTGCGTCAACACAGGAACAGGTAGGACTCGTGTGATGTGGAGCTCCATGTTCAAAATGACCTTCGAGCGGTGAGCTCCGGAACACCTGTGCCTGCACCAGCATTGTACTCTGTCGTCTGATCTGCCACAAATCGCTGCCTATCCTGGATTACACAGTGGGGGAGTCTCCGACCTTTACGTTTTGCAGTGAGACGTAGTTGTCCTATATCATACTGCCTACTCGTCATTTCACCACTTCCCATAGCTGCTCACGGCAGCAGTATGCCAACAGGCGACCAGCTTCTTCGTTTCAAAGATTCTCTTTTCCAGCCGCAGCGCCACAACGATGTGCTCTGCGTTAAAACAATTTATATCAGGGGATTTCCGCATTTGCGACCTATACCTTCGCTATAATCGCTGCCATCCATCTCTCTTATGCTTACAGTTTTTCCTTACTGTGTCGTATACCTGCAACACCACAAGGAGGCATCCAACCTCGCGGAGAGCACTGGTTGTAATGTTTCGGCTCATCAGAACATCATCTTGTCTATAACTACTTTACTTCAAGTGTCTGAAATGAATATGGAAACTTAATTCTTGTTATAACTCTACATGTTTATCTTAATTCTGAAGTGGAGCCTTCCTGAGGAAATACAGCGACAGGAATCCTTCTCGCCATATCTACATATGTTTCTCTTAATGAAATTAGCTTACTCGTGGCAGGCAATGGTAACTCATAACCACAAGTTTCTCAATGCATTTTCAATATAATCAATGGCAATATTCTGACCGTGTATTTTACTTCTCAATGCACACTACAAACTTTGCAAATTCAGCATGTTTGCAGGCATCATGGAAAGTCAACTGAATTGCACAGTTCTGTTCCGGATACGGTACTAATCTTTGAGATCTTGTAACAGTTGCGAATTTCGTGGACAGCTAAAAGCTGAACACTACAGACAAAAGTGAACAACTGTAGTTCATAACTGAAAATACTTGACGTGAATGCTTGTGTGACGTCCTAATGTTCATTATTTATATCTCTCTTTACATACTAGCATCGGAACTATAAAATCAATCTCTCACAGAGCAGTTGACCAGTGCCCCAGTAATCAGTAACATTTCTCAGTCAATTCGTGTAGTCACCTTCGGTCAGGGAGGCGGCTTAATGGGGGGCGGGGCCGGGCAAATTCACCACTTTGGTTGCAAGCGCTGCCTTGATATCAAGAGGCTGGCAGAGGAGAGAAATACATGATGGACCGCGTCAAAGCAGTAAGCAGACTAATGAAAAACAAATTAAAAAGGGGCACGTCATTACAGTGAATCGACCTTTTGGAGACAACTATAGGGAGCATGCCGACCCATGTAGTATACGATGATTATCTACAGACATTCCTTTTGTTCGTTTGTGGATGGACATTCATTACGAAAACTGTGCAAACTACCCACCACCCCGGTAGCCGAAAAAGATGTGCAACCGAATACCAGGAATTTAACCAGGATCAACAGTGCTGAATTCCCTTCACCAGTGACTGGCTGATTTTTATTTGAGAATATGGTTGTAGAATGATTTGGAAGCACCAAGACAGGTCTTACGTTCGGAATCCTACGGTTTCATTAGGGTGTTGATTCAGTATTTTACTGGCGTGAATCAAATGGTTCAAATGGCTCTGAGCACTATGGGACTTAACATCTGAGGTCATCAGTCCCCTAGAACCTAGAACTACCTAAACCTAACTAACCTAAGGACATCACACACATCCATGCCCGAGGCAGGATTCGAGCCTGCGACCGTAACAGTCCCGCGGTTCCGGACTGAGCGCCTAGTGGTGTGAATCAAGGACAGCTGTCGGACTCTATTCATACCTATCGAAAGTAAATTGAAGCCTGTGTGAGGATTGAATCCCGCGATCTTCTCTCAACAGCCTCACATCTAATGTTTCGATAAAGAGGTCGTCTACCGAGATAGAGACCAAGCGCACCACACCCAATCATAAACACCAATCTCAAAGATGCCGGAATCAGCCGGATGTAATCACCTGCGTTCCTATTGACATGAGTCCGATTGAGAAGCCTTGGGACCGATTCAGACTTCCAGTGGATGACCTTAGGGTGTTCGCCGTCGAACAAAGTGGTAGGTTTGAGCTACAATGCCTCTGCCACGTTCTGCACGGCAAGCTAATGAAGGTTCAAACACTATACAATGCATGGGGTGAACCAACACACTGTTGATATTACCGAGGTGCAGATTTTGATTTCAGAAATGTGCATTTTCCAGTAGATTGCCTTTATTTTGGACACTGTATCGTTTTCTCTCAAATTGAAGTACATTGCTCAATTGAATTAGGTGAACACGTGTATCAGTATCCAGTATGTATAATCTGTTTCGATAGAGGTGGCATCTATGGTCTTATTGCATGGTCTAAGTTAAGAGCATTCGCCTTCTATGGTCTACGTCAATGTCAGGTGACCCCTCCGAAGGAAGTTAGTACCCCTGTCCCAGTCTTTTGTAAAGAGGTACACAGATGGTAGTTGAACCATGTGGGCGTTTTATTTAACGACAAAAATGCAATGCCACATCTCAGTTTAGTGCAAGTTCCAAGGGCACTCTGTTTGATCGAAAAAAGGTTGGATTTTTGGTCGTGTTGCTGCCAACGCCATCGCCTCTCGCTGTGTAATCAATAGGTTGTGGACACGCTGCAGTTAGACAAATCAGTACATAAGGCTAGTTGGACGAGGTCGCCGACCCACTGTAACCCCTCGCATAACCGGTTATCTGGCCACCACTGCGGTGCAGCGTCGTAGAATACAGACGCGGCACTAAAAGACTATCTCAGAAGGGCCACTGGCGCCTCTGTGTCCAATCAAATTGCAATGAACAGAAAGGACTATACAATGCAGATGTCATGTTCGAGCACCTCGCTCGAAAGAACAGCATTTTGCTGCTCGCCAACAGTTGTGCCGTTCCCATGTCGACTGGCAAATTCATTTCTGGCAAAACGTGCTATTCTCAGACGAGTCCAGTTATCATCTAAAGCAACACCTTCATGAGCGGCTACCTGCAAAACTTTTTCCAGGAAATGGCAGATATCCAAATTTCTGTGATGATGCGGGGCGGCTTCAGTGTTGACAACCATACGATTCTTGCCGATCTCCGCCGTTTCCTCACCACCAAGAAGTGTGTTGAACAGATTCTGTTGGACCATGTGGTGGCTGCTGCATGCGATGGTGGCCCTCACGTCCTTCTTTTGCCAGGACCTGTGTTGTGGGCGTCAGCAGCGATCTCTTGGGAAGCTAGGATATAGAAGTAATGGGGTGGCTAACCGTGGGTACCGAAACAATCCACATCGTGCGTCTCTGGGACTTGCTTGACAGACCACGGTAGTCCTGTTCCACCACAGACTCTCAAAGAATTCTCAAGGACATGTAGAATGCTAACAGATACGACAGGGTGATTCCGTATACTTATACGGAGCACGCTCGTAAGTATTAGTCAGTGATAAACGCATAAACTGAACATTATTGAAGCTCTCAAAACCCAACATTAAGCACTTGGGTTGACGAATAATAATTTTTCCACTTTGTTTTCAACACTTGTCGGACACACTAATTCTTTTTATGTAAAGAACCTGCATCCATATCTACATCTCCAAATAGACCACAGTCAACCACTCGACTTCTCTACTACAATCCTTGCATGCTCCTTGCATTTCATATCACTTTGCAACATTGCACCCAGATATTTAAACGATGTGACTACGTCAAGCAGGACACTTCTAATTCAGTATCCATATGTTATGGGTTTGTTTTTCATATTCATCCGCATTTGAGATCGAGGATATAACGATGGTTTGAGGTGCACGTAATTTGTGAAAGGTAAAGTGATCATTGAATAAAGTATTCACTGTTGCTACCTGAAATTTATTACGAAACTCAGTTAGTCTTACCTATTTCTCATTCTCTGTCCCAAGCCCATATTCTGTAAAACTTTCTTCTACTCTTTCCCCTACAACACCAGTCCAGTCCCTCAAGACGATTATATTTTCGTCTCCCTTTACGTACTATATTACCCTCTCAGTATCCTCATATACTTCCTCGTATCTCTTCATCTTCAGCTTGCGACTTCGGCATATACACTTTAATTATCGTTGCCGGTTGAGGAGAAGGTATACACGGGAAAGGCCGGGTGATAAAGAAAGATTACATCATCGTCACACAAAGATTCACGGATTAGATACGGGATTGTAAGATAAGCCCAAGAGCAGATATTGACTGAGGTCACAATGTACTAGTGAAAAAGAGTAGGCTAAAGTGTAAGAGATTAGCCAGGAAGAATCAATAGTCAGAGAAGTGGGGTACGGAAGTACTGAGGAATATCGAGATACACTTTAAAGTTCTCTAACGCTACAGATAACAGCAGTAAGGAATAACTCAGTAGCCAGTACCATTGAAGAATGCACATCTCTAGAAAGGGAAAGAAAGTTGGAAAGAAAAACAAAGATATATCGTAGGTAGCGGCGAAGAAACCATGTTTAACAGAAGAAATACTTCAGTTGATTGATGAAAGATGGAAGTAAAAAACAATGTTCAAGGAAATTCAGGAATAAATAAATACAAGTCGCTGAGGAATAAAATTAATAGGAAGTGCGGTGAAACTAAGAAAAAATGTCTGCATGAAAAATGTGAAGAAATTATAAAAGAAATGATTGTCAGAAGGACTGACTCAGCTTATGGAAAATTCAGAACTATCTTCGCTGAAATTACAATTCCACTGTTAAATGCAGAGAAGAGAACGAATAGGTGCGGAGAGCACATTGAAGACCTCTATGAGGGGAAAGAAACAGGAGTATATTTAGAAGAGATAAGGGATCCAGTATTCCAATCAGAATTGAAGACAGTTTTGGAGGACTTAAGACCAAATTAGGCGGAAGGGATAGATAACACTCCATCTCAGTTTCTAGAATGGTTGAGGGAAGTGGCAAAAAAATGACTGTTCACCCTGGTGTGTCGAATGTATGAGTCTGGCGACATACCATCCGACTTTCGGAAAAAATTCATCCACACAATTTCGAAGACTGCAAGAACTGACAAGTGTGAGAATTATCGTACAGTCAGCTTAGCGGCTCATGGAACTAAGTTGCTGACAAGAATAATATAATACGACTCATGATACTCCCACACAGCTGTACTTCCGCCAGACCTAAACTCCTACCTTCTAAATTTGACAGAAGCTCACCGGAAATATACAACGGGATTAGGAATCCTGGACGAAGGAATACTGCAGAGATATGGCTTAGGGTCAGCCTTCACTGCAGAATTAAAATTCATTCTGGGAACATTCCCCTGACTGTGGCTAAGCCAAGTCTCGTCAATCACCTCTCTTCCAGGAGTGTTAGTCCTGCAAGTTTCGTAGGGGAACTTCTGTGAAATCTGGACGGTTGGAGATGAGGTACAGGTGGATATGAAGCGGTACTAGTCGTGAGTTGAGTTCCGATACGTCATTCGGTAGAGCATTTGTCTGCTGAAGGCAAAGGTGCAACGTGTGAGTCCCACTATGGCACACAGACTCAATCTGCCAGGAAGTTCCTAATTTCAGTCATTAGGTTACCTTACATTCACAAAGTTGTTGCACTCAGCGACTGTAATATTGACTAGTAAATTATAGATTGCAGTGATCAGAAAATGGTTCGAATGGCTCTGAGCACTAAGGGACTTAACGTCTGAGGTCATCAGTCCCCTAGAATTTAGAACTACTTAAACCTAACTAACGAAAGGGCAGCACACACATCCATGCCCGAGGCAGGATTCGAACCTGCGACCGTAGTGGTTTCGCGGTTCCAGACTGAAGCGCCTAGAACCGCTCGGCCACAGCGGCCGGCTTGAAACCCCAATTTACCAAGAGTAACCTAGGTCATTTCCACTGTTCTATTTCTCCTGTCTCTTCTGTTGCAATAATTATAAAGGAAAATCAGCTGTCTTCGTTGTCAAAATGTTTAGTTTTCTTCCCGATCTGTTCATCATGGAAATTATAGTCCAATTTTAACTGTATAAGTTACTCCATTCGTTGGCGTTTGTCTCCACTGGAGGCAAACACAACAATGTCAGCAAGAAAAACGTTCAGATATTATTATCCTGTAACGCTCACCCTTGTCCGTAATTACGCCAAATAAGTGTCCACTCTAGGCACAGTTTGAATTTCTTGGAGCAGAAAAGCGGAAGTGTGGAGTCGGAGATTCCAGACTGGCGATGGAAGTTCACGCCTATCCCTCCGGTATTCGGCGCCCACTGGGCAGTTTGGCGAACTGCCGGAGCTTAATTAGAGTCTCGCGTTGGCGCGCAGCCCGGCGCTAATGAGTCAGATATCGACGTACCCCGAAAACCGAGCGGCAAATGGCAGCCCAATCGGTACCGGCGCACCGCGGTCGATACGCTTCGCTAGAAACAGTCGAGCGTCACGCGCTGATTGCTGGAGGCGGTAGTTGCACGCCAACAACGCGCTCCCTCGCACGGATCCCGGAATTACTCAGTCTAATGGCACGAGGGGTATTTCGATGTTCCGCAGACCGCTGAGCTTCCCACATAGAAGCAGGTGTAGGTTCGTGAGAATATCAGATTCGATACCTAATGTATCGATACGGAAAAGTATCGTCGCCCGATGGTTTCGTTCTTCCAGATGAGGTGCGAGACACTCAGTCGTGCAGATGGAGGCATTCTGACCCACGACAGCGGTCATTTTGGCTGCAGATCTCGGAGGTATGAAACACACAACATCACGGTGAACCGGAATCGCTGATACGAGACTGCTGAACGGTTAAAAATCCAACCTGAGACCATCTAATGATAGACATAAACAAAAATCATTCGATAACAATGATGATGTACTGGATGAGTAACGTAAGACGGAACACCCCTTTTATTTTGTGAACGTTTACACATATCGAAACGAGACTTTCGGCAAATGATAGTATGCTAAGGGGCAGCTATTTAGGTGTGTGATAAAGAGACTTAACTCTTGTAACGATCGAGATACTGAAGTATGATTTTTGTTAACAGAATATTTTTAATCGCAGCCGAAAGCCCTTGAAAAGATGAATGCGGAGGTATGATGCTTGTTAACGTTGAGGATAAAATTCTTCTCAACAGAATCCTACAAATAGAGATGGAAGTTATAGGATACCGCTATGCACAACCACAGATGATGGTCGAATCACCTACACAACGTGTAAAATGGCAGTGCATTGGCGGAGCAGTCACTTGTACTCATGTAATTCATGTGAAAAGTTTCCCTAAGTATTTATGGCCGCAAGACGGTAATTTACAGACTAGCTAGACTTAGACGCACGGGACATCACACTGCGCAGAGTCGTTAGGGAATTCAATATTCCGAGATACACAGAGTCATGAGAGTGCAGAATATACCAAATTTCAGCCATTACCTCTCAGGATGGACAACGCAGCGGCCGACGGCGTTCACTTAATGACCGAGAGCAGCGACGTTTGATAACAGACAAGCAACACTGGTGAAATAACCGCAGAAATCAATGTGGGGCGTACGACAACGTATCCGTTTGGACAGTGCGACGAAATTTGGCGTTAATGAGCTATGGCAGCAATGGACTAAGGCAGCAGACATCCGACGCGAGTGGGTTCCTTCGTTCATGTCTCGTGACCATATCGATTGGACTCTAGACAATTGCAGACCAGTCACCTGGTCAGATGATTCCTGACTGGGGAGTTGAAGATAGGGTTTGCTTACGGCGCGGACCCCATGAAGCCATGGATCTATGTTGCCAACAAGGCGCTGTGAGAGCTAGTAATGGCTCTGTAATGGTGTGGGCTGTGTTTACATTGGATTGACTGAGTCATCTGGTCAAACTGAACCGATCATTAACTGGAAATGGTTAAGTTCGGCTACTTGGAGACCATTTAAAGCCAATGAGCACTTCTTGTTCCCAAATAAGGAATTCGTGTCACTGGTGCACAAATTTTCGCTAGTGGTTTGAGGAACATTCTGCAGAATTTGAGAGAGTGATTTGGCATCCCACATCGCACGACGTGAATCTCATCGAGTATTTATGGGACATAAAATTCGAACAAACGTTTTGACAGCACACATCGCTCGAAAGAATATCATCAGGTATTTATGGGAGATAATAGAGAGGATAGTTCATGCACAAAATCCTGTACCGGGAACACTCTCGTAATTATGGATGGGTGTTTAGGCAGAATGGCTCAGTATTTCTTCAGGAGACTAACACCGACGTGTTGAGTCCATGTCACACCAAGTCGCTCCACGAAGCCACATAAAAGAAGGTATACAACGACTTTTCTTACCTCATAGTATTTTAAAATTGAAAGACAAGTCAGCCGTAATCGATAGCACATTACGTCGGTCTACCGAGACTTCCGACTGTTTACTCGTCGGCACTGCAGAACTAAAGTAGACTGTGTAGACTATCGGCAGGACATTCCTGCTTCAACGTTCCTTGAACACAGACGTGCACACCAATGAGGAGAAGTTAGACATGCGGCGAATGGTGGCCAAGACATGTGCGATCAGCCAGATGGTTGTTAATCCCATCTTGCATCGGCATAAATTCCACTCTTCTCATCGGCCATTACATCAAGCACTTGGAGGACGTCACTTCTAAAGTCGTACAGAAATTTGTTGGTTTGCACAGCATCACTTGAGAGACAACACTACATTTTTCCAACGAGTCTCATTACCGACGGAGTAACGTTTACGAACCGCAGTAATGTAAAATAACGTAACGTGCTCTACTTTAAAGCTGAAAATCCACGCTAGTTTCACTAGATTTAACACAATAACCGTAAAACGTAAACTAATTGTACGGTAGCATAAAAACCCTGTTGTGGGACTTTATTTCATGTCAGAGACTTCAAATGGAAATACGTACGCTCATTTTCTTGGGAACATTCTATCTGTTGTTCCGGAAGAGGTACCACTGGATAAGGGACAGTGTATGTGATTCCAACACGACGGCTGCACGTCTCACTCGTCCCGTATTGCAAGGCAGGTACTAAATGGGGAGTTTCCCGAGCTTTTGATAGGCCAGAACGCTTACGGCAAGAAAAAAGGAATAAAAGTGAGATAGTATTAATACTTTCATCCTTCTTTACCTCCTCTGCATTATTGCAGATGATTTGTCACTGAGCACATTTGTACTGTGCATGCAGTACACGTGATGTGCCATAATATGATGGCTGAATAAGCCTGAAATATCACATGCTCCAGTACCATGGCTGGCCAGGTCTCTTTATTTGACTCCTCATAACTTCTTTCTGCGATGAAGCCCCAGCTATATCGGACGATATTCACTGTCGAATCGACACGGCATGCAACGGAATATAATTCAATTGACTTTCATTTGTTGAGCTATCTCTCGAACAGCTATTGTAAATATGCCTTGCAGTCGATGACAACATTCTTAAAGGAAGTGTAAAACTGCGTTGTGTTAAACAAAGTATTTATTTTGTGAGTGACGTGTCGTCAATCGTTCTGATTAAACTGTTTGGTTGATTGATTGATTGACTGACTTTAACAGGAGAGCTAAAACAGGTTATGTCTGATCCGCCACTGCCCGGACCGAAACTAGGTTTATTGTGCGGTGTCGCTCCCTGCTTATCTAGTAAAGCCAACCAGTGCCCTTAAACAGTGCAAGGAGTCCCTCTATCAGTTTTTTGTTAGACACAATTTCTTCAGGTCTAATTGTACCGAAGATTCTGTATCTTTTACTCTCCAGTGCCATGCATTCGAAGATTAGGTGCGATGCAGTTTCTTCACCCTCATCACGGATTGTACATTTTGGGTTCTCTTCCGTTATACCCAGTGTGTATAGGTGTTTTTTTAAGTTCCCATGGCCAGTCATCAGTCCAGTAATGAGTTTGATCTCTTTCCTATGCAATCCCAGGATTACAGAGCTTCTTTTAAAACATGGATTGGGCATCATTACGTTACCATGTTTTGTTAATTGACCTTGGTCCAATATCCTACGTGCTGTTTCCTATGCCAGTTCCTTAGTAATAATTTGATCGTAGCCTTGGTGATTGTCAAGACTGGTTCCGGTCCAATAAATGGAATTTTTGCCCCCATCCTCGCCAGTCCATCGGCTTGCTCATTGCCACAGGTCCCTGAGTGGCCAGGTAACTCACACTGGGTTTACCCTATTACTTTTCCCTTGCTCCACCAGAGCCATGTGGCAATCTGCAGCAATCTTAGATCTTGTTGCAGGAGCTGCCAATGACTTCAGGGCTGCCTGGCTGTCTGAATAGATGTAGATGCTACGGTCATTGCAGCACCAGCGCGTATTCTCCTCCACACATGCCACGATTGCAGTAATTGCGGCTTGGAATACAGAGTCCAGTTTCCCTAGAGAGATACTGCTCTCCAGTCTTGGCCGAACCCCGTACAACCCTGCTTCAAATGTAATGTCTCTCGCAGCGGTCTCTCCGCGATATTTTCAGAAATTTTATAAATTATATAACTCAGTTCGTATCTTGAAATATCACTTCATATCTTACCGATTCCTAAACTTTAATATACGATGATTATCAATGTAAAGTAGTTTCAAACCCTATTATTCCTTGGAGCGTCCCTTTACTCCATGAAAGAGTTTCTCTGCTATCTATGTTTTCTCTTATGAAAACGAATGAAGGATCTTGCCGGTTAGCCGTGAAAGAAGGAGGATGTATATGTATGTATTGTTGAGCTAGTCTCCATCTTGATGAGATTCTGTATGAGAAGGAATTTAATACATGAACTAAACTAAAGTAAGTGTGTTCGCGTATTATTTAACTGATTATTATTGACAGTGCCTGCTTACTACGCTGTGTTGCTCGGGATCAGTGGGGAACATCTAATTTACACTGGACGAACCTGCCGTTTTGTATGCTCAAGATATCCAGTTACTTCAAATAAATAGGCTAACACGGTCTTACCAGCAGATCTCCGGTCTTCCCCATGTGATCACCGAAAGTTAATAATTATTACAATTGTTTTCAGGAGATCTACTGACAATTTTCGGCGCACCGAGACATCGAAATTGCTTCACTGCCTTATGGAATTTAAGTTAAGCTCAATCTAATCAGGATAGAACAGTATTGAACTGTGTGAATGTAATAAGCCTGCTTTGTGAATGAAAATTCCCTTAACATACGCATGTGTTTACTATCCTGATCAGTGAAGCTCAATCAGGTCGGTGTGAGAGAGGTTTTTTTAAATTTTTTGAATACCACAAAAAATATTAAACAACGCCTTGGTCTGTTTCCTACCCATCGGTGAACCAAACCATGTACCCCGTAAGGTCTCGAACTGTTTTCTCCCACTGCTCCTTACTTCCAATTATTATGTTGTAATGCTTGTTGAAGCAGTTAGGAGTTAATATGTAGTCGGCAGGCATTTCCACAGCCATGAATAAACTGTTTAGTTTATTTAAAGTGTACTACGTCCAATAACTATACCGAGTACTTTTACACATTTTTTTGTCCGGTAGCAGGTGGGCTGTGTTGAGGAACATTCGAGATTCTCCAGGAAAAGACAGATAAGGTTTCATTTTATTTAATTTTTTCAGATCTAAGAACGTTAATACAGTATTTTCGTTTCGTTTTGTCCTTGAACAAGGCTGTTTCTTACTGTCACGTATGAATGACCGAAGTTTCTGTTTCGGATTACATAAAGAAGTAGCAACGGTGAGGGTTCAAACGGAAAACTGCTTGAGGGAACTGTAGTTGTTTCGACAAAAACCTGGAAAAGTACACACACCTGAAACAGTTTTCCTAAACCCTAACCGACATGTCATTAACTAGCGTAAGCCGCAGTCCCATATACCAAAATCATAACTGGCCTTGTCTATATGTCGTATAGAAAATGTGCTTTTATCTTAGCAGCGTAGCCTGCCATTCTGCATTTACAGCGCCGGAGCCTCGCATGAGAGGACTGCTTGGCAGTGTTTACACCGCAATAGCTGACTCTGGTCACATTGCTTTCCAGTGTTAGTACATTTCATGACTTCTTTTCTGAAGTGTTTCAGCCTCAACATTAATAAGAATTACACTATACTCTTTTTGAAGCACTTCT
This sequence comes from Schistocerca americana, assembly GCF_021461395.2. Classification (NCBI taxonomy): domain Eukaryota; kingdom Metazoa; phylum Arthropoda; class Insecta; order Orthoptera; family Acrididae; genus Schistocerca; species Schistocerca americana. Next base: position 318,644,970 of record NC_060125.1, on the reverse strand, counting down.
GATTCCATTAAAAAAAAAGAAAGAGAAAAAGACTACTTGCTTTAGTATCTTGAGCTATACGAAAGTTCATGTCCCTTAGCGTACAATTTTTGCGGAATATCTCGTTCCGGTACCTGGAAAGGTTCACTATGAAAGGGGTGTTTTTACGAAAATATCTCCCAGTTCCACTCTCATAAGGCCTCGAGGCTGTCTGTTTGTAGTTGTAGTCCAGTCTTACAGTAACACAGGTAACAACTGGAATGTACTCCAGCCAAGACTACATTGATATCATACTGATCTGTGGGGAGACGCACCGCAATGTGGCTGAGCCCCAGGCTGCTTCCCAACACGGTGTCTACCTTCTGCGCATGATTTTTTAGACGTCCATAGATAAGTTTAGGAACTGGGGGAACTTTCAAGGTACAACGTGTCGTGGAAAGGCCAGTGCGCGATGCAGCAAATGTTACACGGAACATTATTGAACATTTTGCAGCACATCTCACCCACGGTAAGGATAGCGTAAATGAAGATAACGCGTACGTAGAATGTAGTATAAACGATAATGTTGTCGTGCTATTGCATTTAGGTTGCTGTATTGTTGGTACCTATAATAATAGCAATAATACTGTGATGGTAATTACTATTAAAATATTGAAAGTCATTAACCCGCCCAATAACACATATTTCTCATTGTAATTAGGACGAAGAAGAGCTGCAGCGGACCTGGGAATGTAAAGGGTCTTCGGTACAAAGGGTTCTGGAGGAACGAAAATGGCATCCGCTTAAGCCACACCTGCACCAGTAGCCATATGGAAACTATTTCCAAAATCGGATATTATTACCCAGATGGCCCATAAATAAAGTGGCCGATAATCCGTGTTTCATCAGGCAGATTTTATGGGAGATGAATGCTATTTCGCCAATTTCAACAGACACAGTCTACATTACTGGGCCCCTGCAAATCCTCACTGGCTACGACTACACCACAAGCGACCTTACTGGAGTGTTAACATATGGTGTGGCATTCTAGAAGAGCACATCACTGGAACAGTATATTTGGTTCAAATGGCTCTGAGCACTATGGGATTTAAAAGCTGAGGTCATCAGTCCCGTAGAACTTCGAACTACTTAAACCTAACCAACCTAAGGACATCACACACGTGCATGCCCGAGGCAGGATTCGAACCTGTGACCGTAGCAGTCGCGCGGTTCCGGACTGAAGCGCCTGGAATCGCTCAGCCAACGCGGCCAGCGCCAGTTTATTTGGCTCGCAGACTAACTGGTCGGCTGTGTTTGTAATTCCTCCTGAATGAGCTGAATCATGGGCAACTCCTACAAGACTCACTTCAGTTCGTTGTGAGGCACTGTTTCAGAATGATGGAGCAAGTCCCCTTTATTGTAGAGGGATTAGGGAATGTCTCAACAATGTGTACCCCGAACGGTAGATAAGTCGTGGTGGTTGCATTTTATCGCCGGCAAGATTGCCTGATTTAACACACTTGGATGTCATCTTATGGGATTATATTAAAGCCATGGTTTACGAGACGCAACTGGAAAACCCAGATGTATTAAAAGAACGAATAGGTAATGCTTGTACTTCAGTAGTTGCAAAAATCTTAAGCGTTGTTGTCCATGGCAATACCGAGAGGAGCTTGATTAAATGCATCGAACAAGGCGGACATGCATTTGTACATTTGCATTATTAAATATGCAGTTATAAAGATCTGTCAGCCAATAACACAGTTCTAAAGGAAAACCGTTTATGATATTCATTATATTCATCGTTCTTTATTGCAGTCACAGTTATGGTAGCATTTATGTATTACTGCCAATTGTGAAGACGATTCTGTGCTGTATATGTTGTTAATGAATTAGCTGTCATGTGTTGATATGCCTTGAAACAAATAGTTAATATGTTTTGGCCCATGTGAAAATTGTTTTGGTCAGTGTCAATCTTTCTTCTACACTGACACCTTCCCAGAGGGTAGAAATCGAACCCCACACCCCTCCAAAAGGAAGCAAGTTTTCAAGTGACCAACCTTAGCTGTAAGGTGATTGTTTTGAATCACAGGGCTTACGTTCAGCAGGGTCTCCCGTCTGTTGGCATGGAGACCCATTTACTGTTCCGCTGAGGCGTGTGTTGTATCAGGGATTAACTAACGTCAATGGAGGATGGCGTGAGTGGGCCACCTGGTGTATGTAAATGCTGTGTATGGTGTTTTTCTCTGTGTGTTCCAGAACCATGGCCGGCCGGAGTGGCCGAGCGGTTGTAGGCGCTACAGTCCGGAACCGCGCGACCGCTACGGTCGCAGGTTCGAATCCTGCCTCGGGCATGGATGTGTGTGATGTCTTTAGGTTAGTTAGCTTTAAGTAGCTCTAAGTTCTAGGGGACTGATGACCTAAGATGTTAAGTCCCATAGTGCTCAGAGCCATTTAAACCATTTGAACCAAAACCATGCTATAATATAAATTTATACATAATATAAAGGTAATTTTTCGAAGAATTTAATATAAATCCAGTTCACTTGCTACACAAAACTATTTAAGAGATATGAGTGTTAAAAGACTGGTGACGAGTAAATGGTTCACAAACGCATTAAAATACAAACAAAATGAAAAAGTCTTTATACATCTGCAATAATATGACCAGTTACTGAGAAAACTTACAGAATCCGTTGATATACAATCTTGTAGGAAATAACCTCAAGTTTCGTATAAAACTGTCAAGTATCATTAGGGTTCGATGTGCCTACCCTTTGTGATGCGGCAAGCATCCCGTCGATAGTCCATTTCGTCTCACACTCCTTGCTGTAAATCGGCTATAGCTTCAACAACGGCAGCAAAAACTGGATTTTTCAAGTGGTAGACGAGGAACATACGCACTGTCTTTAATGAAACCGCAGAGAAAGAAATAAACAGCTGTGAAGTCTGGGGAGCGAGGTGGCCATGCGGTTGTTCCTTCACGGTCAATCCACCGACCTAAGAAGCGATTATCGAGGACACCTCGAACTTCCAACAGAAAATGAGGTGGTGCACCGTCTTTTTGGTACTGAACCACACCACCTAGGTCATGTTCATAGATCTGTGGAATTAAAAAGTTTTTAAAAATATCAGTGAGAAGAAAGGGCTACACGCTCAGTTTGCTAACGGCACAAAACACACTAACTGCCACGAACGTGTTCTAATGTGGATTTTCGTTGCCCCATATTATGCGATTCCGTACCACGGATATTGACTCATCGCTGAAGATTATTGTGTTCAGAATGTCACGTCGTCCTCTGTCCGATGCAACAATTCGCACAGAATTCCCCATGAGCCTCCTGATCTGCATCACTAATTTTGTTACCATTGTTGATCTCTATAGTTTCAAGTGTAAACGTCTACCCAGTACTCACCAAACAGTATTCTGTGGAATTCCAGCCTCGCCAGACGCAGGTCGCGTTGATTTTTGTGGACTGTGAACAAAGCTCTCCCTGACCTATTCGACATAATCATCAACACTAGGGTGACCTGGTGATTTCTTGTGTAGCAGTGAACAACCCAGCTCAATGAAGTTCTTGTATCAGGAGTAAATTGTCGGCCTGCTTGGAAGTTATTTAGCGTACTCGATGCGAAATTTACGCCGAACAGTTGTTTCAGGGCTCGTTTAATGAAACTAAAACACACCGCGAGCACGTTCTGTACCTGAGAAAGTAGCCATTTTAACAGCGCACTACGCAAGCGCTCCTGGTGGCGGAATGGAGTACTAATGCATGACGTGAATCAATCTAGAGGTTATTTGCTACAGAATGACTCATCTACCGATGTTGCAAGTTAATAAATTTCTATATCATCCAAACTTGTGAAGTCCTTTCTGACTTACCCTGTATTTAACACAGGTCTTAATTCCAATATTCCAGAACAGAACCACTAATTATCATAAGTTAACTAGTTTCTGTTTAAAAGCAACTCAAATACATCATTTGTTTTCAGGAACAGCAGTACTTTTTTTCAATAGAGGATGGCTACCTTTGATCTCCCTGTGGAGTTGTGTCATTTATGTCGGCTATAGTCTAAGTTACAAGTTTCTTAATTTTTCAGTGAGGCTACTGATTCACCAATTCAATTCAGACGCATTGTGCAATGTATCTTCTCCCGATGACTTTAGTAAGGCGAAATAACTTCGTAGGCCAGGGTTTCTCAAGCTTTCTGTATTTGCAGGCCAATTTTCATTCGCTACTTCGATAAAACCAGGGTCGATGTTCGTCAATTGCTCTCTGTCTTGCAGATAGTGTGCGAAGAAGTTTATGAATTACATCAATCGAAAAATTTTGCTCTGCAACCCAGGAGCAATGTTTCAGTAGTAATTCTTAAACACATTTTAATGCAGTTATGAAATTTTAATTATTTGCTTTATTTTACAGTAGTGATAGAGTCCTATTTACAACTGCATTATTTCAGTGTAAATGTGAACTTTGATTTTATTTTTTCAATTCAGTGAATTAATAAGTTTCTGAATCTATACTTTCTTTTCCATTAAATAAACTGGCGCCTCCATTTAGGGTCATCATGCTCCCATAAAAATGCGCGCCTCATATGTTGGCAATCGTTAATTGCAGGACTTACGTTGTCAGTACACGGTCCATTCTACGAATTCAGTAACTTCATAGACCAGACATTATTTACTTGCTAGAAAAGTATCCTCACAATTTCCGTGTCATATGATTGTGTGAATGGCAACTTTTCACTTATTACACGAATTGAGGGAATCGGTTTGACAATAGAGTTACATAAGCTTACTATATAGATTCAACAGAAAGTTTCTATACACAACCCAGATTTTTTCGAATTATTGAGACTTTTCTTGACAAGAAGCTAGTAGAAAGTCTCAGCATTAGAAATACAAAGTAACAACCCTATCTACGGGCCAGAACGAGAAATGTTCTGAAAGGCAGGTCCGCTCGATCGCAAAATGTAAACCACAGTGAAAATAAGAATCTCTTATTTGCATCAGCTCCATCTTCCAGCTATTTCTCTACATAGTCGCCACTCCGGTTGAAACATCTGTTGTAGCATTATACTCTCGTTATAAAAGGCTACCGCCTGTGCTTTCTGCCGATTCTCCACGCCAATCTGCAGCGTGTTGTCCGTGCTAGAATGTTGTCTTCATATCCAGCGGTTCATGTGAGCAGAGATGAGAATCAGAGAGAGCCAAATTTGGGCTATATGGTGAGTGATCAAACATTTACCATTAAAACGTTGCAGGAGGGTTCTCATTAACACTGCAGTTTGCGACTGAGAATTGATGTGAAGGAGGAAACGCATAACAGTTACGTTGTGTGGGTTGTGTGAGATAAGGCCAAATCTCTCACAGGCACTCGTACTTGGCGGATGACACCATATTATAGGAATCTTTAAGAACTCACTGTGCGCTCCGAACTGAAAAGAGCGACGTCACGCGATCCACAGGCATACTAAAGACGCTGCCCAACTTATATGTGTGAGGTCTCCTCGGATATTAACACAGGCTTCTTTTCGTGACCGATCGGACCTCGAAGAATCTGAGATCTCCGCCCGCAGTCGTTCCTCTTCTCCAGGGCACAGCAGTGACGTCATAAAATGGACACTGGCAACAGAGTTATCAACAATGGGTAATGATATACATAAAGGCACTCCGCCTGCCTTTTCAATCAAACGTGCCTTTAACAACCAGAATCAGCAGATTGCGTATATTTTGTATTCTTTTTAATCTAAGAGCATAGCAAAAACATTTTTATCGCTTCGTTTCATACATTTATTCATAATTTAGATGAAGGTTAGCTATCACACATTTAGCTGTAGTTCTATGTACAGGGTGTTACAAAAAGGTACGGCCAAACTTTCAGGAAACATTCCTCACACAGAAATAAAGAAAAGATGTTATGTGGACATGTGTCCGGAAATGCTTAGTTTCCATGTTAGAGCTCATTCTAGTTTCGTCAGTATGTACTGTACTTCCTCTATTCACCGCCATGATTTCATACGGGATACTCTACCTGTGCAGCTAGAACATGTGCCTTTACAAGTACGACACAGCATGTGGTTCATGCACGATGGAGCTCCTGCACATTTCAGTCGAAGTGTTCGTACGCTTCTCAACAACAGTTTCGGTGAGCGATGGATTGGTAGAGGCGAGCCGATTCCATGGCCTCCGCGCTCTCCTGACCTCAACCCTCTTGACTTTCATTTACGGGGGCATTTGAAAGCTCTTGTCTACGCAACCCCGGTACCAAATGTAGAGACTCTTCGTGCTCGTATTGTGGACGGCTGTGATACAATACGCCATTCTCCAGGGCTGGATCAGCGCATCAGGGATTCCATGCGACGGAGGGTGGATGCATGTATCCTGCTAACGGAGGACATTTTGAACATTTCCTGTAACAAAGTGTTTGAAGTCACGCTGGTACGTTCTGTTGCTGTGTGTTTCCATTCCATGATTAATGCGATTTGAAGAGAAGTAATAAAATGAGCTCTAACATGGAAAGTAAGCTTTTCGGGACACATGTCCACATAACATATTTTCTTTCTTTGTGTGTGAGGAATGTTTCCTGAAAGTTTGGCCGTACCTTTTTGTAACACCCTTTACATGAATTTTGCGGAAACAAAATAACTTAAAAGGCACTGTTGTAGCATAAGGGGATAGTCTTAAACAGCATATTTCATCGCCTTTAAATGCCGTTTAGTGCTTTGGCGACACTTAAAAATATATTTAAAGTAAAGTAGCTTCTCACACTAGATAATGTAAAAAAAATTCATCACGAGATAAATTAACTTCCCAAAGTCCATATAAGTATAGTAGTACTACATTATCGTCAATAAGGTTATTCGATCGACTACACCGCAAATACACTGACAGGAAAAAAATCGCGACACCAACAAGGAGTTGTGCGACATAAACAAAAGTTGTTTGGCGTCGGACATCGCTCCATTCGCGTAGGAATGGCCCTGGTAGAAGCACTAAGATAATGCAAATCAGGTTTAAATACAAAATGTAACGGTGGTGTGCGTTAGTTATGAGAGTGGACGTAGCGAGCTGATGTTAATTTTGAATGCCTTTATTGCGACAAAGACAACATTACTAACGCCTCAATGGGTTTGAACGAGGTCGTGTAATAAGGCTACGAGAAGCTGAATGTTCCGTCTGCGATACTGAAGAAAGACTTGGCAGGAATGTAGCCACTGTACATGATATCTGGTAGCAGTGGTAACGAGAATAAACGGTCGCAAGAAGACCAGGCTCCGGACGATCACGTAGAGCTACTGAGAGGGAAGACCATCGTGTTCGGCGTATGGCTCTGGTGCATGGTACTGCATCTGCAGTACCAATTTCAGCAGCAGTTGGCACAATAGTGACACAAATAACTGTTACAAATGGGTTACTTCGAAGGCAGCTCTAAGCCTGATGCCCTGTAGCCTGCATTCTACTGACACCAAACCAACACCATTTGGGACCTTATTGGTGTTGAGCGGGAGATCCTTAGAGGGCTGAATGGAGGTGGGTTGTATTTTCTGATGAAAGCTGATTCTGCCTCAGAGCCAGTGGTGGCCGTGTGTTGGGTAGGAGGGGGTGAGTTGAGGCCCTGCAAACAATCTGGCTGCGTGTTATACACACTGGAACTTCACCTGAAGTTATAATCTGGGGTGTGATTTACAGAAAGAGAATTCTGGTGATTATCCCACGTTCCCTGACTGCAAATTTGTAACTGACTCTGGTGATTCGATTTGTTGTACTGCCATTCTAGGGGATGTTTTTCAACAGTTCACCCGCATACCGCTGTTGTAATCCAACTCGCTATACAGGGTGTTGGAAGGTAACCTTGGCTTGCTTGATCACCAACCCTTATCCCATCCAGCGCATATAGGGCATCATCGGACGACAATTCCAGCGTCAAAAACGGTATTAATCATCTCTATATTGACCGACCATGTGCACCAAGTTTGGAACTTCATCTCCCTAGCTGAAAACCGGAAACTGTAAAACATAATGCATGCACGTTCACACGCTTTCATTCTACATTCTAACTTCTAATGTACCAGCATTTCACATTTGCAGTAGCATATCCCACCCTTCCATTAACCTGTAATCTTGCAACGTCAATCATTTGTGTATTGTACCTATACAAATGTATTCCGGAAATTTCATTACTCTGCATTGATTACTTCTCAACGTTGCGATTTTTTGTCCGTCAGCGTAGTTCTGCTGCTTACATCAGAGTGCTTCTACGTACGAATTTGTATGGCGACAGCGACAATCTGGAATACGAATGCTGACCGTTTATCTCTCAAACTAATGGAAGATGTTAAAAATCGGTTTGAATAAATAAACCGACATATTGACTTGCTAGTCACCCAACTTACGTAAACCCCTTGCATTGCAGCGTGGCTCACACGACATGACGCAAGCGAAATGGAAGGTAACATTAGGATATGCATGAAATACTTGAGGAGCTGTAGCTATGAAACTATGGTTTTAATAATTTTTGTCATTTAAACACTGACCTACAGGATTTTCGCTGACAAAGAGAACTCAAACTTAGTCTATTCATTTATTACTCACAATATACAAGCCCAACGCAATCTGACTGCTATACAGTTACAACGTGACTTCCAATAATTAACACAAAAGAATGGCACTGAATTGCATGAAATACTAACAATAATAACAATCCAAACAAATATGAAACTAAAGAAACGTGGAACTACTTCCTATTCTGTAAATTGCCTTAACTCATTTCAATCACGAACACAATTTTTTTATGAGTCGCTTACCTCACAGAAAATCTTGATAACACGAACTACACCAATTACAGCAAGCGGCAACTGCTGCCATCGAAATAAAAAGATTCTATCTATGTAAGCGTAGGCTTCCGCGGCCGTTGTCTTCTTCAATAAAATTCTTCAGGGTATCAGACCGCATCGTCATAATTTTAAAATGCGCCAACGTTTCGGCCAGCGTTGCAGCTAGCCTTCATCAGGGCCTTACGTTAACTGCTAAATGAACACACCTGGATTCCTTAAATAGCTGCACGAGAAAACCGTGTCGTTACTTGATTGGCTGTACTAGGAGGAGGAGGAGGGGTGAAAGGTATGCTTTATTGGTGTTTCCTTTATTATCTGTTATTGGCTGAAATAGCTGTTTTCTATTGGTCTTTATATTAATCCACCCCATTGGAGGAGACGGACGAATAGCGAACAGGTGATGGCTGTGACGTCACACTGTTTCCATGCTGTCCAGAAGCCGGCTGTGGCGTGCCATTGCTTTGTGTGCTCGCGACCACTACTGTGGCTCTCCGCGTGTCCGCATGGGCCGCCTCGGCTCTGCCGCCGCTCCGTAGCCCTGCTATTGCAGGCAGCCAAGACTTCGGAAGCTTGTACCCGTCCTCTCTATTCATGTTGGCGGGTCTTTTGGCTATTTCTATCGCCTCTCTAATCTTTCTTTTGAAAGTGAGAGGCTGTTTCGCCAGGACGCGGGCTTCTTGAAAAAATATTGGTTTCCCGCACTCGTCTCGGTGTTCCGCCACTGCTGACTTAGTGTGTTGTTTCAGGCGGATATATCTTTCATGTTCCGAGAGCCTAGTGCTGATCGGACGTCCCGTCTCACCTATGTAAACTAATCCACACGCACAACCAATTTCATACACGCCAGCTGTGTGTAGTTTGTCAACTGCATCCTTGGTAGAACCGAGCATGTCTGATATTTTGTTTCTGCTTCGGAAAATTGGTCTGATGTCGGCTTTTCGTAGTATTTTGCCAATACGTTCGGTGACCCCTTGTACGTATGGTAACACAGCAATGCTCTGTGCCTCCTTCTCCTCTTCCCTATTAGTCTTCTCCCTTGTCGACATGGTGCTGTCTATCATCTGCTTCCCATAGCCATTAGTTCCGAAGATGGACCTGAGGTGTTCAAGTTCTGTCTTCAGATGTTCTTCGTCGCTTATCCTGTACGCTCTCTTCGTTAGCGTGTGCAGGGCGGACTTCTTCTGCGTGGGGTGATGGTGGGAGGAGGCGTGAAGGTACCTGTCCGTATTGGTTGGTTTCCTGTACACTTTGTGGCCAAGTTAACCATTAGGCTTTCGATAAACTTCCACGTCGAGAAAAGGCAGCACTCCATTCTTTTCTGTTTCCATTGTAAACTGGATTTTTCTATGCTGTTGGTTAAGGTGCTTGTGGAAGTTCTGTAACTCCTCTTCTCCGTGGGGCCAGATGACGAAAGTATCATCGACATAGCGAAGCCAACAATTTGGACGTAATGGTGCGGACTGGAGGGCTGTTTCCTCAAATGCCTCCATGAAAATTTCTGCTGCGATAGGCGATAGGGGTGAGCCCATAGCTACACCGTCAGTTTGTTCATAAAATTGACCTCTCCACCTGAAATAGGTGGTAGTCAGACAGTGGCGCACAAGCTCACATACATCAGGTGCCACGCGTTCTTCTAGGATGTTCACAGTATCTGACACTGGGACATTCGTGAATAGGGATTTGACGTCGAAGCTAACCATCAGATCGTGGTCCGTAACACGCATTTCCTTTAGGAGAGACACGAAGTGAGTGGAATCCTTAACGTAGGACTCGGTTTGATGCACTAGGTGTCGGAGCCTAGGTGCCAGTTCTTTCGCTAGGTAGTAGGTCGGCGAATTTATACTGTTTACTATGGGCCTTAAGGGGAAGTCGGGTTTGTGTACCTTCGGTACACCATATATCCTTGGTGCCTGTGTCACTTGCGGGATGAGTCTTCTGGCCTTGTCGAAATTGATTCTAGAGTGCTTGAGCAGTGCCTGCGTCGTTTTGATTACCTTGGCCGTCGGATCTCCCTGAAGTTTCTTGTAGATAGGTTCTGCGAGAATATCTTCCATTCGTTTGTTGTAATCAGTCGTGTCCAAGACTACAGTGGCGTTGCCCTTATCTGCCTGTACCACTACTAAGTGGGGGTTGTCCCTGAGTTCCTTAATGGCATGGTATTCCTCAGCGTTGATGTTTTGCTTCGGTGGCTTTGCTTTATTCAGAACTCTGACCGTTTCCTGCCGGATCTTCTCCGCCTCGGCCTGTGGCAGATGACGTACCGAAGCCTCTACGGATTCTATGATATCTTCTTTTGGAACTTGCTTAGGTGCGACTGCGAAATTCATCCCCTTGGCCAGGATTGCTGTGGTTGCTTCGCTCAAGGTGTGGCTGGAGAGGTTGACCACTGTCCGTCGCTTGTCCAGCGTCAATGTTTCGTCCGTGGCTTTCTGTTGTAGTTTGTCGTACTTTCTCATCTGGCGATTAGTAATACTATTGCTGGTCCTTGATGCTTGCTGAAAGGTTAACCTGTCGACTTTATCCCAGTCTTCCATCTGAAGTTTTCCGGCCAGAAATAGGTGCAGATCACACAAATTCCTGTTGTGAGCATCGAGACTTATGCGGATGTGGCGAATCCTTTCCCGTAGCAATGCTTTACTGGCTTTAACACAGATATTCCTCGCCTTGTTCGTTTTTATGTGAGACGTCAACCGCAAAGAATACGGCACAACACTCGTGTCTCTGCATCTCTTCAAAAAAGCAAGGTCATTCAGCAGTTTACATCTTTTTAAACGCAGTGCTTCTAACTTCTTGATGTTTCCGTGGATTTCCTGCCCATACAGGTTGGTTAAATGTAAGCGTAGGCTTCCGCGGCCGTTGTCTTCTTCAATAAAATTCTTCAGGGTATCAGACCGCATCGTCATAATTTTAAAATGCGCCAACGTTTCGGCCAGCGTTGCAGCTAGCCTTCATCAGGGCCTTACGTTAACTGCTAAATGAACACACCTGGATTCCTTAAATAGCTGCACGAGAAAACCGTGTCGTTACTTGATTGGCTGTACTAGGAGGAGGAGGAGGGGTGAAAGGTATGCTTTATTGGTGTTTCCTTTATTATCTGTTATTGGCTGAAATAGCTGTTTTCTATTGGTCTTTATATTAATCCACCCCATTGGAGGAGACGGACGAATAGCGAACAGGTGATGGCTGTGACGTCACACTGTTTCCATGCTGTCCAGAAGCCGGCTGCGGCGTGCCATTGCTTTGTGTGCTCGCGACCACTACTGTGGCTCTCCGCGTGTCCGCATGGGCCGCCTCGGCTCTGCCGCCGCTCCGTAGCCCTGCTATTGCAGGCAGCCAAGACCTCGGAAGCTTGTACCCGTCCTCTCTATTCATGTTGGCGGGTCTTTTGGCTATTTCTATCGCCTCTCTAATCTTTCTTTTGAAAGTGAGAGGCTGTTTCGCCAGGACGCGGGCTTCTTGAAAAAATATTGGTTTCCCGCACTCGTCTCGGTGTTCCGCCACTGCTGACTTAGTGTGTTGTTTCAGGCGGATATATCTTTCATGTTCCGAGAGCCTAGTGCTGATCGGACGTCCCGTCTCACCTATGTAAACTAATCCACACGCACAACCAATTTCATACACGCCAGCTGTGTGTAGTTTGTCAACTGCATCCTTGGTAGAACCGAGCATGTCTGATATTTTGTTTCTGCTTCGGAAAATTGGTCTGATGTCGGCTTTTCGTAGTATTTTGCCAATACGTTCGGTGACCCCTTGTACGTATGGTAACACAGCAATGCTCTGTGCCTCCTTCTCCTCTTCCCTATTAGTCTTCTCCCTTGTCGACATGGTGCTGTCTATCATCTGCTTCCCATAGCCATTAGTTCCGAAGATGGACCTGAGGTGTTCAAGTTCTGTCTTCAGATGTTCTTCGTCGCTTATCCTGTACGCTCTCTTCGTTAGCGTGTGCAGGGCGGACTTCTTCTGCGTGGGGTGATGGTGGGAGGAGGCGTGAAGGTACCTGTCCGTATTGGTTGGTTTCCTGTACACTTTGTGGCCAAGTTTACCATTAGGCTTTCGATAAACTTCCACGTCGAGAAAAGGCAGCACCCCATTCTTCTCTGTTTCCATTGTAAACTGGATTTTTCTATGCTGTTGGTTAAGGTGCTTGTGGAAGTTCTGTAACTCCTCTTCTCCGTGGGGCCAGATGACGAAAGTATCATCGACATAGCGAAGCCAACAATTTGGACGTAATGGTGCGGACTGGAGGGCTGTTTCCTCAAATGCCTCCATGAAAATTTCTGCTGCGATAGGCGATAGGGGTGAGCCCATAGCTACACCGTCAGTTTGTTCATAAAATTGACCTCTCCACCTGAAATAGGTGGTAGTCAGACAGTGGCGCACAAGCTCACATACATCAGGTGCCACGCGTTCTTCTAGGATGTTCACAGTATCTGACACTGGGACATTCGTGAATAGGGATTTGACGTCGAAGCTAACCATCAGATCGTGGTCCGTAACACGCATTTCCTTTAGGAGAGACACGAAGTGAGTGGAATCCTTAACGTAGGACTCGGTTTGATGCACTAGGTGTCGGAGCCTAGGTGCCAGTTCTTTCGCTAGGTAGTAGGTCGGCGAATTTATACTGTTTACTATGGGCCTTAAGGGGAAGTCGGGTTTGTGTACCTTCGGTACACCATATATCCTTGGTGCCTGTGTCACTTGCGGGATGAGTCTTCTGGCCTTGTCGAAATTGATTCTAGAGTGCTTGAGCAGTGCCTGCGTCGTTTTGATTACCTTGGCCGTCGGATCTCCCTGAAGTTTCTTGTAGATAGGTTCTGCGAGAATATCTTCCATTCGTTTGTTGTAATCAGTCGTGTCCAAGACTACAGTGGCGTTGCCCTTATCTGCCTGTACCACTACTAAGTGGGGGTTGTCCCTGAGTTCCTTAATGGCATGGTATTCCTCAGCGTTGATGTTTTGCTTCGGTGGCTTTGCTTTATTCAGAACTCTGACCGTTTCCTGCCGGATCTTCTCCGCCTCGGCCTGTGGCAGATGACGTACCGAAGCCTCTACGGATTCTATGATATCTTCTTTTGGAACTTGCTTAGGTGCGACTGCGAAATTCATCCCCTTGGCCAGGATTGCTGTGGTTGCTTCGCTCAAGGTGTGGCTGGAGAGGTTGACCACTGTCCGTCGCTTGTCCAGCGTCAATGTTTCGTCCGTGGCTTTCTGTTGTAGTTTGTCGTACTTTCTCATCTGGCGATTAGTAATACCATTGCTGGTCCTTGATGCTTGCTGAAAGGTTAACCTGTCGACTTTATCCCAGTCTTCCATCTGAAGTTTTCCGGCCAGAAATAGGTGCAGATCACACAAATTCCTGTTGTGAGCATCGAGACTTATGCGGATGTGGCGAATCCTTTCCCGTAGCAATGCTTTACTGGCTTTAACACAGATATTCCTCGCCTTGTTCGTTTTTATGTGAGACGTCAACCGCAAAGAATACGGCCCAACACTCGTGTCTCTGCATCTCTTCAAAAAAGCAAGGTCATTCAGCAGTTTACATCTTTTTAAACGCAGTGCTTCTAACTTCTTGATGTTTCCGTGGATTTCCTGCCCATACAGGTTGGTTAAATGTAAGCGTAGGCTTCCGCGGCCGTTGTCTTCTTCAATAAAATTCTTCAGGGTATCAGACCGCATCGTCATAATTTTAAAATGCGCCAACGTTTCGGCCAGCGTTGCAGCTAGCCTTCATCAGGGCCTTACGTTAACTGCTAAATGAACACACCTGGATTCCTTAAATAGCTGCACGAGAAAACCGTGTCGTTACTTGATTGGCTGTACTAGGAGGAGGAGGAGGGGTGAAAGGTATGCTTTATTGGTGTTTCCTTTATTATCTGTTATTGGCTGAAATAGCTGTTTTCTATTGGTCTTTATATTAATCCACCCCATTGGAGGAGACGGACGAATAGCGAACAGGTGATGGCTGTGACGTCACACTGTTTCCATGCTGTCCAGAAGCCGGCTGTGGCGTGCCATTGCTTTGTGTGCTCGCGACCACTACTGTGGCTCTCCGCGTGTCCGCATGGGCCCCCTCGGCTCTGCCGCCGCTCCGTAGCCCTGCTATTGCAGGCAGCCAAGACCTCGGAAGCTTGTACCCGTCCTCTCTATTCATGTTGGCGGGTCTTTTGGCTATTTCTATCGCCTCTCTAATCTTTCTTTTGAAAGTGAGAGGCTGTTTCGCCAGGACGCGGGCTTCTTGAAAAAATATTGGTTTCCCGCACTCGTCTCGGTGTTCCGCCACTGCTGACTTAGTGTGTTGTTTCAGGCGGATATATCTTTCATGTTCCGAGAGCCTAGTGCTGATCGGACGTCCCGTCTCACCTATGTAAACTAATCCACACGCACAACCAATTTCATACACGCCAGCTGTGTGTAGTTTGTCAACTGCATCCTTGGTAGAACCGAGCATGTCTGATATTTTGTTTCTGCTTCGGAAAATTGGTCTGATGTCGGCTTTTCGTAGTATTTTGCCAATACGTTCGGTGACCCCTTGTACGTATGGTAACACAGCAATGCTCTGTGCCTCCTTCTCCTCTTCCCTATTAGTCTTCTCCCTTGTCGACATGGTGCTGTCTATCATCTGCTTCCCATAGCCATTAGTTCCGAAGATGGACCTGAGGTGTTCAAGTTCTGTCTTCAGATGTTCTTCGTCGCTTATCCTGTACGCTCTCTTCGTTAGCGTGTGCAGGGCGGACTTCTTCTGCGTGGCGCATTTTACAATTATGACGATGCGGTCTGATACCCTGAAGAATTTTATTGAAGAAGACAACGGCCGCGGAAGCCTACGCTTACATTTAACCAACCTGTATGGGCAGGAAATCCACGGAAACATCAAGAAGTTAGAAGCACTGCATTTAAAAAGATGTAAACTGCTGAATGACCTTGCTTTTTTGGCTATTTCAGCCAATAACAGATAATAAAGGAAACACCAATAAAGCATACCTTTCACCCCTCCTCCTCCTCCTAGTACAGCCAATCAAGTAACGACACGGTTTTCTCGTGCAGCTATTTAAGGAATCCAGGTGTGTTCATTTAGCAGTTAACGTAAGGCCCTGATGAAGGCTAGCTGCAACGCTGGCCGAAACGTTGGCGCATTTTAAAATTATGACGATGCGGTCTGATACCCTGAAGAATTTTATTGAAGAAGACTCTATCTACTATAGACTAACTACTAGGAGGTATATGGTTAGCAAAAGAAAGATTTTCTTGAAGATCAAACAATTTATTTACAAAACTTTACCCTTTTCAGGTGATATGCAGTTTCAAAAATTAATAGTAGTCTATAATTCCACTGCCTAAACATTACCAACAAAAACCCTCAACACTATGTATTCAAAAGTATCCGGACAACCCCAAAAACATACGTTTTTCATATTAGGTACATTGTGCTGCCACCTACTGCCAGGAACTCTATATCAGCGACCTCAGCAGTGAGGGAACAGAATGGGGCGCTCCGCAGAACTCACGGACTTCGAACGTGGTCAAGTGATTGTGTGTCACTTGTGCCATATGTCTGTAAGCGTGATTTCCACTCTTCTAAACATGCTTAGGTCCACTGTTTCCGAAGTGATAGTGAAGTCGGAACGTGAACAGACACGTACAGCATAAGGCATACAGGGCGACCTCGTCTGTTTTTCATGGAGGGGTCTTGCACACCTTGTCGGTTTCCGTGGCAATGTCGTAGCACACGACTACACTGATATTTTAAGCTCCTTCTTGCTTCCCACTTTTGAAGAGGAATTCGGGGATGGCGATAACATCTTTCAACGCGATCGACCACCTGTTCATAACGCACGGCTTGTGGCGCTGTGGTTAAGCTACAATAACATCCCTGTAATGGACTGGCCTGCACATAGTCCTGACTCGAATCCTATAGAACACCTTCGGGATGTTTTGAAATGCCAGGCCTCACCGACCGACGTCGATACCTCTCCTCAGTGCAGAACTCCGTGAAGAATGGGTTGCCACTCCCCAAGAAACTTTCCAGCAACTGATTGAACATATGCCTGCGAGGCTGGAATCTGTCATCAAGGTTAATGGTGGGCCAACACCATATTGAATTCCAGCATTACCGATGGAGGGCCGGCCGCGGTGGCCGTGCGGTTCTAGGCGCTGCAGTCCGGAACCGTGGGACTGCTACGGTCGCAGGTTCGAATCCTGCCTGGGGTATGGATGCGTGTGATGTCCTTAGGTTAGTTAGGTTTAAGTAGTTCTAAGTTCTAGTGGACTGATGACCTAAGATGTTAAGTCCCATAGTGCTCAGAGCCATTTGAGCCATTTGAACCGATGGAGGGTGCCACGAACTTGTAAGTCATTTGTAGCGAGGTGTCCGTATACATTTGATCACACAGTGTACATTTCCTTGAGGTCTCACTTTACAATGCCAGTCCTACCAACACAGAGTCTCAACTAAAAAAAAGAGACATGTCTGTACACTTCTCCACCCACTCGCTAACCGTCAGTCCGTAAACATCTTTCCGAAGGCGTAGAGCACTGCAGCGATTTTAACACAGTCTATACCGCTACCAAAATACAACCAAAACAGGCTGCTTACAACCATATTAATCCATCTATAATCCGGACTGGTCATAGGTACTTTATCCCGTCTTGGGTTGGTCGTTGAAGAGAAGAGAGATGGTAGATAATTTTGAAAAGATACAGGATCACTCTAAAAACAAATAGTCTAGCGGGGAACTACTTTTTGCAAATGAATGTGAGTGACAGATTAGCCAGTAAATTCCTTGAAGTGGGCGGTCGGCGACTACCGTGAGTTTGGCTTTTCACATTCTTCAGCAGTCCAGAAAGTTAGACAGTTCTTTACACTGCTCACGTGCACAACATTTTCCGAACTGATATTGCTGTTTTTCTTATGTGTCTCTGATTGAATAACCACCACAACTTTTCATTTTACTTGATTTAATTTTCTCAACAGAAAGTTTATTGTATTACGAATAAATATTTTCTTTTAAATAATGGGCGTACACTACCAGTTCTAATTTATCTATCATTGTGGGAAAATAACGTCGGAATGCCAATAATGAGCAGGCTATCAATGCACCGGCCACAGGTTTACTCCTTCATCCTTAGTACACATTAAAGTTTGCTTGTATTTTGGCAGCGCTTGTAAATGCGATCCACTGTTCTAAATTTGAGCCCCACATCTTCTCCGTGCTCCTACACAGAGGTAAATATTCCAAACTCCTTTAGACACAACGTATTTGCCTTTAATCTAGTTTTCAGAACATCAACATCTAAATATCTGATTTTGTTAAATGGTGCACTAAAGTGCTCATAACAATACGGAAAATGTTTGGAACTTTTTTTAATTTTTCTTGTTTGTTTATTTTTTGACGGTCAATCTGAAATATTAAATAAGTGCATCTCTAATTATTTGTAAATTGGGTTTTATACCAAATATCTAATTATAATTATTGCATTTTAGTGAAAAACGGTAGAAACAATCCCACTCAATTTATTCCACACCTACAACTTCTTTCGGGCTTCCTCAAAAAGGAAAAGTTTCCAGATTAAGATAATAGTTTTTCGAGGTTTACTCAGTCACGATTTGGGGCATCTTCTCATCTGAACCCCTGAGTTGCCCATCTTTTCCAAACCTTTTGAAGTCAATATCGACATGAAAATTTAATGCACTCACATAATTTCTACCCCTCCTTTCCCTCTCCTTCTTCCACCCCTTCCCGTACATTGTATTCTTTTACTAAATATAGGAACTCTACTGCCTTAGCTCATATTGAATCAGAATGTTTCTCTGGTTGTACCTGCGATGCAAAACTTTCACGGTTTTATCACAGGGATCATTTTCAACAATAGTCTCCTTTAGAATATTCTTGAGTCATTTCGTAAGTCATTTGCGTCATCTCTGCTGTTGTGCCTACGCTGTATGTTGTAGAATGCCTTATGATGGAGGTTTCTTGTGTGTCCATCATCTAAATCCACTTTTTCACTTATTTTATAACTAACTGTAATTGGTGAACGTGATATTATATAGGTGCCATAGGAACGAAGGACCTGGTGGGAGTGTAAAGTAACAATATAGGAAAAACAAGCGCGGAAGTTAATTTCACGGATCGCCGCGCTACTGCCTACCGCCTGGAAATCAGCTCAGCTTCTGTATAAGTCGATACAGAAGGTGGCTCTGATCAGAAACCACAGACGTGCTGTCAGCGACGTAAAGCGAAACACTGTTTGCCTTTCGCCATTAAGCGCGTCAGCGTTGTCCCAAAATGAACAGTTATGGAATGCTCTTTGTCGTTATTTGTTCAGTGTTCTGCTACTGGAACTGCAAACGTATCGAAGCCCCGAGCGACTTTCTGTTGGATGTGTGGATGGCGCAATGACAACAGAAATGAACAGTCCCATGGGAGGAGACTCAGTTAAAGAAAAAAACACCGTGTTTGGCACCATCTCGCTGCCGAATGTATTCCATTCCTACAGTAAATAAATTCCAGTAACGATTCAGAAAAACTTGTCGGTAATTTTACAGTTTGCTTTCCAAGAACAATGCGGAACAACTAATCGATATGTCTCAGGCACGTATGTTTTTGCTACAACTGCAGAACTTCTCTAAACATAAATTTATATTTCACAGCATTCATCTCGGGGACAGACTGTTTTGGCTCTGAGCACTATGGGACTCAACTGCTGAGGTCATTAGTCCCCTAGAACTTAGAACTAGTTAAACCTAACTGACCTAAGGACATCACAAACATCCATGCCCGAGGCAGGATTCGAACCTGCGACCGTAGCGGTCTTCCGGTTCCAGACTGCAGCGCCTTTAACCGCACGGCCACTTCGGCCGGCTCAAACTGTTTTGGAAACGCACTCAGTCAATCCTTGAGATCGTAAATTGAAGGAAAGGAAGTTAATGTCAGCTTAACTCAAAAAAGTAGCACAGTGCAGGTAAGAAGTAAACAACGTTTCGGATGCAGGGTGCTCTGTAGAAAGCATGAAATTCAGGACAGTATCAGTCGACTGGTGTTCCGTCTTAGCCCATCCTCTAAGGACAGAATAACAATACAAAGAATCAACATATGGCGTACAGTCTTGATATGGCGTACAGTCTTGGTCTATAAATTTCTTCATTATATACCAGAGCGAAAAGCTCAGTACCATGGCCTCGTAATCTACTTCATACGTACTGTTGATAAATCTAAGACTTCTGTTTCGCTATATTAAAGTGTGCTTCTTTTAGCTTAAAGTTAACACGTCGTACAGTAAAAAACTCACTTATCCATTGTACTCTACAATGTTTTTCATGCTATTTAGTTATATCACCGGACAATGGCCGTGTTATAACGTAATCCATAGCCGATGCAAGTATAATATTTTTTTCGTTCTGTTGTATCTCTGAATGGACTACTAGGTGAGCGTAAGATTGTTAAGGTTTTTCCCCACCAAGCACAGAATTGAGGAAAGATGCTCGAACACTGTGTCTCAACCTGAATTTAAACCGGATAGGAATGCCGATGGTGCAAATTGCAAGGCACACCACTTGGTCACTGCCACATAGCACTCGATCAGCTAGCACAGAATGCGACTGCAACAGAATGGCCCCACTACAAAGTGCAACAGCAGCACAACATGAAGAAAGACAACAAAACACACTGGCATGAGCTCCTCCACAACATCGATCTTGAAGACATGGAAGCAACAGTAGGGACACCGCAGTGCAGTATAGAATGCTAAAAAGCCTAGAAAACAGGGACACATTCACTTATCGCCACAGCTCAGTAAAGTCGCAGGCCCGAGCTAACTACTGGGCTTCTGTAGTATAGGATAAATCGGAATGACGGCCTTGTAAGTTACAATGAATCCACGTTGCAGCTGTTCCCTAACGTGCTGGCTACCGTTCATCTGATGACTTCGACTACAAACCACCAGCCAGTCAGCCTCAAGTACTCCACTGCCGTGGGTTGCCTTTGCTGCTTTCCTAGTTGTTCCTGCTGTGAAGACGTGACCAACAACCAACTGGGGGCCAATCCAGGACGACCTGCTAACTGCTAACCTCTCACCTTCTAGGAGAGGTGCGCATATGCTGCCCCCTGGCTGCACCTGTCAGTAGCTGCCAGTGCCTTGGCCTTCTGTTGTTGGGAGACCAGGACATACTTCTGCATGCCTACGATCATCCTGTGTGGCCACTGATGTACGCCGACCAGGGAGCAAACTACTACGACCATATCCTTAACCTCGGTTTGTTGCAGGATTCTCGAACATATTTTCAGTTCGAATATACTGAATTTCCTTGAGACAGAGAAGTTGCTGTCTATCCATCAGCACGGCTTTAGAAAGCATCGCTCCTGCGAAACGCAACTCGCCCTTTTTCCACATGATATCTTTCGAACCATGGATGAAGGGTATCAGACGGATGCCATATTCCTTGACTTCCGGAAAGCGTTTGACTCGGTGCCCCACTGCAGACTCCTAACTAAGGTACGAACATATGGGATTGTTTCCCGAGTATGTGAGTGGTTCGAAGACTTCTTAAGTAATAGAACCCAGTACGTTGTCCTCGATGGTGAGTGTTCATCGGAGGTGAGGGTATCATCTGGAGTGCCCCAGGGAAGTGTGGTAGGTCCGCTGTTGTTTTCTATCTACATAAATGATCTTTTGGATAGGGTGGATAGCAATGTTTGCTGTTTGCTGATGATGCTGTGGTGTACGGGAAGGTGTCGTCGTTGAGTGACTGTAGGAGGATACAAGATGACTTGGACAGGATTTGTGATTGGTGTAGAGAATGGCAGCTAACTCTAACTATAGATAAATGTAAATTAATGCAGATGAATAGGAAAAAGAATCCCGTAATGTTTGAATACTCCATTAGTAGAGTAGCGCTTGACACAGTCACGTCGATTAAATATTTGGGCATAACATTGCAGAGCGATATGAAGTGGGACAAGCATGTAATGGCAGTTGTGGGGAAGGCGGATAGTCGTCTTCGGTTCATTGGTAATATTTTGGGAAGATGTGGTTCATCTGTAAAGGAGACCGCTTATAAAACACTAATACGATCTATTCTAGAATACTGATCGAGCGTTTGGGATCCCTATCAGGTCGGATTGAGGGAGGACATAGAAGCAATTCAGAGGTGGGCTGCTAGATTTGTTAGTGATAGGTTTGATCATCACGCGAGTGTTACGGAAATGCTTCAGGAACTCGGGTGGGAGTCTAGAGGAAAGGAGGCCTTCTTTTCGTGAATCGCTACTGAGGGAATTTAGAGAACCAGCATTTGAGGCTGACTGCAGTACAATTTTACTGCCGCCAACTTATATTTCGCGGAAAGACCACAAAGATAAGATAAGGAGATTAGGGCTCGTACAGAGGCATATAGGCAGTCATTTTTCCCTCGTTCTGTTTGGGAGTTGAACAGGGAGAGAAGATGCTAGTTGTGGTACGAGGTACCCTCCGCCACGCACCGTATGCTGGATTGCGGAGTGTGTATGTAGATATAGATGTAGATGGAGATGTAGATGTAGATGAGTGTGCCTAGATGGAAAGGTTAGCTTCCAAGATGGATGGGTAACGCCTGCAGGCCTCTGTGGGGAGATTCTGTACATTCCCACGTCCATTGAGAGCGCTGTCCCTGAACACACCAGGCAGCGTCGACGCGTGCCGAGTCTGGCGAATTACGAAGACTCAGCTACGAGCACTGCTATGCCGCCTCCGGCCAGTGGTACGAAGAAGTTTTGCGTTTTATAAATCCTGACAATCAATGAATCCACAGCTAACACTTTATTACTGAGGCACTCGGCATGCCACCCGACCACACTCCCGCAGTCCAAGCCACTCATCGTGCAAACGTAGAGATCACGTTTCCACCGGTCTCCACAGTTTATCATTATCTTACGGTTGTTTTTGGTGCAACAATTTTATGTGGCACGGCATACTCAGCTGCTGAAGTTCGTGGTGAACGAAAACACCGCTGACAGATGGTAAAATTTTGTTCTCATTGATCACACAACCGATTTCACGGCTTACACCCGCGTCTTCATGTGCGACAAGAATTACTACCTCAATCCATCAGAGGTGAACCCAACGGCAACCCTTTGACTAAGAACGCTGGGTGGACCTGTGATGGACTAATGTAACAATTTTTGTTGCACCTGAAGATGCAGCTGTAAGCCGTGAAACAGGTAGTGTGCTCAGTGAAAACCAAATTCCACCAGTTGACAGCGGCGTTTTCATTCATAATAGCTCGTTTCTGATAACAACTTACGTTGCTGACAGAGCCACATCTTCTAACGACCATAACACAATGAAGAAGCTTGCAAAGTGGAAGAGATAACTTTATGTTAGCGACATACGAGGGCTGTTTTCATTCATAATAGCTCGTTTCTGATAACAACTTACGTTGCTGACAGAGCCACATCTTCTAACGACCATAACACAATGAAGAAGCTTGCAAAGTGGAGGAGATAACTTTTTGTTAGCGACATACGAGGGCTGTCCAGAAAGTAAGTTACGATCGGTCGCGAAATGCAAACGACTATGAAAATCCGATGAAGCTTTGCAAAGATGTGTTGGACAGTGTCTCTAGTATGACTCTAGGTAAAATTATGTCACTCTTTTCATTCCTGAGCTCTTAGTGAGCTCGTAAAGGTGTTATAGAAAATAGTGTCTCCCGCCAAGTACGAGGGCCTGGTGAGAATTTTCCCCAGAAGCTATGCAACCAACATTACGTAAGTGTCGTGCAGTTTCTTCTTAAAGACAATTCTCAGCCCCATTCTGCAGGGGCAATGAAGATGTTCCTGCATCGTTTCAATTGGAAATGTTTGGTTACCCACAATACAGCCCGTAATTTTCTCCCACTGAGTTTCATCTCTGCTCAAACGAATCGCTGGCTATGAAGACAACATTTTGGCACAGACAACGAGCTTTAGGCCAGTGTAGAGAATTGGCGGAAAGCACTGGCGGCTGCCTTCTATGATGAGGGTATTGGAAAGTTGGTACAACGCTACGACGAATGTCTGAGTCAGAACGGCGACTACGTAGAGAAGTAGCTGAAAGGTGTAGCTAACTGTTACAAATGAAACATTTCTGATTTTCACTGTGATTTTCATTTCGCGATCAATCGTAACTTACTTTCTGGACAGCCCTCGTGTGACTTGAAGAATAATAATGTGACACTCTTGATACAAGGAACACGAGCACAATGTAACTTTGGGTCCACAAAAGTTGTAAGCAGTCAGACGGAATTCTGGATAGTCTCTTTACGTATTCGTAATTGTTTAAAGATCTAAAGGTCTCTAAATCACTTCAATGTGATAGACTGAATTTGATTTCAGTCACATTAGTGAGCAGAAGCTCACTAGTGGATAGATTTTGTCACTATCACCACATCTTACAAACGGAAAGCAATTTATATGTGTTTCTCTTTTTTCTTATTATGTTTCTCTTGCACAGTGCAATACCATGTCTTAAAAGATAAATCTCGGTACAATTTTCCTCTACTTGTTACAGGGAGAAGCTACCGAAGGATGTGAGCCGATGGCAGAACTATTCCTATCTGGAAGACATATACGACACACTTCAAAAAACTAATGGTATGTATATCTTATTCTTCCATTGATAAAATAAATAAGCATCTCTTTACAAGAAGACCATACGGTGCTAAGAATCGACTAAGAGAGTAATTCGTGTTATTTGACAGAAAACCCTTTTCTGTGCCAGACACATCATAGAGATCTTACGTCAGAAGTCTCCATTAAAGGCCTTAACATTTCGATTTTCCCATCCACGTGTCCTGAGATAATAAGAACGCTGGAAAATTCTTTAATAAATAAAAATATAATAGACTTACAAAATGGAGTCACGGTATGGTAGCCAGTCTGGGGAAGGAGGTATGGGAGAATATCAGTGCAGGTGTCACACCCTTCTGCTAGTAGCACTCTTTGGAATTGCTTGGTGCCAGGTGTGGAGAAAAGGTAAACTTATTATGTGTCTACAAAACTAAAATATTTGAAACTGTACGGCCATTTCACTTAATCACAAACGGGGGCGACATAACTTTATTAACGCATTTGCACTTGTAGAATAGTTTCAGGACACGAATTACGAATTTTTGCATTTGAATGACGTCTCTGTGACTCATACCGACGAACAATTTTTATAAAATTTTATTCAAAAATTTTATGAAGAAATAACATTTTATCCCATTTTCTTTCCGATATTTGGTTCATTGCGCTGTATGTCTAATTTATACAAGCTGCAGAGTTTGATACATTTAAAACAATAAACAATGCATACCACAGTCAGAAAATTTTCACGAAATTATTGAAAACGATAAAGGGCTCTTTACTTGAATCCTGTGTTAATACGGTCTTCATTTTACGATAATATTCATTCTGGAAAACTTCTGTTATCTTATCAGTGAAAAGGGTATCCAGAAATAATATAGACCAAACGAGGAACTTTAATGCTTTAAAATGTAAGCTTATTTCAGATTTTCTCGTAAATTTTAAAAGGATCTCTGAAAATGAATTGCTACTGAACTTCCAAAAAATACAAACTTTTCAGCTCTGTATTGTACAAGTCCTGAATACACCATCAGAAATCACACACGAGGAAAAATCAATATATGAATGTGAATATTTTAGTCTTCAATTGGAATTCATTCCTGTCTAGGATCTTAAAATCTCTGCAACAGTTTCCTTAAGGGCAACAGCAGTCTTTGGAGTTGAAAAAGTCAAAGAAATGCCAAATTTTTCTACGTTCCCTACCTAATAAGTGATTGTTCCTTACAAATAAGCATACAAAAAGAACATGTGATTGGTTTACAGTACATTTATTCTCTTAAAAACGATAAAGCACTGTTCGAAAACTACAGAAATATTCAGAAAAATGCTACTAAAAGGGGAAATGGCTTATACCATCAATCACTCAGCATTTCTGAGGCGCAAGAATCTTTCACCGGTTCTACAGTAATGTGGTCTAACACATAATAAGCATTTGAAGTCGTCTTCCGTTTCAACCACTGAGCTACACTGCCTCATACATCTTCAGTTTTTCTCTGTGTTTAGTCAGTCTTTTGAAATGGTGAGAACTGAACCAAATTTAGGCCACTAGTTCTTAAAGCTTTCCTTTTGGACTTCCTCTAATATTGCTTGTCCTCCACTACATTCCGAATCATTCCCATCCTTTCCTTATTGAGTTAATCTGATCTATTTCTAGTTTCCTTCCTATTCGTTTCATCGATTATTGTTTACCGTTTCGACCATAATTTTTTTGTATTCGACGGAAGTTCCACATTTCGAAGGCTGCATTGCGCCTCCTGTTCGTTACTGTCAATGTATTTCCCTCATTCCCAAACTATAGTATATTGCACACGAATGTCGTCAGTTGATTCTTCCTTGTTAATGGATTTAGGTTATTTTAAATAAATAGTTTTTGTCTCCTCGTACACTATCTTCGCCTTCCTAGCTTTGATTGCAGTGTTTTGCCAGTTGTGACAGTCTTCAGAGAAACGTCGATTGTGTAGTCAAACGATATAGGGTCTTTAATATTTTTGCATGTATTAAATGTAATTTGCACGTGCAGATGGTTAGCAGCCTTTATCTCCATCAAGTTCTAATAACCTTCATATTTCTGCATTGGTAGTAATAAGTTCCTATGAACCCTCCTCACGCAGCTGCGTTGTCTGCGGGCAGATTGTTAGAACTGCAGTTTTTATTCGCTAGGTGATTTATATCTTTCGTTAAAAGTTTTAGATATAAATTTGGTGACTCTGTAGCGAAAGTTCTCTCTGTATAGTCATTCGACTTTCTGAGGACTTCAGCTACTACCGTCCGTATAATTATGACTATAAATATCTAAAACACCCTGACTTGGACTTGCTACGTCCGTGCCTTCTTTTAGTGGCTTCGAATGCAAGTTGCGTCTGCTGTGGTAAAAAATATGATAGAAACGTGATGGGCATCCCGTTACTTACGTGTTGCATTTCACTTGCACCACATTTTTGAGGAATTAATGTAGAACGAGTCGACTTGCAAATAGTTTCATTGGGTGGCTACATGCTCTCTCTTTATACGTTCCTGACTGGCCTACATTTAACATTAATCAATATATTTTTCAGTCTTCCGCATGAACCGAAACTTATTACTATTTTTAAAGATTGTAAGGACTGTCAGGTTTTAACTAAAAAGTTGCTTATGGAATAGGAGTTATCCAGATGAAATGATTTTATGACTACTTAAAACTTTATTCATTGCCTTTCGGATATGTTACGTTACTAGGCAAATAATCGAAATTCTTTGTAGATGGATATTTAACTCTTTCAAACAGGTTTAATAACGAATAATATAGGTTATTGTCTCTTCCAGAGTTGTAGGTGTGCACCGCTGTTCATCTTCTTATTTTTCTGGTCTTATATTGTTGAAGCGGAACTTATGTTTAGTTACAGTTGTCACTTTTACGTTGTAATGATACAGGTAAAAACTTTACAATTGTGTTTTATGAGCGCAAACGTTCTGTCACCTATTGGTCACGACTTACCTATTTTGAAGTGATTCCTCAAATGACGTTCCTTTAAATCATGTAGTAAACAAGTTTAGTTAAAAATATTGTGCCCTGGTTCGACGAGAGCTAAGCCTTTCGAGGCTAAACGGCAGTTCTTCTGAAGTACCGAACCAGTAACTAGAAATTTTTAATTATGTTGACTTACCTTACTGTGTCTTCCAATAGAGCAAGGTCAACCAGGAGGAAATCCAGTAAACATGGGTTCAAAAACTCATACCTTAAGAGATGTAAGCACTTGTTCATCTTCGCTACTGTGAACCAGCGCTAATAGCTCTAAAGGTATGCAGTTCAGGTCGTATGTTTATTCGACATTTTGTTCTTGCTTTGGTCCCCACTACTGACTCTTTACATATGAAAAGCAAAGAGCTTTTAGTAGAATATTTTTCCCAGTGTGGAAGATAAAGTGCTTATAGCTCTTAAGATGTGCATTTTAGAGCCCATCTTTGCTTGACATTTTTGCACCGAATGATCGTTCTTGTCATGTCTCTGAATATCGACTATTCCTCTCTCAACAAGGTGCTCACAATTATTCCTCTAATTTCACAACACTTTATCTTCTACATAAATGAGGACTGAATCTTGGAGTGTATTTCAGCTTACGCATCGTATCGAGAAGTTTACCCTAGCGCTATTCGTATGCTGTCAGTTCTTGTGGTTCCCGATAGGGGCTCCCTGGAGCGGCCGTCTCGCTTGCTCTCTCGTTCTTACTAACTTTCAGTTTGGGTCTCGACGGGGCGCCAATAGCACAGCGACAGCGTTCAGGTACATTTGTGCCATGTGATCTTCGTAGAGAATACGACACAACATTTCTTACAACGTAAGGGTGCGCAGGTATGTCGCACTGCACCATTGGCATTCCATTGGCATTCCTGTTTTTTCGGGGAGGGGGGGGGGGGTGTTGCGAAACACTTGGTGTACGTGCCTCCCCTTCCAACAAGTTTGCGTGAACTATGATTACTTATAGCAATAGCAGCGATTGTAATAACGTCAGACACGCCTGCAAAATGTACAAAATTAGACTGATTTCGATCTGAAGGTTTGTTGTGTGTCTATTAGAGGACAGGTTGAACATTTGTGAAAGACAAATGAAAATTTTGATCCTAAATGTAAATCTGAAAAGTACCACAAGGTTTAATGTGTAGGCGCGTAAAAAATATAGCCTTTCAAAGAAGATACTTCAAGATACTGGATATGTAGTCCTATACGTAAGTTAAGGCGTAAATCAAGTTTCTGTCTTCAGTCATGTATGAGATTTAATCTTATGAAATTGGTTTAATACTTCTGAGACCTCGTGTATTATTTGTTTCCAGTTGAGGATATAGTCGCTCGGTCGTTTATGTACACAGGGTGTACAAGTAAAACGTTGTTGTAGGTTATATACTTAGTACTTACACCCATGTGTACTTAAAATGGAACAATCACGTAGATAACGTTGTGGTGAAAGCAAATCAAAGACTGCATTTTATAGGCAGAAGCAGCAACAGGGCTACTAAGGAAACTTCTTACACTACCCTTGACCGTTCTCTGCTGGAGCACGCCAGTGCAGTATGGGATCCTTAACCTGTAGGATTGTTGGAGGGTATTGAAAAAGTTCAAATAATAGCATATCGGTTTGTATTAACGAGAAATAGCGAAGACAGTGTCACGGACGTAATACGCGTGTTGGGGTCGCAATGATTAATAGAAAGTTATTTTACGTTGCGGTGAGACCTTTTCGCGCTATTTCAGACTCCAGAGTTCTGCTCCAAGTGAGAAAATAGTTCATTGGCACTCATCTACAGAGGGATAAATGATCACTGTAACGGAATGAGAGAAATCAGGGTTTAAGTGTTCTCTTTTCACTTGCGCTGTAAGAGGGTGGAACGGTAGAGAAATAGTATGAAACTGATTCGATGAATCCTCTCCCATGCGCATAACTGAACTGCAGAGTAGTCACGTAGATGTAGATATACTTCATTGCTCGCAAAAATGTTAATATTGCTGAATGTTCATTTCGTACGCATACATAATATAATTCAATTGGCACGAGATACTTACATGTAGTTTCCTTGTTAATTGTGTCCACACATGCATACTTACGTGTAGAAAACATCACACCCTGATTGCCATTCTCTTGAAGATTTGTCGGTAATAACGAAGTTTCGATTACGACAAAAAGTCAGTCGTCAGTTGCCAAAGAGAAGCCTTACTTGCTTCACTTTTACTAGTATGAAATAATGTCGATTCAGTAGTAAGCTAACGTCAAGAAAAGAATCAGACGGTAGTGTCCTTTGCTGCAGAATCAATATAACAGAGTGATATCCCTAAAAATACTTGATACTTGCGATGAGTGGTAAACAGTTAACTGTCAAGCTTCGTATCGTACATAATGACTATGTGCGACAAATACTAAGTACAGTATGTAGTTAGACAGTTAACTCTTTGCCGCCCATCACTCATAACACGTACTTTTAGCGATATTACAATGTTTTGTTGAGTCTGCTGCAAAGGGTATCACCGTTAGATAATTATTTTGATGTTGACTTACTAATGGCATAAGCCTATTTCACTTCTGAAGACAGTTTAAAATCTGAAAACCAGTAAAGTGCACCGAATAAAGCTTTTCTTGTGCTGCTGGTAACTCACTTTTTATCTTTATTCAGCTACCAAACCACAGCCATGAACAAAACAATAATAATGAAGTTCTTTAGATGTATATTTTCCTCCAGACTAATTTCCTTTACGTCAGAAGGAAGGATGAATCATGGCCTGGATTAACATACCTATTCGTGTGGAGGCAAAAATAAATGTCACCATCCTATGAAAGACTCATCCTTGGGAACACAGCAGTATTGTCACTTTTAAGTTAGTTAATAGGCGCCCATTACTCCGCACCCCACCTTTTGTAATGTCTTTCGTTCTTTGTGCTCGACTGTGTGTGTGTGTGTGTGAGAGAGAGAGTGTGTGTGTGTGAGAGAGAGACAGAGAGGGAGAGAGAGAGAGAGATAATGCTCTCTTTCCATTGTGCTGAAACAAACAATCGTGTCGGCGGCGCGCTCCCAGATGAGACTGTCACACACAGCTAGCGTCAACGGGGCAGTACGGGAAGTGACGTCTCTGATCTCGCTACGGCCTGTTAGATATTCAGGGCACGCTTGGGTAAGTTTGTAATAATCTGAAATTAAAATGAGCGCTAGTGTTCCCGCGGGGAACATTGGATGGCTGAGCGTTACATTTGGGACTCTGTGTTATTGGTGCGAATGAGTAACTAGCAGCCAGTTGCTACATTTCCAATACAGGACCGCACGCAAAAGCTGTGTCGAACACTCTTCGTTACAGAATAGCGTAAAGTGCAATGCATGCTGTTATTGCGTGCCGGTTCCATGGCAGAACTGGTGCACTGTTAGTATGGCGGCATCTAACGGAGAGCAGCCATCGTAGTGGACAATGTTTATGTTGCAGTCGGAGTAAACAGTCTCCGATATTGGACCACTTTACCTTATGTAAACAAGACCTTGAGTAGCTGCAATTACAACGCAATTATGAATTTGTAATATACACATGCCGTATCAACACAGGTCAATGAGATCCATAATTGATATATGAATACTCAATATTTATCTTCAGTGTTACAAATCAGCCCGTTATAAGTTCGATATACTAATGGAACACAAGAGTTCAGAGTTAAAATTTAACTCATCTGGTAACTCAATGAGTACTTCACATGAATTACTTTCTACAATATTTATACGAAAACAAACGGTAGTAGTGGTGATAACATCGGTAATGGATCCTCGACCTTAGACTACAAAAACATGAATTCTAAGACTGCAAACAGCCTGCGAAAACATCTGGAGACATTTGGTAAATTTGCAACAGTAAGTAGCCTCAAAGCATTAATAACAGGTCCGACTGCAACACAGGTGTAGTCTGTTGCTATTGCAACGAATCAAATGCTGAAGACTAGAATACATGTGTACGTTTCCTTCCGGCACTGTGTCTACAGACGCAATAAAACAGCCAAATATTTAAGGTTCTAAGGTTTCCAGATGTGTGAAACAATGACAGGAACCTGGGAATGATGATGCAGATATCCTGATAAAAACAAAATGTAATAAAACGAATCCCCAGTCACATGGCCCTGTAGCATCAACCTTAATATTGGAAACACGGGCAACACTAAGAGTAAGGCAACTGGAATTTATCCTCAGTATGTATACGGACTCATGGTAGAAACCACTGTAAGAAATGCCACAATCTGAAATGAAGTTGACCTTGCAGCAATGGATGGCTGACGCGACAGCTACAGAACATAATCACACTGTTATTGCTGCTGCTGTTGTTGTTGTTATAGCTGTTGTTGTTGTCCTCAGGCCGAAGACTGGTAACTTTCAGAGAAGACAAGTTAATTTCTCAGCTATTTTTTGTATACGGAAAATTATTAAAGATTTTCTTACAACGTGACGCAGCTTGAGCAAGACCCTAGAAAGTTAATGGCCTGATGAGACACTGATGGAACCTGGTAGGGCGCTAAAAGTACGATGTATTTTTATGGTTCTTAGCTTGTAGAAATGTTGAGAGCAACTACCCGGCGGGCCCACCCTTCAGTAAATCATGCCAGATAGGCCCACAGCGATACAGGGCAGATGGGGCAGCCCCACACCAAGGCAGGTCTCCAGCAGAACAATGCTGTGATACCTGCCATGGCGCCAGCTAAAGCCTGGGTTGGGGTCGATGGTGTGAAGAAATGTGTCT
The DNA here is from genome assembly GCF_021461395.2 of Schistocerca americana. Classification (NCBI taxonomy): domain Eukaryota; kingdom Metazoa; phylum Arthropoda; class Insecta; order Orthoptera; family Acrididae; genus Schistocerca; species Schistocerca americana. Next base: position 318,612,870 of record NC_060125.1, on the reverse strand, counting down.
ACACAGTCGAGTCATAAACCAGGCATGATAAAACTTCACAAGTTTTGTGTTCACTGATACTGCAAATAGGCCTGTAAACCACTTCCGTTGGACGCCACTGTTGTATAAGAAACTCTGGCACCTGAGAAACGTTTAGAGACATAATCTTTATTACACCTCATAGCTAGGACTAATAAGCTCCAAGCCACAGGCGATTTAGATGAAGATCTTTAAGATTGTATCTGTTTGATTGTTGCTGTGGGAAGCTACATGACTTTGGGGAAAATCACTTTCCCCTCTATATAAACTTAAAAAATGCAATAATTGGCGGTTTCTTTTTTTACACAGATAGAGGTTTCTTAACTCTTGCCCTGGTTCGACATGAGTTTGTGCTCTCAAGTGGGAGGGGAGATTTAGCGCCTCTAGAGCCCTGTGATAGTCTTAAGACGGGATTAAGGCGATGTCATTCATGCGATTTGCTGGGAAACTGAATTTTTTTTCTGGAGAGCTGTTAAGCACTCGGATGCAGGACTTTGGTCTGGAGGTACTTCTAGTCGAGGCTCTGGCTTGTGTGATTGACACTTGGGACCTGTCCTGAGAATGACTTCATTTGCGAGTAGTTTAGACTGGGCAGCCTGTGGTGAAGTTCTTACTGTACTGACAGTGTCTCTTCAAATGTCTCCTACTGCTTGTTTGCCAAGGACATACTTATTCGTTTTTGGTTTACCAGTCTTGACGTGTGGCATCCTCGAGCACTCTGTTGTATAAGTGAGCCAAATTGGTCATTGGTATGACCAGCGAATGGGTATGTCACACACTGAAATCTACCGTGGTTTCAGGGCTCTGGTAGAGAGCAAATTGCGATACATCTGCCTGAACGATGGAAAATGAGAATTTTGCATTTCTTTCGTGGCCACGATCAATTCACAGGTGCCGCCTCCACATCTCACTTCCGCCGCACACGTCTCGCCAGCTGCAATTTACATCGCTGCACGAAGCATACAGGGTAACGTACTGCCGCTCCAGCATTATCAGGGCATACAAATTACAACTGCCACTTGCTCTCAGCTGCTCCTATACAGAGAAACGTCAGGAGATTTTATCAGTCTAACTGTGCTCAGTGTCAGATCAATTCAGATTGCATTATCCACATATTTATAGCCAGAGTCAAACCATGTGCGCCAACTCTGGATCCTTGTCCTGTGTAACGCCGTCACGCGGGGCGGCGAAATACATTCAACTATGGCCAAAGCAAATGCGAGGTACCCTAAGCCAGTGCCGTTAGTCTCCGGCACTTAACGAAAGGGGGATGGAAGACTCTCACATTAAATAAACTACGAAAACAACAAAATAAGCATTTTACAACAGGAGTAGCTTCCCATACCATTAAAAAACTAGGACAAGTTTAAAGACGTATTACACTGTTAAAGAATGGCTCACAAACTGGCATAGAATAACTAGACGCTTAGCGCCTTAGAATCAGAGAACTGCAGTTGTATGAAAGATTTTCTAGATTACAATTATGTAAGTCAGCGAGCAGTGGTCTCCACTGTCCGCTTAGGCCTTAAAAGTAGAAAAACAGCAGTTACAGTATGTGATCAAAAGTACCCGGGCACCCGGCTGGAAATGACTTACAAGTTCGTGGCGCCCTCCATCGGCAATGCTGGAATTCAATATGATGTTGGCCCATCCTTAGCCTTCATGACACCTTCCACTCTCGCAGACATACCTTCAACCAGGTGCTGGAAGGTTTCTTGGGGAATGTCAGCCCATTCTTCATGGAGTGCTGCAGTGAGGAGAGGTATCGATGTTGGTCGGTGAGACCTGGCACGAAGTCGGCGTTCCAAAACATCCCAAAGGTGTTCTATATTATAAGGTCTGAATTCTGTGCAGACAAGTCCATTACAGTGATGTTATTGTCGTGTAACCACTCCGCCACAGACCGTGCATTATGAACAGGTACTCGATTGTGTTGAAAGATGCAATCGCCATCCCCTAATTGCTCTTCAACAGTGGGAAGCAAGAAGGTGCTTAGAACATCAATGTAGTGCCACGCAAAACAACAAGGGGTGCAAGACCCCTCCATGAAAAACCCGACTACACCATAACACCACCGCCTGCGAATTTTACTGTTGCCACTACACAACACTCTGGGAGATGACGTTCACCGGGTATTCGCAACACCCGCACCCTACCATTGGATTGCCACATTGTGTACCGTGATTCATCGCTCCACACAACGTTTTCCCACTGTTCAATCGTCCAATAATTACGCTCCTTACACCAAGTGACGCATCGTTTGGCATTCACAGGCGTGATGTGTGGTTTATGAGCAGCCACTCGATCATGAAATCCAAGTTTTCTCACCTTCCGCCTAACCGTCATAGTACTTGCAGTGGATACTGAAGCAGTTTGGAATTCCTATGTGATGGTTTGGATAGATGTCTGCCTATTCCATATTACGACCCTCTTCAGTTGTCGGTGGTCTTTGTCAGTCAACGAGATCGGCCTGTACGCTTTTATTCTGTACGTCTCCTTTCAGGTCTCCACTTCACTATCACGTCGGAAACATTGGACCTAGGCATGTTTAGGACCGTGACAATCTAACGTACAGACTTATGACACAAGTGCCACACATTCACCTGACCTCGTTAGAAGTCCGTGAGGTCCGCGGAGCGCCCCATTCTGCTCTCTCACGATGTCTAACGACTACTGAGGTCGCTGATATGGAGTACCTGGCAGTGGCAGCAAAATGCACCTAATATGAAAAATGTATGTTTTTAGCGTGTCCGGATACTTTTGATTACATAGTGTACCTGAAACAGTAAACAGATTACAATTACACATATTAGCGAGCCACGACTACATGGAGAAGATGGTGCAGACCAACGTGCCGCTTAGAAGGATAGCTGCAAAGGCACTACCGTGCAAGATTCCCAAAAGGAGGCCTAGCGCATTTGCCGTCATACTGGAAGAGACTACAGGTGCGTACAAGTCCGGGCCATCACCGTAGGCTCAACGTTGTCGCAGTTGCTCAGCGAGATGGCTAAAGCTAAAAGTGTTATAGTACACACATACAGTGGGTATTACAAAAGAAGAGGCTAGAATAGTATAGCGATTCTAGGAGTACTGCTGGAAGACTAAACAACCAGAAATTTGCAACTTTTCCGCTGTCACGAATCAGCTACCATGCGCTGCCACGCGCAACTAGATTACCAAATGGCAAATTAATCTATTCAGGAAGACATGTGTGGGCTCTACACTAAGAAAGCGCCTGATCCAGAAAACCCGTCGTACTCGCACAAACTTCCCAGTGCCCAAACTCAGTATGCTCGCCACAAACTGGCTAAGAGAGGAAGACGTCGCCGCCGGAACACCACCGGTGCCATCCCACTACGCCACGCACCAACGCCTCGGTTCCCCGATCGCGACACCGCCACCACGCCCCCTGGATTAACAGCGCACCCTTTGCGGCAAACGCGAACTCATGCAGACAAGCGGGCATTTGTAAAGAGAATGGGAGCCCACAAAGCTCAAGAACTTCTTTGAGAAAAGCAAATTTAAACTCGATTACTATGCAAATCCTCAGCAAAGGAACAAATTTTTAGGACTGTTGGTTGGTTAAAATGGCTCTGAGCACTATGGGACTTAACATCGTAGGACATCAGTCCCCTAGAACTCAGGACTACTTAAACCTAACTAACGTATGGACATCACACACATCCATGCCCGAGGGGGCGGGGTTCGAACCTGCGGGGCCAGAATGAGGCGCCTAGAACCGCACGGCCACACCGGCCGGCTTAGGACAGTTCTCTTACAAATTATATTAATTGCCGTAATGTACGTTCGTTGCAGCATCATGCTCCAGGGGAGCGTTCCTGAGCAATAATGATGATATCCGTTCCATTACCTTACAACCGTGGCCGAGAATGAGCCATAACCGTTGTCGATTTGTCCATTTTGCATGCTAAGACCTGAATTATTGTGACGGAATTCGTTCACTTCCATATTAACATTAGGAACTGTTTTGTATGCTTCTGTGTTTTCTATGTCCCCAACAGTGTGTGTGTGTGTGAGTTTGGGGGGATGGGTGAACTATTACTAGTTTACTGTCCGACTAGCTGCTTGCGAACTGTTTGCCTGTGTTTACTTCCTGGAAGCGAGAATTTACAATTTACGTTCTTTTCGTATCATTTTGTTAGTCTTTAAATTTGGGGTGAGATATCCTTTCTGCTCCATGGCTTCCCAAGTGCTGCTCTCATGCTCTGGCTCTGGTATGGTACGCATTTCTCTCGTTGGGAAATGATTTCCATATCTCAAACTTCGAATTTCCCTTGCTACAAAGAAAGGAAGGAAGCAAATTGACATCCATTTGCATTCACTCTGATGTTTTGAGGAGTGCAAATTTATCCTGTACTGAGGTGCACCGCGAGACTGTGGATTTGAGGAACCGACCACATATGGTTTTTTGAATTTTCGCTCGTGAGTTTCTAATTTGTCTACAACGTTTACTCCCTCGCTATTGGCCGACTCTACATTATCAGCTATAGACGGCTCACTAGTGCTATTGTCCTTTGCTGCGTTAACAACGCGCCTGCCGGTATCATCGTGAAACGATTTTTCCTCTGCGATCCCCCATGCTTGTGTTGCCCGTAGATCAAAATTCGATATTCACGAATTAATTACAAGTGCACTTTCACATACAATAATTTACTTACGTAGCGGTTTCTGTAGCGGCAGCACCTGCTTAACAGGCAGTATCATCCAGCGGCAATTAAAAGGTCGAAAAACCGCCTACGGGGACAACTCTTCCCCATGTGGTAGCTCACACTGTAAACTGAACGTGTATCGGTCTCAGCGAATATTAAATAGAAGCCATGCGCCCACTTACTGTTGTTCCAAACTTATAGTTCCAATCCCCATTATCGCACTGCGTGTCTGTACGCCGAAAACTTTACGACAAACCAGCACGACAAGGCTGCTTTAATCTAAAGGCATTTCACTTACGAGTTGAACGCCTACGTGTTTCCAGCTCAAGCAACAGAAATTAATGAATATTCCAGTTTAAAGCCTCTAAGTCACTTTCCTAAACTCTTAGAAACACTGAGTTCACAGGAGAATAATTCATTCCGACGAGATTGACGAGCTAGAAACTCTGACTGGTATGGGCAGCTACCGTCGAAACCTCGCTGAACACTGTTAACACGATTGTACATCGACATTTTTCGCTTTAGGCTTTCCTAGCATATCAGGAGTTGAACAAAATATTGAGACACTGCGAGAAATACGTGCTTCAACATAAATGCAAATGATAGCCAAGCCTGCTAGTTGCGCTGTTGTGTTTGAACACGAACGGGATTTGTGCAATGTCCTCAGTTCGTTGAAAGTGTCGGTCGTCGTCAGTGTTCTGCGTCCGCAGCTCGTGGTCTACTGGCTAACGGTGCTGCCTCTGTATGATCGGATCTCGGGTTCGATTCCCGGCCGGGTTGGGGATTTTCTCTGCCCAGGTACTGGGTGTTTGTATTGTTCTCATCATTTCATCCTCATTTGTGGCAGTGGCTAGAGTGGACTGTCACAATTGAGGCTTCGTATTGGCGCTGATGCCTGCGCAGTTCATTGCTCCAGAAACCAGACATAACCATCATCAGTGTTCTGCGTAGTTTTGAATGTGTTATGTCGAGTCTGACGTAATTCGAACATGGACAAATTGTTGGTGATGTATTGTGAGTGCTTCCTTAGGCAAGATAGCAGAAGTGTTTGGGGTTTCAAGATGCACTATATCGAAGATTTGTACCGCAAACGGGTAAACTTCATCCGCTAAGTCAAAAGGCCGACGAAAGTGTACGTAGAGGAATCGTGATAATTTGTTGTTGAAAAGGACCTTAACGAAAAATATGAGGACGACAGCTGCGCCAAAACAACATGGAGGAGGCTCCATAAGCAGGGAATTGCAGGGCTATCTTGACGTCCAAAACCACTCATCAATGATGCAGATGCCCGTAACAGGATGCGTGCTGCTGAACCGTAAAACCTGGACTACGGTGTCGTGGAAGAAAGTCATTTGGTCGGGAGAGTATAGTTCCAACCTGTTTCAGAATTCTGGCCGATTTCACTTCCCAAACATGAAGCATGGCAGGGCTTCTGTGATGACTGGGAGAAACAGATCGTTGTATTCAACGGGCCTCATGGTTACTTTGCAAGGTGACATTGACCTATCATGTGTTATTATTCTTATCAGGTCCATTTCCCGGTACAACGTTTGTTCCTCAATGGTGAGTAAGTGACCCAGGACGAAGCGTCCCTCTTCACACTATACGCATCGTCCACGAATGGTTTCACGAGCACGACAATAATTACCGCATATCCCGTGACCACCACAGCTACGAGATCTCCATGTTTTTTTGTCTTTGTCGTCTACTTTGGAGAAAAGGGTGCATGATCATTACCCACGTGCATCATTGAATTACCTGAACTTGCCACTATATTTAAGTTTCCCTCGAAAACATTAGAGGACCGCTATTTATCCATTCTGAGATAACTGGGAGCTGTTTTGAATGTCGACTGATTTTCTAGGCGTGGAAATGTCTTGCGTTATCGATGTTTTCATATTTTTGTGCAGCCCCTGTATATATTAGTCTTAGTGGTGTTGAGGTACTCCTGAAGTCGCTAAAATTGAACAAAGTTCCACTGCCCGAAGGAACGCTATCACTATATATACTGAATATCCAGCTGAGTTACCACTTCTCCTAACTACACACATCAAAAAAAGTTATTTGTCACCTCGGTTCCGAGAGTTCCGGAATCTGTACAGAAAACTGGAATAGAGATCAACATAAATATGATTTCCGCTCTTTTTATTGCTCATGAAAACCACACGTACATGTTGTATCACCATACAGCGAGACCTTCAGAGGTCGTGGTCCAGGTTGCTGTACACACCGGTACCTCTAATACCCAGTAGTACGTCCTCTTTCATTGATGCACGCCTGTATTCGTCGGGCCATACCATCCACAAGTTCATCAGGGCACTGTTGGTCCAGATTGTCCCACTCCTCATCGGCGATTCGGCGTAGATCCTTCAGAATGGTTGGTGCGTCACGCCGTCCACAAACAGCCTCGTTCAATATATTGCAGGCATGTTCGATAGGGTTAGTGTCTGGATAACATACTGGTCACTCTAGTCGAGAGATGTCGTTATCCTGAAGGAGGTAATTCACAAGATGTGCATGATGGGGGCGCTAATTGTCGTCCATGAAGACGAATGTCTCGCCAATATGCTGCCAGCACGGTTGCACTATCGGTCGGAGTATGGCATTCACGTAACGTACAGCTGTTATGGAGCATTCCATGACCACTGTCAGCGTACGTCTGCCTCACATAATGCCACCCCAAAGCAATAGGGAACCACCACCTTACTGCACTAGCTGTACAGTGTGTCTAAAGAGTTCAACGTGATCGGGTTGCCTCCAAACACGTATCCGATGATTGTCTGGTTGGTGGTATATACAACACTCATTGGTGAAGAGAACGTGATTGCAATCCTGAGCTGTCCATTCGGCATGTTATTGGGCTCAACTGTACCGCGCTGTATGGTGTCGTGGTTGCAAAGGTGGGCCTCGCCATGGACGTCGGAAGTGAAGTTCCGCATTATGGAGTCTATTGCGCACAGTTTGAGTCGTAACACGACGTTCTGTGGCTGCACGAAAATTATTATTCAACATGGTGGCGTTGCTGTCAGGGTTCCTCTGAGCCATAATCCGTAGATAGCGATCATCCACTGCAGTAGTAGCCCTTGGGCGCCTTGAGCGAGGCACGTCATCGTCAGTTCCTGTCTCTCTGTATATCCTCCACGTCAGAACAACATCGCTTTGGTTCACTCCAAGACGCCTGGACACTTCCCTTGTTGAGAGCCCTTCCTGGCACAAAGTAGCAATGTGGACGCGATCGAATCACGGTATTGACCGTCTAGGCTTGGTTGAACTACAGACAACACGAGCCGTGTACCTGCTTCCTGGTGGAATGACTGGAACTGATCGGCTGTCGGACCTCTTCCGTCTAATACGCACTGCACATGCATGGTTGTTTACATCTTTGGGCAGGTTTAGTGACATCTCTGAACAGTGTCTGTGATACAATGTCTACAGTCAACGTCTATCTTCCGGAGATCTGGGAACCGGGGGGATACAAAACTTTTTTGATGTGTGTATAATCGTCAGCAGATCTCTCAAACACAAAACCTTACCTTGTAATCGGAAGAAAGCCCAGCATCACCTTCCTACACGAAGAACAGCAGAATTGACCCAGAAAACTGTTGTCCATAAATATTATTGACTTCTTTTTGTTGCAGAAAGTTAGGGCATATTCTGAGCTCAGATGTAATGAGGTGTTTGGAAGGGACTGTCCTCCTTCATGCCAACCACAAGGCATTCCTAAAACCTCAGTCATTTGACAGCCAACTCACTTTGTTTTTGACATGATTACATGAAAGCATAAATCAAGACAGTCGGGTAGATACAGTATTTCCAATTGACTCAGTACATCTACGCTTGTTATTATATGATCCATGCACTATGAAGCAAATTTTTTGACTGACTGCATTGACGATTTTTTGGTAGGGAGGACGTAGCACGTTGTCTTGAATGTAGAAGCATCTAAAGATGAGGAAGTACTTCGGGTCTGCTCCTGGGAAACGTGTTGGGGCTCTAGCTGTTCATAGTGTATCTTAACAGACTTGCAGGTAATAAACCTCAGACTTCTCGAGAATGATGCAGTTATCGGTTATTTTTTAGGGTACTAGGAAAATGCAATCAGTCTTCAGTGGAGATTGCTTACTAATCGCTAATGCGACACATCCTACGATGTTGGTCTACTGTGTTGAACCATTACCAGATAACACCAAAAAGGGCAGCACGATTAGTCACACGTTCGTTTGACCTATGGTAGAGAGTCGCAGATTTGCTGACGATGGTGAACTGGCCTACAATGGATGATAGAAGCAAACTATACAGAGAAGGCCTAGTTACAAAGTTTAAAGTTTCGGATTTAAATGGTGACTATAAGAACTTACGGCAATCCCGTATGTACTGCTCCCGTAGGTCCTTGAGGACAGGATTACATTACAGCACTCACAGAGGCAATGAAACAGTCTTTCAACCAACTCTCAATATGTAAATGGAACGGGAAGAAGCAGTAATAATTGGTACGATGGAAGTACCCTCTGTCATCCACTTTACAGTGATGTAAGGAATATGGATACAATTGTGGATGTAGAACTCTGGTACGCTCCTCTTGGTAGCCCACACAATACACTCATTCGTAGCAGCTACCAATTGATTGACAGTCGCCTTGGAAATTACCAGTTTTTTTACGAACAGCTACTAAATCATACCGTACTTAAAATCTTCTGGGTTATTAGGCCGCTTCATATTTCTACTAAAATTATCTACGTTCCGACCCCTCTGCTGGGATCTTCATCAGGATGTTCTGGTGTCCACTACTGCTGTAGTGGACACCAGAAGATCCTACTGCAGTAGTGGACACGAGAAGATCCTGAGGAAGATCCCTGCAAAGAGGTCGAAATGTCGATCATCTTAGTAACAATATGAAGCGGTCGAATAACGCAGAAGATTTTAACTACAGTAACAGCAGAATTACGTAAATCATACCGTGCCTGAGAACAGCATTCACAATACGGCTTCTTTGTTTTTCTCGACATTAAACAAGTGACCGAAAACTAAGCTCGCTGATCATCATTCAGTTTCTGAGTCTACAAGGAAAAGAATTTCACTTTAATAACCGAGGTAATTAACGCCCTGCAAAGTGCTTTCAGTTCTAACAAGGGATAATCCGTGGTTAAAATTTACTGATACGTGAAGTTGCGAAAAACTTCGATTCTTATGAAATGACTCACCCACCAAATTCGAAAAGAGCGGAAAATTTACGAGTGTAGAGTTGTCGGGTTTCCAGCTGCGTTGAGTGATTTAATTACTACAAGTTTTTAAACAATTGTTATCAAGTGCAATAACTATTGATGGGCCGCTGGTACACCATTATATCCTCTAGCTGCCGGCTGTGACGTCAATTGGTGCTGACAACATCGCCTTATATGGGTATATGTAGATCCAGCGCCAACTTCACTACAGCGGGATACCACATCGTGCATGACGCCCCTTCTGTTGTTGTCGTCGACTTCTAAATCGATGCCTTCTTCAATTATACTGTCTCAGAAGCCATTAGTGCTATCCACGCCAGCCGTTGAGTCAAATTTGATCTGGTGATCATTTTCTCTTTTTGGTGTGAGATCTAGCGATCGCGGGGTTGCAGTGGGTGCAGCGAACGTAGAGTCAACGTATGCCCTTATGTGGTGATGCCGTTTGCACCAGTAACGTCACAATTCCCAGCTAGACTACATGTGGGAGTACCAGCAGCCCAATAGCTCAGTAATGATCAGCGAGAGCTTGGTCGAAAGCGTGTTGCATGTGGTTAGGCGTTAGATATGCTACGGTTCGAGTCCTGCAAAGTTCAGTCATCTTTGCATCGGTATCATGCGTCGATACAGGAGCACAGACCAACGTTTTTCACATCAGACAGGATAACGTCGGTGTTACTGATATTGTACCCCGCACACACTGCTCTGGTATACATCCCCAATGTAGTCCCTTCTGTAAGTTGTCATGTTTTACACAGATAAATACGTTGATATGCTACTTATTTATTGGCAAGAAAAAGCAATGCGTTAGAGGCATTACATCTACATCAGGATCGGTATCCAAACAGCGGCACGTGAGTCCAAAGACATTTCACAACCTTGAAAGACACATAAGCACAACAGGCGTGATTCAAAAAGTACCAGCGGTCCGAGAAAGCGCCGTAACATCTGGTGAAAACGGAGAGGCAGTCCTGGGTACAGCTTGTACTGATCCACTCATGATTACAAAAGCAATTGAGCAACTATTGATCACGAACCAGTCGTCTGTGTGAGCGAGTACTGAATTCACATAAATACCATCCATACCAAGTGTACTGTGTACCAAATGTACCAAGTGTACAGAAACCAGATGGCAGTTATAAGAGTTGAGGGGCATGAAAGGGAAGCAGTGGTTGGGAAGGGAGTGGAACAGGGTTGTAGTCTCTCCCCGATGTTATTCAATCTGTATATTGAGGAAGCAGTGAAGGAAACAAAAGAAAAATTCGGAATAGGTATTAAAGTCCATGGAGAAGAAATAAAAACTTTGAGGTTGCCAGTGGCACTGTAATTCTGTCTGAGACAGCAAAAGACTTGGAAGAGCAGTTGAACGGAATGGACAGTGTCTTGAAAGGCGGATATAAGATGAACATCAACAAAAGCAAAACGAGGATAATGGAATGTAGTCGAATTAAGTCGGGTGATGCTGAGGGTATCAGATTAGGAAATGAGACACTTAAAGTAATAAAGGAGTTTTGATATTTGGGGAGAAAAATAACTGATGATGGTCGAAGTAGGGAGGATATAAAATGTAGACTGGCAATGGCAAGGAAAACGTTTCTGAAGAAGAGAAATTTGTTAACATCGAGTATAGTGTCAGAAAGTCGTTCCTGAAAGTATTTGTATGGAGTGTAGCCATGTATGGAAGTGAAACATGGACGATAAATAGTTTGGACAAGAAGGGAATAGAAGCTTTCGAAATGTGGTGCTACAGAAGAATGCTGAAGATTAGATGGGTAGATCACATAACTAATGAGGAGGTATTGAATAGAATTGGGGAGAAGAGGAGTTTGTGGTACAACTTGGCAAGAAGAAGGGACCGGTTGGTACGACATGTTCTGAGGCATCAAGTGATCACAAATTTAGCGTTGGCGGGCAGCGTGGAGGGTAAAAATCGTAGAGGGAGACCAAGAAATGAATACATTAAGCAGATTCAGAAGGATGTAGGTTGCAGTAAGTACTGGGAGATGAAGAAGCTTGCACAGGATAGAGTAGCATGGAGAGCTACATCAAACCAGTCTCAGGACTGAAGACAACAACAACAACAACCAAATGATTAATGTGCAGGATTTCGAATCTCTAATGAATTTCTGTCAGTGGCTATTCAGAAATCTGAAAAACGATTAATCATTCCTGTCGCACATTTTACCTCGAACGAATCACCATTCCTCAGTAATGGGACGGCCAATCGCCACATCGTACATTATTGGAGCACTGACAGTGCTCACTGAGTGCAACAGGTAACCTATCAAGTATGATGGAAAGTCAATATTTGGTGTGGTAATCGCCTTATTGTACAGTATTTGTTTGAGGGCCATTTGACGGGCAAATGCTACCCGCACTTTCTGTGCCATCAACTACCACTGCTACTGGAGGACGTGCCACTGCAGGATGTGGTGTCAGCAGGATGGACGTCAGCCACATTTGACTTTACCCATTCGTAATGATCTAAAGAAAGATGAAGACACGTTCATAGGATTTTCGACTTGTAAAGTGATGCAAGATGTTCTAAATTCAGATAAAAATAGGGATAAGCTATAGGGAGAGACGGGTAATATGCGATATATACAAGAACCAAGAGTAAATAATACAAGTCAACGACGAAGAACGAAGTGCCCGGATTAAAAAGAGCATAAGACAGGTAAGTAGTCTTTTACCTACTGTTCAACCAGTACATCGAAGAAGGAAAGATGGAAATAAATCAAAGGTTCGGGAATGGAATTAAAATTCAAGATGAAAGGATATCAATGATACGATTCGCGAATGACATCGCTATCCTGAGTGCAAGTGAAGAAGAATTGCATGATCTGCTGAATGGAATGACTAATCTAATGAGTACGGAATAAGGATTCAAAGTAAATCGAAGGAAAACGAAAGTAATGGGGTGTATCAGAAAATGAGAACACAGAGAAACTTAACGTCAGGATTCATGGTCACGAAGTAGACGAACTTAAAGAATTCTGCTACCCAATCAGCAAAATAACCAATGACGGACGGAGCAAGGAAGACATCAAAATAAGACTGGCGCTGGCAAAAAGGGCATTTCTGACCTAGAGATGTCTACTAGTATCAAACGTAGCCCTTAATTCGAGGAAGAAATTTCTGAGAATATACGTCTGGAGTTCAGCATTGTATCATAGTGAAACATGGACTTTGGGAAAAACGAAACAGAAGACAATCGAAGCATTTGAGATGCAGTGCTCCAGACGAATGTTCAAAATTAGGTGGACTGATAAGGTAAGGAATGAGGAAGTTCTGAGCAGAATCGGAGAGGGAAGGAATATGTGGATAACACTGATAAGGAGAAGGTTCAAATGGTTCAAATGGCTCTGAGCACTATGGGACTTAGCTTCTGAGGTCATCAGTCCCCTAGAACTTAGAACTAATTAAACCTGACTGACCTACGGACATCACACACATCCACGCTCAAGGCAGGATCCGAACCTGCGACCGTAGCGGTCACGCGGTTCCAGACTAGCGCCTAGAACCGCACGGCCACTTCGGCCGGCTAAGGAGAAGGGGCAGGATGATAGGACATAGGTTAAGACATCAGGCAATGGTACTAGAGGGAGCTGTATAGGACAAAACTGTAGAGGAAGACAGAGATTGTAATATATCCAACAAACAACCGAGGATTTAGGTTATAAGTGCTACTCTTAGAAGAAGAGGTTGGCACAGCAGAGGAATTCGTCGCGTGCCACACCAAACCAGCCAGAAAAAACGATCTGAACGAAGAACTTCCAGGGAAATGGATAGGAAGAGGAAAACTTGTTTCTTGGCCTGGCACATCACCTGGGGGGGGGGGGGATTTGAACAAGTAGTTTACAATCAGGCGCAGGAATATCCCGATCACCTACGGCAACTCGTCACAGAAACCTCCAGATCAATAACACTCGGACTGGTTCGGCATGCAACCAGATTATTCAGTAGGGAGCCCAGACGTGCATAAACCAAAACGGTCATCACAAAGCGCATTTTCTGGCATGATAAACATGGTCCGTGCAGCTTTGTTCTGCTTATTTCTGTCCCGTATTTCCCCTGCATCAACAAATTGGCCCTTCTTAGCGCCAGAAACACCTTATTCATTTGCATACAATTTGCATAAAAAGGCCGACCGCAGTTCCAGAGTGGTTCTAGGCGCTTCTTCGTTACGGTCGCAGGTTCGAATCCTGCTTCGGACATGGATGTGTGTGATGTCCTTAGGTTACTTAGGTTTAAGTAGTTCTAAGTTCTAGGGGACTGATGACCTCAGAAGTTAAGTGCCATAGAGCTCAGAGCCATTTGAACCATTTTTTTTTTTTTTGCATATTTCACTTAAATTAGGTGCGTTAGAGACTTAAAAAATACATAAAAAATTAATAGAATGATCGCCCTATATTTGAATACTGTGTCTCACATGTAAGGCCTATCTGCAACGCTCGGTTTACCCTATCAGCTATGGTATAGTTCAGTATTTCAAAACTGATTCAGGTTATATAATTAGTACATTTAACACGACCCCATATCAGTGTTTCGCCGGCTTTTCAGTGTGATATTTTATAGGGAGCATATTCATGATCAGATTGTTTAATGATGCTGTAACATCACGATTTATTTTATGTTCAGGCCGTAAATATGAAGATACCTGTTCGTGTTTGCTGAGATTACCAGACGGAAAATTATTTTTTGAAAGATGCGTAATTGTGGGTCGCATAAAACGACATCGGTAGGGCAGCGGAATGACACTGTATGCGAAGATAATGTACAATGCTGCTGAAAGAGGTAACCGTGTTTGGGAATAAAAAAAAGCAGTAGTAGCAGAAGTAAAACATTACTGGTTTTTCTCGGGTACAAAAAAGTCACCATCATTTGTTGATAAGAAATATGTCGAGCTGTTGCGGATTTCTCATCATTATAAATATATATTGACATGTTGTGCGTTACGCAAAGGAAGGAGTCGAGAGACCGTATTTTAGAAACACGTATGGTCAGCTGTACGGGCTGGAGGCGGTAGCGGCGGCGGCGCTCAACAGGGGAAAGCGCACATCAGCACAACTGCAGCGGCGCAGCGTGGCGAGGAGAGGAGTGGCGAGCCGAGGCGCCGCTCGCCGGCCACTATTGTTCCGTGCGGGGCGAGGGCCCTCCAGCCGTCGATGACGTCAGCGCGGCAACCAAGTGGCGCGCGGCGCGGCGTGGAGCGCGTGCGGCTGCTGAGGCAGGAAGGGGCGGCGCACCGTGGCCGGCCACAGCCGCATTCCCCCCCCCCCACCCACCCCCCCACTCTACCGTCTGAGCCGCGTGGTCAACGTGGCAAGCCTGGATACACACACAGTGTTGTCCGACTGAAGACACCGTCCTGGAGTCACTTATTTCACCCCCAACTCTGTGCGCTGAGATGATGTTATCTACAAATTGCTCTCTTGTGACAACCATGTCAAGACATGAGCAGCCTCCTTTTTCTACAAGATAACTACTGTCTCTTGTAGCTTTAGTCACATACTCCATAGAGCATTTAACGACTATTTTATCGAAATAATGCGGAACGGGCCAGTTTACGGGGTATGTAAATGTGAATTGTGTTAACATTACTGGAAATAATTACCTTTTAGTACTACTCATACAACTACATTCAAAAGTTACTCTTTTACAAGTTTCCAGCTTCCAATACAAATTCTTCCGTAAAGGAACTGAACACGAGAAATAATTTTACGTCAGATTTGAAACTTATTTTGCAATTGTCAGACATACAGGGTGATCCATTGATAGTGACCGGGCCAAATATCTCACGAAATAAGCGTCAAATTAAAAATCTACAAAGAAAGAATCGTGTCTGGCGTGAAGGGGGAAACCAGATTGCGCTGTGGTTGGCACGCTAGATCGCGCTGCCATAGGTCAAACGGATATCAACTGCGTTTTTTGAAATAGGAACTCCCAATTTTTAATAGGTATTCGTTTAGTACATAAAGAAATATGAATGTTTTAGTTGGACCACTTTTTTCGCTTTGTGATAGATGGCGCTGTAATAGTCACAAACGTGAAAGTACGCGGTATCACGTAACAATCCGTCAGTGCGGACGGTATTTGCTTCGTGATACATTACCCATGTTAAAATGGATGGTTACCAAGTGGGTAAAAGGTCGAGATTGTGTTGAAGTATGGCTATTGTGATCAAAATGCCCAACGGGCGTGTGCTATGTGTGCTGCTCGGTATCCTGGACGACATCATCCAAGTGTCCGGACCATTCGCCGGCTAGTTACGTTATTTAAGGAAACAGGAAGCGCTACGGTCGCAGGTTCGATTCCTGCCACGGGCATGGATGTGTGTGATGTCCTTAGGTTAGTTAGATTTAAGTAGTTCTAAGTTCTAGGGGACTGATGACCATAGATGTTAAGTCCCATAGTGCTCAGAGCCATTTGAACCATTCTTTTTGAAACAGGAAGTGTTCAGCCACAAGTGAAACGTCAACTGAGATTTGCAACAAATGATGATGCCCAAGTAGGTGCTTTAGCTGCTGTCGCGGCTAATCCGCACATCAGTGGCAGACAAATTGCGCGAGAATTGGGGATCCCAAAAAAGTCGGTTATGAGAATGCTACATCAGCATCGATTGCACCCGTACCATATTTCTATGCACCAGGAATTGCATGGCGACGACGTTGAATGTCGTGTACAGTTCTGCCACTGGGCACAAGTGAAACTCCGGGGTGATGACAGATTTTTTGCACGCGTTCTATTCAGCGACGAAGCGTCATTCACAAACAGCGGTAACATAAACTGGCATAATATGCTCTACTGGGCAACGGAAAACCCACGATGGCTGCAACAAGTGGAACACCAGCGACATTGGCGTGTTAATGTATGATGCGGCATTATGGGAGGAAGGATAATTGGCCCTCAGTTTATCGTAGGCAATCTAAATGGTCCAATGTATGTTGATTTCCTACGTAATGTTCTATCGATGTTACTACAAGATGTTTCACTGCTTGACAGAATGGCGATGTACTTCCAACATGATGGATGTCCGGCACATAGCTCACTTGCGGTTGGAGCGATATTGAATAGCATATTTCATGATAGGTGGATTGGTCGTCGAAGCACCATACCATGGCACGCACGTTCACCGGATCTGACGTCCCCGGCTTTCCTTCCGTGGGGAAAGTATAAGAAATTTGCTATCGTGATCCACCGACAACGCCTGACGACATCCGTCAGCGCATTGACAATGCATGTGCGAACATTACGGAAGGCGAACTACTAGCTGTTGAAAGGAATGTCGATGCACCTATTGCCAAATGCATTGAGGTTGACGGACATCATTTTGAGCATTTACGCATTAATGTGGTATTTACAGGTAATCACGCTGTAACAGCACGCGTTCTCAGAAATTATAAGTTCACAAAGGTACATGTATCACATTGGAGCCACCGAAATAAATTGTTCAAACGTACTTACGTTCTGTGTTTTAATTTAAAAAACCTATCTGTTACCAACTGTTCGTCTAAGATTGTGAGCCATATGTTTGTGTCTATTACAGCGCCACTGTCCCAAAGCGAAAAAAGTTGTCCAACTAAAACATTCATATTTCTTTACGTACTACACCAATATGTAATAAAAATGGCGGTTCGCATTTAAAAAAACGCAGTTGATATCCGTTTTACCTATAGCAGCGCCATTTAGCGAACGAACCATAGCGCCATCTGGCTTCCCCCTTCAAGCTACACAAGTTCCGTTCCTTGTAGTTTTTTCGTTTGACGCTTATGTCGTGAGATATTTGGCCCGGTGACGATCAATAGACCACCCTGTACAATGTTATTAGGCAATTTTTTGTTACAGCACATTGAACTTCTTTCTGAGTCACTGGCAGCTTTAATAATGGGTAATAAAGGTCATTTTTTCCTCTATTGTTGTAGTTATGGACATTAGTATTCTTCTCAGATTATGATGGATTGTTTATGACGGATGTATGTTAGGAGTTACGCAGGTACAGTGCCTAATTACTTGACGAAGTGCCTCATGGCGACCGAGTGTGTACACCAGTCTAATTTTTGTTGTTCGCTTTTGTGCCACAAGTACTTTCTTTCTAACTGGTGAGTCACACCAGAAAATTATTCCCTGATGGTTTATATTCAGTGAAAGTATGCCACTTATCTCAGGAGATTGATTACTTTGTTTGCAAGACTACCGATTATTAGAAAGGCAGAAGAAGCTGAACTTAACTGTTTGAGAAGCTCAGTAATACACTTCTTCGAGTTCAACTTTTCATCAGCGTATACACACCAAACTTTCGAGTAATCTACCTTATATATGGACTCCTCCTCATGTGCTAGACCAGTTACTGGCCTGACTGTCTGTTGTAAGGAAATGAATATAGTGCGCTTTCTCAAAATGGAGGGAGAGTCCATTTTCAAAGAACCACACAATAATTCTTTGAAAAACGTATTTAACGATCTCTTCTATCGCTTTCCCTCTTATTGCATTTAACATTAGAATCGTTTGCAAGAAGTACAAATTCTGCTTTTTGAATATTAAGTGGAAGTTCATTCACATTTGTAAGGAATACAGTGGACCAAAAATTGAGCATTGTGCGACTCCCTTCGTAATTTCTCCCCAGTCTTTAAAATTTTATCTCTACATTCTTTTAATTATTCATCATAACTTCTTACAATCTGTTTAAATGCGGTTCAAACCAGTTGTGTTTAAAACTATCAATCCCATCAACAACTTTATAACGTCCATTCAGCAAGCTAGCACCTTTATATTTGGGGATTGCAATCGCTTTAGCTGTGTCACGTTAAAATCTTGTTCTGCACTGATTTTATCTGAGGATAACTGACCTTCAAGGAACGTATGCTACAAGTTGAAATAATGTGCATCACTCTGAAGAAAGCGCTGACATGAATGCTGCAGCGAGAAAGATGTGCACTGCCACATGCTCTAGAGCAGAATAGTATGCACATTTCTAAAATCGTTTGCATGAATCTAATTACGACAACATTGGAACGACGACTGATTTGGTGAGGTTCGATCGACGCAACTCCATTAAATGCTCTTACCTGATACTTCTGGAATGTTGCACAAGATTTGGTACGTAGGACATCTGCAATTGAGAGCCGTGATAATTTAGAGAAATTCCATTGAGTTGTACTAATGTTTATTCAGGGAACGACCAGTTCTAGGATTTTAAAATCCCATCTTCAGGTGTACGACATTATTGTATTTTGTAATACTGTATGTTATGTGTTACCAATGCAGTGATTCCATACACGTGGAGATCGTGGTTTGAATAAATATTAGCAAAACTGAATGGGAATTGGATTGTAATTCTGGAATATTGTTGGTCAAATTCTTCATACGTGTCTTCATGGAATCAGAGACTATTGTTCAATGAGATTACCAACTTTATTTTTTTTTTTAATATGTGTACCTACAGATCACCGTATTTTCTACATGACTCAGGTTTCCTTCTATTCTTTTGGAAACACTAACAGTGGTAGCTTTACTGGCCATTTCTTGCTTACAGTTTACGTTTATCCAGAATTTTCTCATTTGAAAATTCATAAAAAAGCCTAAAAACGAAACCGGTGATGAGCAACGAAATACAACAAGGCTGACAATGATTCCTATCTTTTTAACGGTCAGTAATGCAGACATTGGGCAGCCACGACAAGGAGAAACGGAAGGGATGTATTGTTTCCTGTATTGTTTCCTTGTTTTCTTCCTCAACCCCTGCAGCCATTCACGGCTTGCTCAAATGTGCTTCCTTCCTGACGGTCTCAAACTATGAGAGTGTCGAAGCTGTTACTGGCGCTTAATAAAAATAGTGCAAAGGATACTAAATGGCTCGAACGATGATGGAAGTAGAGAATGTTTTAGGATCTGCAAAAAAATTTCAAGTCGAGGCACATATGGTTCCGTTTTGGCTCCGTTCTTATTCTTCTTCGGCAGACACTGATCGGAAGCTTTCCTTGGCAGACAAAAAAAAAAATGGTTCAAATGGCTCTGAGCACTATGGGACTTAACATCTATGGTCATCAGTCCCCTAGAACTTAGAACTACTTAAACCTAACTAACCTAAGGACATCACACAACACCCAGTCATCACGAGGCAGAGACAATTCCTGACCCCGCCGGGAATCGAACCCGGGAACCTTGGCAGACACATTGAAACTCTATTTCTTTAAGGTAACGCAGTCCAATCAGTTTTACTTTTATGTTGATTTCATTTCTGTCCATCCATATGTTGTCTCTAACTCCAGCACACATAAAAATCCATCAAATGGTTCTGTAAATTCATTGTTGATTTTCTTTTTAATGTATTCATTTCAGTTAATTTAGTTGATATTCTGACATTCTATACATGTATATATTATGAACAACAGTGCTCTCCAGAGCGTCATTTTAATGATACTCTCAAGCTGGATAAACAGCTCTCTGGCAATTTTTGTTCAAGATGATATTCGTCAAGAAATTCGCACTGCAGTTGCCAATTAGCTGAGAGCGTCTATGTTGAAGTGTTTATTTAACTACTTGCTTTTCATTACAGGAAGTTTTCCTCGAAACAAACAAGCCGAACTATTGACTGTGAGCCTGCTATTGCAGTACGCGTCACTTCTATCAAGCACAAACCGACGTGTACAAACAGATAACAGAGCAGTATTATCCGACTGACAGTAAATAACGCAGCATCTGTAGCAGTGCTACAGCTTCGCAGAAACTGTACGGTTTGTGGTTAACAGTCCGCAAATAAATAGCTGTTATCCTGTACTGGAGATACGTTAGCCATGTTTACGACACGTCAGGTTCTATTCGGTTCACCTATTGCATTTGCGTAATGTAGGGCTTTAACCTCACCCTCTCAAGAGCTACAGCAACAGTATACCACAAAACACATTCGCAGTGTCTTTCCCGACTCCGTATCTCGATAATGAGTCATTCTTCGGCGCCAGGAATTTGGTAGTTCTATACACTGACTGCCGACGGTGAATAACACATCACTAGCATTTGCCCATAGCACGATAATACGTCGTGAGTAACTATCGAAGAAGGTAATACTGTAGAACGTAGTGTTTGATGGATATACTCTAAATAGCCAAAGAAACTGATACAACTGCTTAATATTGTGTAGGGCCCCCGTGAGCAGGCGGTAGTGCCGCAGAACGACGTGGAATCGACTCGACTTATGTCTGAAGTAGTGCTGGAGGGAATTGACTCTATGAATCCTGCAGGGCTGTCCATAAATTTGTAAGGGTACGAAGGGGCGGAAAACTATTCTCAACAGCACGTTACAAGGCATCACAGATACGATCAATAATGTTCATATCTGTGGAGTTTGGTGGCCAGCGGAAGTGTGTGTTCCTCGAGACACTCTATAGAACTCTGGACGTGTGGGGGTTACATTGTCCTGCTGGAATTCCAAAAGTCCATCGGAATGCTCAATGGACATGAATGGATGCAAGTGATCAGGCATAATGCTTACGTGCGTGTCGCCTGACAGAGTCGTATCTAGACCTAACAGGGATCCCATATCACTCCAGCTGCACACGTCCCACACCGATACAGAGTCTACACAGCTTGAAGAGTTCCCTGCTGACATGCAGGGTCCATGGGTTCATGAACTTGTCTCCATACCGGTACACGTGCGTCCGCTCGACACAATTTGAAACAAACTCGACCGACCAGGCAACATGATTCCAGTAATCGACAGTCAAATGTGTGTGTTGGCGGGCCCAGGTGAGGCCCAAAGCTTTCGTGGTGCAGTCATCAAGGGTACACGTGTGGGTCTTCGGCTCCATAAAACCATATCGATGATGATTCATTGAATGGCTTGCACGGTGACACTTGCTGGCCCAACATTGAAATCTCCTGCAATTTGTGGAATGAAATCCTGAACTCAGATTGGAATGTATACCGCAGAGACAGGCTGGACAGTGAAGAGGGAGGCGTGTTTATATCGATAAGAAGTGCAATAGTATCGAAGGAAATTGACGGAGATCCGAAATGTGAAATAATTTGGGCGAAGGTCACGGTTAAAGCAGGCTCAGACATGGTAAGTGGATGTCTCTATAGGCCCCCTGGCTCAGCAGCTGTTGTGGCTGAGCACCTGAAGGATAATTTGGAAAATATTTCAAGTAGAATTCCCCACCATGTTATAGTTCTGGGTGGAGATTTTAATTTGCCGGATATAGACTGGGAGACTCAAATGTTCATAACGGGTGGCAGGGACAAAGAATCCAGTGAAATTTTTTTAAGTGCTTTATCTGAAAACTACCTTGAGCAGTTAAACAGAGAACCGACTCGTGGCGATAACATATTAGACCTTCTGGTGACAGACAGACCCGAACTATTTGAAACAGTTAACGCAGAACAGGGACTCAGATATCATAAAGCGGTTACTGCATCGATGATTTCAGCCGTAAATAGAAATATTAAAAAAGGTAGGAAGATTTGTCTGTTTAGCAAAAGTGACAAAAAGCAGATTACATAGTACCTGACGGCTCAACACAAAAGTTTGTCTCAAGTACAATTGTGTTGAGGATCAGTGGACAAAGTTCAAAACCATCGTACAACATGCGTTAGATGAGTATGTGCCAAGCAAGATCGTAAGAGATGGAAAAGAGCCACCGTGGTACAACAACCGAGTTAGGAAACTGCTGCGGAAGCAAAGGGAACTTCACAGCAAACATAAACATAGCCAAAGCCTTGCAGACAAACAAAAATTACGCGAAGCGAAATGTAGTGGGAGGAGGGCTATGCGAGAGGCGTTCAATGAATTCGAAAGTAATGTTCTATGTACTGACTTGGCAGAAAATCCTAAGACATTTTGGTCTTATGTCAAAGCGGTAGGTGGATCAAAACAAAATGTCCAGACACTCTGTGACCAAAATGGTACTGAAACAGAGGATGACAGACTAAAGGCCGAAATACTAAATGCCTTTTTCCAAAGCTGTTTCACAGAGAAAGACTGCACTGTAGTTCCTTCTCTAGATTGTCGCACAGATGACAAAATGGTAGATATCGAAATAGACGACAGAGGGATAGAGAAACAAGTAAAATCGCTCAAAAGAGGAAAGGCCGCTGGACCTGATAGGATACCAATCCGATTTTACACGGAGTACGCGAAGGAACTTGCCCCCATTCTTGCAGCAGTTTACCGCAAGTCTCTAGAAGAGCGTAGCGTTCCAAAGGATTGGAAAATGGCACAGGTCATCCCCGTTTTCAAGAAGGAACGTCGAACAGATGTGCAGAACTATAGACCTATATCTCTAACGTCGATCAGTTGTAGAATTTGGGAACACGTATTATGTTCGAGTATAATGACTTTTCTGGGGACTAGAAATCTACTCTGTAGGAATCAGCATGGGTTTCGAAAAAGACGGTCGTGTGAAACCCAGCTCGCGCTATTCGTCCACGAGACTCAGAGGGCCATAGGCACGGGCTCGCAGGTAGATGCCGTGTTTCTTGACTTCCGCAAGGCGTTCGATACAGTTCCCCACAGTCGTTTAATGAACAAAGAAACAGCATATGGACTATCAGACCAATTGTATGACTGGATTGAAGAGTTCTTAGATACCAGAACGCGGCATGTCATTCTCTATGGACAGAAGTCTTCCGAAGTAAGAGTGATTTCAGGTGTGCCGCAGGGGAGTGTCATAGGACCGTTGCTATTAACAGTACACAGAAATGACCTTGTGGATGACATCGGAAGTTCACTGAGGCTTTTTGCAGATGATGCTGTGGTGTATTGATAGGTTGTAACAATGGAAAATAGTACTGAAATGCAAGAGGACCTGCAGCGAATTGACGCATGGTGCAGGGAATGGCAATTGAATCTCAATGTAGACAAGTGTAATGTGCTGCGAATACATAGAAAGAAAAATCCCTTATCATTTAGCTACAAAATAGCAGGTCAGCAACTGGAAGCAGTTAATTCCATAAATTATCTGGGAGTACGCATTAGGAGTGATTTAAAATGGAATGATCATATAAAGTTGATCGTCGGTAAAGCAGATGCCAGACTGAGATTCATTGGAAGAATCCTAAGGAAATGCAATCCGAAAACAAAGGAAGCAGGTTACAGTACGCTTGTTCGCCCACTGCTTGAATACTGCTCAGCAGTGTGGGATCCGTACCAGATAGGGTTGATAGAAGAGATAGAGAAGATCCTACTGAGAGCAGCGCGCTTCGTTACAGGATCATTTAGTAATCGCGAAAGCGTTACGGAGATGATAGATAAACTCCAGTGGAAGACTCTGTAGGAGGGACGCTCAGTAGCTCGGTACGGGCTTTTACTAAAATTTCGAGAACATACCTTCACCGAGGAGTCAAGCAGTATATTGCTCCCTCCTACGTATATCTCGCGAAGAGACCATGAGGATAAAATCAGAGAGAGTAGAGCCCACACAGAAGCATACCGACAATCCTTCTTTCCAGGAGCAATACGAGACTGGAATAGAAGGGAGAACCGATAGAGGTACTCAGGGTACCCTCCGCCACGCACCGTCGGGTGGCTTGCGGAGTATGGATGTAGATGGAGATGTAGATGTAGATGTAGATGTAGAAGGTTTGCACTACTGTCGCGTTGACCGATTCTTGTCAGTCGTCGTTGGTCCCGTTCTTACAGGATCCTTTTCCGGCTGCAGGGATGTCGGAGATGCGATGTTTTATCGAATTCCTGTTATTGACGGTACACTCGTGGTCTTATCGGAAAAATCCGACGTCATCGCTACATCTTAGATGCTGTGTCCCGTCGCTCGTGCTCCAACTATAACACCACGTTCAAACTCACTTAAATCTTGATAACCTACCATTGTAGCAACAGTAACCGATCTAACAACTGCGCCAGAACCTTGTTGTTTTATATAGGCATTGCAGACAGCAGCGCCTTATTCTACCTGTTTCTGTATCTCTGTATTTCAGTACTCATGCCTATACCAGTCTATTTGGCGATTCACTGTCGAAGGAGGTATGTTGTTGATACCTCCCCGTTTCTGCTTAGTACGGTATGTAGAAAACCCTTGGATAATTAATGACTCCGCGTCTCAATAAATGTGAATATGATGGTCTCCTGCTTCCTTCGGGGTTCTGATATTGCCACATGTAGCAATGAATTAAGTGTAGCTCTTTTTGACACAGCTGGTACCCAACACTTTTCTTTTATTATCGCTTCAGGTGAGAGTCCGGTCGTAGATATTTCGGAAGCCCAGCGTTAATAATGAGTTTGTACTTTCTTTCCTGCGTCCACTAAATTAGGTAATCCGACCCCATTTCACCCACTGTATGTGCAGCTCATACATAATACGCTTAACATGTCAGAAACTGCCTGAGGCTAAATTGAAGAGTTTAAATTATAAACAGAGGATCATCGTAACCATAGAAATATAATGTAGTACCATTGTCATAAATACTATAATAATAATAGAAATAATACCAATAATAACAAACGCCGTACCAACAGGTGTTTCAGGTCTAACGGTACCTACCAGTCGGCGTGTCATCCTCTGCCCTAACTCGTCACCGAAGCAGATATGGAGGGGCATGTTGTCAGCCTACCGCTCTCCCGGCCGTTGTCAGCTTTCGTGACCGATATCGCTACTTCTCAATCGAGTAACTCATCAATTACCCTCACAAGGGCTGAGTGCACCCCGTTTGCAAACAGCACTCGGCACACACGGACGGTGACCCATCCAGCTGGTAGCCAAGTCCGACAGTGTTTTACTTCGGTTATGTGATGGGAACTGGTGTTCCAACAGCGGCAAGGCAGTTGGCTTATAACAATTACAATAGTGGTTATAATAATAAAAATAATAATAATGATAATAACTAACTCTCGGCTAATACTGGGGAGGGTGGCACAGACACTGGAATCGATTCTGTGGGGAAAGCAGTTTAAATCCATAGCGGCTAATCGAGTTCAAAATTTCTGTGAGTTCTCTAAATCGCTTAACGCAAACACCTGAACGGTTATTTTGGAAAGGACGCGGCCACCTTCTGTCCCCATCCATCTCCACTCCGTCTCCAGTGACCTTGTCGTCGACGGTACGTAAAAACCGAAAAAACTCTTTTCGTTTACGCTCGGCAGTAGTATAAAAATGCAGCGGTCACTTTCACGTGAGTCTTATTTCTTCGCCTTTGTCAATAGTATCTTGGAGACGTATCTAAGGGATAAATTCTTCTCGGATAACACTGAAGGTAATCAAAGGTTGCTTTACAGACACTGCCCTTACACAAAAGTCGTTCAAATGGCTCTGAGCACTGTGGGACTTAACATCTTAGGTCATCAATCCCGAAGAACTTAGAACTACATAAACCTAACTAATCTAAGGACATCACACACATCCATGGCCGAGGCAGGATTCGAAACTGCGACCGTAGCAGTCTCGCGGTTCCGGACTGCAGCGCCTAGAACCGCACGGCCACCGCGGCCGGCACACTTACACACTGGTGAGCAAAACTTAGGAGGAACGTAAGTTTCGCAAGATGCCAAGTAACTGAGCACGATGAAACTTCAAACATACATAAGAAGAGCCGCAACAGTATAATACAGAAAGTAACTGAGAGACATACACAATGAGACGAACAGGGATTACTGTTTTATGCAAATAAATAATTGCACTAAACTCACCCCAATTTTTCATGGTGCAGTGGACATCACAAAAGGCGGAACATAGTAATAATGGGGTGCGTGATCACCGCGGACAACACTGCAAGCTCTGTAACATGCTCCTAGCTTAGCAAAGTTGCTAAGGATGTCTTGTGATAGTGCCTTCCTTTCCTCGACAGGCGTGCCTGGCAACTGTTGGATGATCGCTGGATCGTGTGGACGTGCTGCAGTAAATCTTCCCATCGCAATCCACATGCTCGATGGAATTTAAGTCGAGTAAACAGGCAGGCCAGTCCATTTGCCGAATATCCTATCGTTACAACGTCTCCATTTGCGCCGTTCGATATGATCGCGCACTGTCATCCACAAAAATGAAGTCAGAGTCGTTTTTTTCCCTGGAAAGACGCTCGTGGAAAAGGGGTGTAGTATCACAATAATGTTGACTCCAGCTGCGGCGATATGTGCTTACGCTTAGACGTGCAATGCTGAGCAACGACTGCCCCGATGAACAAACAGTGTCTTCTCAACGACTTTTAAGCGCACGTTGCTGTCTATGGGCCTCTGAAGCAGGCACCTGCTTTATACTCCCATGGTGACTCCTGTTCATCGGGGATGAGGGCTGGTCTTTGCACGACAATTAAGCAACTGGACGTCCACTGAGTGGCTGTAGGTGCCATCTTCAGATGAATCACGTTATGGTCCATCGGACAGATGGCCGTTGGCGTGTACGGCTTGAAATGGAGTCTGTAAGAGGCAGCGTTATGGCCTGGGGAAAGTTTTCGTGGCATTCCCTGAGAGATCTTGTCACTCTGAAAGGCACAGTAGCTCAACACAGGTATGCATTTATCCTTGGAGACCACGTCTACCCCTACATGCAGTTCGGTTTTTCTCGGCAAAACGGAACTTTCCAGCAGGACAATGCAACGTCAAGCACACCTCGAAGTGTACGTCAGTGGTTTGAAGAGCACCAGGATGAGTGTACTGTACTTCCCTGATTACTATATTCTCAGGATTTAAACCATTACGAAAAGCTGTGACACCAGTTCAATCGGGCTGTTCAGCCTACCGATCCTCAATTGAAACGCCTACGCTACGGTCGCAGGTTCGAATCCTGACTCGGGCATGCATTTGTGTGATGTCCTTAGGTTAGTTAGGTTTAAGTAGATCTAAGTTCTAGGGGACTGATGACCTTAGGTGTTAAGTCCCATAGTGTTCAGAGCCATTTTTTTGAAACATCTAGCCCAGCTGGCCCCGGCAGTGGAGTTGTTACCTCTCGGAACCTTATTGACTTTCTTCCAGATGGCTCTTCAGTCTTTTGACTGGTGCTCAGATTAATGTGAGTGTATTCCTCTCGTGTTAACTTACCAAACGAATTACAGTGTCAAGTTGTTGAAGCAACTCAATAAAATCTTCCAATTTTGACTCCTAATACTTTATACTTTTCACAGAACTATTGTGAGAATCATTGTCCCCACATATAACTCTAGCAAATGCTGCTGGATTTCTCGCATATTGGTTGAGTGTCGGTTTGCGTGTGCGTAACTGCCGCCTCGCGGCCCCGAAGCAATTTGCTTGCATCTGATGACGCTCGTGACTCGGCTTATGGGATGCTTTGCAGGTGCAATTAAGTTCACACACGTAAGTACCACTACCAGTTTCAGGCTGCAGACACCAGTGAAAATGCATCAAACCTCCTGAGTGATTCATTAAATTATGTATCGTTGCTCAGTGTCCACCATGAGTTACCTGCAACTTACTTCTTGTTTCTTGTATCCAGTGAGAAGAATTAAGCGGATATTTTATGAAAGGAATTAGTTTTCATACAGGTACACTCACAAGCAGTTCGTAGGCAGAAAGTAGAAATGGTACAAGCGCCTACTGAAGCAAACTGAGTAAAAAAATGGTTCAAATGGCTCTGAGCACTATGGGACTTAACTTCTAAGGTCATCAGTCCCCTAGAACATAGAACTACTTAAACCTAACTAACCTACGGACATCACACACATCCATGCCCGAGGCAGGATTCGAACCTGCGACCGTAGCGGTCGCGAGGTTCCAGACTGTAGTGCCTGGAACCGCTCGGCCACCCCGGCCGGCAAGCAAACTGAGTAAATGACGTCTAAAGTCAAATGGCTGTTTCAAAAAAATTGTGTGTTTTCGAAATATCAGATATTGGTCTGTGTGTCGTAGCAGGTGCTGTTAGAGATTTGGTATTCTGCCACATACATCTTTAGGTGTATTATAAATACACTCCTGGAAATTGAAATAAGAACACCGTGAATTCATTGTCCCAGGAAGGGGATACTTTATTGACACATTCCTGGGGTCAGATACATCACATGATCACACTGACAGAACCACAGGCACATAGACACAGGCAACAGAGCATGCACAATGTCGGCGCTAGTACAGTGTATATCCACCTTTCGCAGCAATGCAGGCTGCTATTCTCCCATGGAGACGATCGTAGAGATGCTGGATGTAGTCCTGTGGAACGGCTTGCCATGCCATTTCCACCTGGCGCCTCAGTTGGACCAGCGTTCGTGCTGGACGTGCAGACCGCGTGAGACGACGCTTCATCCAGTCCCAAACATGCTCAATGGGGGACAGATCCGGAGATCTTGCTGGCCAGGGTAGTTGACTTACACCTTCTAGAGCACGTTGGGTGGCACGGGATACATGCGGACGTGCATTGTCCTGTTGGAACAGCAAGTTCCCTTGCCGGTCTAGGAATGGTAGAACGATGGGTTCGATGACGGTTTGGATGTACCGTGCACTATTCAGTGTCCCCTCGACGATCACCAGTGGTGTACGGCCAGTGTAGGAGATCGCTCCCCACACCATGATGCCGGGTGTTGGCCCTGTGTGCCTCGGTCGTATGCAGTCCTGATTGTGGCGCTCACCTGCACGGCGCCAAACACGCATACGACCATCATTGGCACCACTGGATGCGGGCTGCACGATGTTGGGGCGTGAGCGGAAGACGGCCTAACGGTGTGCGGGACCGTAGCCCAGCTTCATGAAGACGGTTGCGAATGGTCCTCGCCGATACCCCAGGAGCAACAGTGTCCCTAATTTGCTGGGAAGTGGCCGTGCGGTTCCCTACGGCACTGGGTTATTATCCTACGGTCTTGGCGTTCATCCGTGCGTCGCTGCGGTCCGGTCCCAGGTCGACGGGCACGTGCACCTTCCGCCGACCACTGGCGACAACATCGATGTACTGTGGAGACCTCACGCCCCACGTGTTGAGCAATTCGGCGGTACGTCCACCCGGCCTCCCGCATGCCCACTATACGCCCTCGCTCAAAGTCCGTCAACTGCACATACGGTTCACGTCCACGCTGTCGCGGCATGCTACCAGTGTTAAAGACTGCGATGGAGCTCCGTATGCCACGGCAAACTGGCTGACACTGACGGCGGCGGTGCACAAATGCTGCGCAGCTAGCGCCATTCGACGGCCAACACCGCAGTTCCTGGTGTGTCCGCTGTGCCGTGCGTGTGATCATTGCTTGTACAGCTCTCTCGCAGTGTCCGGAGCAAGTATGGTGGGTCTGACACACCGGTGTCAATGTGTTCTTTTTTCCATTTCCAGGAGTGTACATATAATCATTGTGTGTTGAAACTTTTTAAAGTAAAACGGATACAAGTACAAAAACATTTTGTTTACAGTTATATATTTGGGATGTTTTATAGTAGAGCATACGATATACGCAGTGAAATTAATGTTCCTCATAAAGACAATAATATTTGAAAAATAAAAGCAAAATTAATTGAAGAAGGTGATAAACAATGGATAGATTGCAAATAAAATAAAAAAACAAACGAAAATGGTTTGGTCCCAACAGAAACGTGAGACTAACGCAGTCACTTTCTTTAATCCCATCACAGCCAGTGCCTCTAGGATCATAATCACATCGTTGCGTGATAGCTCTTAAAGAATGTTGTTCCTGCGGAAACTTTCGTCGAGCTGTGCCATTGTGTTGTGGTCTTTTCGGTCTTCGTCGTCCTCTTTCTCGGCAGCTGCCTCTTATTTCTCCAGTCCTTTTTTATACACTCGTGCTGCCTGTAGTAAGGGAAGAGGAGATATTGTTTTAGAACTCATGATAAAGTTGACGATGTAGTTCTTCTTCTCCTGCACATGTTTCCACTTCGAAAATTTTATTTCAGACTCATCTTTATGCACAAGCTGCAGACGAAATAATGGTGTTGTACTATTGAGCCTCCTAAAACGAGCTTCTTTAAACTCGGGATCATGGGTTAGTGGCTACCTGAATTTCATTGTTAGAAAATTTCATTTGCTGATTCAGATCTACCTGCCATTCGTCCACTGTACTTTGTGTTTTCCTGTGTCTTTAACACCTTTGTTCTTTGCCAAGGCATCCATAGTTTTAATTGAAAGTATGTTTTCTGTTTTCATTGCTACTAGGGACAATTGTCTGCTGACTTTCTTCAGGCTTCCATCCTTTCTTGGGGAAGAAATACGTATTTTAAGCGTATCTTTGTCTTTTCGGAGACACCAAAATCATATTCTATATATGTGTGGGCAGTTTAAGGACTTTGAGATCTATTTACCCACTGTTTCAAAATGTGGCCTATCTAAACATGCATTAAAGACACTGAAGCTCCAAAGAAACTGGTATAGGCATGCGT
Source organism: Schistocerca americana (assembly GCF_021461395.2). Lineage (NCBI taxonomy): Eukaryota > Metazoa > Arthropoda > Insecta > Orthoptera > Acrididae > Schistocerca > Schistocerca americana. The sequence continues at coordinate 318,581,698 of NC_060125.1, read as the reverse complement.
ATTCAAATACCGAGATACGTAAATAGGCAGAATACGGCGCTGCGGTCGGCAACGTCTATGTAAGACAACAATTGTCTTGCGCCGTTGTTAGAGCGGTTACTATTGCTACAATAGCAGGTTATAAATAATTTAAGTGAGGTTGAACGTGATGTTATAGTCGGTGCACGAGGTATGGGACATAGCACGTCCGAGGTTGCGATGAAGTGGGGATTTTTCGATGCAACCATTTCACGAATGTACCGAGAATATAAGAAACACGGTAAAGCATCAAACCTCCCGCATCGCAGCGGCCGGGAAAAGATCCTGCAAGATGGGGACCAACGACGACTGAAGAGAATCGTTCAACGTGACAGAAGTGCTACCCTTCCACAAATTGCGGCAGATTTCAATGTTGGGCCATCAAGTGTCGCCATGCAAACAATTCAGCACTCTTCAGAGTTTAGACATTTCCGCTGGCCTACAAACTCCCGTGACATGGACATTATTGGGCATATCTGGGATTCCTTGTAACGTTGTTTTCTCAAGAGATCTCACCCCCTCATACTCTTGCGGATTTATGGACAGCCCAGCAGGATGCATGGTGTCAATTTCCTCCAGCACTGCTTCAGAGTCCATGCCACGTCTTGTTGCGGCACTTCTGCGTGCTCGAGGGGATATTACATTACTGCTGCACTTAAATGCCGTTTAGGCATTAGTTTGAAGCTTAATCATTACAGAGTGTAGCAATATGCAGGAAATTGCTTGTACCTCCTTTACTTCAGCTTAACAAATGTACATTTGGATCATTATCTTGTGAACTGTCACTTGTACCACCTGTTATCCGAGCCCCTCATTTGAACTAGAGATTGTTTCCTGACGCTCCATTTTGCAATGGTGACAACTGAGACGCTTCAAAACATGTTTCGATGAGGAGCGAGCCTAATTTGTGATTCCAAATACCAGCGTCATACAATTCACAATTACGGGTGGGAAACCCGTACATATACACTGAGATGAAAAAGTTATACGACAGAGATATGCACATTTACAGATGGCGGCAGTACCGCGTGCACAAAATATAAAGGGCAGTGCATTGACGGAGATGTCATCTCTACGCAGTTGATCAATATGAAAATGTTTCCGACGTGATTATGGCCGCACGTGGGGAATTAAGGGAGTTCGAACGCGGAATGGTGGAGCGAGGCGCATGGGATAGTTCATTTCGGAAATATTTAGGGAGTGAATGTTCCAGGATTCACATTGCAAGAGTGTGCCGAGAACATCAAATTTCAGGCATTACCACTCGCCACGGACAATGCAGTGGCCGACGGTTGCTGGTATCTGTCCTCACCGTATTCGGTGCCCTTGGCTTCTTTCTGTCGTACGTGACTGTCTAGGACCTCGTCAGTGGATTTGGAGACATTACTTGCCGCATGGCCTTTCACATCACTTGTGTTAACGTAGATTTATATTTACAGAATGTTTCATTTTCTGTTTCCAACTTTTCAGCGCTATACCTCGTGAGTCCAACAAATTTCGAGAGCGGATTTATAAAATATAGAGAAAAGTTAAGATGGTAGTTTTTACGCTGCAGCTGTTCTACGTAGTCTCCCCCAAATTGAGTACAACGCACTGATCCAAGTGGAACTTTCCTTGGGATGTTGTTCAACTCGCGAATCACATTCTCATCTTCTTCAGTGTTGGGAACCATGTTTTCTACTTTTTCGTCTTGTGGTAGGTTCGTACTGATGAGATCAAGTCTCCTCACCCGTTCTAATTTTTTCCATAAAGAAACCGTCCGCGGTTCACGTTTGAACTATGTCGCGACAGGCGCTCACTCGCCGCTTTTGTTCGAAAGTCAATCAACGTGGCACAAACAATGCGAACACTTTCTCATTTTCAGGATATTGTGGACAATGTCTTAAATACTGATTTAGAAACGTTGCTCGACTGCGATTTGTGACACCAACTAGGGCCGATCGCCTACTACTTAACAGTACTTGCTCACAATTGACTGATATAATGTACATCTGTTGTTTACAGCTGTTAGTTGAAGTTTTCACCATAGTTACTGGACTGACGTTCCGTGCACGACTCGAATAAAACCGGTCTCGGAACTGTTTGAGCGGACGATTGTACATGTGCCATGTGGCGCTGTATAATGCAGCTTTAGACACATCTGTCGGCAGCTGTGAACAGCGAAACACGTCTGTTACATTTGAAATGAAACTGTAGTAAGCAATTATTCGATAGAATTATATTTGTTTTGATTTGAGTGTCTCTGAATTTTTTAAATGACATCATTTAATTTCTAAATTGTGTGTTTGTTATGGATTCCAGTGTACCATTTTAAAATGACTTAAGAGAGGATACTGAAATTGTGAAAATTAAAATAAATAGTTCAAACATTAAGTACTCGTTTCAAATTAAATAATGACGATTTACTGCTTATGGCAGAGAAACCTCAATCATTTGCTACCACTCATGACACACGGTAACACATTGAAGGGAATGATCCTGTAAACATTGTTAGATGTCATTATAGAACACTTTTAAGTATAACAAGGACATTGGAACGCTGAAGACGAGCGATTATCTGCCAGTATTCGAAGTATATATAGCACTTCGAATATTAGCAGGCATTAAAGAGAGACGGACGGTAAACTGGGATGTTCTTACCATTTGTGCTCATTTGTCTGCTGCGTTATAATTCTCATATAACGACGCCTACGATTACAGATAGACAGTGGGCGTGACCGACTACATGAAGGAGGTAGACACTGATTGCATACGTTCACGTCGGTAATGCTTCGAAATTGTCGCTGCCTTTCCAAGTGTCACATTGGATAAGATCGGCCACGCAGATTATTCAGAGTTAATGAATTTATTTAAAGTTTCTGTTAATGATACTAAATAGAAGCTTTTTGATTTCCAGTTTGCCCGCATCTCGTGGTCGTGCGGTAGCGTTCTCGCTTCCCACGCCCGGGTTCCCGGGTTCGATTCCCGGCGGGGTCAGGGATTTTCTCTGCCTCGTGATGGCTGGGTGTTGTGTGCTGTCCTTAGGTTAGTTAGGTTTAAGTAGTTCTAAGTTCTAGGGGACTGATGACCATAGATGTTAAGTCCCATAGTGCTCAGAGCCTTTTGAACCATTTCCAGTTTAGTCACTCCATGCTGCTGTAAAACCCATACTTACATAAGTTTTGGCGTCGCTAATAGTAACATCATTATCTGATGTATTTTTATAATTAACTCCCTCAAAAGCAACTAACTAGCTTTCTGTTACCTTCATTGAAAAGACCCTCTCATAATCATGAATAGGATTTCTATGTGCATCAGTGTAGGAGCTGAGCGCAGACAGACGAATGTTTCTCCCAGTATTCAAAAGATCGTTCAGCTGCTGTATGAACTATGTTGTTGATTCAAATGTTACACGTTAGGTAAAATTTCAAGTGCTTTTTAAAAGTCTTCATGATTTGTTCCATGTTGCATTTAATTATCTCTCAGGTATAACTTTTATTTTCTCTTTTTGAAGTGGATGTTGTGCTCCTTATTAGATATTTCAAACCAGTCAGATTTAGGCACATTGTCAACTATAAATTATGGGTCTACGACAATGAAGGATTAACACAGGGGAGTGTGTCTGTTGTACAGAACTTATCGATGCAGGCATAACACCGGCGGTTCGTGATAGGCCAATATGATTGCAATGGGCGTACAACAAGTAAGATCTTATTTCAGTTACAGGGAGTCAGTAAAATATACATCATTTAACAAACATTATAGAAAGAGAGCCACGATGTTTTACAAACATGCACTTGTCTGGAAAAGTGAAAAACACTCTCTAAGGCACACACTCCAACCCCTTTTCTAAAACGTCCATTACGTGGCACGATTCACCAGTACATTTTAGGAATATGACGACTGCTTTGTGTAGGCGCTCTCATCACGGCTCTTTTCGCGGCATACATTCCCTCGTACAGTTTACTACTTTGTTCGTAAAGTAGATAGTTGAAAATGCTTTCTAAAGTATGCAAATAAAATCAGTCTCGTTCTTAAGCTTTTACAGTATTTGGAATCACAGGAATTAATGTACATTTAGTAACACGATAGCTTTGCTTCAGATTACTAAAGGCGAGGAGGCTACCAATCATAAATGAAGGGTACAGAAATTCGCACTATTTAAGCTACCGTCAGATATGTTTTCTTCTTAATGTCCCATTATTTGCCTGATGTTTGTGACTCACTGATTCCATATTTAGTAATAATAATAACAGATGTATTGACACTTCGATAGTATCGGAACAGACCTATGGACGTCTACATAATCTCCCAGTACTAATTGATTTGTAAGTGTTTTAAGCCTTTCTTTAATACAAAAGTCTTGTTTCGAACTAGTCATAGTTCAGAGGTAGTGCTTTGTATTGACGAGCCACACTGTTTATTAAATTATACATAAAGCTAAGAAGTAAACGACATCAACTTCAACTATAGCAAAATAAAGGTTTCAACAAAACCTTAGAGCACAGATATTAGCAATTCTTGCCATTTGTTATTAAAAGTCATTCTCGAGACTAAATCACTCATTTGAATTCAGGTTTTATAAAGGTGAAGACACTAAATTAGAACATAAAGCAAAATGTAAAAATTATGCTGTGTTTTCAACCAAGCGGATTGAGTGGGGGCAGATTAAAATAATTGAAACAGAGACTTCGAAGTTTTTGTGAAATTGCAGGCATAGACGGTTTGGTCTTTCACCATAGGACTGAGAATTGTAGGTTCAGTCAAATGAGTAAAAGGTGACTTGGACGACAGAGAGTGCTACCCGGGAGGCTTAACGCGATTGGTGGGTACAAAACGTTTTAAACTTTGGCAACATTCCATTCAGTCCTGGTAACGATAGCTGTAGGAGATCACGAAGTGTAAGTCTGAAATCCAAGTAAATGGCTTGGATGGATGAAACGATTAAAATACTAATCAAAAATTGCCAAATCACTGGCAACAACGTCCCAGGGTTCGAAGCAATCGTAGGAACCTGTGAAGTTCAGAAAGTACTAAGTACGGACAGCTTTCTAACAGTCATAAATGAGAACAATGAGATTTTTAGAAAAAATCAAATGTGTACAGAAAGGATAGGCTAATAGAAAATACAGTTGGTGCATTTGCTTCTGGCTCATAACCAAATGGAAGCTCACCCCAGATGTAAGCAAAATTCATAAAGAAAATCTTTATTTGCACGCACGTATGTTCCCCAATCGTACAGCCGTCATTAGGGAAACTAACTACAATTTATTCGCCTGTGTTCCCACGTCGGACGTTCGAGTCGTCCAAAAATGGATCAAATGGCTCTAAGCACTATGGGACTTAACATCTGAGGTCATCAGTCCCCAAGACTTGAACCTAACTAACCTAAAGACATCACACAGATCCGTCCCCGAGGCAGGATTCGAACCTGCGACCGTAGCAGCAGCGCGGTTCCGGACTGAAGTGCCTAAAACCTCTCGGCCACAGCGGCTTAGAGTCCTCCCTCGAGCAGGTGTTGTCCTTAGCGTAAGTTAGTTTATGACAGATTAAATAGTGTGTAAGCCTAGGGACCCGAGCAGTTCTAGGCACTTCAGTCCGGAAGCGCGAGACTGCTACGGTCGCAGGTTCGAATCCTGCCTCGGGCATGAATGTGTGTGATGTCCTTAGGTTAGTTAGGTTTAAGTAGTTCTAAGTTGTAGGGGACTTATGACCTCAGCTGTTAAGTCCCATAGTGCTCAGAGACAGTATAGGCCTAGGAACCGATGACCTCAGCAGTACGGTGGCATAGACTCTTGTCACAAATTTCCAAGTATTTAACAATTTACTGATATAATTACTGTTTTCTAAGAGATTGGCGGGACAAGCTTTTGTACGAAACAATACTAAATGCTTTCTTTGAAAGTTCACTCATGATGGAAATATATACGACCTACAACCAACCAAAAGATAAGAAGTATTTGGGATTATCCATATGGAAACTGATATCAGTGACCATGAGGTATGGTAAGGAGATTGATTACAAAACCACGAAGAGCGGCTAAAGAACACTGTAAGATTTGAAGTTTCCCGCAATGGGGACACTCCAACAAGAACACATGAATATACAGCCAAAAACACATTTGACTGAAAAGTTTCTTTTGTGTATGTTTGACGCGCAAATCCGTAACTACAGATTTATCACTGCACCAAAAACAAGCAAGCTGAAAATGGAGTTGAAAAATATTCCGCTTCTGGAAACTTGTAAAGGGAACAGAATTATCTCTTCAAATTACTGAAATTAATTAATTGTTGAATCACTGCTTTGATTATGAATCACTGCCTGTGGGCAGGCTCTTAATAAACATATCCAATGAAAAACTTAAGTCTGTCAATAGAAATATTGCCTTCCTCGGCGTGTAAGGAGAAATCTGAATTATACTGGCAAAAACGAAGTCGGCACTTACAGTGCCTTTAGAAACTTAAAGTTTGCTACCACAGCCTGAGGCAAGCCCGCCGATCACTGCGGCCAAAATCAAACACCAGTGAGGTACCTCACATCGAGCAGAACGGCGCCGTAACAGAGTGGTGTGATGAGCGGGTAGCGCGGCATCTGTCAGTGGTCGGCTGCATGGTCGGCGGCCACCAGGAAGCTGCCTGAGACGGATGTGCATGCGGAGCCCAGAGCGCGGCCCTAAACACAGTGTAGGCGGATGCCTACAGGACTCCTGCTGGCGGCGCGATGTATTTGTGGAATAATAATCTAGTGCGACATTCCCCGCTAATGAAGCCGGTTGTTCGCGGACGTCTTCGACGCCGAGTGACCTTCGCGACGAAAGGGCAATCTGGCGCCTACCATTGCCCTTTGCTGAACGCTCCCCTGCAGCCGCTGGCGATGTGGCGTCGGTACATAGACGCGACACAGCACTTCTGCTGGTCCCTACCGCCCCCATTACGCCCTCCTGAAAACGACAGAGGACCGAAATTGGTCTCCTGGTTAGTAATAAGCCGTTTCAGTTGTATTTATCCTTTATTTTCAGATCAAAACCAGTAACACGACGCTAAAACCCACATTAGTGCTAAGAAGCTCGAAACTTTGTACCCAACATTCGATGTCCGTCAGAACTAAACACTGCTAAATCTAGCTCAAATGGTTTATTAATACCCCAGATGGTTACTCATAACTGTGGTCATCCAGCCCACAAGGATGTCCGCACCGGCGTCGGGGTCGGGCGATAGCGGCGTTGTGTACCTCCTCGGCGCTTATGGCTGGGGTGGCTGGGCTAGGGTCCTGTGATATCTGGCGCCACACTGTAGGAGAGGGTTCGTCCGTGTCGTGGTTGGTCTCAGGTGCAATCTCGGACAGATATCTGGAACAGAGAACAGAGTTAGCCTGCCTGACAGAGGGAGGATACCTTGACTTGGAGGCACTTGGCTGACATATGTATCAGGACCAATCCTGTGGCATACCTCTTGCATAGCACGTCCCAGGATTGCTGTAATAATGGCAGGACGCCAGTGGAGTTGAGTACGTCCAAATGTTGGGGATCACACAACTTCGTGTGAAGTGAAGCAGTGTCTGCCCCAGTGGGTGCTGGCTCTGTTCTTGAGTATAAAGGATAGATAGAGAAGAACGTTGAGGCCGATTGCCGAGCCGTTAGGCCAGAGAGTAGCTATCTTGTAGCATGGCCCTGTACATTGCAAGGGAAAGAGTCAGAGTGTCATCAAGTAGGTAGTGACGCCAAATTTCGACATTTGTGTCTTAAAAATGGAAACAAATCGTTCCGATACGCCGTTAGAGGCTGGACGGAAGTTTGAAGCAAAGTGTTGCCGTAAATTCGGAAGAGGTGAATTGAGGACCATTATCAGTAACCAGAGTTTCTAGATGGCATTCTAGGAAAAAAAATGCAGGTCAGTACTTTGATGTTGTGTGTGGAAGATGTGGAGGGTATAAGGGAATTAAAGGTAAACCTGTACTCGAAATCGACTGCCACAAGCTATGATTCACTTAGGAAGGGTCCAGAAAAATCGAAATGGACACCGAAAAACGGAGGAGGAGGGCCATGGAATATAACGATAAGCATGGTGGCTTGTTTGCTTTGGTTTATAGAACAGGAGGCCAATATGGATTTGAGGGCCAAGTCCATGCCCCACAAATACATTGGCGAGCGAGGCATTTGGTGAGCACGATCTCCCAATGCCTCTCATGAAGAAGGACAAGGACCCGATTATAGAGTGTGCGAGGAAAGACAACGTGCATGCTGCTCTTGTCGCTCTTGCATGGTGCTCTTGTCCATTGGCCATGAAGATCTCCTGGCAGTGGATAACCTGGAAAGATCTTCTGTGTTGGCATGGTGAGCCATGGACTACAACAATGTTTACAAGAAACGAAATTACACAAAATACATAAATATATGTGTCCTCAGAACGTAAAGAAGAAGGATCAGTCACAAAAGAAGAAGGATCAGTCACAACAAAACGCGAATGGTAACAAATATAGCAGCAAAACATTTTTACATGCTAAAATCAGGTTTAAAAAAAAACAGTGAATGTTTTAACTCACCGATGAAATTCAAAGTTACATCGTTTGGTTTGCAAATGAGAAACCATCACTGCAGTACACCACGAAGTTGGTCCTGCAAAACTGTATAGCCTACTATCACCATAACAAGCAAAACGTAACAGAAACGTCCTTAATTTCTCACTTCGTTATATCAGTTACAACTAAAGTATGTCCACATTCAAAGTTTTCAACAAACAAAAACCCACTGATGATGGCGCAGAGGTGCTGAAACATGTTTAGGCAAAGAAGAAAACAGTGTGTTGGCAAAAGGACGGAAACGTATGTATGTAATTTAACTTCAAACACGGAAAGAAAGACAAGAGCTGCAGATCCAAATGATGAACTTACACTTGATAGATATCTACCTAGTAGAACAACTCGTAATGGGGCGAATCCTGCATAGTGTACAGCTTTGTGAGCTTTGTGAAGAAACAGCGAAAATTCGTAATCGGTCGAAAACAAAGTATATGGCGATATGCAATTCTAGAGGGTAACGCCTTTAACCTTCAGTGTACAGGGTAGCAGAATCATACAGAAAGATCCCTCACAAAGTGCAGAGAAATTTATATTTAGAGGCCTTAAGTTGCAGCAAAGTCAGTGTCCAGACACTCATGGGTAACAAAGCTTAAAGAAGAATGATGGATTCATTTAAAATTCTCAGAACTATTGCCACAGTTTATGTCGCGTTCCACAGCAAAGATGAGTGTTACAGATACTTGTTCAGGGATGTTCAGCAATAACTGAAATTGTTAAAACTAATCAAGACAAGATTCCTATGGAATCCCCGTCAAATACTACACAAATTTAGCGGGTAAATGACCTCCCATTACTACAATGTACCTCGAAGAGAGGTACAGATTCTAGAAAGACAGATTTTGCGAAGCAAAGTTCGCCCTTTTCTCGCGTGACATCCTGATAGCCGTGGAACAAGGCTTTCAGGAGGATGAAATATTTCATGAACTCCGAAAAGTATTTGACTCTGCACCATACCAATGTTTATTAACGAAAATAAGATCTTGTGGCAAACAAAACTGGTGACTGGATTGTAGATTTGTTGCATGAGAGGATTCACCTTGCGACCTTACACTGTGAGTCAAATGGTTCAAATGGCTCTGAGCACTATGGGACTTAACTTCCAAGGTCATCAGTCCCCTAGAACTTAGGACTACTTAAACCTAACTAACCTAAGGACATCACACACATCCATGCCCGAGGCAGGATTCGAACCTGCGACCGCAGTGGTCGCGCGGTTCCAGACTGTAGCGCCTAGAAACGCTCGGTCACCCCGGCTGGCCACTGTGAGTCATAGGCAGAAGAAAGTGCAGCTTTAGGGCTGCCTCAGGGCAGGGTGTTGGGACTCATGTAGAATATTAACGGCCTGGCAGATAGTACTAATAGTAACCTCATAGTTTAATGAGGCACGCCAGAAAAAGAGATTTCCAAGCGATGGGAAGTTCGGCAAGTTTTGGAGAAACATATCATATTTCTGGGGACTTTCTCGACCCCGAAGTTATTGTAGCGTACATGGCGGTAAAGTGTACAATATTTGCGCTAAAATTATAATGACTTATTGTGAGATCCATGGAAATTAACGAAACTGCAAGTACACTGTTGCCTACCGTAATTAAGTTGCAAACTTGTAAAAAAAACTGTTGTATTGTTCCTGCCAATATCCGTCAGGTGATCAACTATGTCATGTACCACTCGTTCCCTTGATTCCTTTCCTTCTTTTAGCATACTTCCCTATATACGGTTGTGCATTTAGGGGCTAAATAGTCTCGCAATCTACAGCAGCCCACAGCTTTATCCCGTTTTTCCAGGGTTCTGGACATTAAATCAGATGGAAAATAATTGGTTCCTACATTCAGGGGCCAGTACTTTTAAATTCAGCGAAATCCACAAATTTGGTTCCTGCATACTTAAAACTAAATATATATAATTACATTACCTTACAAATTTCTTCCAGTTGCTTTACCTTTGAGTTATGGTATCATTCATCACCGCATTTCATAAAAACTGTATTACGCTGTGTCGATAGACCACTAAATAAGTCCTCACAGCTAGCCACTAGTTTTAAGCCTTCCATCGTACCAATAACAGAGTGCAACGGCAACTGATATTGCGCTCCGCGCGCCCCTACTTACCGGAGATTCTGCCACTCAGGCAACATCTTTGATTCAGTGGCGTGAAAAATAAAATCCCTTCTACATATGAGAATCGTTTCATGAATTATACTACAAAATGGGGCTCCACGTACAAGTGGACACCTCACAGCTTCTCGGTTCCTCATCCACCTCGTTACCTCCTTGCTACTAAGAAAAGACGAAAGACTTTGCACTGAAATAGTTTCCTCCTGAATGGTCTGTATTACTGACGGCTCTTTGCAGTCAGTATCTACCACAATAACAGTCATTCACCTGATTTAGTACCTGATCTAGCAAAGCGTGTAATCACAACATCTGAGCTCGGGAGGGCGTGAGCCCTTGTAACAACTTCACCCGTTCCCGAACAGCCTCCGGCAAAGAAGAACAGATAGCCCCTGTGACACTCAAGTCACCTACGCAGTGTACAGTTGTGTCAACTGGCTTATCTATTGTCCCACGCACGCGCTGGAACAACTCTGCTACGGAACCATCCTCTGGCTCACCGTATATGCGCGGTTCGTACTACAGTGTTTCCCTTCGCAAATAATTCAGTCCAAGCACACCACGGCCTCCCGCAGCAAATACTGCTTTTATTTTATCACCAAGTATAAGACTTTGTAGAAAAGAACCCTATACAACTTACTTACTATTAACCTACTTGATCAGTAACAAAATATCGTAACCATTTGATACCGTTTTTGCACCGAGAGAGTTGGCGAAGTGGTTAGCACTTTGGACTCGCTTTCGGGAGGACGACGGTTCAAACCAGCATCCCGCTATCCTGATATAGGTTTTATTTGTTTTCCATTAATGGCTTCAGGCAAATATCAGGATAGTTCCTTTGGAAGGGCACAGCCGACTTCCTTCCCGATGGGATCGATGACCGCTGTTTGGTCCCCTGCCCCAAATTAACCAACCAGCCAATAACTTTTGCATGCAGGGTGAAAAGGCAGAAGTACCTTAGAGCTGATAGACTAGGACACAAGAGACTGGGGTGAAAGCCACTGATGTTTTATTAATAAAATATATTACAGGTAATTGTGCACAGATCAATAGTTATTTGAAAAACTTTCCACAAAGCGAAATTTACGGGCAATAAATTTTTTTAATATTAGCATACACTGAGTAAAAAACTTACAGACATTACCCCACAAACTGTTTATCAAAGAAGTGTGTACTAAACGTAAGTTTTTGTGTAGGGGCAATGTAAAAATTCCTCACTTTCAGTCCAGAAGTAATTCGTTAACTTATACGTCTACTAGGGATCTTGTACATTTTGCGGAAAAAAGGAACGAAAACTCGCACTTACACAAAAATGTGAAACGGAGAGTAGCGAAAGCTTAAACGTTATTTCGTACTTGCCATAAACTGTACTTAATCATGTGCAAGTTCCACATAACCAATTCTTCCTTTTTTCACACAAGTTATGTGTCTTGTTATTAATGTCATTATTATTGTTGATAAAGGCTGCAGTTCAATCGGTTCGAATGGCTCTGAGCACTATGGGACTTAACATCTGAGGTCATCAGTCCCCTAGAACTGAAAACTACTTAAACCTAACTAACCTAAGGACATCACACACACCGAGGGAGGTGGCGCAGTGGTGCGCACACTGGACTCGCATTCGGGAGGACGACGGTTCAATCCCGCGTCCGGCCATCCTGATTTAGGTTTTCCGTGATTTCCCTAAATCGCTCCAGGCAAATGCCGGGATGGTTTCTTTGAAAGGGCACGGCCGACTTCCTTTTCCAACCTTCCCTAATCCGATGAAACCGATGACCTTGCTGTTTGGTCTCTTCCCCCCAAATAACCAACATCACACACATCCATGCCCGTGGCAGGATTCGAACCAGCGACCGAAGCGGTCGCCCGGTTCCCGACTGGAGCTCTTCGAACCGCTCGACCACACCGGCCGGCTAAAAGGCTGCAGTTGCACAAATATGTTGATAAGCATAAATGTCATGTAGCAGATGCTATTAATTTCGCAATTTCATATTTGTGTGAATGAAATGAAACCCAGAATGTATACCTAGGAACCGCCACTGGTAATAACAGTTTTATATAGTTCATACCTAATGCGTTAACCACTACTAACAGATAACAGCACATATTCAGAACGAGAGACACACACTCCAAATGCATTCACGGGCATTGACAACCCGGTGACAACTACTGTCATAAAGAAGCAGTTGTGCTAGCCGTTCCAATGAGCTTTTCCACCGCTAACAAACTGTTACATCTATTCTTCAACCAGCAACAAGTATTCAAACCCATTTACTTGCGTTAATACATTGTGGCCGACTCACAAATCAGATACAGCCCTATTCTGGCTATTCAAATGAAATTTTCAGACACTGACACGGTGTGATATCTATTCTTTTACTTGAAAGACACTCTGTGGCAGTTACAAACCGATACAGTTTTGTACTGGCTGTTCAAATAAAAGTTTTGAACACTAAACATTGCCCGCATCTCGTGGTCGTGCGGTAGCGTTCTCGCTTCCCACGCCCGGGTTCCCGGGTTCGATTCCCGGCGGGGTCAGGGATTTTCTCTGCCTCGTGATGGCTGGGTGTTGTGTGCTGTCCTTAGGTTAGTTAGGTTCAAGTAGTTCTAAGTTCTAGGGGACTGATGACCATAGATGTTAAGTCCCATAGTGCTCAGAGCCATCAGTGCTCATCAGTGTGGGATCCGTACCAGGTCGGGTTGACGGAGGAGATAGATAAGATCCAAAGAAGAGCGGCGCGTTTCGTCACTGGGTTATTTGGTAACCGTGATAGCGTTACGGAGATGTTTAATAAACTCAAGAGGCAGACTCTGCAAGAGAGGCGCTCTGCATCGCGGTGTAGCTTGCTCGCCAGGTTTCGAGAGGGTGCGTTTCTGGATGAGGTATCGAATATATTGCTTCCCCCTACTTATACTTCCCGAGGAGATCACGAATGTAAAATTAGAGAGATTAGAGCGCGCACGGAGGCTTTCAGACAGTCGTTCTTCCCGCGAACCATACGCGACTGGAACAGGAAAGGGAGGTAATGACAGTGGCACGTAAAGTGCCCTCCGCCACACACCGTTGGGTGGCTTGCGGAGTATCAATGTAGATGTAGATGTAGATGTAAACTTTATGAAAGTTATCAAGGAGACAAACCGGCGAGGAACCACGGCAAGCCTCCGAACCGTGTAATCAGCTTTCAGCTGGATAGTGAAAGAGACATAAGTTACTATTCAAACGCTTTCCTCGTCTAGTAGCTGATAGGGCCAGGGTATTGCACTTCACGACCGTGACGGCCACCACCATTTCCTCTCAGTCGTTTCGCACACCAGGCATCAACCGACCGAGTTTTGTACTTCAAGTCGGCGTGTCTTTCCTTCGTTGCTCACTCACACAACTGCTTCCACCGCCCGTCACCAATCAGCTACTGCTCGCCCAACTCACAGTTGTTATCAACACGGCATGTTTCCTGGCCGGCACGGGCAAACCTCTCTGACGCGCGTCCTGGAATTGTGTCACTCAGGTAACGCCGTACGTGCTTGGAGAAGTTATCTAAGCACGTCAGATGTCACCTGAATGACACCATTATGGAACATTGGACTGTAAGAGGAGGAGAAATTCTAGAAACTCGTCCAACATTACCTGAATGACACCAGTCCGGAACGTTGGATTTGAAGAGGAGGAGCAGCAGGTGAACTTCATCACCGGTGGCTAACAGGTCGCCAGACATCACACCTTGAGACTTTTATCTGCGGGGTTACGTAAAAGATCGCGTTTTTAATCTCCCATATGGCTGACACACTTTGTAAGTCTGCGGCATCATATTGTTTAAGCTGTGAATACGATAACGAGAGACCAGTTGCTTCGTCTGTGACAGGAAATGAGCCACCGTTTTGATATATGTCGTTGAACACATGGCGCTCACATGGAACGTATAACAATCTTTTGTAGGTTTTAAGCAATAAATGTCAGAAATCTGTTCATTCGTTTTGAATAGCCCTGCACTTGTCTTTTCCGTATTGTACATTGACATTGTATTAATTTTAATTTTCAGTAAACTAGGAACAAATGGGTTTTCATTTCATAAGAAAATTCAGTAGTTCCGATTCTTATACGTAGTACGGATATTGGTACCAAGCATACCGATAAAGAAATATCGCTACTTACATCAGTAATAATGGATCGTCGCTGTCAGTACCTCCACTATTCATAATCAATCCACGAGACAAATTGTTAAACACCCCGTTTGGAGCACTGGAAGTGGTGTAGAATTTGTACCAGTTCAAATGATGATTTTTTTTTTTTTTTTTTTTTTTTTTGGGGTGCTGAGTTCGCGGTTATCAGCGCCCGTACAAATTCCCGATCTTTACAGAGTCCAATCACGCCGCTTTCACGAATGATGGTGAAATGATGAGGACAACACAAACACCCAGTCCACGCGGGAAGAAAATCCCCAACGCGGCCGGGAAGTGAACCCAGAGGGAGCAACGCTAGCCACTAGACCACGAGCTGCAGACTATCAGGTCATATGGCCCTCTATTTCATGACGATGAAAGATATGGCAGCGAAGTGGAATTAATGTGTCAGTTGGCTGTATGGAATCAATGTAGCACCACGGATCGACATGGAATAGTGATAGAACGGCAGAAAGAAGCTATCCCGTTTGGAAATGCCTGTAAAGTATTTCTCAATGAAGTTGCCCGGTTTGATTGTACACCACTGGGGACAGTCCATTGCATCAACAGGGAATGGTGTACCACTCGCAACCATGTAACTCTTTTCATGAACAATGGTCGTGAAATCATCCTAAAGGACTGGGACTGAAGACAAGTGTCACGCCCTTGCAATGACAATCGCTTTCAAAAACATCGTGAATTGCAGCTATCAATGAATTCAGTGTACCTCAAACAGTATAGGAACGAAAATTGCAAAGTAAACTGCATACAATGGATCATTGGCGTAGGATACCTTGTAGAAGGCCATTGCTCACACCAGCACATTAAGCTACAGGTCTTCCATGAGCCAATCAAGATGTAAATTGGGGTGTAGGTAATTGGAGGGGTTCACCGTGCTTCGAATAGTAGCAATTTTGCCAGTTTTCAAATGATACAAGGTGTTGAGTTACCCCTGGCCAATGTGGAGTGAACACGCAATATGTGGAAGGAGTAGATCAGACAGGAAATGATTATGTGATGTTTTGACGACGTTTTCTGTGTCATGACTTGGACTCACTATACAACTTACCGCAATCATGGCCACGTATATTTATTTTAACGCTCTCTCTAACCAAGTGCTATAATTTCTTCTACATCTTGGATGTGGGTGTGCTGTGGACACCCCCGTCTTCCTAGATGACAACAGCCAGTTTCACAATGTTGCAGGCATATGTTTCTGGTATGAAGAGCGAGGGTGGAACGTAGAAACTAACATCCCAACAAGCTGAGAGCTCAGCGAGATCAGACGATCAATGAGTGGCTTCAGCTGCATACATACTGTTGTGTCCTGCCAAGACGTGTCTTATAGGGCGCCTAAAGGACGCTGCGTTCTCGGAATGCTGTACAACAGTTCAAGAAAATCACATTAATAGTTTTTATTACAATAAAGAAGATTGACAATACTTAACTTCGCATTTACAAGAACGTGTCGCAAGCGATGGGTGCCATGCAGACAAGAAATGTTCTTAGCTATAGTCAATGCCCGTACAAGCAATGAATATGGATCACACGTCACTGCTATCGTCATACCGGACTAGTACTGTGCGGCCGAGGCTGGCAGAAGAGGCGCTTATATTATCTTCATTTAGAGGCTGCTCCTGTAGTGGTGCGGTCCTAGTCAGCGGGCTATTGGCTGACGTCGTCTCACAGTCTTCTCTCATGTTGTGTTCTTCATCTTCGTGCCGACGCTCGTCGATAGGCCGGAACACATACTGTCCCGTTAACCTGACCATCCAAATTACCTATTTCTCCGGAAGCAAAATAAAACGTGTATCAACGAAACATTGTTTACCTACCAGGTGACATTGAAAAGCTTGAATACCTTTCTCGTAACTTTGTTCTTTCCGAAGATACGAGAAGCAGTACGTCCTTTCTGGAAAGCCACCTAGGTTTTTATTCGAGAATCTTGGCCTCTGCTCAAGACCTACACAAAAACGTATCAGAATGTAACATTCACATGAAAAGGTCTGCATATATGGTCCCTGATCCAAATATGGCCACTTTATATACACCCTCCAGCAATTGGTGCCATCATGCGGTATTACTGCGACCTTCTTCAGAGAGCGCTAGTGACCTACGAAGAGTGCGTGAAACAAGAAGCTTTCTCTATGACAGTCCAGAACCTTGTGTTTTCTTTTCGGGGCAAAGGTATTTTTTTGCTACGTTTTAATTAGGGACTGTGTTTCACTGTGAAATATAAATATTAGGAAAGCGGATTTTAATCGCAGATAGTCAGCATTATTTGTTTTACTTTTTATTTGTTGAACATATTTTACATCAACAGTATCGTTGGCAATATCGCGCCATATGCACTGACTGCCGTTCTCCTAATATGATCTCCATGCCGGATCTAATTATGACCATGAGGCCCTATCTGGGTAAACAGCATAGCATATCATCAAATAGTTTCTCATCAGAAGGGCGAAACTGGGTAAGAATGCAATGTTCAGTGCAATGAAATTCCGGATACCGAGAACAACAATGAGGACGTATTTGAAGACTCTAAAGTCGGAAACGCTGAATCTGCAAATGTTTTGGGTCTTTCACTAGGACGTAAAACAATGTTATCTCCCAAGATGGAGGCTCAGGTCACCGAGCACTGTAAATCAATGGAGAACAATTGCAATAGGTAACATGCAGACGATGTTCAACGCATGGCTTTTCAGCTAGCCATTAGATATAATGTTGAGCATACTTTTAAATCTCAACAAGGACTCGCAGATCAGAAATGGCGGCAACTGTTCATGAGACGCCATCCAGATATCTCCTTCAGAACATTGCACCTGCTATCCCAAGATAGAATGCAGTAATTCTCAAAGGAGAACATGGACAAATTTTTTTTATCTAAAACTTGCAATGGAGAAAATATAACACATTCATCTGAAAATCTTTAATGCTGATGAAACAGGATTGAAGGTTCAGCATGAATGTAGAAAAATTGTTGCAGTAAGAGGTAGACGTTTCCTGCCGAACGTTGTTCAATTTTAATTCTTGTAACGTGCATGCCCCACATCTGGCCAATTTATTCCGCCAATGATGATTTTGTCAGGCAAGACCTTCAACGCTTAACTACCAGACAGAACTGCTCCAGGTACAATGGGGGTAAATCATTCTTCTGGAAGGATACAGCTGGCCTTGTTCACGAAATGGTTCCAGCACTTCATCAGAATTGTCAAACCATCCAAAGATGACCCACTGCCCCTCATTTTAAATGGCCACATGACAGTCTCTTGTAACGTCGACGTTATTCAGGTTGGCCCAGATAACGGTGTACCCATAGTTTGCCTGCCTCCGCAGTCCACTAACAAAAACCAACCATTGGACTTTCTTTTACGTTTCCATTAAAATCATACTATGCGCAAGAAATTGTAAAATGGTTGGATGCTTACGAAAATAGAATTTTTACTCACTATCAGATAGGTTCTCTGATGGGTCGTACTCACACAGGAGCTGCAAGCTGCAAATACGTCAGCGACTATCAGTGGGTTTTAATCCACGCTAAATTTCCCCATGGACCAATTATCGTCGAGTCATATTTTATGGAACCAGACCTTGCTCCAGAAGTTGATAATCGTACCATATCACCGAAGAATGTCCAATCTGTATCTGTCATCGAACCAAGCACTCCCATCCTTTGAGGTTCAGTTACCCTTATCACACGCTCACCTCACAAAAACATTATTGTGGACTCACACCAGAGGAAGGAAGTCAAAGAGAACTCAGCTAGAAGAAAGAAACCGGAGGCGGAAAATTAAAGTTTCTTCCTCTGAACACACTGTTGATTCTGTTGTTGAAGAAGATTTCGACTCAAAATCTGATGAAGTAGAAGTTAGTAATGAGAGCAACGGTGCTGAAGATGGAATATTCGCTGAACTACAAAGCACAAAAAAGGATTTGGTCCGTACAGTGTTTTCGTGGAACCATGAAAAATGCAATGGACGAATTTCATGTAAAACTACATTAATTTGCACTTTTAGTAACTTAAATGCTATTACTCGAGAGTTATTTAGTATTAAATAATGTTTGTAAGTCATTATGTCCTTTGCGATTTCATAACCAACTGTCAACGTTTTGTGTGCCTTTAATGCATAGGGGTCATATTTGGATAAAATTTCTGATAAATCAGGCAATGACTTGTTTTTACTATCACTTTTCATATTTTTCATAAAGTTATTACAAAAGCTGATCATAGTACATACTGGAAAAAATTGTGTCACGAAATTTTAACCCTGGATAGCTTATACCAGTAGTAACCAAAATTACTAATGTTGTGTAGGTCAGCAACGCACGCTTTTGAAACTACGGAAACTTGGCGCCAAGCGCTCTGACTGGCTTCGGGACTGCCCTGTTGCCGGATACTGTGGATTACGCATCACCGAGAATGCTTTGCCTGCCGGAGATCACAGTGGTGGGGCGAGGAACGTTTGTATGTGTAAACCGAAAACCATAGCGCTGCCCGTTAACTGACGAACGGCAAGAGGGCAGTCCCACGGCCAATCGGAGCGCGTGACGTTTTCGTGATTCAAAAATTGTGCGTTGTCGGCCTACACTACACTAGTGAGTTTGGTTCGTACTGGCATCAGATATCCACTGTTAAAATTTCGTGACACAATTCTTCTCCACCCTATATAGTAAATATACTTCATCGTATAATGCCATATTTACTTGTCTTTCTCCTAGCATTTTTGTCGATTTACAAGTGATAGTAAAAATGGGGGACATATTTGGGGACCTTACCTTATTAAAAACGTTACACAAAACAGACTGTGACTCTCCTGCACAAGGACACAGTGATCAGTAACTGAGTCATCTTAAATCGATCTCTTCCTAGACCTGACAGTACGCAAATGGAAACACAGCCAGTCAGACATTCAGTCAACTGTATTCACTTACGAGTGAGTAGAATTTGTACCTCTACGTTGGGGTACGTTATACTCGCACAAATCTTCAACTGAATACTGGTGACTGATACACTAGTCCATATTTTCTTTGTGTTTTCATTTGTTTACTGTTGATCAGAGCAAGTGGACGATTTACGTTGAACCAAGTATCTGTGCTGCGTGCTGGCACAAGAGAGTCAAAGTCTTCTTTAAGTCACGTTTTTAATGAGGTCATCTTTACGTGAATGATACGCTCTGATGAGTTAATGAACATGTGTTGGGGAGAGGATGTGCATTACCGAATAAAAACTGTGACATGCTACTTGACTACTTGAAAAATACGTACAATTCCACGTACCATCATAACTAAGAAAAATACGAAACACGGAAACATGCTGGTTAGTGTATCTCTGCTAGCTAAGTTGCATTTGCTCGTTTTTTATTTATTTATTTATTCTTTGTTTCTGGACAAATATATTTGTGGTATTCAAGATAAGTGGAAGACTGTGAAGGACAGCTGAAGAAACTTGTAGACTATCTTCGTTGCCGAATTGAGATGAGATCAGACACAAAACTCTTCAAGAAAATTGAACCGCCCTTAACATACCGGTCCATGTCAGAAACTATATGACCCAGAAAGCTGTGATATTTCTTTGTTCTCTTTGAGTTTGTTTACCAGAAGTTCAAAAATGGTTCAAATGACTCTAAGCATTATGGGACATATGAGGTCATCAATCACCTAGACTTAGAACTACTTAAACCTAACTAATCTAACACATCCATGCCCGAGGCGGGATTCGAACCTGCGACCGTAGCAGCAGCGCGGTTCCGGACTGAAGCGTCTAGAACCGCTCGGATAAAGCAGCCGGCACCAGAAGTTCGCTACACCCATTATTAAGAAAAATTATGTTCATATGAGTCCATGGGAAGACATAAAATATTAAGATGGCATTTAACATTACAGTTCAGCCTAGGATTCCAAAAAATGTCTTTGTAGGCCCGAGAACATTAAGATTTTATGTGTGTGTGTGTGTGTGTGTGTGTGTGTGTGTGTGTGTGTGTTTGTGTGTGTGTGTATGTGTGTGTGTGGGTGGGTGGGTTTGTGGGTGGGGTGGGGGAGGGTGGGTGGGTGGATGTTTGTTCGTGTGCGTGTTGGGGAGGGGGAGGAAGGTGATGCAATACTCTCCCTCAATGAATTCTGGAAGAATAAAAGTCCTGGATCAGATAAGAATAAATATAGTACAAAATACAGCAAGAACATTGGAAACCATGGACCAATTAAGAAGCTGAAATTCCTTCTCAGTATATGTCCAAGAGGCAAGAAAGAAGGGAAGAAGGTGGAAGTTAGTTGAAGGGGCAGTATCAGATTAAGAAGCAAGTCGCTTTTAAGCAGTTTATAAGGGAGAAAGATGTGTTTGCGAAAGCTTACTGATTTAAGTTGAATTTTCTCTAAACTGTAACTTACCTGACAAAAGCTCCGGTTTCTTAGGAATGGCTAAACATATAAGCATAAGAACTATGGAAATGTTTCATATAATGGAGATAGTTATATGGGTCTCAAATTAGCGTTTGGAGAGTGATATAGCTGATGCTGTGTTGTATAAAATGCCATTCTTCTTTTCTTTTTTTTCAAAAAACAAGCAAGTATAGTATCTTAGTCTCCAATATATGTACCTTCTCCATTCAGCAAACTAAATACATCTAGATCTTAAATAGATAAAAATTTGGTAGTAATATCTTCAACAGTTTCAGAATTAATAAGTTCAATGCATACGGAAACATTTTCGGTATAGATGGTTGGATCCCACCTTGAGGACTTTATCATGGACAATAGTGGCGTTTTGTGGTATTAGCGTGATATGTCCTTGGGTTCTATTGTGCTGTGTGCTTGCGTGGCTATCAGTGTGTAATCTGAACAGCGCGACTCTCGCGTTAGTTCGGCTAGATTGAAAAGGTACTTCAGAATTACACGGTCGGGCTCGCTTTTATTACGGCAGAACGGCGGCGCCCAGTGCTCGTCCCACGGGCGTCGCGCCAGCAGTGGGTCTGGGTAGGGCGCAGGCAGGTAATTACCGGCCTCAGAGGGCGCCACTTTTCCGCTTTGCCGCGCCTTCCCGTTCTCCTGGCGCGGCGGACCACTGCACGAGCTTCGGCCGCAGCCGATTGTCGCCCCAGAATTGCCCGCTCCTGCCCTGACAAGAGGGCCTCCGTCCCGCAGCACAGCCCGGGCAGATAACGGGACACGGCTGGCTGGTCCTTTATCTGCCGTGGCACCGCAACCCGCTGCGCAGCGCGGCCCATCCCATCCCCCTGTTTGCAAACGCGGCTCCCCGCCAGGGCCGTTTCCGGTCGAGTCACTGCAGTGGTGCTTCATAACATACCCCAGGATCATGAAACGTTATCCCGAACCATTCACATTGCGATGACTGTGGAACTTCGCTGCTGGCCATTGAAATTACAGCACCAACAATGACACAAATAATGAAAATTTACTTTTCTCGTATACAGTATGACAGGAACATTACATGGTAGAATCATAAAAATTTATGTACGAATATAAATGATTGTTTACGTACGGACGTTTCACATCTCCTCCTATGCCAGTGGACCGATTTCAATCGAACTTGGTACACACAACACTTACTGCCGGAAATCATCGCTGGAATCAGGTACCTGTCGAACGGATGGGAGATGAAAACGGGATGTAGCCTCAGAAGCGACAATAGCCATTCTTTAGTCATCCAGTATTTCAGAATGAGAGCACCTACTGACGTGAATGTATCGTTACATGTAACTTAAAATCAGTGGCCCAGCGTTTCTAGGCGCTACAGTCTGGAACAACGCGACTGCTACGGTCACAGTTTCGAATTCTGCCTCGGGCATGGATGTGTGATATGTTAGTTAGGTCTAATTAGTTCTAAGTTCTAGGGAACTGATGAACCCAGAAGTTAAGTCCCATAGCGCTCAGAGCCATTTGACCATTTTGAACTAATCTTTTTCTCAAAAAAATGGTTCAAATGGCTCTGAGCACAATGGGACTTAACATCTATGGTCATCAGTCCCCTAGAACTTAGAACTACTTAAGCCCAACCAACCTAAGGACATCACATAACACCCAGTCGTCACGAGGCAGAGAAAATCCCTGACCCCGCCGGGAATCGAACACGGGAACCCAGGAGCGGAAAGCGAGAACGCTACCGCACGATCAATCTTTTTCTCGCAGACAACTTTGCACAATGATAAAACGAGAAAAGTTCATTGCTTGGCAGTTGTGTCGTTGTTCATGCAAAAAAATGATGCGTGAAACACGATATTTTAATTTGTTACTAAATTTACTACGAACTGTATTCACAACACATTCTTCAGACAATATTCTCATACATCTCTGACTGTACCAGGGAAATTACATCATTGGACGACGCGTAGTTCAGGAAATACGACGTCATGAACACTGACATGCGTGTAAGACTGCTGCATCATCCCTGAAGTTTTAGTTTATTATTGCGTTGCTATTAATTCCATTCACAACAGATGTCACAGACAGTAGCCATATACACAACTGAAAGCACCTGCAAAATTATAACACTGTACAACCGATAGTTCGCGAAACACATCATAAACATTGATATTCGTGAAAATGAAAGTGGAGAGAGATATTCGCTAGAGATATAGGTGATGTAGGTGTACAGTAAGTGTTAAATATGTGTAAGACATGAGAATTACATTTGATATGTGATTACACGGGTAAAGCCACGGGTAAAATGCGCATCATGAAGATATGGAAAGATTTAAACCAAATTTAGTATACAGATTAGTTACGCTCTGGAAAAAAATACTGTGGGGTCTAGAACCACCAGTATCCCTTTGTGGTGAGCATGATAACATGGGGAGTGAATGCTGGGAGAGGGAAAGGCACAGGCAGAGAGGGGGAACGAGAAAATCTGATGGATTGGGGGAGGAGGAGATAGAGAGATAAGTACATAGACGGAAAGAGAGATGCGGAAACGGAAATGGACGGAGATACGGGAGGAGGAAATGGGCACATGGGAGGGGGAAATGTACAGGGAAAGAGGGTAGAGAAGGAGATGGACAGAGGAAGGTAGGAGGAGGACACTGGCAGAGAGAAACGAGTTGGAGATGGATAGAGATGGATGAACAATAAGATGGCCACAGAAAGGGCGAAAGAAGGAAAAGGGCTAGTGCATGATAAAATTTCAGGGTGATTAAAAAAAGTTGTTCAAATGGTTCCAAGCACTACGGGACTTGACATCTGAGGTCATCAGTCCCCTAGACTTAGATCTATGTCAGCCTAACTAACCTAAGGAAATCACACACATGCATGCCCGAGGCAGGATTCGAACCTGTGACCATAGCACCAGCGCGGTTCCGGACTGAAGCCCCTAGAACCGCTTGGCTACGGTGGCTGTAAAGGTGATTCAGGGTGCGAAATTTAGTACGGTGAGCTGCCATCTCTGGTAACAAAAACTGCTCTAATTCTGCTGAGTTTCGACCTGTATGTCATTCTATGCTGCTTCAACTCTAGACAGAGATCATCAGTATTATTGACTAGCTGCTGGTGGCGTCCTATACTGTCGACAACCAGATGTTCTCAGCGGGTGAGAGAACTTGCCGCGCATGTGGACGACAATTGAAGACCTCAATATCGGCGCAGGACAGCACCTGAAACGTATGATCGTTCGTTGTATTGTTGAAAAATTGTTGCATTGAGCCTCTATCGCTAGTGCTCCTGCTATCGATCCTACGGAGGTCTCGCTGCTAGCGCTACGATCGAAGAAGAGCCTATGTGACCAACGGCTGAAGCCGTCCTCTCACGGGACGTGAAACGCCTGTCGACGTATGACTCGTGAAGTTCTGTTCCATGTTGCACTGCAATTAAAGTGCGAATGAAAAATCTTGCATGCCAAGTTTTTCGTCGAAGAAAGGAGCATGGTCAGTGGGATGCGACATCGTCTTTATTTTACAAACAGAACTTAGAAGCCGCCATGTAGTATTCAGTGAAACTAATTAATTCGGTGTGTTTCCTTTCTCATAGAGAACATGGTATGAAAATAAGCTGTTTCAAATCATCAGTAAATTCAGGATCTCTCGAAGAAGTTTCATTTTAGCTGCGATGCGTTGCAATAAAATGACACAAAACTACGTTTGGGTATATAAATGCTTCTTTTATATAATGCTTTTAGTGTTATAAATTGTGTGCTGCGGAAGTATACCGTTTCAGCGCTGCCGCACAATGATGATCTAACGAAAGCGTGATATTTGATGAAATTTGTTATAGTTAAATCTCAAATAATGGGCATTTATAAATACAGTCTTCCCAAAAGCTATACTACGTTTGGAGGCCTAGATGCCACGATGAAGCCAACGTTTAACTGTTAGCGTCCTGACTCCGAAGAGGGAGGTAGCAGGTTCGTACACATCTCCTTCCAGCTAATTTTCAACCTTTGTTTCAAAGAGATTCTGGATGTCGCTTAGTAATTTCATAGAAGTATAACATGCAGTAGCAAACTCGATCTACTGTAAATAACGTATTTGCTCCAATTGCAACACCATGGAGGAGTTCTACGACATAAACAGTGAAGGCGTGTTTCTACATCTGAAAGATGATGACTATTCAAGTTTCGTTCCAATCGCTTAAAAGTAGTGCTAATAGTGCCACTGTGAGGATGCAACTCAGTATTACTTTAAATACACGCAGAAACTGTTGTCAGCGTTATTTGCCTTTGAGATTAGTCGTGATGAGTTGATGTTAGCCCGGCACTTCTTTAAGGCGACAACAACCCCATTATCAACACCTCACTGAGTTGGATAGAGGTCGTGCAATAGGGCTACTAGACGGTTGATGTTGCTTTGCAATACTGCAGTCGTACATGCAAGGAACGTAGTAGCTACAGATTATTGCTGTCATCCGTGGTCACCGGTATTTAAGATCGCAAGAAGCCCGGAATTCGGACGCCCAAGTGACACTACAGAGAGGGAAGAACATTGGGCGTATGGCTCTGGCTCATCTTACATGGTGACAATATTGAGCTATATGAAACAACGAAAAATAAAAGCGTGAACTAATTACAAACTACGACGCACAGACACTTATTCAGCATGTAAACGTCACTAAAGATATTCGCATTTAGGTTATGACATGCTCGATATGCCTGCCATCTTTGGCGATGATGTGGCGCGGAAGAACAGTGAAATTCTACAGGACCGCTGAAGCTTCGGAACATCGCTGCTGTCGATGACCTTCTAAATGGCTATTTTCAGCTCAGCAATGGTTTTGGGGTTATTTCTATAAACCTTGTCTTTAATAGAGCCCCATAAAAAGGAGTCGCATCTGTTCAGGTCCGGAGAATATGGCGGTCAATCTAAGCCCATGCCGGTGACCTCCAGATACCTCAGAGTCAGAATGCGGTCCCAAAAGTGCTCCTCCAGGACATCAAACACTCTCCTGCTTCGATGGGGTCGAGTTCCATCTTGCATGAATCACATCTTGTCGAAATCCGGGTCACTTTGGGTAATGGTAATGAAATCCTCTTCCAAAACCTTCAAGTACCGTTCGGTAGTCACCGCGTCATCACGGAACATCGCATCGATTATTCCGTGCCTGGACATTGCACACCACACGGTAGGCCATTGAGCGTGAAGAGACTTCTCGCTCGCGAAATGCTGATTCTCAGCCCACCAGATGCGCCAGTTTTCTTTATTGACGAACCCATCCAAATGAAGGTGCGCTTCGTCGTTAAGCCGAACCATATATGAGAATACTGATTCACATCATGCCCTGCGGCCAACCGTGCATTTTTAACGTCCTAACGCACACCGTTCCGAAGTTATGATAATTTTTTTCATATAGTTGAATACTTGTCACCCTGTAGTACAACTGCAATAGCAATTTCAGCAGTAGTTGCTACCGCAGTAACACAACGAAGTGTTAGAAATCTATTGTTTCAATGACAGCTCCGAGCCAGACGATCTGTAACATGCATTCCACTGACCCCAAACCATGGCCATCTGCGACTTCAATTGTGTCAAACGAGAGCCCCTTGGAAGTCGGGGTGCAGGTCTTTTCTGTTTTCTGATGAAACCTGGTTCTGCCGCGGTGCCTGTGATGACCGTGTGTTGGTTAAAAGGTGGCCAGTTGAGGTCCCAGAGTCACCGTTTGGACTGCGATATCGTGTGAGAGCAGGAGCGCTCTCGTGTTATCATACGCAGCCTTGCAGCAAATTTGTACGTCAGTCTGGTGATTCGACCTGCTTTGCTGCCATTCATGAACCGCATTCCAAGAGGTGTTTTCCAACTGGTAAAGCTCGCCCATATAATGCAGCAGTAACCAAATATGCTCTACACAGTGACGATATGTTGCTTTGGCTTGCTCGATCAACAGATCACTCTTCAGTCGGGTATGTATGGAACATCATCGAAAGACAACTCCAGTCTCATCCAGACAGCACTGATTATCCCTGTACTGATCGGACAAGTGCGAAAGACATGGAATTCAATCGCACAAGCTGACATCCGTCACCTGAACAACAAAACACACGCACGTTTGCATTCTCCCATTATACATTCTGTCTGTTTCACCATTTATTGATGTACCAGAAGTTTTCATTTGCAATGGATTGTGTCGCGTTTACATTAACCTGTAATCGTGCAATGCTAATCATTTAAATATGTTATCTAGACAAATGTACTCCCGAAAGTTCATTACTCAAAACTCATTACTTTTTATTGTTGCGATTTTCTTTCCGTCGACGTATATACAGGGTGTATCATTTTAACACAAAATGGGGAGTAGCTCGTGATAGCGATGAGATACAGCAAAATATTATAGATAAAAGCAGTATGTGGCAAAGAGGGTCACGCACTGCTAGCGGTGGCCTTGAACAAGATTTTGAAAGTGATTTGAAATGATTTTTAAAATTGCAATCCTACTATTTAATGCAAGAGTTGAAAAAAAGCGGCAAAGTTTATGTATAAAATGATTTATTATTTTTAGTTCTATAAGATATTAACATGGAATGGTGGATAGATGCAGCAAAATAAAATGTCAGATAGAAATTGTAAGGGGCAAAAGGGGTGATGTCTCATTACCAGAAACCATTATTTTTAAAGTAATTATCGGAAACCGTTCCAAGTTTGCGTTTTGTGTTATGGAAATCCCTATTTCTGACGTCAAATTTGAAAAGAGCGTAGAGAAATTTGAACTGTATGTTTTAATTAATTGGTTTATTGACAAAAATAAATACATAACAACGAATAAACGTTATTTTGAAGTTTTCAACACGGAATAAATGTAAATGTAAGTCATTGAGTGAGTCCACTTTCATTCCTCGGGATGCCACTTCCAAATTGTATTTTGGTGTATCCTTTCTCTATTCCGATTTAATCCCTACAAAAACTAAAAACATATTTCCTTATATTTTTCGATGCCACTGAGCCACAGTCATGCAATATCTTTTAAAAAAGTAAGCAGCCATTTTTCTGTATGTTATTATATCTATCTTTTGCATATCCATATTTCGTGCTTTTATGTCATTATGAAGCACAATGCTAAAGTTTGATGGATAAATAATCCATGCATTAACAAATATAACTTCACAGTGGTCTGATAATCTTTACCACTGTACTTGGTAACGGCACAAAGGCCGAAATCTACATAGTACGAAAGATAAATATAACGATACAGAGTCAAATGGGAGTTAAATTTTTATAAAAAAATTCATTTGACCTCCATGGAACCTACATGTCACCTTGAGTAATTCATCATTTTATACGTGAAATTTTCCGGTGTTTAAGATCTTCAGTCAAACATTGGTATAGGTTGCGTTGATTTGGGGGAAGAGACCTAAAAGCGAGGTTAACTGTCCCATCGGTTTAGGGAAGGATGGGGAAGGAAATCGGTCGTGCCCTGTCAAATGATCCATCCCAGCATTTGCGTAAAGCGATTTAGGAAATCATGGAAAATCTAAGTCGTGATGGCCGGACGGGAAAGTAACCGTAGTCCTCCCGAATGCGAGTCCAGTGTGCTAACAACCGCGCCACCTCAATCGGTTCAAACATAGGGTCTCCCACTTATATTATACACTCCTGGAAATTGAAATAAGAACACCGTGAATTCATTGTCCCAGGAAGGGGAAACTTTATTGACACATTCCTGGGGTCAGATACATCACATGATCACACTGACAGAACCACAGGCACATAGACACAGGCAACAGAGTATGCACAATGTCGGCACTAGTACAGTGTATATCCACCTTTCGCAGCAATGCAAGCTGCTATTCTCCCATGGAGACGATCGTAGAGATGCTGGATGTAGTCCTGTGGAACGGCTTGCCATGCCATTTCCACCAGGCGCCTCAGTTGGACCAGCGTTCGTGCTGGACGTGCAGACCGCGTGAGACGACGCTTCATCCAGTCCCAAACATGCTCAATGGGGAACAGATCCGGAGATCTTGCTGGCCAGGGTAGTTGACTTACACCTTCTAGAGCACGTTGGGTGGCACGGGAAACATGCGGACGTGCATTGTCCTGTTGGAACTGCACGTTCCCTTGCCAGTCTAGGAATGGTAGAACGATGGGTTCGATGACGGTTTGGATGTACCGTGCACTATTCAGTGTCCCCTCGACGATCACCAGTGGTGTACGGCCAGTGTAGGAGATCGCTCCCCACACCATGATGCCGGGTGTTGGCCCTGTGTGCCTCGGTCGTATGCAGTCCTGATTGTGGCGCTCACCTGCACGGCGCCAAACACGCATACGACCATCATTGGCACCAAGGCAGAAGCGACTCTCATCGCTGAAGACGACACGTCTCCATTCGTCCCTCCATTCACGCCTGTCGCGACACCACTGGAGGCGGGCTGCACGATGTTGGGGCGTGAGCGGAAGACGGCCTAACGGTGTGCGGGACCGTAGACCAGCTTCATGGAGACGGTTGCGAATGGTCCTCGCCGATACCCCAGGAGCAACTGTGTCCCTAATTTGCTGGGAAGTGGCGGTGCGGTCCCCTACGGCACTGCGTAGGATCCTACGGTCTTGGCGTGCATCCGTGCGTCGCTGCGGTCCGGTCCCAGGTCGACGGGCACGTGCACCTTCCGCCGACCACTGGCGACAACATCGATGTACTGTGGAGACCTCACGCCCCACGTGTTGAGCAATTCGGGGGTACGTCCACACGGCCTCCCGCATGCCCACTATACGCCCTCGCTCAAAGTCCGTCAACTGCACATACGGTTCACGTCCATGCTGTGCGGCATGCTACCAGTGTTAAAGACTGCGATGGAGCTCCGTATGCCACGGCAAACTGGCTGACACTGACGGCGGCCGTGCACAAATGCTGCGCAGCTAGCGCCATTCGACGGCCAACACCGCGGTTCCTGGTGTGTCCGCTGTGCCGTGCGTGTGATCATTGCTTGTACAGCCCTCTCGCAGTGTCCGGAGCAAGTATGGTGGGTCTGACACACCGGTGTCAATGTGTTCTTTTTTCCATTTCCAGGAGTGTATATAGAAACTCTTCATCTTTCAAATCACCTTGATAATCACTTTCACGATCGCGGCCATTAAGGGGGATAGGACGTCAAACGGGCCGACTTGGAGCAGGGGAGGTACCACAGGACATTTTAATTTCTACTGTCTGTACTTTTAGAAATAAATTCATAAAACTTTGTCAGCATGACAGGAAGGATTCAGAATTTACGCTCATAGCAGTGGAAGTTCGAAAACATAACAAAATAATTTTTTTTACATGTGAAATTTCATCATTTTTTTTTCACTTACTAATGACAGTATTTGTTGCTAAAGGTACACTTTTCTTCATAAGTAAGAGAGACCCTTCGATGAATTTTGCACAGCATACAAACCATACTTAAAGGTGTCTAAATCTCTAGAATTTTCCAAATCTATTAAAAACAATGGTAAAAATTGAGGTAATTAAGTATAAAATTTGTGTTTTTTTCTAAACATTTTTCTAGAGTTTCATACACCTGTGAGTATGGTATGTATGCTGTGCAAAATTCATCGAAGAATCTCTCTAAAGTATGAAGAAAAGTATACCTATAGCAACAAATGCAGCCATTAATAAGGGAAACAAAGATGAAATTTTGTACTGAAAAAAAAATTATTTTGTTATGTTTTCGAACTCTCACTGCAATGAGTGTGAATCCTGAATCCTTCCTGGTGATGCTGACGAAGTTTTATGAATTTATTTGTAAAAGTATAGACACTGGAAATTAAAATGTCCTGTGATGTCTCTCCTGCTCCAAGTCGGCCCGTTTTAAGTCCTACCCCCATTGATAACAATACGTAACCCACTTAACCATCTACAACTCATCTCTACCACATATTATTCCCTATCGTGGATTAAAATATCTGCTTTTGGTTTTATGCACTGCCTCGTTTCATGTCTTGTCGGTAAATATCTTTTTCGATTATGGTGAGAAACTTCGAAGAAAATTCCCCCTTCCATTCAAATGAAAATATGAGAGAATTCCCAATCTTGAAATCTACATGCCGAAGTACGTCTCTTCAGAGTGGTAGCAGTCAATAAAACATCGAGAATTTGGATATTACGCACGCACAGAGTGACGGTAGACGCTATACTTTAACTAAATTCAATTTAGAACCAACGTTCTGGTGAATATTTAATTGAGATAACGAAAATTTCGACTAGTTTGTATATCAGACCCTTATACAGCATTACTCAGTGTTCAAGCCATCGATGAGTCCGATATCTTCTTTGTGCTTTCCTCCGCTTTTCTTCGAGAGTCGCTAATAGAGATAACGTCGTTTTTCGCAAGTCACATTTACGCGCCACATGCCGCAAACTGCCGTTGAAGACTGCTGAGGTTGCAAACCACTTTTCGTGAGATGTAGCAGCCCGTTTATGAGCTTGCAGCAGGCACGATGTACACTATATCTGGTGTGTTTAGCGATGGGAAACACGTCCCGTGTGAGGAAGATTTAAGTGAAGGTTGGACCCTTAGAAGTCAGCAGAGCATCAACATGGCAACAACACTGCAGAGTGAGAAGACAGGCAGTTATCGCGTGACTGCTGGAGCGCTGGCTGAGCTCTCTACCTGAACTGTAATTTACTAATTGCCCTGCAATTTATGTGCCTTATTACTCTGAGTTATTAACTTATGCTGTCTTGATTATTGTAAGGAGATGCTTCGACTGAGAAGTGAAGCTCTAGATCAGGGCCGCGCAAGGTGCATGCACCGGTGCATCGCACAGTGCAGAGTGCAGAAGACGGCTGCGCTATGTTGACGACGGTGCAGCCCCCCTACTCCTGGGCTTTGCGCAACAGCGCTGCCTCTCACTTCCTTAGCTCGTGTCGCTCGCGCCGCCTGTCTCGACCTGTTTCAAAGCTTCTACCCTGTTGTCTTCGTCGTTGCCAAATACTAATGTACACTAGGTGGAGAGCTTAGTTTGGTGTACCGGTACAAAAGTGATTTATATAATAACTGTAATGGTAACAATTTTAAATTTGGTTTCAACACAAATGTATCTTCTTATGCGCTCTTTATTTTATTTGCAATTATGCTACTAAGATCTGGAACAAGAGATTGGCCGACAACAGTTCTGAGAGAATTTTTTAAATTACAGTTAGAAATACTCGTACGCCATCTAGTTTTTGTACAAGACAGAACAGAAAAAAACCTTTCACATACACAAGTGGAACCAAACATAGAAATGATCTTCGCTGCTTCTCAGTGTAACTTGGGAAATTCTTCCTTCGGCAAATTCTGGTAGAATTGGAGCAAACCTTTTGTATTGTAAAACACATCCTTTCGGTGAACATCGCTTTGCAAGGCGCACTTTCAACATCGAGAATTGGCTGCAGATAGGTAATTTCCCGAAATAATAACAAAGCCAATGTTAATAAATGAAAGTAATGTAAGCCGTTGTTTCGAAGTTGTAAAATGCGATAGATTTTAATAAACATGTAATGTGTACTATTGGTTTTAATGTAATGTTACACTTGCATATGTAACGCAATCTCCTTTATTTAGCTGTATGTCATATACCGGCACATTACGTGGAATCGGTCGTTAAACGCATTTTCAAGGGATTGTAGCACCTCGATGTATTTTTCAGAGCGCGCTCTTTCCTACACAGATGCTGTCAAACAAAAACATAGTACCGTTTTGATTAGAGCGGTAATAAAAATCAGGCTGTTTTAATAAAGGTGCAATTTATATCTCGCTTACCAAGCTCAGCAAAGTGTTGCGTATTTTTCTCTGAAAGGTTGTCTTTGAGGAGCTTCAGTTTATACTGGAAAGCGTTTATTTTGCTGATCATACCGTTGATGAGATTGTTTTCTTTTTGGAGTTCCAGACTTACATCATTTAGGAGAGCCATAATGTCTACTAAAAATCCTAAATCAGCTACCCATTCAGGGTCATGAAAAAGTGGCTCCGGACGTCCTTTGCTCTCCAAAAACTGAGCCACACTGTGGCATAGTCGAAAAATTCGGGAAATCACTTTCCCTTTGCTCAGCCAGCGCACCTCAGCGTGGTAGGGAATATCTGGATACTCCTCTTCAAAGGAAATCTAAAATTCTTTGAATTGACGATGAGTGAGTCCATGAGAACGAATGTAGTTCACAATACGCACCACTACCTTCATCACAGCTTGAAGACCGATAACTTTCGCACAAAGAGCCTCTTGGTGTGCAAAACAATGAAAGGACGGTAAATTCGGCATGTTAAGTTTGTTCCGCAGTAGGCCAATAAACCCTTTTGCTTTACCGCACATTGCTGGTGCCCCGTCTGTGGTTACGGAAAACAGCTTTTCCCAAGGGAGTTGTATTCCTTCAGCTGCCATTTCAACATCTGCTAAAATATCCGCCCCTGTAACAGTGTCCTTCAACGAAATCATATACAGGAGCTCTTCCGTTACATGTAGGTCGTCGTCCACACCACGGAAAAATATTGCTAAATGAGTCGTGTCGTTAATACCCGTGGACTCATCATGTGCGATGGAGTACGCTAGGAAGTGTGCAATTTTGGCTACCAGTTGTTCATGCAAATTCTCAGCAATGTCGTTGATTCCCCGATGTATGGTCATTCTGGAAACTGGTATTCTGCTGTACGCGGGAGCTAATGTGGGATTCATTGTCTCTACTACGTCCAACATAACGTTTTTTATTAATGGCCCGTCCATAAATAGCCTCCCAGCTCTTGTTAAACGTAGAGAAACTTCGTAACTAGCTCTGAGAGTCCTTCGCAACACCCCTCATCTTCTTCACCCTGAAGTAGAGAAAAAAAGATATGTTAGAAATAATTTATGCGAAAACGAAAACTAAGGAATCTAAACAAATGTTATTTCGTTTCGCATGACCTTTAACTAAAATATACATGCTGAAGTACTTGCAACAAACCTCGTTTGTAGATACAGAATGCTCTTCTGCAAGAGTTTGCAACTTCTGTAATTCTTCCTCTCTGGCATCCCCTATTATATCGCTATACTTTTCTGAATGCAATTTGCTGTAGTGCCTTTAAATAGACGATTTTCTGACACACGTAATTAGTGTACCGCAGATTAGACATTTGGCTTTATCGTCACAACGCACAAAAAAGTAGGAGAGTTCCCATTCCGGTTTAAATTGACTTTCGGCAATTTTCCCTTTTTTTGGAGCAGATGGTTCCATTATTCCGGTAATTGTCTTGCGCTTACGTATTCCAATGTTGACTAAGCCGTCTGGCAGCGCATTCGGCAGCGCACAGCGTCGGCCTCACCTAGCAAGCCGAGTTGAGGCGAAGTATGCCGAGTTGAACCGATGCACTGTGCAGGCACTCGCTGCACCTCGCTTTGCACGCGTGCGGTTTTCCGTGTTTGTGCGGCCCTGCTCTAGATTGTCATTAATAAATTTTTTGACTTTGTTATTTGTCCATGCTAACTCTAGCACGTTCCACATACCACCCCTATGTTCACTACCGTTTCAGTTACGTAATGACACCTTAATGAGTGTGACATATAACTTCTGTCATCGAGATTGGTGGCTATGTATGATGTTATAGTGTTGTGTCCTCTGTGGTACACAATACAGTCACACCACGTGCTAGGTCGTTATGATGATCGCGAATGTGATATGGCAGTGCTCGTTCGTGGAGCCTTTATAAACGGATGTGACCTGTTAAGGCTATACGGAAAACAGGCCCTTGTCAGAAGAGACAAGTTCGTGCTACTCGTGTCAGAAAATTTACATGGAAGTATTGGCTTCAACAGTGAAAAGTACATGTCTTGAAGAGTTGGAAACAAACACGTTTATCATGCTAAAAGATTTTTGATGAAATTTCTCTGAGAACAAATACTGACAAGATCCTCAGGAATAAAAATTGTTTCAAAACGTCTCTCCTGGGTATTAGGAGAGAGACAGGTTTAGTAGCGGTACAAGCTACTTCATGACTATCGAATGGCAGACGGTTACATACCTCAGCCTGGGGCCATGTTTCCCAGTGAAGATGGGCTACCTTTGATACCATGAGTGCTAGAGTGTCAGAATATGCAGCTGGCAGACACTGGCCACATAAA
Organism: Schistocerca americana; assembly: GCF_021461395.2. Lineage (NCBI taxonomy): Eukaryota > Metazoa > Arthropoda > Insecta > Orthoptera > Acrididae > Schistocerca > Schistocerca americana. The sequence goes on along the minus strand of NC_060125.1, from coordinate 318,546,383 downwards.
AATAATATCAAACTAGCAGTGGCTCCTCAAAGAGTTAACTCCTCAGAATCTGCAACAGAACTGCAATTAGTTACAAAATTTCTCTTCCACTTACTCTTCCGTCCGATTGTTAACTCGCACTGGTTATTTGTGATATGTTCACCTTAAAATGGGTTCTGGCATTACAAACTGGTGCTCTACGGTAGGTCTGGTACCATAATATGGGATTTGTTTCTCCCCCAGAAACACGATCCTCTTGGAATTAACCTGCTTGGCGTAATGTAACTGTGAGCATAGAGAAACTCGTTCTGACCGCCAGGACCCTTTGCGTCGCTTTTTTTCTTCTAGTGACGTCTTTATATTTATCTGCTTGCTAACCTCGTCTCCATGGGTGGGTTTGGACATCTGCGTGTAAGTGTTTTAAATATATTGGCTATTAATGAACCGGTATGTTTCTCAGCTCGATCCAAATGAAGCTCCGAAACGAGACAATGATGAAAGGTATCGATATTAGCGGGAATCAAAACTGTTTTGTGAACCTGAATGAATGTGTTCCCATTCTTTTTCCGGTGTCTACATCCTGTACAAGCTATTAATGTTTCTTGCGGTTGTCTCACTACCACATTTATCAATTTCTCCGTGTTTTGGGAATTATTTATCTTCCTATATACATAGGTATGTGAATATTGGTATTTACATAGGATCTTGGGTGGATGTTAAGGAATTAAAATTGTTGTTAAAATGTTAGTATATATTTCCCAAAGAAGTCACTTTATTTTCAAGCCGAGCATATAACTTTAAAATCATGTAAATATAGTTAGATTACTATTAATCTATAGATTGGCTTCCTTCACTCTGTCTAATACAAAATTAGAGCGAATACGAAGGCCAGAAAACCTGCAGCGTTAGGGAACTGGCATATATCCGCTTAATAGTTCAGACTTTCATTTCTACAGATTGTTAGGGGCAGATGCTTTTGTTTGTATCATGACCTTTGGTTGTAGTTAACATTTATCGGATCTGTGCTACATGTTAAAATTTGCGTTTTATAGCACTCTTCACCGATAAATTCCTAATTTAATACTTATTCATAGAAATTTCCGAAACGTTGCGCTAAAACTGTCTTTTATACAGAATGAGCATATAATGGCTCGAAATGTTATGGCTTCAAATGAAGACTTCTTTGAGCCCTCAGTTCTCTGACTGGTTTGATGCTGCCAGCGATGATTTTCATTCTTGCGCCAACTTCTTCATCTCAGAGTAGCAGTAGCATCCTACGGCCTTAACTATTAGGCAGGTGTACCTCAACCGCTATCTTCCATGCAGCTTTTACGCTCTAGAGCTCTAATACCATACAGACTTTTCTCTGACGTCTTAACACACGTCTTGTCATCCTGTCCTTTATCCCTGTCGATGTTTTCCATATTTTCCTTCCTTCGCCGATTCTGCGAATGACCTCCTCATTCCTTACAATTTCAATCTACGAAATTCTCAACATCCTGCTATAGCACCATATCTATAACCTCTCCGACGCTCTTCCTTTATGGTTTTACCTCAGTCCATGATTGACTACCTTACAGTATAGAGTACAGACATACATTCTCAATAACTTCTTCAGCAGATTAAACATTAAGTCTCATGTTACACTAACAGACTTCTTCTGGGCAGGAAAGTCCTCTGTGCCAGTACTAGCCTGCGTTTTATGCCTCCTTGCTTCGTGTATCATCGGTTGTTTTGTTTCCAAGCTGACAGAATTCCTTAATTCCATTTATTTCGTGGTCCACAATTTTGATGTTAAGTTTGTCGCTATTGTCAGTTGTGGTACTTCTCATTATTTTCCTCTTTCTTCGATTTACACTTACTCTATATCCTCTCCTAATTAGGCTGATTATTCCATTCAACATGTCCTGTAATTCTTTATGTCTTTCACTGAGCATTGCACTATCATAAGCGAAATTTATCACTGATACCCACTCAGCCCCAAATTTGAATCCCACTATTGAAGCTTATATTTGTTTGAGTCCTATCCTATGTTCAGCTCACCATATATACGGATCTTCTATCCATTTCACTTCACAGGCTCCCACTTTACCTAGACTGAGCCTTGGCATTTCTCTTACCAGATTTGCTAGCTTCCCTACCACATTCAGATCTCCGACATTCATCGTGTGACCTTTAGTGTGTTTTTATTTCGTTGAGTTTTCAATATTTTTCTGACAAACTCACTCCCATACCGAAGATTTGAATGGCGGACTAAGCAGAATATTTTGTCAATAGAGAGATCATAATAACACTTTTCTATTACAGGCCACATGTCATATGGATACACACTGTGTCTTTAATTCAGTGGTTTTCATTGCGTTCTGCATCCATATGCTGTTTGTCAAAGCTGTGGGCAAAAACTGCCCTCATATTCTGTCCACTTCCCTGCCCACTTTGACAACGCCGTTGACAGACCAAGGGTGACTTTTTATACCAGTATTTTTCAGCCGCTGTAATTTCTAACTTAAGAATTTGCTGTTTTTGAACCCAGGACCGAGAACGTTTGCAACTGACGCGTATCTGTGGACTACTGCTGCATTAAGCACGAGATTAAATATTCTGGTTTTATTTTAATTAAGCATTTTTTTGTGAATCTTCAGTCTTATGGCTGGTTCCATATGGACCGCCATGAATTCAGTTCCTGTGCCATCATCTTCATCTCAGAGAACTACTAGCGACTTACGACCTCAATTATTTGCTGGATGTGTTCCAATCTCAGCCTTCCTCCACATTTCCTGCCCTCTACAGCTCCCTCTAGTACCATGAAAGACATTGTCTCACTTTCATGGGCCTTATTTAGAGATCAAACACGAAAAAATTCAGAATGTCAGATGACTAGCTGTTAAGAATCTATCCAAATTAATCAATTGTATTGACTTTAAGCTAAAGGAATTGACAGGTAACAACCAAAATATAGTAATACATGGTCTCTGAAATATATTGTTCGAAACTCACTGGAAAAATTAAGGTGAATGATGTCTACTGGGTGATAAACATTTGTTTCGGAGCTCTACCTTTAAAACCAGATGTAAGAACATTGTCATTGGAAGAAAGTGGAACCTGTTTTCTATTTGGTAATCTCACGTTGGCGTCCACTTTAGCTAAATGTCCAACTGTTGCAGAGCATTTCCTAATTTTAAACTCAAGAGAAAAGAACTCAGTTGGAAAATTGAAAAACATTTTTTCTGCTTCTGGACGCCAAAGCCAAACATTTCAAAGCGATGAGGGTAAAGAGCAACGATGTATCGTGGTCACTTACCTTGCAACCGCGTATTCTTAAAATGTAGATTCACATTACCGTCACCTGGAAAAAGGGACAAATTTAAAATGGCATTTGTTATAAGTATTGACATGTCCACTGTAATAGCTACCTGTGTGTATGAAAGCCATACCTGGAAGACAAACACAGAAGTACCAAGATATAGCCCTTCACGATAACAAACATGAAAAGAGATAGCAAAGAAAATAGATGTCATCTAACCTTGCCAGGAAACTCAGAAATTCAGATACTGTCAAGAACAGAACACCAAAAATGTTTCCACTAAGTTATTTGTGTCATCTGTCAGTACAAGTATCATACAAAAAAAATAACGTTAGGCATATAAAATGGAAGACATGATTTTTACTAGAAACAACAATTCTGTTACACAAATGAAACTTTCATTTACTTCCCTACATAAAAACCTTCTACTTTCCAACATTTGCCATGTTTGGATATGAGCTTCTGAATTCCGATGCTATGTTCTTGTGCTTCACGTTCATTAAGGAAGGTAAATCAGTACAAATCTCTATAGTAAGTCTCTATGAAAACTATGGCCTGACGTCCAAAACAGGGGGTAAAAAATCATTTCTGTTTCCCCACGAAAATGCCCGCCATCACACTGTTGCTGCATCTCAATAATTGTTGGATCAAACTGTAATGTACTTTCTGACCATCCACTGTTGAGTATGGACCTTGGTCCTAGCGATTGCCACATTTTTTTTATAAACTGAAAGAAATTTTCTAAACGCTTCGGAAATGATGAAGAGTAGGAGATTGCAATGATCACCTGGCTAAATGAACTGGTTGCAGAATAGAATAATGTGGTAAATCTAAGGTCATGTCAGATATGACTAACGTTTGAATTTAGGAAGTGAGCTTTTAGCATGTGAAGGAAGGCTCATGTATGTGACAGCATTGTCTTTTCCAACAAATATTGTGTTCTTTATTTTGTATTATGTTACATAACAGTTTCAACTAGACTGTCGTATGACTCGAGAAAATCTTTTAAGAGATAAACAAATTAAATTGGAATAAAATAATTCCCAATTGATAATGAAATACAAATTATTATTAGTGATTGCTAACACATAGCTACATAGATTTTGATTTCCCATGTTAAAGTGCAGGCATACATAGATGTGAGGAAACTGTGAAAGAATTTTGGACGGTGATGACGCCAAGGGCGCAGTGTAGGCCACAAAATCTCAAGAAGTCCGCACCCAGTGCTATTCGCAGAATTGATACTCGTCCTCTGTGTGAAGGGAAACGCAAGGCAGGCGAAATCAGCCAGAGAAATGTTTTGTTAAGTATGAGAAAGAAAAAAGCAAAAGCAGCACTGTTACAATTGACGCCATCTATCAACGGACAGACAATATGTGCAGTACATCAGAGACTGTCGTCTGCAGTACGTGTGCCATATTGTGGCCAGAGTCGCAGAAGAACGGCGTTTGTGGGAGGAAACAGCGAGAAGTGAGAATTAACCAAGAAACACGGGCTGCTAAGACAAAATCTTACAGGGTGGAATGGGAACACGTAGTTGGGACTTCGCTGTAGAACGTGAGATGCTGACACCCGATCGGGTGGAGACGACCTTCGACCTACTGTAGCAAGAACGTGATTCACCCGGAAACCGTACACGTCTCCACTGACCGGCTGTCGAATACCAATAGTCCTGTGCCCAATGCTATCGTAACTGACGATGTCGTTGGGTCAACATGTAAACAAGTAGGGATGATCTGTTGTGGAGCCCTATGTTCAACAATGTACGGTGTACACTTGAGCTCTGAAACACTTGAGCGTGAACCAACATTGTGCTCTTTCGGCAGAGATACCACGATCAACATCTATCCTGCCTTACGGAGCAGAGACGCATCCGACCCCGATGTTCTGTGGAGAGTCGTGGACGTCCAGCCCTTTAGCTCCCAGTGGCAGTTTCACTGTCCTACCTTTATCCGTAGATGTTCACGACAGTAGCAAGTTAACATTCCAACAGCATCGCCGATTTCAAGATACTCTTTCACAGGCTCTGCGTAATATCTTTCTGTACTGCAATGGATTTCTCAATTTGAAACCTATTCCCAAGGGTGACACCTCATCCGTGTCTGCTCCTGCTCCGCTTACACACTTTCGTTACGTGCTCACAACGCCGCCAGACGGCATACAATTTCGGGGTGGGCAGTGGTCATAATGTTTTGGCACATCAGTATAAGTTACACGTGCGTCTCTGGCGCCTCGTCGGGGCCTCCCACGACGCAGAGTAACGTGATCGGCGCGCGTGTTTTCGGCAGGCACGGAGGCGGCGCTGGAGGGCGTGCGCCTGCTGGGCGCGCAGCTGGCGGCGAGCGCGCCGGGCCGCGTGGTGGTGGCGTGGCGCGCGCTGGGCGGCTCGCTGCGCGACTTCCTGGCCCAGCTGGACGGCGTGCACGACGTGCTGCAGGAGAAGGCGCGCGCACGCGCCGGCTTCGTCTTCTCGCAGTCGCAGGACGGCGCGCACACGCTGCTCGTGTCGTGCGAGCGGCCCGCCGCCGCCTTCCTGCTGGCCGGCTGCCTGCGCGCCGTCGCCGACACGCTCTACGGCACGCCGGCCGACGTCGTCGTCACCAGGGACCCGGCGGACTGCCGCCGCTTCAGGTCAGCATCGTACACCACGTCCCCACCGTCCCGTTAACACAATGCTCTCGTAGTCCTACGCACTCTTAAACTTCAGATGCCCTGAATGAGATTTTCACCCTGCAACATAGTGATATGAAACTTCCTGGCAGGTAAAACTGAGTGCCTGACCGAGACTCGAACTCGAGACCATTGTCTTTCGTGGGCAAGTGCTCTACTATCTGAGGTACCCAACCACGACTCACGCCCCGTCCTCACAGCTTCATTTTTGCCATTACCTCGTCTCCTACCTTCCAAACTTAACAGAAGCGAAGGGCAAAGGTCCCGAGTTCGAGTCTCGGTCCGCCACACAGTTTTAATCTGCCATGAAGTTTCAGATAATCCTCTTGTTCTTACTGTGGTTTTCTTAAATCCCTTTTTCTTAGGCTAGAAATACATTGGGTAGTAGAATCCCCAATGCCAGGTTTTGTAGGTCCCAATGGAGGGTGGAAAGGCAGGTGTAAAGTAGTTATCGTGGTCGTGGTAGCCCCTCATCCCAACCTGGAGGTTTACCAGTGGGTGATGATGATGTTTGTTGTGTTGAGCGGTCAACAACCCGGTCATCAGCGCACGTACGAAGTCTCAATATTTTCACAATCCAATCTAGCCACTAATGACGAGGATGATGATGAAATGAGGAGGACAACACAAACACCAAGTCCCCAGGCAGATAAAATTCCTAAGCCCGCCGGGAATCGAACACGGGACCCCACGATCCAGAGGCAGCTACGCTAGCTACTAGCCCACGAGCTGCGGACTGCACCAGTGGGGAGCAGGAGTAACTTTATAGTGACGCTCATGTTGCAACCATACACTTTCCCTAGACTTTGTTATCATACAGCGATGCTCCCAGTCCACATCCACTGGGAAGCATGGGCGTTAAGTCGACAGTCTTCGGTGTTCATTTTATGTTGGACCTCACGCCAAGTTGTCATATGGATGAAATACAGTACGTTGTGAAAGGTTTGTCATAACTAAAATATTTTAAAACATAAAGCACCGTGTGCAACTGGCCATGTTAAAAAATGGTTCATATGGCTCTGAGCACTACGCGACTTAATTTCTGAGGTCATCAGTCCCATAGAACTTAGAACTACATAAACCTAACTAACCTAAGGACATCACATACATCCATGCCCGGGGCAGAATTCGAACCAGCGACCGTAGCGGTCGCTCGGCTCCAGACTGTAGCGCCTAGAAACGCACGGCCACTCCGGCCAGCCAACTGGCGATGTCCATACATAAATAACTCATAGGTAATTCTTACGTTACAAAACACAGTACACAGTAGCACATCTGGCTACGTGAGCTGGACGTATTCTAAACATGTAAGATCCACCTGAAACAGCGTATAACATATTTTATACTCCGTTTTAGATGGCCTAATGTCCACTGTGAGTCTTATATAAAGCCAGCTACAAAAGGTGTTATATGTTTTTAAATATTTCATTTGCGAGATACCTTTTATAATGTGCTGTTTTTTATCCACATGATAACTGGGCGTTATTTCCAACTTGAAAAGAACACATTTAATAAAATAATGTTTTTTTAAGACCTGAAGATACAGCAAAGTCGGTCGAAACCGTTTGTTTTAAATAAAGAAATATTTATGCGAGCTTGGTTTCAGAAAGTTTTTAGGCTCAGCAGTGGTTTGCAGTGAAGGTTGTATCGTCCAAGTAATCCACTCTGAAAAGTTAGGCTGGCAGCATCAGGTGATGGCAGTCCCATCAGTGATATATGCTGGACAGTGCAGCAAGCAGTCTTATTGAATGACATCAACTGACGCTCATAGCTGCACCAGTGGATGATGGTTGAACAGTGATGCTTCTCCCAACCCATCACCTTCTACATTCGCTGAACGTTGTGCTGAACGCTTGTACTAAGAAAAATAAAGGACGTTGTAAAATTTAGCCTTAGATTAACAGTGACTAGTCGGCGAGAATTAAGTACAATGAAGGAAAACAATGACCTTTACCCGTACGTTAAGTTTCTGATATTTCAGTTTTATTATCAGATTAAACTGTAATAACTTCAAAGGAAATCCAAATATAAACTAAATAGGGGAGGGCTGGGTTTTGAATACCTAGTGAATGTTTTTTTAATGTGGCAACTGCCCCTCGTTCTACGTCTATGTCTCTTTTCAAAAGAAGCAGTCATGAATCCGAAGATGATTTTGAGCACCACAGTGCTTTACTAGGCATGGCCCCTTGTCTTTCTCCAATCTTCGAACTGACTAACCCACCCAGTTTTAGAGGAACATAGAGTCTACCATGGAATCCGAACCCTGGTTCAACTCGACATTTTTCGCATCAAAAAATATTGCCAGAGGTGAAAGAAGTGACAAGTGGCAGTTGAAAATCGTAGAACTGATTGTGGATCGAAAGCAGAACCTCTGGATTTATAATCTGTCTCTTTACTAGCGAGCCACCAAGACACGTCTGTGACTAGGGAGCAACTAAGTCAGCAAGGTCTCAGGCAAGTCGAGACTTGACTTGCTCTGTCGGTCTTTTCTACTGATGGTTCAAATGGCTCTGAGCACTATGGGACTTAACATCTTTGGTCATTAGTCCCCTGTAACTTAGAACTACTTAAACCTAACTAGCCGCCGGCCGCGGTGGTCTCGCGGTTCTAGGCGCGCAGTTCGGAACCGCGCGACTGCTACGGTCGCAGGTTCGAATCCTGCCTCGGGCATGGATGTGTGTGATGTCGTTAGGTTTAAGTAGTTCTAAGTTCTAGGGGACTGATGACCATAGCAGTTGAGTCCCATAGTGCACAGAGCCATTTGAGCCTAACTAGCCTAAGGACATCACACAACACCCAGTCATCACTTTCTACTGATGAACCTGTGTCAGGTTGCTATTAATGCTCTCAACATGGCATCTCTCTGATACACATAGGATGACTGTGATGCTACCCTTTAAACTTTATAACGGAATTAAAAATTCAGTCTTCAAATAATGTTATCTTGTATGTTACAGCCAACTTCCTACATTGTTAACGTTGTTTTTTTTTAGAGAGAAACAGCTAAAACTATGAAGATGTGTCGTCCCTTCCTTCTTATTAAAATATCATAAAGAGTACTGTGTAAATGTTTGGTCAAAAACAGCATCTCATTGACGTATCTACCATTCTGTCAAGCTCACCACTGCCAGTGTGTCGTCAGCCGCTGCACCTGACACATGGTAAAGAATGCTGATGAAGGATAACACATATCATCAAAAATTTGATAGTGAATACTATGTGCTAAATCACTTTGTTCATTTAACGCTTCTTCTCACTTAAATGATATGACAGTCGAAGCATCCTATAACCACAACACAATGTGGACAATATATCCATTAATTTGAGTTTAATGAATAACGACAAGGGGACACATCGGCACCTGAATGCTGTCACAACGGTCATAAAGGAATAAGTGTGATGACTGGACCTCGGGGCAGGGAGAACTTCATTTACCTTTTACTGCACACAAAGCTTTATTCACGTAAACAATTAAACGTGTCTCCAGCAAATGACGTAAATACAACGATATCACGTTGTTAAGTCAGTTGAATGTGTCCAACAGCATCGGAAAAGTAGTCACGAATCAGGACCTGCAACAACCTGCTGACGACCATCAAACTTCTTAGCCACGCAGACCACCCCCAAAACTCGCCTAATACAGCAGTCACCGATCCGAATGGACGTTTTCGTAGCGACAGTCCTCGCCACGAAGGGTGCCTCTCGTGTCCACTACCAGCCTAACTATTTCACACGTTCGCTGGGCCGATCCTCCTTCGTGCCCACCACCTCGCGACCGCATCACGAGCGCCCAAAAGGTGCGTTCTCTGGAGGAGAATAGATAGGTTGAAAGCCTGGACGACTCACATAACTCGAAATATTTTAGACTTCGGTAATACTGAGATTTTGAAGATGGTGGTATATTCGAAAGCAACTTATGCATAACTAACCTTTGAGCAAACACCGGGAGAATATAGATCCTTGTTAGTTCGACCAAAACTCGGCGCAACTGCTGGTTTTGAGTGACGTCCGAGTGTCTAAAGATTGTTGTACGAAAAAATTAGTATATCAGTCATTGGGAAGCTCCGAGGCTAACTTTTCTACTCAGAATAGAGTGTAAATATTGAGAACCTTTTTTTTTACAATGAATGCCGTATCTAATAATTTAGAAAAGTGTATGGAATTACTTCATCCACCTGCATTGGGAATATCATACCCACGAGTGCAAGTGGCATATAGATAATTATTTTACGTAACTGTGCTTTATTCTAAATGTTAATCAGTGGCTTAACACAGAGTTCGTTCTCAAAAAATGTGAAATGACTGGTTTAGAATGAGCGGTAACAATGTTTCAGATTCTGCTGATTAGCTCCATATGTTTTTGCACTAGGTATCGTCATTGTAAACTTAACTAGCTGTATCTTCTATTTAGTGTAACTTGTAGTAAAACTAATTATAAAAACTAGCGCGTTATTTGAATAATAAATTTAAGTATAAATATTTTATGTAAAATTTCGGCACATACAGGGCGTCCCAGAAAGACACACACTATGCTTAGTATGTTGTACGGGATGGCACACCGATCGATTTTCAAGGAGAAACCCATATCCGGTAAACCACGGCTTGGACGCCAGAGAGTTTTGAAATATGAGATGGGTGTGCGTTCCATTATAAGTCAATATACTCAACACGAGTAGCGCATGACGCTGTCTACATTCTAGACGCTTTCGAAAAGCGTACCTCAATGCAGAGCCCGCATCGGTGGTACTGCGCCTCACGCATATGAGCCAGTAAGTGCAGCTGTTTTCGAAGTACTTCAATCACTCCCTGGACTCGAGCAGAAATGTCGTCCGCTAACATTACAGACGTGTCATACACCATACTCTTCACGCTGCCCGACGGAAAATAGTCTAGAGGTGACATATCTGGCGACCGTTCCAGCCATGGAGATGGTCCAACTTCACCAATCCATCGACTGGGACATGCTACATTGATATGATTCCGCTCATCGACATCAACGTGTGCTGGAGCTCCGTCGTGTTACAGCCACAAGTCCATTCGAACATTTAGTGGCGCTACAGCTAGTAGATTAAGCATTACGTCTCTAATAAATATGAATTAGTTCGGTCCTGTCGGCTTCCTTGGAAGAACATAATGGGGCAATGATACGGTCACGGATTATCCCAGCCCGATGTTAAAAGCGAACCTGTGTTATTGATTTTGAATGATTGCGCACGCAGATTTTCGTGCGCTCAAACACGGGTGCTGTTCAAGTTTAATATGCTATCTCTAGTAAACGAGATATAGCACCAAGCTCAGGAATTGTGAATAGAGTATGCATTGTTGTAAATACCACTATGCCAACTGTACCTGTCATGGGGAGTCCGCCTCCTGTGATACATGGACTCCATACAGATGGTATGAATAAAGCCAGTTGTCATGGACAACACGCCAAATGGTAATTTTACCCGTGTGCAGCACCTGTACCATCTGCTGGGTGCTGGTGGCTGGGTCCTTTCCTGATTTCGTCAGCATATCCTCCTCCAACTCAGTGGTCGAGCAGAGGGTGGACGACCCACATCATGTTTTAGCACTTACCAGAGGACAAACAGTAGACAGGTGATAGTATTCGCAAGTACCAAGCACCAAGTGCTACTGTATAGCTGTACAATGGACTCACTTCAGGCAGAAAACACTTACGTGTAACTTCCGTTTCTATGTGGCGTCTCTCGGTGGCCTCGAACGTGGAATGTGGGGAGTACTTTTGTTTGGAAAACGTTTCGCCTACAATCTTGCAGCAGCTCTCCCATTGCAATCCTCTTTGCTGTACGCAAGTATCATGTCGATAATTTCCGCAGCTGTGTACTGGTGCATGTAGCACTGCTGTCAACAATATTACTGCATAGGTAGATTACACAAGACGTGGAGTAGGATTCGCACAAGGGCTGTGTGGAAGAATGTGGTACATGTGCAGGAATGTAATCACGCTCAGTTCGTCAGTCGGCAATATACAGTTGGCTAAAGGTTGCGTACCTTACCTATTCAGACAACAAAATGGATCGGAGCAAACTGTCACACCCTTTCACCCTCGGACTTCGCTCTCCAGCACCCAAGCCATGCGTTTCTCGAATTGTGTCCCTTCTTGAAAACTGCCTTCCCGAACAACACATTATCCGTCGTCGGAGCTTCCTGGGGCCATCTTGTTTAAGTAACACGTTACGTAGATAGCTTTAGCGAAAATATTAAGGAAATCAGGAAAAAGTTTAGTGATTAAGGGGCGTTGAAGTCATAATAGATGGAGTAATTCGAACTTGCTATATCTTACTGTGTTATAAAACCAAGTATCATTTAATATTATTTCCTTAAACGGATCTGAAGACCGGCAACTCTGGCCGAAACCGTTCAGTATGAGATAGTAAAATCAAATATCGACAGACAGACAGAAAGTAAGTGCATTTCAAAAATTAAGGTTGGTTGGTTTGTTTGTGGGATTAAAGGGACCAGACTGCTACGGTCATCGGTCCCTAAAATTAAGGATTGTGGATAACTAACCGCCGGCAAGTATTCCCAGTTTTGATAGCGTTTGTGGTCGTTGGTAGATTGTTAAGTTTCGATGGCATTAGACCGCTACTGGTGTGGTTGTAGGCGGAGGGGGATGGAGAAGTTACGATGTGACATAAAATAAGGTTCTGGGCGGCACCAGATGGTCTGCTAGAGTGAGAGATTGGACAGTCAGTGAAAGAGAGTCTTCCTGCTTCACAGGTACACCATCACTCCGCGGCGAGCGTCTGTGGACCAGTCGGAGGGGGCGGTGGTTGGGGAGCCGCAGCGGCTGTCCGAGTCGGCGTCGGCGCTGCCGCTGGACGTGCGCTCGTTCTGCCGCGCCTTCCCGTGGCACATGGTGCTCGACCGCCAGCTGCAGCTGACGCAGGTGGGCGCCGCCTTCGTGCGGCTGCTGTCGGCGCAGCTGCGGAGCCGCGGGCGCGCGCTGCACCACCACTTCGAGCTGCGGCGGCCGCGCGGCGTGCAGCTGCGCTTCGCCGACCTGGTGGCGCGCGCCAACACGCCCTTCCTGCTCGCCATCAAGACCGAGGGGCCTGCCGAGGTGAGCTGGCGACCACTATCTGTAGGAGGATATTGCAGTGTCCGTTTTGTTCTGATTTACGATGCTAATGCATGCATATCCAAAGGATCTTGGCATCGTAATTCAGAATAAAAAGGAAGTGCAATATTGTATTTCTTCGCCGACACCAGGCAACCTACATTCAAGTAAAATGTGTCAGATGTGCGGAAATATACATAACAGGTCTACGAGTCCAGGTTGTAGAGCCCGCCCGTTTAGCCGTGCGGTGTAACGCACTGTTTTGCGGGCGGGAAGGCGTGGAAGTCCCTGGCACAAATCCTCACGTCGAATTAGTGTCGAGGTTCGGTGTACCGGCCAGTCTGTGGATAGTTATTAGGCGGCTTTACATATGCCGTTATTCCACCTCAGTTACACTATGTCGGCGATACTTTCTCCATGTACGCTACACCATAATCACTCTACCATGCAAACATTGGGGGTTACACTCGTCTGGTACGAGACGTTCCCGGCGGAGTTGACGGGGGACGGGGGGAGGGGGGGGGGGAATCCACTGAGGGTCTGGTGTGGTGGCGGTGGGGTGAGTCGACTGCTGTAGTCTGTTGTGGGGTTGTGAACCACTGGGGAGTACGGTGGGGACGAAGCCCCTCCGTCGTTTCTAGGTCCCCAGTTCCATACACTACAATACTGGTTGTAGACTCATGGTTAACGGCGCATGGAAGTTTTGGTCTGGCAGTGACTTGGGCGCGGACAGCCAAATAAGAAGGAGACCGTTCGCGATATGCTGCAGATCCGGGTTCGAGTCCCTGTCAGGCAAACGTTTTCATTGTCGACATTCCATTTCACAGCTGATGGTTGTCCATATTCGCTACTGCGAATACATTTAATGACTCTGTGTAGTGGTCTGTTTCCAGGAATTCAGTCGAGATATTCTTTCCATTTAATGTGCAATATTTCTATGTCCAACCAAGTCGTATTCTTCAGAGGTTACGAGTTGTGCTGTTACGTGTACTCGCTGCCTTTGCTCCAAACACACCGCGAACTACTAGTTGCCTGCCACTGCTGAGCTAGACTCCTGACGCTCGCTACGCCTTTTGATACGCTTTTGCTTTTTAGATACCACTCTCATATGTTACACATTCCCTCAGCGTTTCCCAAATCTGATGAATGTCATAACTCGTGACATTTCTGTTGCAATATGTGTTCATAATGGTGCCGGGATCAGACGTTTTGCGCAACGACATTGAAAAGGTCTTACTGTTTTATTACCACTGTCCATAACAACGTCAATAACAACCTTAATGCACAATGATTAAAAAAAACGCAAGAGACTACCACTTACATGGTTGGGTGAATATTTTAGGAATGGTTGAATGGCCGAGCGGTTCTAGGCGCTACATTCTGGAACCGCGAGACCACTACGGTCGCAGGTTCGAATCCTGCCTCGTGCATGGATGTGTGTGATGTCCTTAGGTTAGTTAGGTTTAGGTAGTTCTAAGTTCTAGGGGACTGATGACCTCAGATGTTAGGTCCCATAGTGCTCAGAGCCATTTTTGAAAAGCTGAAACACTCACTGCACCTCATCGCATCCTAACCCCACCGACTAGCCAGCCAAGCAAGGAAATTCACATCTCCTCAGCACATACTATATACAGCTGAACAGCTCACCTAAACACATGTAATATCACACAATTAAAAACATTCACGTACAATTTGAAACTGATGCTGGTAGTTACACAAGATGAGCTTCGTAACTCAACAACCAAAGGAGTGAAGGAAGACTTTAGTTTGATTGGAGGTCCACAACATGTGCAAGAGTGAAAAAACTAGCAAAAGGGAAAGTAACCAATAACGACACTTGTTGAATCAACCCTCAACAATGGCCATTCAGTAGGCTGTGCGACATAACGCAGAACATCTCACTATAAATTAGTAATTAATAGGAAGCAGTTGTATCAAACAGAATCACCTTTTAAGCAAACAGAATCGAAGTTCATCAAACGTACTTAAGCCACTGCATCATGACATGCAACAGTTACTAGATAGCCTAACAACAGACGACGCCTCAAAACCATATGCCGACTCCTCACATGTTCTCGCGTCGGGGCACGTTGCAAACTGTGTCTGCACGGCGGAGCTTGTACAGCAGATGTTTTCCTGTTGCCGCTCAACGAAAATTCAGACCGCCTCGGACATCGTCACCGCCGAAGCGGGCCACTGTGCGCCCACTGACCAGTTGCGGTCGACGTAAACACCGCGCGGCGAAGCGCGCAGCTAGCGTCGGACCCAGTGAGCGGATATTCCAAGCAGCTCGCAAATGTGACGGAACTGATACGTCACAATTTCAATTGTGTAAGTGCCGGAGTCCAAACCTTATTTAAAATGAACCATCTGTCCCTGTATATCAGGTTCTCCGATATCTTTATTTCGATAAATGTAAATGTCGTATGACTAGAGCCTCCCGTCGGGTACACCGTTCGCCAGGTGCAAGTCTTTCGATTGTACGCCACTTCGGCGACTTGCGTGTAAAAAAAAATAAAAAAAATTAAAAAAGAAAATGGTTCAAATGCCTCTGAGCACTGTGGGACTTAACTGCTGAGGTCATCAGTCCCCTAGAACTTAGTACTACTTAAAACTAACTAACCTAAGGACATCACACACATCCATGCCCGAGGGGCAGGATTCGAACCTGCGACTGTAGCGGTCGCGCGGTTCCAGACTGTGGCGCCTAGAACCGCTCGCCCACCCCGGCCGGCCGACTTCCGTGTCCATGGGGATGAAATAATGATGATACGGACAAGACAACACCCAGTGCCTGAGCGGAGAAAATCTCCGACCCAGCCAGGAATCGAACCCGGGCCGTTAGGCATAACATTCCGACGTGCTGAGCTCTCAGCTACCAAGGGTGAACTTTTATTTCTATACACTGTTTAATTACGCCGTCCCTGTAACTTAGTGTTTGCACAATGAAACTAGTCTCCTCGTCTTTGATTTCATGATTATACTGAAGGCAGTATTCGGCGAAAGCTGATTTACTTTTCCATTTTACACGGGTGTGTCGCTGATGTTCTACGCATCTCTCCTCGTATCTTCTAATAGTCTGCACCACGTAAGACGAGTCACATTTGCATAAAATGCTGTACACACCCGACTTTCGGAGTGTTAGACAGGCTTTAACATTGCAAAGACAACGTTTTATTTATGTTGACGGGAAAGAAATAAACGGGATGTTACGTTTCTGTACGAATCCGAATCCACCCGTATTTACGGATGTTGAGCAGCGCAAAGTAGCGTACGGATCTTAGTTTTTCTTTCCCTGTCTCTAACTCGTCCACAGCTGCTCTTAATTATGTTTGCAACGCCTGCTCAGTGTGGCGTCCGATAGCTGAATGGTCAGTGTGACGGACTGCCGCCGTAAGGGGCCAGTGTTCGATTCCCGACTGGGTCGGGGATTTTCTCCGCTCAAGGACTGGGTGTTGTCTTCATCATCAATTAATCCCCATCCGGGGTGCAGGTCGCTCCATGAGGCGTCGAATATAATAAGACCTGCACCAAGGCGGCCGTACATGCCCTGTAAGAGGCCTCCTGGCCAATGAGACACAACGCTCATTTCCAGTGTGGCGATTTCAGTATCCAGTCCTACGAAACACTATTTTGGGTGTTGAAATTCTACGGGAAGGGTCTCCTTGTCTGAAAGTTTTCAACCTCTGTAGAGCCCCGTCCTTAGGAACGAATTTCTTGGTAACAGAATAGGCAAAGAAACGTGCCTGTTGTGACAGTCTGTCTGCCAGTACCAAGAAACTATATGGCGCATTGGAATAACATTGTAAAGTGTTCTCAGTTTTCATGACGAATTGGGATAAAATTGTCTATCTTTCGACTGCTGCCACAGCTGGAATCAAAACTTCCGACTGCCAGGTACTCTACGCACCTGCTTTATATAAGTGAGGCAGTATTGTCAAAACTATCCAGAAGTGGGCCAATATGATACACTGGAAGACGAATTAAGCAACCAATCACAACGTCGGTTCGTCACGGGTGCGATCACGGTGGCAAAGGAGACTTTCAGCAAAACAATCAAAATTGAAAACGCACTATGGTCCAGCAAATATCAAAAGTCCCGTGTTATAAAAACTTTACTGAGCGTTACTGATGTACCCTGTCGTCAGACTATCAGAATTAAACTTGACATGAAGTTTCGTGGAAAGTTGTAACTACGAAGATCAGTGATCAAAATGGTGAACACTTCAGCACCGATATTATTGCCCTTTGGGAGGTGCCCCATACAGCCATCTCAGATGGAGTGAAAATTATGACGATACGAAAGTGAGCACAACGCAACACCCAGTTCCCATGCGGAGAAAATAATCGACCTGGCCGAGAATTGAATCCGGGCTCCTCCTAACACTTGACATAATAATAAAATACATAAAGGCAATAAAAGTTTTAATAAAAACTGCATTTTTTGTTGTTTAGTGACGCTAATCAGTGCTACGTGCGCGCTCCGTCAGCCTTGCTCTACCTTGTGTCGAAAGTTTAACTGCCATATTCGAATCTACCGCCTACACTGACCAGTAAATGTCAAGCACTTTCCACTTCTTCCGTACGCTGCACAAAGCCTTAATGGCATTGAATCGGAGGATGACGTAGAAAAGGCCTAAGTATTACATGTCTTTTCCAAAACAGTTTCACAGATGAAGCTTGTACTGTAGTTCCTCCTTTAAATCGTCGCACGAAGGACGTAATGATTCACATTTGATTCCGAAGATGAAGGAACCACTTCGTGGCATTCGCTTCAGAGCTGTTCCAGAGATTCGACAGGCAGTAGACAGCTCCATTCTCACCATTAACAGAACAGGCTCTGATAACGATATACTACGCCTTCCACATCGCTGGCAACGGGTTCTGCACGACGCTGGTAACTACTTTGAAGGGCAGTAGCAGGTGCAAAGATGTAACACATTTTTATCGGTTGTGAGTAAAAACTTTCCACTATTTATGTTCCAACCCCAGTATAAATGACCTAGCAGGTAATGTCGGAGGTTTCACTAAGATTTTCGTGAATAGGTCTTTAATGTACATAGAATCTCAGCGCTATTAAACTGTAGCGAAATGCAGGAAGACCTAGAGAGAATCGAGGGTTGCTGCAGGGAGTGGATAGTGACCCTCAACATTCACAAATTTTAATAGACAGAAAGGCCGTTTACTGCATGATTATACGACAGCAGGACAGTGCGTGGAAGCAGTTACTTCCATCAAATATCTTTGAGTATGTGTACGGAGAGATCTGAAATGGAACGGCCACATAAAATGAATCACGGGTGACGCAGATCACAGCCTGAGACTCATTGAAAGAATCCTCGGGAGATACAGTCCATCATCAAAGAAAGTAGCTTTCAAAATATTCGTATGGCCGATACTTCATTACTGGTCGTCAGTATGGGAACCACATCAATCAGGATTGATAGAAAAACAGGGAAGATTCATAGAAGAGCAGCATGTTTCGTTAAAGATTAATTTAGTAAGCTCGAAAGAATCACGGAGTTGCTGTCACCTCCAGCGGCAGACGCTGAAAGGGAGGTGTTCTGCATCACGGTATGGTCTACAGCTAAATCTCCGAAGCGCCCAGAAGAGTCAACCAATATACTGCTTCCTCCTACACATATCTCGCGAAGTTATCATGAAGATGGTATTAGAGAGATTCGAGGCAACACGGAGGCTTAGGAGTAAGCCGTCTTTCCGCGAAACAGTCACGACTGGAAAATGATAAGGGGTAAATGACATTCATACACAATGAATCCTTCGCCATTCACCGTAAGCTGGTTTGCAGAGTATAGATCTAGACGTAGAAGCACGCTACCATGCCCTACTCGGCGTGGTTTCCTGATTTCGAAGTAACTGCGCCGTAGTCGCCTAGGCAAAAATCCCATACCCCAAAAGTAGTGTTCTGTGACCATTCCCTCGGCAGTGTTCTACCACCACACTCTTCTCTAGCTCTCTCTCTTTTTTATCTTGCACTTGCGTTAATTGTAGTGATCGGTGAATGTGCGCATTGTCAACCCTCCATGAACACATCCGCACACCTGACTCTCTAATATCAACGTCGTTCTTCATGGGATGTGTGTTTTCTGGAATTTTAGTGATGGACTGGAACACCGGATCTAACATTACTTCCAATCTTGTTAGTGCTGCCGGCTTGGCCACTTCAGCTGATTGTGATTTACGAGGGTACGAAACACCCTCCTTCGTATGCACATGAAAGCGTCTGCTACTTCATAATTCTTGTAATAGGTGTCTTGGAACACCTGTCTTCAGTGATATCTTACTGAACGTGTTCGTGGAAAATCTTTTCAGCTCTGGTACTTTGTAGTGAGACGCTGCTGCCTTGCTTAACGGGCACACCTTGACTATACCGACAGTCAGGTTCTTAACTGTCCGACAGTATTTCACCGACTGCACCGCAGCGAAAGAACCTGAGAATTAATAACGTCGTAACTTCGGTCTTAGGAAGGAGTGAAAATTGTCCGCCAATATTCACAAAACGTCTGCAGCTGTGACGTTAATCACAAACAAGAGCAGAATCTTTAACTCGCCCGCTAGTAGATACAACAACCGTGATTTAAGGACCACATATATGTTCTCACATTGCACTGATACTGAAAATATCCCACAGAATTTTTATAACAAATGCTCAGGTTTAGTTTAAACAGTTAAGTGATGTATAAGATATCACAAATCAGACAATTATCACCATTCCACGACAATAAATACATCATCTGGCAGTACAAGATAACGCTGGTTAATACGACGCCCGTAAGTTCAATACAGTCTGTCTTTCCACGTTAACTGCTCATTGAAGAATAAGACACAATAATGACCGCCACATTTACTCTCAATCACGTTTGCTATGACAAAATTTGACTCAGTTCTCGACTTCTCCATAGAATACACAATACACACTTTTCTTAAACTAAAGTCACCCGTCTGGAAACTATCGTGCATTGCTATTCACACTCTACCCTCCACCCACAAGGCGCAGGGTGGTGGTACTTCAGCTACCCAACAAAATTATTTATTTATGTCTTCACAAGTAAGCCCAGGTAGTGTTTTTATTGTACAAAATGCGTTGGTTGTATAAGGAATCGAGATATTAGTAAGTAACTTTTCTTACTGTCATTGAATGTATATAACCACCTAGAATCTTTTCTTAGGTGGAGCAATGAGATTTAACTCACTGATCATTTCATACGGTCGACGTCAAAATCGCCAGTGAACAAGCCACACGCAATGTAATTCATAAAAGATAGTCGCGCAAGTCCGCTACGCTAGCGCTGCTTCTTCTACTCCTATCATTAATGACTTGTCTCCAACCGTAATCGATAACTCTAAAGCTATGTTGATTTCATATGATACAATCGTTATTTGTACTGAGTCATGTAAGGGATGCATAACACAGCAGCTGAAGCAATGCGGAGTAGGTCAATTCTTTTACTGCAAATATACTCAATTTTTACTGAAATGAAAAGCATTGTTTTCAATTTCTACACGTAATTCTATTCACAAAAACATTCAGCCCCTTCCAGTATTGCCTCCATTACTGCCACAGAAGATCTGAAATTTGTTGCACTTAACGTATATAGCCACCTTTCGACAAGGGCGTTTCCCCAATCTGAATACACCTGTCTTTGAGAGAACGTTGTCCACAGGCATCAGGGATAAGTGGAGCTGTTTCCACTAGGTGTACTCGTAATTAACTGAAAGCAGTAGAGTAATAAGCAAGAACTCTAGATTTTCTGTTTTGTGTTACAAGAATTGTAAGTCGCTAAAATACGTCGGGAAGTATGAAAAAATATTCATGCCAAAATACAAGATTATGAACATACTCAAGGCACCCTAGTTTGAATTTTATAGGCAATTTCCAGGGTAATTGTTACCAAAATACAACGGTAAAAACCTTCTCTTTCCCTTGTCTTTACTAAAACTTGTGAAGCGATTTTACTTCGTATACTGTATATTTTTTATTAATTTTGTTCAAATTATTGATATAGATATCATCTCCTTCACTATTATCGTTTAAAGTGTTGCTCTCTATCCCGTGGAAATCTCAATATCCATAACACCTGACTACTGTCGTTAAACTTTGGTTTCTCTCTAAAAGTTTTTCCCAAAACTCATTCATCAATTATCAAATTAACTATTTCTTGATGCCCCAGGGAGTGCCTAGTAAACCTATGCCTTCTTCTAGTCATGTAGTAACCTCTCACTTGTTTTAGTCCCATTGTCGCATACTATTTTCTCTGTGATGCGTTTCACTAACATTTCGTTAACTATCAGGTCTATTCATCTAACCTTCAACATTCTTCCGTAACAAAACATTTCAGAAACTTCTTTCCTCTCTCTGTTTGTCCAGTGTACCGCCATGTTTCGTCATTATAAGGTTAAATTCCAGGCAAAACCTTAGGAAAAGAATATTTCAGATTTGAATTTATATTTGATGTTAATATACACCATTCGTCAATCAGTTTACATTTTATTTCCTAATCTAAATTCACGAACATCACTTGACTTATTTTGTCCGCAACCGATTGCCGTTTCCTTATTGATGCGCATGTTACAACCTATTCTAACAACACTATACCATCCATTCAGCTAGCCTTTTATGTAGTTAGGCATCTGTCAAAGAAATATGATAAAATGCAATCACTTGAAAGATCTTTTTATTTCATGTAGCTAAATTTTTAATCCTTTTTCTAAGCTGACTTGGTTCCATTACCTCTTGTGATATGCACACAATGAATAAAGTAAGGGAAATGCTACAATCCCGTTTCTCACTCTTCTCGATTGGAACCCCTCATTATTTTAACTAACGCAGTATTTTGCTGCTCAAATGGAAGTTGGACCTCAGATTCGTATATTCTATGCCTAATAACATCAAGATTTCAAAAAGTGTCCTATTATACATTACTAAAAGCCTGTATAATTCAGCAAATGCTGAAACTGTCATGTCAGATAAAACGTATGGTTGGTATTGTTTCGAGTATTACTACCTTTCTTCAGAGGCTCATTGCTCTCTCTCTAGACTGTCTTCTGCCAATCTTCCCTTCACTATAAATGTAATTCATGTTAGCACATTGTAATTATGACTTATTACAGTGCTTCAACTGCATACTTAGTACATTACTTTTGAAGTCTGAGGAGATTTCGAGTGTCTTAAAGAAACTTAATATGGTTAATTTTCAGTGTTTTGTGCATGGGGCCTATGACCGTGATTTGTCAAGATAATTGTGCAATGGAATAAAAATTAAATATTGAAAGAGAATTCATTTATATCTATGTCATGTACATAGTTGTGACAAATGCTGTCTGTTGTCGGTGCTACTTTACTGATGACCAAAATATTATTCATAAGATTTGTTTAGGACATCAGAAACTGAGCTACTTGGTAGAATCAGATAATTAACTGCTTCATCGAACTGAACTACTTACAACTGAAGCGGTTAATTATCTGACGCTATAAAATATTATAAATATAACCCACCATGCACATTTTGTAGCTCTGAAGTGTAGGAAATCTGAATTCATGAGGCACATTATACAGAGAAGATGTAACGTGAACAAAAGTATTGGTCAACAGCAGGTGATACGAATGGTTTCGGTCATGTACTCATCTTCAGGTGGCTTTCATTCAGGTACAAGTATCCATCGCTAGTGTTGGAGGTCACTGTTTAAATTGAAAATAAATGACATTTTCATGAATAGATAGACATATCAAACATTTCGAAGTTGTTAAGTGTCATACGTTGCAAAATATTATAGAACATACATAAATCTGGTCCATACATATCATTTTCACAGTAAATTTGTCACATTTTTGTACAAAAATATTTCCTTCCTTAGATATTAATACTGTATTAGTTACCATGCTAATAACTGGTGCTTCCATGTTATGTCTTTGACAAACTAGTGGCACCTAAGATGTTGGTAACTTCAAATAGACATGCACTCACAACACACAACGTGTTAACATTTGAAAAACAGACGTTATTTCAAAGAGCTTAAGTCAAAGAAGTACAGAAACGTTACACATACACGTACATAACAGATACTACTATTCACGAAAATAAAATTGTTACATGAGTGCATGATTTTGGAAACACACTGTTATTTATATTTTCTAGAATCGTTACTGTTAAATTATATAAGGTTAACTAGATATGATTTTTTTCCAGACAGTGCTAAGTGCGAGGGGGACGTGAGATTTAT
Organism: Schistocerca americana; assembly: GCF_021461395.2. Classification (NCBI taxonomy): domain Eukaryota; kingdom Metazoa; phylum Arthropoda; class Insecta; order Orthoptera; family Acrididae; genus Schistocerca; species Schistocerca americana. The sequence continues at coordinate 318,523,107 of NC_060125.1, read as the reverse complement.
AAATATTTCATTAAAGATGTGTATGAATCATTTGCTTGCTCGGTCTCCTTGTTCATTGAGAATTAGGGGTGATAATTTGGGTCTATAGATGTATATTTTGAGTTATTCAAGAAGGTTCAGTTTTTCTCCTTTGCTGCCAGGGGATAGCAGTTGTAGGTTGTCTGTAACGGCTGTGGCTGTGTGGTCATGCTCCTTCAGTTGCGTTAGCCTTCCGCCTAAGTAATTTGGATAAGTCCCTTTTGGCTAGAAATCTGAAAGCACATAGCTCAAAACCCACCACATCTAATTTTCAAACAAGTAGGCCTTGAAACAAATCATTTCAACACAACTTTAACGAAATACATTTACTTTTTTTTAGTCTTCAATCTTCTGAATAGTTTGATGTGGCGACACAACGAATTCCTCCCTATGCCTACCTCTTCATCTCAGAGAAGCACTTGCAAAATACGTCTTCAGTTATTTGTTGCCTGTATTTCGATATCTTTCTTCCTCTATAGTTTTTATCATCTACATCTGTCTCTAGTACCATTGAAGTTATTCACTGATGTTTTAACAGATATCATACCATTCTGTCCCTTCTTCTTCTCAGAGTTTTCCATTGTTCCTCTTCCTCTCCGATTCTGTGCGGAACCTTCTGATTCCTTGTTTTATCAGTCCACTTAATTTTCAAATATTGTTTGTAGCACCTCACATTAAATGCTTCGATTCTCTCTTGTTATAGTTTTTCCCACAGTCAATGTTTCACTATCATACAACGTTGTGCTTGCAACAGTCATTCTCAGAAATATATTCCTCAAATTAAGGCCTGTGTTTGATTTTAGTGGAATTTTCTTGGCCAAGAAGGCACTCTTTTAATGCTAGTCTGGGTTAGATATTGTCCTTGATCCACAAGTCATGGGTTATTTTGTTACCTAGGTAGCAGCATTTCTTAACCCACATCGAGACCGAACGTCCAATGTTACCTTTCTCACTGTTCTCATTTCTGTTACTTCTCATGGCTTTCGTCTTTCTTCGATTTACTCTCAATCCATGTACAGTGCTCATTAGACGGTTCATTCCATTCAGCAGATACTGTAATTCTTCTTCATATTCACTGAGGATAGAATGTCATCAGCGCACTTTATCGCTGAAATCCTTTCACCTTGATTTTTAATTCCACTCTTGAATATTTCATTTATTCCCATCATTGCTTCTTTGATGTACAGATTCAACAGTACAGGCGACAGACTACATCTTTGTTTTGCACCCTTTTTAATCCAGGCCTTTGTTCTTCGTCTTCCACTTGGCTCTTGTACATTTCGTGTTTTACTCGTCGTTCCCTATAGCTTACACATATTTTCTCAGAATTTCGAACATCTAGCACCATTTTACATTGTCGTACGCTTATCCAGGTCGATAAATCCTACGAATGTGTTAGTTATATTTTTTAGTCTTGCTTCCATCATCAACTGCAACATTATAACTGCCTCTTTTGTGCCTTGCCTTGTTTAGAGCTAAACTGATCATCACCTAACACATCCTCACTTTTCTTATACATTCTTCTGTATACTATTCTTGCTAGCAACTTGGATGCATGAACTTTGCGATAAGTCTTGCAATTTTTGGCTCATGCAATCTTAGGAATTTTGTGGATAACTTTTCCCGGAAGTCACATGGCACATTGGTGGCCTCTCAAATTCTACAAACCATTGTGAATAGTCGTACTGTTGCCACTGCTTCGAATGATCTTAGAAATTCTGATGGAATGTTTTCTACTCTTTCTGCGTTATTAGACCTTAAGTCTTCCAAAGCTATTTTGAATAATGATTTTAATATTGGATCCCCTAATTGTTCTGTATAGACTCCTGTTTCTTGTAATCACGTTATGCAAGCCCTCTTCCTTATAGAAACTCATCCACTTTCTCCTCAGGAGTTGACAGAGAAATTCTCATTACACTCTCAATGTTACCAAACTTGCTTTAAATTTCACAAAATATTTAAAAATCAAAGGCGGTAACGTAAGTCCCCCTCACACGTATAAATCTCTGGATAAAACAATTTAACCTTTTATAAGACCAGCAGCCATTCTAGACATTATGAATAACCGATTGGTTTCAGAATAATACAATCACGTAAGTATTTCATTTTCATAAATTGTAATATTAGTTATGCACTTATATGTATAAAATATTCGTACTTCTTTAACTTAAGCTCTTTGACCATAGCCCCTATGTCTCTATTGGAACATGTTGGATGTCGTGAGTGCAAGTGTGTGATGTTACCAACATCGAAAGTGCAATAGTGTATCAAAGACGTAATATAGAAACACCATAATAAATGGTGACTAATACACAGTTAACACGTTCAACACGAATTTTTTTTACGTAAATGTAACAAATGTACTTTCTAAACGATATGGATAGAACAGCTTTATGTAAGCACTATAATATTTTGCAATACATGTTGCTCAACCACCTCCACGTGTTTCATGTTTGTCATCGTATTCATCATCACACCATTGTTTTCGATTTAAACAGTATTCTCCAACACTGAGTGTGGGAACATGCAGCCAGATGCAAACCATCTGAAGATGGGCACAAGCCCGAAACCGTTAGTGTATTAAATACAATCACCTTCTATCCTGACTGGCAGCAGGTATTATTATGCACCATAAAAAAGTCCATTATGGATTAGTTGCACGAAATATGAGAGTTAAACGAAACAGCATGCTGTAAATAGTACATTGTACGTAAAAGAATACTATCATTTCCTACGAGATTTACAGAACATGCTGATAATGACCATTACATTATTATGACATTAACATATCCCCTCAATTATGTAACGTAACTACATTGTTGTTGTTATTGTCTTCAGTCCCGAGACTGGTTTGATGCAGCTCTCCATGCTACTCTATACTGTGCAAGCTTCTTCATCTCCCAGTAACTACTGCAACCTACATCCTTCTGAATCTGCTTAGTGTACTCATCTCTTGGTCTCCCTCTACGATTTTTACTCTCCACGCTGCCCTCCCATACTAAATTGGCGATCCCTTGATGCCTCAGAACATGTCCTACCAACCGATCCCTTCTTCCAGTAAAGTTGTGCCACAAATTTCTCTTCTCCCCAATCCCATTCAACACCTACTCATTAGTTATGTGATCTACCCACCTAATCTTCAGCATTCTTCTGTAGCACCACATTTCAAAAGCCACTATTCTCTTCTTGCCCAAACTAATTATCGTCCATGTTTCACTTCCATACATGGCTGCACTATATACAAATACTTTCAGAAACGACTACCTGACACTCAAATCTACACTCGATGTTAACAAATTTCTCTTCTTCAGAAACGCTTTCGTTGCCATTGGCAGTCTACATTTTATATCCTCTCTACTTCGACCATCATCAGTTATTTTGCTCCCCAAATACTTTAAGTGTCTCATTTCCTAATCTACTTCCCTCAGCATCACCCGACTTAATTCGACTACATTCCATTATCCTCGTTTTGCTTTTGTTGATGTTCATCTCATATCCTCCTTTCAAGACACTATCCATTCCGTTCAACTGCTCTTCCAAGTCCTTTGGTTGTCTCTCACAGAATTAGAATGTCATCACCAAACCTCGAAATTTTTATTTCTTCTCCATGGATTTTAATACCTACATCGAATTTTTATTTTGTTTCTTTCACTGCTTGCTCAATATACAGATTGAATAAAATCAGGGAGAGGCTACAACCCTGTGTCACTCCCTTCCTAACCACTGCTTCCCTTTCGTATCCCTCGACTCTTATAACTGCCATCTGGTTTCTGTACAAATTGTAAATAGGCATTCGCTCCCCGTATTTTACCCCTGACACCTTCAGAATTTGAAAGAGAGTATTCCAGTCAACACTGTCAAAAGCTTTCTCTTAGTCTACAAATGCTAGAAACGTAGGTTTGCCTTTCCTTAATCTAACTTGTAAGATAAGTCGTAGGGATAGTATTGCCTCACGTGTTCCAGTATTTCTACGGAATCCCAACTGATCTTCTCCGAGGTCGGCTTCTACTAGTTTTTCCATTCGTCTGTAAAGAATTCGCGTTAGTATTTTGCAGTCGTGACTTATTAAACTGATAGTTCGGTAATTTTCACATCTGTCAACACCTGCTTTCTTTGGGATTGGAATTATTATATTCTTCTTGAAGCCTGTGGGTAATTCGCCTGTCTCATATATCTTGCTCACCAGATGGTAGAGTTTTGTCAGGACTGGCTCTCCCAATGCTGTCAGTAGTTCTAATGGAATGTTGTCTACTCCCGGGGCCTTGTTTCTACTCAGGTCTTTCAGTGCTCTGTCAAACACTTCACGCAGTATATCTCCCATTTCATCTTCGTCTACATCCTCTTCCATTTCCGTAATATTGTCCTCAAGTACATCGCCCTTGTATAGACCCTCTATATACTCCTTCCACCTTTCTGCTTTCCCTTCTTTGCTTAGAACTGGGTTTCCATCTGAGCTCTTGATATTCATACAACTGGTTCTCTTTTCTCCAAACGTCTTATTAATTTTCCTGTAGGCAGTATCTATGTTACCCCTGGTGAGACAACGTAACTACATCTCGCTTAAAATGATTTACACCGCTTTTAAGTATAACGTACAGATGGCGTTACTCATTCCTCAGATAGCGTTCATACATGATGTGGTAACGAATGATCAGTTACGGAGATCTACTGAAGAAACAATCCTTCCGGTTGCTGCTTGTTGAAATTTGTTAAAAACCAGCAGTAGTACGATGAAACGATGAGCCATTTGATCTTTTGTTCAGTGACCAAATGGTTGATATTTGAGGTAACCACAGGTTCGGCACGTTCTGCGTGCCAACAGGCGCATGCCTGCGGCGCGAGCAACCAACCAGTGTTAAGCCAATCAACGTATTACGCCCGATTACCAAGCACAGCACGCTCGCACGTACAGGCTATTGCTGTAGTCAGCCAATGTGGTAACCGGGCGAACACGGGTTTGTAAACGGAAACAATTTACCTGGTGGAACGACTATTCCAATACAAATTTTTACAACTGAAAAAAGGTAGATTCACAGATTACGGTCTTTTCTTCGTATAGAGCAGAGTATGTAAAGTATCTACAGCGTGACATCAGGAGTCATCTTGAACTGGGGAAGATTTGTCTACGATGTGTTTTTCAAAGAGTAAGGACAATTTTGTAATTTTGAATATTTTATTACTCCGTTTCGTGACATTTTTTTCGTTGATCCTGTAAAGTATGAGTAGTGTGTTAGCCATATCGGATATTTAGTACGTTGCCAATCGTCAGATAGGTTTCATATGTTTTACTGGTACCGTTGCGATTACTTTTTGCTATAAGGACGGAATGAAATGCACTACAATTTTAGAAATTACTGTTTCGTTTAGTCTACTGTGAGTAAATGAAGGGTTTGCGAGTGGTGAAAGCGTTTAAAAGGAGATCTGCAAGGCGTTAAAAGTAACGACTACTGTAGAGGCTCCTACGCATTATCATAAAATCGTGGAAAAAGTGTAAGAAATGATTATGAGCTATCAAAGAATGAGGACCAGAGAGTTCGCTGACCATTTTGGTTTGCCAGTTGGCTAATGAATTCGAATTGCTTCGGTTTGAAACGTGTGACACCACAGTTTGCTCCAAAATAATAGCCATTTCGAATGTAACACAGGTGAAAGGAAGTTACTCAGAAGCCATTACAAGAACTCAACAATTATGAAGAACTGTTGAAACATGCCGTAACAGAATACGGAACGTAGTTTTACGGGTATGACGTCAAAACAAACACTCAGTCGTTTCTGTGGAAGCATTCTGGATCTCCATACCAATGAAGGTCGGCTCTAGAGGTTATGGTCACTGTTTCTCCGATTTTAACCCCATAGTAAACCATGATTACTTCCCCAAAGTCGAACTATTGGTGAGGGGGACTACTTACACAAGTCCAATGCCGTTTGTGTGGAGCAGTTCGAAATACTCCCCGATAGTATTACTAAACTTGTTGGGGTTTTTGCACCACAATACTGCAATGATGGTCCAGTTTCCATATTCGCTGGGCATAAACCCATGTAACATTTTATTTTAGCCGTAGTAAAGAAAGCCACAAGGGGCTGTCGTTTTACAAGTATGTTAGAGTTTAAAAATGCTAGGCTGCGAGAGCTAAAAATTATCTCGAAGCTCGAGTTCTAGCACTTTTCAGCAATTGGACAAAGCGTTGGGATAAGCGTATAATACATAATGAGGACCAACTTCAACGAGATAACATTAACGTGGGCGAACAGATAAAATTCTTTAAAACAACTAAATTTATCTATACTTTGTAAGACACCTCGTATGTGCTATAAAAGTTACTTCTGATCATCTGGTTCAGTCTGGAATCGCAGGTCCGAATCCTGCCTCGGGCATGGATGTGCGTGATGTCCTTAGGTTGGTTAGGTTTAAGTAGTTCTCAGTTCTAGGGTACCGATGACCTCCGATTTTAAGTCCATAGTGCTCAGAGTCATTTGAACCATTTTGATAATCTGGGGTACTTACTAGCTTACTAGCTTCCATTGTTACTGAGGTGAGTTACAAGCAAGAAACAGTGAAATGCAAAACGAAAACTTATCTCATACATAAGTAGAGGTGCACTGGGAGCATGGAAAACGAGTGGAAAGTACGCCAGAATATTCTTAATAAACAAAATGTCAATAATGTAGAGTAATACGTCATGGGGCCGAAAACCACAAATAATTCGTAAAGAAATGGACAGAGAACATTATATGGGAATAATCCGTATTGGAGCACTGACAGCAACTTGGCACTATTGATGAAACATTACAAACAAAATTGTGATACTGACGGAACTGTGTCTTATAGACGGTAACTTTAATTGAAACATTGCATACATCTGGGAGATATGAGCAATAGTCTCATGTCCATAGAAAACAGATGGCAACCTGAAATATGCAGGACGTTTATGAATTATTTATACAAAAGTAACCACTAATTATTCATCAATTCATATCCTCTACTACAGTTTAGAGACAGTTCAGGACTAAATATCTGAAGGCAACACTCAAAGATAACTGTTAATAATTGGTACAATCGTTTCACCGAATGTGGCAGTCTATCACATAGGACGTCGGGAAAGGGTCGGCCAGCAGCTTATTATGCACCAATAGAATACATTCGGCAGTCTTACAGTCTTAATCCGGATAAATCAACAGGATGTGCCATCTTAGAATTGAGTATACCTAGTGTTACGGCGTGGAAGGTATTATGGAAACGCCAGTGATTCAAACCACACAAACTGGATCTGTGGCAAGACTTACGAGCAAGTGACAAAGAAAAACGAGCTGCTTGTTGTGTAGTCATGTTTAACAAGACGCAGACCGAAGTTGACTTTCTTCATAAAATAACGTTCAGCGACGAAGCCACCGTCCATACCTGCAGCAGAATGAATCGTCATAATGTTCGGATGTTGGGTAAGCAGATACCGAATCACGTAATCGGACATGTAGGGCACTCGTCTAATGTAAATGTTTCTTCGACTGTAAGCTGTAACAAGATTTCGGTCTTTCCTTTGTTTCAGTGTCAACTAGCATATCGTACCTCGACATGACTGACCATTATGTAATGCATCAATTAGAACAGGATGCGGACTCAGAATTAATTTTCCAGCAAGTTGGCTCACCACTATATTATAATCGTGAGATTTTCACCATCTCCGTACGAATATGCTGACTTGTACTGGACATTGTGCAAGACATTCCAGGCCACCACAATCCGCGTGATTTAATTCCAATTGACTTCTGTGTATGGGGTTACATTAAAGACAGAGTGTTTGTTTCTCCGCTTCCGGGAAACTTCGACGATCTGCTACAGCTGATTATACAAGCAGATGCACCATGTATTAAGACGTGCTTCATAGGATTTCGTAGGAACTTGATTACAGGTGGGACATGTGTCGTGTTACTGACGGTAGCCACGTTAACGTTTGTATATAAATTTTGAAGGTGTACTGTACTCAGTTTGTATCAAAGATTTCTGTGAGGTATTTACCGTTTTCACGATTAAAGTTTATTTCTGAATAACTAATTTGTAAACACTGTGTATAGCAGTTGGTTGCTCACCATCGACAAAGGCCTCTCTGACGTCTTTGTAGATGAAAATGCTGCTTCTTCGAACAAAAGCCTTCCAACGCCGCACCGCATGATGATTAATAAATGTGGTCAGTCAGCCTTGGATCATTAGTTTAGAAACGATAGAAAGAAAGCCACCGCTACGGCGCCTTACAGTGTATTCACGTGAGTGCTCTACCATTGTATTCCCAGGGCTTGGAGCTGAAGGGCCAGATGGTGCTGTGCCCGGAGTCGGACTCGCTGCTGTTCGTGGGCTCGCCCTACCTGGACGGCCTCGACGGGCTCACCGGCAAAGGCCTCTTCATCTCCGACATCCCCCTGCACGACGCCACCAGGGACGTCATACTGGTCGGGGAGCAGGCCCGCGCACAGGTAAGCCGCCCATTAATTGAGAGCTGTAGAGCCAGAAGCGAGGGAAGGCCCAGGTATCCAAGACAAGTGCCACTGAGATCAGTCACGTTTTTCCCCATTGGTCCCTTTGAAACGTCGCTTCTCGTATATGTAGCTGCTGCTTGCAGAGGAAAGCAGACTCCAACGCCAATCGAAGATTTGTTTCAGTACAGCTTAACTTGCACACGAACAAACTTGCCTCCCTGATATCATGAAGGATGTCACACTGGCCACAGTGCTGAACTGGTGTCCAAAACAATCTACATCTACATCTACATCCGTACTCAGCAAGCCACCTGGCGGTGTGTGGCGGAGGGTACCCTGAGTACCTCTTTCGGTTCTCCCTTCTATTCCAGTCTCATATTGTTCGTAGAAAGAAAGATTGTCGGTATGCCTCTGTGTGGGCTCTAATCTCTCTGATTTTATCCTCAAGGTCTCTTCGCGAGATATACGTAGGAGGGAGCAATATACTGCTTGACTCCTCGGTGAAGGCATGTTCACGAAACTACAATAAAAGCCCGTACAGAGCTACTGAGCGTCTCTCCTGCAGAGTCTTCCACGGGAGTTTATCTATCATCTCCGTAACGGTTTCGCGATTACCAAATGATCCTGTAACGAAGCGCGCTACTCTCCGTTGGATCTTCTCTATCTCCTCTATCAACCCTATCTGGTACGGATCACACACTGGTGAGCAATATTCAAGCAGTGACCGCACAAGTGTACTGTAACCTACTTCCTTTGTTTACGGATTGCATTTCCTTAGGACTCTTGCAATGAATCTCAGTCTGGCATCTGCTTTACCGACGATCATCTTTATATGATCATTCAATTTTTAATCGCTCCTAATGCCTACTCCCAGATAATTTATGGAATTAACTGCTTCCAGTTGCTGACCTGCTATATTGTAGCTAAAACCAAGCAGTTGTCAACCCCGCTGGTAGAAGACGAACGTCATACCACGGAGCTCCTTATCAACCTTGTTATCAGCATGGGAGCGTGTTGTTAAGCATGCATTGTCATCCTTGGTGATCACACACCATATTAAAAAGCACTTCCCACTTTTGTAATGTGGATGGGACCGTCCTGAAACACGGTGACTTAAGTGTAATTATTGCCTTTGAATAAAAATGTCATATCCATTTTTCTAATTGCGTATGTGTTTCAGTTACTTTAACGGACTATACTGCAACTGTTTTTTCTGTGTATGGTTCAAGCTTCATCGAATTATAAACTTGGCAGTCGGTAAATTTTGCAAATCATTCTATATGTTTTCCGTCGTATCTTAAAATTACTTCGCAAAACAAACAGGTAACTATCAAGTCAACCGATATAATATTCGGATAAACGACTCACTAAATTTTGGAAACAACAAGGATAGTTAGAAAAAATATTCGAACAGGATGGACTAATAATTTCCAGGACACATTGCAGATAGGTGGAGCGCTGCGACTCCACTCACTGTACGAAGTAGCCGTCCCCAGAAAACAAATAACAATGAAATTACCAGCTGAGCGTTCGCTCAGGGACACAGCGCAGGATTCCGTCACTTCAAAGACCTTAGCACAAGAATGGTCCATTTCTTGCTGTCAAGTGAATCTGCCGAAATAAAGTATAACATAAATTGGCCTATCAAGTAGCGTCATTACAAAACATTAAAGCAACTAAGTAGCCGATGTTTCGACCGACTTCGAAGCGGTACTTCTGCTTCAGGGCAATTAACTGTCCTGAAGATCTCAGCACAAAATTGGTTTACATCTTACCGTCTAGAAAGCACACAAGACAAAAGTAAAGTACAAAATAATTTCAGATATTAAGCCGTGTCATTATAAGCTGTTAGAGAAACCAAACTGCCGACGTTTCGACCGACTTTGTGCGGCCCATTTCATAAGATTTAAGGGGAAACGGAAGGCAATTTTAATCACTATTCTCTCAATGCTATTTCACCTTTTGAATAGATGCACTTTTCAAAAGAAATAAAAATGTTAGAACAGTAACATTTTTACTGAATGTATATAAAATAAATGCATGCATTTACAAGTAAAATATAGAAAATACCTCTAATGCATTTCAAAATTTTTTTTTGATATTTCAGTAGTAAAATTTAATCTTTTATACAGAAGTAATCATAAACAGGTATATGTTGGGTTCTTAATTTGCTTGTAATAACCTATTACCATCCTGAATACAAACTGACCAATGTTTCATTTCTAAACTGTTTGATTCAGAAAGTAATATTTCCTGATAATCCTAAAATGATGTTTTGAGAAAAATCAATATAACGGTTAATATTACGGTTTTAGTATAGTTAGTTGTAAGAAGTACTAAGACTTAATTTATCTGAACCATACTTAGCATCATGTGACCCATACTGATCTTCATTTCTTCTCTTGGCCCCTCTCCTTTTCTGTCTTGCTTTTTTGTGCATTTTAACTTACCAATGTCTGCTATTCTGATTCTTTATCCATTTGCACCAAGGTTGCTGCAGTATTTTCACTAGATTTAATGTCTAATGCTTCCAAAACAGCCAGTTTCCTTATTGCCCCATCACTGAAGAACACAATTACATCATAAACTCCAAATTTGACGGTTTTAATTTGAACAAATGCCGTTGCTGGCAACCAGATGAAAATGGCACAATTTACGCATTCAGTTATGTTTTATGATTTTCTATGAAGACATCTCTTCAACAAAATATGTTTAGAAGGATATCTAAGTATAAATTCAACTTCATTCATTACTGCAGCAAGTAAAGAATGTTTGTCATATGCTTCACTTCTTCTGTGCTTGCATCAAGTGTCAGGATCATTCAAGCAAAGGAAATGCTGAGGAGTATCAGCTTCTTTTAGCTTTCACCTTTTATCATGTTTCCTATATTCCCAGCACTACTTCTGTCAGCCAAGTCATAATAATAATGTTTATTTACCTATTTCAAAATTTGTCAGGCAACATTCACCACGTATCTTCTTACCATCTCCTAATATTATTTTTTGACTTTTCTGTTAATAATCTTCCCGACATGGACCCCATTCTCTTCTATACATGGCAAATGCATTATAATCAGGAAATTCTGACACTAGGGCGACAGGGTGCGGCGGGGCGGATTATAATTGTGGCGTAAATTTGTGTTCACTGACTTTCGTCGTACTGTGCACTATAAAAGTTCCACCTTCCCCAGTACGGAATCTGATCACCAGCCCATTTCTCTTCATACGTAGATATTGTCCAGACGATGTTAAATACAGCGTTGAAGAAAAACACCGTCAATACAATGTCCGCGTAAACTCTGCTAACAAGCTATCCTGTAATGTAACAAATTTCGGGTGGAGGGCGATTTCTTCATCTCTTTAGAAAAATGATAGAATTCTGCAACGAGTTTTTCTTTTTCTTTAGATTCACAAACGAACATTTGCTCTCAGCTCGACTTTTCGTAACTAACAAGATCACTGTTCTCAGTTCACAGTCATTCCATACATTTCACACGTAAAGCAGCCAGAAATGCACTTAAGTTCGACCCGATTGAATACGCGATTTCACAGTCAATACTATGCTACTATATATAAGTTTCACATTCGGTCCGTTTCAGAGGATTTATTTAACAGAAACTGCTCGCCAAATAATCCATAAACGAATATGAAATACGCAACGCGTAATTTTTACTAATGCCGAAAGATCACACGTGGTTCTCCTTCCAACAAAACAATCCAAAATCTTCCAAACTTCACGAAACTGTCCGTACGTGCAACTGCTATTCTGGCCACACAGTGAGGACGCAAGAAGCCAATTATTTCTTCATTTTACACATAATACAGGTGGAAACGTTCAACATGACCTGCACGTCTGATAGCTGACTAGCGACTCCCCTCACTGCCGTTCCTACCAGGGCCTATAACTACTTACATTGCACGGGAAATGCTTAACTCTGATTGGTTCTTCAAAATGACCAGCCAATCAAAACAATCCTTCGACTTCTTTTTCGCTCTAAAACTGTCTTACCCCAATCAATATTTACAGATGCATTTACGTCACTTCATCATGCAAATATTAATAAAATGTTTAACGAAACCAAACGTAAAGAAAACTAATCTTGAAATAAATTTAGAAAACTATTACTCTGCAAATGGCTATTCTGGCTGCCTTCTTACGAAATCATGTACTCCTGGACATACATCGTCGACTCGTTGGGGAATTTACATTTTTCATTGCGACTTGCTTGCTTAACACTTTTCTGTGACCTAGTTACGTAATGTTTAACACGAGATAATATTGAATTTTTTTCATATGACCCACATAAAAACTCTCACACATTCTCATGTACTCACACAACAACACACTAAATAAATACTGATCTTTTCTGAATTTTATACTACGAAATTGAAAATTAGTTAAAGTTTTTAGTTATGAAACTTCAAACAAATTGACCTAACATTTGGTGAACATCGTTAATGATTCCAAATGATACTAAAAGACAAATTGTTCGAATTCTAACTGACTTTAATCTTACTAGTGTCGGTTTGGCGTGTTTTAGATAATTTTCTCAAACTCTGAAAGTGTGCCAATTAGAAATCAGAGATTCCTACACAATCTTCTGTTTAATAACAAAGGGCTGTATATGTACTCCTAACTAAATTGAATAATATTTAATATTGTTAATTTACATTCTTAGGGGCTTGAATGTTCTGTCGCTCAAATTGACACAGGTTACGCTTCCCACGGATAGGCTAGCGACAGGTGCGAATGAGTCTAGCTAAGATATAAGCGGCTGTTTCTATCACAGCTAACGGCTCCGAAGCTACGAGCCATACCACAAAGTAGTGCAATAAATGATATTGCGTATTGACTCGCGACGTTACAAGGGTTTGTTTGCACATATCCGGCCATAAGGCTTGCTGTCACACCTCCTAAATACTCAGTGTATCTAACACCACTGTTTGCCACTGAACCATTAAAAATCCCGAGCATTCCTGCTACTTCCATCTCACCACTTGGATCGCCATAATTATTTTGACAGCCGTGTTCATACACTGTGTTAGTTTCATGGTCCCAAGTTACTCGGTATTTGTCAAGAATCTGTATGTCAGTTACCTTTCCGGTATGTAATGATACCACCATGTCAACACCATTTAGTGAAGTGTACCCATGTTTCTGTCGGCTGCCATCAAAACATACACAGATAATACTACATTCACCGTAATGACTTTCCTTGAGTGCTTCTTCACCTGATGCCTTCATTGAGAATATACAGACTTCAGCAACAGTACTTCCAATAATTCCATAGGAATTCATAAATTTTGCACGTGGATTTAGAAGTTGAAGCATTGCACAAAAGTTGGCTTTTCTCCATCCATTCACCGACTGATCTGAGACCATAAGGTGACCTTGCATTACTCTCATACAGATTGTAATTTGCCGTGTGCGATGTTATTATAACAGCAATTGCTTCACATTTTACACAATTCAGTATCAGTTTTGACACAATCCGTTTGCGAAGACACTGATTCTCTCCCAAAGACATATCGTTACCACATATTCTGCGCCCATTATATTCAGAAACAAAACTACAGAGCGTGCTGAAGTTCACCGCAACATTTCCAAATTGTTGTTCATCACCAAAAACTGACTGCAAGGAAACGTCTGTAAGATACTGCAGTTTCTTTCTTGAGGTGCTGATTTTCCTTGCATCTGACATTCTTGTTTCCTTTGACCTACTAACCTCATTTCTCTTTATATTGTTGTTTCCTCTGAATTTTATTTTAGGCGAGAATTCCTTTATTTGTGAAATTTCTATAAAAAAGTGCGAAACCAGAAAAACATAAATCAGCAGACACTCAGTTCGCAACAAACTTCATTAAGCACAAACAGCAGCACTCTAAAACAATAACAAAGACGATAGGAACGCAAGGTATCGACATGACGTACATGATACGAAAGTCGGACGCTAGAAAACAGTAGATGCAGGAAATGGCGAACAACAAATATCGAAATCAGTGAAATTTTCTGAGCACGGCAAAAAACGGAGGCGTGGCATTGAAATGCTGGGTTGCACAGAGAATTAGGAAAACAATTATAACTCACCAACAAATTGTAGTCTTTATAAGAAGCAAAGACGGTTTCACACAGGGAACATCGGGCTTCCCAAATACAGAAAAATCAAAACACCTGGATGTCTCTGTTTCCCTTTAACTGCCAAGGATCGGTACAAAGTGGAGTCGCAACATCGGCACTTTAATTGCTTCAGGGCCTTGTAATCACGTGGCCTAATATACATAGTTATTTTATTACTAATAAAGTGAAGAAGATTCATGTAACCTGTCTGACTAGGAATTCCTCAAGAGGAATGCTCAGAAGCGTGCTTGCAGGGTTTTACAATTGGACGTCACTTCAGCGATTTCCATCGTTTTCTTTAATATTCAGAGTTCCTTGAAAATCTTGATGCTTCAGTATGGTATGTGAATTTGGGGACCAAAATATTTCTGCTTTACATTTTGCTTAACGGCTAATACCTGGAAACCTCTGATGGTTCTTCAACCTGGGTCCATGTTGTGGAGGAGATCAAAAAACTGCTTCATTAAGCCAAATTTGATATTTAGTGGTAGAAGCACGGTTTTTATGGTCTAGAAATGGTTCACGCAAAATATTATAGTCAAATTTGGCCAAACATAAACTTATGTAAAAAGTAGTGCATTTTCGTGCAAGTCCCTCAACTCTCTTAATAAAACTTGAATTACTAAATATAAAATTAAATATTCCCCAATATGAAACATATATAAGCGATAGAAGAAAACTAAGAACAGTTCTGAAAGCAGCATGAAAAGTAGTTAACAACGCACACTTGTTTTGATTCATCGAAAGAGGTGTAGACTGGTGTGACGGTAAGTGATAAGAGTCCCAAACTGCAGAGAAATTCTGCGGGATCGGAGGAATGAGTTTTATTGAAAGCTGTTTCTCTGGATACTTCCGCTGCAGCTCGGCAGGAAGCCTTAGCCGCTGCTGCCCCGCGCGGCGACAGACGAGATGCAAGGGAGAGGGTGCGCGACGCCCCGTAGCTCCGCCTCGCCGGCCCGCGGGCTGGCGCAGTCCCCTTTAAGTCAGAATTTAATAATGATCGCGCGGCTGGCAGCATCCGGCGCGGGGTTTGCGGGGGCGAAGCGTGGCAGCGCGCTGAGGCAGGGGGGCGCCCTGCTGACACCTCGCCGCCGCCACGCACTGACGCCTGTGCCAGGGGCACGTGGGCGCCCTTCAATTGTTGACACTCACCGTACGAATGTGTTTCTCAATTAGTGGTCAAAGATAGTTCAGAGCATTAAAAGTAGAAAATCAAGAAACACTACATTGCGAGTTTGGTTTATTGAGTGTCGAAGTAGACATGTTAAGAAGATTGTTCCAATAATTACGTGGAGACCATAGTAGGACTCCATTTAGCAGCTAGTGGGCAGAACGACCCCTGCGAGGAATACTCAAATGCAATAGTTCTAGACCATTACTCCTGAACAAATTCAGATGTAATCCAATGCCCTAAATAACGTTTGTCATCTAATAAAACATTAGAGTGGAATAATTAATACTCACATTTTGAATGTGACAATTAACTTATAAGGCTTGTAACTTTCTAAGAACTGAAAATTACACTCTTTGTACGTGTTCCACCTGACAGTGGGGGATTTGGACCTGCTTATTTATAACAAACCCCTTTTATACTTGTTTTGTTGTCCGCCATTGCGCATCGGAAGTCACGTACCATTTGTTTTCATGGCTATCCTAGTCGAAAGTCTACTTACACATCGGTTAGTTGTGGCGAATGGTATCAGTATCCGGAAGAGTTCTCCCACTAATAACAGCTATTAACGATGAATGGTTCACTAATACTAGAAGCATTCAATAAGCAGCACAACACATTTTTGTCTCTGAAAACAGTTTGACTTTATTCGGGATTACAATTCATCATGTTATTTCCCACTATTTCGGCTACAAAAGCCTATTTTTCACCATAGTCCCCGTTCAGTGGAATGGCCTACACCACCAAGGAGGGAGGTGGCGCAGTGGTTAGCACACTGGATTCGCATTCGATAGGACGGCGGTTAAGACCCACGTTCCTTTGAAATGGCACGGCCGGCATCCTTCCCCATCCTTCCCTCACCCAATGGACCGGTGACTTCATAGTTTCCCCCCCTCCTCCAAACCAGTTAACTAAACCACTTTACCACACCTTACTAGGAGACCCAGTATGCCCTTATCGTACCACCCTACTCGTCGACGTCGAAGTCAGCGTCTTGCTGCATCAATAACCTCCCCATCATACACTTACTGCCTCCCGCGGAGTGCATCTTTCATTGGCCCAAACAGACGGAAATCGAAAGCCTTGAGAAACCGGCTGTAGACTGAATGAGGACTAAAAGTCCAATTAAGTTTTGTGACCTCCTCTTGGGTGCACTGACTTATGTTAGGCCTTTTGTTGTCATGGAGGAGGAGAAGTTCGTTTGTATTTTTAAATGTGATCCGTCTATCACCTCGAATGGGAGAGTTCGCAGCTTACGATACTGCACGAGTCATAGCTGTCTGCAGCCGGGCAGAACGTGAAATATCGTACAGGTTTGTCCGACCTTGTTTCGATGATGACAGACGCTTCGCCAAATGATTCACCACGCTTTTGTTAACTTACACGTTCCCATAGACATTCCAAAGCCATCTAGAAATATCTGCGGCGCTCCGGTTCACCACCAAAAGAATCTCAATGACAGCTCTGTGCTTGGAACGCTCCTCTGTTACAGACGACGTTTTGAAGGCTACGTATAGCACCACAACCTGCCGGAACCTCATGGAACTAAAGGAGCTGAAGCGAGAATATTCCAGGATGTAAAAAATTCCGCATTTTTGCCACCGAAATCGTCAGTGAAAAAGCAATGTGTAACATTACTTACTGAACATTCTTCGTACAATGGCAGTTCTGTCGTATGGCAATCCATTTACTTTGAGTAGCCTTGCAAAGTCCTAGAAAATGTACTATGCCTGGAATTTCACTACCTCAAAATATTGCTTCATCCATTGGAACTAGCCTTACAACCAAGGTCAATTTTCCAAATTTGAAAAAAATATTTACTACTAATATGTAATAGTGAAAGCAGGTTATTACACCACTAAATGGACAGCAAAAGCAATAATTACAAGAGCAGTGCTCACCGTAAGTGCTCTTGGTTAACAAAAGAAGTCTTCAGAAAAAAAGCTTTCGGTATATAGGAAACTGAACTATAACGGGTAGTTTCTGTTAACAGTTTTGACTCATGTTGGTGAGAGGTGATCTTTTAACATGAAGACCATTAGAACTTTGAGTTCGGCTCGTCGACTAATCGAGAGACGCACGTTGCAAATTACTCGGACAAATAGGAAAGCAAATAAACGGATTGAGGAACGATTAGAATTGGAAATCTATCTGTGGTAGTGAAGAAAACAAAGTAAAGTTGGGCTGGACAGCAACCAGTGTAGCAAACCTACTTTGTTCTGAACTGAATCTACCAATACCTATTTCTGTGGAATTGAATTGTCCGATACAACGTTTGGGTGAATTCTTACGATTTCTAAATTTACGCAGCAGCTCAGTTGTTCATTGTTTTCATCCTGGCTTGTTAATTCGTTACTCGTTTCATAAACCGTAAAACACTTGAATACGATTTTTATAAAAACTGGTTTAAATGCCAGAAGGTAATTTAACACCATCAATTTACATAATAATTTTAATGTACCAGTCCAATCACATGAAATCAGAATCTTATCTATGTTGTCAAAAATTCAGAGTATATTTACTTAACTGAAAATACTCAGGCACATATCTTTGATCTGTAAACTGATTGGAGCTGTTTCCACGATATATTTGTTTTACTGACAATACTTAGGTACCGTACATATCTTTAACTTTTAGACACTTTGGAGTCATACCTTGCCAGTGAAGATATATTCGAAGATGTATTTGGCAGAGAAAAGGATGTCGGATATATTGTTCAGAATTTGATAATTGATTTCTGTCATGAGGTGAGATCAAGAGCCAGTTTTCCTATGTATTCGAAGATATATTTGGCAGAGAAAAGGATGTCGGATATATTGTTCAGAATTTGATAATTGATTGCTGTCATATGGTGAGACCAAGAGGCAGTTTTCCTATGTATTCGAAGATATATTTGGCAGAGAAAAGGATGTCGGACATATTGTTCAGAATTTGATAATTGATTGCTGTCTTATGGTGAGATCAAGAGGCAGTTTTCTCAAGTCGTGTTTCAAAGCGATGTTAACTATTAGCAGAGATCGTAATAAATCGACGGTCTTAAAAGGCTTTATTGTTCTCAAGTCATTTCGAGACGAAGATCCGTAATAATTAGTTTCATATCTTGAAGAAAATGCTTCTATCCTTGGACGGTTGCAGCCATACGAAAACTTAAGTACTGACTATAATGTGTAATAGCCACACAGTATTATTATTATTCATGTTGCAAGATAGCAATGATTCACTAAAACGCACATAGTGATTTTGTCCAAGTGTTAGTTGGTCATCTATTGTGTATGCATTTTATACTAGGAAGATATATAGCATAGCCGAAAGACGTTTTGTTACCGGTTTTAAGAAATATGAAAGGAATGAGAAGAAAAATTTATGGAAGGCAGACAGACGATGTTACAAGACATGCAAGCCAACAGATGTTAGTATACTTGAAGAGATCATAGAATGAAAATATCTAGAGAACGCTTATATCCAACGGTTGATGTCAAATGACCCCTGCTTATGTGTTATTTCAGAGTTTGTGAATATTTTGATAACAGAGAATACATATAACAAATTACTTGAGAGGGACTCGAAATCTTCCTCAAACCGACCTCGTTTTTAATTCTCAGAAATTGTTATTTTACGTCTCAGGTGGTTCCCATGTGATTAGCAAACAATTCTTATTTTGGTAAAGGTCGAGTTTTCCTGCACGTGTCTAAATGCGAAGCTTTTTGTTGACCAAGGTTGGATATATGTCATGTCGTAGGAAAGATTTTTCCTCATCCTTTCCGCACCACACCTTTCGTATACCCGTGAAAAAAATCTGCGAGCGTAGGAATTCTTTAAACTGGTTTACAAAATTATAGTTGGTCGGAACTCGCAAAGTCTGCTGCAGTTGGCTGGCGAGATTGCTATGCTCGAAGAACCAGATATGTTTTTGGGAGTTAAGTTAGAAAACGCGGTAAATAGGTTAAAAATACCACTTCTTCCAGGTCGTTGCTGATAACTGCTGACAGGGATGCCTCCGACTTCGAGCAGAGCACGGAGGTTAAGCTGTTACTGCACCCGTCTTCACACTCACACTGTTTAAGAGTGGTAATCAAGAGCCGGTGATGCTATCACTGAGTTTAAGTGCATGCGCGATAGATAATTTACATTAAGATTTATTGCCTAGTTTGAACCAGAATTAAATAGTAACTGGGTCACTTTAACCGATCTCCCAACTCAGATGATACAATTACCGAAAGGTTCAAAGAAAATTTGAGCTTATTTTCAATCACGTACCCGACTCACACTTAATTTTCCCTCGATGTGTAAGCAAAAATACTTGTTTAAATATGGAGGTACGCATACAGCATCATCCTAAATTGTGCTAAACGCGTACTCTGAAAATTATTTCGAGCAGTTACTTCATGAGCCCACGCGAATAGCAAACCACTATGAAAAACTAGACCTCTTAGCAATAAATAATCCTGAGCTAACAACACGGCTAAAGACGGATACATGGGTTAGGGAACACAGGGTTGTCGTGGTGAGACTGCATACTGTAACCTCCAAATACGCCAAAAAATAAACTAAAAATATACCCATTCAAAAAAACAAACAAAAATTCTTTTGCCGCCTTCCTGAGATACAATCTCCATTCCTTCCAAATTAACCCTGTAAGTGTAGACGAGATGTGACATGAACGAAGAAATAGTATATACAGTAATTGAGAGATTTCTGCGAAATGAATTAACAAACGACGGACCTGACACCCAAAACGGGTCAGAACTCTGTGACAGAAACAACGAAAAAAGCGTGCCAAATTTAAACGAACGCAATTTTCCAAGGTTGGAAATCTTTTACGGAAGCTCGAAATTTTGTGCGGACATCAATGCAAGATGCTTTTAATAGTTTACACAACGAAATTTTGACTCGAGGCCTTTCGGAAAATCGAAAGAGATTCTGGTCGTATGTAAAGAATGATAGCGGCAAGACTGAGTCATTGTCTCCTCGGGGTGATATCAATAGAAATACTACCTGCAACAGTGCTGCCAAAGCAGAATTACTTAATACAGCCTTCCGATATTCCTTCACCAAAAAAGACGAAGTAAATATTCCAGATTTTGGATCAAGAACAACTGCCAACATGAGATAGAAGTAGATATTTGCGAAGCAGAGCAGCAACTTGAATCACTTTAAAAAAAGCAAGTCTTCCGATCAGAATGTATACCAGAGTATGCTGATGCAATAACTCCATACTTAACAATCATATACAACCGCTTGTTCGACAAAATATCCGTACACACAGACCGGAAATTTGGAAAAGTCACACCAATGTTCAAGAAAGGTAGTAGGAATAATCCACTAAATTACAGTCGGATATCATTTACGCCGATACGCAGCAGGATTTTGGAACATTACGCATTAGCTCGAATGGAACGGTATATTGCCACATAGCTAACACGGATTTAGAAAACATCGTCCTTGAGAAACACAGCTAGCTGTTTGCATTCACGAATTTTAATTGCAAGCGACTTGTCGTGGAATTGCTTGTTTATGGACTGTCGTCTCAGTTATGTGATTGGATTTGTGATTTCCTGTCAGAGAGGTCGCAGTTTGTAGTAATTAACGGAAAGTCATCGATAAAACAAAAGTGATTTCCGGCGTTCTCCATGGTATTGATGTATGAGCTCTGCCGTTCCTTATCCGTATAAATAATTTGGTAGATAATATGAGCAGCCGTTTTAAGTTGTTTGCAGATGATGCTGTCGTTTATCGTCTAGTAAAGCCATCAGAGGATCGAAACAAATTGCAAACCTGTTTACAAAAGATACCTGTATGGTGCGAAAACATATTAATACATATTCTGCTTCACCAGTTCTCAAAATTTCATTACGAATATTCTCCTTAAAGACCTGTAGGTTGCGTGTCACAGGCAAAGGTCACAAATTATTAGGTCCGACAAGTGCAGTGGTCACAATCCTTTACTAATAATCGTTTCTTCTCTGAAACTTTTATGAATGAGACTGATTCGCTTGAAGTGTGACAGATCGCCCCATCCTGCTGAAAGACAGCATATGTACGTTCGTGAGTCAATTGCGCATATAACTCCATAATTGCGGAATGATTAGCATATACACAGCAGTGTTTCCAGTTCCTTCAGATATAGTGAGACCCACAATCTGATTTGCTGACACAGTACACCACACTAAGATTATTCCACCGTGAAGAGGTTTCTCATCAATCGCATGGGGATTGTTTGTTGACCAGTGTCTTTTCTGGCAGTTTAAATGTACTTTGACGTGGATCCCGACTTCAACACAAATCTAACAAACCGTAGTCAGTTGTTTTACATAGCCACAGCATTAATTCACACGTTTTACCTTATCTTCCTCCATCACTTCTTGGACCAATGTTATTTTATATGGTTTCTTCCATGTATGCTGTAAACTACATTGACGAGACCTATTCGAAACGTTCACTTGCGACAATTTACATGTCGACTTCTTTAGGCTCTGGGTCATACGTGCTCTAAGGTACGAGATCGCAGCACCTGTACGAAAGAATGGGTGTCGATTCATTTTTGCGTTTACAACTGACTTCGTTGCGTGTCACTTCGTGACCAATCTCGTACACTGCTCTGTGCAAAGAAAACGACGTATTTCCTAAAATGAACCGGTATACAAGTACGCCTCCAATATTACTCTTATTTCTAGAAGAGGATACATCTAGCTCAGTAGTTTCCTTCACACATCTCAACCAAGTCGTATTGGTTTTCGCACTGACAATAAGAAACGTAGTCGAAGCAGCCTCGTAACAACAGATGAGAGTTGGCAGGCGTCGATCAGCAGTCTAGTACTCCGTGCTGGTTTTTCGTGCGCTACCCTGTGTACATCCATTAAATAGTGTATGGGTACTTCTGATGAGCTGGTTCAGTTTTAGGCAGCTCATAATACACATATGTGTGGAATGTTCAGGTGCCATTGTTGTGGCTCTTGGAGTTAATTTAAAAGTTATGAAAAATACGAATAAACGTCATTTGAATAGCAATTCGATCAGCAGAATGCTTTATCCCCGTAGATTCTCACAAATGTTTTTAATTTCTTTTGAAACATGATTGCTTTTTTGTCACGATTTTTGTTCTGCCAAGTAAATAATTATCAGATGTTAATTTAAGTGAATTTTTTGACGAATGCTGACTTGTGTTTTTGAATATGGCTGTACGTCAGAAAGTAACGTTTCAAGCCCCAACATTTTAATTGAATATTTATACATATACCAAAAAAGCTAATACTCGTGCCATTTCGTAAATTCAGCTAGTTCTTTATAAAAATGGGTTGTATGCTTATATGCTTGATACCTTCGCAAACGCTCTTCTGTCAGCGTAAGTTATTTAAAAAATAATATACATGTAGGGACAAGAACATGACATTTTGTAAAACAATTGCACTTTTCGGTCATATGTGTGGTATCGAACTTAAAGAGGAAGAGGAACAGACAAGAACGACTTCATGTGGTGAATGTGAAAATTTTGGGAGTAACACTGGTATTGACTGAGCTAGATAGAGAGAGAACCATTCAAATATGAAAAGACGTTAGTGTAGAGCCACATCTGAGGGAAATAAATATAGGACCAGAAGACAATATCAGCATTTTGTAAGGATTCCAGGACAATCATTAGAAGTGGCAGCCATGAACTACGTTCCAAAAGGAACAAGAGTTAATGTAGAAAGCCACAGGAAGTAATATGCGTCGAAATGGGGGTCAATACTTATGGAGAAGAAAAAGAAAAAAACTGATGACTGATAACTTCCGGAGTTATGTGACAGATACAGTAAATTAACGCGTGTATGTCAATAACTTCCTAATTCTTAACGCTTTGAAGTTGCATCCTTTTGAGAAATTGTACATCATACTTTAGCGCTCATTTCAGATTATTTTCTTGAAAAGTTTTCCAAACTGTGTGGTTTTTCTCATTGATCATATGTCATATGACGATAGAAGTTGAATTCAAGTTCAGACTAGGCCAGGAATCTGAAAGGATCGAACAATCTTAGCGGCATGATCCACACTTCCATTACAGTTCACCAAATATTTAAAGAGAGGCACAGGCAATAATGAAAAAGAAAGCAGTCCTCCCCACTACACTTCAGTTCCATCTTCCTTTACTGGAAACAGCAAACTGCAACAGGACTTACGTTAGCAAATCTGTGTTTCATCAAAAGGCTCTAAGAACTATGGGACTGAACATCTGAGATCATCAGTCCCCGAGACTTAGAACTACTTAAACCTAACTAACCTAAGGACATCACACACACCCATGCCCGAGGCAGGATTGGAACCTGTGACCGTAGCAGCAGCGAGGTTCCGGAGTGAAGCGCCTAGAACCGCTCTGTCACAACGGCCGGCTGTGTTTCAACATAACGTAATTGAGGAACATAAATTATATTATTTTCCTTAGAAACCACGGCCGATGTATTGCACTAGCAACACGCTCAGCAAATATACTCGAACCTCATTATTTGCGAAAACCTTAAATTTATATTACGAAAGACGTATTTATGCGCAAAATAATTGATTCATTATGGAAAATCTGTTGCAAACAGAGATCTCCACTCACTCTCACATTCATTTTATTAAATTTCCAAAAGTTATTACTTTTAAACGTAAAACGGAAATTTAATTCCTCTAAAATGATCACAATAGTGTTTTTAAAATAAATATTTTTTACGTATAACGGTTAGCATCGTCACATGGTCGATCGTCATTCAAGGAATATGATGATTCTCTACTAGAAACAAAAATTAGATGTAAAAACATAGAGGTTACATAACGCAGTTAATGATTGTGTCGAGTAACATTTATGTCGAAAATATGTTTTTGCTATGATTGTTATGTACCTAACGCCAGCAAGGTTTCTCATATGTAAAGAAAGATACTGCAAACTGTGAACGACTATATTAGAGACGTCAATACTGTGTACGCCGGACTAATTCTCCAGAAAGTTATCAAAGTCAGTGAGACAGATCTCTAAAGATGTCCTGATACCGTCCCCTAACGATTTGCCGTTTTGATACTAATAATTAGGCTATTTAAATAAGTGGATACTACCTTCTTAAGCATAAATAGTTGAATTAGCTGTAAGTGTTACTACACACGTTCAACAAGTAGTGCTATCCAATTTATTTTCTTGGGCAATTTTGGTTGAAAAAATTTGGAGTTTTGCGAGGAAAATCGCAGAATGTTACCGCTCCAGCCCCTATAGTTTCATGAAAATCCGATAGGTGGCGGCGCCTTCAGAAAGACATTTGTAACGGAGGTGCGTACCAAGCAGAAAGTTGACATTTTGTTTTGGCAGAAAACGAGAGCATCGCAGACAATCACACACGCTTGTAGTCGTCTACAGAGGCCTGACAGTGAACAAAAGCATGGTGAATCGTCGGGTGAGGCGTCTGTCGTCATCGCAAAAAGGTCGCGCAAACGTGACCGATCTCCTACGCGCGGCCACCCGCAAACAGCTGTGACTCTTGTCATGTGGAAACGTGCGGACACTCTTATTTCAGGTGATCAACGGATCACAATGATGCATCTCGCTACTCAAGTGGACGTCTCTGTTTGTGGCGCTCACACACACATCCACCAGTTGGGATATTCGAAGGTGTGTACCTGTTGGGTTCCAATCCACTTAGCAGAAGAACACAAAGAGCAACGAAGGACTATCTGTTCGGAATTACTTCCGCACTACGAGGCTGATGGGTGAGATTTTTCGTAGACAATAGTCACTGACGATGAAACATGGGTTAATCACTTCAAACCAGAAGCAAAATGGCAATCCATGGAATGGTGCCACACCACCTCTCCTCTGAAAAAAAGCCTCAAACCCGCACCCTCAGCCGTTTGAGTCATAGAAAAGGTTTTCTGGGACTCTGAAGACGTCATGCAGTTTGATTCCTCCCTCTTGGTGCAACGATAAGCTCTGAAGCATATTGTGCTACTCTCAAGAAGTTGAATAAACGACTTCAGCATGTTCGTCGCAACAAAAATGCAAACGAAAATTTCCTTTTCCATAACAATGCAAGGCCTCACAAAAGTCTGCACCCCTGAGAGGATATCACGAAAATTTAATTCGATTGTTCTTCTTCATTCACCCTACAGCCAGTATTTCGCACCTTCCATCAGTTTACATCAGTGAAAGGCGCACTCCGCAGGAAGCAGTATGTGAATGATGGGGTGCTTACTGAGGCAGCAAGACTTTAGGTTCGACGTCGACCAGTAAGATAGTGAAAGATCGTTCCAATGAACGGAGATTATGTTCTAAAATCGATTTTGTAGCCAAAAGAGTGGGCAATAATGTGTTGTATTCGAATCCGAGTAAAGCTACTTTCAAAAAAAAGTGTTACTTTATTGAACGATCCTCGAACTTAAAAAAATTATCAAAATTTGATGTCTTCATTAAATTCTTTCCTTTTCTCCTTCTGGTGAACTATTCGTCTGTTCAATAAACGCTCTATTGATGGTAAGATAATTAAGTAATGAGAGCCAGTTTTCAAAGCAGTCAGCTGTAAAAAAAAACATAAAAAATCAAATGAGGAGTAAGAAGTTACACTCTTTCACGTTTGCAGCTCTGCGCCCAAATAATGAACATTTATGTACGAACTGTAGTGTTTTAACATGGAGTGGAGGTTCTAAACTTACCGGGTTTTATCGTTAACTGCAATATGAATTTCCGGCCAATGAAATCTGTGGTACAATAAATACATTTGGATTGCAATGTTTATGTTACAAATTCAAATGAGAACGCCCGCGAATAAATATCTCTTAATGATTTTATACCGCTGCTGCAGCGTCCAAAGCGGTTGGCAAGCGTATACATTGTTTTCGATTCATTTGTCGCTAATTTCTCTGCTGCTGGCGTTGGTTTAAATTTTACTGAAACAACAAGGGTTTGTATATAGACAGATATCATCATACACTACAGGTACGCCTTGTTGAAGCAGCAGTTCTTCATTTCCTGCCAAATGTATCATGTGGCTGTAGTTTTGGTAGTTCATTGCGTTAACTGTATTCTGAATAATTAATGCTCTTTGAAAGTCCCATGATTTTTGACCAAAAATCTGTTTTTCGGTGAACCTCATTAATAACCTATTGTCTCAAAATGGATACTTAATCAGTGTGGTTTTCATTTTTGTCTGCTGCTAGTGTCTTTTGATTCATCTACTATTATTCGTTCTTTTCTATTTATGTGAGCTCATCTTTTACCTTACCCTTTAACAACATCTCTAACACACGCTAACACATATAACTTAGTGATAACTTTCCGTGGAGTTCAAGATTCAGAACTTTTGCTACAATTAAGGAAAATAAATAATCTGACTATTAGTTAACAGATATTTGTTTGAACATCAGTTTGAAGACGAAATAGCTGCATGGTGAACGTGAAGAAATCGAAGAAGAAACGATTGTCGGAAGGACTTGCTCAGCAGATACATAAGTCAAAACTTTCTTCGGTTAAGTCAAAAGCAAGGGTGCTAACTTTAAGAGCGCATCGGGAATTCCACTGTGAAATGCACGAAAGACAGAGATTAAGTGGAAAGAGTAAATTGAAGACCTCCATGGATGGAACCAGTTGTTTCAGGGATACTTTGAGTATTTCTGAAACAACTGGTTTTCCAAACAGCAGTTGATCGGAGGCCCGAATGTTTTTCGTGGTTTGCACCTGATCTTTAGGTGTGATGTACAGGATGTGTTTGGTGGTTCGACATGGCTGACCTTGGCTGTTGTTTGGGGCAACCACGCTGATTATGGTGGCCTTGAAGCTTTTCCAGATGCTAATATTTAGGCATGGAACACTTGGTGTATTTCTGAAACAACTGGTCTTTTGGCTAAAGTTCCTTATGGTACTCTTGTTCCAAGCATGCCATTTGTATTGTCTACTAGAAGAAAGAAGAAGTTAAATGCTGATGAGTACCTGCTTTTGTGGGCGAAAGTTGGCAATGGCAATTGTAAAATGAAGATCAACGGTGACTGTATGCTGTATTATAGACAATAAAGTGTGTGCTGCCCTTTCCTTTTCTCTGATCCTTATCTCGCTCCGTTTTTTTTTTTTTTTTCAAGAAATATATTCACTTTTTGTTTTGGTGGCAGTGCCGCTCTTGGTTGCTCGCTAGGCGGGTGACCCTGAACGGGACTTAGCCGCTGAGGAGGCTGCCTGAGCCGTGGGCCCTAGTTTTACTAGGCCCGTGTTGCGTTAAAATTGGCTGATGTAATAGAAGATGAAATAGGAGTCGATTCGGAACAGATAGGGATCCAGTATTAGAATCAGATTCAAAAAGAGTTTCGGAAAAATTATAATCAAATAAGGCAGAAGTTATAGATAATACTCTATCGGAATTACTAAAATCATTTGGGGAAGCGACAACACAATGACTATTCACGTCGGTGAGTAGAACGTATGTGTCTGGCGATACTTTCGGAAAACTTCATCCACACAATTCCGAATACTGCAAGAAGTGACAAGTGCGAGAATTATGGATCATGTTAGATGCGATCAGTTTGACTTCAGAGAAGGTAAAGTCTCAAGAGAAACAATTATGACAATGCGTACTAGATTTCAGAGAAGGTAAACGCACAAGAAAAATAATTCTGACGTTCTGGTCCATAAGTGAAGCAAAGCAAAAGGAAAATCAGAACACCTTCATAGGATTAGTCGACCCGGAAAAAACTGTCGACAGTGTAAAATGGTACAAAATATTCGAAATCCTGAGGCAAACAGGGATACGCAATAGGTATACACTGGTGTACATAACATATACAAGAGCGAAGAGAGTGGAAGACCAAGGACGGACCGCCCTAATTAAAAAGTTTGTAGAAAGGGACACAGTCTTTAGTCGCTACTGTTCAGTCTTTACGTCGAAGAAACAATGAGTGAAATAAAAGGAAGGTTGAAGAGTGGATTTCAAATTGAAGATGAGAGATTTCAATGATAAGATTTGCTGATGAGATTGCTATCCTCATTGAGAGTGAAGAAGAATTACGTGATATGCTGAGTGGAATGAGCAGTCTAACGGGTACAGAAAATGGGTTGAGCAAAACAGAACAATGACGAAAGTAATGACAAGTAGCAGAAATGAGAAAAGCGAGAAAGTTAACATCAGGATTGATGGGCATGAAGTAGATAAAGTTAAGGCATTCTGCTAACTAGGAAGCCAAATAACCCGTGACAGTCGGTGCAGGGGGGACATCAAAAGCAGAGTAGCACTGACTAAATGGGCATTCCTGGACAAACGAACACTATTTCGTTTTTTGTTTCAGTCATCAGTGCAGTCTTCTGACCGGTTTGAAGTGACCCGCCAGGAATTCCTCTACCGTGCCAAACTCTTGCTCTCAGAGTAGCACTTGCTGCCTATGTCCTCAGTTATTTCCTCGAGGTATTGCAATCTCTCTTCCTCTACAGTTTTTGCACTCTACAGCTCTCTCTATTATCACAGAAGTCATTCCCTGAAGTCCTAACAGATGAACTATCGTGTCCGCAGCTCGTGGTCGTGCGGTAGCGTTCTCGTTTCCCACGCCCGGGTACCCTGGTTCGATTCCCGGCGGGGTCAGAGATTTTCTCTGCCTCGTGATGACTGGGTGTTGTGTGATGTCCTTAGATTAGTTAGGTTTAAGTAGTTCTAAGTTCTAGGGGAGTGATGACAATAAATGCTAAGTCCCTTAGTGCTCAGAGCCATTTGAACCATTTTGAACTATCAACCTGTCAGCGTTTTCCATATATTCTTCGATTCTGTGGAGAACCTCATCAATCCTCACCTTATCAATCCTCCTAAGTTTCAACATTCGCCTATAGCACCATCTCAAATGGTTTGATTCTCATCTGTTTCACTACCATACAATGCTGCTCTCCAAACCTACATTCTTAGAAATTTCTTAAGCAAATAAAGGCCTATGTTACATAGTACTATACTTTTCTTGTCCTGGAATGCACTTTTGCCAGTCATAGTTTGCTTCTAATGTCGTTCTTCTCTTACCGTCATTGGTTATTTTGCTGCCTAGGTAGCAGAATTTTTTAACTTGATCTATTACGTGACCATCAATCATGATGTTACGTTTCTCGCTTTTCTCATTTCCACTACTTCTCATTACATTCGTTTTTCTTCGATTTACTCTCAATCCATATTCAGTACTCATCAGACTTTCATTCCATTCAGCATATCATATAATTCTTCTTCACTTTCACTAAGAATAGCAACTTCACAGTGATTCTCATCATCGATATCCTTTCACCATAAATAGAAGAATTTTAATTCCACTCCTGAACCGTTCCCTTATTTCCATCATCGCTTCTTCGATGTACAGGCTGAACAGTCGGGGGAAGATTACATCCCTTTCTTATACCCTTTTTAATCCGAGCACTTCGTTCTTGGTCGTCCACCCTTATTATTCCCTCTTGGCTCTTTGCATATTGTGTATTTCCCATCTCTCCCTAAAGGTTTCCCGATTTTTCTCACTATTTTGAATATCTTGCACCATTTTACATAGTCGAACGATTTTTCTACGTCTACAAAGGGTATGAACATATCTTGATTTTTCTTTAGTCCAGCCTCCAGTATCAGCCGCAACGTCAGAATTGCCCCTCTGGTGCCCATACCTTTCCTGAAGCCTAACTCATCGTCATTTAATACATCTGCAATTTTCATTTTCATTTTTCTGTATATTATTCTTGAAAGCAACATGGATGCGTGAGTTGTTAATCTGATTGTACGACGATTCTCTCACTTGTCAGCTCTTGCAGTCTTTGGAATTATGTGGATGATATTTTTCCAAAAGTCAGATGAAATGTCCCCAACTCATACAGTAAACACACCAATGATTTTAGAAAATCTGATGGAATGTTATCTACCCCTTCTCTCTTATTTGATCTGAAGTCCTCCAAACCTCTCTTAAATTCTGATTTAAATACTAGAGCCTCTATCTCTTCTAAATCCTGTTTCTTCTTTTATCACATGAGACAAACCTTTTCCCTGATTGAGGTTTTTAATATACTATTTCCACCTTTTAGCTCTCTCCTCTGCATTTAACAGCAAAATTACTGTTGCACTCTTAGTGTCATCACCCTTGCTTTCAGTTTCACTGAAGGTCGTTCTGGCTTTTCTATATGATGGGTCAGTCCTCCCGACAATAATTTCTTTTTCGATTTCGTCGCGTTTCTCATGCACCCATTTCGTTTTAGCTTCTCTGCACTTCCTAATTATTTCATTCCTCAGCGACTTGTCTTTCTGTCTTCCTGATGTTTCATAAACAATCTTGTATTTCCGTCTTTCAACGATCAACTGAACTATTTCTTCTGCTACCCATGGTTTCTACACAGTTACCTTCTTTGTACCTGTGTTTCTCTTTCCAGTTTCTGTGATTACCCTTTTTAGACATGTCCATTCCCCTTCAGCTGTACTGCCTACTGAGTTATTCCTCATTGCTGTACCTACAGCCTTTGAGAAGTTTAAGCGTGTCTCATCATTACTTAGTACCTATGTATAAAACATCTTTGCATATTGATTCTTCCTGACTAATCTCTTAAACTTCAATCTGCTCTTCATCACTACTTTACTGGCTAAACCTTACAATACAGTATCTGATTTCGGAGTCTCTGTCTGTCCTTGATGTAATCTACTCAAGTCTTCCTGTTTCATCCGGCCTTTTCCAAGTATACCTCCTCCTCTTGTTCTTCTTGAACGGAGTATTCGTTATTACTAACTAAAACGTATTGCAGAACTCAATTGCTCTTCCTCCTGTCTCACTCCTTGTCCCAAACACATATTCTCCTGTAATTTATTCTTCTACTCCTTTCACTACAACTGTATTGCAGTCCCCCACGATTATTAAATTTTCATCTCCTTTTACGTACTGCATTACCTTTTCAGTATCCTCATAGAGTTTTACTATTTCTTCATCTTCAGCCTAAGACGTCGGAATGTATACCTGTACTAACACTGTCGGTGTAGGTTTGCTGTCCGTTATTATCAGAGAAATCCCATCACTGAACTGTTAGTACTAACTCACTCTCTGTTTTACCTGCCTATTCATAACGAATTTTCTTCCCATTATATCACTTTTCTGCTGCTATTGATATTGTACTATGCTCATTCGACCTTAACTCCTTGCCATCTTTCCATTTCGCTTCACTGACCCCTAGTATATCTAGAATGAGTTTTTGCGTTTCCCTTTGCTGATTTTCTATCTTCCCTACCACGTTAGAGCTTCTGAAATGCCAGGCCCCGACTGGTAAAACGTTATCCATTCGTTGGTTAATGAATCTTTTTGTCATGGTCAGCTACCCCTTGGCAGTAACCGTGCGGAGATCCGAATGGGGGACTATTCCGGAGTCTGCTGCCAATGGAGAGAAAATCAAGACACTTTTTTCAATTACAGGCCACATAAATGCTTTGACGTAAAGATAAGCCGAAAGAATTTAAAAAATTATTACCATGACACCAGATCATTGAACCAATAATGGAAAGAACTAAAGCACCCTCACAAACAGAGAAAATTAAACAAATAACAAGAAAAAATAATCATAATCAAATTCATTAAGGGCTGTGGGTACACGTTATGTGTCTTTCATGCTGTGGTTTCCAGTGCCTTCCGCATCTTCATGCCGTTGACATAGGGTTCAATTTGAGGATGAAATTTCTGGATATGTAAATTTGGACCACTGCATTGTATGGTAGGGAAACATGTACAGTGGTAAAACCGGAACACGGACAACAGAATGGCTGACGGCCTTGGCTTTTGCAATCGAAATCAGCGGTGTTTGCGTAGAGAGGCCTGTGCTAACAGAAAAGTAGTGTTGCGTGAAATAACAGGCGTAGTCAATGTCGGACGTACGACGTACGTATCTGTTTGGACAGTGCGGCGCCGGCTGCGGTGGCCGAGTGGTTCTAGGCGCTTCAGTGCGGAACCGCGTGAGTGCTACGGTCGCAGGTTCCAATCCAGCCTCGGGGATGGATGTGTGTGATGTCCTTAGGTTAGTTAGGTTTATGTAGTTCTAAGTTCTATGGGACTGATGACCTCCGATGTTAAGTCCCATAGTGCTCAGAGCCATTTCAGCCACTTTTGACGTTAATAGGCCATGGCAGCAGACGACCGACGCGAGTGCCGTTGCTAACAGCACGACATCGCCTGGAGCACATCTTCTGGGCTGGTGAACATATCGGTGGACCCACCCTATACGACTGTAAAATCGTGGCTTGTGCAAATTAGTACCGATTTCAGTTGATGGTGGGGTTCGAGTGGTGAGTAGACCCAACTAAGACATGGATCAAAGCTGTCAACAAGGCACTGCGCAAGGTGGTGGTGTCACCACAATGGGGGAGGGTGTGTTTACATGGAATGAACTGGGTCCTCTGGTTCTACTAACCATTCATTGACTGGAAATCTTTGTGTACTTGGAGACTACTTACAGCCTTTCATTGCCATCACGTTCTCAAGCAACGTTTAAATTCTTATGGATGACAATACGGCATATCACTGAGCCATAATTGTTCTTAATTCGTTTGAAGAACTTTCTGGAGAATGTCAGTCAATGATTTGGTCATCCACTTCATCCGACGTACATCGCACAGAACATTTATGGACATAGTCAAGACCTCAGTTCGTGCACAACATCCTCCACCGGCCACTGTTTGGCTATTATTTACTGCTCAATTCTTCTGCTCTACTGTTCCAACGACTTGTTGAATCCATTCTGGGCAAAGAATATCCGACACGATATGATGTATCTCACTATTTCTGTCACTTCATTGTATAATAATGCGCATCTCTGCGACAACCGCCTTTTGAACCGACCATAACTTGCCAGTGCGTTCCTGCTGCGTTGTCTGTCTCAACCGTTCGACTGCGGTAGGAAGTACAATATGCGTTTCCTACCATGTCTATGGCTAGTTTTGGGAATAAACGAAATGTCTGACGGTGTATTAGTATCTACAAGAGGAACACTTTCAAGGTCAGTTTTCAATAAATTATTTATTGTTGCGAAAGATCCAAAACTGGTATAAAGAAATTTTTCCCCATTTTCTGAATCGCTATGTCTCTATAGTGATGCTGCTATACTGAATCGGCGATTTAGGTTTATATATCTCTCCTACCCCATATTATTGCCTCAAAATATCTCATTGATATTCCAGTTCTATGTTTTCCTCGCAGCCACACGGAATGCATATCCTCTGATAATAAAACTGCTCTTCACGTCTGGAGGAAAGATCTTGCTCCAAAATAAGCAGACGGTACTTGTAATTTTTTATTGACTTATCTGAAGGAGTATTTTCTTACGACAAGTTAGCGTTCTCTTACCTCTGGACAATGCGTAACATCAAAAGGATTTTTTACAGTGCTTTGGTATGTGTTAACTTTCTCGCTTTTCTCGTTTCTGCTACTTCTAATTACTTTCGTCTTTGTTCTATTTGTGCTCAACCCATTTTCTGAACTTGTCAGACTGCTCTTTCCACTCAGCATATCATGTAATTCAGACGAACGAGGCTTCGACAGCATGTCGTACTGTAAGCGAAAGATATGCCGCTTCCACAAGTCACGACCAGATAACTATTGTAGTTCTTTCACCATCATGGAGGGAAACGGATAAACTTGCGTCGCACATACAGCATCTGTGTCTTCCTTCGTATATCAGCCAAGAATATCCTCTCAGAACTTGGGCTACATAAAAAGCTCTGCATAAGAAAAATGTTTCCAGTATTCAGACTTTGTAGAGTAAGTAGACGCCTTTCATGTTCTATTGTTGCGTCCCTGAATTTTGTCAGTAACAGACTTCCAATTGAGGACGCCATTTTCAGTGGAAACGATCAATAATGATACCAAGAGACGTATGCCGATCCAGTGCAGTAGCCCATGGAACAGCAGCGTCATCAAAACGTCGCAAAGTAAGAAGACAGCATTTACCTTCATTAAGTAGTGCACCAGGTCTGCGACAAAGGTCCTTGCGGAGTAGAACCATCACATCAACTACGTGTGCACGAACGGCTATAGCCTCTACGGAAAGCGTCCAGCCTTTCAGCTGGGATGCCTGAATCCGAAGTAGAGGCCCCAGAGACAACACTAAAAAGTCAATGTCAGCGGGCTTCCTTGAGGCACATCCCGACGGTTGTTTATTGATGACTTCAGTTCGCTATTAACAACCACAGAAGCTGAAACACCCAAAGAGTTTTGAGAGCACTCCCGTATGTCAATAGTAAAGCCAAAAGTCTCCATAATCCGAAGCAAAGAGTCGTGAGTATCACGGTCAAGTGCTTTACCAAAGTCTGGAAAAGCAAGGGCACAACATTTGGACGTTACAGCAGTGACCGAAATTTTGTCACGACACTTGACTATATGCCACCAGGTACATGCAGCTGTTGTGTTTTGCAACTATCGTCCCCATCAGAGACGGCATTCTATTGTTAACTGCCCTTGCCACAGACTTATAATCAAAGCTTGATAAAGTAATTGGGCAAAAAGCTATCAGGGGTAGACATTTCAGGGCGTTCCGGATCGTAAACGTAGCACCCAATACAGGCCAAAAATCAAGTAACATTCGTTGGGAATCCATCCAGACCAGGAGACTTTTGAGGAATATGTCCTTTATAAATTTGTCATCTACGTCCGGCGGGAGGTTGATCACTCGACCAATGGTATTGTCAATTTCAGCATATGCGATGCTTTAACAAAACTTGAGAATCATGTCGCGGCAGCAATCATTCAACGTGGAAGGGGATCCTTCAACTTCACTTAAGACACGTACTCGTCCGCGACAAATTAAGCGGAGTAGAACAAATCAGCTTTAAAATGAATTGTATCCCAAGCCAACGGTGGATTTCTACAGACCCTGGCAACACGTTTCGCGTTGTTTTATAGAAAGTAAAGCTCACAGCATTTATTAGTGGAGTACGCTCGAAAACCATGGTAGCCATAGCGGGGCGGCCGAGTCTGCCGCAAGTAGACGAATTTAAAGAAACAATAAGGCACTGGGAGGGGGGGGGGGGGGGGGGGCGCTGCAACTCACTCGCCAAACGGAACGGTACTGGCGAGGATAGCTCTACACTAGCGACGCTACGGCAAGTTAGATAAACAGAACCTTCCCGCTCAGCGCTCCAAGCGTAACTGAACTCAGCTAAGGAGGTGGACTGAAATTCAGGTGACTGGTATATAAAAAATGAGGTTCTGCACAAAAAAGCAGGAAAGAAATAAGTGGCAAATATTGATAAGAGAAAGGAACAGGATGATAGATGCGTTAAGACACGTTGTTGTGTAAGTTATTAGCGTTATGATTAATTCTATTTCCTCTTCCGTCAGGACGGATAATCGCATGTCCTGTGTTGTTAGAGTGTTGTTATTCAATCATTTTCAAATCTTACATTCTTTGTTTAATACAGTTCTCCTACGTCATTATACTATTAAATAAATAAGCATTTATTCTGAAAGTTTCTGTATCTAAAATGAGTATTGAGAATTCCTCTCTGATTATTCCTCGTGTGTACGTACACATGTGTGTAAACCTTAAGAACGAAGGCAGCTTTTGAATTACATGCCACTGCCATGAGACATAGCTCCATGAAACTTGAATCGTACACAGAAATAACTGCTACAATGTACTACAGAAGGTAACTGAAAAAACATACGCAATGCGTCGAACAGAAATGACACTGCTGTTCAAGTACTGTAATTACACCGAAGTCACCGCTATACATGATTGCCGCTGGACATTATAAAAGGTAGGACATCGTTATAAATAGAGTCTGCAATAACCATGGACAGCAATGAATGCTGTGCAAAGTGTTCCCACTCTGGCCACGGAGTCGATAGGGAGTTCTACTGATCGGGCGTTTCATACGTCCACCAGCACATTTGACAACTGGTGGCTGGTCGGTGCTGGTTGTGGACTTGCTGAAGTGAGTCTAACCACCGCATCCAAGACGTGCTCGATCAGATTTAAGTCGAGGGTGTGGACAGGTCAGTCTACCCAGCGAGTATTCTCTCATTCCAAGAGCTTCTCCAAGTGCACTGGTAGATGTGGTCCCGCATAGTCATCCATAAAATGGCATTCAGGGCGGAATGGAATGAGGACAGTGTCGCAATAACGTTGACGGGTGAATGTATCATGTTCAGAGATTTGGAAGTCAGAACGCCTGTACAACAACATGCCTCCCCACACCACAACACCTTGATCACTAAAACGATCAACAGGGACATCGTTGAAACGAATGAGAATGACCTTCGGATCTCCTGTATACAGAGAAAGGAGCAAAAGCATACTATCTGCTCGGCCCCACCTTTCGCTTCCCACTCTCCACTACCCCGTCCAGCCAATCACGAAGTAGTATTAAAATGAGGTCCTATTAAAGTGTGGCAGCAAATCACAGCGTAATATTTTAGTGGGTATTGAAGTGAATCTCAATGTATTGATGATATAACGCAAGTGTACTTGAATTTGTGCCAAATCCAAATATATGGAGTGTTTTGGAGGACATTGCGTAAGTTTCACCTATATTGGCGTCATGTTCAAAGATATTTGGGTAAGACAGCGATATGCCTCTGAGTTATGTACACACACACACACACACACACACACACACACACACACACACACACAAACGCGCGCACGCTGTCCGTGTTCAAAAAAATATCAATGTGAATTATTGTGACAAGTTCAAGAATATGTAATTATTCAAGGTTCGCCGTAAGTAAGACACACACACGTAAACGTGCACAGAGAAAAATTTTACTTTTTCAGGTAGATATATTT
Source organism: Schistocerca americana (assembly GCF_021461395.2). Lineage (NCBI taxonomy): Eukaryota > Metazoa > Arthropoda > Insecta > Orthoptera > Acrididae > Schistocerca > Schistocerca americana. The sequence goes on along the minus strand of NC_060125.1, from coordinate 318,485,590 downwards.
TTCTAGTATTTATATCTAAAAGTCGTGTAAACAAAAACTGTTTTCACATAGTACTTGAAAGTGTAATTTAACTGATATTAGCTTGATGTTTATTTGCAACAAAATCATTCTTTATCATCATTCTTCAGGTTGTAGTCACCCAGTACGAGAGTATTCAACAGATCCAGAAGTGAGAAGCACTTATCACTTTTACCGAAAGTGGTATTTTCCATTTCGTTACTGTCGAAACTCTGTACATCTTACAGCAAATTGTATGCTGTACTGTCGGAACAGCTTATAGAAACGTCAAAATAGTTTTCGATAAGAAAGAATTACGACATCGAACTTTACAAAAAGATTTGCATTATTAAAAGCAGGGTGGAGAGCAGATAGGCGGAAAGAATTCACTGAAGGTCTCTGAGAGGAGACGATTATCTGATGGTTTGATAAAAAGTGAAATGGGGCATACAGTATTAGACTACGTGTGTTACAGTCCTAGTAAAAATGCGATCAATGAAGGCTGGAGGGAAATATAACATTCTTTCAGAATTTTTAAAATCTAGGATTGAAGTGGTCGATAAATTTCTTCCGACAGGTATGTCCAGGTTTGATATCTAAATGGTTGTTCAAGTACGTGTGTGGAAACCATGTGGCTGCAGACAGATGATCGAATTGTAAAACGACGTGATGTAAACGATCCCGAAAACAGTAAAAGCGGCGAGTAACGAGATTTATCTGATCTGAGTTGCTGGCGTGGTACGATACAGAAGATTGGAAAAGAAATTTAACTATTGTAAGTGACGATAAATTTGACCTTGAAGTGACTCATGACGCCAGAGACGTAGTTCTGACGTTGCGCTGAACAATGGAAGACGATTTAAGAAAATAAAACATACTTTCATAGGATCTGTGGACCTAGAAATAGCATTCGGCAGTGTAAAATAGTGTAAGAAGCTCGGAATGCTGAAATAATTAGGAGTAAGTTGTGGGAAAGTGTTTGGAAATTTGTGGTAGAGATCTTATGGGACGAAACTGCTGAGGTCACCGGTCACTAAGCTTACACACTACTTAACCTAACTAAAACTAACTTACGCTAACAACAACAACAACACACACACACACACACACACACGCCCTAGGGAGGACTCGAACCTCAGACGGAGGAATCCGCGCAAACCGTGACAAGCTGCCACCGACCGCGCGTCTACTGAGCGTGGGCAGCTGTGGGAGTAGACGCTAAATATACAACACACAGAAGCACCAACAGAGGGGAACGAGAATAGAATACGAAGAGAGTGCTCGGATTCAGATAGGCGTAAGAAATTAATGCAATCTCTCGTCGCTACTGTTCATCTCTTACGTCAAAGTGATGGAAATGAAATAAGGCATCAAGAATTGGAATTACAATGAAGTGAAATGAACACCCTTAGCTGCTTACAGGAATAGACTTACGTAAACGGGGACAGATGAAAATGTGTGCCCCGATCGGGACTTGAACCCGGAATCTCCTGCTTACATGGCAGACGCTCTATCCATCTGGGCCACCGAGGACACAGAGGATAGCGCGACTGCAGTTATTTATCTCTGGCACGCCTCCTGCGAAACCCACATTCTCAACGTATATATTCTCTTAGTATATATCAAGAATTGGATTAACCCTTAGAAATCGCATCTAATGGAATAAACAGCAACACGAACATGGGGATGTAGATTAAGATTAAAGTAAACGGAGCCCAAAGTAACGAGGAATAGCAGAAACGAGATTAGTGACAAATTTAAGATCACAATGCCGGCCTAGTAGTACAAAAAGTTAAAGAATTCTATTACATCTGAAGCATAACTGAGATAGATAGGACTAGCAGTCCAGCATAGGTGGATAGGGTTTTCTTACCCAAAAAAATGTTTAGTGATATGAAACATCAGCTTTAATTAGATGGAGGAATTTCTAAGTTGGGGAAGAAGTGAGAATGCTGTACAGTAGCGCTACTCTGTCACTGGGAGATGGTCGCACCAACAGGTCAGAAGGATTGATGGTAGGAAAAGAACATTCCAGGTACCTTGCGAATATACACTTAACGAGGAAGTGGTAATCCCGAGAAATTCACCAGCATAACAATAAAAATAGTAGTTTTCCATAAGTTCCGATAACAAAGAATAAAGAAGGTGCAATATTTGGTAGAATATCACTTACTTAACATTCATCGGCGGTGTATAGGATGAACGCAGATGAACGAGTATCAATAAAAGAATTTAAATTTAATCTCTCTCACTATACTCTCGAGTCGATTATCGGAAAGCATATTCGTTCGCCAGAGAAACTGAATAAACGCGAGCTTCGCATTTATTTTCGAAAAGGGAAAGGTGAGGTCTCGCCCTATACCAGAACAGCAGCGTGTGAAGTTTAACACAGTCGCTTTTCCGCTAAATCGGTGTTTGTACTGGCAGCTTTGAAGCAGTGAAACGACGCTCAACATAAAGAAACTGTATGTACTACAAAAAAAGTTAAAAAAAGGTTAAATTGTTTGAAACTCCTCCCATCTCCATCACTTGAAAAAACAGGGGCTATCTATTCAAATGGTACAATGGTATTTAAGGGAAAGGTTGTAAACTGATGCAATCTCGACTGCAGATACAATTTTTCAACAAACAAATGCAACTTTCATGGCACATGTGACGCGAGAGCTGTTTTCATTTTGCATTAGCCGCTAAGATATACTTTCTAATTTCATCTCTATCTCATGCGACTTAGTTCAAAGACGTGATTTTTAAGTACTGTTCCCATTCGTACTCCCAAGAATTAGCATGGTTGTGAGTGAGAGTATCGTATACGTTAACTGTATTTTGGGATACATTTTACTGCATCAATCTTTCGCATTTTGTAATTTCTTTTTTGCGTCATTCAAAGCTTACTGAAAACTTTTCTTTGCCAATTGATTATGATGTAATTGTAATTGTGGTACTGTTTTGGATTCTTGCTTTAGATATTTCAGGTACTTAAACTAGACTGGTTTCTCTGTATGTACTTTGGCAATATACACTCCTGGAAATGGAAAAAAGAACACATTGACACCGGTGTGTCAGACCCACCATACTTGCTCCGGACACTGCGAGAGGGCTGTACAAGCAATGATCACACGCACGGCACAGCGGACACACCAGGAACCGCGGTGTTGGCCGTCGAATGGCGCTAGCTGCGCAGCACTTGTGCACCGCCGCCGTCAGTGTCAGCCAGTTTGCCGTGGCATACGGAGCTCCATCGCAGTCTTTAACACTGGTAGCATGCCGCGACAGCGTGGACGTGAACCGTATGTGCAGTTGACGGACTTTGAGCGAGGGCGTATAGTGGGCATGCGGGAGGCCGGGTGGACGTACCGCCGAATTGCTCAACACGTGGGGCGTGAGGTCTCCACAGTACATCGCTGTTGTCGCCAGTGGTCGGCGGAAGGTGCACGTGCCCGTCGACCTGGGACCGGACCGCAGCGACGCACATATGCACGCCAAGACCGTAGGATCCTACGCAGTGCCGTAGGGGACCGCACCGCCACTTCCCAGCAAATTAGGGACACTGTTGCTCCTGGGGTATCGGCGAGGACCATTCGCAACCGTCTCCATGAAGCTGGGCTACGGTCCCGCACACCGTTAGGCCGTCTTCCGCTCACGCCCCAACATCGTGCAGCCCGCCTCCAGTGGTGTCGCGACAGGCGTGAGTGGAGGGACGAATGGAGACGTGTCGTCTTCAGTGATGAGAGTCGCTTCTGCCTTGGTGCCAATGATGGTCGTATGCGTGTTTGGCGCCGTGCAGGTGAGCGCCACAATCAGGACTGCATACGACCGAGGCACACAGGGCCAACACCCGGCATCATGGTGTGGGGAGCGATCTCCTACACTGGCCGTACACCACTGGTGATCGTCGAGGGGACACTGAATAGTGCACGGTACATCCAAACCGTCATCGAACCCATCGTTCTACCATTCATAGACCGGCAAGGGAACTTGCTGTTCCAACAGGACAATGCACGTCCGCATGTATCTCGTGCCACCTAACGTGCTCTTGAAGGTGTAAGTCAACTACCCTGGCCAGCAAGATCTCCGGATCTGTCCCCAATTGAGCATGTTTGGGACTGGATGAAGCGTCGTCTCACGCGGTCTGCACGTCCAGCACGAACGCTGGTCCAACTGAGGCGCCAGGTGGAAATGGCATTTCAAGCCGTTCCACAGGACTACATCCAGCATCTCTACGATCTTCTCCATGGGAGAATAGCAGCCTGCATTGCTGCGAAAGGTGGATATACACTGTACTAGTGCCGACATTGTGCATGTTCTGTTGCCTGTGTCTATGTGCCTGTGGTTCTGTCAGTGTGATCATGTGATGTATCTGACCCCAGGAATGTGTCAATAAAGTTTCCCCTTCCTGGGACAATGAATTCACGGTGTTCTTATTTCAATTTCCAGGAGTGTATTTTCAAGAGGCCTCTATCAGTTCTGAAGAAAAAATTAAGTGAAAAACAATAAGAGTTCCAAGGCAAGATCAAAGGTTTCCTTGTGGCTCACTTCTGTTCCGTACAATAATTACTTGCAGCAGCTGATAAGTTTTCTCTGAAATACATTTATTCGAATGCTTTGTTTCGTGTTTTATTTATTGTTATTAGCACAGGGCATTGCCCAGGTGTGTAATTACCTCAGTCTTCTATTACTCCATTTCCTCATTCCAAAATCCTCTGTACATCTTCTCATCTCGACATAAAATTTTTCTGGGTATGGTACGACGTCATAATGTAAAAAAATTACTGCTGCTGGTGAAAAACCATCGTTTCGGCCACGGTTGCAGCGGCCTTCTCCTGGATCGAAAGGTGCGTTCTAGCTATGCAGTGTCCTTTATATTTTGTTGTTACTGTTCATTGCGTATGCCATTACGTAATAAATTTAAAAGGGAAGTTAGTTTCATTGGTCACTTAGGGAAGAAGGGGAGGGAACTTTGTTTTAATAGGTTATTGCGGTGGAGGTTGTCTATTGGCTCTTGTGTTACGTGCCATGATTGGTGGTCACCGTCAAATGTGAAGTTGGCTGCTTCAAGAATGCGATTTTCACTTTGCAGCGGAGTGTGCGCTGATATCAAACTTCCTAGCAGATTAAAACTGTTCGCCGGACCGAGACTCGAACTCAGGACCAATGTCTTTCGCGAGCAAGAGTTCGAGTCTGGGACCGGCACACAGTGTTAATCTGCCAGGAAGTTTCAAGTTGGCTGAAGGAGTGTATTCAGCAGGTGAGAAGAAAACTTGACTTGAGCAACAAACAGTTGCCGCAAATACATCTACGTTATCGCCTACCGACTGGAATAACGTCGACAGAATCACTCACCTGCAAGCGTATGCAACGAGTGAAACCGCCACCATTCGACAGAAGAAGAAATTTGAGCTGCTAGCAAAGACGACACGGAACACTTCGCCTCGACTAGATACATCGCGAACAGTAGCGAGTCTTTCATCTCATCCCGGCAGCAACGCAGTCATAGAAGCACTAGCTGAAGGACTTAACTTTGTCGTCACACCTTAGTCGATTCCCACAGAAGAAATTGTCGAATCCGGGGAAACAGCATTCCGGCACACAAGCGCGATAGAAGCTGAGAAAATTTGACAGGAAACCGTTCGAGTTCTGTTACGTGTCAAGCCACCGAAACACAACCTTAGCCGAGAGAAAAGGGCAGCTATCAAGGAACTCAAAAGCAGCGACGAAATTGTGATATTAACAGCAGACAAAGGCAATGCTACTGTCATCTTAGACTCCTTGCAGTACGAGGACAGGATGAAATAATTATTAAATGATCGCATGTACAAAGAACTACGGGCGGACTCTACGGCAAAGATAATTCGAAAGACGCAGGCTGCGATTAAGGACTCGAGAACTGACGCTGACACAGCCAAGGGTCTTGTTCCCAGAGGACCAGTCTCTCCTAGAATTTACGGTGTTCCAACGATACATAAGCAAAGTTACCCTTTGAGGCCAATAGTGAATGGGATCAGTTCAAAAAATGGCTCTGAGCGCTATGGGACTCAACTGCTGTGGTCATCAGTCCCCTAGAATGTAGAACTACTTAAACCTAGCTAACCTAAGGACATCACACACATCCATGCCCGAGGCAGGATTCCAACCTGCGACCGTAGCAGTCGCACGGGGATCAGTTCGCCTACTTACAATTTGGCGAAGTATCTAGCATGCAAATTAAAACGTCTAGTTGGAAAGACGAACTTTTTAATGTGTAGATCTCGATGCACTTTTGTAGAACGCCTAAAGGGAGAAACAATTTTATCTACGGAAATCATGGTCAGCTTTGTTGTGAAGTCACTATTTACGAACGTGCCAGTTGATGAAACCATCCGCTTCCTCCAGGAGCATGTCCCGCCAGAGAAATGCCACCTGGTAGGGTTCTGCCTGACTTCAACGTACTTCAAATGGCAAGGAAAATGCTACGAGCAGAGAGACGGCTTAGCAATTGGGTCTCCACTATCTCCGCTGGCAGCCGACATTTTCATGGAAGCCTTTGAAGCAACGGCCTTTGGTTCAGCTCCTTTACGCCCACGTTGCTGGTTCAGATGCGTGGACGACATGTTCGCTATATGGCCTCATGGTGAAACCGAGCTACACACGTTTCACGAATATTCGAACAATATGCACGGGAAGATACAGTTCACGCTCGAAGTAGAAAAGAATGGTGCAATTCCATTTCTACACGTCGAAGTATACAGGATAACGGAGGGCACACTGGGGTACAGAGTATATCGCAAGCCTACACATACAGACAAGTATCTGCACGCCCAATCCTACCACCACCTAGCACAGAAGAACTCTGTCATCCGTTCATTGGCAATCCGTGCGCAGCGCCTAAATGATGCTCAAAACATCACACCTGAGCTTAAAAGGCTACGCACAACGTTTCTAGCCAATGGCTACAGCTATAAGTCGATCCACACAGCTTCGTCGACGAACACAAGTAAGAAAGATAAGCAAGTAATAGACGAACTGAAGCCAACAGCGCGCTGCAGGCGTTTACAAGGTGAAATGCGAATGTGGAGAGGCATACATCGGCGAGACTGGTAGGCCAATAGCAACGCGCATTCTAGAACACGAGCGCTACATTCGTCTAGGGCAACACAACAAATCCGCAGTGGCAGAACATCAGCAAGACTGCGGAAAAGACATAAAATTCAGCAAGCCCTGTGAGTTGGCCAAGCAGCCAGTTATGACGAAACGCAAAATCATAGAGGCCATCGAAATACTTAAACACCCTAATAACATGAACAGGGAGGATGGACTCAAGCTTGCCCCATCTTGGCTGCCAGTAACCAGAGCCTGAAAGACCGCACTGTCAACACTAAGCACGAGCACTATGGGCGAATAACTGCCGCCGTGCGGCCGACGTCCAGCAATTGGTAAACAGCAACCAACTTCTCATTCGACGGCGACCACCAATCATGGCACATAACACAAGAGCCAATAGACAACAGAGGTTACGTTCTCCCTCCACCGCCATAACCTACGAAAAATAAAGTGCCCTCTCCTTCTTCTACATGTGACCAATGAAACTAACTACCTTATTAAAATTATGACGTAATGGCATGCGCAGTGAAGAGTAACAACAAAACATAAAGGACACTGCATAGCTAGAACGCACCAATCGACCCAGAAGAAGGCCGCTGCAACCGTGGACGAAACGTTGATTTTTCTTCAGCAGCAGTAGTTTTTTACATTATGACACAGTACCATACCCAGAAAACTTGTATGTCGACTGACTCTGGCCGCGGAAGCTTACGCAATTATCTTCTCGTCTATCTCTCCCCCCCCCCCCCCCGCCTCATTATGCCTGTCCTCCACCCTCTCCAACTCCTCCAGCCGCAACTATCTGTCAGTCTTCTCCTTCCCTGTCTCTGTCCATCTCCCGCTACCCCCTATCCCCCTCTCTCTGTCCATCTGCTTGTACCCCTTCTGTCGGTCCATATTCTCGCTCCACCCTTCTGTTTGTTCATCCTTTCTCCTCTGTCCATCTCCTCTCTTCATCCTATCCTCTTCGCCTCTCTTTTCATACATTCCCGCCACCCCTCTCTCTGCCCAGTCCTTGTTCCCCTCTTCCTATCCATCTCTTTCTCCCCCTCACGTTTTTCAGCTCCACTTCCTTCCTCTCTGTGTCCGTTTACTACTGTTAACTTTCTCTGACCAACTCCTCCCCCATCTGTCTGGTCATGCACTCTTCTTCCCTTGATCTTTGGCCCGTTTCCTCCTCGCACCCCATCTTTCAATCATCTCCTCAACCTCTCTCTTTCTATCACCTTCTCCTGCCTCTACCTGCCCATCTCTTCCACCTACCCTATCTGTGTCCATGTTCTCCTGTTTCCTTTCTCTACCATATCCTCCTCTCCTCTCTTTCTGTCCATTTTACCCTCCTCTCTCTCTGTGTAGCTCCTCCCCCATATCTTTGTCCATCTCCTCTTTCTCATTCTCTGTCTGTCCATCACTTTTCCCCCTCTTATTTCTTCATATTTTCACCCCCTACTCACACACACACACACCTACACACCAATAGGAGGCTGATGGTTTTAACCCCCACGGTATTTTTATTCAGATTGTAACTAACATGTGTACCAAATTTTATTGAAATTGTTCCAGATGTTTAGGATAAGCTTAATACCTGTGGCTTTACACACATACGCAAATCTGAACTACGTTTCACACATATTTAACATATTTCACACGTATATGTACTCATATTTTTCGCGTATCACAAGTGAATTTTTCCCTGCACTTTCATTTTCACACATCTCAATGTTTATGACGTCATATTTCCTGAACTATATGTCCCGCAATGGCAGAAGTTTGCAGTTATTTCCAGTGTTATATGTAGCTACTGTCTGCATAATGTGTTGTGTATAGAGCTCTTTGTAAAGAAGCGATAAATTAACACATCGTCGATAGTGCAGCAGTTTTTCACGCATCTCAGATTTTATGAATTCTTATCTCTTGTGTGTCTTATCTATGTGTCGTACAGTGATTTAACTGTGTAAAATTTAATGGCGTATGTGTATGCCACTTGAGCAATGCGTTGCGAGAAATGTTTGTAGTAAAGAAGCAAAAAATTAAAAGTCGCATATGATGCCTTCAGCTTTTCGCGCATCTCAGTAATCGATGTCCTATCTCCTGGATTACACGTCATAAGATAGGCCCATATTTAAGTAAGCACATTGGGCTATGTGTGTGAATACTTTCTGAGAAAGTATTTGCCAATAGAGTTTGTTGTAAAACATCTTGCATGACGTGGAAGTTTTTCGTGCATCTCGATATTTGACATCACATCTCCTGGACTATGTCTCGTACAATGATATATTTTTGGAGATACATTCAGCGTTATATCGATGGTATGCAACGAAAGCCTCGTATCTCCATCTGTCTGCGAATACTTCTTGATTCCAGTAACTAGTAAAATTTTTGAAATTTGTGGGAAGATTCCATGGGACCAAACTGCTGAGGTCTTCGGTCCCTAGACTTATACACTACTTAATCTAACTTAAAGTAACTTAAGCTAAGGAGAACACAAACAGCCATGCGCAAGGGAGGACTCGAACATCCGACAGGGGGAGCCGCACCCAGTAACCAGTAAATCCATTGTCAAAGAGAGATTTCAAAGTACAATGATTTCTGTAATCTGTCAATAACTAGACTCCCACTATGTAGCTATACATGCAGCATCATATTCACCATAATTTTATATATTTTTTAAGAAATCGTTTTTTCTTCATCTGTAAAATTTAACAAAATACAGTTACGAGGCTTTTATTGCCTACCATCGATATGTGGATACAATGTGGGAAATGTGTTGATAACAGAGTTAGTGGCAAGGAAGTAATAGATTTCAAGATCAAGCATGATGTGGCAGTTTTATTGCATAAACAGCAAAGATTTCTAGTCGATAAACGATTTTCCTTCCATAATTTTTTGGTGGTTGTCAGTCGGAAAAAGTGTCGTTAAGTTTCGAAATAATGTGTACAGTTTGTTGCAAATCACTAAGTGATCTCAAATGCTGCATCGATAAAGTATGGATGTTCTTACGTTGTACACAGCAAATATTTTTTACCCCCAAACATTGTACACATAATTTCAAATATTTACGATACTTTTTCTCGTTGACGACTCTCACTAAATGATGAAAGTAAAAAGTTTGTCGCTTACTTCATTTTTGCTGCTGAAGCAGTAAAACTGCCAAATGAAGCATGATGTTTTAATTTACTACGTTTTTAGTATCAATTGTACTCATGACACATTTTGCAATCAGATTTCACTTATACAACTGGGTGTACTTGGGAAATTGTACCATTGTACAGCACACAATCCAGAAGATATGAGGGAACGAGGAGATTGACAGATTAGGAGGAGGAGGAGATGGACTGGATGAGGGGGTGGCGGAGATGGTGTATGGGAGGTGGAGAAGAAGGACAGACAAAGGGTGTGGTGGAAATGGATAAAGACAGGGGGAAGCAGGATATGAAGACTGGAATAAATACGTACCCGGGGAACGCCGGATACTCAGTAACTAAATAAAATGATTAAACTACTTTTTCACTTACTTCAGATAGCTATCTTCCGAGTACTGGAGGGGCCAATTACTTCGTGTCCCATACAAGAAAATGACATATTGTAAGCAAAACATCACTAACTGTTATTTACTGCACTGTAGCTCATTGCACGTGACCTATAGTTTACTATTTTATTGTTTACTACATGAGAAACGCTTCATGTGAAACGCACCTTATATCTGGCTCTCGGAGATACCGTAGTTCACGCAATGTTCTATTCGCACCATCTGCGATATAGGGCGTAAGAGACAATTGTGAAACATATAGCCCTGCAACATTACTCAGAAACGTTTATTGGCGCTCCAAGATTAACCCTCACCACTGTTATGCTATTAAATAAATCTAAATAAAGGTCGACTGCCTCGCTTTGACCAGTATGGCAGGGATAAAAATTGTCACAAATCCTACATGAGTAATTAAAGCACAGTATGCAGCAGAAATGGGCCCTCAGAAGTCTAGAAGGTCGAAAACAATGATGCCAGTGTAAATGATAAAGAGAGTAATATGATCTATAATGCAGGCCGTCTTTCACTGATATAAAAAATACATATATTACGTAAGTTTTAGTCAATTCGAAAACTGTTTCTGAAAATTTACATTTGGAGTAGTATTATCCCTAAAGTTCGACAGCCACTTGGAACAGATTATTCAAGTGCTCAGGGAGTCGCAATATAAATATATTGAGTATATTAACTAAAATAAAAATCATATTGTCAAGTGTAACTAGAATTACTTTGGAAAAATAGAAAAATTTTACAAAATTTTAACCAAATTGTTCATAAATGGTATTTATCAAGCAACAGGCTGAAACGATTTTAGTTCAGTCCATTGCTACAATGGTTTCTGAAAGTAGCGAAGCCAAGTAACCAAATTTAAGTAGGTCGACAAAGTACATTCCAACTACTCTTAAAATGGACCGGCGCATTATCTCCTGGATGGACACATTTGAACCCGTTGCCAGATAAACTGGCTCTGTTATTCACAACAGAGAACAGGACGAGGCCAGAAGTGATACTCTACGCATAAAGTGTACTATTTATTACGGCTACGACTGTAATCCTTTTCTCTCCGTAAGCATATGATATTGCTTTGGTCGGTTGTTGGACACGATACTACAGAGCATAAATGGTTGCGTGTGTGTTGTAGGACGGACTGCGCCGGCGCATGGACAAGCTGAAGAGCAGCATCGAGGAGGCGAACCTGGCGGTGGACAAGGAGCGAGAGAAGAACGTCAGCTTGCTGCACCTCATCTTCCCTCCACACATCGCGCGCCGCCTCTGGCTGGGTGAGCGTTCTGCATTAGCTCTCTGTACCAGCTTTGCACACACGTGACCAACAGCGGGGACAATATTCCCTCTGATCTCTTGCGTACAGCGGCCACACGTGGTGTGGAAGTGTGCTGTTGCGTACTCTTGTCTGACTGATAGCAGAAATAACCAAAAAAATATCATGAACTCACATATACCTGGCAATACCAAAGTGCAGTTTGGCAACGTTGTGTGAAGCTATTAGATAAAATAAAGATATGGTGCATAAAATTTTTTTCCTATAGTCACGTGACTTGAGCGTAACTCATAGGTGAGTACATTGAAAAGAGTGTGATATATATATATATATATATATATATATATATATATATATATATATATATAATCAAAATTTATACTTAAAGGACATATTAATCTAGCACATTTCAGCAACAGTGACGCTTTACGCAATTGTATATAAAATATGAATAATATAATGACAATAACTGTTTGTGGTGTATTTTCGTTCTTGTTTACATGTATTAAAAAACTGCGCAAAATTACCGAAAATATGTGAGGTTTAAGTAACTGCCTTAGCTTTAATGAAGAAGAATTGAAATGCATCGAAGACTTACTGTAAGGTAGAAAGGGGGACGGGGAAAGCCATGAGTCTACCTACAAAACAAATATTTCTTATTGTAAGGTAAACAGGAAGAGGGAGAATAAAATGAGCCTACTTACGAAATAACCTTACATGCGTTAAATGTAAATGTAGTGTTACTAGGGCCTCCCGTCGGGTAGACCGTTCGCCGGGTGCAAGTCTTACGATTTGACGCCACTTCGGCGAATTACGATCGTTAATTTTGTAAGTTACAGCATGAATGATCCGTCGATCATTAACATAATGACAGAAGTAGGACACAGTGTGCCTTCAGTATGTTTGTAACATTTGTTCTTAGCTTATTATTTAACGTGTCTTTCATCCTGAAACATACTACCTCACCACAGTTATCGCTATTTCGCAAGTAGAGTCCTTTTCTGCCCTCCTCCCCTCCCCCCTCTCCACACACACACACACACACACACCCACACACCCGCCCTCCCACCCACCCACACACACACACACACACACACACACACACACACACACAAACGCACATTTTAACTACGAGTAAGAGTCTTACATGCATTTCTCTTGTTCATTAAAACGAAGGCAATATGTTAAAGTCTCAGATGTGTTCAGTAATTTTACACTGGCATTTTGTTTCTTTAAGTATGTAAGTAAAAAATGAAATATACTATGCACAGTTGCATTCACTATGTTAACTACATGTGTTTTTTTCTTCTATTGTATAACGCAACATTCATGCGAAAATTTATTTCACTTACGTAGTTATGGTTGTTTCTAACTAGCGCCCTTTTTTCCTTTTTTGAACTTGGAATAAGAATCTTCAGTATTGATACATTTATTCATTAAAATGAAAGCAAATTCAATAAAGTTTCACATATGTCCGGTAATTTTGCACTGACTTCTTAATTTAAAAAAATACGAGTACTATTGTGTAGCGCATCGTTCATGCTCGAAGTCTGAAATATTATTAATTTCCTTTATCGAATTATATACTGATAGATTGTTTTACACTGTTTTAATATATTCAGCTATGACTTACGCACATGTCACGTGACTGCACGACAAATTTTTTTCCCACTTCACATCTTTGTCTTTTATGTTAGTTTCAACAACATTGACAAACTGCACTTTGTCAAATCATTGTACTGTTGTTGTCTTTTTGTTGCAACATAGGTCTGAAGATTGTCTGCACCGCAGATGGAAACCGACTGTCGTTGATAATAAGTTGCGATCCAGACAGCGTTTGCTTATTTATGTCTACTGCTACTGCCTTCTCCAGGAATATTAGCAGTGTGACGCAGCGCATCTCCAATAACTTAACAACACCCTACATTTTAGGCCGGTCATAATAAATATATTCTAGCAATTCCAGATAAACAAGAATGATACCATTAATTATAACCTAACAGTCCCTTTCGACCCTCAGCAGAACTATTCTCTTTGCACATGTCTGACCTCTCCAGCCAGGGGCCGAAACGCTGTCTTCGATGTGTATGCTTCTGCTTGGCTCACAATGTGAATCTGTTACACCAACAAGATCCGTTCAAGAATTCGAAATTCTATATTTCGTGTCAGGCCTCATCGTCCGACATTGATACCTCTCCTCGGTACAGCGCTCCGAGAAGAATGGGCTGCCATTCCCCAAGAAACCTTCCAGCAACTGATTGAACGTATTCCTGAGAGAGTGGAAGGTGTCATCAAGGCTAAGTGTGGGACGAAACCACATTGAATTCCAGCATTACCGATGGAGGGCGCCATGAACTTGTAAATCATTTTCAGCCGCGAGTCCGATGACTTTTGATCGCATAGTGTATGTTAATTAATATACAGGATGTTCAAGGATTTTGTATCAACCGTGTAGGGGCGATAAATCACATCATGGGTCACATATTTTGTTGGATTGAAAATATTCACTTTCTCTTCCCAGCAATGCCAGACTTGTTTTATATCAATTACACCTCTGGGGCGCAGTAGGTATAGCCACTCTGCTTACTGCATGTGCTATGTCATCTGCTCTGTATGAAGCGGGGTTCAGTTCCGCGTTGTGGCCCTAGTAGGGCCAATCGACCCCGACCCACCCCATTTCACGTTCCGCCAACGGCGTCAATGGACGCGATGTGGAGTGCCTTGTGTTCAGTTGAAGAGCAATTCGGGGATGGCGATTCATCTTTCAACACTATCGAGCACCCGTTCATAAAGCACAGCCTGTGGCGGAGTGGTTACACGACAATAACATCCCTGTAACGGACTGGCCTGCACAGAGTTATGACGTGAATCCTGTTTAACACCTTTGTGACGTTTCGAAACGCCGACTTCTTGCTAGGCCTCACCGACCGACATCGATACATCTTCTCAGTGCAGCGCTCTTTGAAGAATGGGTTGCCATTCCCCAAGGAAACTTCTAGCACCTGACTGAACGTATGCCTGCGAGATTGGAAGCTGTCATCAAGGCTAAGGGTGGGACGAAACCACATTGAATTCCAGCATTATCGATGGAGGACGCCACGAACTTATAAATCATTTTCAGCCAGGTGTCCAGATACTTTTGATCCCATAGTGTATGTTATTTAAATATACAGGATGATTCAAAGCCTTTGCATCAACCGTGTAGGGGCGATAAATCATCGTGGGTAACATTTTATTGGATAGAAAATGTTCACTGTCTCTTCCCAGCAATGCCGGGCTTGTTTTGTATCAGTTACGCCCCTGAGGTGCAATAGGTATAGCCACTTTGCTGGGTGCATAAGCTTTGAGTGTAGCCTAAAATCGAATCATCTGCTCTCTATGAAACGGGGTTGAGTTCCCCTAAAAGGGTCAATCGATCCCGAACCACCCCATTTCATGTTCCGCCAATGGCGTCAATGGACGCGATGTGGAGAGCCTTGTGTTCAGTACATCACTCACCCGATAACGTAAGAATGTAGATCCAGAAAAAATGAAAGTCCCTGATTCGTTCTTAAAATTAGTTTTTCCTGAGGAATACTCATTTTTTTAAAAAAATCTCCCTGTGGGTTTACTTGTGTAGGTAGTATGCAGCACACACTGATAGTAGACCCTGATGGTTCGGTGAAATCTCATCGTCCCGTGCAAGGGAAACACGACTCTCTATATGCATCTATATGAGCACTAATTCCTCTTACAGTCATTGTCCTTACTTGAAATGTACGTTAGCAGCTGCAGCAGTAGTCACTTCCAAGTGCCAGATTTCTAAATTTTCTCAATGGGTTCTTCGAAAGAATTGTCGCCTCCCCTCCATGAATTCCCATCTCCCTAATACTTGTGTGTTTTTGAACCTACAAGTACAAAATCCAGCAGCTCGCCTCAGAATTGCTTTGACGTCTTCCTGTAATCTAATCTGGAACAGACGCCAAGCCGTACTCAAGGATGGGTCACTCTAGGGCCCTCTATGCGGTCCCCTGTACAGATGAATCACACTTCTCTAAAATTCTCCCAATAAATCGAAGTCCACCATTCGCCTACCGTACTACAGTCCTTAGACTCTCGTTCCATTTCATATCGCTCTAAGTATTTAATCGGCGTGACTGTGTCAGGTAGCATCCTACTGCCCCTGTATTCGAGCATTTTAGGTTTGTTTTCCTACTTACCTGCGTACATATAGAGCTAGCTGCCATTTATCAAGCCATTTGCAAATATTGTCGGAGTCATTCTGTATGCTGCTAGAGTCACTTAAAGACGACTATTTCCCGTACACCACAGCATTCTCGACAAAGGGTAGTAGATTGCTGCTCACTCTGTCCGTCAAAACATTTAGGTGTACATATATAGAAAACAACTGCGGTCCCATCACACTTCCCTGGGGCATTCCTGGCGTTACCTTGTCTCTGATGAACATTTGCCAGTGTCACAACACATTGAGTTGTGCTACTTAAGACGTTTCCTGTTTCCGAACAGAAAATAAAATGACTAGTTGTGGTGAGAGGCACCCACATGCCTTGCTATACTGTGGCGTCAAGCAGTCAGGCCTGCGAGACGAGTGGTCTGCCAAGCGAGTCGGCTCATTCTTATTTATCGTGTAACATGAACTCTAGTACTCACAATTAAGCTACAACTGGTTCTCCTGTTTGAATATTACGCAACGGAAACGGAAACTTACATCTGACTATTAGTAATTTACACAAATCTGACGGTTCACTACACACTGGCAATACCACATTTTCTTTCTTGTTTAACGGCTTTGATCAACACGTGGCCATCGCACTGAATATGAATGGCGCACACATTATAAATCCTGGATATCATGACAACATACTATTCGAAGGAAATGGCCACCAATCTTTTTCTTTTCACTGTCTTATTTATTCCGATAAATTCTATAACCTAAACACACAAATTCTATAACCGACAGCAATAACACATGAGAAATTCCGCCCAGTGGGCATGGCTTTACGTTGATGATTCTCTATGTTATGGTCTCGTAATCATTTAACGCTACAGGGCACTTTCTGGATAGGATGGTGGATCTTTAGCTATATCTCACACTTCTACTCTCACACCCATCATCACGAAAATTTCCACCAGACCGAGTGGTACAAAAAGGAAAATGCATAACCCACTGCCTCTGAAACTATCTTCTTACTCTCCCATGCCAACCACACATACTTAAATTTCATGAAATACGTCACACTGGCAACATACAATACAAATAATAGTCACAACGTTATAATCACATCACTTTCAGCTGTCCCACTTTCCCAGTGGCACACGACACTTCCCCACTTCGTAACTTTTCTTTCCTAATATGAATTCTGGAGGATATATGCACGTCTTCCTGTGCAATGCAAGCCAAGTGGCGTTGCTGGAAAGACGGCTGACTCACCTTGCTTCTCTCTCAGAGTATTATAGTTTGAATCAAACGTCACACGGAAACATAACATGCAAAGTAATATTAAGAACATATTCGTCACACACAGGCGAGTGCTCAACTGATACCATGGACGAGTACTTCTCTTTATCCTTTTTTCTCATACACAGATTGAGACTCACACAGTACTCACCACGTGGAAGTGCTCGTCTCTATTTTCAAGTCCTGCACACGCCATTTCTTAAATATTTCCAAACTTATAGTACACACGCTAGTAATTCAGCTTAACTTAAGCACTTGGAAGTATTTCAACTTATTGCTACACGTGGTTTCATTGTGACCGTTGGTCACTTCCCAAGATTACTACGACCCCCTTAATATTACCTGCCTGACATTTAATTCTCCCCACAAAAGTTCCTGAAATAGAAAAATTATTATTCCAAACTACTC
This sequence comes from Schistocerca americana, assembly GCF_021461395.2. Classification (NCBI taxonomy): domain Eukaryota; kingdom Metazoa; phylum Arthropoda; class Insecta; order Orthoptera; family Acrididae; genus Schistocerca; species Schistocerca americana. Next base: position 318,467,842 of record NC_060125.1, on the reverse strand, counting down.
TTAAGTATTTCACATGCATACCATGTCTCCACTCTTTTGTCTTTACGGAGCACACCTAAGACAGGCCTTACCAACCCTAGATCCAGCGGCAGAGTGCTGAAACATGGCCGATCTCGCACCTCCGCCAGGGTGAGGGAGCACCATGCTACCGTATTGGCCAGCCACATTTCAGGCGCTCATAGCTCATGTAAATTTCATCTCTTTTGTTCCACGAAAGGTGACCAAAGGACCGTCTCAAAGATGATCATATATTGCACATTGACTATCTGTGGTTAGCAGACGACCATACATTCATTCATTTCGCAGATCTGACCAAATTGGATGTAGGGATTTATTTTGTGGGAGTGCACATGTGATCAATTAAATAAATAAATTGTCATTCTTTCCTACACTGGTATCCAGCTTCGGTGTTAAGTGAAATTGAGTTATTAGTACAAAAAATATGTTGTTCTGAGAAGAATAACGAAGAATGTTGTACCTATTTTCAATTTCGGGCGGTACTGTACCCTTTCAGTGGTACATGGTCGCTTCCAGCACCGTATGGTACTTTCACTTCCTGAGTACATGTATTGGTACTAAAGAAAGTCTAATGTCCCCGGGAAGCGCCAGCGAATATATTGTTCCGAACAAAAGTTGTTCCCAATGTCACGATTTTTATTACAGCTAGATGTTTGCTGCAAAGCTTTGAAACACTCTGTACAACTCTGTACAACTACTGCCACAGTTGACACGAACGAGACTAACGTTCCCTTCTCGCCACCGATTAAAAGAACAATGCCTCCTTAGTGGCGTATGTATGTAAACATGGAAGCTCGCGATATCTGAGACAGACAATGCTCTGAAGAAGTTGATTTGACACTGTCCAGTCCAACGTAAACAACAATCCAAATATATATAGCAAAAATGTCAACACTAACCGAACATATTGTCACGTGTCAGGAACATAGTTTCTAGTTATGTCTTTTGTTGACGAACATGGAATGTTTCTTTATTTCGTGTTTACTACAACATCAGTTATACACGGTGTGTCAGAAATTGGTAAGTGTTTAAGGAAATGGTGAGAACGATCATTCGAACACAAGTATACCGAAATGGGCTCCAAAATACATGCCTTTACTCTTGATTACTAAACACCCGTAACATTTACGACAGGAGTATGGTATAAAACAGGAAATTTTGTACATACTTTGGTACCTAACTTAGCACTGGCGCTTTAATAACTGTTATTACCTAATACATAGCCTATAAATTATGATTTCGTCTAAATGAAATGTCAGTAGTAAAAAATTTTTACGATAGTTAAGTAGCATTGTAAAATTCCTCCCCCCCTTTAGTGTTCTACGGTTTTGAGCCATCAGCATTTCTTCGTCTTTGATACTGTGAAACAGATATCTTCCACCACATGCTCTTTGCTTCCATATATTGTGAGCTGGTACTAAGGATCAAGCTAGCAGAAAAATGAAGGAAACATGGGCTCTAATATGCATACCTTAAAAACTTGTTCTACTTCGCTAATGGGGAACATCTCTTCTACTGAAGAAGTGCTCATAGCTCTTGAAGTATGCATTTCCACTAGAGGAAGCTGTCGAAATTAGACTTAGCGATAATAACTTTAACAGAGACAACGGCTATGCACGTAGCAACACCTGGGAGATTGCACCGGATAAAGAAAAATCGCAGAGGATAACTTCCGCCACTTCACCTCCTGATTCAAGGGATGGCGCTGCAAGCAACGCTGGATAGAAACTATATCTATGGAAGTAGAGGGCACCACTTCACTACGCGCCATATCGCCGTTGCTATGACGTACTCCCGCCAATCAGAAGCCGTCCTCCGCATATAAAATGGGAGCCTCGCTAGTTTACGACAGTCAGTTTTAGCCCTAACGACGACCATGGAGGTAGTGGTCGAAAGCTTGAAGTTTTATCCTGAATTGACGTGGCATGTACACCGAGAGATTTTTATACTAGAAATACGTCGCGACAGACTTCGTAGCCAATTTTACTAGAGCTGGTTTCCATATTTCTGGACGGTACTACACCCAAAATATGCAAAGCAAAGGGCTTGAGGAGAGATTTGTTTCACAGTACTGAAGATGAAGAAGTGTTCATAGCTCTTAAGATAATGCATTTTGAGCTCACGTTTACTACACTTCTATGCTTCGAATCATCGTTTCTGTCATACCTCTGAATACTGACGTTGCACTGCCAAGGTGGAAAATGGAATTATGTTTCAGTAGTGGCAAGCAGTTTATCAGCGATATCTTCAAGTTGAGAAATGGTACCCGTGTTTAAATTTTCATCTTGGTCAAATGTTTATGACATTAGCGCCGGCACCCTGTTGTACATGCGGGGCGCCTCTGAGTTAGAAGCAGACCACGCTGCTGCTCACAGCCCCATTTGTCTGCGTTGTGTGGTGGCAGAGGGCTGCGAGTTTCATGCTGATGAGGGCGCGCCGAGGTGCTCATTTCTTATGCTGGCCGCCGCCACGAGGGACTTCTTTCTCACCTCGTCCTAGCCCCCCTGTGTGGGCGCGCGGACAGCTCCTCTGTGGGCCGTCACATTAACCAGCTCCGTGGGCCGGCGCCGGCCTGCGCATGAAAATAACGGACGCAAGTTCCTTGTGGAATTTTAAGAGCGTAGTGATTCATATGTGGATCGTAAAAGTCACTGACGAAGTTACACTCGCACACTGATTGCGTAAGAACGGCTCGTCCGTGTAACTGGAAAAAAATATCGTACCTTAACAATGTAAATCAGCTCGGTCATAAATTTTCATTACAAGCACCAATTCTTATCTCCCGCTTAAGCTTTCGGTAAAGATAATCCATCCCAAATGTATCATGAAATTATTGCCTTATATTTAGGTTCAAATGACTCTGAGCACTATGGAACTCAACTTCTGTGGTCATTAGTCCCCTGTAACTTAGAACTAGTTAAACCTAACTAACCTAAGTACATCACACACATCCATGCCCGAGGCAGGATTCGAACCTGCGACCGTAGCGGTCACGCGGTTCCAGACAGCAGCGCCTAGAACCGCACGGCCACTTCAGCCGGCTTATATTTAGGTCTTGGTATGATCATCAACCGTTTTTCCTTTCTCAAATGACATTTTCACTACACATCTCACCTTCTCGACTGTATGGGACATCTCTGAAAAGACGATTATTGATAGTATGACGATTACATGTTTCATTTTATGACTGTACTGTCTCTTTTTCGTTGATTCCCGGCTTCCAATTAACGTTTTATGTCCAAGACATTACCTCCTCAGTTGTGTTATTTATCGCGATATTAAGTAGTACAGTAATCTTCACGCTCCTGCGATGAACACTAAGATTAATCAAGAATCCGTTAGTTATAACGCTCTCAAGAAAGCTGAATTGATGAGGAAGGCATTATCGTAGCACTACTCACCATTTTTTTTCCTTTTTGTTTTCTTTTTGTACTGGTGGTCGAAATGGGTTCGAGGTACCCACTACTTACGAATAGTAATGTAGATCCTGGAGATCCTGGTACATGTCGAATGCAAGGATGCTATCTTTTGTATTTTATTGAGATAGTTGTTACTTCGACACTCAGAATTACCTTTACAAGTATCTGAAGATGTCATTTTCTGATTCCGATGAAGATAATGCAGTGAATAACACAGTTGGGAAGTGGGACGTAGGTTATTATCTACGCATCGTGTTAGGAGTAATTCACAATATACGCGCTCCAGTCACATTATTGTGATCACCTGTCAAATCCTCAGTAACCACCACTTGCAACGGGGACTTGCAGGAAGAGAAGCTGGTGGTTCTGGAACCTATCTATAGGGACGCGGATCCATGGCGACTCCACTGCCACGGCCAGCTAGGATTCGCGGTTGAGGATCCACGATACAAACATCCCGACCGAGGTAGTCCCACTGATTCTCGATTGGATTTAAATCCAAAGAGTCTGGTGGCCTGGAGGTCACGGTAAACTGATCCGAGCCCTCTTCTGACCAAGGACGTACACTGGGAGCTTGTGACACGTTACGATGTCCTGCTGGTAAATGCTATCGTGCCGGGAAAAAACAGAATGCATGTAGGGGCGGATACAGCCCCAAGGATAGATGAATTTGTGTGTTCATCCACTATTCCTTCCAGAATTACGAGATGAACCAGGTAATGCCACTAAAATGTTTCCCGGACGATAACGCTCCCTCCTCAGGTGTAGATCCTTCCGACGATTGTTGCACGGCCGTACATGCCAACGGCCATCAGTCTAATGGAACATAAACGTGATTCACCGGAAGAGACCACCTGTCGCCACTCAGTGGACGTTCACCTGTGGTACTGGGCTGCAAATTACAGCGGTGGTCGCCGATGAGCAGCAGTAACCTTGGGTGCACGAACCAGGTTCCTGCTGCAAGAGGTCCATGTGCAGCAGTGTTCGCTGAGCGGTCGTTGAGAAGACATTGTTGTAGCCTCTTGGTTCAGTGGCTCAACAGCTGCATATGCATTTGCCGTTACATACCCACGCAGCTGTGATTTATCAATGTTGTCTACAGCCCGTGGTGCACCACAGCTGGCTAGGTGCGTCATATGCATGCACGTCCTATTTTCAACATGGCGGCACCCAAACGCTTACAAACTTTCGAAATCTTGAACATGGCTGCGAAACAGCAGCTGTGTAAATCTGAACAGGGTGAGAAATCAACAAACCACTTCCAAATAAAGATTTGTTAGCCCTTGACCATGGTTTCGACATTTGTAAAAATATCTTCTTCAGGAGTAGTGACCTTAGAAAACATGGTGGCACAGTAGATTAGATGAAGCCGAGCGGCTCTTGTCATAAACAAAATCGATAAAACAAGAATTATTACAGGCCATGTTTTTATATAGCGCCAGATTACATATATCGCTCTTCAGAATGATTACTCATAAGTAAATGCCCACAGGTAAAGTCTCTTGTCAACACAAACTTGTATCCTATGACACCTATTACAAGTCTACGTTGGAAAGAGCCTCTATTGTGGGAACTTACTTATGAGCATTCATTCTAAAGTGCGATATATGTAATGTGGTGCTATCTAAAGCCATGGCTTGCAATAATTCTTGTTTTATCAATTTTGTTTATGACAAGAGACGCTCGGCTTCATCTAATCCGTTGTGCCCTCATGTAATGTAATAAGGCCACTATTTCTGAAGAAGATATTTTTACAAATATGGAAAGCATGGTCAGAGGCTAGTAAATCTTTATTGGCTATTAGTTGGTTGATTTTTAAACCTCTTCACTTAAGACTTTGCTATTTCCGAAATGTTTCCACCCTTTCTCGATGCCAATGAGCATCGCGTTTTGGTCGTCAGATAAACAGCTCCTTTTCCACATTACGGCAATTATGCACCGCTTTTTCCGCGTCCTCCAGACATGCTTTACATATACTCCACTGCGAATCTTACCACCTACGTCTGTGAGTGGTTATTGCATATACACGTCGAACATAGACGGTGTTCACAATAATGTGACTGGAACGTATATAATCTTATTGTAAAACACTAAATTTAATGAATTTTATAAAATAAATGACTTTTAGGCTTCACCTTAGGCACTGTTTCATATTGTAAGAACTTTAGTTGCATCGCACTTTGGTATCAATTGTGTAGTGATCATGTGTTAAGACCACATTTTGGGAAGCCACATAGTGTATAGGAGAGCTAGAACCCCCTGGAAGTGATGGGATTTGGCATGGTTTTCAGCTAGAGATGCTAATTTATATGACCTATGGAAATAGCTCGTGTTCTATCCTGATTAGTTACCGACAGGTGACATACCAATGGACAAATAGGTAAATCAAATATTTTTTAGTAAAAGGCTACATTTTCAGTGGTAGTAACTGTGGTGTCACCGCCAGACACCACACTTGCTAGGTGGTAGCCTATAAATCGGCCGCGGTCCATTAGTATACGTCGGACCCGCGTGTCGCCACTGTCAGTGATTGCAGACCGAGCGCCACCACACGGCAGGTCTAGAGAGACTTACTAGCACTCACCCAGTTGTACAGCCGACTTATCCAGAGATGGATCACTGACAACTACGCTCTCATTTGCCGAGACGATAGTTAGCATAGCCTTCAGCTACGTCATTTGCTACGACCTAGCAAGGCGGCATAGCATTTGATATTAAGATTATAACATGTACCGTCAAGAGCAATGTACACCAATTGTGGATTAAAGTTAAGTATTATATCAACTACGTACTTTATTTGCTACTATTAATTCCCTTAACTGTTACAGACCTCGAGCCAATCAGCGTGTAATTAAACGCGTGCATTTCGGCCTCCTCTAGCTCTTCTGCCAACACTTCAGTAACAAATATTAATCTCACTGTAGAAAAGCGATATCATTTAGTAAAATTGTAAAACACATAAAAACCAGGTATTGTCTTCGTCAGATGAATTTTATTCTTAAAACCTCTTTATTTTACAAAACCTTTTTGGACATGATGTTTGCAGTTATAATTCCATCACCGTTTGTCTCTTGTACAAACACGTCAATGAATATGCGGACTCGTGAGGAAGCCACTATAAATATCCATTTGAAAAAAATAGGTTCTGGAAACTACAAACTTGTGCTTTGAAGCGTCCGATCATGTGCGTTATTACTGGACATAGCGAAGAATATGTTGTCGAAATAATTTACCTGAAGCCTAAAATATACTGAAAGCGTCTGAAACTGATAAACAATAACTTTTGTACTGTACCTGCGTAATAACTGTTCTCAAAGCAATTGCATGAAAGTTGAGCATGCGGCTTACCTACAGTCCGTCCAGGATCACCACATGGCGTCTTCTGAACTATTTACATCAACGTGTATGACCGAAATCGTGCGACACACTACACTTGCATAAGGACTCTAACAACTGCAACGGCTTTCGTGAAGGTTAGCTGAACAGAGTGTCAATAGATGGAGCCCTCTAGATTGTTTTAATAAAAACGTATTCAAATAAAATTTTCTTAACGAAAATTGTACTTTTAAATTATTTACGTATTTTTCATAATTAGTGGCGAACTAAATCATGAAAATGAGACCACAATGATTAATTTTGGTCACGTAAAAAGGGAGATATGGCGTACCGAGAGAAAACCACCGTTGACAGATAATATATATGAACACGTTTATCAACATAAAGGACAAATAAAGTGATTGGGTTCAAAAAATGTTCAAACGTGTGTGAAATCTTACAGACTTAACTGCTAAGGTCATCAGTCCCTAAACCTACACACTGTTTAACCTAAATTATCCGTAGGACAAACACACACACCCATGCCCGATGGAGGACTCGAACCTCCGTCGGGACCAGCCGCACAGTCAATGACTACAGCGCCCCTGACCGCTCGGCTAATCTCGCGCGGCTGTGATTGCGTTCTCCAGGCACATGAAAATAGTACAGATAGCGAAAAATTTGTGTCATTCTGTCTGATAACTGATCTGTTGGTACAGGGTGACCATTATTGAACTATAAGAAATAAAATCTTCATAACTTCTGAACGGTTGCGTTAGGACATTCAAATTGCACGGTTGGACGCGAGGCATGATGGGAATTAGTATGTGCATGTGCACCTGCCTTGTTGTTGTATGCCATGGCACAAGAAATTCGCGTGGAATGGTGCATTTGGGGGACTCTTCACCCTCAAGTGGTGACTGTGTGGCGTGTAATGTCCAGTTAGAATATGATTGGTGCGATATTCCTTGATGGCACGGTGACTACCGAATGGTGCGCGAAGGTTTTGGAAGATGATTTCATCCCCATTATGCAAAGTGCCCCTGATTTCGACAAGATGTGGTTAATGCGAGGCGCAGCTCGACCCCACCAAACTAGAAGAGTGGTGTCGGTGGAGGAGCACTTTGGGGACCGCGTTCTGACTCCCAGCGTACCCAGAGTCCACTAGTATGGGCTCGATTGGCTGCCATACTCTCCGGATCTCAACACATGGGACTCCTTTTTGTGGGGCTTTATTAAAGACAAGGTGTACAGCAATAACCCCAAAACCACAGCTGAGCTGAAAAAGCTATTCAAGAGGTCATCGACCACATCGATGTTCCGACACTTCAGCGAGTCGTGCAGAATTTGACTATTCATCTGCGCCACATCATCGCCAACGATGGCAGGCATATGAAACATGTCATATCCAAAATCCGAAAATCTGTAGTGACGTTTACATGTTCAATAAAGAGTTTGCTCGCCGTAGTTTGTAATTAATTTATGTTGTTTCCATGTAGTTCAATAATCGTCACCCTGCAGTTATTTCTTTCAGAAGTCATTTTGAAAAATTCATTGTATTTGCATGACACAAGGAATAAAAAGACAATAATATGACCATTGTGTTAATCACAATCTCAAAGTCATTCTCCTGAATGCTGGTTGTTGACTTGAGACAAAATTAACATTGGCGTTTGGCTGCTTCCCTTAGTAGTGTAGTAGATTTAATTAATATTTAAGAACTGGTCTGTAAGTGGCGTTGGCAATAATAAATTTAGCTGAATTTCACAGCTTCTACCCATGCACAAATTCACAAGGGATCCATCAGCAGTCAACCAAGTGCCTATCATCAAAAATGTCCAACACTGCAAAATTTGCTATGGGGTGGCCTATACCTGACTGGCAGCTTAATTTCTCCATCTTATCACTCGTATAATTTGTTTATGACTTTCAGTGCTGTTGTACATCATCTTCGTTTTGCAAGCTAAAGAAAACACAGGCGTATGAAGAATGCCAGTGCACCGAAAATTACTGCAAAAATCCATGGCTCGTTGAGTAACATATTTTGAGAACAGCCCTCAATCGGCGACTGGTTTGTTCTATTATCACTACTAAAAATGTCCCTGCAGGCGACCAGGCGCATGCAGCAGCGCTTCTGGTTGTCTGGAGTGTAGCAGTATGGAGAAACACTTTCGTAGACTGCCTGCAGACACTTTGAGGATATGTCATATGAATATATTTCAGATTGAATGACTGCTTATTAAGTAAACTGGTGACTAACAATACACCGTCATTAAAGAATTCAACAAAAATTGTAGTCATAAAAATCTCGTTATTTAAACATAATGTCATGAAGAAGCCAGTAAAACAGGTTGTATGTTCTTCCGTGTTTCGGTTTTATTTCTTTCAGAAATGCCCCTTTGATCTAGAGAAGGTGGCTAACTTGAGGAAAATTCTGTTGACAAAATGTTACACTTTGCGAATTGTCTCGCCGATATGTATTCTAAACTCGCGTGTTCTAATGGGTCGCAAGTAAGATAAAATGCTCGCTTGAAAATTTAAGTCCCCTAAATACTGTAATTTTCACAGGAAGTTCTTTACCAAGTTATCATTTAAATATGTGTGAAGATTTTGTTTAATGGGAAAATCTCAGTGGCGAACAGCGATCAGGCAGACCATGAATGATCTCAGGAGGCTTGTTAAAAACGTGGACGAAAAGATATGCGACGACGGGTGGTTCACAGTTTCAGCTTTCGCATTGGAATTTCCGAATGTGAGTCGAAGAACTTTTTACAAAGTTGTCTGCAAATCTAGCAATTTAGCAGTTAATCACTCACTGTTGATAAAAACAGGCGGTCGTTGTCTATGACTTAGGAGAACGAAAGCTTCGAGGATTTTATGACGAATTTTTATGGAAGCTTTATAGAAAAATAGTGAAACATGTAACAGATTAAACAAAATAGTTTTTTTAAAATTGTGTGATTTATGTTTTATAACAAATCTTACCTTACTTTCCGAATAATCCTCCTAGTATATATTTTAACTTCACGGTTTATTATTGTTGCACTAATAGATTATACACTGTATAGCGCATGAGAATATGGATATACTCATACATTACTGACGTCTTGAGTCAAGTTAGATAACTAGTAACCTGGTGCGCCTTTCTTCTCCTATTTTAGGAAATTATTTCCGATATTTAACGTATAGCGCTATACATTTTGCGTGAATAAGGAACAGTAGCATTAGATAATCAAGCAGTAATATTATTTTTGGCAAGGTATTTTCCGCTTCACTTTCTTTTTAATCCATTTTTATTTTCCTACTGGTTCAGTTGCATAGCGTAGTGATCGATTACTGTCGAGGCGTTTTATTCCCAATACATTCGACTAGGAATATTTAACAGAATACAGACCGCATATAAGGTTATCTTTGCTTTTCTGCAGGTGAGACTATCGAGGCAACATCCCATGACGACGTAACGATGCTGTTCAGTGACATCGTTGGTTTCACCTCCATCTGCTCTGGGGCCACGCCTATCATGGTCATCAACATGCTGCAGAGTCTGTACTCGCAGTTCGACGTGTTCTGCGGACAGCTGGACGTTTACAAGGTATCCACTCAATCAAAATGCCATCTTTGTAGATGCCGTTTCTCTTATTGACATAAAGAGACATTTCGTTGAAGACTAAAATAGGTTGGATAGCATGCATTCTCAGAAAATGAAAAAACAAATCGATTCACGTTCTAAAATGTTCTCTGCAGCTTCAGCATCATAAATCCATTTAGTCACCTATGCTTCAATTGCCGTTTCAAATACCCGTCCGTGTGGTCGAGCGCGTTATGGTGCTTTTACACCTGTGCGGTTTGCAGCTAGTCGCCGTGTGGCTATGCTTGTCCCGTATGAAGGGTCTGTTGTGTTGGCAGAAGAGCCAACACCGTCATACTAGAGGAGGCCGAGAAGGCACGCGTTTAGCTCACGCAGGCTGGCGTGAGGAGGGAAGGACTATACTGACGTGAGGTCTGGAACATGACAATGAATTAGAATTCAGAAAGCGGACATAATTAGTTTGGTACGTAACTGTAATCCATTAATGATGAACGTCGCTCTTGACGGTACATAATTCACAATATTATCTGTTCAGTATACATTGTTATAGTAACTGAATATGGCGCCTGGCTAGGTCGTAGCATGTGACGTAGCTGAAGGCTATGCTAAACTGTCGTCTCTGCAATTGAGAGCGTCTGTAGCCAGTGAACCATCGCTAGCAAAGTCGGCTGTACAACTGGGGCGAGGGCTAGGAAGTCTCTCTAGACTAGACCAGCCCGTGTGGCGGCGCTCGGTCTGCAATCACTGACAGTGGCGACACGCGGGTCCGACGTGTACTAACGGACCGCGGCCGATTTAAAGGCTACCACCTAGCAAGTGTGGTGTCTGGCGGTGACCACAGGGTCAATGAATGATATATTTAGGTTCGGTCTGTTAGTAATATAGTAATAGTACCTGCTAAAATGGGAATTCAAAGAAGAAGAAGAAGGGCTGTAATAGCAACAGAACAAACAAATTATGGTGTTTGGTCTAGTGCTATACTTTCTGATAGTATATTGATTGCTGTTGTAATAAAGTTTACTGCACCAAGAACAGATGAAACAAAGACGCCCAGTGTGAACACAGGTGTCAATGGAGTCACTCGCACGCTTATGTTGCGGACGAGCCATGCACCTACATACATTTCTCTTCTTGTATGTGGGACAAGCACTGTCAAAAGGTAACTTGCCGCAAGGGGCACAGGTGCAAAAGCGCCATAAAAAGCGTGCTTACGGGAAGAGGAGATGCGCGGCTCGTTTCGAACCTGCTCGCGGATTAATGACGGGTGTCGGTGTGTCGGACTTGCCGGCGAGCCTGGACATCATTCTTAGATGGTTTTACAAACCTTACTACAAGGTTGTGATACGTGATTGAAGCGATTTCACAGATTTGTTGTAGCTATAGTACTGACATTCTGTCACAAAACTTTGTATCCACATGGAGAAATTCAAAAGAGATTTTGTGACGTTTTACCAGTTTTCCATATGTGCAGCCCTACTAATTCAGCAAATATAAAGCCGATAATCAAGTTCTTCCCACTTTCGGCAAAGCATGTCCCTATAAATTTATCAAGTTCTGCTGGCGCGTGCTCGCATTTTTGGTACCGATTGGTTATAATTGTTTATAATTAAATTGATACCACCCACAAAAGTCCAGAGAGGGCTCGAATTATCGTATGGCAGCAAAATTTGGTAGATATGTTTATGTGTTAATGTGGAACATATTTACTCTGGAAGCAAATTAGATGGTTTGCAAGAAACATGTACATATGTTTCCATATGTAACGGATTAGGAATGTGTCCCGGACAGAGACGATGAAACAAATTAGAAATGTATAACGCTGATTTTAACCAGCGCTTACATAGTTTTTCGAGTACGAGCACAAGAGGTGTCGATGAGATGTTGCTCCTGTATAACGTAATCACCAACTGCTCGCAGCAGGTTCGGTGGGATGTGAGCAACGTTTTCCTGCATACCGATTTTCAGATCAGGACGTAGAGGCTGAATATCTCCCTGGTGAAAGTGTACCTTAAGACATCTCCAGAGTCGAGAGTCACATGGTAGCAGATCAGATCTTGCAGGCCATGCGTCTGGGAAACGGCTGGCCATAACACTTTCGTGGAAGCCTGCATGAAGCAAATCTTACACTAGCCGAGAAACATGACTTGTTGCTGAATCTTGCGTAAAAACTGTTGTTTCCTGCTGTATAAGAGGTCTCGATAACGTACAGACCTCATGGTCCACCTACCTCGCCTTCAAAGAAGAACGGACAGAGAATGCAAGTGTTTGTGAATCCACACCACGCAGTCACTTACGGTAAGTGCAATAGCACACACCGTTTAACATTACACCAAATTCGGCAGTGTGTCTGTGTGTCCACTGCACCCTGTACTATAAAATGTACCTCATCACGTTCATCAACTTCTATCCGTACCAAAAACCAACATGCAAATTCAGAACGTTGCTCCAAATCTTCTTTAAACCATTTAATGATATCGGGCCTAGCACTCTAACGGCTGCCGTTCACATGAAATAGTTTCGCTAACTGCGCAGTGTGTCTCTTCTGGACAGCCGTACTGTCGTATATCCTTCTCAGATGACAGCGTGGATGTCATACCGTCATATAAACAGTGTACAGAGGCAGATTTGCACGTGGTGGCCAAAATTGGAACTAATTTTTTCCCCGCGTATATCGGTTCGGCATTGACGCATTATTGCATATACCAAGTTTCGCTTCCATACGATAATTACAGACCACACTGGACCTACATGAGCAGTTGCACTTTAATTGCAATTATCCGGTGCATGCATTCACAAACTTACAGGTATAGTTACAAGGAATGGGCCACCAATCGGATGTGGCCTTACAGAAGAAACTTCCAGGTACGAGCCTAAAGCAATTTAGGAAACCAAGGGAAACCGAAATCAGGAAGACTGGATATGGCTTAGAGGCTCTTTCTATCTGAATAGAAGGGCTGTCACTAAACAGAGGTGCAATCGCTATCGCATCGTCCATAGTGAACAATGCAGTATTCTTAATACTGTTTTGTGACGAAGTTCTTGTGAATATAAAAAATAGCAGTGCTACACTTACTTCCGATTCGAGAACATGTTTCCACAAAGATGATGTATCAGTTGTTGCACCCCATCCTCCACAAAGATGATGTATCGTTTGTTGCACCCCATTCTCCCAACTCCTTTAACCCGTGTAAGTTTTTGATACTTATTATGATACATCCTGTATAAAAACTTTGTGCTGGAACATATCTGCCTCCAGTGGCTGCTTGGGTCGTTTTGCCCTTAAAGCAGTCCTGGCTTCACTGTTAAATTTTTCCTCAACGCGGCATTAATCACAATGTCAGCTAGCTGACATTAAGGCTGTGATGTATGGTTTACGTTTTGAGCATCCCAACTCCCTATTTCCGTCTGTGACCCAGCTTTCGTCCACAATGACCTCAGAAACTCAATAACATACTAATATTATCCATTGCCATACTTTGGTGTTAGGCTTTCCACTTCTTGCACTGTGTAGTAAGTCTTCGCTTAACAAGTACATTTTTAATGCATTTTTGAAAAATGAGGTTCTTTCATCGAACTCCTTGATGTAACATAAATTATTGTACGAGTTATGGCTGGTTGGAAGAAGCTCTTTATTTTTTCAGCGTAAATGTAACTTCATATTGCGTCATGTTTGTGGTCACTATATTAGTTGTTTGTACAGTGATTACCGAAGTTTTCGGATGTACCAATTTAATAACTAGGAAATGTATATTTATGGCGTGGTTAAATCTCCCAGAATCTTTTTGACAGGTCTTTACATCGAGCCAGATTGATAGTTTTCTTTATTACTTATGTCGTCTTCGTTTCTCCTAGTGTAATCGAACGGCTGCAGCAAGTGGCCAGAGTTAGGCACTGCATACGGCAAGCGGCGCACTTTTTGCAGGTGGAGACGATTGGCGACGCATACTGCGTGGCAGGCGGGCTGCACAAGCAGTCGGACACGCATGCCCAGCAGATCGCGTGGATGGCGCTACGCATGATCGAGACGTGTGCCAACCACGTCACACACGACGGCCGGCCTATCCGGGTGAGTCGCCAGACCCCACAACTCCAGGTCTCACTCTGTTGACCCTCCGAAACTCCTTAAACCGGTGATTTCCAACATTTCTGAGGACATCACACCTGTGCGCTATGAGATAGTAACCACTACCACTCAAACTACGAAATGATTAGTAAAGGAGACGGCAGTGATTAACAACTTTAATTTATACATTGAGGAGTCAAAAATCAAGGGGTAACAATATGCACATGCACAGGCGGCAGTGCATTACTGATGCTGTCATTTACAGTACGGTGATTCGTATGAAAAGATGCCGAAAATGGGGCCGTACAACGGAAATTAAAAGACTGGACACGGTATGGTACTTGGAGTCAGACGAATGGGGGAAGTTGCAAGGGAATTTAACGTATCGAGATGCACAGTGCCAATACAGATTGCCAAATTTCAGACATTATCTCTCAGCACGCACAACGCAATGGCCAGTGACCTTCAAGTAACGGCCTAGATCAGCGGCATTTGCCTGCATTTGTCGGTGCTAACAAACAAGCAACACTGCAGAAAATCAATGTGTGACCTACGATTAACGTAGCACAGTGCGGCGAAATGAGCTATGGCAGCAGACGACCGACTCTAGCGTCTTTGCTAACAACACGACATGGGTTACATAGCCTTTTCGGTGCTCGTGACTGTATTGGTTGGATCAAATGGCTGGTTCAAATGGCTCTGACCACTATGGGTCTTAACATTTGAGGTCATCAGTCCCTAGAACTTAGAACTACTTAAACCTAACTAACCTAAGGACGTCACACACATCCATGCCCGAAGCAGGATTCGAACCTGCGACCGTAGCGGTCACGCGGTTCCAGACTGAAGCGCCTAGATTGGTTGGATCCTAGACTTCTGGGAGACCTTGGTCTGGTCGGATGAGTTCTTATTTTAGTTAGTAAGAGCTGATGCTAGGGTTAAAATGTTGGGCAAACTTCACGAAGCAGTGGACTCAAGATGTCAACAAGGCACTGTGCAGGCTGGTGGTGGCTCAATAACTGTGTGAGGTATGTGCACAGGGAATGGATTAGACCTTCTGGTCCAACTGAATGTATCATATATATTGTTATGTTCGGCTACACGGAGACCATTGTCAGACATTCATGGACTTCATGTTCCGAAAGAACGATGGAAGTATTATGGATGACAATGCGCCATGTCACAGGGTCACAACGTTCGCGACTGGTTTGAACAACGTTCTGGACAATTCGAGCGAATGATTTGACCATTCCAATTGTCCGACATGATTTCCATCGAACATAATAGAGCGGTCATTTCGTGCAAAAAATTAGGCACCGGCAACACTTTCTCAAACATGGACTGCTATAGAGGCAGCATTACTCAGTATGTCAGCAAGGGACTTCCAACGACTTTCGGAGACCATCCCACGTCGAGTTGTTACACTACCACAGGAAAAAAGAGGTCCTACACGATGTTTGGACGTGTCCCATGACTTTTCTCATCTTTGTGTAGAATAAAGAAGCAATTCTCTGTGCATCACAAATGCTACCTTCAGTTTCTTCTCAGAAAAAGAAATTAACTACTTAGATTGTGGGTAGAAACTTGTTGAAAACAGCGCTCCCTCTGAACCGTTCCCCTCCACAGCGACACCTGCTTTGTCTTCACCACGCACTCACATATATAAACTTAATCAAGTCAAAATGTGTGCTCTACACCTTCTTCTGAATTGACACAGATTACTATATTTTAGGCTGCCAATGCTTTGGCTGACCACGCCACTCATAAAATAAGAATAATAATAGTTGTAGCGTTAGTAATGACACCATATTAATAATAACAGTGTGTAGTAGGCACTCTGTAGTTCCTGTTGTGCTGTCAGTTCGTTTATTTGTTGCTAAGAGATTAATAAAGCAATTTATGGTCCACAGCAGTGCAGTCGATGGAATTTTCTTGAGATATGAAACATATGAGACATGTCTCAATTTAACCATCATTGGTTGAGTTAAAAAGCATAAGGTCTCTAAGTAGCGGGTGGACTATGTGAGATGGGTTTTGTTTATACATTAGTTTCACATGCTGAAACCTACAGCATGTTGCATCACGAATTTATGCCAGCATTTGAAAAAAACGTAATTATTGGCAACTTACACAATCAGAATTATTAACCTAATATAGAGTGTTAATAGTTATGATCTTTTAAGAACAATTTAGTTTCGTAAACGAAAGACAATTGGATCCTTTAAATACAGGAAGACAGAAATGATATCTGCCTTTATGTTGGATCCTGTAACTCCAAATCACATATTCTGCAACGATCGCTGAAAGTGCTGAGGTTACTGTACATGTTCTCTGACTTCACGTACGGTCAGACTGAAGCAGCTTTCGTCTTGGAAAACTAAGGATTGAAATGTTTCTTTGAAACTTTATTCAGGTCATAGAGCAAGCTCTATGACTTTACTCATCTACTTTTATTCGTTGTGACAAGATTATGGCGATTTTGCCCTCTTTTATGCCTAATCAGGCGGTTTGTATATTTAACGACTTTGTTACACAAAAGGTAACATTCAACATGGGATACAGTAGTCAGAAGAAACTGTACAGTAAATAGAGAAAGCAGTAGTAGCTGTCGTAGAAAAAGCAGAGTTTATATTACACTGCCTGACAATAAATCAGAAGCAGCTCAAATCGTTGGGGAGGGGGGGTGGACGTCAAAAAATTAAATAGAAATTAATAGGTTCAGAGTGTTTTTGATCTCATTTCTGTGATTACAACATAAAGTCTACGTCACAAACAACTTTACAGTGTGAGTTCACTTACCCGCAAGTTGAACCGCTGAGGTCTAAATATATGCACTGTTTCGACTCGGAAGGGTGTCATAATGACATTGTATTCACGATGACACTGTATCATCAATTGAAGCAAACTGGACCACAACTGTTGCAACTGGACACTGGACACTGGAACGGAGCTAACGTACGAAATGGTCTCACATACTTCATATCGGCGACAGACCTGTCCATGGGAGCAAGATCACGCAGACACTTCATAGAGAGACGGCCATTTGTCGAAGAGCATTCTCCTGTAGAGAAATAGCCGCAGAACTCTATTGAATGTGCGGTAACACATGAAGACACATGATGTTCGTGACGTACCGCTGTGAAATCAGAATTACCTCAAGGATGACTACAAATGACAGGAATTTATACCCGGTGGTATCACATATGGAGACACCATTAATCGCACAACTGTGCCTCTACAAAACAGTGGAGGAATGTGGTCTGTTCACACGTCGCAGCCATATCACCCGTCGATGGTCATCCGGGAACTGCAGAACGATTCCCCGCTAAGCACAATGATACGCCATTCAACACCAGTCACCGCAACTCTCCAAACGTTGCCGTTTGTTTTGTGGTGTCAACGACACGCTTCTTCTGGGACAGTAAAACCCTAATCCGGCTGCTGCTAGGCTGCATCCAATGGTGCGTCGTGGAACAGAATGTTACAGGGAGACCATTACTTGTTTTCGGATGGCAGGCACTGATGTGAAGGGGCTAGGATGTGTTTGGTACACAGGGCAGCGATCCACCCTTGTGGTGGTCAGACGTGGCCGGCTGGATTGTTGTCTGGCAGTACGCAGAAGAGAATAGAAAACACACCATTACGGATACATAGCGTGTATCCGCAGAACTTGTTGCCTATAACTGAAAAAGTATCATGAATATCTCTCCATTGGCAAAAGATTCAAGAATAGTCCCCCTTTCGGATCTCTGGGAGGTGACTGCCAATGGGGAGGTGATCATGAGGAAAAGACTGAAGAACCAGTGAAAGGATAACGTTCTACTAGTCGGTAGGTGCAATGGCAGAAGCTTGAACGTGTTAGGGAAGCTAGAAACTCTGAAAAAAAAGATATGCAAAGGCGCAATTTAGATATAGTAGGGGTCAGAGGAGTGAATGGAAAGAAGACAAGGAATTCTGGTCAGATGAGTATAGGGTAATATAAACAGCAGCAGAAAATGTATCACAGGAGTAGTTTCGTTATGAATAGCAAGGTAGGACAGGGAGTGTATTACTGTTAACAGTTCAGTGAAGAGCTGTTCATACCAGAATCTACAGCAAACAACACCAACAGCGATAGTTTAGGCATACATCCCGACGTCGTAAGCTGAAGATGGAGAAATAGAGAAAGTATGTGACGATAATGACAGGGTAATACACTACGCAAATAGAGACGAAACTCTGATAGTAATGGGATACTGGGATGCAGTTGTAGGGGAAGGAGTAGAAAATACATTACAGGACAAAGTGGGCTTGGAACAAGCAACGAGACAGGAGAAAGACTAATTGAGTTCTGTAATAAATTTCAGCTAGAAATAGCAGTTACATTAGTAATGGTCAGAGAGGGATTCCGGAATCAGATTCTGGACTGTAAGGCATACCCAGTAGCAGACACAGACTCAGACATCAATGTAGTAGTGTGAAGAGTAGGCTGAAGTTTAGGAGATTAGTCAGGAAGAATCAATCAGCAAAGAAGTAGGATACGGAGGATGCACTAAGGAATGACGAGATAACGTTGAAGATCTTAGAGTTTATAGATACAGCAGTGAGGAATAGCTCAGTAGGCAGTACAGTTGAAGAGGAATGAACATCTGCAAAAAGGAGAATCACAGATGTTGGAAAGAAAAACTTAGGTACAAAGAAGCCAAATGGGAACAAACCATGGGCAACAGAAGAAATACTTCAGTTGGTCGATGAAAGAAGGAAAATTCAGGAATTTTGGGTTACAAGTCGCTGAGGAATGCAATAAACAGGTAGAGCAGGGAACCTAAGACGAAATAGCTGCACAAAAAATGTGAAGAAATGGAAAAGGGCATGACTGTCCGAATAAATGACTCGCCATATAGGAAAGTCAAAACAACCTTTGGTTAAATTAAAATCAAGCGTGGTAACATTAAAAGTGTAATGGAAATTCCACTCTTAAATGCAGAGGAGAGTGCGCATAGATGGAAAGAGTACATTGAAGGGGGGTGATTTGTGTGATGTGATAGAAGAAGATACAGTGGTCCGATTTAGAACAGATATACACTATTAGAATCGGATTTTAAAAGAATTTAAGAGAATATTGGAGGACTTAAGATCAAGCAAGGCAGAAGAGATAGATATCATTCTATCAGAATTTCTAAAATCATTTGGGTAAGTGGCCACAAGACGACTATTCACGTTGGTGCATACAGTGTATGAGTCTGGCAATCTACCATCTGAATTTCGGAAAAATATCAACACACAATTCTGAAGATAGCCGACAAGTGCAAGTATTATCGCATGATTACCTTAACAACTCATGTATCCAACTTGCTGCCAAAAATAATATGCAGAAGAAAGGAAAAGAAAATTGAGAATTCGTTATATGACGTTTAGTTTGGCGACGGAAATGTTAAGGATCTAGAGAGGTAATTCTGACATTGTGGTGGATAATGGAAGCAAGACTAAAGAAATATCAAGGGCAGCAAGGTCCCCGGGTCTCTAAACTTGTAGTATTGTGGGCAGACCCTTCCAACCGGGCCGAGATTTTGCCAAAGTAAAGCGCCAATTGGACAGAATTTTGCACGATATCCCTCAATCCAACTATCTATGCCAAGACGAATAACTGATTGCGCAGAGGTGAACCAACACGTTATTGATTTGCTCAATTTGTGAAGCTCTTTCTCTTTAATAAATTATTCAATTTTTCTCTAATAGCAATAATTTGTTTGTCTCTAAACGTACATCACACCTAACAATTTCCGCCCCATTCAGGTAACTCCTTAGCGGTGGGTCTTCTATTTCTTGATAACTAAAGCTATTTCAAACACAAATAGTTCGCACTCGTAAAATAAAATGAAGATGTGAAGAAGGAACTACTTTGAAAATTTCTCATATATTTAAAATAGAATGGCAGTTCGGTACTCAAACCAGGAATTCTGTCTTTCGCAAGAAGTGGCGTAAAGGACTAGCCCAGTCCACGACTCACGACAGGGCGTTGAGAAGTTGGAGGAAAGTACCGACCGAGCTGAACATTTTTGAACGAAGCGGATGGAGAAATTCAAACTTATCATGGTTCTGAAATAGTTTTTTGGATGGTGTGTTGTAAAATGTTAAGAACGTAATAAGGAAAGAGGTACTTACGTGTGAAAATGTTAGGAAATATTTCGTTGTCTGAAGTGAATTTTGGGTGTTATTGTTGCAAACGACATCTGAACAGAGGTACATCCAGTTCACGAAGGGAAATATAACTGTATCCAAATCGTGACAATACTCTGCGCTGCATAAATTGGAGTGCGGGCAAAGTTGCCAACACTTATCTTAGTCCTCATATCTCCCAGAATGCTTTATTTCTCGATTAAATGGCGTTCGCCATTTAAGACCATACACTCACAATCAGAGAAGCTGTAATGATTCTGAATGAACTAACAAAGACACAGTCATAACATTTTTTTCTGGCTGCTAAAGTGGTCTACCTGAGATCGCATAAGCATGCAAATATATGAACAAACGGTTGCTGTAAGTGAAAATAACGCATGTTACTTTGAAACTTGAACTTGGATATGTGTCTAAGACGGGGAAGAGCTACTGCCTTTCGGTGAGTGGAGGAGGGTACTTCAGGTAGTATACCACTTTCGTAGAACACAGCAACAATGCGTGTCAGTTAGGCTCGGTATGAGCCAAAATTCCTCAAATTTTTTAGTCACTGACATTTCGCTAGACGAATACGTAGCAACGTAACCTGTTATCGGACTTTTATTAGAATACAGGTTCCTGAAATTTTAAATATATATCTAGCTACGCACAGTTTCTCTTTTGTAGCGTCTGCCACTAAAGTTTGCCGAGTGCCTCCGTGGCACCCTCATGTTTACCAAAAGAAGTGATTAAAAAATTTCTCACACTTCTGTGGACCTTTTCTGACTACTCCGTTGATTTGACATGGCAAGGATCTCAGAGTGATGAGAAATTCACAAAACTCAGCCCCAATATCAAAAACATTTCCCTGCTGTTATCAAATACAGAATTCTACAATTCTGGTTACACATCCGTTGTTGTTGTTGTTGTTGTTATTGTCTTCAGTCCTGAGACTGGTTTGATGCAGCTCTCCATGCTAATCTATCCTGTGCAAGCTTCTTCATATCCCAGTACTTATTGCAACCTACATCCTACTGAATCTGCTTAGTGTATTCATCTCTTGGCCTCCCTCTACGATTTTTACCCTCCACGCTGCCCTCCCATGCTAAATGTGTGATCCCTTGATGCCTCAGGGCATGTCCTACCAACCGATCCCTTCTTCTAGTCAAGTTGTGCCACAAACTCCTCTTCTCCCCAATCCTATTCAGTACCTCCTCAATAGTTATGTGATCTACCCACCTAATCTTCAACATTCTTCTGTAGCACCACATTACGAAAGCTTCTATTCTCTTCTTGTCCCAACTATTTATTGTCCATGTTTCACTTCCATACATGGCTACACTCCACACAAATACTTTCAGAAACGACTTCCTGACACTTAAATCTATACTCGATGTTAACAAATTTCTCTTCTTCAGAAACGCTTTCCTTGCCATTGCCAGTCTACATTATATAACCTCTCTACTTCGACCATCATCAGTTATTTTGCTCCCCAAATAGCAAAACTCCTTTACTACCTTAAGTGTCTCATTTCCTAATCTAATTCCCTCAGCATCACCCGACTTAATTCGACTACATTCCATTATCCTCGTTTTCCTTTTGTTGATGTTCATCTTATATCCTCCTCTCAAGTCACTGTCCATTCCGTTCTACTGCTCTTCCAAGTCCTTTGCTGTCTCTGACAGAATTACAATGTCATCGGCGAACCTCAAAGTTTTTATTTCTTCTCCATGGATTTTAATGCCTACTCCGAACTTTTCTTTTGTTTCCTTTACTGCTTGCTCAATATACAGATTAAATAACATCGGGGAGAGGCTATAAACCTGTCTCACTCCCTTCCCAACCACTGCTTCCCTTTCATGCCCCTCGACTCTTGTAACTGCGATCTGGTTTCTGTACAAATTGTAAATAGCCTTTCGCTCCCTGTATTATACCCCTGCCCCCTTTAGAATTTGAAAGAGAGTATTCCAGTGAACATTGTCAAAAGCTTTCTCTAAGTCTACAAATGCTAGAAACGTAGGTTTGCCTTTCCTTAATCTCAGTATTGCCTCACGTGTTCCAACATCCGTAGCTTGTATAAAAAATCTTACGAGGCTCAGCAAAATGTCAGTACATATACCTGCCACGAAATTCGTTTACAGGACGCTTTCGTTACTCACAGCACATCCGGATGTGGCCGCCTGCGTGGATGCTGTTGCAGAGTGTGTGCTGTTGCAGATGCGCGTGGGTCTGCACACGGGCACCGTGCTTGCCGGCGTCGTGGGCCGCATGATGCCGCGCTACTGCCTGTTCGGGAACAACGTCACCATCGCCAACAAGTTCGAGTCTGGCTCGGAACCCCTGCGCGTCAACGTCAGTCCCACCACGCACAGGTGAGCGGCCTAAATGTCGCCTTCACCACACAAACATTCTATTTCCACAGAATGTTAGAAGCTATGTTCTGTTGACTTTCCTTGTTATAGATGTAGTAGTAGTAGTAGTAGTAGTAGTAGTAGCAGCAGCAGCAGCAGCAGATTTATTCCTCCGTAGATCTCTTTTTACACGTGTATACGACATGTCAAAGTATTAACAAATTTAGATCAATTTAAAATAAGCTAATTCGTATACACATATATTTAGCGACTTCTAGTTAGAGACAATCATTGGATTTACTCCTGGTATACAATACTTTTCTTACAAATAAGTTGTTCTCTCATGTCTCACTATCAGTCACTCCACACACTATTCGCACATTGTTTCATAGCACTTCACTCACTAAACACACACACACACACACACACACACACACACACACACACACACGCGCGCGCGCGCGCGCGCGCACACACACTGGTGATCTCTGGGCCAGTTTCTGTACCGCAATGTCCCATTTGCTATCCTGAAAAACCAGTCACCATCACTCCATAATGAGTGAGATGTTGAGCTCAGAAAGAGGAAGAGGTGTTAGTATTCTGTCATACATAGCTTGGGGGTAAGTATTTGTAGGATGGAAGAAAACAATGGAAAGTGGCATAAAGTGAAGGTATTATGTCGAATTTTGGATATTTTATAACCATTGTTGTTATTATTTATTTGTATAACGTTTCTTATCAAATGGCTCTGAGCACTATGGGACTTAACATCTGTGGTCATCAGTCCCCTAGAACTTAGAACTACTTAAACCTAACTAACCTAAGGACATCACACACATCCATGCCCGAGGCAGGATTCGAACCTGCGACCGTAGCAGTCGCGCGGTTCCGGACTGCGCGCCTACAACCGCTAGACCACCGCGGCCGGCCCGTTTCTTATCGAACCCCTTCAATGTATAAATCCTTCAATGTATAAAATGTATACTTTTTATCTGCCTTTTGAAATAAGTTTATTTTTGCAATTTCTTTAATCTCTTTTGGTAATTTATTGTACAGTTTTATTCCTTGATAGAAAATGCTGTTTTGAGTTTTATGTTTATTTCCTCTTGAAAATGTAAGTTGAGTCTATCTCTTGTTGCATGGTCACGGACAGAGCTGTTTGTGCCGCAATTACCAAAGTTATTTGTGATGTGTACAACTGACTGGTAAATGTATTTACATGAAGCAGTTAAAATCCCCAGTGTTGTGAACAAATCTTTACAATGAGCTCGAATAGTATTTTTGGTTACCATTCTTATGGCTCTATTCTGGAGTTTGAAAATTGTGTTCATATTTCGTGCATTTGTTCGCCAAAAAGAATGCCATAGCTACTAACTGAGTGTACATATGAATAACATGTAAGAAAAACACACTGCATTTTACACACTGATGATAGGAGTCTAAGGCCATAACATGCTGATGACATTCTGGTTGCAAGTACCTTTGTGTGTTCACACCACTTCAACTGAGAATCAATATTCATTCCTAGAAGTTTTGCATTTGTTACACAGTCTATAAAGTAGACCTCTACATTTAATTTAACATTGTCATTTTACCTCTTAAAACTGAAATTCATGGCATTAGTTTCCTTTATGTTCAGTGTCACTTTATTGCTTATTGACCAATCATAAACATCCTTGAGAGTTTCATTTGATTTCTCAGCATGGAGTTCTCTTGTTTTCTCAGTAACTACAATATTGCTGTCATCAGCGAAGAGCATTTTTTCACTAATAACCCATTTCTGAAAACTGTGATTTAGCGCTAATGTCATTAATAATTCCCGTGAAGGTCGCCATCTGCAAGTACTAAGGCCTGACGATGGATAGAAGGCAAGGGGGTGCGGAAGGAAGCGGTATGGATAGTTGCTTATGATCACTCCGAGTTCGTTTTGAATGTCAATCTTCCTTCCTAGGTATTCAAGGAAGATAAAATTTCCGTCCTTCGAATATCCGAAGTCACATTGAGCTAAATTTGGAGAACAGATTGGTCCAGGAACGAATTCAAATCCCAATTCAGGCAACCTCGCCAATACGATTGCTCCATTTTGGGATGAGTTCCCCTTTATCAATCTTGGTCTCTTCGTATTCAATCTCGTATTAAAATAAGCCAACTACTAAGCAAAATAGGTCTGAGTTATTATTTTTTGGTTTCATACACTAGGAACAAGAAAAATCAGTGGCCGTTATATTTTCAATATGCTAAAATTATATTCTCCTTTTTCGGACCTTTCTCACAGAACTTTTTCGTCAGTCGTTTTGAATTCTGTTTAAACCTGATGTGGCTTCAGATTTCAAGAATTACGATTTGGGAAATTTCATAGACATCGTGAATAAAAGCAGAGTGCAAAGAGAGTGTTGGAAAATTCTTTCTAATGTTCGTTTGATGAAGCACATTTTCACTTCCAGTTTTTCGTGCAGAATTAAGTGTAATGGTCAATGATAATCCTGCAGAGTCAGATGTCGAGCAAATTCATTAAAAGATTTTCTATTACGATATCATAAATTTTGTTACACTAGCTCCACACCCGCTGCTTCACTCCTGTAGATTGAATGGCCTGCAGAGATTTTTCTGTTTTCATTTCATCGAATTTTTACGATGTTCACCAACTGCTACACATTCTAAGCTCTTCACACTAATTAAGGCCGTTTATGCATAGTCTTTTTCTAATGTATTTCTGACCAAAAAGCGATTCTTGTAGCTGGAATTCAAAGTTTTTGTTAATAATTTCATTTGCGTTCTCTTGAGTGAAATTTCCATGTAACTTTCATCCCCTAACATCTACTTTCGTATATCTGACCGACAAGTAAAATACCAATTCTTATATCTGACCTAGAAGTGAAATGCGAATTATCATAAATTTAGCTTCAAATTTTTTTAAATGTTACCAAATATTTTCTTATTAACTTTCATCCCTATTACACTCCCGTAGGGGTTCAATTTCAGGAATCACTGAAACAGTTATTTTTTATATCTGACCGAAAAGCCAAGTACTAATTGTCACAGATATAGCCTTAAAATCCTTTGGTGGTTATTTTGTAATTATTTATTTTCAGGAACGCTTTACCCTCTCAGTGGTTGAGATTCCAAAAATTCTCAAACATGCATTTTTTATTTTCTGACTGAGAAAGGAAATACAAATTTTTCTAAGTATAGCTTCAAAATTTCCTTAATTGCAATTTATTTTCAGTCTTTCATTCGCTATTTGATGACGTTAGGGGTAGAATTGACAATCCTTTCTTAAACGATGCCTACGTTATGAGATCCACACCGACTTCAAACTTCAAGTTTCTGTTCTTAGCGATTTAGGCTGGCCAATGATGAATCAGTGAATCAGTCTGACCATACTTCACCCAATTACGAACTAAATTTCCAAAACAGTGAATCACGTATCTTTTCATCTGTAACCAAGAAGCCAAACACCATTTTTGTCTGTTATCTACATTGTCATGGCAAGACATCAGCCCCTGGAACTCCACGACTTTCGAGAATGCTTTTATTTTAAGTCTGAAGTCGCATATTATATATTTTTGAGTGATATAATTACAGATTAACAATTATGAGATTATCAGATTACAGGGCCGGCCGCGGTGGTCTCGCGGTTCTAGGTGCTCAGTCTGGAACCGCGCGGCTGCTACGGTCGCAGGTTCGAATTCTGCCTCGGGCATGGATGTGTGTGATGTCCTTAGGTTAGTTAGGTTTAAGTAGTTCTACGTTCTAGGGGACTGATGACCACAGATGTTAAGTCCCATAGTGCTCAGAGCCATTTGAGCCATCAGATTACAGAATAACAATTATGTTTTTTTTCCTTTATTTGTACTGTGAAACCTTGCTTCTTGACAAATATCATGATTCTAGGTGAACAGAAAGTACCGTATAGACTTTAATCAGTGAGTTTCTGAGCATTTGGGTATGTTACATATACGACCGTATCTTCTGATAGCATAAACTCAGAAGCTTAACTGTTTGACAACAGTGTCCGTAGACTGACCGTAGACAGTATATGACATGAATTTCACAGTCCATAGATCCCTTCCTTCCTGAGAAAACGTATTTTAACAGACGGACAAACAGACTGTGGGGTATATTGTGAGAAAAGAAATTTCTTTAGAGTGATATAATTACAGATTAATATTTTTCATACTTTTTTATTTCAGTTTTACTTTGAAAGACTGCAGCTTGGCAAGTTACATGATTCTAGGTCTGTGGGGATGTGTGTGTCGGTGAGTGTTGAAATATATGACATAACCGCCCATACCTTACAAGTGTTCATTTACTAAACCGTGAAAGGACTATAGGTCTTAGTGTGTATGAGATAATTTTTAACATGATACTTCTACCCGTTTCTGAGAAAAAGGGCTCCTAACAGACGGACGGACAGACAGACAGTCGGAAAACAAATAGCAAAAAACCTTTTTTTCGTCTGATATAGTTACAAATTAGCAATTTTCTGTTTTTCTCCTTTATGTGCACTGTTTAACTTTGCTTCTTGCCAAATTTCATGACACCGGTTCAACGGGCAGTACCCAACAAGTTTTGATAAATAAGTTTGCGAAAAAAACCTATGAATGGCTTTATTTTTGAATTGTTTTCATCACCAATGAGACGTAGATCTTAGAATACTGCATAAGTTTCAATTTTTCATGACTGCCCCTTGCCGAAGAAAAGGGATTTTAATAGTCGGTAGCGGTTCTAGGCGCTCAGTCCGGAGCCGCGCGACTGCTACGGTCGCAGGCTCGAATCCTGCCTCGGGCATGGATGTGTGTGATGTCCTTAGGTTAGTTAGGTTTAAGTAGTTCTAAGTTGTAGGGGGCTGATGACCACATATGTTAAGTCCCATAGTGCTCAGAGCCATTTGAACCATTTTTGTAATAGTCGGGCAGACAGACAGACGGACGTTTTTACTGTGTCTCGCACAGAGTCCTGAAAAAGGAGCGATGAGACAGAAATATTATTGCAAGAACGTCTACCTTACTTGGCCGAGAAGTACAATTCTTTACAGAAGAGAATGATAGAACACTGTAGCGGCAGAAATGAGATTTTCAAGAGGAACGCAAGATTACGTACATCTCAACATGAAAAGGTACAGAAGTGACTACGGAGCTACAAAGTATGAGCAGCATGAACGAACACATCAGGTATAAACGAGTAAATCGCTTAGATACTATGGACTGCATTCGCGTTGAGAATTTGAGACGTATGTACTACATCAACGTATGCCCAGTCGATCCATCTCAATATCTCTTTCAAGTGCAAGAGAGTATTTGAAAGTTCTAAATACCTTTCTTTTCCCAAGAGCCCCAGAATTTGTGAAGGAGAGAGTAAAGTGCCCTTTTTAGCTTTGAAATACTGTCTTATTGTTGCAGGTGGCTGGTGCAGACACCAGGTTTCGAGTTTGAGGAACGGCCTCGCGAGTGTCTACCAAAGGGATTCCCCAAGGACATCCCGGGCACGTGCTACTTCGTGCTCGGCTACAAACACCCGTCTCTATCGGCGGACCGACCTCTCGCAGACCACGTGGAGGCGGCGATTGCCGAGCTCGGTCTGCAGCACCGCTAGGCGGCTCAGCGCCACGTGCGTCTGTGAGCAGACCAGCAGGCGCTACATTCAAGGCGTAAACCACTACGGACCAGGGAGTGAGGTGCTGGAGAAGGAAAATTTACGAGAGAGCAGACAGGTCCTCGAATTGGCATTCGTACATTCGTATATGCTACATGAATTTAAGGCACGAAGCAGGAGAATATGGTTGTCTATTGACAAGTTTTCGATAATGTCAGACACTGTGAAATCTCCTCTAATATTTCATGTTACCTTTAGTCCATGCGATCCGCGAAAGGTGTACTTCTTTAGCGTAAATCCCTACGAACAAGCTTCTACTGCTAAATGAAAGTTCCATGATGTTGCAGATCCCCTAAATACATTAAGAGAGAGTCGTAACCGATCGTGGTGAAGTACTCTCACTGCATCAGCGCCCGTGGCTGGTTGAATGACCCGTGATCCCGCGTGGATGAAGCTTAAACGCGAGCAGAAAATTCTCAGTTATGACAACAAAAACTGTCGGGAGACTATTAATGTTACCAACAGCGTCCCTAAAACTCACTTTTACGGTGACAAATGAAAATTCAGATATCATCTTCTACGACTAATCTTGTGCAATGAATTACACAATTATTAAAACGTCACTCTAAGATTTCTGTTAGTTAAGTGCTTCGTAAACCACTTAAGAGGCATATCTCTCTTCCGGTGACTATTTACTCAATGTTTCTCCCACTGTTTGGGAGGGATGTCTTGTGTGCCTTTCCATCTGTTCTTTCATAGTCAAAGCGTTGGCAATATTGACTCTAAAATATTCCCTTCGTGTTACGTACCTTGGATGCCCATCAACAGCACAGCAAAGTGTTAAATTGTATCTGTTTTCCTCTGTTTCTTGACTCATTCCTTGGCGGGAGACCAATACCTACGTGACTTCGATTAAATGAAGTAGGAACTACCAAACAAACCACTGAACCTGTTTACTCATCCGTTAGTGTTTGTAAATTAACGAGAAGTGTAATTGTCTGCAGCCAAATACATTTCTCAACATATTATCAAGGGAACAAATATTTTGAGGCATGGGAGGAGAATATGCCAAATGTTTTAAATAAAAAATAGATCTGCAAAGTCTCGTTATATATTTTGTGTCTTGTATAAGGAAGTTCAGTGCGTACTCACTGATATTCATAACGATAATGCGAACGAAAGGTGTTAGGGCAGACGCTAGGCGTAGCTGTATCCAGTGCATCAAAACATTTATCGATGTTGAATTGTACCTCACCTGGACAATTAATCAAAGTGCTCTTCACTAAGTTATAAACTGACAAAATAATACTTATTAGGCATTCTCCGTCTGGACCATGTGATATCAGCACCAACGTTGAAAAACAGATAATGCAGTTCATTATCTGCAAACATCACACTACAGCTCATAATGTGTTACGTAAGTAAAACTTTTATTTGGTATGTGACGTGATATCTTGAAAACATATAGCACCAGTGCAAATATTTAACCAAAAAACTTTACTGGTTTATTTAAAACTTCTGAAGATTGGTATTAAACCTTACCATTCATAGAGTGCAAAAATCCATCGACCGAAGACCGCATCAAACAGTAATTTGTGCCGGTCACCAGGCGATAATAGTTGATAACGCATAGTAAGTCATGCTGTAAGGATATAAGTGAAAGCTGCTTCTGAATCTGCCATTGAGGACTGTGAAAGTAAAACGAAGAAAAATCACTCATGCTTTCCATTCTTTTTGGAAACACTTTTCCCATCTCATTAGTAAAACCTAGAGTTAATGGCGCCCCGTGGAGCACAGTTCTTGATTGAAATGCTTACTATGTGTGAAACAGTAAGGTCAATTTCCAGATGATATAGTTGCAATAAATATAAGATCATAACACACGAAAGTTCAAGGAAAGCCATAAACAGCTACGTGCTACGCCGTTCATACACACATTTAAACGATTCCAACAGATCGTAGCAATACTTGTTCCTTAGTTACTCAGGAAGTGAATTTATGTTTATATTGCGTTAGAAAGATCTAAACTCCAGTATATCAACCGCTCTCAGCTCATAGCTCCAAGAACCCTGGGTAACAATTCGCGTAGATACTTACTTTCACAACTGTTAGCGTCCAAAGTGAAACCAAAACTTTGGCCCTGTTGAGCTTACAATACGCCCAAAGTAGGTTAACATGAAAGCTACCTTTAGAAAATCTTAACAGTTTGCCTATGTAATCATGTCAATGATGCTTTGTACTCCAGTGAACAGTTGTTAGTAAGAAACTGTAGTCAATCCGTCTCTCCATTCATGGACAATCACATCGAATGAATTAAGTCACGTCTGTAGTTTCATCAATACATGACATCAAATCACTATGCTTTTGGCATCGTTTTATAGTACGTGCTTTTGTGGTCATAATTCACTAAAATAGTAGAATGATTACTCCCTGAAAATATCTACAGGGAAGACCTACGAATTAAAATTAGTGTTTTCATTCAACTCCCTACGCAGCATACTTCAAAGCCGCTTTTCGCGTGAGGATATTACATTTGAGGAACTGTCTTATTGTCTTTGTTTTGGAAAGCAGAGATCATTTTAACACTGTTCCCTTAATTTTAAAAGAGGTGGGATTGATATAATCTGAAGGACATTTCAGGAAAAGTTGAGTACAAAAATTAGTTCTCAAAATGTGGATCTTACATTGACAAAATGCGGAACTTTTGGGAAGGAGATTGTCTGCGAATTTTTCATGTATATGGTACGCTTTTTTAGGATGAAAATGTCAATGTTATTCTTGTCAGACAGTATCTAGTCTGTATCGGTTGGTTCTGAGTGAAATGTTAGAACTTTTTAAGCCTATTGCGTATTTCTTGAGGACACGAATTCAGAACAGCCAAGAAATGCTTTCAGAGTTGCTAAGAACTATTCAGATTGTCGAATGCGTAACATAGACGCAGAAAACTATCTGTAACAAAATTTGATATATTTGAGTGGAAGAGAAACAAACATTCCAGAAGAAAAGGTCTAATTAATGTATAGAAATTCTAAAGGCAGATTAATGGAATGTTTATAACGAAACATTAAACGTAACAGGGCACATCTCTTTTCATTTTTCTCCTTTTTAGGAGCACAGTTTTTTTGTGGTTGAACTCAATTCAGATGGGTAAATATAGCATTAGTTGTCTGCTTTAAAGTTTTTCGGTAGGAATGCTGAGGAGAACACTATTACCTTCAGCACGTAAGAGACATGACAGCTGAAGAAAAGCACAAAGTGTTAGAGTTCGAAAAGAAAGGCATAGCTCCAGTAGAGTAAGAGCGTCCGCGCGATTCGCCTATGACACAGCTGCTAGCATTCGCTATGGAAGCACTGCTCTCTCTTATGACATCTCTTTCGCCTGTGCGACGTGAAGCTTCACTTAAGATACGTATATCAATTCATTCTCAATAGAAATTGTTTGCCTGCAGATACAGTACAATGTTACTTGAAAATATATGTAATTATTTAACCGAAACTGATGTAAAAGTGAAATTAATAAAATATTTATTTCTCTCTGTCTTGCAGCAGTTTCACTCAATGACTAACATACATATTAGAAAGTCTTTCGTCGGATAATATCTACGTACAATTCTTCATTTCTCTTTCCGTCATTTCCTCTGTTCTTCCCCTTTCGTCTCTCCCAATCCTAACAATCTGTAGTTTGCTCACCGACTATTTCAGTTTATTTCATTAGTATCAAGAGAATTTATATGTTTATTATGCCTTCCAGTTAATTCATTTAGCTGTGTACATCTAGACAAAGACTACATCATTGCTACTCATTAGTACTGCACTGTTATCAACGTGTTGTCTGTAATATACGATGGCTGTTCGGAAAGTAAGGTCCGACCGGTCCCCAAATGAAACCTCTCTGAAAATCAAAAATATTTTCTTTCCAACAGTGAGCTAAGCCTTCCCGGTACTTCTCTACATACTCGCAGATCCAGTTAAGGCATCTGAAATAGTGATATACCAACTTTACAATGACCTCTTCATTGACGGCAGCCGCCTCTGCCTCCCGCCAATCATCTACGCTGGCCTGCAGCTCGTTGTCTGTGCCAAATTGTTGTCTTCGTAACCAGTGGTTCCTGCGACCAGAGATGAGGCTCAGGGGGAGCCAATTACGGGCTCTTTGGTAAGTAATCAAACGCTTCCCATCGAAACACTGCAGTAGCGTCTTCATTGTCCATGCAGAGTGCGGCCAAGAATCGTGATGCAGAAGGAAACTTACTGCAGCTATATTATGTGGGCAGCAAGACATCAGGCGAAATCTCTCAACAGGTACCTTCACATGCTCACTGTACGTTCAGAACTGAAAAGAGCAACGTGCAACGCGACGGATTTCCATTGCCGTTTCCATTTCGCACCCGATCGGATCTTAGTTGTCGCATAGTCTTCATAAAATATTCATTCCTTGGTACCCATTGCTCCTTACAAAATTCTATCTCTATACTCTAGACAACCAAGAAATATCTTAGCAGGAGTACTTGCAAGATAACAGGCGTTAGGGAAAATTGTAGCACTTATGAGCGTGGTTCAATTGGTTCAAATGGCTCTGAGCACTATGCGACTTAACTTCTGAGGTTATCAGTCGCCTAGAACTTAGAACTAATTAAACCTAACTAACCTAAGGACATCACACACATCCATGCCCGAGGCAGGATTCGAACCTGCGACCGTAGCGGTCACGCGGCTCCAGACTGAAAAGCCTTTAACCGCACGGCCACACCGGCTGGCCATTTATGAGCGTGATCTTCCGTTATAAATAAACAAATATGAGTATCAAAATTTTTTCTGACTGGACGAGTTTACTGAAATCTTAAGTATCGTTTCAAATTTTTAAGATCAAATATAACAGAAAAATAATTTTCGTTCGAACGATTATCACAAAATCTAAGCACATATAAATCGTGGAACGCTCCTCGAAACTTCTACCGGCCCTGCTTTGACTTTTGCTTTGCCACGAAGCGCATAAGACAGTGTTTAGTTCATATCATCAATGATGTATTTAGTATCATATTTTTAGTACTTTCAAGTCACTGTAAGGATAATCACAACAAGTACGACTTCAAGGCAGCAACATGGGTGATGCTACATGATTTCCTTAAAGCACTTTTACACTGATATATATACTCGGCAAACTTGCGGTACAGTGCACACCAAAGGGTACATGGTAGCAGTGTTATCGATTTTCTTTCCTATTCCATATGCGAGAAATAAGATGGCATTGCTGGAGAGTTCACGGTGCAACCAATCACCGCTCAGTATTCAGGACATACGGCGGTGGTTGTCTAGCGGAACACGAGCCAAATTCATGTTATCACCTGATGAGGATGATAGCGAGTACCGGGGCGAAAAGCGATCGCGGAAGTTAAATTGTCCGGTAAGACACGTTGGGTTTGTTTAATCACCGCCGGACCATGCATGCGAGCATCAAGCTGCGAGGTGGCAGCACAAACGCAACCTTCTTCAAAACATACACTCTAGATTTATCCAACGGATTTTCGCGAGAACCAATTCGTCCTTGTATTGACGTGCTCCAGATGTTGGCCACCAGTCCCGCCATACGATACTGTTTGACAGATCTATCTTGCCAATTCTGTGAGAAAAGCTCGAGGAAGGCCATAATCTCTTAGCTTAGAATATACTCTAGAATCCTGCAACAGACACACGTCAGCGATTTTGGCATGTAGTAATGTACATACGAACATTCATACCTTTTGTAAACAGGAGTCACTTGATTTCTTCTCCGATCAGCCAAAATTATTCGCTGTGCCTAAATTTCTCGGTAAATGTGATCAAGGAATCGGGTTTGTTCAATATGTAACCTAATTCCGTCAGGGGCTGGTTCATTTTCTCTGAATGGATCTATTTGCAGAAACCTTGAACAGCGTTTTACATCTTTGCTCTCAAATATATCAGAAAACGCTTATCACAGGTACAGAAATCATAAATTTCGAGAACCAGAATTCGTTGAACACTCCTCAGAAATTGCTTCCAGACTTTTTCGACCTCTAATCTGGGAAAATTGTTATTTCGTCAGATTAGTGCCTGAGAGTCATTTTACACCTAATTACAACGATCGGGACTCGAATGACGTCCAGCCACAGCAACTGTTGTCGTTACACAGTGCTTTCCCAAATCACACGTACACTTACATGTATTCTTCGCAAACTAACCATTGTATACAGCGCGGTGGAGGTTACATCGATTTTCTTTTCACTTCAATTCACTTACTGGGTGAGGGAAATGCAACTGCCTGAATGTCTTTTTAAGTGTCGCAATCTCTCTTATTATGTACTCAAGTCGTTCTCTACTAATCTTGAAATCAGATAATCCCAAGGTCTTCTCTTTATAAAGAGCATTGTTGCAGATTTCTCCACATTAACAGACACATGCCATTCGTATGTCCAACTCTTTCTGCAGTTCCTTACAATCGTCAAAAGGCGATACTTTCATGCAGTCTACAGAATCTTGACCATACAATCTTACAGTTATGCTGACCCTATCTGATAAATCATTGGCTTATTCTGAGGACAACCGCCATCAAATACAATGTTATGTTTGACTTGGGGAAGTTTGTTCATGTAACATGGTTTACAAAACCCTGAATTCTGAAAAGCGAAATTTAATTGAACCGGTATTAATTATAAATCAGGCGCCCTATGTAGATTCAGTGCTGAATTTAAAGTACGTACACAATGGATTTACTACTAACGCAGTCAAATATTTAGGCCCTGGGGGGAATTGACGTAATATTTTTCATTGAAAGGTACTGAACATGAAAGTAAATTCAAGATTTAAACGTTCTCTATGGTTTATTACAAAAGACAACTGGGGTTATAAAGTATCAAAAACAAGTGAATTAGGCATTTACAATGATACACTTTCCGATGAGAATTGCATGCTAAAACTCTAAGTTTGGCCAAGTTACTAAATGAGGTGGAGTTACTAAACAGTCTCGAATCTGATTCTATGAACTGGTTTCCAACCTATGATGGTCACAGTGACAGTCCGCAACAAGAAACTGAGAGTCCGAAAGATTTGAGGTAGCACCAACAAACATGAAACAGTGAAACCTGTTTTAAATTTCAAGTACAAATCCCTCGCTTGTCCTGATATGCCACAGCTGTAGCCTACACTTACCATAATTTTCAATGCAGTGTGAACAAGGTGGAGACACTGTGGCTTCCTTGCTTGAAGTTCAGCACTATGAATGGGCAGCATTAAACCCTAGACGACCCATCCACTTGAGGGCATAGCTGTAGTTCTTACTACTGTCCCAGACTAAATCACGTCTGATATTTTCTACGTCTCCATAAAGAAGTTAGCTCCTTTCTTCCCACTATCAAAAAGTGTCCATCAGTCCTATCAAAATGTATTAAGTCTTCCAGTGGCGCAATTGTTTCTTTGACAAAATATCACGTCGTTAGAAGGTGAAGCATCAACAAGCCAATGGACTGAATTTCAACCTGTCTTTTCTATAAAAGTTCCCGCTGCATGTTACGTCCGTCTGACGGCACTTTTAACACACCAGTCGGTCTGTATTCAGTTACCAGTTAGCCCCCTCGTTACAGATTGTGTTGAAATATTAAAGAACCGTCCATAAGGGTAGCGGTTTTGCCAGGTTTTCCGGAAAACCTGAAGGTATTATCGACTCAAAAACGTCTTCTACAAAGCTTCTATTGCCTACCACCCATTGACAGAGTCCTGTCTTGTGGAATGAAGGCTTTCTATCTCAGCCATTCCACAGACCATAGGACAACGGTCTCACCATTTGATCATCGTTCGACAAAGGGATTTTCAGCTTCTGACGACAAGCACAATGTACTGGTATCTCTTCTCCCACTTTTTCTGTGATAACTGTCATGCCCACGGCTCCCCGTTGCTCGTTTCGATGGGCACTGCTACAACTCATCTGTCTCGTAGTCAGACCACTCCTCGCTTCCAAAGATCGGCTATAAATGAAATAGATATACTCAGTACCATTTTAGATTACAGAAGGTTAAGAGAAGGCAGTGAAATCAGCTGTGATATTATGACTTCTATTAATCTGATTGAGCTCCCTTCCAGTTTAAAAATTTAAGCTAAGTAAGAGGCTATCCGAAGGGATTGCTGGTTTTCAGGGTTTACTGTAACCTCAATGTGGCATTTTAACGGATGAAAAATAAGGCCCCTTGCCTGATGAAGAGAAACAAAGGAGGACGAAAAAGAAATATTGGTGACCGGCCTAGGTGGCCGAGAAGCAGTAGGCGCTACAGTCTGGAACCGCGCGACCACTACGGTCGCAGGTTCGAATCCTGCTTCGGGCATGGATATGTGTGATGTCCTTAGGTTAGTTTAAGTGGTTCTAGGGGATTGATGATCTTCGAAGTTAAGTCCCATAGTGGTCAGAGCCATTTGAACCATTTTTGAAATAATGGTGAATATTCTCGACCCATGAATATTTTTCAAAGATTCTCAATCCCATCGTATCGTTGTCAGAAGTGAAACGCCTTTCCGAAATATAGGGCGAAGGAATCTTTGCACTGACCCGCTCCTTTTTGTTACAAGCGGTCGTGAACGAATAAAGAAAGTCGTGTTTCAAATAAGGCACTCGGTTCAATGTGTGACGCTTCAGCACGAATCGCTTGGATATCTGTTTGCTGGTTCAGGGTTAGTGAGGTGCAATATCCCTAGACCGAATGTGCCAGTAGATTAACGGCGAAGATTTGGGTGCCAATGATACCGGATGTGGTTTTAAGGCAGTTTCCCACATCCCATTAGGTGAATACCAGTACAGTTCTGCCTCAGTTATAGATTTACAAGCATTTAGAAGACTTTTTCTGTTACGTGAAGAACCCCATAAGGAGGCATTTGGGGAGTATGTATTCCATCTCATGAGGTGAGGAGTTGGTGACAGGAAGGAAATCTGGCCACCACCTAAATTAACCACGCCATGTAAAATTTGAGATAAAAATGCAGTCTTGACCGAAAATGAAAACCTCACAACCAAGACTCTATTTTTATGTCTTCCACCCCAAATCTGTTAATAACAATGCCGACCCTGCACAAATGCGGGACAAAATCACAAGCATAAGAGGGAGATGCTGTGTTTCACAAGAGTTGTTGTTCCGGAATCTATGCTGATTGTTTGACAAATGTTTTCTGTTCTACATCTACATCTAGATCCATACAACGCAAGCCACCTGACGGTGTGTGACGGGGAGTACCTTGTGTACCTCTATCGGTTCTCCCTTCTATTCCAGTCTCGTATTGTTCGTGGAAAGTAGGAATGTCGGTATGCCTCTGTGTGGGCTCTAACCTCTCTGATCTTAACCTCATGGTCTCTTCGCGAGATATACGTAGGAGGGAGAAATATACTGATTGACTCCTCGGTGAAGGTATGTTCTCGAAACTTCAACAAAAGCTCGTACCGAGCTACTGAGCGTGTCTCCTGCAGAGTCTTCCACTGAAGTTTATCTATCATCTCCGTAACACATTCGCGATTACTAAATGGTCCTGTAACGAAGCGCGCTGCTCTCCGTTGGATCTTCTCTATCTCTTCTGTCAACCCTACCTGGTACGGATCCCACAGTGCTGAGCAGTATTCAAGCAGTGGGCGAACAAGCGTACTGTAACGTACTTCCTTTGTTTTCGGATTGCATTTCCTTAGGTTTCTGCCAATGAATCTGTCTGGCATCTGCTTTACCGACGATCAACTTTATATGATCATTCCATTTTAAATCACTCCTAATGCGTACTCCCAGATAATTTATGGAATTAACTGCTTCCAGTTGCTGACCTGCTATATTGTAGCTAAATGATATGGGATTCGCAGCACATTACACTTGTCTACACTGAGATTCAATTGCCATTCCCTGCACCATGCGTCAATTCGCTGCAGATCCTCCTGCATTTCAGTACAACTTTCCATTGTTACAACCTCTCGATATACCACAGCATCATCCGCAAAAAGCCTCAGTGAACTTCCGATGTCATCCACAAGGTCATTTATGTATATTGTGAATAGCAACGGTCCTACGACACTCCCCTGCGTTCTCCAAGAACGCCATAATATTTAAACAGAGAACGTGGTTTGAGATACTGCAACCGAAGGACGTTATCGGTACTGGTGTGTAATTATGTGATTTGTCAATAGGATTGACTTCTGAGATCGATGACGGAAAGTTTACACCAACAAGATGACAAACAGCTGCCAGTAGCTCATTGTCGAACTAAGCTCGTGCTCCAATGACTTCTACGTCCGCAACGCAGTGGCGTATGAAGCTGCCCTGTTACTCCTTCCACTCAGTGGTCTGGCGAAGACGGAACGCTAGCGGCCGCGGCTGACACGGAGGGTGATGTCAGCGTGGGGCCGGCAGCGCGGAGCCTCGCAGAGACAGTAACGAGGCCGTGAGCGGGCAGCGGTCGGCGAGCGGCAAGCAGGTCACGCACGCAGTGTAGCGGCCACCGCAGAGGAAGCGCCAATGGCACGACTAAATATAGAGGCGGCGGCCGGCGGTCGGCACCGTGCGACTTAAAGCCGACCTCCCATCTGCTGGCAGGGCCACACGCAACCGTCACGGCCGCCGCGTTGTGCTAACACTTCCGACAGGAAGGCCAGAGCTGGTACTGTCACACGCCATATGGCGACGATCGGTAAGCATGCGATAGCACAAACACGGGATGTTCTGGTGACTGTAACTCGGGTTCTTCTGGTGTAAAAGAAGTAGGGGTAAGTATTTTGGACAGGTCTTCGGCTAGGGATCATTTTATACCCAACAGATACATCGTATTGGTTTTACTATCCTATATTATATGGTCAATTTACGAATATTGATGTGGTCTGCGGTGGGCATCATGAGATTTGTGCGGGCACCATTACTTCATGGGCTGTTCCTCGGCACACACCACAAAAGAATTGCTGTTTACTCTGTACTCGCAATGACTAGAGCACAAAAGCCCACCCCCACGATTCTAGGACGGCTGTGCAAGTGGCCGAAATTATTACAATAAATTCCTGAGAACACGATTTCCAAGAATCTTCAAAATTTTCTTGTTATCTTTATCGGTTTCCAGGACACCGAGGTTCAAAATTACTCTATTTCTACATGTAACATCCGGTATGAGGTGTTACCTGAATAGTAAGTAGCCGACCCGGGTGGCCGAACGGTTCTAGGCGCTACAGTCTGGAACCGCGCGACCGCTACAGTCGCAGGTTCGAATCTTGCCTCGGGCATGAATGTGCGTCATGTCCTTAGGTTAGTTATGTTTAAGTAGTTTTAAGTTCTAGGGGACTGATGACCCCAGAAATTAAGTCCCATAGTGCTCAGAGCCATTTTTGAACAATAAGTAAACCCAGAAATCTGTTCAAATTTTAACTGTTTGTACTCCATTTATCTAGTAAAACCAACCCCCCGTTTCAAAAACATTTATCTATTTCGAAAACACCCTCAAAAGTTATTTTTTTGGATACTAAAACCCAGCCGAGAATTCGAGACAGTTATGGACACAGAGTGGCTGTAATTCTTACGATGTATTCCTAAGACCCCAATTTCGGACAACTCTGAAAATTTTCTTTATATCTTTACCCGTTTCCGATGTAGAGAGGTTCAGATCTACTCTACTTGTACACTTAAAATAAGCTGTAAAACCTAGTGTGAAACGAAAACGTAATTTAGGAACTGACGTAACATGGAGACATAAGCTATAATGTGTCTCATTATCATCTAAGGGACCTATGCTGTAATACTGAACAACGTACAAATTTCGTCTTGTACGTAAAATCCGCTCAGAGGTATAAAATTAGTTTTGCGTTATTTAAATTTCACTGACGTAAGCTATCTAAATTTTAAAAACCAATACTTTTTTCATATGTAGTACATACTCTATTGGAGCAAGCAAAAGAAGGGAACCAGCGGAAAAATAGTCATATCGGAGCA
Organism: Schistocerca americana; assembly: GCF_021461395.2. Taxonomy (NCBI): domain Eukaryota; kingdom Metazoa; phylum Arthropoda; class Insecta; order Orthoptera; family Acrididae; genus Schistocerca; species Schistocerca americana. Next base: position 318,427,412 of record NC_060125.1, on the reverse strand, counting down.
CAAAAAATTGGAATATGTTCCAGTTTATTTAAAAGACTCTGAATGAAAGTGGGGTACCAGAAGTCTCGATCTAACTTCTTCACCAAGTTTCGAAATCTTTTTATGCTGGGGGAGAGGAAGACAGTGGCTGTGGCAATCAGACGAAAAAGTTAAATTACAGCGGTTGTTTTAGAAAGAGCTATGGAAAGAAAGGCATTTAGAGAGAAAGAAAGAGACACATTGGATGTGGAACACTGTTGACAGTGACATGTGGTGGAGCGGGGAGGGGGTGTCGGGGGGGGGGGGGGGGGGAGAGGGGAAACAGAAATACAAAGTGCACGTGTGTGAGAACTAGTGATAATGAGGGACAGTCCATATGACAATGAAAACACGGGAGAGACTGATAGCGACAGTGAGAAGAGATAGCAGCAGTAGGAAGGAGCTACAAATCAGCAGTGAGAGAGAGTAACAGAGTGAGACTGTAAGAGTAGGAAAGGATGTAGGGGACTGTGGTGTGACACACGACTCAATGACAGAGAGACACAAGGGCATAATGAGTTGGGCTGAATGGATGAGTGAAAAAGAGCTGCTGGAAGTGAATGAGTGTGGGTGACTTACAGGCTTACAGTGATGGACTAGTGAGTGTGAGTAAGTTAGAGAAGATTGTGGGAATATGAAGTGAATTGCATGTTAAAAACAGCGCGAATATGTTCGTAAGCCACAAGTAAGGCAGAACGTTTGAGAAAATGTTTAACTGAACTGACAACATTTACACAAAATTCACCCAAGGTCTCATTATTGACAAATTAAGTTTACGTCATAACACAATTTTCAGTAAGGAGAAATGTATATTAAAATTTTTTCGTAATCTGGATTGCGTAAAACAAAAGAAATAGAATCTACTGACTATCGCCTTTGGATAATTACTATAGAAACAGAATATAAGTACACTGATGACCATAACAGCATTATTACTAAGAGTGGCCGGCCGGAGTGGCCGTGCGGTTCTAGGCGCTACAGTCTGGAACCGAGCGACCGCTACGGTCGCAGGTTCGAATCCTGCCTCGGGCATGGATGTGTGTGATGTCCTTAGGTTAATTAGGTTTAATTAGTTCTAAGCTGTAGGCGACTGGTGACCTCAGAAGTTAAGTCGCATAGTGCTCAGAGCCATTTGAACCGTTTTTACTAAGAGTGACTAAGAGTTATGCTTACTAAAGAATTTCTACCAAGGGAGAATGTTGACGGTATCGTAGTAAATCGGACATTTTCATATTAAAGTGTTACACGTAGTAACGAAGGTGTTACAGCGTGCGGTATAATTAGGTACCATTTCTTCAGTAAACATGACCTGAGTTACTCTTGATGATGATGGTGTTGTGGCCAAGATTGCAAACAGGTTTACTAAATATGATCTGAAGACGGTTGTTAATCAACCACAACTGCTAACCACAATCACCCGTGGTCTAGCGTAGTCTATCTTTAGACGCCGAGCAGAGCGGACGCGCGCTGTGTGACGCGCACAACCTGCTTAGTTTAGTTTACAGGCTTAAACTCAGATTCCTTGCGAGCAGGAACACGGTCCACCGCTTCAGAAAAGCGACACACACATCTTGGGAATACAACTTTGCATTCTTAGTAGTGCTGTGTATGTCAAAGTCGTTACAATGTGGCGTGTGACAGTATCTCCAAATCTACTCAACACAGTCTACGGTTTTGTCGCGTTGGCAGAAACGTCGACGAGGTCACGTTGGCGCCTGCGGACTTGAGCATGCGTACCATTCGCATGTCTAAGCTGCCTTCCGAGTTGCCTGCGGAAGAAGCCATAGCGGCCTTCCGCCCCCTCCTTAGTGGTTCACGGTCACACTCAGGATGCAGTTCACTACGTACCCCGTTCCAAGCGAGCTGCTTCAGATTACGATTGATCTGGTTTTATATACGACTGTCAATCCAAACCCTGCTCTGGACGTGGCCAGGAGGGCTATCTTATTTCGGAATGCCTGCAACGGCACATTATTCAACTGCCGCCTGTTGAGACCGATAAAGACTCCACCAATCTTGTTGTCGGTCACCTACGCTGCCGCCACTTCACCGCCCACCGTTCAGCTACCAACAGAGGCACTGTCACAAGTGACATGTCAGTCTGCATTATGCGGCGTCCGACGAAACGGAGGCACCTTCGTCCACCCTCCTCCTGCCATATCGACTCTTGCCAAATCCGTGGCGGACGCTTAGACGGAACTTTCAACACTCATGGTTCCTACGAGTGCTTTTGTGCCGGATCATTGGGACTCCATTCCGTCTTCCTATAATGAAGGTCGCATGCCCAAGCATCTGTCACGAAAAGAAGCTCAAGCAGCGGCGCCATACACCTGACCAGGAAGCCTCGCCTCCCATCCGTGATTCAGGCAGCGTTCGACCTGATGACAGTTCGGTGGTTTATGAAGACATAGAGGTCCACGATGTTACATTCGCAGATGCACCAACTAACAACCCTACCACAACAAAGGTAAAAAATTAATTATGACTGTAGTGTTGCTCACGCTGCTAAATATTGCATTTTCGGGCAACAACAAAGCTATATTATGTGGCAGATGTCATTCGAGCACAGTTAATAAAGTCATTTCCTGAAATAATGGATAAACTAGTCACTCATCTTTTCGTGTTTCCTACGCTGGTCTCGTTGTGAACTCAGGGCTCAATCGTCGAAAACCTAGGTAGTGACGATTCCCAGCTCGGATGCAAAGAGGCCTAGGTGATATTCTGCGATATTCTAAAGTTGTATAGACGTGTTTCATAAACCATTCTTGAAGTTTAAACTTTTGCAAGTTAGGACAATGGCGATGTAAAAAAGTAATCAGCACTTCGAATTTAAGTTACACTTCTTACTTATTACTTTTGTTGAAATATCACGTAACTCGTTCCAGAACATCACTTCACAATAAAAAACATACTTGAAAATATCTTTCTCACTGTTAAAGTTCACATATCATAAACTGACTACAATTTGCGTCTTTTTAACATGACGACCAAAGCTTGACTCTGTATAAACTGCTTACACGCCTAAAAATCAGAGTTACAAGTACGTCAATGATCATAGTGACAAAAGAAAGAATACACATAAGAATAATATCATTGCAATATATACATATCGATGTATCGAAGTACCTGTGATATGCAAATGATTAGCTTTTCAGAGCATTCACACAAGGTTGGCGCCGCTGGCGACACCTACAACGTGCTGACCTGAGGAAAGTTTCCAACCGATTTCTCATACACAAACAGCAGTTGACCGCCGTTGCCTGTGAAATATTGTTGTGATGCCTCGTGTAAGGAGGAGAAATGCGTACCATCACGTTTCCGACTTTGATCAAGGTCGGATTGCAGCGCCAATTGCGGTTTATCGTATCGCGACATTGCTGCTCGCGTTGGTCAAGATCCAATGACTGTTAGCAGAATATGGAATCAGTGGGTTCAGGAGGGTAATACGGAACGCTGTGCTGGATCCCAACGGTCTCGTATCACTATCAGTCGAGATGACAGGCATCTTATCCGCATGGCTGTAACGGACCGTGCAGCCACTTTTCGATCCCTGAGTCAACACATGAGGACGTTTGCAAGACAACAACCATCTGCACGAGCAGTTCGACGACGTTTGCTGCAGTATGGACTATCAGCTCGGAGACCATGGCTACGATTACCCTTGACGCTGCATCACAGACAGGAGCGCCTGTGACGGTGTACTCAACGACGAACCTGGGTGCACGAATGGCAAAACGTGATTATTTCGGATTAATCCGGGTTCTGTTTACACTATCATGATGGTCGCATCCATGTTTGGCGACATCGCGGTGAACGCACATTGGAAACGTGTATTCGTCATCGCCACACTGTGCTGTGTCCCACATCACTCGATAGCAAAGGGTCCTCCGAATAAGTCGCATGGCTTGCATGGTCCTACTGTGGAATTTAAACTCCTTAAAGAATTTGGTGGTGCTAAGGCTGATTGCTATGTTCCACGAACTGTCAGCCGATACTGTTCTGCCATTATTTCTCGAAGGCATTATCACCCCAATTCAGAGACCGTAATGGAGGATTACAGTTACCTATTACCGCCCGATAATTTTACTCAATGCCGACTAGAAGATATTTGTGCGTATAATGACGACGTGATGCCGCCAGATCTTTCCGAGTGCCGTAGAACAAACGACACCAGGTAGACCCGTCAATGCTGAGACGGCCACCGGTGGATGTCGAGATGCGATTGCTCTAGCAGCAACGTACAATCTCCGTGCAGAATTAGTGGTCGTCTATTTTGATAGTGCTTTTGATCGGGAGCGACATGGTTTGCTGTCAAGGAGCGGACGGGCTTTCCGGCCACTTTCACTGGTATCTGCAGACCGGTACAGATCATCCGTTCCTTATCACAGGGATGCGTGCTATCGCTGCTTCTCTATCCTCTCGTCCTGGTACCACGTATTGGGAGTCTGGTGACGCACTTCTCAGGATTCACCCTGCGGCAATACACGTTCCGCTGTTGTGTCTATGCAGGCGACTTGTTGCTGATGGTACAGCCATGGAAAGAGACCTCCATCATATTTGACGTGATCTGTGTATACGGCTATCTTACAGCCAGTGCTTTGAGTGCTGCCAAACCTACGGTGATGTTAATTGGCCGCGGACTCACTCGAGAAGAATTGGTGCCTCTACCTTGCGTCCAGAGCTTCCGATACCTTAGCATCGCCATTAAGTCCACCATTTCTCGCACCACGGCGGCAAGTTCTGAACGTCCTCCAAGTCACCCAGAAGTCCGTTTGTTAACATCGCCTCCGTTTTCTTGATCCTTGCAACGAGTGGAATATCTGAATGTGAATGTATTATCCTAGCTGATGCACATAGCAGAGGTCGCCTGCCATTGGTCGCAGCCTGCAACCCGCGCTGGGCTACTTCCTGACGGCTGGTTCAAATGGCTCTGAGCACTATGGGACTCAACTGCTGAGGTCATTAGTCCCCTAGAACTTAGAACTAGTTACACATAACTAACCTAAGGACATCACAAATATCCATGCCCGAGGCAGGATTCGAACCTGCGACCGTAGCGGTCTTGCGGTTCCAGACTGCAGCGCCTTTAACCGCACGGCCACTTCGGCCGGCTCCTGACGGCTGGTAACATTTTCAACTCAAATATCATACAGTCACGCTTCGCGGTGTCGTGTGTCGGTCTTTTATATGAATACCGTGAACAAACAGTGGTCGAGCTCAGAGAACTCTTAGACATTTACTCGCTGGCCTCTGTCTTCCCATCGGTATCAGTAGGACATGTTTGTGCATCTGTCTACTTATTTAGTGGACCTTAGCTGCACCTGCACTGACCTCCCACGTACATCCCCCCCCTCCCCCCATGTCCAAAGGATTACACTTACATTTATAGCATGGCGTGCCTTGCAATGTTGAGATCAAGTATCCACTACAGAGGTCCAAACTTCTTCAGACATACCTCCCAACACCAGTTCGAGCGACATGCTATCACGTCGTCTGTTAAAAATTCTCCACTAACCAGCGTTTACATGAGACTCATTTAATGGACAGTCCTTTATTCTCTACGTGTCACTCGGTGGACAATGACGCCCATCGCCCGAACTGCGCCGCTGTTCGTGAAGTATGGACACTGAAACGTCTGTTTGCTCTATACAACTCCATCCGTGGTCGAAGAGAACGTGTGTTTCCCTGAATCCAACTTGTGCGATAAGCTGGGTCACATAAAGGACAGTCACCTACCTTCATGGATTCAGGGACAAATCGCGGTTCTGGGTTTGGACCCTCCTACAGAATAGGCTTGTAGTGATTGAACGACCCTGCTACCGGAAATATTTCGCCAGTTACGTCCGTGGGGTTTTGAACAAACCCCTGATCAGCTGGAACGTGCCTGGCATCGCTGACTCGATTGCTGTCGAGGTCCACTACTAACTCTTCCCTCACTTTATTTCACGTTCACATTCCCATCATCCCTACATAACGCTTGTGTGTCAGATGATGAAACTTCAGGGTTAAAATTATCTGTTTTCTTGACTGCCCCTTCCTGTCATCTTCCAGTTGTTTGGTGGTGATGGAGATGCCGTGGCCAGATCTCGTGTGGCCGATTCCTGGCCACTCCGCCCCCCGCCTTGCCATCGAGCAGTGAACGACCTACACACACTCATATCCCATCGTCCCTATCTTCTGTGTGCTTCAAAGGAACCGTCTTTTTCCCCACCGTTTTGTCTGAAGATATGATCATTCGGTTTTTTGTTTGTTTATAAACAAAGATTACATTACTTTAAAACAATAAAAAGAAGAAAATAGGGTATTTAAAAAGGTCGGTAAAACACTGTAAAGGAAAAACCGAAAAAAAATGAAAAGGAGGCGTGTGTGATCAGAAACGATAAACGTCCTCGGTTGCGGGTTACATCACCACCTCCTAAATTTTGAATATAAATAATCAGCAATTACGGCCAGAGACATCTGGCATAAGAAGTTACTCTCACTCTGCAAACGGACTTGTCAAAAAAGTCGCAGGAGTAGACAGAGTTTCAGGACTTTCTATTACCCTTGGGTTGGGCAACTGCTACTAAAGGCGGAATAACCAACAATGGTCAAAGGCATGAGAATGCAGAAGGCAATGGAAACCACTTCCAACGATAGGTGACCATTTGAAAAAGATGGAATAACCATGAAAGTGTAACGATCTAGGAATCTTGGTGTGGAATGTCAGAACCCTGAACGTTTTCGGAAAGCTACAAAATCGGAAAAGGGAAATGCTGAGTTTCCATATAGGTGTAATGGGGCTCAGTGAAAAAAGCCAAAGACTTCTGTCGATTGAGTTTAGCGTAATAGAAACAGCATGAGAAAATGGCGTTACGTGAATAGCGTTCGTTATGAGTAGGAAGCTAGGGCAGAGAGTCAGTTACTGCGAATGGTTCAGTGACAAGGTTGGTCTCATTAGAATTGACAGCTAACCAGTATCGACAACGACAGGTCGCAAGTCCAAGGTGAAGAGAAACAGAAGGTATATGACTATATCGAACGTTGATTCAGTACCTAAAGAGAGATGAAAATCTAATATTCATGTAGAATTTGAATGCGGTTTTCGTTAAATTACATCATGGTCAGACAGGATTCCAAAATCAGATACCTAGTTGTAAGGCGCAGCCAGGAGCAGAAACAGACTCACATCACTATTTCGTGGGGATGATGAGTAGACTAAAATTGAGGAGACTAGTCAGGAAGAATCAATGAGCAGAAAAGAGGGATACGGAAGTACTAATGAATAAACACTCCTGAAGTTGAAAACCATTCAAAAGCCGAAATCACATATAAAATTTACTTTTTTAAGAAGACCCGTTTGAACAATCATTGCCGTCATCTTGAGGTCTTTAAAATCTTTTGTTGTAAAACATGTTCATTTTATGCTGAACCTCACGCACACAAGTCATGTTGATAAAACTCAGCACATTATAAATTTTTGTCTCCGCTAAAACATGTAAAACATACAGCACTTGTTTACACATGCGGACACATACTAACCACTACGAACCCATTTTAAATGATATGTTTTTTAAAGTGGATTCGTACTGGTGTAGAATTTAAAAGAGATTTACAAGACTTAATATCAAATAACGAAGAAGGAATTGATAAAATTCCATCAGGGTTTCTAATATCACGGAGGAAAGCGGCAAAAAAACGAGTTCACGTTGTCGTGTGGAATATATAATTCTGGAGATACCCATCTGACTTTCGGAGAAACATCATCTATACAATGCCGAAGGTTGGAAGAGCCGATAAAGTCGAGACTTGTCCCACAATCAGTTTAATAGCTCATTCATCCTAGATGCTGAGAAGAATAATATACTGAAGAACGGAAAATAAAAATTAAGGACATGTTAGATGACGATTACCTCGGTCTTAGGAACGATAAATTCACTACAGAGGCAATTGTGACGTTGTGGTCGATAGTGGAGGCAAGACTAAAGCAAAATCAATACACGTTCATGGGATTTTTCGACCTGGATAAAACATTCGGCAATGTAAAACAGAACAAGATCGAAATTCTGAAATAAATAAGGATATGCTGTAGGGAAAGACATACAAGAGCCAAGAGGGAACAACAAGAGCGGAAAATCAAGAAAGAAGTTTTGGGAATGATAAGTGTGTAAGACGGATAGATTCTCTCTCCCTAGTGTTGAATCTATACATCGAAGAAGTAGGGACGCAAATAAAGGAAAGATTCTAGGTTGGAATTAATGTTCTACTCGCAGGTGAAAGGATTTCAATTTTAAGGTTTGCTCATTACTTTCCGAACCTCAGTGAAAGTGGGGAAACATAGCAGGAACTATTGAATGGAATAAACAGTCTAATGATCACAGAATATCGATTAAGAGCAAATCGAGGAAAGGTGGAAGTAGTGAGAAATAACAGATGGGAACAGCGAGATACTTAACACCAGGACTGGTGATCACGAAGTACAAGTAGACGTAATTAAGGAATTATGCTGTCTAGGCAGCAAAATAACCAATGACGAACGGTGCGAGGAAGACATGAAAAGTAGACTAGCACAGACAAAGAGAGCATTCCTGACCAAGAGAAGTCCGCTAGTATCAACCGTAAGCTTTAAATTGAAAAACAGTTTGCTGAGAATGTACGTTGGGAAAATAAGGTCTGGTAATCATCAAATTGTCTCTTTGTTTTTTATTAGGATCAAGGCTATTAATTAGTTTATCACTGACTCCATAAACCAGCTACAAGGTTACAAGTAGATTAATAGAAAAGTGTTCGTCACATTTCCAGCTCGTGAGATCAGGATGGGCTATTGTAAATTTTCAGTCTTCTCATACAAATAGCACGTAGCGGCTAGGCGCTAGGGACCCAGGGAATCCCAATTCAGAATCTTCTGGGAGAGGATTTACAGTTCTTGCAATCATATTATGACCAAGGTAAGACTCTCTCAAACGTTACTCGCACTTGGGGTTGGAATCATTTTACTTCCGGGACACTACGTCCACTGTCGCAGTTAAAAAAAAATATTTTGTGTAAAATGTACGGAATAGAAGTATTAACAAGAGGGATATGGGCCACTATGTGTCACGCAATGAGGGTTACGTAATAAAGTACGTACGTAGATACGACACTGGAATAGAGATCGTCGACTATTTTGGCCTGCTATCGATAACGATACTGCCACGATATAAAAAAGCAACCATATTCTTTTATTGAATTAACGTAGAAGCTCAAAGTTTTTACACCGCCAAGAGACAGTAGGCTTTAGTATGTGAGATAAATTTGAACTAGGTAAGTCTATTGCTGAGAAAAAAGGGGTTAAACATAGGAAAGAAAGACAGTCGAATAACCAACCACAAACGAATTTTTTTTTCTTCTGATGTACTTACAAATTAACGGTTTCCGGAATTTTTCTTTACTTGTATTGAATATCATCCTTTCCTGCCGAATTTAAGTACGCTAGGTTTACGGAAGAACCCTGTAGGTTTTGATGGGTGAATCTGTGAGTGTTGAAATATATAACCTAAATGTCCGTGTCTTCCGATTGCTTTGCCTTAGCTTAAATGTCTTACATCATCCATGGGCTATTGGCCTTAGTGTTTGAAACAAGTTTCAACTTGATAGTCCATCCTTTCATGATAAAAAGAGGCCTTAACAGACGGACTGACAGACAGTTTCAAACAACTTGAATCTACGTCAATGGGAATAAATCTACAGGTTTTAATGAGTGAGTTTGCGAATATGAAAATATGTGACTTGAAAGGCTATATCTTTTCACTGAATTGACATTGCCTTGAAAGCTTAAATGTGTTCCAGTGGCACGGTCTTATGACCATAGTATGTGACACCAGACAAAAGTTGAAAATTTCACTTTTTTTATTCACTCGATGACTATTTTCTGGCCGGGACTCATTTTCAAATTGTCGTGCCACAGTAAAAAAATTGTATTTCCGGATATTTAAAAAATATGTCAAACATTGTATTTTCGGAAGTACCATGTTTTGACTATGTCACAATGATTTGAAAATGGGTTCTGGTTTTTCGTTGTACTGATTAACGGAAGTTGCTTACCCACAGCCATTCCAGCATGCTGGAAGTTCACACACAAATTTCTATTACATACATCCACCTGTTCCTACGAAAAAGGGCTTTTGACATACTTTCCATCAAGAACGCTGCAGGAAGGTCTTCATGACCCCTGCAGCGTATGTTCTAGAATATGGTTATGAAGAAGAGATTGCTTGATTGACAAATTACGTAGGGTGGCATGAAATGAGGCGGTACTCTTAGCAAGCACCCATACTTGGCAGTAGACACTATTTTCTAGGCGTCTTTAGGAGTTCTCTGTGCGCTCAGAACTGATATGACCCACATGACGCTATCTACGGGCATACTAGGGTCATTGTCCAATACACCTCTGCAAAACTTCATCTGATTTTCACTGCAGTTTCTATTTCGCGACCGATGGGAACTTACTCCAAATAACTCACGTGCGCATTAACTCGAGAACAACTAAGTAAATACAAGAAGTACCCTACTAATTTCGTCTGTGACAATGTTTCGAAGAAGAAAATATTTAATCAACCAACAGTTTAACAATAGAAATACTTAACACCGCTGCCGGCGCAACCCAGCGCTGTTAAAGAGTGATGTGTTCCAAAAGCGTGCGCTAACTTCAGGCGCGTGCGCATCTAGTGTGCCGATACGACGTCTCTGTAGGTCGACGTCAGGCTACGCCCACCGGACGTGGGTGCGCTCCTGTATTTGCTCTGGATTCATGACTAATGAAGAGTTCTCTTGAAATCGATCTACTTTGCTGTCCGCCCTTACCAACGGCAACGCTAAGGAAACACAGAATAAGCTAAATACATAATTTGCTGCTATGCAGGAATTTATCAGGCGACAGTAGGAACCTCAATAACTGAAATGAACGGTTGTTGGCTCTTTTCCTGGTACTATTTTTCATACATTCCATGCGTCTTTTTAAGTTTAAGGGTGCACTGAAGCATTTTATAACTTTCCAGTGTAATTCCAGACAGTCTGTAGCGCTGCTGCTATTTATTTGTGTATTTTGAGAGTTAACAACGTTCAAGTCAGACCATTACGTCAGTCAGATTGCAACGGTCACCTACAACAAATATGCGGAATAGCAACTTAAGTATTTAGCTGTTCCAGTGTTCTCAGGGTAGTGCTGGGTTGGACAGGGTGAGTGCATTCTTTTGTGGATGCAATACGACCTGGCAGCAGTTCACGAACAGCTGAAGCAGCCTTCAAGTTGCTACCTCGCTATGAAACCGTGGCATCGCATAGGACACCTCCGGTCGCACTGGTTCCACCCACAAGCTCTGTTGCATCTGCTGCATTGGCACATTCCAGCGACCCGACGTGAGGGGCTGCCCTCACAACAGGGTGAATGGAGGGTATTATAGAATTCGCGTCGTTTGGGGCAGAGGTGTGGTATCGACACACTTTTTCCCGGTTACCATAGTGAACAAGAATAACAAGGCCGAGTATAGTATTTGACCATTCAGTACCTTGTGCCATACACCAAACGGTGAAGAAGAGATGTACGTAGGGACTTTTACATGTAGGTCACACACGTCGTTCAACGCTAAGACCACTGCGCTAATAGAGTGGTCATTGTCAGAAGAGAGTACATGTTCCTATTCCACAATGACACAGATCTGCTGCATCACAGTACGGGAGGAAAATGGAGTGGAAACAGAAAATGTAGTCCAAAGTTGAAGCGCCCAGTGAAGTGCGATTATTTGGGAAAAACGTCTTATTCGTAAACAAGTTCTTTGGGAAATTTTGACAGTGTATGCACCAAATGCAATGTCGCTACCAGTCGCAGTGAAATTGTGCCAACAATTTCAGCAAGTCCCTACAGACATGTCAGACGCTGACCACGAATGGCCGGCCGTTGTGATCGAGTGGTTCTAAGCCCTTCAGTCGTCAGGTTCGAATCCTGCCTCGGGCATGGATGTGTGTAATGTCCTTAGGTTAGTTAGGTTTAACTAGTTCTAAATTCTACGGGACTGATGACCTCAGATGTTAAGCCCCATAGTGCTCAGTGACATATGAACCATTTTGAACCACGAATGGAGCAAGATCCTGCACCATGCGATTCCCTTACTTTTGTCAAGTTGAAACAACCCATCGAAGTTCAAAGAGATTTTCCAACGATGCGGACGTTCACACGGTGATTCTTGAATGATCTCGTGAATAACAACTGAATGGCCGGCGCAGGTTCGAATCCTGCCTCGGGCATGGATGTGTGTGATGTCCTTAGGTTAGTTAGGTTTAAGTTGTTCTAAGTTCTAGGGGACTGATGACCACAGATGTTAAGTCCCATAGTGATCAGAGCCATTTGAATGACCGGTAGAAAGATCCGAGCGTTTTTTCCAGAGTTTTGAAACATTTTGACAGGTACATGTCTTACAGTTTTGAACATGGCTGTTATGCAACAACCACATGCTAGTTTCAGCGTAAGATTAAACAGCAAACCGGTTGCACACAAACGGTAGGTACATTGACCTAGGTTTCGACACCTACAAGGGGTGTCTTCATCAGGATAAATGTCGCTAAATCGTAAAATTACCTTGCTAAAAAGCAAAAGTCAGAATTTGGAGCAGCTACGCTTCTGTTTAAAAGGCTAGAACATCATATCTTACTTTTGACAGGAGCATAGCTGCTCCAAAATCTGACTACTGCTTTTACGATCTAGCAGCATTTATTCTGATGAAGACATCCCTAGTAGGTGTCGAAACCTAAGTCAGAGTCCCTACCATTTATGTGCAATCGGTTGACTGTTTAATCTTGTGATGAATTAGATGCCTTACTCTGAAATGTAGTGCAACATTGAATAAAAGTTATTTATGGTGACATAATAATGTGTAAATTAAAATCTGAAGTAGCCTTGTAGATATGAGTGTAAAGATTAGAATTTTTTTTCTAGTTCAAATTCTGTAAATTGGTGCAGCAACGCACGACGTCGAGTATTGAATGCCATCCTAAAACTCTATCAAGATTCACGCATTGATATAGTTAGTACCGCAGGCAGGAAATGAGATGTACAAAATTAGTTTGTCCATTGAAGACTGTAGCAATACTGATACCTATAAAATAGTAAAATGTTGCATATACCTACATCCACTTACATGCGTTGTAAGCACAAAAAAATGAGTAATATTGTAGAAATCCACAAGAAATACTACGATGTTAACATACCTTCATACACACAGAAGCCATGCAATATAAATGAAGTACAAAAAATGGAACACACCCTTCTTTCGCCGACGTAGTGGTGAAAAAACGCTAAGTGATATCAGAAGTCGAGAACTGTTAGGCTCTCTATGAACTGTTGGTGATCATGTGTGTAATTCACTGGGTCGTCTTTTGGGTAATTGAGCAAAGGCGATGTCACTCTGAAAGCACTGTGTCTGTTTCCGACAAAATGTGCACAGGAACGCGGCCGGACATGGTTCCCCTCCAGACAGACACAATCCTACGCATGAATGGCAGATTGGTTGCCTATGTTCACGGCCATTCATAGCGGCGCTTGGATTATTCATCTGCACTGTGCAACTAAGTTAAAGGATCACCTTTTCGAAACCCCGTAATTGGCTTCCCTTGTGATGCATAAGTTTGACATTTGTCTCAAAAATTTCTACAACCTCCCTCTGTAATGGTGGAAAAGCGTGGCGCCCTGCGTCGTCACCCTCAATCTCGGCGACGCTTCAAACAGGTGCGAAAAAAAGGCCACAGCTCAGAATTTCATGTGATTGGCGCCATATTTCACCAAAATGATGCGTAGCGTCACCATGGACGTGTCAAACGACGAGAAAGTCGTCGCTCTTACCCATATTTCATCCCTTCTTTTCAAGTCTGTGCCATGGAAATCAGATCCACGACACCCAGTATTGAAATAATGTGGTTTTCGCATGGGTAACCGAGGAAAACACTTCATGAAAACATTTCAGGCACACCAACGCCCAGAATCAACTCGAAAAGGGATCACGGTTTGGCATAAAGGGTGTGAATGAAACCGCCTCTACCCCTTTGGCGTTGATTTTCACACATTTCACATCGCAGTGTGACGGTCAACAGAAAGATGTTCCTGACAACCTTTGACACTGTTGACACCATTGGAGGTTTCGCCCCTTCTCTAAGGACATTGTGCGACTGCGTATCCATTGCGTAACCATTTGGAGCACAGCACGATCATAGTATTTGCTCTGGCAGGTTAGAACCAAGAGGGAGAGTCCAAACCATTCGACAAAATTTGAACGTGATCCGAAGTAGGATACGATACGTGCTCTTTTCCCACCCTCCTGTTTGCAGCCCTCCAATGGCGTTATCACGCGAGATTGAAACATTGACATGTTAGTTAATAAAACGGCAAATGGTCCCGCCAAGATCCACCAGATCGGCAACACCCACGATCCCACCAACTCATCGCTGCACAAATGTATCTGTCAGATACCAATTCATGGTGGCGGCTGCTCTAGCTCCTAAATGTAGGCACACCGTACTTAAAAGTTGTAGTCTAACCATCAGGCTCTGGAGCAGTCTGGATGCCGATTTGCTGTCGAAATTACTGAAGGTTCTACATCTACATTGATACTCCGCAAGCCACCCAACGGTGTGTGGCGGAGGGCACTTTACGTGCCACTGTCATTACCTCCCTTTCCTGTTCCAGTCGCGTATGGTTCGCGGAAGAACGACTGTCTGAAAGCCTCCGTGCGCGCTGTAATCTCTCTAATTTTACATTCGTGATCTCCTCGGGAGGTATAAGTAGGGGGAAGCAATATATTCGGTACCTCATCCAGAAACGCACCCTCTCGAAACCTGGCGAGCAAGCTGCACCGCGATGCAGAGCGCCTCTCTTGCAGAGTCTGCCACTTGAGTTTGTTAAACATCTCCGTAACGCTATCACGGTTACCAAATAACCCTGTGACGAAACGCGCCGCTCTTCTTTGGATCTTCTCTATCTCCTCCGTCAGACCGATCTGGTATGGATGCCACACTGATGAGCAATTCTCAAGTATAGGTCGAACGAGTGTTTTGTAAGCCACCTCCTTTGTTGATGGACTACATTTTCTAAGCACTCTCCCAATGAATCTCAACCTGGTACCCGCCTTACCAACAATTAATTTTATATGATCATTCCACTTCAAATCGTTCCGCACGCATACTCCCAGATATTTTACAGAAGTAACTGCTACCAGTGTTTGTTCCGCTATCATATAATCATACAATAAAGGATCCTTCTTTCTATGTATTCGCAATACATTACATTTGTCTATGTTAAGGGTCAGTTGCCACTCCCTGCACCAAGTGCCTATCCGCTGCAGATCTTCCTGCATTTCGCTACAATTTTCTAATGCTGCAACTTCTCTGTATACTACAGCATCATCCGCAAAAATCCGCATGGAACTTCCGACACTATCTACTAGGTCATTTATATATATTGTGAAAAGCAATGGTCCCATAACACTCCCCTGTGGCACGCCAGAGGTTACTTTAACGTCTGTAGACGTCTCTCCATTGATAACAACATGCTGTGTTCTGTTTGCTAAAAACTCTTCAATCCAGCCACACAGCTGGTCTGACTTTCCGTAGGCTCTTACTTTGTTTATCAGGCGACAGTGCGGAACTGTATCGAACGCCTTCCGGAAGTCAAGAAAAATAGCTTCTACCTGGGAGCCTGTATCTATTATTTTCTGGGTCTCATGAGCAAATAAAGCGAGTTGGGTCTCACACGATCGCTGTTTCCGGAATCCATGTTGATTCCTACATAGTAGATTCTGGGTTTCCAGAAATGACATGATAGGCGAGCAAAAAACATGTTCTAAAATTCTACAAGAGATCGACGTCAGAGATATAGGTCTATAGTTTTGCGCATCTGCTCGACGACCCTTCTTGAAGACTGGGACTACCTGTGCTCTTTTCCAATCATTTGGAACCCTCCGTTCCTCTAGAGACTTGCGGTACACGGCTGTTAGAAGGGGGGCAAGTTCTATCGCGTACTCTGTGTAGAATCGAATTGGTATCCCATCAGGTCCAGTGGACTTTCCTCTATTGAGTGATTCCAGTTGCTTTTCTATTCCTTGGACACTTATTTCGATGTCAGCCATTTTTTCGTTTGTGCGAGGATTTAGAGAAGGAACTGCAGTGCGGTCTTCCTCTGTGAAACAGCTTTGGAAAAAGGTGTTTAGTATTTCAGCTTTACGCGTGTCATCCTCTCTTTCAATGCCATCATCATCCCGTAGTGTCTGGATATGCTGTTTCGAGCCACTTACTGATTTAACGTAAGACCAGAACTTCCTAGGATTTTCTGTCAAGTCGGTACATAGAATTATACTTTCAAATTCACTGAACGCTTCACACATCGCCCTCCTTACGCTAACTTTGACATCGTTTAGCTTCTGTTTGTCTGAGAGGTTTTGGCTGCATTCAAACTTAGAGTGGAGCTCTCTTTGCTTTTGCAGTAGTTTCCTAACTTTGTTGTTGTACCACGGTGGGTTTTTCCCGTCCCTCACAGTTTTACTCGGCACGTACCTGTCTAAAACGCATTTTACGATTGCCTTGAACTTTTTCCATAAACACTCAACATTGTCAGTGTCGGAACAGAAATTTTCGTTTTGATCTGTTAGGTAGTCTGAAATCTGCCTTCTATTACTCTTGCTAAACAGATGAACCTTCCTCCCTTTTTTTATATTCCTATTAACTTCCATATTCAGGGATGCTGCAACGGCGTTATGATCACTGATTCCCTGTTCTGTACACACAGAGTCGAAAAGTTCGGGTCTGTTTGCTATCAGTAGGTCCAAGATGTTATCTCCACGAGTCGGTTCTCTGTTTAATTGCTCGAGGTAATTTTCGGATAGTGCACTCAGTATAATGTCACTCGATGCTCCGTCCCTACCACCCGTCCTAAACATCTGAGTGTCCCAGTCTATATCTGGTAAATTGAAATCTCCACCTAAAACTATAACATGCTGAGAAAATTTATGTGAAATGTATTCCAAATTTTCTCTCAGTTGTTCTGCCACTAATGCTGCTGAGTCGGGAGGTCGGTAAAAGGAGCCAATTATTAACCTAGTTCGGTTGTTTAGTGTAACCTGCACCCATAATAATTCACAGGAACTATCCACTTCTACTTCACTACAGGATAAACTACTACTAACAGCGACGAACACTCCACCACCGGTTGCATGCACTCTATCCTTTCTAAACACCGTCTGTACCTTTGTAAAAATTTCGGCAGAATTTATCTCTCGCTTAAGCCAGCTTTCTGTACCTATAACGATTTCAGCTTCGGTGCTTTCTATCAGCGCTTGAAGTTCCGGTACTTTACCAACGCAGCTTCGACAGTTGACAATTACAATACCGATTGCTGCTTGGTCCCCGCATGTCCTGACTTTGCCCCGCACCCGTTGAGGCTGTTGCCCTTTCTGTACTTGCCCAAGGCCACCTAACCTAAAAAACCGCCCAGCCCACGCCACACAACCCCTGCTACCCGTGTAGCCGCTTGTTGCGTGTAGTGGACTCCTGACCTATCCAGCGGAACCCGAAACCCCACCACCCTATGGCGCAAGTCGAGGAATCTGCAGCCCACACGGTCGCAGAACCGTCTCAGCCTCTGATTCAGACCCTCCACTCGGCTCTGTACCAAAGGTCCGCAGTCAGTCCTGTCGACGATGATGCAGATGGTGAGCTCTGCTTTCATCCCGCTAGCAAGACTGGCAGTCTTCACCAAATCAGATAGCCGCCGGAAGCCAGAGAGGATTTCCTCCGATCCATAGGGACACACATCATTGGTGCCGACATGAGCGACCACCTGCAGAAGGGTGCACCCTGTACCCTTCATGGCATCCGGAAGGACCCTTTCCACATCTGGAATGACTCCCCCCGGTATGCACACGGAGTGCACATTGGTTTTCTTCCCCTCTCTTGCTGCCATTTCCCTAAGGGGCCCCATTACGCGCCTGACGTTGGAGCTCCCAACTACCAGTAAGCCCACCCTCTGCAACTGCCCGGATCTTGCAGACTGAGGGGCAACCTCTGGAACAGGACAAGCAGCCATGTCAGGCCGAAGATCAGTATCAGCCTGAGACAGAGCTTGAAACCGGTTCGTCAGACAAACTGGAGAGGCTTTCTGTTCAGCCCTCCGGAATGTCTTTCGCCCCCTGCCACACCTTGAAACGACCTCCCACTCTACCACATGTGAGGGATCAGCCTCAATGCGGGCAGTATCCCGGGCAACCACAGTCTTAGTCCAATCAGGGGATGCGTGGGACGAGCTGGCCGTCCCCGACAAACCCCCATACGGACCCCCACAGTGATGCCCATTGGCAACAGCCTCAAGCTGTGTGACCGAAGCCAACACTGCCTGAAGCTGGGAGCGAAGGGATGCCAACTCAGTCTGCATCCGAACACAGCAGTTGCAGTCCCTATCCATGCTAAAAACTGTTTTGCAAAAAACGTCTGAACTAATCTACAGAGAGCGCAAACAAATCGACAAAATTTAAACGGTTATTAAAACACAAGATTGCCTAGTAAATGCAGTAATGCTGCTACTTGCGCACTGCTGACACTGCTCGGCGGCGGGAGGAGACTAAGCGAAATTACACTATTCAGGTACTAAAACGCGATGCTACACTCTCAAATACTATAAAACGCCAGAAATTTATGAATTAAACAATGCAAGTACCAAAAACACGCAAAGAAATTAAGAATTAAACTATGTAACAAACGAGTGAGCTAGGAGTATACGACTTGCTGCTCAGCTGCTTATCCAACGGCGGCAGGGAGCACACTGACTGACCAACCGACACTGGCCGTTCAAAACAAAAACAGTAGACAAACGACTACGCGAATTTACACTATTCAGGTACTAAAACGCGATGCTACAACTCTCAAATACTATAATACGCCCGAAATTTATGAATTAAACAATGCAAGTACCTAAAACACGCAAAGAAATTAAGAATTAAACTATGTAACAAACGAGTGAGCTAGGAGTATACGACTTGCTGCTCAGCTGCTTATCCAACGGCGGCAGGTTCAATAAGGTTGCGTGGGTGGCATCAACGGAGTTACCGAACTGTGAGCGGAGGGGGAGGAGTCTGGAGGAGGGTGGGGGACTTGGAGGGACCCATTGGGCGTTTTATTCACGCATGTGTTAATGTTGCATTCCCTCGTGATCACGACACAGGAGGTGGAAAACAGGAGGGTTGAAATAGTGTAAGTACCTTCTCGTTCTTGAGATCACTTTGAAATTTCGTCGATGTTCTGAACGGTTCCTAGTAGTTGCAACCTAGACACTAGAGCAAAATCTGCTGTCGCGCTTCGCTATAAACGGGTGCGACTGCGTTCAATTGGGATGCAGCCCCACAATGAACTTAGAGAGGGGTGGAGATGGCAGAGGGCGTCGGCAAAGTACTCAAGAACATCTTCCTGTTCCTCATCGGCCTGCGAACTGTCGTTTTCGACCGCGAAATATGTCTAGGAACCAATGCCACAGGTAATGGGTTGGTTCGAGTGAAGCCTTTTATGACCCCCCCCCCCCCTCCCTCCCAGCCTCTTCGAGTCCTTAACGCACCGCTTCTGATGGGCGATCTATCTTGAATGGTTTGCTCAGCCATCCAACCACCCACAAGGCAACCGCGTGGTTTCGATGCTGGGAGTCATATTTCTGACGTCCATCGCAGAGACGCCAAAAGAAGGGCTGAAATGGGGTTAATAGGGGCTGTGACTAACTTCTTACCGTGTCACACGTCCGCCGGGATGTTTGGCAGAGCTGTGGTGAAATTTTTTGCCACTGTGTCATCATTAACTCAGCTTACAGCTCACATGAACTTCCGAGCTGTGACCTCTTTTTCCTGATATGTCGACAACTCGCAGATAGCTGTGCTTTTTCATCATCACAGAGGATGTTTGTTGGCACCTTTGATCTAAATTTCAAAATTACGCGTCGCAATGGACGGCAATTATGAAATTTTGAAAAGTGATCCTTAATTCTATTGCGCAATGTAGTTACCGGCAACGATGATTCAATTTCTGCCGGAGATCCATTGATACTCAAGACGGGCTAATTCTATATATACTTTCGTCACTAGACACAAGAAGGCCTTATGTAACACAAAGGAGTTGACATGAAGATGCTAATAGCCTAGAGACAAGGCGAATGCACCAGTAATTGTTCCTAAATAGAAGTACTTCAGACAACTAACGCTTATTTGCGTCTTTGCGTCTACCAACATTCACGGAAGTAATATTACATCGAATCAAAAATAGGAAGTATACATGCAGTGGATTAACACGTATTTTGATGTATAGTGAAGAGATATTTGTGTAGGAGTAAGCCTCGACATGTATATGCGCCATTACAAACGATCTAGCGGTTCGTTCACTTCTATTTTTGTAAGCTACTTCTTGTCGACCCCGTATGTTTGCTGTATGCCGACCCTCTCATATGCAACCCTTGCTGTTTGTTGCTCATCTGATTTTGGTACAGTTTTCTTTTATTGTTTTCCTACTTAATTATCTATAAGACTACTAAAAAGGGGTTAGTTGCTCCAGTGCTTCGTTCCTCGTGTCTCTTAATCGGCGCAGTGTTTAGATATATGTCATTGCGTAATAAATTATAAATTGTCATCGATTGTTAAAGTTTGCACGTATTTGTCAGTATCTTTCTTTCTGGAAATGTGTTGTCACTCTTACACTGTTGTATCACTTATTTAATTTTCCTGTTTCCTTTTTTATCATTACTCAATGCTGTACAAGTAAATTGGTAAGACAGACATTTTCTGCCCTAGCAGTTAAATCGCTCGTTACAATAACTTGATGGCCTTTCTTGCAATTGTTGAACCTCGTATGTTGTAGGTTCCTACAGAAAGTTTTGCATGTCTTATTTTTAGACGTTTTCTTGGACTTATATTGCTGTGATGGACACGGATCCTATTTCTCAACAGAACTAAGTAATCAGTTGCAAAATAAATTCAGCCAGAATAAAAAATATTCCTATCATAGCGCGAAAAAGGCGAATATATCCTGCGCAGAACGACGGATGTAAAAGAAGGGAACTAGTTTTTAGACTTACCTGGCAGCTTCGTAGATATTAAAATAAAAAAACCGTGTCATATTCGCGCTTTTTTGCTAGTATTACCACCCATATCATGTAATATAATTCAGTAGGTCAAGTAAAGTAACATAATGCATGAAGTCGCACAACGTGACATGTACCATTGTGTCATACAATATGGCATTTGTTATGTCGAGCTAAAAGGGCCATGTTAACAGGCTCGGGACTCCACTGCCGTTCGCCTGAGTGAGCTCTCTGCTGGGCGTGAGGAAAAGTACGGTGGCACTGTGTTCAAGGATGGCTCCTGATGACAAAGTAACTACATTTATTGATCAACTGCAGTACACTGGTTATGGGCCCTCTGGAAGAGGTTTGCTTCCACTCGTACATTCTCTATGGCTGACACACGCCCCCGCTGCGAAGGCTGCAGTTGTGCTGATGCAACAGGAATCTTCTGTCTCGGCGGCGACGCTACGGTTTTTCTGAGTCGCACTGCGACGGCTGGAACCGCAATCCGCGGGCCTCTGTTGCGGTGGCGGCTGTCGGACGTGGCAGCAGGACAGGTGACTGCTCTGACTCTGCGACTATCCTCGGCGGCGGCTGTCTGGCATTAGTGGGCTAGAGTCCTTTGTTCCCGTCCAGGACACGGCATTTGTTGAGGCGCCGTCCAGCGACGACGGTGGCGTGAGTTATCACGACGCACCCCAGGCGGTGACTCCTATGACAGGTGTCTGCCTGTTGACGGCTTCCGACGATAGTTACGGCGCTGGAGTCACTCTGGTGGCTAGTAGGCTGCGACGGTGACGGTTAGGATGATTGCGATGGCAGTGACGACTCCGAACTGGTGCCGTCGCTAAGTGACAAAAGCTCTATGTTACTTCGACGCCTCACGACGGACGATGATGTCGAGCTGCCTGCTGGTCCATCTTGCCACTGATGTCTGCGGTTCTTCTTTCCACTTTGTTGACAACCTGATGTGCGCCGACCTGCTTCTTGTCACGTCCTCCACTGGCCGGTGGCACAGCGTTCTGTTTCGTGTTGCATAACTCGGCGCTCAGCCAACCCACTTACATCGTGGCATCGTACCACTGAACTGCGCAACAGAACGAACGCATATATGATTTCTGGCTCCCATTATTCCTTCACACTTTAACTAACTAAATCTCTCGAATCATTTTACCCTCTACCGTGCAATATCATACACCCACCCGCAAAATATTTTATTCCCAGAAATCTCTTTTAGCTGTCAGTTGTGTGCTCTTCTAACCATATAATATATATACTTGGATTACTTTGGCTGCTGAATCTTTTGGATTTTGGACAAGTGATCATGGACTTAAGCCTATAAGTTGCAAAATGCAGGTGCGTCAACACCTTGCAGCTAGGAAGGCTCATTGCGCTGGGGAAGTAGGTGGAAAAAAAAAGAAAAAAAGCACCAATTTACAAAAACATTTACATTTAAATGTCTTTGAAGCTGCCAGACAACTCGAAGAGGTAGTTAAATTCCTTTACATCCATGACTCTGCCCAGGACGTATTCGCCTTTGTTGTCTTAAGTCAATTTTTATTTGTAGTTTCCAGCTTTTAGACCGCCATAGCATATCAACTAATATTGATTTTTGTTGACTCGGATGACGTCTAGTACGGAACTGGGTTTTTCGTGGTCTTTCGAACAACGTTGATTACGTAGTAAAAACAGAAAGAGCCCTCACAAAACTAGAGGACACCCATCAGTTACATTTATCTTCTGCGTTATTCAAGATTTGAACCGATTCACACAAGTCTGAAACACAGAAGTGCCTCGCACAAAAACACAAAATAGTGTCATAAAGGACCTGATTTTTGCCCGTTAAAGTCCAATTAAGCTAAATTTTGAAAGCGAGTTTGTAATTTGATCATAATAACGCATTTTTTATTTATTTGGTTCACTTTAAGCCGTTTCTGCACATTCAATTCGCGTAAGAATGAATTGTACGTGCTACATTTAGCTCGACTTTGAACCATCATATCTCGGCAACGGCTACAGATTATCGGATTAAACAAATTCGTTTCGATATTATCTATTTATCTACCATCGTCTAAAGATTGAAACGATTCATACAAGTTTAAAGAGATAAGTGGCACGTATCATAAACCTCGCAGGAAAACGTGTTT
Source organism: Schistocerca americana (assembly GCF_021461395.2). Classification (NCBI taxonomy): domain Eukaryota; kingdom Metazoa; phylum Arthropoda; class Insecta; order Orthoptera; family Acrididae; genus Schistocerca; species Schistocerca americana. Next base: position 318,404,159 of record NC_060125.1, on the reverse strand, counting down.
TTTGGAAGTTAAATACTAACGAAGCAGATTTTTTCAAACGCTGAAGACATATCCGGTACGAAGGTCCGATACACCGGCGGACCACATCAGAAACGTCATCCTTACTCCATCCGGAGTTATTTAAGGGTGACCGTTTTTGCACATAAAATCGGAACAAGGATTATTTCTTTTGCACGTAGAAACCGAACGGAGCACATTAAAAATGTGCAATTAGCTGAGCATTAATTTTAGTTCTATCAAAATCTTTCGCAAATGATTTAATCTATTCGCACTGTTTGTCTGGACACCAGTTCCTGTTCGTCTTTTATACATAATTCAATGTATTTTATCAGAGATACTGTAACACATGTATTCGAATGGCTGTACAAATAGCCGTTGGTCTGGGGTGGTTAAACCAAAAATATTTTACCACATGTTCCTAGCTCGAATACAGGCGGACCTTTCAGACATATTTGTTACAGCGTTTCCGCCCTGTAGACAGGGACGATACTTTTTCTGGACTTCAGTGGGAGGAGTAGCACGGTGCACGAATTATTTTATCAAATCATACAAACTAGCAGTAATGGAAGAGAGCCGAAACTGGCTGCATGTCTAATAGGGGCATCAAGGGTAATTACGTCAGAGAGGGGGTTTCAGGACACTTCTCTCTGTCTGTAACGGGTCTCCACGTGTTGCTGAAGTTCTGTGATGTTGCATCGGACTGTGTCGGAGAAATGTTGCTACATTTCGAGTATTTCTCATCTTTTTCAGGTGATGTTGTGGAAGGTTCTTCTGAGATTCTATGTGTGTCATCAAAATCATCCACATAACATAACTGCGTGACGTTTACATTCACTGTCGACTCAGCTTGATCGTACTAATTCGACTTCTGTATCGAAGTGAATAATCAATCATTAGCGGCATACACATTTCGCAGTTGGGTGCTAGAACTAAATGTGTCGAGTATAATCTATACAATTAAGGCAAGAGATGAAGCGCAAAAGTAAATATTGATACCTCTGAACACCCAACGATTCTAATTAACGTAAAAAGAAAGGACAAACAGAAAGGAACACACCTACAATGCATTGTACACGTATCATCACAGAATATTTCTACTTCACGATGCAGGCACACATAAGGAAGAACAGCATTCAACTCGAAAGCATCGTCGTTGCTTAACGATTAGTTGGTGGACAGTGATTTCGTTCACCCATGCCACCAGTAATGCAGATATTCAATGTTTTTGTTTCTCTGAATAACAACAGTAACACTAGTTCATTTCGTTCCAGTTTATTTTAAAATAACCAGTAAAAACAAAGATGTTACATTGCGTCAGTGATAACTAATAGCGTAGCTTTTCACTGATATCCGCATAGCACGCTAGCTAATCATTTAACGCAATGATGTCACTGTTGAAACGCCCGCTAAATCACGCAGGGCTAAAAGGTAATTAGGATTGTGGAGATGGCAAGGGGACTTCCAGTCGGATTCATTTGACAATTGTAATTTATTATCATTTGGTTCACAAATACACTTTTGAAAGAATTAAATTTGCTTCGCGGCTGAAAGCCTCCAGCCCGATGCTTTAGAATAAATTCAATTTAGAAAAGACATGACACACAGTTACATTTACGAATAAGATAAATCGTATACATATATGATATTGCAACAATCGGTAAAACAATACATTAAGTTTAAAAATTTCCTTTTTGCAACACCAAAGGCGGAAGGCGCACAACAACTTGTAAAATCTTTCAGAAGAAATTACAATAACACTTGAAGAGGAGAAGGTGAAAGGATAATTAAGAGAACGGGACTCTGGAGTCTCCGGTGGATCGGTGTGCCCTCGTTCACTTAGGCGAGACAGGTGGTGACTCCAACTACACTTAATTCGTGCGAATGGAACCAAGGGACAGTCACGGACAGAGCGACAAACCGCTTGCTTTCCACGACGGAGTATACGAGAATTCAAGCCCCCCCCCCCCCCCGCCCCACAAAAAATACAAGTATAACTATCCCCAAACAAACGCCTGTGTGAACTGAGCAGCCAAAACTACACACCATGTTGGGCAGCAAAAACCACTGAGGATTACGTTAGTGGCCAGGGCAGGTAACCAGAACACCAACAGCCACAAGGAAGAAAATTCCACTAGATCACCTAACTATGGATAAATTAATTCAATCAATTCCACCTGACGGCGGCTATCTCGAACACTTCATTCGTTGTTGCTCACAGGAAAACCTCCACAACAGCACCTCCGTAACCAACAACGTAATGCTCAAATCCACTTAACCATCACGTTCTGCGTCGGCGAGCGACGATGCTCGTACCGATCGGACAGCTCCAGACAGACCCCGACTCTGCGCAGAGACCGTCAGCGGCTCAGTCGACTACGCCGCACGATGTCCTCAGAGCAACCGACCGACCTGCAATCCATCATAGGTCAGGCCCTGCTTAAGTTCAAAAATGGTTCAAATGGCTCTGAGCACTATGGGACTTAACATCTGAGGTCATCAGTCCCCTAAACATTAGAACTACTTAAACCTAACTAACCTAAGGACATCACACACATCCATGCCCGAGGCAGGATTCGAACCTGTGACCGTAGCGGTCGCGCGGTTCCAGACCGAAGCGCCTAGAACCGCTCGGCCACTCCGGCCGGCCCCTGCTTAAGTGATGCGTGGCGGCAATGGTCGAGTGAGGCACGTCGACGCAGACCTCACTGCTCCAACCCGACTGCACTAGCGCTGCATTGCCGCACCCCGACTGGTAGCCCCGGACTGCGCTCCAGACACGTTCCACCTGACTGGCAGATCCGAACTCGCAAGCCGAACTGCCCTGCTGGCTCCTTCCAACTGACTGCACGACTAACGACAACCGGGAAGTAATAGCAGTCGAGCAAAGATACTACGAGAGGGGATATATCGATACGCGCGGCTACCGCCGGTCACGGTCAGGCAAAACAGCAACTCAGTGACAGTAGTAATTTAAATTAACGTAGTGAGGTGGAAATATGTTAGAAACAGGGTGTAATATACATAATGGCGGGAACAGGAGCCATGCACCGCTCAACCGTTAAAGTAAAATGTTCACAATAACAATAATAATAGTACGTCACGCTCAACGGGCCGTTGCAAGTGTTTCAACTACTTCCCGTTTTGTCTGCTTGTGTGTCCCCAACCTATCCCAGTACCTCCACCAGGGAAAGGGGACCTACAGCCTGCTCGGAATCCGTGCCACGGATCGTTCTCGTCGAATCTTCAAATCCGGAGATGTGAAGAGTAGGGTTAAGGCAGACAGAAATATTCCATAACCCACTTTCGATTCGATCTCATGACTTCCAGTTTTATCTCTGTAACAGCAAGCTGAATATTTTAACAGTGGTAACACTTTGTTTTAATTGGGCCTAAGACAGTGGCAAGGCCTAAACACACTACCGCGTCTCGCAATCTTAATCGTTGCCTAAACCATCAATTTATTTCCTGCAAGTTTAATTAACAGACGGGTGTCTGAATTCCTTAAGTCACTGGTGACTACAGACCCAAATTAATACACAGTCTCAGAGAGGGTTATCATTATGTTGGCAAGAAGGCTCATACACTTAACATATTTGAAAGCTCTGAAATGAATGGGAAAAGAACTGTTAGCATAGAGAATCAACGTTCAAGAGAATGACAGACAGTACTCGATCATTAAGAAAACCCACACACAAGATATCATGTAACACAAATGAATGTAAAAGACAGTCATGGAAATGAGAGTGAGCAAGAGAGATTCAGACTAGTCATGGTACATGACGGTGGAACACTGAAGATCAACTGGATGGCTCAAAAAAAAGCGTCTCTGATACAGATAGGCTCGTATCGTAATGCCGACGTTTACCGTTTTCGACAAGCGAGCAACAAGTTTCCAAGCTGTGATGATCAAAAAATATGGCAGACCTTCTTGAACCTATGAGGCATCAGGCACTCATGTTTACTTCTGCGCTCAAGTTTTAAGTCCATGTGATTTGCTGGCTGACTATAGTAACCATAGAAGCCGCCTGTGACCTGTAAAAGATCAAAACAGCAAAAGAAACCGATTGCTAACTTTGAAAACTATTTAAGACCACGGCCCTTAAAGAAAAAAGTTGACAATCAGATGAGGTGCTACTTTTTTTTTTCAGCCAAACTGTTTGCATTTCTACAGCTTTGGGAAGGTTACTTAGAGCCACTAGATTTCCAAGTACTGACTGACGTCTCGTCACAGCTGAAACGGTTTCTGTGGTGCTTCCATGCGCGAGACACCGTGCAGTTCCCCACAAGAAGATATACTGAGGTGCCAAAGTGGCAGTGGACTGATGAAGCTGTCATATGTGCCCAGGTAATGCATGTGACAATGGTTTCCTCGTGATTGTGGTCACTCGTCGGAAATTTCTACGCAGATTGGCAACTGCAGTTAGACGCGTTGAACATTCCATTTCGGAGACCTTTAAGGAATTCAATATCCTGCGATCCGCAGTGTCAAGTGTGCGCCGATAATGCGAAATTTCAGTCTTATCTCTACCCACGGAAAACGTATTGGCCGACGGCCGTCAATTAACGAACGAGAGCATCGGCGTATGTGTAGAAATATCAGTGCTAACTGACAAGCAACATTACGAGAAATAACCGCAGAAATCGATGTGGGACGTAAGAGGACAGTGTGACGAAATTTGGCGTCAACGGGCTATGGCAGCAGACGACCGGTAGCAGTGACTTTGGTGACATCACGACTTCACCTGCAGCGCCTCTCCATGGCTCGTGACCACGCCGGGAAAACCGTGGCTTAATCACATAAGTCCCGATTGCAGTTAGTAAGAATTGGTGGTACGGTTCGAGTGTGGCGCAGACCCCACGAAAGTCATGGACCTAAGCTGCCAACAAGGTACTGTGCAAGCTGGTGGTGGTTCCATAATCATGTGTCCTGTGCTTACATGGAATCAATTGCGTCCTATGTTCCAGCTAAACCGATCATTGACTGTAAATGATTATGTTCGGATACTTGGAGTTGTTGGCATTCATGGGCTGTTCCATTATGGATGCCAATTTGTGGTGTCACCGGGGCAGAACTATTCGCTATTGGTTTAAAGAACATTCTGCACATTTCGAGCGAATGATTTCGCCGCCAGATCTCCCAACATGAATCCCATAGAACATTTATGGTACGTAACAGAGATGTCAGTTCGTGCACAAAATCAAGGATTGCGAAAACCTTCGCAATAATGGAAAGCTGTAGAGGCAGCTTGGCTCAATATTTCTGCGGGGAATTCCAGCGACTTCTTTTGTCCACGTCACGTCGAGCTGCTTCACTACGCCGGGCAAAAGGGGGTCCGAAACAAAAATGGAACATGTGCCAAGACTTTTATCAGTTCAGTGTCAACTGCAAACGCAGTCTTGGCGAAAACTACCAAATAAAAAATGAAACACAATAATCGAGCCTTAAAAGTTGTATAAAACTTTCTCTTTACATTGGGTGTTTAGTATATGTCGTCTGAATTTGCATCACACATAAAATTAATAATAAAATTTGAGTCCTTATTAATGTATTCTAGTTTATACATAATATCGATCTTTCTGTGAATAAATTACCATTACCAGTGTTTTATTCATTAAATTCCACCAGCACAGGAGAGTGTGACACCACAACTTAAATAACAAAATGCGCCTCAATGTGACTTACAGTACTGCTCCTTTAACGCACTTGAACGTAGATAATTAATTGAATAACTGATCCTTCGGAATTTCTAATGTGCACGTACTTCACTAATTACGTTGCGCGTCAAAATTGCGCCAATTCTGCCGTGAACACCCTCTGCCGAGAACGCCTACTAACGCTCATCAGACACTAGAAGGGTGGTTGCATTCCCGGTGATTAAGGATTTGCTGAGATATCACATTTACATTAGGTTAGCGTGTTGTCCATATTATAATGATTGGCAAGTGGCTCCAAAGACCCATTGTATAACATTCGCATGAAAAAATACCAGCGCGATCCACCTCGCTAGCTTATTGACATAATACTCCAACGTACTAGCTGGTCACAATAATCGCATGAGGTGTTGCTGGTCATTCTTACTGAAACGTTATAGAAGACACTCAAGAGACTCTTCTGAGATTGTTATCAGTTAGACTGTTGAGATAAAGGGTTCTTGAAAAGTATTAATCCAATTTTATACGAATGTATCTGCTACGTTAACGGAGACAAAAAAGTTCGGCTTAGCTCACAACTACGCATAAAACAAAGATCATTATTTTCAGCTGATCTATCCAATGTTACAAGAGAATATCTTTTGCATGCGTGTACTTGAAACCTTGAGATACTACGACAGTATTTGGAATAAGTATACTTTTCAGCGGTTTCACAACAGACTTCCAGACGACATTCAAACCAGTCCAATAGGTTTGCATACATGTCCGGTGATACTGAAATCGCAGCTGTTTGTATGCTGTGCAATATTTCATAGAACTTCATAACCCTTTCCACCCTGAGAGGAAATCTCTTAAACTTTTATCTGATATGTACCAATTACCATACACTATGACGTGTAGAATCAGGTAAAAATACTGAAAAAATTCGCATTGTGATAGTTTGTTCAAGAAGTCACCAGCATTATCGAGCTACTCAAAATTCAAACATGTTTAAAACGCAAGTAGCATTTGATGGAAGTGTCTAGACACCTTACACACCTTAAGTGAAAGATTCTCAGTCTAAAATGATACAGGAATTTCCTTAAAGTAATGAAATGTAGGAATACAAAACGCATCGCTTTGTCTTGATGAAGTTTTAAATGATCTGTTGTACTCTGATGGTCACAGCATGAAATAAAACAGCTGACAAACGGAGCTGGGAGCTCGCACCATCGCTGCAGTCTTGAGTGACGCAGAAACGTGATGTAGCTAAAACACGAAAAATTTATAATCGAACCCGCACGATTGTGCGAGCCAGAGTGGGAAGGGATAAACAATCGTGTAACGTTAGATCAGATGGCTTCAAAAGTCAATAATGCAACCCGATATCCATACGATCCTTAATGGAAATCGATCGTTGAGGAACATTTCCTTAGTCGCGGTGATGTTCCTATTGAATAATGAACATTTTGGAATGTTATCACAGTTTTGAGAAGAGTCAAACTTCCCACACATCCAGGTAGTGATTTCTATAGTCTTCTTTGTGACATAATCCTTTCTCGGGACACGGAGAGTCACTGTCATTTTTGACTATGGTACCGATCGAGTTGGCGCAATGGCTACCACACGGCACTCGCATGCAGGAGGACGACGTTTAAAAATCTCGGTCCGGGCATCCAGATTAAGGTATCCCGTGTTTACCGTTAATCACTACAGGCAAATGCCTGGATGCTTCCTTTGAAAGTGGCACGGCTGGCTTCATTTGCTAGCCTTGCATAAAGTGAACTTGTCATTCATCTCCAATGACCTGGTTGCCAATGTAGAGACACGCTCTGCAACTCTTCCATCTCTTTTTGGCTACAGTTCTTGGCTGCTGTATTCCCTTTCCACTAAAATGAGGCTTAGCCTCATTACTGATCACTAAAAGTCGAAAGCGATGGCTATCTTGCATCTCCACAGCCTGAATTGATTCAGTAAACTCTATACGTTGTTGTTAATCACGACATGAAGTGCTTCTCCTTCACATAAACAACAAATATCTTGAAACTTGTGCTGCTGTGGCTGAATACTTTGAGCTACAGTTGTCTCTAAATATGTCCTGTTGAAATGAGGAACTCACACCTCCTTTTGTTTATCCGGATTCCATGCACTTGGACTTATGAGCATGTTCTTCGTACATCCATATTTAATTGGATGAAGGTGGGACCTCAGCTGGTATAATTTTTATTAAAAATGTAATTCCTCCAGCTGTACTTAAGATTTCATGTTTATTTGGCTACTAGTTTCGACGTTGCGTCAACGTCATCTTCAGGAACGTACACTTTGATGATATCATTGTGTTTGGCCGAGTACTAGAAGTCCGCGGTGAGACCATTACGTGCTCCTCATGGCTGCCGGGCAGTAACTAATAAACATGAAATCTTAAGTACAGCTGGAGGAGTTGAATTTTTAATAAAAATGAACATTTTAGAGTGCGAGGAAGAGACACTCTCAGTGGAAACCGCATGTACCGGCAACTTACAGCTCTCGTCGAAGTGAGCCGTATTTTAAATGTGTTAGTTAAAATCCACCATAAGTTTCTATTTTCGCGCATGTAAAATAGGACGAACGTTTTCGAAGCCCCCTCTATTACGTTAGTGAAGTTCCTAGATTAGGCTGCAACCTTCACTAAATAGTCCTAGGGTCATTTAGTAATTGCTGCACAGTGTAACAGAGAATTGGGAAATGTAATTTTGTTCATTAAATACCTTTACAGGCTACAATATGATCTCCATCATTGTATGTAACAGCTCCCAGGGATTTGGTCACTTCTGTATTCTGCATACAATGATCTGTAGCATTACTCGGTCACCTCACTGGAAGCTTCAACAGTTCCATTTTCCACGATACTATTCCATCAACTTTGGATATAAATCAAAGTGTGTTAGTCCCCTGTCAGGATAATAGGGTAGGTGGGGACGTATTTAACATTTAAATTTTTCGAATATTTCTGTCAGTAGTAGGGCAATACGCGGTCTTGCAGTATCGTGCAAGAATTCCAGCTGCAGGCATGTCAGGCCTTCTTTGACGAATTTTCGTGTGCAAAACATTTTACAGAAACAGCCATTAGTACGAGCCTGTTACAGTGTCCCCTGCGGTACTGTATTTGTTGCTGTGACCACGTCCATGTCATACACGAAGATCATGATTAGTATTACCTTTGATTGCAGTCAGTGGGATTTTTTCGCGCGTGGAGCGTTCAAACTTTCCATTATTATGTCTGAGACTTCACTTCTTGCTCAAAATCTTATGTTTAGGTTTCGCCAAGTGCAAAAATCCATTCTAGAACCTGTTCTCCTTCTGTTCGATAACTTTGAAGCAATTCTTCTGCGATTCTTTTGCACCTGCTTTCTGCTCATCACTCAGATCATGCAGAATCCACTTGATAGCTACATTTCTCATCTTTAACATTCCAGTTATGATTGTGTAAACTGAAGTGACAGAGATTCTGAATAAGGTGCAATTTCATCACATGTTTTTCGTCAATCATCTCTCAAAATATCATTAACAATACCTGAGATGTGTAGTCTGTTGCAATTGATGGCCTTTCACTTCCTGGGTTGTCCTCAGTACTTACCCCATCTTCACGAAAACGTTCAGACCACATTGATACTGTTCAACGAACCACTACACTATTCCCACAAACCCATATGAAAGTGTTGTAAATTTCCGTTTGGTTCTTTCCACGTAGAGATTCGATTTTGATGTGGGGACAAAGGTCACTACGTGTAATCCGACTAGGTCAGTTTCATCTTCCACTTTAAAAATGAATTACTCACGACACAGCCACGCGAACCAACAGACACATATATACGACGGTTGCGCCTACAGTCTCTCTCATAACTGACACGAATTTCAACTTGAGTACGCCTCCGTGATGGTCATGCATGCGCAGTGTGCGGTAAACTTTGCAAATATTGCCTTTTCAAATTATATGATACTTTAATCGTCAACATTTCATGAATTTTGTTGAACTACCCTATTGACGTATTATGTTTTGTAAAATTTGAACGTCTCATTCCGAAACGCTGTTACTCACTTTGAGGTTGTCGCGCTGTGGCGCTTGTAGCCAAATCCAATAAGTGGCCGTAACGGAGCAGGTGCAACTACAAAGCCCGCGGCAGTTTCACGGTGGCCGCGTGGCCCGTAATGGGCGCTGATGGGTGGCCCGCTCTATCAGAAGAGCTCTCCACACACGGGCGCTGACAGACACGCTCTATTAATCGATGTGTCCGCCAGGCCTCTGGAGTGAGACGTTAATGTCCTCCGGTGCGGCAGCTCTGTGTCCGGTTGGTATTGGGCGCCCAAATACGGGCATAGGCAATACGGTAGTTGCATTTGTACCACATCATTCCCATTCAAACAGTAGCGTTGACATAGTCATTGAACCTCGCAAAGACTCCTGATTGAAATTAAGGCCACTGCCGAATCACTGTTTCGGTAAAGTATCTGCACCGCAGTAATGGTGTGCACAAAATGATTGGGATGTTGGACGCTTCTTGCAGTATCACTGGCATCAAAGATGATTACACAGATGTGAGGAAAAAGACAGTGTGTGCAGCGAGTCATAGAGATAATGCGTGTCCATCCGTAAAGTGTACATTTAGTGACCATTAACTGGAAAACTTCGACAAAAACGTGTCCGGCCCAGAACATCGTTCTGTACAAACGCGATAACTAAACAGCAGACACTGAAAGAAGTAATAATAATGACTTATTCAGCTCCTAAGAAAGACATTTCATCCTCCACTTCACACCGTGGAGCTTCAACAACGATAATTTAAGGTTGTGCCGGCCCGGTGGCCGAGCGGTTCTAGGCGCCCAGTCCGGAACCGCGCAGCTGCTACGGTCGCAGGTTCGAATCCTGCCTCGGACATGGATGTGTGTGATGTCCTTAGGTTCGTTAGGTTTAAGTAGTTCTATGTTCTAGGGGACTGATGACCTCAGATGTTAAGTCCAATAGTGCTCAGAGCCATTTGAACCACTTAAGGTTGTGTCTTGACTGTATGTGTTACTTAGGAATGAAATAAATGGGAAAGGCAGGGATGCTAAGGCGTATTCACTGCTTGAAAAATGTGAAAAAATCGAAAAATAAATGATCTGGAAGGACTGAATCAGCGTATAGAAGAGTCAGAACAACCTTCGCTGAAATTAGAGGCAAGGGCTGTAGCAATAAGGGTGCAGTGTGGAATTCAATGTTTTAGGCAGACTAGAGAGTAAATAGGTGGAAAGAATACTTTTAAGGTCTCTCTAAATGGGAGGACTTATCTAACGATGGCAAAGGAGAAGGAACAAAAGTCATTTCCCTCCATTCCCAAACACTGTGGCACTAGTGGTGATGTTATAGAGAGGATTTATTCTTTGTTCATTTCCGACACGTTTCGCCTGAATTGAAAGGCATCTTCAGACAATCTAGCAAAATTGCAAAATCCAGCACAAATTCTAAAAAAAAAGATAAAAAACACGCAAAAGTTCTTCAACCCTACAACATGAGAGTTACAAGTCCTAAATTGCCAAATTTAACACTTACCGAAATGTGGGTAAATAATCATCTCATGAAATGAGGAGTCAAACGTATAAACTTACACAACGGAAAGAATAGGCTATGTCATGTATAATTCTGCTATACAGGTCAATGCCGACGATCGCAATTTGTACCGAAACCGAGAACGACATTTGGCTGCATACAAGATTATTAGCAATAGCCATAAAAGGGAAAGACGCAAAAACCTACCTTGTGAAGATTCACAGAAATGTGGTAACACAGCACAAGTCAGTATTGGTAATAAAAGAGATCCCTCATATGCTAAGATCAAATGTGATTTTTCAACGATACCGGTTCTGCCAACATCATAAAATATCATCCGGCGATGGAGTACGGAATTGTAAAAATTTTTAAACCATGACTTTATACAACAGGAGGAAGCAAACAGTCTGCATGTAGAAAGAGCTTAAACACAGACATTATTAGACTTACCATATGGAGCCGACGCCCCTTATTCACAAATAGGGCCTGTTCATTATATCTGCAACATTCATACAGCCTTACGTGCTAGCACTGGCCTGAGTAGACAAAAACTAAGGCCTCATACCGGGAAGCTCGCCTCCAAAACTAACTTTCACGCACGAAGTCATGATCTCCGAGGGTGTCTTAAACTATTTAGATCTTTCTTTGCAACTCATGGAGAGATAGGACTTCCTTCGATATCTTTAGGAAACCTTCCACTATTCTGGTAGCTATAGATTCCACTCCAATCATCCCAGGCGCTGCAAGCTTAGGTATCTGAGACACGCTGTTATAAGAACTTTACGTTACCGTAGGCCTTTGCTTTCGTCTAGTCAAACCAGTGCTAGCACCTAATGTTATGCATATATAGCAAATGTAAACAAGCCCTAATTTGTGTTTAAGGGGCGACGTCTCCAAATGGTAAGTCAATGTCTGTGTCTTAGCTCCTTCGACATGCAGACAGTTCGTTTTCTCCTGTTATATAAATTCATGCTTCATATAACCTAACAGTGTTGTTTTCTTTCGGTAGATGATTTCTTGGGCGGTTGACAGAACCTGTATTTTGAAAACAAGTCACATTACATCTTACTCCATGAGAATTCTCTTTTATTAGCATTATTGGCTTGTGGTGTGTACCAAATTACTGTGAACCTTCACAATTTTGGTTTTTGCCTTTTTCTCTTTTATGACTATTGCTAATAACATTGTATACGACCTAATGTCGTTCTTGTTTTAGGTACAAATTGCGAAAATCGCCACAGATCCGTATTTTGGATTATACACACACTTGAGCCATCCTTTCCTGGGTCTAATTTTGTGCATATGACTCATCATTTCATGAGTTGATCACGCACTCATAGTTTTGTAATTGTCAAATTTTGTATTTCAGACTATGGGAGCTAGTATACTCTTTAGTTACCGTTAGCACCAACTCCCCCGCCCCCCGTCCCAAACGCAATTTTGACTTGTAGCTTTTATGTTGTACGATTAAAGAATTTTTACGAAATTTTTTTTAGAATCTGTATATATGGCCAATATATGATTTTGTAATTTTCCTACATTGTCTGGTGATGCCTTTACACACAGGCGAAACGCGTCGCAAATGAAGAACTAATAAATCCATCGATATAGCAATCACGACTGAATTCTGTGTAGAAGAAGAAACAGGGGGTGAAAGGGAAGATATGCAGGATCTCTTGTTAGAATCGAATTTGAAAGATGTTACGATCACTTAAGATGATAAAACGCACAAGGCTCTGACAAAATCAAATCGGACTTTCTAAAATCATTTGCGGAAGAGGCAAACATACGACTGTTCGTCTTGGTGTGTAGATATACCACCACACCATCGAAAAACTTTACACTTGAATTACGAAGATAACTAGAGTCGACATGCGCGAGAATTATCACAATATCAGTTTAACAGGTCACGCATCAAAGTTTCTGACAAGAATAATAAGCAGAAGAATGGGAAAAGGAAAGTGACGTTCTCTTAAATGACGATCAGTTTGACCTTACGAAAAAGTGGCAGGTGTGACAATGCGGCCGAATGGAAGCAAGACTGAAAAAAAGTCAATAGGTTTATATTTGTCGACATGGGAAAAGCGTTCGATTACGAAAAGCTGTGGAAGATACTCGAAACTCTGAGATAAATACGCAATAAGTGGAACAGCCGAGAGAGAACGATAAGAGTGTGAGACAGGAACAGACGAATCAATGGCGGAAATAATAAAAGGAGGAGTAGGATTAAAATTCAAGGTGAAAGGATATCAATGATAAGATTCGCGGATGACATTGCCATCTTCAGTGTAGACGTGTAAAAGAACTGTAGGAAGGGTTAAGCTGAATGTTCAGTTTAAAGAGTACACAAAATGGTTAATCTAAGACAGGCGAAGGTAATGAAAAGTACCAAAAATGAGAACATCAAAGAACTTAATTGCAATATTTGCTAAAAGTAGTTAATGGTGTAATTCAGATGTTTACTTATAACTGACCTATGATTCTGGTTCAAAATAGCTCTGAGCACTATGGGACTTAACATCTAAGGCCATCAGTCCCCTAGAACTTAGAACTACTTAAACCTAACTAACCTAAGGACATCACATACATCCATGCCCGAGGCAGGATTCGGACCTGCGACCGTTTCGGTCGCGCGGTTCCAGACTGAATCGCCTAGAACCGCTGGGCCACTCCTGCCGGTGATGTATGGTTCTAGAATGTATTGAAACATATAATCTTTGACCTTCCCCAGTTTTGAGTCTCTATGTATAGTGCTTGGAATGTATTCTTCTAATTATGCGCTTAATTTTGCCCATTCTCTAACGGCGAGTTACGTACATTCTCATTTGGCCAAATGCATGCAAACACCATACTAAATGTTGTAGCTAATAATGATGGTCCGATCAGTAGCATGATTATTCTTGTTGGAATTAACCTAAACCACAGACTGCAGCTCCATAGCTAATCTTGTAGTACAACACAATGGATTTTGCTGCAGACAGTGCAAACAAATTGAACGAAAAGTTGAGACCAGAGCGTGTTCGAGGTTCCTGTTTGACGCTACGTCTCCCCAGTGACATCACAGCGGGCTGCGCGACTGCCGTGTTCATTTCGGCAAGCCCGGAATGCGTCCCGTGGGTACTATCGTAGCGCATCCTCCTCACTGTTTTCAACGAGCTGTAGCGGCGTCTCAGAGAAGAAGAGTACATTGCCCTCCCTGTGGGGCAACACGCAGATTGGAAATTTCCGACGAGTGACCACAATCACGAGGAAACCATTGTCACATGCATTACCTGGGCACTTGCAATCTACGTCCTCAATTATTTGCTTGACGTGTTCCAATCTCTGTCTTCCTCTACAGTTTTTGCCCTCTACAGCTCCCTCTAGTACCATGGAAGTCATTCCCTCATGTCTTAGCAGATGTCCTATCATCCTGTCCCTTCTCCGTATCAGTGTATTCCACATATTCCTTTCCTCTCCGATCCTTCATAGAACCTCATCATTCCTTACCTTATCAGTCCACCTAATTTCCAACATTCGTCTATAGCACCACATCTCAAATGCTTCGATTCTCTTCTATTCCGGTTTTCGCACAGTCCATGTTTCACTACCATGCAGTGCTGTACTCCAGACGTACATCCTCAGAAATTTCTTCCTCTCATTATGGCCGGTATTTGATATTAGTAGACTTCTCTTGGCCAGAAATGCCTTTTTTCCATAGCGAGTCTGCTTTTGATGTCCTCTTTGCTCCGTCCGTCATTGGTTATTTTACTGCCTAGGTAGCAAAATTCCTTAACTTCATTGACTTCGTCACCATCAATCCTGATGTTAAGTTCCTCGCTGTTCTCATTTCTACTACTTCTCATTACCTTCGTCTTTCTCCGATTTACTCTCAAACCATATTGTGTACTCATTAGACCATTCCGTTCAGCAGATCATTTAATTCATCTTCACTTTCACTCAGGATAGCAATGTCATCAGCGAATCGTATTATTGATATCCTTTCACCTTGTATTTTAACTCCACTCCTGAACCTTTCTTTTATTTCCATCATTGCTTCCTCGATGTACCGATTGAAGAGTAGGGGCGAAAGGCTACAGCCTTGTCTTACACCCTTCTTAATACGAGCACTTCGTTCTTGATCGTCCACTCTTATAATTCCCTCTTGGTTGTTGTACATATTGTATATGACCCGTCTCTCCCTATAGCTTACCCCTACTTTTTTCAGAACCTCGAACAGCTTGCACCATTTATATCGTCGAACGCTCTTTCCAGGTCGACAAATCCTATGAGAGTGTCTTGATTTTTATTTAGCCTTGCTTCCCTTATTAACCATAACGTCAGAATTGCCTCTCTCGTCCCTTTACTTTTCCTAAAGCCAAACTGATCGTCAACTAGCGCATTCTCAATTTTCTTTTCCATTCTTCTGTATATTATTCTTGTAAGCTGCTTCGATGCATGAGCTGTTAAGCTGATTGTGCGATAATTCTCGCGCTTGTCGTCTTCGGAATTGTGTGGATGATGCTTTTCCGAAAGTCTGATGGTATGTCGCCAGACTCATATATTCTACACACCAACGTGAATAGTCGTTTTGTTGCCACTTCCCCCAATGATTTTAGAAATTCTGATGGAATGTTATCGACCCCTTCTGCGTTATTTGACCGTAAGTCCTCCAAAGCTCTTTTAAATTACGATTCTAATACTGGATCCCCTATCTCTTCTAAATCGACTCCTGTTTCTTCTTCTATCACATCAGACAAATCTTCACCCTTATAGAGGCTTTCAATGTATTCTTTCCACCTACCTGCTCTCTCCTCTGAATTTAATAGTAGAATTCCCGTTACACTCTTAATGTTACCACCGTTGCTTTTAATGTCACCAAAGGTTGTTTTGACTTTCCTTCCGACAATCATATTTTATTTCGATGTCTTCACATTTTTCCTGCAGCCATTTCGTCTTAGCTTCCCTGCACTTCCTATTTATTTAAATCCTCAGCGACTTGTATTTCTGTATTCCTGACTTTCCCGGAACATGTTTGTAGTTCCTCCTTTCATCAATCAACTGAAATATTTCTTCTGTTACTCAGGGTTTCTTCGCAGCTACCTTCTTCGTACTTATGTTTTCCTTCCCAACTTCTGTGATGGCCCTTTTTAGAGATGTCCATTCCTCTTCAACTGTACTGCCTACTGCGCTATTCCTTATAGCTGTATCTATAGCGTTATAGAACTTCAAATGTATCTCGTCATTCCTTAGTACTTCCGTACCCCACTTCTTTGCGTATTCATTCTTCCTAGCTAATGTCTTGAACTTCAGCCCACTCTTCATCACTACTATATTGTGATCTGAGTCTATATCTGCTCCTGGGTACGCCTTACAGACCAGTATCTAATTTCGGAATCTCTGTCTGACCATGATGTAATCTAATTGTAATCTTCCCGTATCTCCAGGCCTTTTCCAAGTATACCTCCTCCTCTTGTGATTCTTGAACAGGGTATTCGCTATTACTAGCTGAAACTTGTTGCAGAACTCAATGAGTCCTTCTCCTCTTTTATTCCTTGTCCCAAGCCCATATTCTGCTGTAATTTTTTCTTCTACTCCTTCCCCTACAACTGCATTCCAGTCGCCCATGACTATTAGATTTTCGTCCCCCTTTACATTCTGCATTACCCTTTCAATATCCTCATACACATTCTCTATCAGTTCATCTTCAGCTTGCGACGTCGGCATGTATACCTGCACTATCGTTGTCGGTGTTGGTCTGCTGTCGATTCTGATTAGAACAACCCGGTCACTGAACTGTTCACAGTAACACACCCTCTGCCCTACCTTCCTATTCATAACGAATCCTACACCTGTTATACCGTTTTCTGCTGCTGTTGTTATTACCCGATACTCATTTGACCAGAAATCCTTGTCTTTCTTCCACTTCACTTCACTGACCCCTACTACATCTAGATTGAGCCTTTGCATTTCCCTTTTGAGATTTTCTAGTTTCCCTACCACGTTCAAGCTTCTGACATTCCACGCCCCCACTCGTAGAACGTTATCCTTTCGTTGATTATTCAATCTTTTCTCATGGTAACCTCCCGCTTTGCAGTCCCCTCCCGGAGATCCGAATGGGGGACTATTCCGGAATCTTTTGCCAATGGAGAGATCATCATGACACTTCTTCAATTACAGGCCACATGTCCTGTGGATACACGTTACGTGTCTTTAATGCAGTGGTTTCCATTGCCTTCTGCATCCTCATTTCGTTGATCATTGCTGATTCTTCCGCCTTTAGGGGCAATTTCCCACCCCTAGGACAAGAGAGTGCCCTGAACCTCTATCCGCTCCTCCGCCCTCTTTGACAAGGCCGTTGGCAGAATGAGGCTGACTTCTTATGCCGGAAGTCTTCGGCCGCCAATGCTGATTATTTGTCAAAATTTATGCAGTGGTGGGGATCGAACCCGTTATGAATCAAATACGCTACCCCTAGACCACGGGCACTTGCCTTTCCTTTTCGTGCCTTTTATGAAAATCTTCGCAAACACAATGTATATATTTATTTAGTGTTATAACTATTTATTCGCTATAACACTAAATAACTATATACATTGTGCTTGCGAAGATTTTCATAAAAGACACGAAAAGGAAAGGCAAGGAAAAATCAGGGGTTCTAACTAAAATTCCAGTGACGGATTGTAAGATATGCGCGAGAATTTCTTTTATAAAAATAGTCATTCCCATGACTTTACAGAATTATATTTGGTGGAGTGACATTCACCGTAAAAACAGGGGAAGCAGTAATTTTCTCAGCATCTTGCAAACGTTGTAACCGCAACATTTTTACAGTTACATCGTTGTCTTATAGATGCAATAGAGAAAAAAATTAGTTTACATTAATCAAAGATTCTGTCTTGTCTAACAGTTTGGCAGACGACCACGTGTTCCCCATCATCTCGCAATATATTGGCTTGGGCAGCTGGTGACGTACAGCAGAGAGTTTTTTATGAAGTGTTGGATGCGATTCGTTTCTGAGTCTCACTAAGATAAAATCAGTTTTCTGACAGTTTCAATAAATACAGTGTATTTGACGTTATTTAGAAACAATTTCAGCTGAAGTGAAGTGTAAATAGAAAACGAAAAAAGAAAAAAAAATGCTTAGAGACTCGATACCACTACCATCGGATTATCGTTCTGCACTCTTCACGCTGCGCCAACAGCTGCCCTTCGGTTATGGTGGCGTAAATGGCTCAAGCCTCACATAACCCAGGCGAAAAATGCAATTTTTGTAGCGCTTAAGCATCTAGAACTCTAGTCTGCTACTTGCGTCTCCGGTCAAGCCGTGCGTGTACCACAAATTTGGACGAAATCGGCGATGACGCGTAGGTGCGGCCCTCTTGTTAGACCGTGCGCTTACCGTCACTTTACGAGGAGAAGTTTTGCCAGCAAGTGAAGTTGCTTCCTGGTGTGGCATATACCTCAGCCACATCTTTCAAATATTTAACCGCAGTCCTGTGGCTCTACACTGAAGATCTGCCTCGCAGCCGTTGCCCGCTATCAACATCCTGGACCTCTGGACTACAATGCAGTTAAGTCAACAATCAGGGGAGGAGCACTGCTCCATGGGGCGGGTCCCCAAACGGGGGTAGAAAATGTCCACCGTGATAATGGGCTGCTGCTGAACATATTTAATGGGCGACTCTGGACGACAGGACCATGGTAATCGGCAAGTGCCATCGTTTCAGGCCTCGGACGACCTCCCTGAGGAAATTACTAGTCATCAGACTACCGGGCGTGGCCGAGCGGTTCTAGGCACTTCAGTTTGGAACCGGGCGACCGCTACGGTCGCAGGTTCGAATCCTGCCTCGGGCATGGATGTGTGTGATGTCCTTAGGTTAGTTAGGTTTAAGTAGTTCTAAGTTCTAGGGGACTGATGACCTCAGATGTTGAGTCCCATAGTGGCTCAGAGCCATTTTTAAACTACCGGTGTGAGATAATGATGTAAGTCAGTAAACTGCGAGGTGATTACCCTTGGAGCTGTCCTTAATTATTTATTAACAACGAACACATGCAATGCAAAGGATTACACTCACATTACATTCCATCCACGTTACTAGTCTCTGCTATAAGCTTGGATAGATTTCTGTCTACTCCTGAATTCTGTAATACGCACACTCGTCATTTGGTTCGTGAAATAATTTCTTGCAATACACGTTGTGGTGAAAACCATGGGTTGCCAGTTTCGTCGTCACGTGTCGCATTTCATGTCCAGGTCCTGTCTTCCATAGCAAACGCTGCATAGACGTCCTCCAGTATGCTGTCTTTCTTGTTATGTAGATCTTGTAGAAGCTGCTTGAAGTCGACACTAGTTGGGGAATGAGCTCACATCTTAGATTATCAGAAAGGTCTCCCTGGTAAGCTCGTACACTAGCCTCGATCTTGAGTTCTGAGGGACTCCTCTCTTCGGGACTCTAGGATTTACTCGCTCCAATTCTTCAAGCTGTGTCTTTAGCCTAAACAGGTCCACAGCTGTGTTGATCGATAGTTGTGTGATGTTTCTGAATTCGTTCATGGCTATAGTGGCCGCCACTGCTGTATATCTTATATGTAGTCTGAAACTTTTTCCGTTGTTTGGATTGCGGTGCCTGGATATTTGAAATTATTAACCCTCTTGAGTAATTTTCGATTGAATATGACGTTCTCTGCTTCAGTGAGTCTTCCTCCTTTCCTGAACATTGCCAACGCCGCCTTCTCTTCGTTTATCCTGACATCGTTTCGCTCTGCCCATTCGTTTAGAGTATTTTGCGCTACTTGTAGTTTGTCTATATCTGTCGCTGCGATGGCTCTGTCATCAGCGTATACATACGTGCTTGTTCCTGCCATTCCGTTCGTGGTATCGTGAGCGAGGACATTAAACAAGATAGGGCTGAGTGGATCCCCTTGGAGGACATTTTGACAGCTGCTTTCATTTCGCATAATTTCTGCTTGTCAGCGGGGCACTGACTCCGCTTAAAACGACTGTGCAAAATTCTGTGCTTTCTCAGCAACTTCCTAATACGTTCGTTGTACCAAGGTGGATCCTTTCCGTCCCCTACATTTTGCTAGGCACGTACTTCTCTAGCACGTGGTGGACAATACCTTTAAATTTCTGCCAATGATGCTCAATATCTTTGTGTCCCGCGGTGAATGCTTGGAGCTGACTATGAAGATATTCATTAATGACACTTTTATTTGCTTTGCCAAACGTGTAATTTTTCAAGTCAATAGATGCCAGATTAAAGTCTCCACCTATAGCTCATGGATAATTAGGATATTTATTTCTTATGTACTCTATACTCTTCCTGAAACGATCTGAGACGTTTGTTGCGGATGCTTGTGGTCTATAAAAGCATCCTAACACAATGGTCAATCATTGTCTGATGGACACCTTTATCCAGACTATTCACAGTCTGACGAAATATCGATCTCAACTGCGTTTAAACAGATTTTTAACTGCAATGAACACACCACCTCCCATAGCATCAGTCCTATCCTTCCTAAACGTTGTCCAGTCCAAGTTAAAGATTTCACTGCCATTTATGTCTGGTTTTAACTAGCTTTCGATACCTAATACATTATTGGCATTGCTACTGTTTATTTCTGAGAGTAACTTGGGGACCTTGCTACAGACACTTGGACAATTTACTAACATGAGATATAGCACACTTAAATCCTCTGGAATGACCTCTTTAGGCAAAATTACAATTTTTACAGTTGGCACACCCACATCAGAGTCATTAAATAGTAATTTTTCAGGCCAACGGTTTGTTTCCCGTGGGGAAGATCCTAACCTAAGAAACCCCCATGTGGACGCCACAAGTACTGTGCTACCCATGTTGCTGCTTCCTGTGTGTAGTGCACCCGTGATTTACCCCATAGCGTAGTTCGAGGAATCTGCAACCATTTTCGTCGCAGTGTATTCGATATCAGGGTCGTTTTACTCATTCTTCCTGTTATTTCCTCCAGTTGGTCTATTAAAACCTTTCTGTTGACTCGGTCGAAGGCTTTTAGTAGTCGACGAAAATCACATATAATTTTCTTTTATGTAATCCTTTCGTCTGTTTTATTTGTTCCAGCAGGTTTTCTACCGTCAGGGTCCTGGACCATCCCTCACTGTCCTTAACTGCCCAGTCCATTTGTCACCATTAAGAGTACTACGACTGGAGCAACGCACCGTTATCAGCGCAGTACAGGCTCGCACAAGTGTCTTCTGCAGTAAATCGTCAAACGTAGTACTAGGAGTAGTAAGAGGCTTTGCCAATATACTTAGGGTAAAAGCTGTCTAGTCGTTTGAGGTATCGAGTTACACAGTGATGTGAGTATTACTAGTACCCGAGACCCGGCGGTGTCACTATAATGTCCCTTTGGGGGGCGTACTGTAACTACATAAAAAATTGCGGGGGTTCGAGTGGATACTAGAAGGAATAAATTTATTTGCCAGGAATACAGCACAATATTTTATTGATAACTGTTTCAACACTCTGAGCCGTGCGTGGCTCGTGTTCGCGCCATCTCTTATTTAACACCCTGTTTTTATCGTACTGCCGCCTCGTTATGTTAATTTTCAATTACTGGTGTCACTGAATTCCGGCCTTGCCTGCCCGTGAGCGGTAGCACCAGCACTTATAGATATACAACCTGCCCTATTATCTTTGCTGGACTGCTATTACTTCCTGGTCGTCGTGTGTCGTCCAACGAGTTGGAATGCGCCAGCGGTGGAGTTCGGACCTGACAGTCGGACAGTTGGGACGCGGCAGAAGTTCGGTCGGGTTGGAGTGGCAGTGAGGTTCGAATAGCCATGACTCGCTCTACCGTTACCGGCACGTATTGCTTCAGTGGGGACGGTCTTGGTTGATCGTCGGTTGGTCGTCTTACGGGACGACGTGTATTTGCTCGCCGATCGCTTTTTGATCGGCGGTGTGTGTCTCAACTCGTGGTTCGTCCTTGTGATTGAACAGTCACTGCTTTAGCATTGGTCGCGTTCTTAATCCAAGTGTTTGTGTAATTCTGCGTAGCCTGTGATGTAGACTGCCCAGTTATTTTAGTGCTGTCTCCGTGCTTACCGGTTCCAGTTGATCGGTTGGCGCAGTCGTGTCGTAGCACCATTGGGACATGCAGCGGCAGGGAGGCGCGGATAGCCATCACTCGCCGATGATTACCGACACTCATGATTTGAGTGGGGGAAGACACTGGTTGATCATCAGTCGGTCGTCTTGTCGGACGACGTGTATTTGGCCGGCGATCGCTTATGCGTTGGCTGTGTGTGCCAACTCGTGATTCGTCGTTGTTTTGCTCAGTCACTACCGTTGGCATTGTCTAGCTCTTAGCGCATGTGTTCGCACAACTGTGTGTAGCTTTGTAGTTTGACTGACACGTTATTTAAAGATTGTCGGCGTACTGGCTTTGAATTGGTCGGTTGGCGTGGAGTAGCGAGGAAGGACAGGATAGCCATCACGCTCCCGACGATTGTCGACACACACGTTTCAGTGGCCACAACATTGCTTGGCCGTTTGGTCGATTGTCTGATTAGACGACGTGTATTTGGGTTGTCCACAGCTTATGGGTTGTCTGTGATCCGCTGTTAGCATCGTTCGAGTTTTGGTGCAGGTGTGGAGCGTAACTGATCTTGATCATCTGTCCGCTGACTGTCGGGCGGTCGGGTTGTCGTCGGATCGTGAGTGGTTGGTCCGACTCCCTGTCTCTCCTAAGCGAGCGCTAGTGTTTCAATTGCAGGCCGAGCCTCGAACATCTGGGCGCCCTTGTGTGTACTGCCTTATTTTGTTTTAATTTGTTCTTGTTGTTGGTATTTGTATGGCTTCTAGCCGGTTTTGTTTTAAATTACAGTTGTTTTTTTTTACGCTTAAGGCCTTCAGCCTACTTTAAGGTACTGTTTCACATAAGCCCTTTGGCGTTTTAAAAGATTTTTGAATTTTTAAGTATCCGGCCTTCAGCCGATTTGAATTTAACTTGTTCACTCCGATTTGAATTTAACTTGTTCACTCCAGCTTAACTAAAGAACTGTTTTAAGATAAGGCTTGCCTTTTAAATTTCTGATTATGCTCGCGCTTTAAGCTATTGGCCTTCACCCGTTTTTAAGTTAAAGTGTCTCTCAGCCGGTAATTAAGTCCCAAAGATTAAAGCTGTGTATTTAAATTTTTTTTGTGCTCATATAATGTTTGATGAAATAATAAAGTTGTACGTTCTAGTGTAACTGACAGCCGCTTATTTTGGCCCCTTTTCCACATTTATTCTTTCTGTCCTGTCTTCCGGGTTAAGCAGGGCATTTCAAACACTATTAAAATAGTAAAAAATAAATAAATCACTTATGAAAATTAAAAAAAAGAACATTAGTAATTACCCTGAAGGCTGTCAAATGATAAGATGATATTACAGTCTCTTAATTACCCTGAAGGCTGTCAAATGATAAGATGACATTACAGTCTTTTTTTTAAAAAAAAGAAAAAAGATAAAAATGCCATTTGCAATGCTTGCACAGAAGGTGACTTTCTGCGTCAAAGAATTATGTTATGCATGTAACAAATTAATACAAATAGTAACGATTTTTAAAAGGAAATGCACCAGAGATACCAAACAGATCGGCGAAATACCAAGATGAAACTACCTGCACGTAAAATTCCTTAACTTAGTAACTACAGATAATAAAACCATACTTCTTTTTTAAACTCCAAGAACGTTCAGAACCTAGTCACCACAAACTGCTTTTCGCTTGTTACCGATAGTCCAAAAACTTCACTGATATACGTCGATCCGAGACCATTATCGGTCAACCTCACTAACCACACAGAATGTGTAAAGTTCACAAATTGCTCACCATGTAATGTTTGTTAGCAGTACCCCGTTCAGTTTCGTAACAGATGTAGTCCTACATTAGTAAAGCCACGCTGCCTTCCTTTCAGAGAAACGTTTTCCACATAACCAGCGCGGCTTTAATATCAACACGGAGGTGGATGTAAGTCCTTCACGCGGCCTCACATACATACACCGTCCGAGCCAGCTTTTGGTGTTGGGACCAGTCAGCAGGCACGAGGAAATCTCGGCATACTCGCTGCAGTAGCAGACTTCCTTTTGCAAACTGGCGGAGCTCCTAAAAGCGCCTTCACAACAAGTGCACCCTTTCGGCATGTCAGAGAAGCAGCACATCTCACACAGCAAAGATAGTGGAGCGTAATGACCGTCGATAGGAGCACTTTCAAGGGGCAGTAACTGTCCAAGAACTGAGATGTGGTCAAGAAACACGCGGAAGCGTCGTCAACTGTCACTCGTTTGCTATGATGAGAAGAATCGTGGCGAGACGAAAACCTTTTCTCGTAGAAGGGAAACATTTGATAAGGGCATGGGATACATTCCAGGCAAAGGAATCGCTGGTATCTGAATTTCTCTTCGAAACATTGTTCATTCCCTTGGCGGAAAACACGGCCATCATTCATAAGACAACCTGTAGCTAGCATATCCATGGTGCTTAGTTTTTCTCATGGTATGAAATGTGTTGTAGAGCAACGCGCTAGCACCTTCAATGGTTACTCACGAAGCGTGGAAGAGAAAATATGCCAATGCAATTATTAATATTTTAGTCTCCCGGTTCCGACCACCTATCATTTGGCACGTGGCTGAAAACTCAAGGGGAACCTTATAAGCCTGAGGGCACCTATGAATGACAATGAGCAAGTGTACTACGTTCTGCAGCTTTCTGTAGGCAACGATTCGATGACTTACTCATTCACTGTACGGATAATGACAGTGAATGATTCAACAGAAGGGCCAGCCCCGCCCCGGGGGCTCTCGATCACTTGCCTCAGGAATTTTCTTCGGTGGAATGAGAAAGTGTGCTTCTCCCATATAGGGTTAGTGTGGCGGGGGAGTTTTTCTTGCTTTAACATGCAGGTGCCCGTCCACTTTCGTTGTAGGTATGGAGCTTCATCCTGACAGATGTCTGTTGACTCAAAATATCTATGATAACCTGTTTACTAAGGATTTCTGTATAATAAATGGCGGAGATTTTATTGTCAGAAATAACCAGGCCGATGTCTGAATACTAAAAGCCTGCTACGAAGCTATTAGTAAATGAAGAAGCATACAACACCTATCTGAAAATTATGGCTCGTAAGTTTTCTGAGCAAAATACATTATTATCTCCTCCTTTTTGTAACTGTTAACCTAGACATCATATGATCAAAGGATCAATTTAGCCTCTATACGCCCATTATGAGCCGAAGTAAGGGGCGGTCAAGACGTTTCCGGCAGAAGGCGTTGCTGTTGCTTATAAGAAACGTAGCGCGACTCCATCTCGGGTATGTGAGCACCGAAATGCAGGCAGGGGATCTGTGTCCTATACATCTCTTTATCTCTATGTACGTGCGGAAAATACGGCAGTATGAACTATTGAGGCGTTATTACCAAGAGCGTACTAACAGGACCAACGTGCTGTTATGCTTTTCTTGTCTGCCGAAGGACAAGCAGCGGCAGACATCAGTCGGAAAATGAAGAACGTGTATGGGGCAGCATCTCTGTCAAAAATCACCATCGTGTAACCGTGTGCCAAATTCCGCGCTGGTTGAGATTCGACACAGGTCGCCGTCCGATCTGGGAGGACAGCCTCACTGTTGCTGGCGACTAAAGCTGGTGCCACCACTGGAAACCGGAGTCGAAAGCGTCGGCGATGGGGTGGTGTCATTTATCGTCGGTGCAGTGATGTCATCTTTCGTCCCCTCGTCAAGCCATCTGCAGGAAACGTAGTAGCTGTATCTGCACTGGAGGGAGATACCATGTTGGACTCTTGAGGGTTGGCAGCCAGGATGAGGCAACCCTTTATCTATCCTCTCTGTTCATACTATTAGGTTTTTTAAATTATTTCTATGTCTTCTCCTTTCTTGCATTCCGTCAAAGCCGGCTGCTTAGGCAGTACGTGGATTTCGTTAAATCTGATATCCTTGCCGCTGTGTTTCCAGTGTTCTTCCACTGCAGACTTGCTGTGCTGCCACAGACTGATGTTGTGCTCACGTTCTCGTACGGACGACGCAATTGGCATGCCAGTCTCAGCGATGTGTACTTCTACATATTGCACACACCTAGAGTGTGTAAAGCATCTATCTTGTCCTTTGTGGAGCCTGGCACATTCTGGTTCTTGCGGCTGCTGCCTTTGAACCAACAAACCACCTACATTCTGCTTCACTCTTTCATGCCCACGATGCTGGTTCAAAAAACGTGGTCGGCAGGTTCGCTATATGGCCTCATGGTGAAAAGTAGCTACTCAGCTGCCACAATTTCTGGAATAAAATGCACGGGAAGATACAGTTCGCGCTCGAGGTAGAGAAAGATGGTACAATTCCATTCCTGGAGATGGTAGTACACAGTACAACGGACGGCACACTAGGGCGCAGGGTATCCCGGTAGCCCACACGTACGGACAGATATTTGCACACCCAGCCCAATCATCACCTTGTGCAGAAGAAATAGGTTCTTTGGCCACCGGTGTGTAGTCTCTAAACGATACTGGAATCTTAACAAATGAGCTCAAAACGCCCCGTACAACGTTCGTGGCAATTGGAAAGACCCTATATTCATCCGAAAAATCAAAGTATTAAACATAGGAAAGCGAGATAGGCAGCAAATCGATAAACTACAGCCAGCAGAGCACTTTTATTACGTGAAATATGTCACTGTACCATTTTGTTATCTCCTTCGCCCTGTTGGTGTCCAGCCTGTCTACTACAGCAGTTCCAAGATCCAGCATACGCTAGGTCCCACGAAGTGCAAGACAGACGCTTTACACACTGCAGGTGTGTACAGAGTAGAATGTAATGCAGAGAAGTATACAGCGGTGAGCCCGCAGGTCAATAGCAACAGTCATACGAGAATATGAGCGCTACATTCGTCTGGGCGGCACAGCAAGACTCCAGTGGCAGAATACAGCCAAGACAGCGAAAGGAAATCAAATTTAACGAAACCTACGACTGGTTTGACGAAGCGCATGTTCAGAGAAGTCATAGAAATAATAAAACACACTAAATGCATGGAGCCTGCCGGTCCTCAGAGTGCAACAGTCCACGCCAACAACACGAGACTCGATCGCTACCGGCGAGTAACTGGCGCCGCGCGGCCTGCGTCCAGCAGTAGGGAAACAGGAGACCACGCCTCATTCGCCGATGACCACCAGTCATAGCGAACAACGCAAGAAGCGACAGGTAACAGATGATACCCACTCCCTCCACCGTAGCAACCTATTACAATTAAAGTCCCACTCCTTCCGTCTGTGGTCTTGACTAGGGCATCCCGTCGGGTAGAGGAAACATCATGCTGAGTGAGCAGCAACGACGAAATATAAGCGGCTCCACACAGCGACAGCACACCAGTAGACCGAGAAAAAGGCCACTGTGATCATAGCTGAAATTGTGGTACCCGAGCATAGTTATTTACAGTGTTACGCGGAACGATTCTCAGAAATTTTTATGTCTCCATCAGGCAATGCTGGATCTAAGCACAGGACAGAGGAACATTACACTGAATGACACCCACGGGCAGATTTTTATATTACACATGTGCAAAGATGTGCGTTTTCGAAGTAATTACTCTTATTTTGTTCATTGTTTTTCCTCATCCCAATACAATACTTTAGTTTTGTCGTCCCCAGTTTCTTATTCCGGCCTCACTTGCATCTAAGATCTGTTTGACGAGAACAGTTTATGATTTTGAGCAGTTAGAATACAAGCGACAATGAAACTCATTCTCTAAGGTGTGATTGTTGATCACTGGTTTGATGGACCAAGAACAGAATTTCTATTAATTTTTTCGGTCAAACTCCTAAAAACTTAGTACGGCAAAAAAATGATGGCAATTCATTATCGTCTTACGACAGATGCACTAAAGTAATCCTTGCTTTCAGATAATTTACAATCCGACCGTGTCCACTTTATGGCCTTAAAATGATATAATTAATGAATGGGGTACCAGTTTAAGTTGTATAATCATCCTCATACCAAATACTATTAAATCGAGCAAAATCGGACATACAAACACTTATCAGTTACGGAGGTCCTATTATAAGCAGCATTTACAGTCCCTGTTAGCGATTTGAGCGAAGTTATGATTTTACGCAGTTACTAAGGCGACGACCGCCGTTATTCGTTCGGTATGAGATGACTGCTGTCCGGCGTCAGTGCCTATAGTAATGATAGCAGCATGAAAAATTCATAGAGACGACTGCCACTGCGCATGGCAGCTGATGAATAGATTTACGATGGTTTAAACCCTTATGTTAAAGTTGCTACAAATACACGTAGCATCTTACATCGAAGTAGCAATGAGTTCTTTGGAGTAGCACGTAACCTAAGTTTTCAGAGTAATAAAATATCTTTGCAAATTGTGCTTCTTTAAGAAATATATCGGTTTGATGTAAAAGGAAGCGAGTATACTGTTGCGTCACCAAATAATTTCATGAAAGAAATAATCCACTCAATGCATATATGTGAATGGAATATAAAGAGTAATGTAAATTAAGAGTAAACTAAAATTTATAACATAAAATGCCTTCTTCTTAACAGGAATAAATCTGAACATGTCTGAATAATCGAAACCGATGATCAAACAAAATTAAGTCATAATTTTAAATGTTTGACTGTCAGTCATAGTAATGAGTCGTTTTTGCTTCTTGAACACTTTGTCTGAGTTTATTTTCCGCTTGCTGCTATTCAGAACTAGATATTGCTTCTCTGGCCCAGACGGTACAAGAATCGTGGTTTCAGACTTGCCAAAATCTACCATGTTCGACTTTTGGCGATGCTACAAATTTTCATCCTCAGTGTTTTACCAATAAGGACAGAAGGTAAGTAAGTATTGAATTCCAGACAACCAGCCTGTAGTAAAAACGCTCATTCCAAATGTCTCGCCGGCCGGAGTGACCGAGCGGTTCTAGGCGCTACAATCTGGAGCCGCGCGACCGCTACGGTCGCAGGTTCGAATCCTGCCTCGGGAATGGATGTGTGTGATGTCCTTAGGTTAGTTAAGTTTAAACAGTTCTAAGTTCTAGAGGACTGGTGACCTCAGAATTTAAGTCCCATAGTGCTCAGAGCCGCCGGCCGGAGTGGCCGAGCGGTTAAAGGCGCTACAGTCTGGAACCGCACGACCGCTACTGTCGCAGGTTCGAATCCTGCCTCGGGCATGGATGTGTGTGATGTCCTTAGGTTAGTTAAGTAGTTCTAAGATCTTGGGGACTTATGACCACAGCAGTTGAGTCCCATAGTGCTCAGAGCCATTTTTTTTCTCAGAGCCATTTGAACCAAATGTCTCATGAGGAGAGAACGTGTTAGCTAAGTGTGTAATACATCGCTCTTATGCCGACATTGTGTTAAAACTTCTAAACTGGTGCTAAAGGTATCTTATAATGAAACTCATTAATACCTTGCTTTCCATAGTCATCATCAGTGACCAGTGGGGGGGGACAGGGGGGGGGGGGGGCAGGAGGGTTAGTGACAAGTAGTGGTAGAGAATACCCTCCGCCAGCACTGAACGGTGGCTTGCGGAGTGCCTAAGTAGATGTAGATGTAGATCGTAAGTCGAATGACGAAATGACAAATAAGGTTTTGGACTGCTCTGCTATAAACGATTCTAAGTAAGACGTAGATCGGAGACACATGTTTTTGTGTTAGCGTACTGCGATGCACGTATTCCGTTTTTTGGATTGATCTACACTCATCAGCCAAAACATTATGACCACCCACCTGGTAGTCGGTATGTTCACGTTTGACACGGATAACAGCGGCGACCCGCCGTGGCATGGAAGCAACGAGGCCTTGGTAGGTCAAGGCCTTGTCAGGTCACTGCAGGGGGTTAGCACCACATCTGCATACACAAGTCAGCTAATTTATCTAAATTCCGGGAAGGGGAGCGACGAGCTCTGACGCCAAATTTAGTTACATGCTGAGTGTGTTCCATAGGGTTCAAATTTAGCGATTTTGTGACAGCACATCAATTAGAACTCGTCGCTGTGTTCCTCGAAACACTCCATTACATGCCCGGTCTTATGACATGGTTCATTATCCTGTTGAAAAATATCACTGCTGTCGAGAAACATTATCGTGATGAACGGATTTACATGGTCGGCAACCAGCCGTCATGGTGCCTTGCACGATCTCCACTGGACCGATGGATACCTACGTGAATATTCGCTATAGAGCCTCTACCAGCTTGTGTAACTCCGCAGTACTGGTGTGAAGGAGCTGTTCCCGTGGAAGACGACGGATTCACGCTCTCCCTTCGTCGTGATGATTCGTCAGACTATGCAACGCTCGGCCGCTGCGCCAACGTCCAGTGTCGATAGTCACGTGGCATTTTGATTCATAGTTGGCGATGTCGTGGTGTCACGGTTAGCACATAGGTGCGTCAACAGCTGCAGAGGACCTTTCTTAGCACTTCTGTGCGCTGTGTTCAGACACACTTGTACTCTGATCGATGTTATTTCCACAACAGTTCGCTACCTGCCTTGTTTTACCAGTTTTCCCAGCCTACAACGACTGAAATTTGTAATGAGGAATGGCCGCCCAACCCCAAGACGTGTGGACGCGGTTTCATCTTGGTTTCCCCACATGTTGAAGACTCGCACCACAGCACTCCTCGAACACACGAGAAGTCATGCCGTTTCCGAAATGCTCGTGCCGAGCGTCCGGGCCACCGGAATCTTCCCTCGGTCAAACTCAGACTTTCGCCCTTCTTCCCCATTCTATACACAGACAGCACACTCACTGATACTACATGCATCCTACGTGTGTCTCACCAGCAGTTATTACTTGCCAGGTAAAGCAGCTATCACCTCTACGGGTTTATATAGATAGTACGTCGGTGGTCACTGACTGATAAGTGTATATGGATGAGGTCATGTTTATCCGACAGTTCTCTTGCAATAGTCTGATCGTCGTGCACCAGAATAAGAAACCATAATTACCATCAAGAGGTGCTTCCAAGACAAATCTAATAAATTTTTTAAATACTCAAGCTGGTATCTGAGTTATTTCTGTGTACCAACTTTGTGTACTGCTCTGCTAAACTTAAGAACGAAATAGATTGAATAAAATAACAAATTAACTAGTCTACGGACACGAATGAAAGGGCGGGAGCGGTTTGCCAGAGGTCTCCCAGTCGTGCACAGGAAACAGGGTGAGACATGGCGTGAGATCAGCGTGACTATGGCGTCAAGTGACGTCGATCCCTCAACACGAGCCAGTTACGGTGTACTGTGAGGGTATTGGCCATTATAACATCTGGGTGACTTCACACGGGGAATAATTATTCTGAAACGGGACGATGGACGAAGCGTGACAAGTGTAGCCCAGGAGTGTGGTACTGCTCACAACATGGTTTCATCTGCATATGGAGCTTTACGAACCACCGACACTGTTGTCCAAAGGAGAAGAGGTGGTCGACCACGGTCGGGGTAACCGCTAAATACTGCAGAAAGCAAGGAACGACATACTTCAAACAACAGGGGCAATTGTAACCACGTTTGACACGACTGCAAGCCTAGCTATCCCACGCATCACAGTGACACGGCAACTGCATGGAGCGGGTCTCTTTGACTCGCCTTTGTTGTCACCAGCTCGTCGGTGACACAGTTTGCGACGGTGTCATCTGCGCTCGATCAACGACGATTGGGGTCGTGGGCTACTTGGATGCGAGCAGATTCAGTATGAGCAGCGATTTTAGACTTACCCTCGTATGGTGAGAGGTGGGAACATGTAATACACCCAGGAACGTAGCCGCACATGACGGTTTTTGTGGTCCATGTGCTATGTGTGAGGAGGCATAATGTTATATGGGCGTGCTGACCTCCAAACTTGCCGGTCGGAGTGGCCGAGCGGTTCTAGGCACTACAGTCTGGTTCGAATCCTGCCTCAGGCATGGACGTGTGTGGTGTCCTTAGGTTAGTTAGGTTAAATAGTTCTAAGTTCTAGGGAACGGATGCCCTCAGAAGATAAGTACCATAGTGCTCAGAGCCATTTGAACCATTTGAACCTCCAAACCTTAGTATACTATTTGGTTGACGTTATTGTGACATTGGACTCCTTCCCTGTTTGCGTAACGCAGCACGTCTACATGCATCAAAGACTATCCAGCAGTTTTCAAGCGCGTTAGTGGAGGAATGAAACACCCTACCACATGAACTCTTACCAGCTTTGTGCCCAGCAAGGAACCACGTTGTAGGGCATGAATTTCTGTCCATGGTGATGACACAGCATTTTATGTACCACGTCCCGCCATTTACTGTCCAATGACCCATAATAATCGTGATGACTTCAAGAAAAGTGTCATTTCTGGTCGCCTGATAGCATATTTCTTCCAGCCGCCTTCTGTGCTACACTGTAGCAATTCTTTTCATGTACGGAACAAGTGTCATCAGGGTATGTTACTTGGCGTGATATATCATGGGATAGCTTCTTTCGTCCTTAACCTTAGCACAGCAGTTATTTCCAGAAAGTGGCACTTTGTTTAATGATGCAATAGACACCTGACGTGGAGTTTTTGAACGAAAACTATAAGCATTTGCAGGAAGACACGGTATGTGTAACCAGTTGGGCGTTCAAACAACAGCCCATAATGCTAGCATTAATGCTGAAAGTCATTTTGATGGTTTATCGTACGGTATGGAACACCAACTAAGGTGGAAAAGTTCGAGGCTCCTGATGAAGAGATTAGTTCAGTTCAGAAATAAGCTGTGTCGTAAATACTACGTGATACAAAATATATGGTTGGAGTATTTTACACAGTAGAATTTGACATCGGAGCTAAACTGTATTAAAGAAATAAGTAAGGAAATGAAGTGGGAAGAACTGCAATTTTCCTTCTATTAATTAGGTAATAAAGGAATCCTGTACTAAAAAGTACCTAGATAACTAAATGTAAAGTGTAATAGATTTACAGAATTTCGTGTCATATAATGTTTTACTACCTGTAAAGCAATGTTATCTGTGAAATGTAGATGAATACTTAGCCTCACATGTGAGGCACATCTGGCATGGAAAACATTTATCTTCCTCACTATGACATTACTGTATGTAAGAACAATATTAAAGCAGTCATTACATGTGTCAGATAGCAGTAATAATTAATCAAGATCAGCCGGTACCCGAAAGATAGTCGTTGTGAGTAGTGAAAGATTTAAATAATACAGTAAAGAAAGCCGTTTAATACAAATATTCATTTCATAGATCAGTTTTCGCGTGTGCGGCCTTTTTTTTTTTACATTCGTTATTGGGTACGAAAACGAATATAAACACGCACATTAATAGAGGCAAGTATATGGCAGCACTTTAGTGTGATGAACTACATGCACAGAAACTTCCAGTGATCAATGGCAACTCCTTAAGAGAAGTTATGAATAAAATTTAAAGCTA
This sequence comes from Schistocerca americana, assembly GCF_021461395.2. Classification (NCBI taxonomy): domain Eukaryota; kingdom Metazoa; phylum Arthropoda; class Insecta; order Orthoptera; family Acrididae; genus Schistocerca; species Schistocerca americana. The sequence continues at coordinate 318,370,559 of NC_060125.1, read as the reverse complement.
GCTCTACTACCAAATGCAAGTGACTTTCATAATTGTGGTATAGTAATCAGCAAAATTTGTTCGTACAAAAATTGGTTTTAACTCGAGCAACCATTGTATGGTAGAAGCGACTTTGTAATCCCAACTGATGCTTTGAGTCTCCTTAGACTCATTGATTACTGCGATTAGAATCTCGTATAACTGAAGGAAGAGTTGCTCTTCTTGTAGTGGCTCTGTTAATTAGTCGCTAAATTCCGTCAATTCAAAGTTAAATTGCTCCTTCCAGACGACCAGCGTTTCTGGAAGTAATTTAGACTTTCTATTAGAACTTCCTCGTTGCGCTGTTGACATTCCGATGAAATGCATTTACGAAACAATCCGCGTTTCGTCACCAAGTCTGGCTTAATGTTCCAAAATTATTAAATAATTGGCCTTTACAATACTTTTTTTCTTTATTATAACTGCAGCTCTTTAAGAGAACGGGTAAGTTTTAAAGTGTTAAAATACTAATGTCCAAATTATGGGAAAGGACTGTTGTACACCGCAGATGTTAGAAAAGTTCGTGGTGTGCTTGAGACAAGTATTGGTGTCACTGTTGTAAGTACAAAGTATCTCCCTGCACTGCAATTTGAGGGGCCTACACTTTTTTGGAAACGATGACTTTTGAAGAACTAGGGTTATGTATTTCTTTGTTGATTAAGGGATTGGGGGAAGGTATAATTTCGTTAGTGTATTAGTATATGCTCGAGAACGCTTGTACCCGATAGATAAAGCAGTCCAGAATACGAATACTGAAAAAAATCTAAACTGTGAAGATCGTTAATTTCAATTAGCCATGTAGATGACCGGTTTCGACAATTCTCTGTTGCCATCTTCGAATCTATAATTACTTCTTTACATGATCTCCTCTATCAGTACAGTAAGTGGTGCTGTATACAGTACAGCATCATTACTTTACTGATGGAGGAGATTAAGTAATGATGTAAACACAGATCCGAGGATGGCAACAGAGAATTGCCGAAAAGTGGTGCTATACATTGTATAATACCACAGATCGCGCCATACTGACGATGTCAGAAGGGTAAAGTACAGAATATGTGTGTCGCCCTTCTCAACCTAAAAAGCATGGTGTAGAAGGTGTCTTTCTGCTGGTACAATGGAACAAGTGAGGAAGTGTGGCTGCGTCTCGTCAAGTCAACAACGTAGCCGTGGGGTGCCTCCTTCCAGCCACGCAGGCGGAAGAGGTCCGTCGTCCTTAGACGTCTTCGCTTAGGCCACAGCCTTTGACGCATGACTTCTTGCTCCGGAAAGAGGACTCTCTGATATGTGGTACCTGTGATGTACAGAACACAGGGCGCGACACTTTACTAGACTATACATTATTTTCAGATTAAAGAGCAGCAGCTTGTTTGCCGACAGATTTGTCCTTTATTCTAGCTGGCGATCGACAAATGTGGTCCGACGTCCAGAATTTTGTGAATTGTCCTACTTATACCAGAGATGTTACAACGATATTTTTCGTATGTTATCAGGTCGGCGGGTTCATCCATGTTTCTGGTATATAATCGGTCAACCATGTATTCCTGTGCATCTACCTTAGTTTCTTACTTAGTTTTACTTAAGTTTGGGAACATTTGAACAGTTCTGACGCTGTATTCCATGATGTGAGCTAGTGTGATTGCGCAGGTTATCATGGGTAAGATGGGATGAGAGTGGGAGCAGTGTTACCTCAGTTCGGTTTTTAACTTTTTTCTCGCATCTCCTCGGCTTTAGCCACATTCATTTCTACTAATCTCGTAACGGGCCCGATACCCACAAACACACAGTATTAGTGTGTCGGCTATGTAGTGTCAAAGACAGTGTGTCAGAAGGCATGAGATTTGAGACAGTGAAACATCGGAGGGGAAGAAGTTTAATTAGTGGTTATGGAAAGGAAATGACCGGCTTAGAAATGAGGATAAAATTGTTTGCGGAAGAATTCGTTGCAATAACTGTTTTTTGTATCGGGATATACATATGTACAAATCAGACACATTTGCTTTAAATTAGAACATTTCTATTCATATCCTTTGGAATAGAAAATATTTCTCGTATCTCCCTCTTCTGCCAAAACAAATAAATATCTGGCAGTCCCACTCGTTATCACGCAACATAACTGACCTCGTGGAAAGCATAGATTTTCTAGATTTCACACGAACATTTTTTTTTGTCCCTGGCTCCGCCCATGGTGACATATGTCACGTGTAACACTCACACACGCAGACACAGACACACACACACACACACACACAGCACACACACACACACACACACACACACACACACACACACACACACACACACACACATGCGCACGCGCGTCCTTACTTCCTAGGAATTTTTCACCCAGCAGTTTCATCTGAATTCTGTTCTGAGGATACTTCCGATTCAGCCAGTAGCTGATTTTCGTTTCCCGTAAGAGAACTTTTGCAGGCAACTGCCTGAGTCTCCTCTTTTTTTACACCATGTGACGTTAGCTGTATCTGAGGTACTGAACCGTGTGGCATGCTCTTTGACCCTGAAACTAGATGCGGTTGATGCACTGATCAACATACGGGAGAAACACATTGATCTTCATACTTTTAAAGTAATCCATGTAACTACAGGAAATAAGTATAATAATGCGATTTTCGGACATTTCTATTTGTCGCAATATTTCATCTTGAGCCCCACGTTTCGCTGTAATTGGGGTGTCTTACTGTCAGAATATTTTTCTGCAAATAACGAGTCGTGTATATATCAAGTTTGATTTAAACTGATTCCGGAGTTACTGAGTTAACGCTTTTACGTCCCATCGTTTACACGAAACCCTCAGGTATTTTTTCATTCACAAGGTCTTAAATGTGGTAATTTTTATCGACATTTCTGCAGGCGTTAATAGAAATGCTGAAACGTCCCTGTGCTCGTACCCCGTTCCCCTACTCCCTACTTTAGGATGGAAATATCATCGTGACTCTCACCAGTGCGTCTGGTGACCCCGAAAACTAAGAATTCGTTATTAACATCAGTCGTTAACCAATATGTTTACATATCGCATTTTCTTTTCCACAGCCTCACACCAATGCGTCATTACGCTAATTACTCCCACATTATATTCATGTAAATAATTTTACACTTAAATAGTCATGTATGAAAAGGGCTTAGAGCAGGTGCTTTGGGACGCGGAGGACCAGACCCTCGAACATTATTCACACAAAATGAAAGTTTTCCACCACTGCATAAAAAATTAGTGACAATTAAATGCCAGCAGACGCCCAGTAAATTAACCTTGGCAATAGTGCAAATGAAGGCAGGACTCAAACCCTGCCCCATTTCATAATACTGGACGTGCTGCAATGAAGGATCTAGCTAAGTGGCACCGTGGCTAGTATTTCGAAAGCATAAAGTAGAAATACACTTTAACACACAGTAAACAATTCGAACAGTTGAAGTTCACCAAAATCACAGTTTACATTGCCTCTAGGCGGAAATATTTCAGACTAATCATTGAAGGTAGTAATAAACAATTTAAACGCACGAATAAAAGAAAACGTTAAAAACAATAGTGCTTATAAGTCACGACAGTAGAGCTCTTGAACAGAAAAGCAGCAACAGCAAGTACTTGTATTAGTTAAATCACAAAAATAAAAATCAAATTCCGTTGAAACAGGGATTTTATCCGACGGCAAGTTAAATCATTGAAAGCTATAAATTATGTCAGTGGCTGCAAAATCTTGAACAGTTAATGGGAGTAACGGTAGACCTGATGTAAGGGTACCAGAGCTTGTTTGAAACTTACAAAGACAGTACAAATGAGGGGAGTACAATCAAATAAAACTAAGCTAAGCAGAGCGTTAACTAATAGAAGTTACCTTAATCACATACCGAAAATTAAGGACAAACGCTCTCGCTAAACAACGTCAAACCAGCTGCATTAAGCTATTCCTTCCATCTACCCTGCGACACAAATTGGTAAATCGCAAATTTAATTCTAAACTGCTTTCACAAAAACAAATAATAGGCAGAAACCACTGAAATGGGAAATAGTCTACTGCTTTCTGGCCTGTCGACAAATATAAACTACCAAGTAAACATAACTGCACTTACGGAAACAACGTATGGCAAACGGGACTGTTACGTATTTTAAAATCTGCTTCGCGGCATAAGCTCATTGTGACCGGCCAATTTCTGTACCGTGCTCACAGAATACAGTTCTTCGGTTTCAGCAGGGGCTGGCCCTAGTGGCCACTGGTACACCAGTCTTCTTCTGGCCGCCACTCGCGATTCGGCCAAGTGTAGGGCTGCCCAGCCCGTCTCCTCCGTGCACGCTAACGCAACTGCCGGTGCTGACTTCGTGGACTCAGTGGGGCCCTCCTCTGCAGACCCCCGTTCACTAGTTCGCTGGGAATGGAGTGGGCGCTCTAGTTGACAGTCACTATCTTGTCTGCTCACCGCCAGACCACTACTCTTCTTTAGCCTGATGCTTCTTAAAAGGGCTCGTAACCCGAAGCCACGCCTCAAAGAGCGCAAGAGTGCACTTTCCTTTTCGCAAAACGGTGTTTGACCCCATTCTCAAGCTACTTCTTCAAGAACCACCCATTTTTTTTTCTTTTTTTGCATTTTGTCCGTTATTGTTCGTTTTTCGTTGTATTTGGTCGTAGCGGACGTCTGATGACATCTGTTGAAGTTCCGTGCCGGCACCCATTCCTCGTCCTTCCTGTTACTCTTCGCAATGCTCGGGTCAGCAAAATCCATGGCCTGGCAACAAGGTGTCGAACATCGGTTGTTTACAAACCGCAGCTGACGTAAGTTTTTCACCCTCATAAGCCAAAGAAGACCTAAACTCTCTCCCTCCGAACACCCTTACCCCACTGCTTTACGACCAGCGTCCGGCCTAACAGGCACCACGTGTTTCCATTTTAGCTGAATAGGTCATCACGTAAAGAAATGCACAGTCCTAGCTTTCTGATTATTGCACATGCCGGAGGCTAGTTGAAAAACCTGTCGATCAGCCACCTCTTCAGTTTCTCCGAAAGGCCAGTGCGTCGGGCCACGACGACGCTGACACATAGTCGCAATCGCTTGGCGACCCCCAGTCATAGTGGCCGGCCGCTTCAGAACGTTGTTCTGTGCAGCGGCTAGGGTTTTTAGATCTCAGGTTGGGCTGTCCCATGGAAGCACCTCCACTGCCAATGGCTAGCAAGAAGCCCCTAGCTGGATGGCTCGCCAAAACTCGGCCAACTTCTCTATCCCCAGTACTGCATTCAAATTACTGCATTCTAAGAGTTAGATTTATTTTATGCGTCATTTGTGTCACCGATTGTGACGCCAAAGCTGCGATGACTCGATAGAAAGGATGAATAATTAATGAGATTCAAATTAAAACGACAGACACCCACCTGCCATAGAACGACCTAAGACGTAGCAATGGCGTCGTCGGATCAAAGTAGCATATTGACCAATCTGCTGGAGCTGTCTGCGTCAGCCATCTTATGCAGTCCCATATATCATGGGTTCAAACGATGTGACCCTATGTGGCGTCGGAGAATAGGGGCGGGGTGTGTCCACTATATAGAGTGCCGCTCCCAGTGCAGGTATGTGGAACGGATCGCCACCGTTGAATGATCTTCCCGACTTCGTCGTTGGAATGGCCGTTATATTATTTTTTTCATTTATTGATTTTCGACTCCCCCCTCTCCCCAGAGGGAGTGGTTGGGGGGGGGGGGGTGTTCGGGCGGGCCGACAGCAGCTTAATACGCTGCTCCACAACCGAGAGATGCGTTAAATAAACAATGGTAACATAATAAACAATATAAAAAAGGCGATAAAACGGTGACGTTGTTAATAACAGCCGGCCGCTCTGACCGAGCGGTTCTAGACGCTTCAGTCCGGGACCGCGCTTATGCTACGGTCGCAAGTTCGAATCGTGCCTCGGGCATGGATGTGTGTGATGTCCTTAAGTTAGTTAGATTTAAGTAGTTCTAAGTCTAGGGGACTGATGACCTCAGATTTAAGTCCCCTAGTGCCTACGGCCATTTGAACGATTTTTTGTTAATAACACTCAAATGGCAGAAAGTTGCGGAATTTAAAATATAAAAACACAGCGTTGACGGCGGGTGAAGACGCACATTAAGTAGACAGGCACAACTGAAAAAACGGCGACAGTTTGGTGCCTGTTTGCACAAGGTAAGAAACACAACGAGCGACAGTATGGTGGCTGTTCGAAATACTGACATGGGACGCACAACAGTGAACATTCACAGAAAACAGCACTATAGGTGACAGGGCAGCAGATGAGGGCAGGGGGAGGACCCGGATCGATGAGGTGGAAAAAGGGGGAAGGGGGGGGGGGGGGTAGGAGTGGAAAAGAAAACAGGGGGTAACAGATGGAGGAATAGGACACAGGATATGGGGGTGGCATGGCTGGCGCGAGAAGGAGTGGGGAAGGTGGTGAAGGGGAAAGAAAAAGGACTCAAGGGAGAGAAGGGAGTCAAAGAGAGGACAGAAGGGGAAGAACAGGATGCAAGGGGGGGGGAGGTAGCCCAGGGAAAGGACAGAGGGAGGGAGCGGGAGGTGAGGATCACAGTTGAGGGATAAAAGGAGGGAGAGAGGTCATCATCTGGGAGTGGGAGTTGTTGGAAGCCACCTCGGGAAAGGAGGTGATGGGAGTAAAGGTGGAGGGTAGGGGGGGGGGGGGACAACGGTGAAGAAGCGCCGTTAAATTCGCAGGAAGATATAGTCATATGAATCTGTCTTCGAGAACAATATCTCATGTCACTGAAACGTACAGTCTTGATGTATGGAATGATCACATCCAGTAAACTATTGTAGTGGATGGTGAATGTTCCACAGAAATGTAAGTAACATCTACTCTCTCTGAAGGGAAGGTATTAATTTGTAACGGCCGCTAGGTTTGTTGCCTGAACGCAGAGGTAGACCCCGCCTGTTCAGGATCGATGGGACTACAGAATGAGCAAGGACGTCCCTCCGGGAATCGTTCTAGAGCAAATACCTACCGGGATCAATGAAAGACAGTTCCCCCCATGGATCGAGCTAGAGCTAGGTCATCATTATTTGCTCAATGCATTCATATCTCTTGTCACCGTCTAGAGTTTGTATCCTCTACGGTTCCCTCCGATGTCTTAACAGATATCCTTTCATCCTCTCCCTTCTCCATGTCAGTGTTTTCCACATATGCCTTTCTTCTCCGCTTCTTATCATAACCTTCTCATTCTTTATCTTATCAATCCACCCTATTTTCAACATTCGACTGTAGTACCACATTTCAAATACTTCGATTCTCTTCTGTTCCGGTTTTCCCACAGTCCATGTTTCACTGCCATACAAAACTGTGCTCCAAAAGCAGATTCCCAGAAATTACTTCCTCAAATTAAGGCCTATGTTTGATAATAGTAATCTTCTATTGGCTAGGAATGCACATTGTTCCGGTGCTAGTCTATTAACTCCGTCCGTCATTGGTTACTTTGATTCCTACGTAGTTGATTTCCGTAACTCCACCATGTTCGTGACCATCAATTCTGATGTTAAGTTCCTCGGTGTTCTCATTTCTCCTACTGTTCATTACATTCGTCTCCTTTCGATTTACTCTCAGTCCAATATCTGTAGTAATCAAACTGTCCATTCCATTCAGCATATCATGTAATTGTTCTTTACTTTGACTTGGGATGGTAACGTCATCAGCGAATCGTATCATTAATATTCTTTCACCTTCAGTTTTAATTCTACTCCGGAAACTTTCTTTTATTTTAATCATTGCTTCTTTGATTTGCAGATTGAAAAGCACATGCGCAAAACTACATTCCTGCTTTACACCCTTTCTAAACGAGGCACTTACATTTTGAGTCTTTTAGATAGTGTATGTTGCCCATTCCTTCCTATTACTTACCATTATTTATCTCAGAATATCCAAAATCTATCACCATTTTATACTGCTGAACGCCTTTTCCAGGTCGAAAAATCCGATGAAGGTGTTTTGATTTTTCTTTAGTCTTTCTTCCATTATCAACCGTAGCGCCAAAACTGCTTCTGTTGGGTCTTTACTATTCCTAAAGCCAAACTGATCGTCATCTAACACATGCTTAATTTTATTTTTCATTCCTCTGTGTATTATTCTTTCCAGTAACTTGGATGCATGAGCCGTTAAGCTGTTGGTGCGATAATTCTCGCATTTGTCAGCTCTTGCAGTCTTCGGAAATGTGTGGATAATATTTTTCCGAAAGTCAGATAGTATATCTCTAGACTCAGAATTCTACACACCAACATGAATAGTCGTTTTGTTTCCACTTCCCTCAATAATTATAGAAATTCTGAGGGAATGTTATATATCTATTCAGCGTCAATTGAGCCTAACTATTCCAAAGCTTTTTTAAATTCTGATTCATAATACTAGCTCTCCTATCCCTTCCACTATCAAATTGGACTAATATTCCCCCTCTCAGAAGTCCCCTCTTTCAACGTACCTGCTCTCTCCTCTGAATTTAAGAGAGTAATTCTCAGTGAACTCTTATTGTCACCATACTTGCTTTTAATTTCATCTTGGGTTGTTCTGACTTTTCTATATGCTGTGTCGGTCTCTTCAACAATCATTTCTTCACATTTTTCATGCATCCATTTCCTCTTAGTTTCTCTACATTTCTTCCTTTCGTTCCTCACCCAATTGTAGTTCTGTATTCGTGAGTTTCCATGAATATTTTTGTAATTCCTGTTGTCATCGATAAACTGATGTATTTCTTCTGTTATGGTTGCTTCACAGTTACCTTCTTTGTACCTATGTCTTTCTTTCCTACTTTTGTAATTGTCCTTCTTAAACATGTCCATTCTTCTTCAAAAGTACTGCCTACTGTGCTATTCCTTATTGCATTATCTAGAGTCTTAGAGAACGTCAAGCGTAATTGGTCATGCCTTAGTAATTCTGTAGCCCACTTCTTTCCATATTGATTATTCCTGACCAATCTGTTAAATTTCAGCCTGCTCTTCATCGCTATTGCAATGTGTTCGGAGACTACATCTGCCCCTAGGTACACCCTTCAATCCAGAATATGATTCAATTATCTCTGTCTCACCATGACGTTGTTATTGTTGTGGTCTTCAGTCCAGAGACTGGTTTATGCATATCTCCATGCTACTCTATCCTGTGCAAGCTCCTTCATCTCCCAGTACTTATTGCAACCTACATCTTTCTGAATCTGCTAAAAGTATTCATATCTTGGTCTCCCTCTACCATTTTTACCCTCCACGCTGCCCTCCAATACTAAATTGGTGATATCTTGATGCCCCAGAATATGTCCTACCAACCAATCCCTTCTTCTAGTCAAGTTGGGACACAAATTTCTCTTCTCCCCAATTCTATTCAATACCTCCTCATTTGTTATATGGTCTACCTATCTAATCTTCAGCATTCTTCTGTAGCACAAATTTCGAAAGCTTATATTCTCTTCTTGTCTAAACTATTTATCGTCCACGTTTCACTTCCATACATGGCTACAATCCATACAAAGACTTTCAGAAACGACTTCCTGACACTTAAATCTATACTCGACGTTAACAAATTTCTCTTCTACAGAAACGCGTTCCCTGCCTTTGCCAGTCTACATTTTATATCCTCTCTACTACAACCTTCACCAGTTATTTTGCTCCCCAAATAGCAAAACTCATCTGCTTGTTCAAGAGTCTGATGTAAAAATCTAGATCCCTGAGCATCACCCGGTTTAATTCGACTACATTCCATTATCCACGTTTCGCTTTTGTTGATGTCCATCTTATATTATCCTCTCAAGACACTGTCCATTCTGTTCATCTGCGCTTCCAGGTGCTTTGCTGTCTCCGACAGAATTACAATGTCATCGGCAAACGTCAAAATTTTTATTTCTTGAGCATGGACTTTGATTCCTTCTCCAAATTTTTCTTTTGTTTCCTTTACTGCCTGCCCAGTCCACAGATTGAATAACATCGGGGATAGGCTACAACCCTGTCTCACTCCTTTCCCAACCACTGCTCCCTTTTATGTCCCTCGACTCCATCTGGTATCTGTACAGATTGATAGCCTTTCGCTAACTGAATTTGACCCCTGCCAACTTCAGAATTTGAAAGAGAGTATTCCAATCAACAATGTCAAAAGCTTTCTCTAAGTCTACAAATGCTAGAAACTTAGGTTTACCTTTCTGTAATCTATTTTCTAAGATAAGTCGTAGGGTCAATATTTCCTCACGTGTTCCAACATTTCTACGTAATCCAAACTGATCTTCCCCGAGGTCGGCTTCTACCAGTTTTTCCATTCGTCTGTAAAGAATTTGTGTTAGTATTTTGCTGCCGTGGCTTATCAAACCGACAGTTCGGTAACTTTCACATCTGTCAACACCTGCTTTGTTTGGGATTATAATTATTATATTATTCCTGAAGTCTGAGGATACCTCGCCTGTCTCATACATCTTGCTCACCAGATGGCAGAGTTTAGTCAGGGATGGCTCACCCAATGCTAATGGAATGTAGTCTACTCCCGGGGGCCTTGTTTCGACTTAGTTCTTTCAGTGCTCTGTCAAACTCTTCCCACAATATCATATCTCCCATTTCATCTACATCTACATCCTCTTCCATTTCCATAAGATTGTCCTCAAGAACATCGCCCTTATATAGACCCTCCATATACTCCTTCCACCTTTCTGCTTTCCCTTCCTGGGTTAGGACTGGGTTTCCATCTGAGCTCTTAATATTCGTGCAAGTGGTTCTCTTTTCTCCAGAGGTCTCTTTAATTTTCCTGTACGCAGTATATATCTTAGCCCTAGTGATATACGTCTCTCCATCCTTGCATTTGTGCTCTAGCCCTCGCCGCTTAGACAGTTTGCACTTCCTGTCGATCTCATTTTTGAGAGGTTTGTATTCCTTTTTGCCTGCTTCAATTACTGCAGTTGTGTATTTTCTGCTGTCATCAGTTAAATTCAACACGTCTTCTGTTACCCAAGGATTTCTATTAGCACTCGTCTTTTTACCTACTTGATCCTCTGCTGACTTCACTATTTCATCTCTCAAAGCTACCCATCCTTCTTCTACTGTATTTTTTTCCACCATACCATGATGTAACCTATTCGAAATGTTCTGTTATCTCCCACCAATCTCCAAGTACACCTTTCCCTCTTGTGAGTCTTGAACTTTTCGTTGACAGTAGATGAAATTGATTACAGAACTCAGTTTTCCTCACATCTCACTCCTAGTATGAAGCCCGTATTCTCCCATAACCATTTCTTCTGCTCCTTCCTCTACAACTGCATTGAAGCCCCCATTGACTACTAGATATTTATCCTCCTTCATGCACTGGATAACATATTCAATCCTCATATACCTTTTCTTTCTCTTAATCCTCAACGTGCAGCTTTGACATATATACCTGTAACTTCGTATTCGATGCTGGTTTGCTGCCGATTCTGTCGAGAACAACCATATCATTGAACTATTCTCAGTAACACACACTCTACCCTAGGTTCCTGTTAGTAACGGTTCCTACTCCCCATTTTGTGTCATCACATTGCCCCTGTACAGTTGTACCATGGAAGCAAATATAGGATGTTGCTTGGTGGCTAGTATCCTCTTCTACAACACACAACTGCATGCATGTATTAACTGGGTTGTTTGTTCATAAGAACAAGAAGTAACTTAATGTAAGACTGTCCAGATGTTGTGGTACAAGCTCTCTGTAATAGTACACCTTAGTCTCACTGCTCGTGATGTTCAAGTTCCGCTAAATATACTGCTTTGGTCGCTATGAGCTGATTGTGACTGATGCCTCGACTAGGTGATTCATTGGATGATAAACAGGTTGGATGCGGCAGACTGGCCCTGCGCCCTGCGGCGGCGATCTAAATACTGGCGGTCGAGAGGCTGTTGGCGGCATGCATCTTGCAAGTCTGTGTTTGGCCTCTAGCGATCTTCTTGCAACCACCGTGCCACCTGGTGTGCTTGCGACAGCTTATGCCAGCACATTCCTCTCCCACCCCCTCCCATAATGCCACACTGTTGTCATGTAATGAGGCTGTGAATGACAATGGGGAGGGAGGCAGGGCACTGGAGGTAGAGTTGAGCTGGAATCTGCACCTGTGGAGGATGGCGTACTCCTGACAGTACACCGCCTATCTGTCCTTCGAAGCAACAGGAACATCGTCCGGAAAACTGCTGTAGGCACATTTCCAGGCTTGAGGGCGCATCGTGGAGCGATGATGGTGACAGCGATGGGGATGGCAGGTCCAGGGGGTCAGCGAATGGGAACAGTGGGCGCGATGGCGCATCGTCCATCCGCTCCTCCTAGGGTGCCCTGGTGCCATCAACAGGTGCCTGCGAAGGACGCATGGTCCCATGAGGTTGTGAATCTGGGGGGAAGAAAAGCAGCAATCACAGGGCAAATGACATACGCAAATTTGGTTCTGGTGGCGGCCCTGCTAACCATTGGGACCTGCAATCAAATACACATAAATGCCAATACGTTCCTGGATAACACCTCTTCCCAGCGCCCATGGCTGCCATAAACCACGAAAAAAACAAGATTTCGCCGTACAAGGCGATAGTTGTTGAGCATGGCGGTGCCGGATGCTGCGGTAGGTGTAGCAAGTCTAGCAGCGTCCGATGGCGGAGGCCATGCAGAAATTACGTTGGTGATGGTCGGTCTCGTGGTCGGGAGCGATAGGAGCTGAGAAAGACGTGCGATGTCTGCTCCAGTGTATAGGTGGCGCAAAGCTTAGCCATCTGTTCCTCCTCTGGACTGTTGGTGGAATGGAGTACTTGTTATGTGATGGATGCCGTTTCGTTCACAAAACTGTTCAAAGTCGTGTGAGGTGAACTGTAATCCGTTGTTCAACACAAGTACTTCTGGCAACGCGTCCGGTCATCCTGATTTAGGATTTCTGTGATTTCGCTAAATCGCTCTAGGCAAATGCCGGGATGGTTCCTTTGAAAGAGCCTGGCCGACTTCCTTCCCTCATCCGATGAGACCAATGACCTCGCTGTTTTGTCTCTTCCCCCAAACAACCCAACCCAACCCAACTTCTGGCAAACTTTCTGTGCAGAATATGGAGGACAACCCTTGAATGGTGCTACGTGATGTGGTAGAAGCCAGACACCGCAAATGTCTTCTTTAATGACCCAACGAGTGATCCAAAATGGTCCTGCGAAGTCTATGCGCACTTGTTGCCATGGTGATTGAGTCTTAGGACTAACTGAGAATGTCTGTGAGGGAACGGCATGGTTTTCCGCGCATGCGCGGCACTGTGCCATCATATGTTCAATATGGGTGTTCATGCCCCGCCAAGTACAGTGCGAACGTGCTATCTGCTTAGTGCAAGCAATTCCCCAATGTCCTTGGTGGAGCAATCGCAACTGATCCTTTTGCACACAGGATTGTCTACTGCCATTTTGACCTAGAATCACACTGTGTCGCACTGAAGGGTTATGGTAATGAGCAAAGTATCGGCGCAGAACTGAGTTCTGTATACCCTCCAATGAACGAGGCAAGACTTGATGATGTAATGCAACAAAATCTTGAGGTCTGCATCTGCTTCCGTGTCCTGTGCCAATTTTCTGTGGTGTAAGGGAAAGATTTCACCAATTCAGAGCCCTGCGCATCGATTTGGCAACGAGATGCGGCATATGCATCAAAATCATAGTCTGGGCCAATCAGTAGGCGAGATATGGAGTCTGCATTGCCATGCTTTGCCCCACGTCTGTACACAATTTCATACTGATACTGCGAAAGCAACAAACCCCAGTCTTTTTGAGCAGTGCATGTAGGAACCGGCTTTGACGGATGAAACAAGGACTGTAAATGCTTGTGATTTGTCACTGGATAGAACTTGCGACCATACAAGTGGTGATGGAACTTTGTCCCGCCATACGCAAAAGCGAGAGCCTCTTTTTGAAATAACAACTTGGAGGCAAAAGCAATAGGTCTGTCTTGTACACCAATTCTGTGCGAAAGCACAGCGTCGATACCATAAGAAGAATCGTCGACTTGCAAAAGTACCGTCTTGGCAGGGTCAAAACGCACTCAACATCTGTCACTAACCAAAGCATTTTTGAGTTTCTGAAATGGGTCATGACAATCTTTAGTCCACACGAAAGGTACTTTTAGTGACGGAAGCGTTGTAATGGAGCCGCGATGTGAGCGGCATTCGGTATGAACAGGATGTATTATGCCACCTTGCCTGGCACTGACTGTGGTTCAGACACATTGCAAGGAACATGCAGTTCACGGGTTTTAGCCAAATGAGATCGTAGGGGTGCACACAATGACTTTATCACATGACCTAATACTGTAGTTTAGTTTGAAAAATCACACTTTTCTAAACGACATTTGAATCCTGCTTCTGGCAGCACTCGAGATAGAGTAGTCAAACTGCCAAAGTGTTCTTCTGGTGTACGACCTGAGACGACAATACCGTTAAGATAGTTTGAACAAAATGGCACTTTTGCAGTCTGCTGTTCCGAATAATGTTGGAAAATGGCAGGTGCGGAATCATATCCTTGAACAGTCATAAGTGTTTTACTACAACAGGCAGCTTCTGTGATTCTTCATCCAATGGAATTTGCAAGTAGGCTATCACACAAATCCGTCTTAGAAAAGTAACGTCCTGCCCAAAACCTGTCCATGAGTTCCTCAGGGCGAGGTAACGGATAAGTGTCACGTGAATGTAAACTTGAAGTCTACACAAATGCGAAAGGCCGGCCGCGGTGGCCGTGCTGTTCTAGGCGCTTCAGTCCGGAACCGCGGGACTGCTGCGGTCGCAGGTTCGAATCCTGCCTCGGGCATGGATGTGTGTGATGTATTTAGGTCAGTTACGTTTAAGTAGTTCTAAGTTCTAGGGGACTGATGACCTCAGATGTTAAGTCCCATAGTGATCAGAGCCATTTGAACCATTTTTGAAATGCGAAATCAGCCACAAGGCTTAGGCAACAAAACGAGAGCACTTGCCCATTGACTAGCTTGAATGGGAGCAATTACACCATTATCGTGCAATTCTTTCAATTCACTGGCTGCTTTGTCTCTTAAAGCAATTGGAACGGGGCGAGCCTCAAAAAACTTACTTTCCAAGTAACATGCGCTACAAAGTTATTAGCTTTTCTCATTCCTACGAAAAATAATGCATGAAACCCCTTAAGCAAAATAACAGCACTATCTTTTGGTGCAAATGTAGAATCTAACAGTAAATTGTCATGGATGCTAAGGCCAAACTAATCAAACGCATCTAAACCGAAAATGTTGTCAATGGCTCTCAATTTCAACACAGTAAAATTGATTGCCCAAATGCGAGATCTGTAAGTGGCAGGCAAACTACATTGTCCCAGAACTGGAATTTCCTGTCCGTTGTAAGCAGTGAGGTGCTTGCTAGATTCAGAAAGTCATGGTGAGCGTAACTGTTTGTATGTGGCACGATTAAGCACCTGCGTCTAAGTGAAAGTCCACACGATGGCCAGCAATGCGCAATGATACAAATAGTTTGTTTGAACATCGTTGCACAGCACTAGGGCGAGAAGAGGGCACAACCTGAATGTTACTTTGGTCAGAACCTCTTGTAGGTTTGGAAAACACAACGTTTTACTGCCTGTGCGCGAGCCTGTTCTTTCTGGGAGCGGGCTAAATGAGTGTTTTTGTGCCAATGCAAACAAATTGCTTGGACATGACCTTGTTCTGCACCCTTGCAGCACGTCGAGTTACGTGATGTGCAGTCCTGTCTTTTTTGGCGAGCAAAACATCTAGGGCGACTTCACTAAGTTCACAGGTCTATTTATATGTCTACGTGGCTCACCGAGCGGCTGTGTAGGAGCATGTGGTCTGCTTGGGGCGGTCACGAGGAAGGGGCGACTCGACACGACAAATCAGGGCCTGGTGAAACTTACCTGCCACTGTGGTACCTGAACCATATTGGTCTGAGAGGGCATGTCTGTTCCACCTTTTTCTGCAAGCGAAGAAATGGTTTCTGGCTGCAGCTACTTGAGCTTGCTGGTCATAGTACTTGATTAATGCAGCGATTACTATGTCATAACTGAATTCATCAGGAGACGCAGTTGGGAATAGCTTCGCTACTAACTTGAATGATGGGGACCCCGCAATCTAAAGAAATTATTGTTGTTTTACAATAGCTTGAACTCGATGAACTTGACAATGTGCTTGGAAATGTGTCAGGTATTCGAGCCACTCCTGCTCTGTGTTGTTAAAATCCCGGAACGTTGGTATGCTGGTCCGCGGCACTTGTTGGACCAGTCGCTCAGTCAGTGTTGTAGTGCGGCCGACGAGGCTTGCGCAGCCAGTAGTCGTTGTACCATCGTCAGCAAGGCAGTAATTTGTCGGTTCTGGAACTGAAACGCTCGTGTTAGATCCGCTGAGGCGCGGGGCAGGGGTGGAGGGCGCGCAGTATCCCTGGTTTGCACAAATACATTATCGCAAGAAAGCAAGCAAAACCTCTGAAAACCGGATTTTGATTAGTGCTACGGCTCCCCTCCTGGAATACGGGCAAGAACACAACACATCAGCAATGAAAAGTGAGCACACCTGAACGATAAAACACGAGAAAGGAAGCAGAATCTTCACTGAATTACACTTATCGCCAGTTTTTGTGTCGTCTCGTTGTCCATGTAGAGCAGCGGCATGGAAGCAAGGGTAGGATTATTGGTGGCCGGTATCCTCTTATATAACACAAAATTGCATGCATGTATTAACAGGGTGCTTTATTCATAAGAGCAAGAAGTTACTTAAGATAGTCCAGGTGTTTTAAAACAAACTCTCTGTAACAGCGCACATTAGCCTCACTGGTTCAAAAATAGTTCAAATGGCTCTGAGCACTACGGGACTTTACTTCTAAGGTCATCAGTCCTCTAGAACTTAGAACTACTTAAACCTAACTAACCTGCGAACATCACACACATCCATGCCCGAGGCAGGGTTTGAACCTGCGACCGTAGCGGTCGCGCTGTTCCAGACTGTAGCGCCTAGAACCGCTCGGCCACCTCGGCCGGCAGCCTCACTGGTGGTGAAGTACAAGTCCCGCTAAGTATACTGCTCTGGTCGCTATGCACTGACTGATGCCTCAAATCAGTGACTCACTGGATGATTGACTAGGCAGGTGTAGCAGACTGGACTTCTGGTCTCAGGCGGGGATCTAAATATTGGCTGTTGAGTGTGCGTTGGCGACACGATTTTTGCGAGTCTGTGTTTGGCCTTTATCGGCCTTCTTGCAACCACTTTGTCAACTGGTGTGCTGATGACAGCTTATGCCAGCATACCCGTTACACCATTTAATGTTGTTGTTGATATTACCCTGTACTCGTCTGGCCAGACATTTTTGTAATCTATCCATTTACCTTCACTTGTCCTTCTATATCTAGCTGGGCCATTGCATTTCCCTTTTCTGATTTTCTAGCTTCCCTATAACGTTCAAACTTCTGACATTCCACAACCAGGCTCATAGAGCGTTATGCTTTCGTAGGTTATTCAATGTTTTTCTCATGGACAGCTCCTCCTTGACAGTCTCCTCCCAGAGATTAAACGGTGGACTAGTGTGGATTGTTTTGCCAATGGAGAGATCATCAGGTAGAGGTCAGATGTCCTATGGATACACATTTTGTATCTTTAATTGAGTGATGTCCATTGTCTTCTGCATCCGCTGGGAGTCGATCATTGCTGATTTATTCGCCTTCGGGGCAGTTTCAAACCCCAAGAGCAAGAGAGTGCCCTGAATTCTGCTCGCTCCCCCTATGTCTTTGACAATGCCGTTGGCAGAATGAGGGTGACTTCTTATGCCGTAAGTCTTCGTGCGTCAATGCTGATTATTATTCACAATTTAAGTGATGGTGGGGTTCGGACCCAGTTCCGAAGACATTTTGATGACGAATCAAAGCTCTACCCCGCTACCTTCCTGGCGCCCAACGGAGGGGTGCAGGCAAATCCCTTCACGCATTAATCAAGAAATGTGTAGGGAACGTGGAGTAGAGGTACCAGGAGCATCAATGATTTAGTTATTTATTCATTTATTTTTATTTGTTAATTACTATTAATACCACCGGGAAAACCACGGAAACAATGTCGCGAGGAAGAGAGAGCGGCAGCTAGCCAGGTATGACGAGTCTGTTGTGCGCAGAAAAGGACATTCCGATGAAAAGAGAATGACCGGTTGTAAGACTGGAAAAGGTGTCAATCAACTCCTTATTGCAGTAACAGTCCACCTCTGGGGTGGGTTAAGAAAGACGCTACAAAGGAACAACCGGGTGTGTGTGTGAGGTGAATCCTGTGAAGAGTGCCTATTGACAGTACGGTCCCATGCAGACTGAAAGTCAGTGTCAAGAAAAAGAGCGCACACTGATCTCCAAACGGCACTGCAGTAGACATTAGAATTCTTTCCCCCAACTATATGCAGTGACCTGTGCTGCTGAGGAAAGCCATGGATCGCCTTCGAGGGTGTCAAGCGCGCTGGCAATACCACAGTTCACACGTAGCTCAGTTGGAGAAAAAAGTGGAGGAACTGAAATCAGAAAGGCGGGACATACGAAAGCTGGATTGTGTGATGCAAGGCCCTCCAGCAATAGGCTGCAAAGGCATGTAGGACATTGGTGCCATAACGCCATGTGAGAGCTGACTGTCAGGCCCATGAAACAGAACTAAAACGCTCCTGCACCGCAGGAGAGTGAATGTCTCGAATCGTAACTTGAATAGCAAGCCGTGGCAAATAATATGCATCCAAGGCCGCAAGCTTGCGGCGAGCCATGGACAGCGGAATAGGAAGTGTGAGCACCATGTGAAGGATACGTGACGCCTAACATACAATTACGCATTGTGTCCGCTGCAGAAGATCAAGGGCCCGAAACGATTATATAGGAGCCCAGGTCGTAGTTGCGACAATAGTTGTCGGCAGTTGAGGGCATTCGCGAGCCGCATGTCACTTGCGAAATTAAGTACTAATTGTCGGTTACTATCACCTACACGCTGTAGAGTAGCGCTGTCTGCAGGAAGCCCTGCACCTATAACCACCGCTCTCCTGGCTCCCCTTCCTCAGCCAGTACATTGCAGCCCGAAACCGAAAGCTTAAGTCGATAGGGAAGGCTGCAGGCACCACACAGAGTGATTCCACTGACGTGGTGCTGAAAGCTCCCGACAGTCTTACAAGGGCACTTCTGCGACCTCGCCACACGTCACCATACGTACTCGGTTGGCCCAAGAGCTGGCTGTAAAACAGACCACCTACTCAACTAGCACTCGGTGGTAAGTTCTCAGTATGTGTAATGGTACCCTGAAGTTTGTTATGTTGAATCTGACCAACTTGTGCAGGATTTTGGCACCCCTGTCAGTTGTTGTTCTAACGTGTTCGTGCAGAGACAGTCGTTCATCGAGTTGCCACCGTTTTCTGCGTATGCTAACATCGTGTAGTTCTATGGTTGGATTACTTTTTAGTGCTCCTTTGAGTAGTATATAAACTGTTGTTTGTAGACACATCTGAAATTTGTTATTTTAGCACCACTGGGTGATGTTTGTGAGTAGCTTTGTTGACCAGCGTTCAAGTTCCGCTCTTGAGTGCACGGTGACCACCACCAGAGGCTCATCTGCATATGCTATCAGCCCGTTCGCACGGTTATCCCCATCCAGTTGATGTAGGAGGGGCTCAATGGCTATGTCCCAAAGGACGGGGCCACAGATTGATCCTTGTGGGAAACCTTTGATGATTCTTTTAAAGACTTTCTGATATCCCACTCGCCATTTCTACTGTAGTCCGAGAGGCTACCGTAGAGAGCCTTAGGTACCGGCATCTTTCTGAGTCTTGCACACATTGCGGGCCACCAGAGATTATCAAAGGCACCCGAAAGGTGTAAAAGAAAAGCGACTGCGTATTTGTTTCCTATGTTAGTGACAGAGCGCCACCTCTAGATTTTCTCGCCCTGAAACCGAATTGGTGTAGACTAAGGCTAATGAGCTCCCTGTGCGTTTACAAGCGATCGCACAGAAATCGTTCCTGGAGCTTGGCCAAGGTGTTAATTGAGCACATAGGTCTATACGTTTTTTGGATCTTAAGGATCCTTGTCCACTGATTTATAAGTTATGACAGCATTTGCTGTTTCCCAGACCGCAGGTACCCGTCACAGCAATAACGCTTTGTTGAGCAGATCCGTCAGATATGGAGCACGCTGTGGAAGACCAACTTTCAGTGTCTCGGAATGGAGACCATCTGGTCCAGCGGCTTTTTTGTTCTTTAGTTTCGCAATCGCTAGCGCGGCCTCCTCACTTGCAAATCGAATAATAACGGTACCATTTTCATAGCGAGAGTTTATTAAGGTTCGTTGTCCAGTATGAATCTGTCATCTGACTGTTGCTCGTTATTGGGGAGGAGTTTGGGAGGAGTTTGTTTAGCAGGAATTCTGCAGAACTTCTCCATCACTCCGTTATGGTGGCGTCATCTATCCGTGTTGCTAAGGCTAGTGGCATCTTGAGAAGCTCCGTTTGTATTTGGAAGGGTAACCGCCAAATGTTGATTTCGAGCTGTTTCTGTGCGTATATGTTTCAACCTTCTTCTCGTGTGTGTTTTATTTATTTATTTATTTATTTTTTTTTTTTTTGTATCTCTTGTTTGTTTCCAGCGTTGTTTTGCTTCCCTGAATCTTATGAGCCTCACATCTCTGTCCCTTGCGGTTGTCACTCTTTGAAACCATTTCCGTTTGTTTCTACTTCTTTGTGCAACCTTTTTAGTCTTCAAATACATGTATATCTTCCGTCTTGTGTCAGTGGTCGGAATTGCAGCCATTTGTGCTTTTTGTAGTAAGTCAGCAAAAATATGTCTTATATATTCCGTTGATGCCTCAGGTGCATGTAGGGGGAAGGCCTCAAACATCTGTCTTAGTTTTGCCGAGACCGCCTTATGAAATAACCACGGCTGATGTCTGTCCGGTATATGTGTGTATTTTTATGTGTCTTTGTTCATCATGATAGCGTTGTTGTCGCTGCGAGTAGCGCCACCCATGACGTCCCATCTCGTTATAAGTGGAACTGAGTTTGCATTTGTAATTGTTAGGTTAGTCCTGCTTCTAGCTGCCGATGGCGCTATATAGGTGGGTGGCTGATTCGGACTGTTGACGATGTATAGGTTGTGTTCAGTTAGCACCTCATGGACTCTGTACCCCCAGTCGTACGTCGTGTGAGAGTGCCATATAATCGACCTAGCATTTATGTCTGCTAGGCTGTTAGTAAGTTTCTGTTATTGGCATATTCGACAAAGTCTCTGGTGTAACAGAGATATAGTTCAATGTCGTGCGAGCACTGCGCGAATAAGGACGCAGTAATCCACTTCTTACCTTGGAGCACTATTTCCGCTGTTGCGGGATGCTCGGTACATTTGTGCAACGATCGCTTCCTTCGCATTGGATGTACCTGTCACGATGATTTGTTTCTGGTCAAAAACCTGCTAGTTTATTGCAGGGTTTCTCCAGTCAGACCACGCTTGCGTGCAATTCATGAACTAGTTTAGGTTGCTCCATAATAACTAGTGTCTGGTTCTTTGCATTCAGTTGTATGAGTTTCATGAATGTCGGTTGTATAGAAAACATTTAGATCCATCTTCATTGTAATCTAAGCACACTCGTCCGTGGGCCCTCGCAAGGTCTTCGTATAAAATTTTTAGAATGAGCTTTTCGCCTCTTCTTGTGCAGGCTTTGTGTAGCAGTGCAGTCAGTTCTTTAATGTCTGTCGGTGTATTAGCTGATTAAGGCAAAGTTCTGTCTGTCTGCTCGGTCGTCGGATAGGAGATTGTGACACCTTTTGAGTTGCCAATTCTAGTCACAAGTCGCAGCTCTGTTTGGAAGGTGTCTCTGTTGTCTAGCGTCGAAAGGTGTACATTTTCTTCCAGCTTTAAAATGTTGTCTGTTCCCAAAGTTGTGTGTTCTTTATGTGGGCCTGATTTCTCTCTCGCTGTCTGCTCGGGCTGCGACTGTGTTGTGGGTATTTGTATTTCCTGTTTTGTGTCGTATTCTTGTTTACGTCCGAGCTTACATGGTTGAATCTGTGTTGGGTTGTCTGTTTGTTTGTATTCTTTTGTAATCCTCTGAGTTTCCCTTTTTTTCCTTCTTCCATGCAGTTCATCATAATGTGTTGCGATATTCTGTGTTCTGTTATTCGTGTTTGTAGACCCCTTTGAGATGAACGTCACTGGTTTGATGTAGGTTTTGCACTTTTCTATGTTGTATATACCCTTGTGTGTCAGTGTGTCATATTTGTGCTCTGTAGCGGTGCTTTTTCCTATGTGTTTCAGGTGTATCCTTTGGCTTCGGTGCAAGTTTCTTGAGCTGCGTGATTGTTGAGGCACATTTCATCATTAGTTTCGTGTTGTTCTTGATTGCTATGTTTACGCTTTCCACAATCACGATTAACTAAATCTGCTCCTAGTCCTTCTACTCTTAACAGTAAGCATGTTTGCATGGTAGCCCATTGGTACATTTTACGTTTTAGGTGCCGCCTGGGTACCTCTTAGTCGAAGGCATCTTACATGCACAGTAGATCGATGAGTTCCGTCTGTAAGTAATGACGCTGAACCGAGTCACTGGCAACCGATGACGGGAGCATTTCAGTCCATCGAAAGTCTCCGGAAGGAAGCCTATTTGTTGCAGCCCTGCAACTGCCCGGCGCCATGACCTCGCCCTGGTGGGTGGAGAGTTGTGCTAACGCCATGAATGTCTCTTTATGCACTGTCGAGATATGGTGAACGAAGGTCCTCTTGACACTCGTTGTCTTAGTAGACATAGCTTTGTTAAATGTAGTCTGCGTTAGTGATCTGTTTTTCAAATTAACTGTTTGCATACGGGGCATTCCGGACATCCTGCTTTGTTACAAGTACGGTTTCTGTTCATACGTAATATGCGACCAGCCGCCTTCTCAGTGCGATCGACTTGGATCTGTCCCAGTTTGAGCATCTGTAGGAGACTACTGCGTCCTGCTTACAGCGCTTAACTGTGTACCCTAAGTCATGGCTAGTGTAGCATTTCTGTGCCATTATGAAGATTCTATTCTGCTTCGAAACTGATGTATAGCAGTTCTCTTTGCATAATGAAATACCATATTGGAGCAATAACCTACCTAACGTTGTTCGCCGCACGCTTGTTTTTCTGTCCTGTTTTAAACTTAAGCTTCACTTCTTCGTCAAACATTTCTCTGGTGAAGTCATCACTGAGGTTAATCTCGTAGAGTTCCTCCATGAAATCCTTGCCCGAAATGGACAAAGACCGATGTATGTGGTCATCAGTGGTCCGTTTTTTTCGGTCTTCTTCGTGTTTGATGTACTTTATGTGAGATGTTTCCTCTACGTTTCTCGTGGCACCCGTCTTCGTCTCGGTTTCGATCACCACTTTCAGTTTGTTGTTCATCTGATCTCCTTTATTTTGATATTATCCCGACGTGGATTAATCGATTTATTCAACGTATCTCGTAGTCCCCTTGTGTCCTGACTGTTTGTTGGCTTAAATAACACTTGTTCTGTTTGCCGTTCCTTTCTCAATTTCGTGACAATAGGAGCAGAAACTACAGTAGTATACGTTGAGACGTTTGGCTTTCCGTTCAGAGTTTGTAATTCTCTGCCTTCAGTGCCTTAATTTCCGCTTCTAGTTCGGCAATTCTGGATGATGCTGCAGGAGAATTAGCAACAGCAAGTTTCTTTCTTAGCCGTTTGTTTTCACTCTTAATTCCTCGTTGTTACCTGCGAGTTTGGCCTGACCGAGAGCAAGTGACAAAATTTTTTATTTAGCAGTTGCTGTGATTGTTGAGGATTACCTTTTCTGGTTTAACGCAGCTTGGAAGTCTTCGACAATATCGTCAAGTGTTTCTATCAGTTTTCTCTCCATGCTTGCTCTTCTCGGTATAGCCTCACTCCTCCAGCTAGTTGCCCCGGTCGGTGTGTTGTTCCCGCCATCTGACGTGTGTGTTATGTTTATATCCGGGGATCGGATCGCTACCACTATCTGCAGCGGTTACCGCCAGCTTATAGCAGGTTACTTGATCCATTGTCGGCGAATTAAAGCGAACGTGAAGCTAAACTTAGTAGTCAGTGTAATGTTTGCGTCCCTAGTGCCTCACTGTGTAACGTAAAGGCAGCTCACACCAGACATAAATTGCTGAGTGATAGCCACGTTATGACACTTGCTGCCGTAGTGCGTAAACACGGTCTTTAAACAGTTGCTTGCTGGGTGGAAATACCTGCGTACAACTTTTCGTAGGCTACGCCTAAACGTAGAGTTTTAAACGGCGTCTGCTGAGTCGCCCGCGGCTGTCAGGAACGGTCGGGCAGCCGTCAGCCGTGAACGCCTGACGCAGCGCTGAAGTCGGCGTGCGGTGTTGCTGCCTCAGGTTCGCAGACGATGTGCGACGCGTGACGTATCGCAAGCACCATCGGAGGCCGACGATCCCCCACGGTGGCGTTAGCGATCGAAATTCAAAACTTTTATCGCTCAGACTGTCTAACTCGCACCTGATTTCTTTTTTTAATATCGCGCAGCACGACGAATGTTACTTCCAGCACTTGTGAGGACAAACACCTGTTATTGAAATCCACTTCTACAACGTGAAAACTACGTTCCAACACTGGCTCGACATCAATCCCAACCGAGCCGGCAGCCGGGTTTGAGATGGCCGTTTTAATCGAGACGTAGCTCCGCGAAGGAGGCGCGTTACTTCGTCGACGGTAGTTTCAGGCTATCCCATGCTGCGGAGCACCCCTTCCAGATCATCGTTAACGACGCGATCGAACGCCTGGCTAAAGTCAAGAGCTGCCAAAATTTCAGGAATACGACGAGCGTGAACAAGAGCGATTATGTCGCTATAGCGACAGAGCACATTGCGGATATTTTTGTGGATTTTTTCCCACCTTCCAAGGAACTTAGATCAGAGGAAATGACGTACCCTGCCGTCCGTTTAAGCCGTGCAGCCAACAGAAGGCTAAAGATCCCTTGTTGTTGTGCAACGTCCAGGGACAGCTGTCACATGTCCAGGAGGTACCACAAAGCCTGTGGATGGGAATGACGAGAGCGTCGAGGGAACCGTCTGGGATCTGCACGAGAGGTGATACAACTTCCCGACAAATTTCCGTCCAGACATGCACCAACAGGAGACGAATTGACCGACAAAATTCCAGTGGAAGGCCGTCAGGGCCATACGACTTCTTCGTAGAACCTGCCTGGATATCATCATGGACTGCATCCTCCATGTCGTCGGCAAGTAGATCCACCGTTCCCACCCAAGCAACAGAGCCAAAGGAGAATCTGGAGACCGCCATAATGTTATCACTGTCATGGCGTTGTTCAGACCATAAATATCGCTTTGGGTATCTAAGCGCTGCCCATTAATAGTCGTAGAACATTAATCAAAGTCGTCCTTTCCGAAATCAAATGATGGACGCTCCTGCACTAATCTGTCTCGTGTGCACGCCTTGATCATAGCTCCTCCAAGGTGACAGCGAGAGAGCGATCTGAGCTGTGTAATGGCACTATTTACCATCGTCCGGCACTCTGATGAACACGGCGTCGTAGGACATTCCCGGAGAATGGTGAAATAGGAATCCGGCGTTCGTCAGCAGCACGCTGCGACCTCCCTTCCGTAACGAGTCAAGGCCTGCGGAGGGCAGCCTTGCACAGAGCACACACCAATACTGGCCAGACTGCTATACATTACGGCGTCGACAAAAAGCTGTCCGCCTGCCCTCGATGACCTGCCGGCCGTTCGGTGAAGTAAGGTGGATCATGTTTGGTTTCCATGGTTAGGGGCTTGGTATTTTGTCCTTGGGTGCCTGGGTGGAGTTGAAATCGTCTCCAATGACCAATGCGTCCTGCTGCCACAGAAAAAGAGGCGTCACTGTGGAAGAAAGTGGAAGTTCGTCGTGACGACGCAAATCAATTCGCCCAAAGGCGTTGATGATCCTGATGCCACTAAACATGAGAACCCTTCCTGTAGCATCAGGAAAATAGCAATTGTGTCGAACGATGATGCCGTCACGTAGGGGGATCGCCACTACCAGGAGCGAAAGCGGGAGAGACATGTGCTGTAAAGCCATATGGATCACTAAATGTTAGGTCCGCCCCTGGTAGCTGAGTGGTGAGCGCGACAGAATGTCATGCCTAACGGCCCAGGTTCGATTCCCAGCTGCGTCAGAGATTTTCTCCGGTCAGGGAGTGGGTGTTGTCCTTATCATCATTATTTCATCCCCATCGACACGCAAGTTGCCGAAGTGGAGTCAACTCGAAAGACCTGCACCAGGCAAACGGTCTACCTGACGGGAGGCCCTAGCAACACAGCATTTCCTTATCAATGATTGCAATGTGCACCTCTTGAAGGAGGGCAACGTCAACGTCCGCAACATACAGCATGTCCTGGAGTAAAGCCATTTTCTAACGTACACTAATGGTATTGCCATTGACTGTGGCTATGTGATGAGTCTAAAAAGCTACCATCGCCAGAATAACTGGTGGGTTGAGGGGGGGAGGTGGGGGGGGGGAGCAAAGGGAGCCCTCTATTAGATCGCAGTGGGATGGCACGTCACTTAGAAAGGGAGGAACAGATCCCACCAATGGAGATCCATCGCTCTGTGCACCTGTAGAACGCCCATCCTCACCATCGGTGTCGTCCGCCCAAGACCCAACTGGGCTGGTTCAGTTTAAGGGTTAACGCTATCAGAGGTGCACCCACAGGTAACGTCAGAAACAGGTAGGAAGGCAACCGCATCAGACGCAGACAGGGGAAAGTCGTTGTCCTTCGGTAGACGCTGACTGTGAGGGCTGGTAATCATCAGTAGGGGGGTCGTTATCCTGTACATATCCGACAGGCATCAGAAGGGGTGCGGCCATGTCTCTTCATTTTCATCGGCAACTGTTGCTTCCTAACATGCTGTTCCGCGTCGAATGGGGGCGGCTATCACCCGACGTCAGCAATACTTCAGAAAAGTTGGGGTCCTTGCAGCTCCAGGATCAACAACCATTGGTACGGGACGGACGGCTAGCGTCTGCTGGCGGCCATCGTTTGGCGGCAGGCTAGAAGAGACAGGCAAAACGTCCAGCGCGTTGTAGACAGGAGTCGACGCCAGTGCCAGTTGATTCAGAGTGGGCGTAGCAGGCATCCCAGCCACAGACTCGTAAGTTAGAGATAATACAGTGACCGCCGCAGGGATAGCAATCTCTAAAATAGGAACCTGAACAAGTCTACGTAGAGGACATTCGGAACGGATGTGGTCTTCCTGGCCACAACCTGAACAAGTTCGCGGCTGGATATCGTACTTGAAGACAGCTCTGCAGCCGGAAATTACCGAGTTGGAAGTCATTTGCCTCCACAGTTCTAGTTTTGCTTTCCGGCACCATTGAGGGTACGCCATATTTCAGCAGCGTGACTGACGACGTTCCCTTAAGGTTTAAAGGCGGCCACGACAACGTCCGACGGTTCCTCAAGCGGGAGTTCGAAAACATGTAACGTCCAGATGCAAAAACAGCGTTATCAACCACGAAAACTTCTATATGGCCATCAAGGCATCGGAACTTGAATCGTTAGCACGGCGCCGCACAATGTAGGAGCACAGTTCTTCATTCTCCATCCTTACGTACACAGTTGTACTAAGGATCGACAAATGAATTCTGAGGACATACTGCGGCGGTAGACGCATTTCGTCTCGTATAAAGTGTTCAACTTCGTACGCTTTGGATCGTTCGTGATCCAAAGAATACACTAATTTAATTGTGGCTTGGCGATAGAAAAACTCCATGATGGTTGGTGAATTCGGACACGAAGACAAATCGCTAAGCGCAAGTAAACAAAAGCGTGCTCGCTCAAGAAGTGCATCAGGTGAGACGCACACAGGGCTTGCACGCCTCACCATTGTGGAAAGCAATTCACCCCTAGACCACGAGTGCTGTATCTGCCGAATACATTTAGAGAAATGCTTTCAACATACAGAGCGCGTGAAGTCAGTTGTCTGAGACGAGCTTGTTACTCTGTTTAGTCGAGCTATCTGTCGATTCTGATGTTCACTGAAGTGCACCTTTACCGGTGAGTACTTGAGTCGAATTTCTGTCCCTGACAGGTAAGCAAACAAAAATCTTGACTCTTGTTCTGTCTTATACCGAGGTAATTTCAGTCCTAGCAGTTTAAGGACGGCGTACTGCATTCAATGTGTAGACAGAGAATTGCAGGTGCGCCACGTACGCCATCTTCACGTTGGACAAAGTCCCAGCGAGAAAATCATTCGGTACGGTGAAACTGCTATCCATATTTCCACAGATGGCATGCACACTCCGTTTCGGCCGATAGGGAAATGGTTACAGTAAACGTATTGAGTTCCATTATCTTGTCCGCTCAGCGTTTTCTGAAAGTACCAGTCAGGGTGAAAGTCTTCTGTTTCTCACCTGTAAGCACTATCAGACAAGTCAAGCAGTTTAGGCCAACTTTTTCTAACAACAGGGGATGTCGTCTAAAGAAAGTGAAACATGTGTTCTGCCAATCTCGAAATTACATGTAAAGTAGAATACAATATCCTACACTTCATGTTCATACAATTTCTGGTACTCTTCATGCATTTTGAGTGTAAATAATTTATGGTATCCAGGTTGTGATTCACTCTAGTGGCAACTAATAGGGATAATTGGTCTGATGTTCTACACTGAAGTGAGGTAGAGCTGTAACACTATGGTTCGTTTTATGAAAATACCTAGGCGTGGGTTGTCAGTAGCAGGGTGATGTTAATCATTTGTAGGTGCGAGCATTCCATAGCGGAGACAACATTAAGCAACCACACGTACTCATGCCATATGTTACACACTAAGGGGTTTACAGCCCGTCTGTAGTCAGTGAAAGCGACGCTTCATGTGGTGCAAACAGCAATGCCTCTGGACTGTGGTTATCTGGGAAGGAGTGATTACGAGTGATACACATTGTACTCTGTGGCAATCAGACGGTAATATATGGGTTTGGCAAATGCCTGAAGAAGAAAACGCTAAATCCAGAAAGGTGTCAATACCTTATACAGAACTGTGTACTGTGTACGCTAGAGGAACACTTCGGATACGATGACTGCATCAACACGTAAATTCTTTCTGTCGTCAACGAGCAACCCTTGGGCAACTGTTTATGGACAATAACATTCCTGAATGGGCTGGCCTGCCAAATGTCCCTTCCTGAACCAAACGGAACACCTTTCGGATGAATTAGAACGGCGTATTTCCTCTAGACGACAGGACCATTACACTACATCCTATAGCTGGGGAAGAATGGGATATCATTTCTCCACAGACATTCTGACACTTCACTAAATTGTTCCCATCAGGGTTCAAGCGGTCATAAAGGCGTAGGGTGTAAAGACTCACATTAATGTCGACTAATAGATGTCGAGATACTTTTGATGATAGAGTGCCAGTTAATGTAAGGCCGCCCTAGTTACCGATGCGTACGTTATTTAAGTCTACGACTGATTTCAGCCTTCTTACCCACGCTATTTACAAGCCGATCTGGAATCTGACATTGCTGGTCAACAATTCAGTTTTCAGATCCTCTTCAAAATGACCTGGATGTTATAAAATAAATAAAATAAATAAATAAATATATATATATTGTTATTTAGATATTGATTATTCTATCTGTATGATGGTGATTGTGATTGCAATTGTATTTGCTTATCTGGAACGTGGACGTTTAATTATTCGGTATCAGACGCTTGACAATGGCTTTTTCGTAAAGGCAATGTTACTCGTAGTTGACCGTGAAATAAAACTGAATAATCGGACTTCGTAATTAAATCGTTTCCAAAGACTGCTGCGGTAGGTGCGGACTCATAATCTAAATCTCAATATTACAATAATTTGCCAGCCATGCCAATACGTCGTACAGAGGTGATTGTCTACTAAACATAAAAAAATTACACAGTTAGTTAAATCAGATATATTCAATGAATAAGCCTACAGTTCATAATCCTACTTACTTTTATAAATATAATTCTTTACAGAATCGAGTGCCTAGTGTGGTTGCAACTCGCAGTATTCTTCTATAACATGAAATATGGCGGTGTGCCAGACAATAAAATAAAAATACGTGCTTCTCGCACCACTTCTACCAGAGCTCTCCCTTTCTTAATCAAACATAAGAGTAACATAATTGTGCTTTTGTTTTATCAGCGACACAGCGCTGCAGTTGTGTGCCATAGGCTTTATTTATTTGTCACTGATTATTTATTTAATTAATATTTCACGTTTCCGTGGAAACTCACGCTCGGCATGCAAATGTGCCTTTATATTGCCCCCTGAATTGCGAGGCGAAAGGACACACCTGCAGGCGAGCAATTCACCTAAAGGCACAAGAAAATCTTAGTTATCTACAACTATTTACATGACTTACATTACACATTATACACATTATATACAAAATTTGAATGACGCGGGTGCGCCGTAAAAGTTCTAATGTTAGCAGATAGAGTGCGCGCATGCGCAGAAGCGTCTGTGTAACTGCGGCACTGCCGTTATATCGTACAGTTAGATCACGCGGCACAGTATTGCAGATCATATTGTTCGTGTGCGCGCGTTTTTCAGTCGTTGCACAAAGAAAATATTCAACCAAGATTACATATGAAGACTACATTCTATGACAGGTAACTTAGTTTTAAATTTACAATATTTGTTATAACACAATACAACTTAGATTGTTGAATGTTCTTAGTTACATAGTATTGTTTTGAAATACTTCAAAAAAAAATGTCCGTATTTTTCAGGTGCGTTGACCTATACACATCGTGTCGTTATTACAGTTCATATTCATCCGCTGCACAATAATTTTTTACAGGTTAGTATCGTCATGGTAAAGTTTTTTGATCACAGTAACATCGTTGTATAACAACGTGATTAATACAAAAGCGTGTCCATTTCTCATTTCCATTATAGTCATAGTGATGCAGTTCGTTGTGACTAAAAGCATTGCTTATTACAGATCAGACGTGACCCGTCGAGTAATTGGTCCACGTGCAGTTCGTTTTTTACATTCCGTGGAAGCTTGGTTGCAGAACCTCGGACGGCACATAGCTG
Organism: Schistocerca americana; assembly: GCF_021461395.2. Classification (NCBI taxonomy): domain Eukaryota; kingdom Metazoa; phylum Arthropoda; class Insecta; order Orthoptera; family Acrididae; genus Schistocerca; species Schistocerca americana. The sequence goes on along the minus strand of NC_060125.1, from coordinate 318,339,500 downwards.
GCCTCGATCCTTGGACAGTCCAGGTAAGAGTGTCCGTCACATTTCGAGAACATTTCATTCCCTGAAGTTCCAACCAAAATTCTTCCACCCTTCGCGTTGTTTTCTGGACAGGCACTTTGTGTCCATTTAATCCAGTTAACATCTTGAAGTTGGGTACTGTAGTAATATCACTAGACGATGCACGAATTATGCACTTCACATTTTCAGTTTTTTGCTGAATATAGCTCACCTAAATGTTCGTAGTTATTAATCAAGGAAATCGTTCATCGCGTTTACATTGATACGCTGCATAATGAATGGCATTAACAGTTTCTTTCACATAGGTTTCCGCGTAGTTGCAGAGTTAGTAATGTTCGTTAATGTCCGTGAACAGTGGTTCACTATGCAATGTCTTTTTGGCACTCGTTTTGTTCAAATTTTTACATAGTAACAGTTACACTATACATCAGTTAAAAAAAAAAAGCAATTATACATACACACGTCACATATTTTCTTAGCATAAACATAATATGGTTGCACATAAACATGTTTACATCATCATTACATCGCTATAGGTTATTACATTGTGTCACATTTGATTTCATGAATTGCAGATATTTACATCCTCTTTAGCGGTTTTGCTGGGATATTATCGATGTTTTTTGTGATCTCATCTGAAATTAAGATAGGTTAGACACAACATTCATTACATCAGTAGGCAAGACCAGGCGTTTTCACTACTCAATAAATATTCAAAATAGTAAGAGAGAGAAAATGTTCGATTCCTCGCGTTTTGTGCGTGTGTGTAGAGTGTCTGTGTGGCCTTGACTACTGATAGATGCTTTTCGTGTTGAGAGATGTGCGTCTAATCTATTTCTCAAAGTAAAAGATCGCTTCACAGATGACGTCTGTCAGTTCGTCAGGTGTCACACCAAGTCAGTGGTACCTTCAGTAACAAATGTTCCGTGAAAAATTAATATGTCATCCACTGCTACGTAATCATAAATTTTACTTTAATATTCCGTCTTTCAGGAGGAGGCGCGCGCTGAAAGAAGAGTTCTTCTGTCTTCAACTGCGTCACTGGAACCGCTGAAATGAAAATTTCTATACTACTTATTATCTGCGTTGTAACAACAGAGTTTTTCGAGTTGCTTAGCAATATTTTGATGGGTATGACTTTGACATTATTCAGCATGAAATGCTCTAAGATCTCGGTGTGCGTATAGCCCAATAATTTTGTTAGTTCTAGGATGTTGTAACAGATACGCACCAGGATGCGGTATGTTAACAATTATATAAGGTCCTTCATATAGCAGACGCCACTTAGCGTTGCGTCGTTTGAGTGCTACAGATTTATGATGAGTACGAAGTAGTACAAGCATTCCTACCTCGAATTTTTGTTTTCTTTTTATTATGTTTCTGTGATGTTTGTTTCGTATTTGTGCGTGATGTGTCAATGTAGTCAATACTTCTTTTATTTTCTGTTCAGGTGTGATTTCCTTGTCTGACAACTTAGGTAATGGTTCTATCCACTGATCGTTCTGTTTGCAATTGAACATGACCTCGTTAGGTGTGTAATTTGTATCGTAAATATTTAAGTTATTGTGTACGTCTTCGAAAAGACTTAGGTAGGACACCCAATTAGTATGTTTTGATGAAATATAGGTCCTCATGAAACGGTTTAATTCTCGGAAAAGTCTCTCAGTCGCGTTACATTGTGGACTAAACCTCGAAATAAATATACTTTTAATGTTATTGTCCTTCAAGAAATTTCTCCATTTGTACTCAGAGTAGTATGCTACATTATCTGATAGAATTGCTTTAGGTTTTCCCACGTGCGTCAGGTAATCACTTGAGAATCTTCGTATTATAGCATTTGCAGTGGCGGATTTTAAAGCATAAAGTTTTACATGTTTAGAAAATGTATCGTAAAAAGCTAAGATATATTTGACGCCTTCAGAGCTTGCTGGATGCGGTCCACTGATGTCAGTACACAGAATTTCCTGGGGTTTACTGGGTAAAATAGAATGTAAATCTGTTTTTGTGGATAAATTCTGAGGTTTTGATTTTTGACATATGACACATGTTTTTAGTTCCCTGTAAATTTTTCTTCTCATATTGCTAAAATAACAGTATGTGCTGAGCTTTGCCAAACACTTTTTCGTCCCATAATGACCCCAAACTAAGTGTGTGTGCCAAATTAGATTACGTTCAGACTCTTTGGGAGTGCATACACACCAGTTAGTAGCATTTGGATGTCGGCGGTAAAATAACACATCATTGTGTAACTTGTAATACTTAGTCAAAGGATGATTGTGTTTTTCTACCAGTAATGTTATTATCTTATACCAGTGAGGATCAGATTTTTGTAACTCAGCCATGTTTCTGCACATATCAATATAATATTGGTGATACTGCTTGTCTTGCATTAAGAGAATCCTGTAGTCATTTATATTTTCTAAGTCACTGTTGGTATCATTCATACCTTGTGGAAGTCTAGACAAAGTGTCTGCAATGGTGTTGTCCTTACCTCTTATGTACTTAATTTCAAAAGAGTAGTTCTGAAGTGTAACTGCCCATCGTGATAGTCTAGGATGTACAAGTTTACAAGTTAACAAAAATGTCAGGGCCTGGTGATCGGTGTAAATTACTGTATGTTTTCCAAACAAATAATAATTCAATTTCTTGAATGCCCATACTATGGAAAGTGTTTCTAACTCAGTAGTGGAGTATGTACGCTCACATTCAGTTAGAGTGCGACTCGCAAACCCAATAATTCTTATCTGTTCCTCCTCTTTATTCTTTACAACTTGAAATAAGCAACAGCCCAAGCCAGTACGTGAAGCGTCACAAGTCATACAAAAATCTAAATTGAAAACTGGATGGCTCAATATGTGAGCATTCACTAAAGCATGTTTAATTGTATTAAAGTCATTCTGGCACTGTTCCGACCAGATCCAAACTTGATTCCTTCTGAGTAGATTTAGCAGATGTTTACTGTTCAAAAGTGGTTGTGGCAAAAAACGTCTGAAAAATGAACATAGCCCAAGGAATGATTTTAACTGCTTTTTAGTTCGAGGGCTAGGAAAGTTTCTGATAGCATCTAATTTACTGGGATCCGGACGTATGCCCTGTGAATTAATGATATGTCCTAAATACTTTATCTCACTGCAACCAAATTTTGATTTTCTTAGGTTGGCTGTGACTCCAGCTTGTGCAAATTTTTCTAAAATTCTTTGAAGAGTGTCAACGTGTTCATTCCAAGATTGTGTAGCTATCAGTATATCATCTACATAGTGTGTGACTGTCTCAACTAAATCGTCGCCAAGCACGGTATCCAGGGCTGTAATGAATACCCCAGAGCTGACATTCAGTCCGAAGGGTAGAACACAAAACTGATAGGTCCGCCCCCCGAACATAAATGCAGTATATTTCCGAGAATCAGGAGTGATACCCACCTGCCAAAACGAATTGGCGAGATCTATTGTGGAAAAATATTTTGCATCTAGAAATTTCTGTAATTGCTCTTCTAAATTTTCAGGTTTTGTGTGAACCGGTAAAATTATTTCATTAATAGCTCGTGCGTCTAACACTAACCTAATGCTTCCATTTGATTTTTTGACAACAAGTAGAGGACTACAATAAGGTGAGGTGGATGGTTCAATGACCTTCCAGTCTAACATTTGTTTTAATTCTTGCCACACAGCAGGTCGTTGAGATAACGGTACGTTATATGTCTTATGGTAGAAGATCTTGTGAGGCTTAACTTCAATCTTGTACACATACGTGTTGATAACACCTAATCGTTTGGTAAAAACTTGTAAATATTTGGATAACACTTCCTGTAGTTTTATACGTTCATGTACACTGAGAGCTGTAGCTTCACTTATCTTATGAACAAGCAATGTTTTCAAGTCCATTAGCTCTGTGTCAGATGAGTGTGTTTGCATGTCTTGAATGTCATTGTCAAGTACTAACTGAACCTTGTACCCTGTACAGTGTTTGTCATGCTTTAGAGTTCTCCTGTCCAAATCAATAATAATTACACTGCCTTTATCATTTAAAATACATTTACCTTTGGAGAAGTCTATAATGCAGTCCTTCTCGCTCATAATATCTATTCCTAATATGCAATTTGTCACAAGGTTTTGTACAACCAGGAATGGCCATTGTACGGTTCCATTACCTATTTTAACGTTTACAAAAACTTGCTTCGTAACCCTACATGACTTATTACCTAGTGCAGTAGTTATTTTACAGTTTTGGGCAGGAAACTCAGGCACAGGTTCCAATTCACACATCTTTTTATAGAAATTAAAAGACAAAACGCTCACAGCTGCACCTGTATCTAGGATAATAGTAGTTGTAATCCCACCTACTACACCAGTAGTAGATGCTAAAACAATTTCATTTGTGTTTAAACGACATTGTGTACTGTCTTGCAAAAGTTCATCTGATATATTGTTATTGTGGTTGTATCTTATAAATAAAACAGGTAGTTTTTGTTTAGAATTACTCGGCATATCATTATTCTGTTGTTCAAGTGTGGTGTCAAATAACTGATTAACATTGAAGTCGCCCCCCAAGAATTCTTCAGCCACGACCTGGGGCAATGTAGTGACTGTTTCTAGTTTGTTGGATTATCATTTGTACTAGGTACTGACACAGATTGAGGTTGTGCATCAGGTGTCATTTCTATTATATTCACATTCGGATATTGCCTATTATGATCTCCAAACTTTTGCGGTTGTTGTTGCTGTTGCGCATTATAACTTACCTGTCGGTCGTAAGGTATGCTCCAATTTTGTCCTGGTGGCTGCTGTGGTAAAGCAGAGTTTGAATGAAAGTACTGATCGTTACGAGTCCAACCTTGATGCTGTCTTGGCTCGTAGTTATTATTATTTCTATTTCTGTTTGTGTTTTTGTTATTACCTTTGTATCCGTTGTTACCGTTGTAGTTATTACCGCGGTGCCTTTTGTATGGATTGCCGCATGAAATGTTATTACTGTTGTAACTATTGTTTGTATTGGAATACGCGTGTTGATTTTGATTTCCGTTCTGAGACGGCATGTGAGTTTGCTGTTTTTGTTGTACCGCGTATCCAACTGTGGGCGCGCCAGAATTGTGTTGGCAAGCCTGCATGTTTTGCATACCACTAGTGTAAACATTGTGGCTGCTGTTTTGCCGCGCGAAGCGCTGATCTTCAAGTAACATGTCAACCGAATCTAAAGCTGTTAAAAAATAATCTGAATCGTCATCCGGGATATGTAGAAGTTTTTCCTTAATGTTGAAAGGCAATTTGGCCTTCAACGCTCGGAGTATATCACGCGTTGCGACTGGTTCGTCTAAAAAATGTCCCATGTTCAAGTATTTTTCAAAATATCTGCGTAAGTTACCATTTTTACTGTTAAAAGTTTCAGGTTCTAAAATTTGTCTTCTGAGTCGCTCCTGGACGGATTGCGACCAGAATTTGTTCAGAAAAGCACGCTCAAACTCACTGTACGTGGTACATACGTCAGCTTGACTGTATGCCCAGACAGCTGCATCGCCTTGGATGTAACCGACAATATATGAAATCTTTTTCCGGTCACTCCAAGTGCGTGGAAATGCGTTACTAAAAGATTTAAGAAAAATCACCGGATGAATGGTTCGTTTTTCTGGGATAAAAATCTGAAATTGCCTGTGTTTCATTAAGCTTTCATCTTCCTTCGCATTGTGATATGGATTTATTCCACTGTAATTACTGGTATGTTCAGCTGGCGAGTAATTACGATAATGTTGCTGTGGTTTACCATGATAATAGCTTGTGTTTGTGTTTCCACATCGTGGTATGTGTTGTAGTCGTGGTGTGTTTTGTTCTTGTGTATTTGTCGTGTGCGGAATGTGTGTATCATACTCGAATGTATATTGGTTTCTGAACTGTACGTTTTGACTGATATTTTCGTTACATTCAGACTGTAGTTGATCGGTGAATTGTCTCATGGGTGCAGTGACGGATTGTACTGCGTCACTGATCAGCTGTTTGTTATTAGTAATGTATTGCGCTACGGAGTCGTGCACAATTGTTGGTAAATTTTCACGTAAGCATCTATCAAAATGTTTGTCTTTGTTCTCAACCCAATCATGAAATTCTTTATTAATATTTTGAAAATGAGCTGTGGCATCTGATTGTAAGATGTCAGTCAGGTGTTGTTCAACATTGACAAATTTATTCTGTACGTCAGTAATTCGTTTTTCAAGATTGTCATGTACTGAAGAATATGTTTGAATTTGTTCAGTAAGAACTTCACACGTGACATTAAGGTTTTTTACTTGTGTCTGTAAAAGTGCTATGTCAGTTGTAGTCTTTTCTTGTCTCGTATTGAGCTGGGAAAATTTAGTACTGAGTTCGGTCATCTGTTTGGTCAGTGTGGCGTCTATAAGTTCCACACGTTTACACAAAGTGTCATTACCTATCTTGATTGCTATGACATCAGATTTGATTTCGTCATTTTGTGTTTTTAACTGTTCATTTCGTGTCTCTAATTGTGCCTTTAAGGTTGCTATGTTTTCGGCGTTCTGTTTCCTTATGGTTGCCATATTTTCTGCGTTTTGTTTCATTAGCATTTGTAACATGTCGGCAATGTTTACCGTTTGCAAGGTCTCTGCCCCCGCCGCGTCATTAGACAAGACGTCATGCATTAACATGGGCTCTGATTGAGATTTTGAAATTTTTGTAGTGGACGGCCTATCGTCAAAATTTTCGTCAACACTTGCGTCAATGTTTGATGAATAGTCACTACCGGTTGCTGTCGTAAAGCCTTTTTTTAACACTTGTCTTACGTCCGAGTCGGATTGCGCCTGAATAGTACGTCCTTGCTGTTCCATTTTTGTGTATTGTTTTCTAGTTATTACCATGCCACACGTGATATATGTTTCAAGAAAATTTTTAACACTGATTTTAAAATAAAATGTAGTTGAGCATGAATAGCAACAATGGCTGTCTGTTAATTTAAAAATATAAACTGAATTTGAGATTATTGGTAATGGCTGCTGGCCATGTTACATGATATCGTACAGAAGTCGGCCATATTGTACACTCGTGTATTGGTATTGTTGCATACGTTATTGTTTAGGGAAAAGTACTGAGAATGAAATTTATCACTGAAACTGTTATGCAGAAAAGAAACACTGCAGAATTTACTGAAAAGCTAATACACTGAATTATACGTCTGGTCAAGCCTGCTAATGCAAAGATGCTGCGTCTTACCTTATTTTGCTGGAAGTTTCATTGCGTCTTCCCGCAAAATTTCAGAATTGGAAAATATCTTCAGATTTTGTTATCTCTCATACATTGACGTCCAGGTCCAGAAAGTTCATTTTTTACATGAAACAAAGAGAACAATGTAACAAATGACAAAATAACAAGTCCGACACGCAGTCGCCAATATAAAATAAATAAAATAAATTAATAAAATATATCTTGTTATTTAGATATTGATTATTCTATCTGTATGATGGTGATTGTGATTGCAATTGTATTTGCTTATCTGGAACGTGGACGTTTAATTATTCGGTATCAGACGCTTGACAATGGCTTTTTCGTAAAGGCAATGTTACTCGTAGTTGACCGTGAAATAAAACTGAATAATCGGACTTCGCAATTAAATCGTTTCCAAAGACTGCTGCGGTAGGTGCGGACTCATAATCTAAATCTCAATATTACAACAATTTGCCAGCCATGCCAATACGTCGTACAGAGGTGATTGTCTACTAAACATAAAAAAATTGCACAGTTAGTTAAATCAGATATATTCAATGAATAAGCCTACAGTTCATAATCCTACTTACTTTTATAAATATAATTCTTTACAGAATCGAGTGCCTAGTGTGGTTGCAACTCGCAGTATTCTTCTATAACATGAAATATGGCGGTGTGCCAGACAATGAAATAAAAATACGTGCTTCTCGCACCACTTCTACCAGAGCTCTCCCTTTCTTATTCAAACATAAGAGTAACATAATTGTGCTTTTGTTTTATCAGCGACACAGCGCTGCAGTTGTGTGCCATAGGCTTTATTTATTTGTCACTGATTATTTATTTAATTTATATTTCGCGTTTCCGCGGAAACTCACGCTCGGCATGCAAATGTGCCTTTATAATGTGAAGGCCAAAACCGGTCGCGGACTTAAATAAAGTACGTATCTGCAACTGGAGTGGCATTTCGTTGGTTAAAGGAAAACTACTACCACGTGTTATACTCACTGCTCGGTCTCTTGAAATATTACCACTTGTAAGCCTCTGTTACTCTGATTTATGCCAACAGCATTAGATCCATTATATACTAGTTTATGATGTCCCTCTTATGCCGATGCCTATAAAGCGAATAATTTTCTCTTTCGGAATCACTATGGTGTGACATGTTCGAGATACAAGTCCTTTTCTTCAAATAACAATAATTCTGGTATTTCTCTAAGCGAGACGATCGATAGCGCTCTTCGTGAAAGGGTATAAGTGAAACGCGAATCGTGTTCCGCATCCCGTCCAGTTTTAAACCTGTCAATATTGTGATTGGGCTCTACGAGTATATAAACGTGCTTACTTATTCACTTTAAATTTCATGAGCATCAGGAATGAAGTGACAGCGTGAACATTTATTTGTTCCAGCAGCTGGAGCGTAGGATGTAAATCACAAGTGCTGCTACTGTGATGAAAAGCGGAAAAAGCTGCGACCGTCGGCCGCTAATGAAAATGCGTGCGCCTGCCACACTAGAATTTTTCGCTGACACAGCCAGACCGATTTCACGCATCGCGCATAGGTTCCTCTTCAGCGCCAAGTGAAATTGAATAACTGTTGGCGTCGATATTCACTGTTGCTACAATTGCACTTTTCCTGCGAATCCTGTTTCTCAAATAAGCTGAGTTCCCTTTTACGTTGGTTAGTGCTTACAGCAGAAAAATTCAGAGATGGTAGAAGGGTGAAAAATGCAGAGGGGCCTAACTATAAACGAAAAATACCATATGGAGCAGTAATATCTGTTAGTAACTACTGCAGATCAAACTGTAATAGGAAATTAACTCAAAAGGTAACTGAAACGATTGTACCGAGCAGAAGCATTAAAAGTATGCAATGGTAAAGCTATAAACTTAGGTACGTTGGTTGTAAGATGAGATACAACCGCAGTTGTTGAATAACTTTGATAAACTAGAATATCGAGCTACCATTAAATTTTGCATATTCTATCGCTTTTGGGATTTTGAAAATATAGTATAAACTTAGCATTAATGTTCGCACCTCAGTCACGATCCTCATGGACCATCGAATGAGCTTCATTTTTATGTTCACAGTTCCTTGTGTACAAATTTCTATATAAAAAATTAATAAGCATTTGGTTAATTCTAAGTTTTAGGACAGGTAGGGATCAACACAAAGTCGTCCAGATCCTGTCCACACCCCTACGTCTTGTGCAAATTAACTCGATTACCCACCACACCCTTAATATACGAGAAATATCGTTACGTTCTATGATTTCGAAAGAAATTAGGCTAACTCTGCTGGAGAAACTGTTTTTAACCACACTGTTGATATACTGTTAGAGATGTAAATGTTATCTCAGAACATGATACATTGCCAATAGCGATTTTTAGAAACAACAGCGAATTTAGACATATTTGATATGTGATATACTGTGTATTATTATTGATCCAGGTCCACTGTTAAAAAATCTATTGATAATGAAAAACTCGTTTAAATTACGTGAATTCAGATGATGAGAATCAGCCTCTGCCTTACTCGTGTAAATAGAACAGCAGCAAAGCCGTCCGCTGTGGCCGAGCGGTTCTAGGCGCTTCAGTTTGGGACCACTTGGCTGCTATGGTTGCTGGTTCCAATTCTGCCTCGGACATGGATGTAGGTGATGTCCTTAGGTTAGTTTGGTTTAAGTAGTGCTACGTCCAGGGGACTGATGACCTCATATGTTAAGTCCCATAGTGCTTAGAGCCATTTGAACCATTTACCACAATACCAAGCGCTCTTTTCTGTATCTATGACAAAGCTACAGTACAAAGAATTCAAAAATATTTCCAATGAATTACGTTCAAATCACATGTCTACTGCCAAAAACAAGGACAGGTAATACAACAAATAAAACAGAGGAGGTTCGAACGTATGAGACGAGTCTCGGGCGAAAATAAAGCTGTGATGATTGGTAATGAGTCGTGCTTGGTTATGGCAGTCGGTAGAGCACTTGCCCCCAAATAGGCAGAAAGTTGTCAGGTTTGAGACTCTGTCCGGCACATAGTTTTGATCAGCCAGGAAGTTTAAAGAAAATATGATCTCTGAGGGGAAAAATTTGGGACCTGTGAAAACAATGCCATAATCGTAATGGCTAGTGTCGTCTGTGTAACTTGTCATAAGTTATCCAACAGAAGGACGAAAAGACTATCAGGAAAGACCAATTGACAAGCACACAACAAAATGATAAATATAGAGGGTGTTCCAGAAGTATTTCCTTGATTACAGACACGCATGAGGCTGAAAATGTGACCCGTGGGCACAAACCGTTTACCTTGAAGTGAAGGTAACATATTCCTGTTTTTGTGTACGTACACATTTAAAATTTTGGATGTGCGATCAATGCGTTGGCCAAAATCTCGTGATGAATGGATGTTATGTCTTAAGTAATGCTGCAACGTAATGCCATTCACCGGCGTCTGGTAAACCCAGTCCTTGACATAACCCCAAAAGGGTAGAAATCCAGCGGTGTTATATCCGATGATCACGAACGCCAGTTGATGGGACCACTAGACCCAATCAACCTTCGTGGAAGGTATCCAAATGGGCACGAACATCCTCATCCTGTTGGAAAATTAAATCCAGAATGTTCTGAAACTCTGGCACATAAATTAACTGCAACATATCAAGAAGGGTATGGGCTACGATTGTCGTTTCACTGAAGAAGGAAGGTGCTACACTTTTTTCTTGCATAAGACCGGTCCAGGCGCTCTGCTGAAGACTGTCGACTGCCTGAAACACAGGCTGGGAATTCTGGGCCCCACAATATCCTAGCATTATGTCGGCTGACTACTTTCTACAAATGACATGTCGCCTGATCTTAGAAAGGGACACATTTCAGATATTCATCACCTTTCTCAACATCAGCCAGCATGGCAACAGCAAAGTCATAACGAGCACTGTGATGTGTTGGTTTGAGGGGACTGCACAATCTGGACTTCGTGCGCTCGGCAATGAAGTTGTTGACTTAGGATATGGTGCAATGGTTCCTTCTGAATCTGCAACTCGCGTGAGGCTCTGCGGAATGACTTCTTGGGGTTTTTCGCGGCGTTTCTCACTGTCTGAATAGTTTGGGCTCTACGTCCAGGCCTGCCTGTTCTAGGGATATGACAGACGCTCTCTGTTTCCTTAAACTTCACATACAACTTCTTGGCGCTCTCAACAACTGCGACTGTCTATGACATGATATCTTGAATTTCCTGTTGACTGATTCTAGTGACTGTGTCTTGCGGTACCAGAGGACACATTGGTCTCTTTCCTGGTTTGCGCGCGCTTTGTTTGCAAATGGCTACAGCATCGGTTGTTGTTACGTCACTGAGCCCTGTAACAAACAAAATAATGGTAAGTATCTACGTACACAAAAATCTGAATAAAGCACACTCAATTCAAGATATAAAGTATTTGTCAATGTTTCGAATTTTATGCCTTACTGAATGCTCGTAATCAGGGAAAGACTTCCGGGACATCTGGTATATGCAAAGAACATGGGCATCATGGACATTAAGGCTTGTGACATTACTGACATGGTTTTTAAACAACAGAATATGTCTGCTGGAAGAATCCAGTATTTCCTTACTGACATAGCGCTTCACGCATTTTTTTGTCTTAAGAAGAATAAACGGAGAAAAGTATGCGGTTTATCTGACAATTGTAGATACAAAAGGAGCGAAACCACTGTCCCTTCATTCTCTGAAGCCATGAAACCAGCTTGTGGTTAAATAATCTATGCTGACATACAAGTCATGGAACACACCACAGCTGAACCCTGGAAAACGCAAAATACATAGAAAGATCTATTTTCACGTTTAAGACACAATTGGCCGGCCGGCGTGGCCGAGCGGTTAAAGGCGCTACACTCTGGAACCGCACGACCGCTACGGTCGCAGGTTCGAATCCTGCCTCGGGCATGGATGTGTGTGATGTCCTTAGGTTAGTTAGGTTTAAGTAGTTCTAAGTTCTAGGGGACTTATGACCACAGCAGTTCAGTCCCATAGTGCTCAGAGCCATTTGAACCATTTTAAGACACATTTCTCGGTCTTCAGCGTGTTAGATAACAATATCATTACATACGGCATTTAACTTCACAAACATGTAATATAGTAAGCCGGAAGCTCAGTTGGGTTCACCAGCAACCCCCTACAAATGGTTCAAATGGCTCTGAGCACTATGGGACTTAATTTCTGAGGTCATCAGTCCCTTGACCTGAGAACTACTTAAACCTAAGTAACCTAAGGACATCACACACATCCACGCCAGAGGCAGGATTCGAACCGGCGTCCGCAGCGGTCGGGCGGTTCCAGACTGTAGCACTTAGAACCGCTAGGCCACCCCGGCCAGCCAACCCCCTACAAGGCCGATTTTTTAATGAATCGGACTGCCACGTATGAAATAGTTCCGTTATAGGGAAAGCTGGTTTTTCGCTTATTTCAGTGTTTATGACGTCATGTGCCCTGAACTGCGCGTCGTACAGCGATATGATTTTGCAGATACATTCATTGGTATATGTGCATACTGTTTCCACTGTGCGTTGTGAGTGGAGATAGTAGTAAAGAAGTAATAAATTGAAACGTTATGCATGCTGCTGAAGTTTTACCAAAACGTAATAAGTGATAATCTTTTTCCTGCCGTTGCTTTGTGGTGACGTGCCCGGGAGAAATAGCTTTGAACTTACGCGTACAATTTGTTGGAAATCCTTAAGTGCTCTCATTCTCAAGTACTACATGAGTATAGTGTAGATAATTAAGCACTGTGAATTATGCTTCATCAAGACATATATACCGTTTCCAGTTTAAATACTTGTTTTATTGAGTTAAACCGTTAACACAAGTTTATAATTCTTAATGCATGTATTATGACAGCATTTTAAATTCTTAAATTCGGTCTATAAATACAAGAAGTGGTGATAATCAAACTTTTTGCCACTGCAACACGTTAGGTAGGCAACCAGCGACTGGTCTTACGTCAACATTGTAACCAGTCAGTAAAGAGAAGAGTTAAATACATAGCACTAAGCACTGTGGCACTAAGGTTCTGAGATAATCAGTCCCCTAGACTTAGAACTACTTAAACTTAACTAACCTAAGGACGCCTCACACGTCCATGCCCGAGGAAGGATTCGAACCTGCGACCGTAGCAGCAACGCGGTTCCGGACTGAAGCGCCTAGAACCGTTCGGTCACAAAAGGCTGGCACTTGAATACACTATATTCTATAAGGTACTGCAGAGATTAGGAAATACCATTATGATCCAAGGCTCATCGACAGGAAAGTCCTCATGCTCACCTCCAAGAACTAAAGAGGGCAAATGACTGTGACAAACGGCCAACGAACGCAGGGCCCGAATGGTTCCCGGTGTGAGGTTTCCCAGTCTGCCAAATGCGAACAATCAGTTCAGTGGAAAATCAGCTGGTGGAGGTGTAGGCTTCCTCACCTCAAAAGCTGGAAGAACTCTTCACGAGTCGAAAGCTCAGGAAGTGGAAGGCAAGGGGAAACCACCATGCTAATGATTCGCAGTTTCGTTTCATTAGAGTGATGATTATGAAGCATAGGGGAGGCTGAGGAAGGTAGACCTATTTTTCTTCTTGATTTCTTCCAGCCTGTATTCTGAAATTTTCCACTGTCCTTTTTATGTGGAAACGTTGGTACATTACAAAACGAAATTTTCACTCTGCAGCGGAGTGTGCGCTGATATGAAACTTCCTGGCACATTAAAACTGTGTGCCGGACCGAGACTCGAACACGGGACCTTTGCCTTTCACGGGCAAGTGCTTGCTTTAACTGTCAGAAGTAAAGCTGTGAGGGCGGGGCGTGAGTTATGCTTGGGTAGCTCACATGGCGCAGCACTTGCTCGCGAAAGGCAAAGGTCAACAGTTCGAGTCTCAATTCGGCTCACAGTTTTAATCTGCCAGGAGGATTCGTTTTTACATTGTTCCAGTACTTCTACACTTAAGTAATTACGCTGTTTCACTGATAGTCTGCTCATAAAAAAAACAATGTAGTAATGGTACCTGGGATAACCTATCCAACCCATGGGGTAAGTTGGCTCTGCAGTTGGGCAAGCTGGCCCATATGATTTTATGATTCAGTTATTTAAGACATTGGTTATTTAATTGAAAATATAGGGACTTGAATACTCACAGTTTATTTAATATAAAGTCTGGTAGCTTTTAGACAAAAACTGTTATCATAAATTGTGTTATCATTGTTACAATAACAGTTTTACAGAAAACCATGGCCGGCCACTGTGGCCGAACGGTTCTAGGCACTTCAGTCTGGAACCGGGCCACCGCTACGGTCGCAGGTTAGAGTCTTGCATGGATGTGTGTGATGTCCTTGGGATAGTTATGTTTAAGTAGTTCTAAGTTCTAGGGGACTGATGACCTCAGAGGTTAAGTCCCATAGTGCTCAGAGCCATTTGAACCTTTTTCTTAGAGAACCATGTCAAGATCCTTTATCAGTCTAATTGCCTGAAAGGATCTTCACAGTTCAAACATTCATGAAAGAGTCCTTTCACATGACACTTGTACCGCCGCTTACAACTAGTGCATTGAATCCGTTTGACAGCTGGAATGTTGTGCGGAAGTGGTCTAAGACACCTATGACAGAGCGCACCTAATCCTCACCTCATTCATCTTGAAGAACCTTCTTCCGAATGCTTCTTTCTTTCTACGTTTTGTTTGATGATCCCTACGACGACTAGAGTCACTTTACGCAAAACATCAGTATTTCTCTTTAAAATGTGCTCTCTTCTGTCTTTGGAGGCCTGTTCGTGGTGTATTGCGTCCTCCAATAGACTGTGGACTGTGTGTCAGCATCGCTTAACTTCGTTGTTTCTTTGCTGTCATTTTTTTTGTCACGATTTATCAAAGGGCCTGGCTTCTTCAGGCTTTCGTAAGCGTGGCTATTCACGCGATATGAAGCTTAACTTAATAGGCATTGTTACTGACATCATAGGTCTGTCATTATGTTCTTGAGCAGTAGAACGGCCAGCTTCAGCAATCAAAACGCAACCAGCAGCATTAGGATCAAGTCAATTTGCTATCTACGAAGGCAGGAAAACAATATCTGTGAAAACGTCCTGTTACTTTGAATCAAGCCAGTATGTTTTTGGGCGTTATTGCATTTTGTACTGAAATTGTCACAACGCTTGGTAGGTCGTATAATCTCAGTTGTCGATTGCTTGCTGTCACCCATGCACCGGACCCTGGGTTTACAAACTTTTTACAAACTTCTTAAAGGCCCTTTTAAACACTTCGAATTAAGGGTTGTAGTTTGTGACTTCAATGAAGCGGGAAAGGCAGAACTGTGACACCATTTTTCCTGCACAAATCTAGGACTTCTGCTCATAAATGGAAACTGTGGTGGTCAATTAATGCCAACGAAGGATGGTCTTTCGAACATTGAATATGTCACAAAAAAATGCTACATATATTTTAAGAAGCTAGTTTCTGCCATCCAGCCTGAGGGATGGGCAATACCATTGCTCCAAACAGGATCATCTCTGCTAAAATGGGACTTGACGTTTACACTATAGTAATTGAAAAATGGCAGCACGGTCTTCCCAGTTGCATAAATGCCCAAATCATAGTGATGAATGATCCTCCTTCAGCAGTTGTCACCCGCACTTTTTCACTAACCCCGTTCGAGCTACTATCCTGTCGGGCCATTGGACTGTAGTGATTCCGGTTAAATTACGTTCGAGACTTCACCGGGCATCAGATTTAGTCTTATCAAAACATTGTACAGGTCGTCAGAAACAAGAATGTGTTGTGTTCGTTGATGCTGCTACATCGTACCCAACCAGTTGCCTGAGGCGTTCGAATGTAAAGTGTTCGATGTCGTTTCAGAAATCCTGAAAACGAATCAGGTACGACCATTCCAAAGTCAGTCCAAGATCGCAGTATTTTGCGTTGACAAGCTACTGTTATAGGTGTAGCCGAATCGTCGAACATATTTTGGTGAAACGACCAAGTATGTCTCACAAGCTTCAGAAAGTTGCTCTTCAAGCAAAGTTTCTTGTTCGTGTTCAAATACCTGGACACGTGGATTTGTCTTAGCTATATAGTTACCATATCAATAATAACTGAATAAATAGCTTTCAGAAAATTACTAGCGAACCTGGTTTCATACATTCCTTCCGTTAATTTGATGTTATTATTACAGTAGCTAAAATATTATGTACAACACTACAATACAAAGGAGAATGTTACCTGAAATATTTTTGCGAAGGCAAATCTATCCCAGAATTCTGCTGGCGTTTCAGAAGTTTCGAACTCTTTGAATTTTTTGCAGTATCTCTCAAACGTTTTTCTAGGTGTGTTAAACTCTCTGCTCGCTTGCGTAATTGATTTTTCAATCGATTTCACTTCTGTCACTGTTAAACTCATAGTTGTATCAGAAACATGGCATATTTCTATTTTCTGTTGATAGCTTCGAACCATCCCAAAAACAAAACGGCAGAACGACGATGAGTAAAACTATGACTACATTCTAAGATAAACGTGGATTTGATATTTCAAAATGCACATGTATTTGACACATCAAAATATATGTCAGTAATGTCCCGTAAGTAATAATTTCGAATTTATTTTACTACGGTTTAATTGAGTACATGGCGACAAGTCATTTGCTTTGGAAGCAAAGAAAATGGAAAAAATAAATAAAATATCGAATATTGTTATCAGTTTAAAAGCAATTCAGTACACAATTTGCTTACATAAAGGTTGCATTGAATATGATCTAGCTTTTGAGTACGTTGGAATTATATTAATTCATTTACGAAGACTTGTTTCGTGAGACCGACACTTTCGAACACACAACAAAATATCTTGATGAAGCAAAATTTACTTTCAGTAACAACACAATATAAAACGCATGCAGCACGTCGGTCGAAATATAATCGCGCTAGTTCGTTTGTGGAAAGGCGACGGCATTGTTGCTAAGAACCTCTTTGGTCGATGGCGCATTCTAACTGCAGTTTAACGAAATAACACCAATTAGCCACCATCGTGCCCCTATGGCCACCCTGCCCGGGTCTCTCTTAGTTTTGTTGCAAGATTGCAAACTAGTTCCCCGATCGGATTTTTGGAAGCGGACAGAAGAAGTTTCCGCTTCCAATAAAATGAAGGTTATGTAGGATAAAAGAATGGCAACAAGGTATGGTCGAACACTTCTGAGACGCGGCAAGCTGGAGATCTTCCAGCTGGAAATGAAAAGGATCAGACCTACTTCGAGCGATAGAGATGAGATGGCCAGATGCGGAAGACTTTTGGAGTGGCCAATACAGAGTTATACAGATGAAGAGTATAGTGGAGCAACCTGTCAAACGTAGGGTAGGAACGATCGGTCGGTAACAGCTGTGAGCACAGCAGGACGGAATCAAGAAGATTAATAGTTGCGCAACTGGACACAAAAACCGCCCAATGCAGCGATAATTCAGGACCACATGCCGACATCAACCTAAGATGAAGAAGAATAGCAAGGAGTTTACAGTGAGATAAAAATAGCTACAAACTTAGTTGAAGGGCAGGACAACATTGCCTTTATGGGAAATTAGAATGCATCGGTGGGAGAAGGAATAGATGGTTACGTAGTGGGACCTTTAGGGCTTGGAGAAAGTAATAAATAGGGACACAGGGTAGTGGAACATCAACATCTCGTTTCAACACCATCCACGAAGAATGTACTCACCGGAGGCCCCTGAAGATAGGAAGAGATATCAGACCGACTCCGTCCTAGTTAAACAAAGATTCAAAAATTAAGACGCTACCCAGGCCCAGACATTCATAGTGAACATGACATATAGATAGGAGAATGTGACAAAAAATTCTAAAAACTTAAGAGAACAGCCTGAGATAAATTGGATCTGAGTTGACTAAAGAACAACCATACAAGAATCAAATAAACATGGCTACAGTTGTGAGGGACAGCAGAAATGTTTAAAATAGATGCAAGTCCTTGAAAAGTTACGGCCTTTGAGAAAAAAAATAAAGTTCTTTGGAATAGAAGGCAAAGCATAAAAAAATGTCTACAGATAGCATAATACAAAAAAAATGAAGAGTTATGCTGAAACAACACTGAAGAAGGAGACAAGCAATAAAGAGCACTGAGTAATCAAATCAACCGATGGTCCAAAAAGGCTAAGCAACACTTCTTGGCCGGCCGAAGTGGCCGAGTGGTTCTAGGCGCTACAGTTTCGAACCGCGTGACCGCTACGGTCGCAGATTCGAATCCTGCCTCGGGCATGGATGTGTGTATGTCCTTAGGTTAGTTAGGTTTAAGTAGTTCTAAGTTCTAGAGGACTGATGACCTCGGAAGTTAAGTCCCATAGTGCTCAGAGCCATTTCAACCACAGTTCTTGGTGGACCAATGTGAAGAGGTGAATCATGTGAGGATGGTAGGACCTGCGCTGTGCCTGTAAATCTGATAACACACGAATAAATTGCAGTGGTGCCAAAATGATTTTGGAATAGTATCATATGGGCAAACAGATAGCAGAAAGATAGAAACAATACGTACAAAGTTTTTTAATACGTACAAAAACTATAAACGGGAATTAATGGTGATTTAGGACTGAAGGACGCTGGGAAAGCCGATGTGGAAGGCGAGGGAGTTTCGCGGCGAGTTTGAACTTATGATTAGGCAGCTAAAACCTGGAAAAGCCACTGGAGTTGATGTTCCAACAGAACTCACTTAGGCCGCTGGAGAACACACACGTGAAGAACTGATCCGCCTCATACAAGTTATAAGTGAAACTGGGGAGCTCCCAACAGACTTTAAAAGAGATGCCTCAGTGATAAAACCAAAGAAAGCATCTGCAAGCAGACGTTAACAATATAGGACCTTCAGCCTGGTATCACACAATTCCAAGAGCTTCAACGCTATAATTCTAAGGCGGATAGAGGGCAGTATAGATGCAGTGATCACTGACGACTACTTTAACTTTAGAAGAGGTGAAGGCACATGAGAAGCAATTCTCGGCTTGTGATCAGTTCTTGAGAGAGGACTACAGATTGTTGAAGACACAAATTTTCGTTTTAAGGACTCAGAAAAAACTTTTGACAGGGTAGACTGGCGTTAGTTTTTTAAGATTCTAGTAGAAAGTGCCTTAAAGAATAATGGCAGAAGGGTGATGAAGAGACACTGTGGAGAAGCGGTGGCTGCGATTACGCGTTGAGAACATCAAGAAGTTGCTACTTTATGTTACTTTAAGTGTACTGATGGGCGTCTTGCTCTCTGCAGCCTTGTTAAATAGCTACATTCAGAGGGCAATAAATGAAGTTAGGTAAAAACTAGGAGCTACAGGAGCAGTTAAAATTCGTGGTACCAGAACAGACATGCTGGAATTTGCTGGCAACATCGCAGAGTTTAGTGAATATGCAGAACCAGTATAAACAATGGTGGTCCACACAGAAACCACACTCAGCTCATCCTATAGTATGAAAATTAGCAAAGATTAAACAAAAATATTAGTGGTGAGCAGACAAAACATAGTTGCCAATTCCTCACTTAGCAGTGAGTGATTGGAGAACGTCGATTTCTTTACCTACCTAGGGAGTGCATAACGACAGATGGAAGATCAAAGAAGGAGACTTCAATCCGAATGCACCACGTAGAATCTGCTTTTAACAAAATAGCCTTTTACCTCCAGCAACAAAGACTAACATCTCCGAAAAGACCGCGTAGAGACTTTTATGTGGAGAGTGCTGCTTTACGGAAGTGAAATATAGTCCTTCGAAGTAGCAGAAAATCAGAAAATTACAGCCTTCAAGATATGGTGCTACACCATAACCTCAACATTTTCTGGGTACACGAGATAGCAAACTAGGTGAGTGAAGGGAAGCCTTTTTCTGAAGGTCATCAACAGAGAAGGGACACATGGGTCCGCCAACCGCTAAGACACGACAGTATCATTAAAAGTGTCACTGAAGGGACAACAGAACGGGAGAGTAGAAGAGGCAGGCCGAGACTAGAATACATCAGTCACATAATGGTGGATACCGAGCTGCACCACGTACACCGTTCTCTGGAGGAAGGCCGAAGGCAGAAATGCATTGCGAGCTGCTGCTAAGCAGCCTCACGGTTGAAGACTTAAGAAAAAGAAGCAATGCAGTGTGAACTCCTAACAATTAGTACAAACCGTTCAAACAGGTTCAAGCTTAGTAGCGAGCTGATAAGGAAAGTATATAATCTGAGCACGGACGAAGGTGATATCCTTCTAGCAACGATACCACTGATAAATCCAGTTACACAAGCTGCTTTTACACAGGGCAGATTCATATGGCCCAGCGCCTGAGTGGGAGCATCTGGGAAACGGAGGAGCTGGGCCGCTATTCGTGTGCTGACGAGCTGCTGGATGTCCACGCCTCGTGACAGAACGAGTATGTGGAAGAGTTGCCCGTCCAGGGAAGCAATATAGGAGGCGTTCTGTCACACAACTGGCGACGTAGTGCAATGTTGGTGCAGCCAGAAGTGTTTCTGAGCACACCGTTCAGCGAACATTGTTGAACATTGGCCAATAGAAGAGCCAAGTGTTCCCCAGTTGACCTAACGACGTCGTCATTTACGACTGCAGTGGTCATAAGACATCAACGTTAGATCATGGATCCTTAGAAATGTGTCGGGTGGCCCGATGAAACACGTTGTCATCCAGGCGAAAGACCGCTCGATGCATTCACCAGACTACGGACGCAGGCCGGTTGGTGCAGTCTGGGGGACATTCCCCTTGAGCCGGCCGAAGTGGCCGTGCGGTTAAAGGCGCTGCAGTCTGGAGCGGCAAGACCGCTACGGTCGCAGGTTCGAATCCTGCCTCGAACATGGATGTTTGTGATGTCCTTAGGTTAGTTAGGTTTAACTAGTTCTAAGTTCTAGGGAACTAATGGCCTCAGCAGTTGAATCCCATAGTGCTCAGAGCCATTTGAACCATTTGAGCCATTCCCCTTGGGTTCCATGGGTCATGTGGTAGCACTCGAAAGCACCATAAAAGCTGTCAATGAAGTTCTTCTGGGCTGTTGACTTCTTTGTCAATATATAAAATTGTCCAACGTTTCGGCCACTATTGCAAGTGGCCTTCCTCAGGGCTACTGCCGAGCTAGTGCTGATTCAGCTCAGCTCTAGTCCTGAGGAAGGTCACTTGCAGTAGTGGCCGAAACGTTGGACAGTTTTATGTATTGACAATGCGGTCGACACTCCAGAATAATTTTATTAACAGTGACACCGATGGCGGAAGCCTACGCTTACATTCGCCATACGACTGTGTACAGCTTCAGCGCTATTACGGACCATCTGCATCCATCCTGCTTGATGTCTTCCCCAACGGTGATGGCGTCTTCCTGCCGAATAAGCTGTCTGTCTCACAAAGCCACAATATTGTGCTGCAGTGACTGGAGGACAATGAGGGTGAACACACGTTGGTATCTCTGCCATCAAATACGTGTGATCTGAAATCGATGGGACACATCTGGGACTAGATCGGGGCTCACTAACCACCGGCCTGTAATTTACGGGAATTGCGTGACTGTTGGTTGACACCTGTTGCCACATACATCAGGATATCTGCAGAGGGGCTGTCGAATCCACGCCACGCCGAATCGCTTGTGTATTGCGTTCCGAAGATGAACCAACACGCTGTGATTATAACATTTTGGTTCATAACTGTGTATTGACTTAAGAAGCATGAAGCCACGTAGGATAAGAGAGCGGTAAAACCATATACTAAGTCTACATCTTCGCTTACGCCGTTTTCTCTTGAAGTTCGAGACTTTTTTGTGAAAACCTTACAAAAAATTTACGATTCCATGTTTTGGTCATCTATCGGGTTGCATACGAATCCCGCGGTGGATGTACTGGATGTTTTTAAGATCCATGAATGAATCCTGTTTCGCACTTGATCTTATTTCCGAAAGTGCTGGTCAGCCAGGCCATGATCCAATGATAAAAAAAAGTAATCAGAGGGAGCAGTATCTAGAAAATACGGCAGAACTTCCTCTTTCAACGATTCCTAGCATGTTTTGACGGGTTGTCAGACATGGAGTCGAGTTTTCTTATGCTGAAAATTCACCTTTTCATGCCTATCGCTGAATTATGGCTATCTGTCTTTCTGTGCTCGGTTCAAACGCATAAATTGCTTTCGATAATAATATCCTGCGATTGGTTTCGTCGGTTTCGATAGCTTCTCTTCCAACGCCATGCCTTTATTCGACGTCAAAATCTCCTTTCTTGGAAGGTTAAAGGCATTCTCTGCACTTTTTTTCAGTAATACGAGAATCACAGTTGGTTATGCCTAGCATTTTATGAGCCTCAGCCGAGAGATTTCTTCTTGCTTCAGCAGCATTTTAAAGTTACCGCAAATTACGCGAAATGGGTCATCAGTTGACATATTCAATAGAGGAAAACTTTATGATGCTATCACGAATAAGCTAATGTTTTGATGGCGTTAATATGCCTAAGCTTATGGTACTTACAATCTTCCACGTGCACAACCACTTGCCGCTACAGCCATCTATTTGCCAAGCGGCGGAATTAAATTTGTAGATGTAATACATTTATGTATCCTGAACTTAACAACTAAGCTATTCGTGTCTGATGATGATGACGTGGAACCAATTTAGACGTCTCGCACAACATTGGCTGAGATTTTACGTTCACTGTCGATATGTAAACGCCGCCCTTTCCTCAAAGAGTTTGTCTTTCTATCTCAGTGGAAATCATTTTGAAAGACTCTGTAGATGTAATAGCATTCGGGCCGTTAGGCCACAATGGCCACATTAACACGTTAGAGACGACAAACCACAGTGGAGGCGAAGATATTACTGTACAAATTGCTTCCAAAGTGGTGACGAAGTGTTGGACATTGACATCTATAGCGTATTTAGACTGCAGTTCCTGACAGGGTTCCATATCCTCACTTCATTTCTCAAGAGATCCCCCTACAACCCCTCGAAATGTATCATTATCTTTTCGTTATAATTTACTATAACCTAAATAAATTTTGAAAGAACTCTTGTCAACATACAAAACACACTCTCTACTTAAAATCCTCTACATGTCGATTTATGGGTAAAGAGGACTTGCAATGAACAACTGCAAAAATATAATGCTATCGTAGAGGACAAATGGTTATTTTTAGGAAATACCGTGCGAAATTGTGATTTAGTGTGTTTAAGTGCTCGATGCGCCAGCCTCACAGCAAACGGCGGAATAAGGGGTGTTTGGTCGGGTTGTTTGGGGAAACAGGCCTGACAGCGAGGTCATCGGTCTCATCGGATTAGGGAAGGATGGGGAAGGAAGTCGGCCATGCCCTTTGAAAGGAATCATCCCGGTACTTGCCTGGAGCGATTTAGGGAAATCACGGAAAACTTAAATCAGGATGGCCTGACGCAGGATTGAACCGTTGTCCCCCAAATGCAAGTCCAGTGTCTAACCACAGCGCCACCTCGCTCGGAATGGCGGACGAAGGCTAGCCGATGCGTTATGCAGGTGATACAGTTTTGCAACAAGTATCGGTATGCATGTATGTACACGGCAGCAATAAGAATGCAGCATTAGCAGAATTACACAGGCGCGGGCTGCGTGTGGCACAGCTGCGTTAGCCATCTCATCAACAACCTTCTAATAAACACGCCACCCTGTAACTGGCAGATTCAGCAGTGGCCTGCACTATTTAAAGGCATCAGAGGTGGGCGTCGGCATTCGGTTCGACCTATTGGGCGTTCGGTCGCTGTCACATCGTCGTCATCAGTGACGCTGTCCCCAAAGACCGGCCGGAGGTAGGCGTTGTCCGCAGCTGCACCGGCGACTCCCGGCGTCGTCACGAGCTGCCGCGTCTGCAGGAGTCGAGCGGGCTGGGCCTCATGCCGCTAACCTCCTGCCACCTGCACAGCCGCTGACCAAGTGTGGCCTCGCGTTATCCAGACTGCGTGCATCAGCTCGTCTCCACCATGACACGAGAGGTGGGGCTGAGCTACCAGAAAATGTATTGGAAGAACTAACAATGAAGAGGAAGATTGCTCAAAACAGCCACCTTCTTCTACCCAGCTATTCCCTACAACACCAACCATGTCACCCGCTCCGGTCATCCTTATTACAAGTGGTGTCAGTTGGGAAACCTGCGCATCACACACTCCTCTTACAATCGGTGACAGTAGTGGTGTTCTCCCAGAATTTGGAGGAAATTGTGGCTGATAATCGACGAGGATATGTGGTTCCTCAGAAGGGCAACAATGGATCAGCAGCTCCTGCTACATGACAAGTAAGTGGCAATTTTTGGTTTGGTGGTTTGTCTGAACCTGTAGCATAGTCCGTCTTCCTGTTGCTCTTTCTGGGCTTACTGTAGTCTTGATTCGATAGCTGGTAGTGATGGAGCAGTCTGTGTCAGCCGAGGTGGCTACTTGACTGACTGTCAGATTTAGAGACAGAGCTTGCTCGGTCTAAAGAAGTGAGTAAGGAACGGTTTCCTGTTAATGCAGTAATTCTTGACACTAACGCTGCGCCTTTGGTCACCCTTTTCTCGGGAAAAGCTGGGGAGGATGTTTTTGATTTTTTTAGAACCTTACCACAGCTGCTAAATCGGGTAATTGGTGTGCAGGAACACTTTTCCATGTGGCTAAGTTGAAAGTAACTTGGGATGCCAAAGCGTACGTTACATTCCATGAAGAATTAAGGGATGCTTGGACATTTGAAGTATTCAAAAAAGGGTTGCTGATAAGGTATCAGAGGAAAAATACGTCTAGATATTATCAGCTACAATTGAATAGAATGTATCAAAGGAGTAGGTAATCAATAGAAGCTTTTGTAGATCGAATTCGAGAAATTAATGTTAATACCTATGAGCTAACGGATTCCGATATGGTTAATGAAGCCATTGCGCAGGAAGCTGAGCAGAGGGCACTAGACTCATTTTTGCAGGGAATGCAACCCAAAACCTCCTGCAAGATTAGGATGGAATTCCCTAAGACTCTCCATGAGGCATTTGGAATCGCTTTGGCGTAAAAGGAAGATGAAGCAGTAACAAATGGCTCTGAGCACTATGGGACTTAACAGCTGTGGTCATCAGTCCCCTAGAACTTTGAACTACTTAAACCTAACTAACCTAAGGACATCACACACATCCATGCCCGAGGCAGTAATCGAATCTGCGACCGTAGCAGTCGCGCGGTTCCGGACTGCGCGCCTAGAACCGCGAGACCACCGCGGCCGGCGAAGCAGTAACAAAGACGCGGGACAGGAAAGCAGTGTTTAATGCAGAAATAAAATGTTTCAGATGTGGTCGTATGTGACACATTAGATGCGATTGCAAGGAAGTGCAGTGCAGGAAATGCAGACGTTGGGGTCATATGGAGCGTAATTGCAATGGTTCCTGGCAGAAACACGATAGGAAACCGCAAGATGGGCCTCACTCCCCTCAGTTGGGGGTGATGTGTCTATTGTGCAACAGCCCTGGTAAGGATTAATACTAGTGCAGAAACTGTGGCAGACTTTTTTCTGACCGGCGTGGTGATGGGAGTCCGTGTAAATTACCGGATCTCAGGTAACCTTGGCGAGTAGAAATGTACTCGGTAAAGCAGAATTAAAACCACCACGCTGGGCGTTAAGTGGCGTGGGTGGGGGACAGGTGAAGTCACTCGGATCAGCGGTGTTAAACTTCCGAGTGGAAATGAGGAACTCCAGGTGAAGGTAGAAGTTCTTCCAGTTGTTGGCAGCAGCTAAGATGTCATACTTGGATTGGATTTCCTAGTTGCGCATCACGCAAAAGTTAACCTGGAATGGCGTACGGTAGAACTGGACGGAATACAATTTCGCCTAGGTTCTGAGGCTGGAAAACCATAACTGTCGCAAGGAACCGCCCAGAGGTTGGTGGACCACCTAAACTGCATAGTTTAGGGTTAACTCGCGGGATACTATACCGATGGGTACAGGGAAAATAAATCTGGGCTGATGTTGGAGCTACCGTGCCGGTAAATTCGTTGTGTTTCGTTGAACCTTTGTCTGAGAATGAGCAATTGGATAAAATGAGATGTTTTACGCGCCGTAGCGTGTCCTACATACGGGAGATAGAAGGAAAAAAGGTTGTGCGTGTCAGTATTGATAATTTTGGCCTTGAAGAGGTGCAGGTAGCACAGGGTACCGTAATAGCGAATATGGAGATAATAGGGGAAGATGAACTGGATAAGGATTTCGCAGCAGATTACACAATGCCACGAGAGTCTGTCAGGTGGTCCTCAGTGAGGGGTAAAGTAGCACATTTAGAAGCGCAAGACAGAGAAGTCATGGAGAACCTTTTGACGGAATATAAAGAGTTATTTAATTCTCATGGCCCACTGCCCGCCACACCATTAGTTCAGCATTACATCCCCACTAGGAATGAAGCACCGGTGTACAAACGTCCGTATCGTGTTCCAAAAAGCTTACAGCCTGTCATGGAAGAATTTATTAATCAGCAGCAGCTTAGGGATGGGATAATAGAAACCATTAGTAGTCCCTGGTACGCTCCTGTCGTAATAGTCGGTAAAAAATCACCGTATGGAGGCAAGGCATATCGTTTTTGTTGTGATCATCGTTTTCTGAATCAAAACACTGTATCAGATGCATACCCAATGCCTAATATCACTGAAACTCTAGATAATTTTGGGTCAGTGTCTGTACTTCACGACCTTGGATCTTCGAAGCGGGTACCACTAGTTGGAGGTCGCCCCTGAAGACCTGCTGAAGATAGCTATTTCAACACCTGCAGGTCATTTTTAGTATCAGCGAATGCCTTTCGAACTCAAAAATGCTCCGGCAACCTTCCAACGGTTACTAGATAGTGTGTTACGAGGGCTGAAACCTAATCAGTGTATGGTATATTTGGACGACATAATTGTTTTCGCAAGAAGATCATCTGAAAGCAGCGCGGTGAACTCTTCATGTGGAAAAACGTCATTTTTTGTTGCAAGAAGTCCGTTATTTGGGTCATATTGTAGAACAGGAGGGTGTCGCACGGATCCCAAACTTGTAGAGGAGGTAATGAATTTTCCGACACCTACAAAAGTAAAAGAGTTGCAGTTTTGTTTAGGTCTCGCCATTTTCACAGTAGGTATACTCCAAAATATGCGGAAATTGCAAGTCCCCTCACGCAGTTGTTGAAGAAGGGAGCAAAATTTCACTGGCCAGCAGAATGCGAAGAGGCTTTTCAAAAGTTAAAAAATTTGTTACTATCTATTCCAGTTTTGGATTTTCCAGATTTTAGTAAACAGTTTATATTATCTTCTGACTCCAGCAATTTTGCTTTGGGTATTGTATTATCTCAGCAAATAGATGGCAGGAACACCCAATAGCATATGCTTCCAGACAGCTAAACAATGCAGAAAAAATTACTTAACAATCCAGAAGGAGTTATTGGCATTAGTTTTCGGAATAACCTATTTCTGTTGTTATTTGTATGGACGACGTTTCAAGGTGATTGCTGACCATGCAGCACTTACATGGTTGTTAGGGCTTAAAGACCCAACGAGTAGATTTACCAAGTGGGCTTTGCTTCTCAGTGAGTACGATTTTGAAGTGGTTCATCAACCGGGTAAATCGCACAGAAACGCGGGTGGTATGAATCGTAAAGTATGCGCCATGGAATGCACAGGAAGAAATGAGAATGAATGGAAGGAGGCACAAACGGCTGACACAGATTGTCAACGATTTACCTTGCAGGGAAAGTTCGTCGTGGAAGACGGGATATTGTACTGTAAAACTAGGAACGGTCCATTCGTAGTCCTACCAGAAAAATTCCGAAGCGAAATTTTAGGGCAAGCACACGATTCAATGTTTTCTGGTCATTCGGGTCGAAGAGCAACAGAAAGGGGAGTAGCACCAAGTTATTGGTGGTCAACGCGTAGGCAAGATGTCGATCTGTAAGTAAAAAACTGCATTCCGTGTGCTCAACGGCCGGAATTGACTCATCATAAAATTGTGTTGCAACTATTACAGGAAGTGGATAGACCTCTCCAATTACTGGGCATAGACGTCTTGGGACCATTTGTGCAAACACGACCGGGTAATCACTATGTTTTAACAATAATAGATCACTTTTCGTGGTATGTGTCTATGACAGATATTCCGGACCAGCGAGCCGAAACAGTGGCCACGCCGTGGTACATCAATGGATATTGAAATTCGGAACACCTGACATTATAATTACAGATCAAGGGTCAAACTTTGTGTCCGATTTGATGAAACAGTTATGCAAGTTGTTGCATGTAAAGAAAATGAGAACGAGCACATTACACCTGCAGGCTAATGATCGGACCGAGAGAGTTCATCGTATAATACCTAAAATATTAAGTTATTATGTAAACTCGCAACACAACAATTGGGATATCCTAT
Organism: Schistocerca americana; assembly: GCF_021461395.2. NCBI lineage: Eukaryota > Metazoa > Arthropoda > Insecta > Orthoptera > Acrididae > Schistocerca > Schistocerca americana. Next base: position 318,310,896 of record NC_060125.1, on the reverse strand, counting down.
TGGCGTTTGTAACCACAGTGTATAACTCAAAAGTGTATGAAAGTACGGGATTGTCTCCGTATGAAGTAGTGTTCGGTCGGAAGATGCCATCTCCGTTTGAATTGCTCAAGACCCCACCAGGAACCAATATTTCTGCTGTTAAGGATTTATCCACAAAGTTGAAAACAATCTGGCGGCAGGTGAAAAAATGAACACTAAAGCCTTAGAGAGACAGGAAAAGTTCACAATAGAAAGGCGGATTTACCCAAATTTCATGTAGGACATGGGTGATGATGACTAATCTGTTTGTGCCAAAAGGCAAAATGAAGAAATTTGTATTCCGTTATCAAGGTCCTTTCCAGATGATCGAAATGACATCGCCGGTGAATGTCAGATTACAGCTTCCAAATCGCCCTACTATTGTGCATGTGAGCTGAATTAGGCCTGTCAATGGGAATTTTGAGGAACTTCCTTCATTGTCTGCAGTAATTTCTAGTGGAGAGAATATTGAATCTAAGAAAAAGAATAAGAAAGCAGTAGATCAACAAGAGAACCAAGTGAACTGTCGAAGCGATCAGGCATGCTATTATGCTCTTAGGCCACGTGTAAAAAGGAAGAGCTAATGTGAGTTGTTTTTCTTTTAAGGCGTGATGTTCTGGTAAGACCAGCAGTTCCAGCATCACGGGTTGCGCTGAAGAGGGAAGAGGAAAACTGTGCACAATCTCTCAGCATAGTTATTCTGTTTCGCTGTTGCAACTTAGCTGAAGCCTTGAATTTACGTCCTATATCAAGTGTTGTTTTGGTCTTGCGACAAGGGACATAATTATGTCCGGACATCAATGGCCCTTAAGGATAGACTGTAATATTTGGGCGATTGAAGACGAAATCTGTAAATTAGACGTTACATGTAATGAACTTCATCCCATGGTGGCTAATCAGTCAAGGTTTAATGCCACATACGGGGAATATCAGCTACTACGATCAGCTTTTGTATGCTTACAAGCACAGTTGCGGCAAACTGCAGGGTTAACCCCGCAAGTCCACAGGAAAAGAGGATAATTAGACGCAGGTGGCCATATCATAAAAACTGTTTTTGTGACCCCTGAAGCGGAAGATTTAATGAAACGCTACAGCAGTTACAGGATTATGTGAATAGCAGCCAGGGAATGCTAGATCTTCACACAACCTAATTAGAGAGTTTGGAAAAAGATGTAGTTAATAATACGCGCCAATTGCGAGCTTTGCCCGCGCTCTGATATTCCACAATCAAGACTTGGGTATAATCAAGTACCGGTTGGATAACATCGGTTCACAGCTGATAATCGCTAAGCTGCTCTGTAGTATTACAGAAGCACGCATAAAAAGCCACGGAAGTACAGAAGGCTTTGTTGCATGCAATGCGCAGGCACTTAACCCCGGCACTGTTACCTTCGGAACAACTTCGGGAAGGATTACGGAAAGTTCAATCAGGACTGCCCGCATCCCTGGAGCTACTGACGATATTAACAGACGAACACTTATCTCTGTACTACAAAATGGCCACTGTTACCAGTACGCGGACAGGTACGCTGCTGAAAATTCATATCATAATACCATTAGCATGTAAGGATTGTAAATTTGAATGCTAGGCCTTGCATATGTATCCAGTGAAGTGAGAAATTTTGCAGAAATTCGTACAATTAACCATATGGGAAACACTGTTAGTGGCACATAACAGACAAGCGCATGCATTCCTCCCTGCACGAGACTTGCTGCGCTGTCGAACAGGTCCAGTTACCATCTGCCCCATGAAATTGTTACCCACTGTTCCCAAATCTTGTGGGTATTCTCTATTCTGCTCTCAATACCCAGTCGTGGAGTGCCCTAAGGAAATTATAGCAGGCACGGTGCAGTTCTTTCCACATTGGGTATTTTCAGTAATGGAAAACACAGTCGTTCTTTGTGTTTGTTACGAGCAGGGTAAGCATGGGAGTACGCAAAGAATAGAATAGCAGGGGCAGGGACTGTTAATTAACGGCACACAGTGTGACATCTAAGGGCCACCTTTCAGTTTAGCAGCCGTGATTACTGGAGCTACGATCATGAGCATAACAAGCACAATGATCTGTGTACCCAGACAACCGGTGCAATTCGTCACGAAAGTAAATCTCACTCTTTTGAATAGCACATTAGACCCGAATTTGCTCGCCACTTTGGACCAGATGCTAGCCGCTCAGGATAGACGTATAAATATGGAACATCATTTTCAATGAGTGCATGAGTAACGTAATCAGAATAAGCAACGCTTACTAGTTATTGGATCATCAACCACCGCCACCTGTATTTTTATCTTTGTCGTAGGAGTAGTGTACTATCGGCTCAAGAGGAAGGTAGCCTAAATCCTGTCCCTTCCAACCATTAACTTAAGGGTCCTGACAAAATCACTGAACAGTTGTGAGGCACGGCAGGAGAACAAAGATTAGACTGAGGATGGAAGAGAGTGAACACAGTGTAAATCGTGAATAAATCGCATTTTGTGGTGTTTGTGAACTGTAGTTGTTTTGACTTTTTCGTTGAATTCGGGGACGAATTCTTTTTGTACGAGGGAGGAAATGTACAGAGCAAGAGGTTATTTTTAGGAAATATGGTGCGAAATTGTGATTTAGTCTGTTTCAGTGCGCTATGCTCCAGCCTCATGGCAAACGGCGGACGAAGGCCGGCCTGCGCCTTATGCAGGTGACACAGTTTTGCAGCGAGGATCGGTATGTGTGTACGTGCACAGCAGCCATCAGAACGCAGCATTAGCAGAATTATGCAGGTCTGGGCCGCGTGTGGCGCGGTTGCGTTAGCCAACTCATTGAGAACCTTCTAATAAACACACCGCCGCGTAACCAACGGATTCAGCAGTGGCCTGCACTAGTTAAGGTCATTACAGGTGGGCGTCGGCATTTGGTTTGCATGATTGGGTATTCCGTCGCTGTCATGTCTTCGTCATCACTGATGCTGTCGCCGAGGATCGGCTGGCACGGGGCGTTGCCCGCTGCTGCACCAGCGACTCCCGGCGTCGTCACGATCCACCGCGTCTGCAGAGGGTGAGGAGGGCCAGGCCTCATGTTGCTAACCTCCTGCCACCTGTGCAGCCATTTACCGAACGCGGCGATGAGTACCCCGGACTGTGTGCATCAGCTCGTCTCCACCAGGACACGAGCGGTGGGGCTGAGCTACCGGAAAATGTATTGGAAGAACTAATAATAAAGAGGAAGATTGCTAAAAACAGCCACCTTCTTCTACCCAGCCACACCCTACAACCCCGACCACATCTCCCGCTCCAGTCATCCTTATTACACCATTGAAGAAAATAATGATTATCATCCAGATTATACCATTGTATAATGGGCGATCAAAAAGGTTCCGTTTGAATGTGTTGCTGGAGCTTGTAAGCAAACCAGCCCTATTGGGATCCTAGTATACAAGTAGCGAAGTATGGCCTTCGAACGAGAAATTTGTAGTCGCCTATTAAATGAAATCTTCAGATAATCTGACATACAAAAGTTTATCTATAAATATTTCAGAAATCATTTCTATTACAACTACACACCTCTTCTCGCTAATTCTGTGGCTGACATTAGTGAGTATTAATTTCAGGAATTACTTTAAGTGCTGTCAAAAATGTGTAGCTAATAAAACGAAATTTATTTCGTTACTTAAATAAAAGGAATACTTATTTAGGTTAATAGAATACAGTTTCTATGGTTCTTGAGGATTGGACTCATATATACCACCATACATTATTCTTCAGGTTTAGCGGAGATGTCGTAACAAATGACTTAGCCTAGCCAATTACGAAAAATGAAGTAGTCGGTAGAAGAAAGTGCTGACCTGCAAGATAGAATTTTAAGTTAGTGATGTTATACGTTTGATTAAACTCAAAGGCAACAGCAGATATTTATATAATCAATTAAAACATTAAATTATATAGTAGTGCCTTCTACCCATACGTATGAAGCTACTTTTCTTACCTACAGAAACTTACCTCGAAAAAAATAAAAATAAAATAAAATGGATAGGGAAGTGACACTACGCTGACTGTTAGTTTTCATCTCATATAATCGGGGGAGGCGTCGCTGAGTGAAAACCGCTTACTCCGTTTCCTGGTTATACATTATACCAGTTCTAATTATCTATTTTGCTGTTACCTTAGTAAACCCACATTTTTCCATACGGCATGTACCTTCTCCTTGCCCTGCACCCGAAAGAAAGGAAGATAGTGGTTTACCTATTTCTGAAGTGGCACTCTCATCTACGATGCATACAATTCCGTCTGCTCCGTTCTTTATAAAACCTTAAATTTAAATTGCGCAACGGAGGGATGCTACAGATGCGGTATACTTACACGAGGCGAAATACACATCAATCAATCTGATATACTCTTTTTGAGTATCTGATACTTTACGTTCTCGTAAAGCTGTTGGTCATTCAGGGCATTTTGTAGGATATGGAAATGTGTGATGTGCTTGAATATTTACAAGTCAGTTACTATCAAAATAGTTTGTTAAAATAATCCCAATATCCACACAAAACATATCAAAACTGAAAGTAAAATGGTCCCTTAACATAAGTAAAAATTACACTCTACCAAGACTCAGAGAAAGCGCTGGCTGTGAAGGTGCATATATGAAAACCAGGAAATTAATTCATAGAAAGGGAGATAAATTCAATCTTGCCCACATCAAATCAAGAACAACATACAGGTTCTAGGGACTTTAGAAACTTATTCTAATACCATGAAATCATATAAAAGAAAAACGGAGTGAACTATAGATGGGAAAGAATTAGATATCAGAGCTTTCTAACAAAATTTAATTAATTCAAATGACATCAATGAAATTCGGTTGTAGCCACACAAACAGGAATTCGTTTTGCACAGCCCACCTCGGTCCGTTCATTTTTGCTGCCTATTATTACAATCACCACTTTCGAAACCAAGGGCCGGCCGAAGTGGCCGTGCGGTTAAAGGCGCTGCAGTCTGGAACCGCAAGACCACTACGGTCGCAGGTTCGAATCCTGCCTCGGGCATGGATGTTTGTGATGTCCTTATGTTAGTTAGGTTTAACTAGTTCTAAGTTCTAGGGGACTAATGACCTCAGAAGTTGAGTCCCATAGTGCGCAGAGCCATTTGAACCATTTTGAAACCAAGGTTCAAACACAAACACACAGGGAACAATACAAAATCCACGATGAAATTAATGCAAGCACAAGAAATAGCCATGAGAAGACTGCAGGAAGCCGACCAAACAGTCACAAAATTTACACAATGCGGGTGTGGTGCTGAAATTCGTTACTCAAGATCACTAACTTACCAACATCTCAAAAATTTAATTTAAACTACATGACCTAAGGAAATAAAATGCTCGCGACATATTAATTTTTAGATACACACGTACAGATACAAGAAAACAGGCGCAAGTGCTGAAGAGACGTGACAGTGTCCTATCAAAACAACAGACAGTGTTAAGTTTGTTCATTTCACAGTAAATGCAGAGGAGCAGCACGTCGAATAAAATCAAAAACATGTCTGAAATAGCTGATTGTTCCCCTAACAGAAAGTAACTGCTCAACCAAAATACCCCTAATGAAATCGTACCTAGCCGTTCCAGAAAACAAGTTCGTACTCATAAATCGGCGGCGGATCTGAGAGAAAGTTAAAAAGGCGGCGACCAACAGCCCTTACCACGAGGACCAGGTTTTAGAGCATAGTGGAGGCGGTCCTCTAGTTAACTATACGGACGAAAAGAGCGTAAAAGTTCGGAATCGAGTGAAGACTACTTTTCAGAATGAGCTTTTAACTCTGCGTTGGAGTGCGAGCTGTTACAAGCGTTTCTGGCTGATTAAGACTGCGTGGCGTCCCAAGTTTCCAACTACTGCTCTGAAGCATTTGCCCGCAAAAGCAAAGGATACGAGTACGAGACTCCGTCCGAAACACACTTTTAATCTTCCAGGGCGTTTCGAGTGACTGGTTTGCCGGTTATCACTGGAGGAACTTTTAAATGTTGTCACTACCTTACACGAAAGAGATGAAATACTCTGTCCCACTTTCGGCGTATCCAAAGCTGATTCACTCACTCATTTACGCTTGGAGGTATCATTCAGGAAGAAAGTGAGGAAGGAAAAAGCTTATCGGTTACTGAAATGAGTTAAACATACTCTTTCCATGCTTATTCTGTTTCCAAGGACTTCATCAAATAGCACAGAAATCACCTCTGTAGCTCACAAATGTAATAAAAGGACGGATAAATAGAGAAACATTATTATAGTTAATGACAACCTAGAGATCATCTAACCAGATATCCACTTCTTCTGGCCATCACACTTAACTATTTTATAATATATCAAATTTTAACATATTACTTGTTCCATTCAAATTATCTAACCAACTTACCTAATTATGGGGTGTAATACCCCACACGTCGACTCGTCATAAGGTGATTACATGACTATAAAAAAAGGAATCGGTCCATCTAATAATGAACGAGAAAATAGGAATGTGATCTTACAACTAAGAAAAGCTATGGAAACGTATCGTCATAGCTAAGATAAACACAAACTACGGACCACTGCAATAGTGAAGAAATTGAAACAAATTGTTCAGTACGGTATGATACGGTATTAGAATTCGAAAGTAAAAAAAGGAATACAAGAAAAAATAGTAAGGAAACATGGACTTGGCGTATAGTAATATAGGGAGCAGAAACGTAGTAGAACTTTGCACGGAGCACAGCTTAGTTTAATTAACAAACGTCAAAGAATATTTCGTACTTGGAAGACAGTTGGTCTACCAGAACATCATAAAGCTAACACAATGGTAAGACAAAGTCTTAGGATTTCAAAACTAAAAACATTTCCAGTGGCATATGTGGACTCTTGCCATACATTGTTGGTTGTGGAACGCTGTCTGAAGCTAAAGAATTTGACGAAAGCTAGGGTAGTAAGTTGAGTGAAGTCGGACAAGTTAAAACAACCAGAAGTTGTTCAGAATTTCAAACGAGATTTAGGCAACGACTGACCAAAACAAGCAAAAGATTAGAAACACATAATGAATGGGTAACTTGAGGGGATGATATAGTGAAGATATCAGCGAAACAACTAGGTACTGAGGTAATACCCAATAGGAAGCCGTGGATGATGTAGGAGACAATATATCGTATTGTTGACAGGAGAAAATAAAAAATCGCAGCAACTGAAGCAGGCAAATGTGGACGTCGAGATCCTAAAATGGGATTCATGGAAGTAACAAAATAGTGATATGCAAAGTTTTAATAGAATGCATGACTTTGGGGCCACATACACGAAAATTACAGCAATCTTTCAACAAACGAGAAGCGACTGTAGAAATATTAAGGGCTTGGATGGCAAGTAGTCTTAAGCATGAAAGAATGGCTGTAAAGTAGAAGAAATAATTGAAACGCTACAGACTGGAAATACAATGTTATGGAAAAACTCTATTATGGAAAGTCAAGTGGAATCAAAGGAATATGACATGGGAGGTGTGAATGGCGAGAAGAATTTGACAGAACATTGAAAGACGCACATGGAACAAGTAATACACAACATATGATATTTCTTTAGAATTACTGAGATCCTTGGGACATCAACTGCGACACAAATCTTTCAGGTGGTACATAGGATGTACAACGCAGCAGAGATATCCTTAAAATGTAAGAAAACTATAAGAAACCCAGTACCAAAGAGTGAGGTCTGACACGTCTGGTTAGTCCTGAAACGCCGCTTTAATTAGTCTCATTATCTCCAGCAGGATGGCATGCTTGGTGTGCCTGGGGAATGTTCATCCTGAATTTCAAAGAAATTTAACGAAAGCTACACTTACCAGAAGAATTTTCTTGGAAACTAGCTTAAAGAAAGGCAAACCTACATTTCTATCATTTTTATCAGTAAAAGATTTTGTCAGTGTTAACTGGAGAAAATCTTTTTTTTAAATTCAGAATGTAGCAGAGATACATACAAGCAATGAAAGCCTCTCTGCACTTGGAAAAGGAATTAAATTGCATTTATAACTGTCGAAGGACTTGAAATAGCTGAAGTGACTGAGATGAGAGAAATACAGTGTTCCAGGCTGTCTCCCATGTCACCAGTATGTACATCGAGCAACCAGTAATGGAAATCCAGCGGGAATTTTGAGAAGGAACTGAAATTCAGGGAGAAAAAATTAAATCTTTCAAGTACGCTGATGGCACTATTACTTTGTGAGAGAGGACTAGGAAGATCACTTGAAGGAAATGGATATAGTGCTGAACAAAGGCATAAACAAAAATGAAACTGTCGAACCGAATTAAAATAGTCGATGCGGCGATGGTTGGCATAAGAAACGAGTCATCATAAGCTGTAGATGAGTTTTGCTATCTGGACAGGAAATGAGCTAGATACAGTGGATAACAAATCCCGTTGGAGGTAGTGTTTGTGGAAAAGTGTTGTTTCTCTTAACATAACATATTAACTGTTAGAAAGCATTTGCTGATAACGTGAGAAACTAAAGCGTAGATAATAAACCAGGGGTGGCCAGGCATTTACCTCAAGTGCCATAGCGCTCAGCCTGTCTGGCAGACTTCCCCAATCGCCACGGACGCGATGAGCAAACTGCGACCACGTCACATTTGAATGATGGTGCTGTCGCGTTGCATAGGACTTGGTTTTATATCTCACATTTCTCAACTAAACAGATCAAAAATAAATAAATTCAGTATTATTTAATTAGTTTAGCACGCTGAAGACATTAAGTGGTTATTCGGTATAGACTACTCGACAAATGCGAAGTAGTTCAGAGATTTCCATATTCAGGTTGCCAGTTAATCATGAATTATTTACTTTCATAAAGGAACCCCCCCCCCCCTCCCCCGCCCCCCTCATGAACCATGGACTTTGCTGTTGGTGGGGAGACTTGCGTGCGATACAGATAGCCGTACCCTAGGTGCAACCATAACGGAGGGGTATCTGTTGAGAGGCCAGACATATGTGTGGTTCCTGAAGATGGGCAGCAGCCATTTCAGTAGTTGCAGGGGCAACGGTCAGGATGATTGACTGCTCTGGCCTTGTAACACTAACCAAAACGGTCTTGCTGTGCTGCTACTGCGAACAGATGAAATCAATGGGAAACTACAGCCATAATTTTACCGAGTACATGCAGCTTTTCTGAATGGTTAAATGATGATCGCTTCCTCTTGAGTAAAATATTCTGGAGATAGTTCCCCACTCGTATCTCCGGGCGGGGGCTACTCATGAAGACGTCGTTATCAGGAGAAAGAAAACTGGCATTCTACGGACCGGAGCGTGGAATGTCAGATCCCTTAATCGGGCAGGTCGGTTAGAAAATTTAAAAAGGGAAATGGAACGGTTGAAGTTAGATATAGTGGGAATTGCTGAAGTTCGGTGGCAGGAGGAACAAGACTTCTGGTCAGGTAAATACAGGGTTATAAATACAAAATCAAATTGGGGTAATGCTGAAGTAGGTTTAATAATGAATAAAAAATAGGAGCGAGGGTAAGCTACTACAATCAGCTTAGTTGACGCATCATTATGGGCGATATAGACATGAAGCCCACGCCTACTGCAGTAGTACAAGTTTATATGCCAACTAGCTCTGCATACGACGAAAAGATTGATGAAATGTATGATGAGGTGAAAGGAATTATTCAGACAGTAAAGGGAGACGAAAATTTAATAGTCATGGGTGACTGGAATTTGATAGTAAGAAAACGAAGAGAAGTAAACGTTGTAGGTGAAATGGAATGGGGGTAAGGGATGAAAGAGGAAGCCGACTGGTAGAATTAGATTAAGAAGTGAGACTCTTAAAGTAGTAGATGAATTTTACTATTTGGGGATCAAAGTAAATGATGATGGCCGAAGTAGACAGGATAATATGTAGGTTCGCAATGGCAAGAAAAGCGTTTCTGAAGAAAAGATATTTGTTAACATCGAGTATAGATTTAAGTGTCAGGAAAATTATTTGCATGGAGTGTAGCCATGTATGGAAGTGAATCATGGACGATAAATACTTTGGACAAGAAGAGAAGGGAGAAGCTTTCGAAATATGGTGCTACAGAAGAATGCTGAAGACATAACTAATGTGGTGGTAATGAATAGAATTGAGAAGAAGAGAAATTTGTGGCACAACTTACTAGAAGATGGGATTGGTTGGTAGGACATGTTCTGAGGCATCAAGTTATCACCAATATAGTACTGGAGTGCTGGCGTGGAGGGTAAAAATCGTAGAGGAAGAACAAGAGATGAATACACTAAGCAGATTCAGAAGGATGTAGGTTGTAGTACCTACTGAGAGATGAAGAAGCTTCCACAGGATAGAGTAGCATGGAGTGCTGCATCAAACCAGTCTGTGGACTGAAGATTACAAGAACAACAACAACAACGGAGAAACCCACCCATGAACCATGGATCTTGCCCTTAGTGGGGAGGCGACACAGATAGTCGTACCGTAGATGCAACCACAACGGAGGGGTATCTGTTGAGAGGCCTGACGTACGTGTGGTTCCTGAGGAGTGGCAGCAGCCTTTTCAGTCGTTTCAGTGGCAATATTCTGGATGACTGACTGATCTGGCCTTGTAACACTAACCAAACGGCCTTCTTGTGTTGATACTGCGAACGGCTGAAAGGAAGGGGAAACTACAGCCGTAATTTTTCCCGAGGGCTTGAAGCTTTAGTATATGGCTAAATGATGATGGCGCCCTCTCGAGTAAAATATTACGGAGGTAAGATAATCTCCCATTCGAATCTGTGGGCGGAGACTACTCAGGAGGACGTCGTTATCAGGTGAAAGAAAACTGTCAGTCTACGTATCGTAGAGTGTAATTTCAGATCCCTTAATCGGGTAGGTACGTTAGAAAATTTAAAAACGGAAATGAATTGGTTAAAGTTAGATATAGTGGGAATTAGTGAAGTTCGGTGGCAGGAGGAACAAGACTTCTGGTCAGGTTACTACAGGGTTATAAACACAAAATCAAATAGGGGTAATGCAGGAGTAAGTTTAATAATGAATAGGAAAATAGGAATGCGGGTAAGCTACTACAAACAGCATAGTGAACGCATTTTTATAGCCAGGAAAGACACGAAGGCTAAGCCTACCACAGCAGTACAAGTTTATATGCCAATAGCTCCAGAGATGACGAAGAGGTTGATGAAATGTATGATGAGATAAAAGAAATTATTCAAATAGTGAAGGGAGACAAAAATTTAATACTCATTGATGACTGGAATTCGATAGTAGGAAAAGGAAGAGAACAAGAGAAGTAGGTGAATATGGAATTAGTGTAAGGAATGGAGGAGGACGCTGCCTGGTAGGATTTTCCACAGAGTATAACTTAATCATAGCTAACACTTGGTTCAAGAATCATGAAATAAAGTTGTATACATGGATGAGGCCTAGAGACATTGGAAGGTTTCAGATAGATTATATAATAGGAAGACATAGATTTAGGAGCCTGGCTTTAAATTGCAAGACATTTCCAGGGGCAGATGTGGACTCTGATCACCATCTGTTGGTTATGAACTGTAGATTAAAACTGAAGAAACAGCAAAAATCAGGAAATTTAAGGAGATGGGACCTGGATAAACTGAAAGAACCAGAGGTCGTAGAGAGTCTCTGGGAGAGTTTTAGGGAACGATTGACATGAATGGAGGTTAGAAATACAGTAGAAGGAGAATGGGTAGCTTTGAGAGATGAAAAGGTGAAGGCATCAGATGATCAACTAGGTAAAAAGACGAGGGGTAGTAGAAATCCTTGGGTAACAGAAGAAATATAGTAATCAACTGATGGAAAGAGAAAATACAAAAATGCAGTAAATGAAGCAGGCAAAAAGGAATACTTCAAACCATGATAGCTTAAATACTATTTACTGGATAACCGCTTTCAACACACTAAACGTTCCATCATCGGATATGAATGTAGCTTAACATTTATAAACTATTTGGATATAACGGTGCATGAGTCAGACCAGCTGACACAAAAGTACAGGTCTGCCTCATATAACACTATATCCAAATGGTTTGTAAATGTTAAGCTACATTCGGATCCGATGATGGCACCTTTAGTATGTTGAAACCGGTTATCCAGTACAGAGTATTAAAGCCATCTAGGCTTTTGAATTATTTCCACAACAGAGTGATCGCCCCACTACGCACTATCTGTCCACTGCAAAAAGGAATACAAACGTCTCAAAACTGAGATCGACAGGGATGATTAGAGGACAAATGTAAGGATGTAAAGGCATATATAACTAGGGGTTAGATAGATACTGCATGCAGAAAAATTAAGGAGACTTTTGGAGAAAAGAGAACCACTCGTATTTATGCAATGGAAGAGGACGTAGATGAAGATGAAATGGGAGATGTGATACTGCGTGAAGAGTTTGACAGAGCACTGAAACACCTAAGTTGTAACAAGGCCCCAGGCATAGACAACATTCCATTAGAACTACCGATAGCCTTGGAAGAGCCAGTCCATACAAAACTCTACCATCAGCTGAGCAAAATGTATGAGACGGGGGAAACACCCTCAGAGTTCAAGAAGAATATAATAATTCCAACCCCAAAGAAAGCAAGTGTTTACAGATGTGAAAATTACCAAACTATAAACTTAAAAGTCACGGCTACAAAATATTAACACTAATTCTTTACAGACGATTGAAAAAACTAGTACAAGCCGATCTCAGGGAAAATCAGTTCGGATTCTGTAGGAATGGTGGAACATGTGAGGAAATAGGGACTCTACGACTTATCTTAGAAGACAGATTAAGGAAAAGCAAACCTAAGTTTCTAGCACTTGTAGACTTAGAGAAACACTTTCTTTCAGATTCTGAAGGTGGCAGGGGTCAAATACAGGGAGCGAAACACTATTTACAATTTGTACAAAAACCAGACTACAGTTATAAGGGTCGAAGGGCACAAAAAGGAAGCAGTGGTTGGGAAAGGAGTGAGACAGGGTTGTAGCCCATCCCTGATGTTATTAAATCTGTATATTGGGCAAGCAGTAAAGGAAACAAAAGAAAGATTTGGAGTAGGAATTAAAATCCATGGAGAAGAAATACGAACTTTCTGGTTTACCGATGACATTGTATTTATGTCAGACACAGCGAAGGACCTGGAAGAGCAGCTGAACGGAATGGACAGTATCTGGAGCAAGAAGGATAGAAGTTGAACATCAACAACAGCAAAACGACGATAATGGAATGTAAACGAATGCTGAGGTAATTAGTTTAGTACAGGAGGCACTTAAAGCAGTAGATGAGTTTTGCTATTTGGAGAGCAAAATAACTGATGATGGTCGAAGTAAAGAGGATATAAAATGTAGACTGGCAATGGCAAGCAAAGCGTTTACGAAGAAGAGAAATTTATTAACATCGAGTATAGATTTAAGTGACAGGAAATCATTTCTGAAAGTATTTATATTGCAGTGTAGCCATGTATGGAAATGAAACATCGACGATAGATAGTTTAGACAAGATGAGAATAGAAGCTTTCGAAATGTGGTGCTACAGAAGAATGCTAGAGATTATATGGGTACATCAAATAACTAATGATTAGGTACTGAATAGAATTCGGGAGAAGAGAAATTTGCAGCACAACTTGACTAGAAGAAGGGTCGCTTGGTAAGACGTGTTGTGAGGCATCAAGGGATCACCAAATTAGTATTGTAGGGCAGCGTGGAGGGTAAAAATCGTAGAGGGAGACCAAGAGATACACTAAGCAGATTCAGGAGGATGTAGGTAGCAGTATGTACTGGGAGATGAAGCTTACA